>NC_069387.1:128843000-130043000 GCF_027475565.1 Acinonyx jubatus
CGGACTGGTACAGCCGTCCACCATCAAGCCTCTGCACCACCCCCCAAAGATGCTCACCTCACCGACCGTCCTCCGCGTCCTCCCACCCCGTCTCCGTCCACCGCCACCAGTTCGTCCGCACAGGGTGGTCCCCCGGGGGGCGGGGGGGATGTCTCGCGGCGATCCCCAGACCCGGGAGCCCCTGGGGGTGGCTTTCCCGGTCTCATCCTCCCCCTGCTGTGGTTCCCCCCCCCCCCAGCAAGCCCCACCCCCACCGGCGGAGGAAGGGTGCCCTCCGGTCCCAGCCCTCACTCCCACCGCCTCCGGCGGCCGCGGGCGCTCGGATCCGGAGGGATTCACTCACCTCCAGCCCAGCCGGGATCCGGGCCGAGCGCCGCTTCCGGCGGCGGCGGCGGCGGCTGCGGGGCCTGCGCGCGGGTGCGAGTGTGCGCGGCGCCCGGCCGGGGCTCGGTGCGTGTCGTGTGTCTGTGGCGTGGCCCGCGTGTGCGTGTGCGTGTGTCTGTGTGTGTGTCTGCGAGCCGGCGTGTGCGCGCAGACACCGCCACCCCCGCCTCCCCGTCGCCGCGCCTCTGCCTCGGCGGGGCCCGCCGCCCGGGAGGGGGCCGGGGCGCAGCGTGCGTCAGGGGCCGCGGCCGGCTGTCTGTCCGTCCGCCCTGGCCCGCCCCGGCGCCCGGCGCCCTCCGCAGGCCTTTCCGCAGCGAGACCCCGCCCGCCCCCTCTCCCGGCTGGATCCTTCCACGGACACACGCACACGCACAGACACACGGCCGCGGGGCGGGGGCCGCGCCCGGCTCCAACGCCGCAGCTGCAGCGCCCCGGGAGGCGGCGGCGGCCGCGCGGACCACGGAGCCCCCCCCCACCCCCCCACCCCCGCTCCCGGCCCCTGCCCGGCGCGCCACCGGCCCCGCCCCGGGCCCCCGGGCCCCGCTCACCCCGCCGGCGCCGGGTCCCGCCGCCGCCTTCGCCAGCGCATGCAACAGCTGGAGGCAAACTTGCCGCGGGGCGGGCCGCCCGAGGTGCGCAGCGCCCCCCAGCGCCAGCCCGAGGGCGCCCGCGGCCCCGACTCCCCCTCCGCCGGCGGACCCCCCTCCTCACCTCGTCCTGGCCGCCGCGTCCCCGTGCTCCACGGCTGGCAACCCGAGACGCTGCCGCGTTCCCATTTTATGGGCGGGCCAACTGAGGCTCGGGGAGAGGAGCGACTCGCCCAAGGTCACACAGCGAGCTTGACCCCAGAGACGGTGTTAGGTTAGACTCCAGATCTCTACCCTTGTGCAAGGGTTTTGGCGGCCGCTCACTATCCTTCACCCCCCGCCCCCCCCCCCCCACCGAGACGCTTCTTAGGCCCCGGCCCCTTCCCGGCCAACGTCCCCGCACACCTGTGCCACCCGCCAGGGGGTAGAAGCTAGAGGGAGGAGGTGGCGGATGCAGAAAGCAAGCTCTGGCATCGGGGCCTGTACCCCTGCACTTGGGCACGCAGGCATCTGGTGGGGAGACTCGGCTCGTGGCCCGCCTACACGAAAACGCAGGCGCCTTCTCTCGACCCCCAGGAGCCACAAACCCACACGCGGGAGCCCTGCCTGGAGCAGGTGCTCTGCGTCGCCCTCACTTTTATGGGGCCGCATGCGCCAGTGCCTGTCCTCAGGTGGTGCACAGCAGAACGTCAAGTTCAGGCCGCAGGAAGGCGCAGCGGGAGCATCTCATCCAGGCCAGGAATGGCAGCACCTCCCTGGAAGGAGCCACTGCCTCCGCTGCATCTTGACGGATGAGTAGTAGCTGGTCAGCTGAAGAAGGTAGAGAGGCCGTGGGAACAGCATGTGCAAAGGCACAGAGGCATGAAACAGTGGTGTGTGTGTGTGTGTGTGTGTGTGTGTGTGTGTGTGCAGGGAACTCCACGGAGTTGGGTATTACTGGAGCAGAAAGAACGTCTGTTCAGAAATTCCTCCCTCCTGTCAACTGAGAACACAAGAGCAGGTCCAGGAGGGGACCAGAGCTGGGACGCAGGCCACTGTAATCTCCCAGACAACACCGTGTTCCGCCACCACTGCCCTCTGCGACTGCACTCCAGGCCGCCTAGCACACTCCTATCCACCCTTCAAGGCCCCTCACTGCAGATCCAAACAAGTCATTATGCTGTCTATGTGCCCTCTAAACTGAGCCCTCCTGGAGGGCAAGGGCTGTACAGACCGCGTCGTAGGTTCCCGGCACAGGGCTGGGCACCAAGCAGGGTCCCAGCCCAAAGTCCTCCGGGGAAGAATCTTTCCCCGCCGCCCCGCCCACCTCGGGAGCAGACACAATGGCCCTTGCGCCCTCTGGCGGATAGAGCGCGAAACTGCAGAGCGCTCCCTCTTCTGTGACCGCGGCTCTCACGCGCAGAAACTTCCCAAGAGGTGGGCACTGGCGAGGGCCACCTAATCCGCTCGGGCTCAAGGGACTGAGCCATGATCTCAAGGAATACCAGGCAGCGGGCGGCCACACGGCCTCTTCCGGCTCTGCTTTTGTGACTTTCCCAGCCATTTGCCCAGGCGCAGGTCACAGCCCCCTCTGGGCCTCAGCTTCCCTTCGATGAAATGAGAACGACAAAAGCCCCCCCTGTCCCCAGCACGATGCTGGGCTCACCACATGAGCACCCCCTTTCCCCTGGGGACCTCCAGGTCTGTCTGGTTTAGCTCTGGTGCTTTTGAGCTCCAAAATGTTCTAAGACTCTCCCCCCTGGGGATTGCCCTCACTAGGCAGACATAAACCGGAAAGCCTTTCAAACTCTTAACTGAGTCACTGCCACTAAATAGAAGACGGAGTTGGCCTGGGCTAAGCGAGGGTCGGGGCGGATCACGCTCTCTGGACACCCGATTGGGCCTTCTCCGGACCAGCGCTGTCTGGTAGAATTTTCTGTGATGGTGGGAGTGTTCTATCTGCACTGTCCAAAAGAGTGGTCACTAACCACATGTGGCTATTGAGTGCTCGCGGTTGTGGCTGCTGTGGCTGAAGAACCGCATTTTTAATTTTTGTTTTATTAAGTTAGATTTGAATAGCCGTATGTGGTTAGTGGCTACCCATGTTGGATAGTGCAGGTCCAGAAAGACAGCAATCTCCTCGCTAAAATAGAGCCCATAGAGAGCTCTCTCTCCCTCTCTCTCTCTCTCCCACACACACACACACACACACACACACACACACCCCACCCTGAGCCCCCTGGCCAGGATTATGATAAGGAGACTGCCTAGAATCTAAGTGGGCAGGTAAGGTTGAGACAAATGTGGGCAGCAACATGCCCATCTGTGCCCATGGTCACTGTCCTAGGTTAGGCCTTGCCATCTTTCACCTGGACACCTGCAACAACCCTCCTCCTCACCCTCCAGTAGCTCTCATGCAATGATGCCATGCGTGTCCCGTCTCAGGACAGTGCCAATGATTGGCAGCAGCTGCCTGGGTCCTCCCTCTGCAGGAAGTGTCATGATCAACTGGTGATGTCTGCCTCGGGGGCAGCCACAGGACGAGCCGTGCGCCCTCCCTGCTAGGCACTGAAACCCAAACTCCTTAACTTGCCCAAAGAAAGCCCTCCGCAGTCAGGCCTTTCCCGACCCCCTCCAGCATCTTCCTGTATCACCCCACACGCGCTCCGGGTCCCGGCAACACCAATACCCGCCCTTTCCAGAACATTCCATGAAACTCTCACCCCATGCTTTCCACGCCATTTGTGCTTTTGATGCTGTTCCTCCCTCAGCCTGGAAGCCTTTCCTCCTCTCCTATGGCCTCCCCACCTGTCTGCTTCCAGTCTTTAACCAGGTGCTGCTCAAAGACCACCACCTCTATGAAGCCTCCCCTGACCACCCCTAAGCAGAGCTGGCCAAGCTACTTCTTCCTCCACTGGTTCCCGGAACCAGCTGCGTGTAGGTCTGAATGACAGCACGCGTCACGTCGTACTACTAAGCCTTCTCACTCTCCCCTCCCACCCACACCGAATTTTCCTCCCTCCCTACCGCCACGGACAGCCTCCCAAGGGCTAGTTGAGTCATCGGCGGAGTGATACGCGGACGGGGAAAACGAGCAAAGCAGAACCATCCCGGAAGCCTCAGTGCCAGATGAGAGGCAGGTACTTCCGGCTGCCTGGACCCCTGTCCTGAATCCCTGAATGCCTGTTCTGGAATCTTCCAGAGGTGGTCGGAAGCGCCCTCTAACTGCACCCCAACGAGTGCCCCTTTTCCCCCCGAGTTGACCAGATGTGGCTCACGTCCAAATGAGCCCAACGCCCGGGCCGCGTCACCGCGAGGACGTGTCTTCCGGACGCTCTTCCCTTATTGCAGGGCTTAGAGAAGAGAGCAGTAAGAGGAGCCCACGCGGGCTAAAAGCTTCCTGCGCTGTTTCAGGTTGAACGGCAAGATCTACCCCTTTGGACTTAGATGAATTGCTTTCCGCTCCGTCCACATGGCATTTTGAGTTGATTAAGAAAATTAGGTTAAGCAATTCTTTTAGAGAAACACGCAGACACCAGAGTGTGTATGGGGTGTCACATTCCTGGTTTGGATCCAGACCAAAATTCAGATTTTCTGCTGTGCCTCCGATGTGAAAACGGAGGCTACCATCACCGGAGACAAGAACCAGTGATGAGAGACAGAACCCAGGAGGGAAAAACTGAAGCTTCCCCCCTGCTGAAACCTCTGCCCCTTGCCCACCATGGAGCCATCCCAATGGCTACGAAGACCAGAAGACCGAGCTTCTCAGAAAGGAGAGTCTTTTTTTTTTTTAATTTTTTTCAATGTTTCTTTATGTTTGAGAAAGAGAGAGAGATCAGGGGAAGGGCAGAGAGAGAGGAGAGAGGGAGACACAGAATCAGAAGCAGGCTCCAGGCTCTGAGCTGTCAGCACAGGGCCCGATGTGGGACTCGAACTCACGAAACGTGAGATCATGACCTGAGCCGAAGACGGATGCTTAACCGAGGGAGCCACCCAGGCACCCCGGGGGAGTCCTTTACATAGAGATGTGTTTTTTTTGCTGTGACAGGTCAGGAGCTGGGGGGGGGGGCGGGCGTTGGGAATCGCAGGTCAGGAGGTGAGATACAGGGGAGCCCCCAGAGAAGCCTTGGTTGTGAAGGAATTTGGGAGAACACACACATTTCCCAAAGGGATTTTTAAGTCATTTCGCTGTGGAGTGTGCAATATAATCCTCCTTTCCCCGCTTCAACCTCCCTAACCACCTTCCATACTTGCTTTAGAAAAGTCTACATGCTTGGGGCACCTGGGTGGCTCAGTCAGTTGAGCGACTGACTCTTGGTCTCAGCTCAGGTCATGATCTCACGGTTTGTGGGTTTGAGCCCCTCGTCCAGCTCTGCGGGATTCCCTCTCCCTCTCTCTCTCCCCCTCCCTCGCTCACACTCTGTCTCTCTCTCTCAAATAAATAAAAACTTTTTAAAAAAAGTCTACATGCTTATCATATTAGTCATCTGTTACTGTGCAACTCAGTGGCTCAAAACTCAGTGGCTTACATCACCAAAAAAAAAAAGAAAAAAAGAAACGGCTATTATCACACGGCGGCCGTGGTCAGGAACTTGGGACCGGGTGATTCTTGCTTGAGAAATCTTGGAAGATTGAATCATTGCTGGGGCTGCACTCATCTGAAGGCTGGACTGGGGCTGGGGGATCTGCGGCTAAGGTGGGTCATCCCCGTGGCTGACAAGTTGGTGCTGGCGGTTGGCAGGAGGCCTCAGTTTGTGTCCCATGGACCTCTCGCCAGGACTGCTCAAGCATCCTCCCAGCATGGCGGCTGCTTCCCCCCAGAGCGAGAACAAAGAGGAAGCCACAATGTCTTGTATGACCTAAACTCAGAAGTTACGCGTTCTCAATGTTTGCAATGTCCTGTCGGTTACACAGGTCTGCCCTGGTCGTTGTGGGAGAGAACCACACAGGGTATGAATGTCAGGAGGAAGGTACCAGCGGCAGCCATCTTGGCAGCCAGTGGGGTTGAGATCAATCAGCCATATTTGGGGAAAGGGAGAGAGTTCTGCATCCAGACTAGCAAAGGTGAAAACAGAATTTGGCAGGTGGCTATCAGAGCTGGGGGACCGCATTCCATAGGATTCCATGATTCTGAGAGTCTGGAGTCCTCATATCCACGAATCAAGGGCAGCTCAAAGCTAATGGGGCATGAAGAATGTACACACAGTTCCCGATGAGTCTAGACTAGAGGCCGGCTGGATGTGTGGGCCCCTTGAGAGGGGGCCTGTCAGGGCCAAGGCCACACTCCACGGGATATTTTGAAGCGTTCACGGGGAGACCCTTTGACCCAGCGATCCAATTATGGGAGGTCTCTCAGGGAAGTTCACTAAGGGTGCTGGTGGCACCGTGCCTGCCTGCCTTGGAGCTGAGATTCCTGGGTAGTGAGGTTGGCTCAGCCGTGTCCCATCTGGTCCGTGCCCTGGGTGCCCAGCCACTCACCAAGCACAGGGAGAGTGCTCTGGGAGGGCCCTCCTGAGCTGGCCCACCCAGTGGTGCAAGGGTCAGACAGGCAGCCTGCTCCACCCCAGGTAGGGTCTGCTTGCATGTGACAGATCACCTCCCCCCAGCCTTCTGTGCCAGGAGTCATTTCTGAGACACCGCCACCCCCTCCCCCGCCCCCAGGAAGAGCCGGAAGGGGATGAGGGGAGGTTCAGGCTCTGTGCCTCTGATTTCTGCTGCCCATTAGCCAGAGGCTGCGGAGCCCCACACTGTCAAGGTGTGTGCTATTTGGGTCCCAGCACCCTTATATGGGGCTTCAGAATTCTGCCGTCCAGGGACTCTGCTGGAGCCTCAGGCCGGGGCCCTGCAGCCAGAGCAGGGGGGTGGGGGGCAGGGATGTGAGTCTCAGCTGGCTCAGCGGCCACCAGGTCAGCCAGGCAGCCTGCATTATTAAGCCATCTATCTGGCTCTGCCCAGAGGGATGCTGGGGGTGGGGGCAGACTCACTGGCAATGCCTGGGTCTGGGACTGGGGCAGCCGGAGGCCCCTGGGATCTGGAGGCCACCGGCCTCGCGGCCAGGCTTCTCACTACTGACCTGCCGCCGGGCTCCGAGGCGCGGGAGGCTGCAGGGACCGGAGAGGCGCTGACTGGCCGCTTTCTTCGCGTTCTTTCCCTGCTCGACAACTTCCCGGCTCTGATTCCGCGGGGTAGAGTGCCAACTCCTTACACTAGCATCTGGAGTTTTCCGAACCTGGCCACATTCTACCTAGAATCAGAATCGTGGCTCAAAATGGAAGGGGGGGGGGAGGAAATTTACTCTGTCTTTCAGGCTCGATGCCAAGTGTTCCCCATGAATTCAAGTCTCCGTGGGGGCAGCTGGGGGGGCTCAATCAGTTAAGCGGCTGACTTGGGCTCAGGTCATGATCTCACGGTTCGTGAGTTCAAGCCCCGCATCAGGCCGGCAGCGACAGTGTGGCCCCTGCTTGGGATTCTCTCTCTCTCTCTCTCTCTCTCTCTGCCCCTCCCCAACTTGTGCACACGCTCTCTCTCTCCCTCCCCCTCTCTCAAAATAAATAAACTTTTTTTTTTTGAGTTTGAAGTCTCAGTGAGCAGCGACAACAATCCTACGAGGTGCTTACTGTTATTACACCCATTTTACTGATGAGGCTCAGAGATGCTGAGCAGTTTGACCAAGATTTCACGGAGAAGGAAAAGCAACACCACAATTCACCCAGGTTTTCCTGCTGATGGAACCGTGTTGCAGCCACAGGATTTGGGGGTGGGGGGCGGATTTTAGGCCGGTAGTCCCGTTCTTAGCCTTTATATTTGATTGTTCTCTCAGCCTAAAATCTGGGTGTCTCGAGGTCCCTGTGGGCGAGAGAGTAGCTGTGTGGCCCCAAGGCTCTGTGGGAAACGGAACGTACCAAGTGACTCAGACCCAAACCCAGATGCCACCTTGATGGTGCCTGGGCTCCCCGCAAACCGGATCCTTCAACAACTCCTGTCAGCTCTGCCTCCCAAGTGTATCCTACACCCAGCCCCTTCCCTCCCCACCATTGCCACACAGCAAGGGGAGGGTCCCTCCTCTCTGTTCACCCAGAAGCTCTCATGCGGGAGGCACGTCACAAAACGTTTGGGAAAGAAAATGATCAAGTTCGTGGCTGAGGGCACAAATGAGGGTGGGAAGGAAGCGTCATCAGAAGAGGAAAGCGGCTGTCTGGGAGGGCAGGAAGGTGAGTGAATTCACTTCTGCCCTGGGGCCCAGGGGTGGGGCACTGGGCTAGGGGAAACTGGCACACAGGAAGAGCTGTCCCCGCTCCCTGCCGGCCTGACGGGGGCACAGGGGCATGCAAGCAGGACACCTGGAAGGGACAAGATACAGAGGCGTGACATGGCCAGGACGGCAGGGGACAACTGGGACGCGGGAAGGCCACCCAGGACCCTGTCTCGTCCCTCCTGGGACTCTGCAAGGTCCTTCCCGGCCCAGGTCCAGGCGCCCAGGCAGCATAAGCTCTGCGCACGCCCGGGATTTCCCTGGTGGTGTCTCTCCCTTCCTGGACCACAGCCCAAACCTCAGATAAAAGAGCATCTTCTGCCCTTGCTCACCCACGAAAATCCTTCGGATTGCTCTGCCGGTGCTTTCTCTCCAGCTTCCCTCAAATCTGCTTCCCCCCGACCCTCTACCACTTCCTCACTTGGGACCCGTGGAACCAGGTCCCCCAGCGCCCTCATTTTACCCCCAGCACAACCACCAGACAAGCCTTGGCCTCCCCGTCACCAAATACACCGGGTTTCCCTGGGTCTGACCAGGCCGGCGTGGGGGATTTCAGCAGAGGGAATTTTCTGTCAGAGGCCCCGTTCCGTTTCCTCCTCCCGGGTGCCTTGGGGGTGATGGGGACAGAGCCCTAACAGCGGCACGCTTCGGCCCCCAGCACCACACTTCGGCCCCCAGCACCGAGAGAAAGAGGCCCCCCTGTGCAGGGCCTGGGGGTGGGAAGGTATGTGTGAAGTCAGGGGGCCGTGTGGGAGCCGGGAGGGGAACAAGGCACGTGTCAAGGCCACAGCCAAGCAGGCTGCGCTCTGGGCAGGCCCCGGATCCCTGGGGAGGGTACCAACACCCCCCCACCATTTATAGCACGGCTGCTATAAAGCGACTATGAAGCGAAGGGATTAGTCAGGACTCATTGGTTGCCAGTGACAGAAACCCAACCCCGGGCCCAGGCTGCACTGGCTTAAACTGGAAAGGAGAGATACATGGGCTCCCATAACAGGGCAGGCTGGGGAGGCTCGGCCTGGGGAGGACTGGGAGAGGTCATCTTGAATGCCATCAGCATTCTCTCCATCTCTCTCTCTCTCTCTCTCTCTCTCTCTCTCTCTCTCTCTCTCGTTTAGTTCTTTCGGGACGGAGTCCCCCCAGCCCCGGGCTGACAGCCTCCCAGATTCACGGGGAGACAGGGAGAGCCCTGCTTCCCCTTCCAAACTGAGCAATCCTAGGGGAGGACTCTGATTGGCCCAGCGTGGGTCACCTGCTTACCCCCTGGACCAATCGCTGTGGCCAGGACCAGGAGGGCAAGTTAATGGCCCAGCCTGGGTCAGGCATCCGCACCCTTGTCACCAGGGGAGGGCCCGTCAGCAGAAGAATTGGAGGAGGGAGGGACACTAGGCGGACACAAGCGAGAGCAGCAGGGCCGGTTTTGTGTGTGTTTAATAAACATCTTATTGGGGAATAATTTTAGAGTTGGAGGGGGGAAAATGCAAAGCGAGCACAGAGGGCTTTGCTGTATACCTTCCCCCCCAACCCCCCCCCCCCCCCCCCGCTTCTCCTGACGTTAACGTCTTACGTAACCACAGCACGTTTGTCAAAATTAAGAAATTAGCCCTGGTAGGTTGCTGCGGCCCCAACTCCGGACTTCACGTAGATTCGCCCGTCTGTCCGCTGACGTCCTTCTTCTGTTCCAGCATCCCGACCCCAAGACCACATTGCACTCAGTCCTCACGTCCCCGGAGTCTTCTCTGCTCTCCCGGCGGGTTCCCGTTCTTCCCTTGCTTTTCATGACCTTGGCAGTTTTGAAGGGTGCCGATCAGGTGTTCTGTCGCAGGTCCCTCAACTGGGGCTTAGCTGATGTTTTCTCGCACCGTGGGTCATGGGGCGGGGAGAAGAGCACAGAGCTGTGACGCCCTTGTCACCCGCTGTCTATTGGGGGGTCCGTGACATCCACGTGACTGGCGATGCCAACCTTGATCACTTGGGTAAGGTGGGGCCTTACCTCCATTTTACGGAGGGGGAAACTGAGGCTTGGAAGGGCTAAGCGGCTCGCTTGCTTTAGAACGAGTGGTGAGACAGACTGTCAACCAGTCCTGTCTGGCTCCCACCATCCCACAGTTCCCAGGAGTTTTAGACAGGGAAACTGAGGCAGGAGCCCAGCTCTAGGCGTGGGAAGGTGAGAAGGGCTCACCACGGAATCTTCTTGAGGCTTGGAGCAAGAAGACAGAGACCAAGAATTCTCCTTGCGGGGCACCTGGGTAGCTCAGTCGGTTGAGCATCTGACCCCTGATTTCGCCTCAGGTTGCGATCTCAGGGTCGTGGGATCGAGCCCTGCTCAGCATGGAGCCTGCTTGAGATTCTCTCTCTCTCTCTCTCTCTCTCTCTCTCTCTCTCTCTCGCCGTCCTTTGCCCCTCTCCCCCGCTTGTACTCTCTCTCTCACTCAAAACAAAAACAAAAAATTATTCTTGCAGGTGTGAGGCCCTGTGGGGACGGGCCTAGGAGGCCCCCGCAGACTCTAGCCAGCAGGGGCAGAGAAAGGAGACAGGCTGGCACAAAGACAGGGGCTCAGCCACGTAGGAAAAATGAAGGGGGGAGGGAATGGTAAGCATGACCAGGCCACAGCGATCCGGGAAGGCCCCCCGGGAAGAGAAGGCTGAGGACAGTGAAGGCAGCTTAAGTGCGAGGGTTGTCACGGGAGACGGGGAGAGCAAAGTGTTTATAAAACCGTGGGCGGTAGCCTCCAACAAGACTGGGTTCGGTCTCTTGCATACGGCCGCCTGAAGAGGGGTCTTGGGCAAGTGGCCACCTCCCAAGCTGCTTTGGGGCTTTCTGTCTCCCGGGCTCTGCCTGCCCTGCTCCCCCGAAATGCTCATTCCCGCACCTGCCGTCGGACCACTCCATGCTGGACCAGCCACATTCTTCGCAGGGCCCAGCGACAAGCGAAAATCTGGAACCCCTTCCCGTGTTCAAAAACGATCAAGACTTTCAGGACAGTGAGGCAGGACCCGACACCACGCGCGGGGTCCTTCAAGGTGGGGGGTGACGGCACAGGTCACATGCCCAGGAAGCTGAGCCGGTTCCCAGCCCTCCATGACCACCCTGACCCGGCGATCTGATGGCCGTATTTTCTCTGCGGTCTTTTGGCCATTAATCCCTGGCACCGCTGGGGCCGTCGTGGCTGTTCTGCCCTCACGTGATTTGTCCTTGTCTCGCCCTGGGCGGAAGGCTGGGTGAGGTGAACTTCAAGGTGCTCCCGACCATTCGATCTGATGTCCTTTAATTTTATGGCTTTAATATCTTCTGTCGGGATGCTTCCAAGCTCCCGTGTCTAAGATGCCAAGAGTCATGGGGTCAGGGCTTCCCTCATGTGGTGTCGAAATCCCTGCCGTCCCCAGGCAGGGCGCAGGCGTTAGAGGAGAAAGTAACTGTGGCAAGGATTTCAGTCACTTGTGGTTTTGCAAATTTGAAACGTGAAATTAACTGTGGATCTTTGTGGAAATCGCTGGGTTCTTCAAAAGTGCCACATGTGTCCCAAAGCCCGTCAGTCTGTGACGGTGGGTCCGAAGGGTCCCAACCTTCCCTCAACCGGGTGCTCATCAGCCTGGCTGGCCCAGTTTTACATTTCGCGCCTTACTCCTCCTTTGGTGTCATTTTATTTATTTTATTATTATTTTTTTTAATGTTTATTTTTGAGAGCGAGAGAGACAGCGTGAGCGGGGCAGGGGCAGAGAGAGAGAGGGAGACCCAGAATCCGAAGCGGGCTCCAGGCTCCTGAGCGCTCAGGACAGAACCCGACGCGGGGCTCGAACTCACGGACCGCGAGATCCTGACCCGAGCCGAAGTCGGACGCCCAACTGACTCAGCCCCCCGGGCGCCGCCATTCCTGCTCACTTGTTAACTTCGCTTCCCCAACCCCTTTGTGGTCAAGAGGCAGGACATTAGAGTCGTCAGCCAGCCTGCACACATCTCTTACCTCTGCCAAGAAAACACGTGGAGCTCACGGCATCTCTCTGGGGCTCAGTTTCCTCATCCGAACATTCGAGACTGAATTAGCCCCGTGTCTTTGGTTACTACTCTGGCTTAAAACTTCTAGCGGTGGGGAAAAAAACCCACCACTGTCTGACTCTGCTCCCAGTTTTGTGGGGCAGGAAGCCCGGAAGGGCTCAGCCGGGCAACTCTCGCTTGGGGTTTTGATGTGGGTGCAGTCAGATGCCATCTGGGGCGGCCGTCGCCGTCACAGCGGGGCTGTGTGGCGTGTCCGGGGCGGCTGGCTCACACGGCTGGCCTCTGGTGCCTGCCGTAGTTTGGCGGCCGTGCTAGAGCTGGTGACCGATGCGCTTACCGCCATCACGGCAGCTGGGCTTTTTCCAGAACGAGTGTCCCGGGAGCCAGCAGCTCCGCGGCCTTTTCGTACCTGGCCTTAGAAATCACAGCCCATCACTTCCACAGCTTTCCGTTGGTGATAAGCGCATCAAAGACACAGATGCTGCTCCTTAAATAAAAGTGTCCAGAAACTTGGGAGCGGGTTTCAAAACCGTCACAATACGGGGCACCTGGGTGGCTCGCTCGGTGAAGCGTCCCGCTTCGGCTCAGGTCACGATCTCGCGGTGCGTGAGTTCGAGCCCCCACGTCGGGCTCGGTGCTGACGGCTCGGAGCCTGGAGCCCGCTTCCGATTCTGTGTCTCCCTCTCTCTCTCTGCCCCGCCCTGACGCATGCTCTGTCTCTCGAAAATAAATAAACATTTTTTATTTTTATTTTTTTTTTTCAACGTGTTTTTTATTTATTTTTGGGACAGAGAGAGACAGAGCATGAACGGGAGAGGGTCAGAGAGAGAGGGAGACACAGAATCGGAAACAGGCTCCAGGCCCTGAGCCATCAGCCCAGAGCCTGATGCGGGGCTCGAACTCACGGACCGCGAGATCGTGACCTGGCTAAAGTCGGACGCTTAACCGACTGCGCCACCCAGGCGCCCCAATAAACATTTTTTAAAAACCCTGTCACAGGGGCACCTGGGTGGCACAGTCGGTTAAGCATCCGACTTCAGCTCAGGTCACGATCTCGCGGTCCGTGAGTTCGAGCCCCGCGTCGGGCTCTGGGCTGATGGCTCAGAGCCTGGAGCCTGCTTCCGATTCTGTGTCCCCCTCTCTCTCTGCCCCTCCCCCGTTCATGCTCTGTCTCTCTCTGTCTCAAAAATAAATAAACGTTAAAAAAAAAATTAAAAAAAAAAAAAAAACCCTGTCACAATACACACAAAGCACTTGGAACAGCGCTGGGCACCCAGGAAGAACATAAACACGTTTGCTGTTGGATCATAGCCCCACATGACGAAAATGGGCCGGTCATACAAAATGGTCTGTTGAAACACTGAAGTAGGGGTGAAGGTATTAACAAAAATTCTCCACTTCAGAATAAGGCGTAACCATCGATTGTGAACAGGAATTTGATTACGCCTGTGGAATGTGCTGGTGTGGAGGCGTAGGATTTCGCACAAGGAAAGAGGAAAAGTAAAAACGGGAAATACAGCCCTTAAATGCCTGCACGTGGGATTGCGTCATACCCCGGGCCAGTGTGGGGTCTCTTATGTCACGTTGTCCGGCCAGGTGCCCGGGGGCGAGCCTCTGAAGTTTGCACATCTTTTTCCCCACAAAGCAATCAAGGCGTCGCTCTGGGAACCCACGGGAGTGTTTCCGGAGTAAGCACAAAATAAAGCTTTCCGGCACGAAATTGATGACTTCCATCACTAAAGGCAGAGAAGGGACCAAGAGCACAGAGGCGTTACTCAAAGACGCTCGCCTCGTGGAAAAGCCAGGTAGAAGCTGTTCTGTTGTCGGGAAATTTACAGACCCAGCCACACGGTGAATGACAAGTCAGAGAGAGCAGGTTCAGTGACGTTATCTTTCATCCAGTGACACTCTAGGGAGTGCGGGCGTGGTCGGGACAGTTAGTGGCCAACGATGGAGAAGATGGTTAGTTCTCGCACATACGTGCTGGTAGTTATTCCCCCTTCTCTCTTTTTCTTCTGCAGAGATAGAAACTTTCCTGGATACATGCCCAGATAAAGGCTACATTTTATTTCCCAGTTGACCCCCAGTTGACCGTGCAGACAGGCGTGGCCACGTGACAGGATTCTAGCCAAGGAAATGAGAGCAGAGACAAGCGGTGCCATTTCCTATTCCTGCGTGCCTCTCCTTTTGTTTTCCTGCCCTTTTCCCTGGGGCTGGAATGTGGTTGCAATGGCAGGAGCTGGAGCAGCCATTTTAAACCAGGTAGGCAAGCCACCGGCAGGTTGAGGAAGGCAGGTAATACAATAAAAAGCTGCAGCCTATCAGCGTGGGTCCCATCGTGCTCAGACTGTTGTCTCGGAGAAAAGTACCTTTCTATCTTATCTCAGTCACGGTTATTCAGGCTCTTGTTATAGCACACCTGTGTCCTCAGGAACGCATCTTTAATTTACGAAAGCATCTGTGGCTCGAGTTTTTCCAACACCCGCAGCCTGATCTGCCCCTATGTGAGGGAAATGTCCTCCATAATGTCTTTGGGCCCCAAATAAATTACTCAGCACGGGTGCTGCAGAGGAGGGCGTTTTTTGGTTACGTCGATGATAACTTCGCGAGCCACGGCGCAGACTGGAAGGGGCCGCTGAGATCAGGACTGACTCTCGGCCACCACGTAGGCTGCAAGGAAGGGTGCGAGCTACGTGGATGGAGGCACCTGCTGGGGAATGCCAGCGCTCACAGCGTATTCACACCGAGCGGCTGGCAGGCGACAATGTGCTTCCTGCTCTTCATTTGGTGCCGAGAGAAACTGAGAAGATTACAAGTGCGATCAAGCCAAGGCCACCGAGTGGACGTCTTTTGAGCCAGCTGTCAGCAGAGATGGGCTGAACAAAAGTCTGCCTTTCCAACCTGAGCAACTCTCACTGTCGAATGAAGGTGCAAGTCAAGTTTTTTTTTTAAATGAGGGACAAGAGGGGGGACCTGGGGGGCTCAGTCGGTTAAGCGTCCGACTTTGGCTCAGGTCATGATCTCGCAGTTCGTGGGTTCGAGCCCCGCGTCGGGCTCCGTGCTGTCAATGCAGAGCCTGCTTTGGATCCTCCGTCTCCCTCTCTCTCTGCTCCCCACCCCCCTGCTCATGCGCATGTTCTCTCTCTCAAAAATAAACATTAAAAAATAATAAAAATATGGGGCGCCTGGGTGGCTCAGTCGGTTGAGCGTCCGACTTCAGCTCAGGTCATGATCTCACGGTCCGTGGGTTCGAACCCCGCGTCGGGCTCTGTGCTGACAGCTCAGAGCCCGGAGCCTGTTTTGAGTTCGGTCTCCTTCTCTCTCTGCCCCTCCCCCACTTGTGCTCTGTCCCTGTCTCTAAAAAATAAATAAACGTGAAAAAAATTTTATAATTCTATATCGTACAATATTTTTATAATCTTATAACTAGTATTTTCAATAATGATAATAAACTAAAATGGGGGACAAGATTCAAAGTCTTCCTCCGTGGACACGACAAAACCAGTGTAACCCATCCCTTTGATTTTAAGAAACATGAGTTGGCCATACAAGTCAGCGCCTGGGATAATCGGATTCTGTCGCCTTGGGGCTAAATTCCCATTTTCACATCTGATAAAAAGATACCAGGGTTTTGAAAGACCGACTGTGGGACAAATTTCTTGATTCCCCCACGGCGTGAGTCTGTCCCAGCACTGGGCGATTTTCTCCACTGCTCAGGGGGAGAAATCGATGACACGGCAACGAGCATATTAAAAGCCCCATCCGAGAGCTGTCACCGCACAAGAAGGAATGCTTTCCGGTGTGAAATGCAACCAAAGCGGGGCCCGGGCGGCTGGCCCGACAACATCTCAGCCCTCGAGTGCGCTGAACGCGGCGCCTTCTCTTCTGACGGTGCCGGGAAGAGGCTGCCCTGTGACATCGCTTCTTCATCCGCTCAGGGGCTGTGTCCAATCCTCACAGGTCCGGGACCACCTGACCGCCACCAGGCGCTTGTGCCCGTCCGCCCCGCAACCCGTGGCCGAGCGATGGTGAAGTTGAGACAACAGCTGCCTGGATGGGAACAGCTCAGGTCATGATCTCACGCTTTGTGGGTTCGAGTTTTGCATCGTATGGGATTCTCTCCCTCCCTCTCTCTCTCTCTCTCTCTCTTTAAAAATTAAAAAATAAAAACAATAAAAGACGGAGAATTACAAACATACTTATCCCTTCCAGTGACATGAAGGCCCTTGTCTAGGTGCCTCACGTAAGGGGAATCCTCCAGAATTTGTCATTTGGGGCCTGGCTTCTTTTTCACTTAACATCATGTCTTCCGGGTTCATCCCTGTGATAATACGGATCCGAACTTTATTCCTTTTTTAAGGCTGAATAATATTCCATTGTATGTGTTCGTCTTATACTTAAAAAAAAATTTTTTTTTTAATGTTTAGTTCTGAGAGAGAGACAGAGGCAGGGAGCAAGCAGGGGAGAAACAGAGAGAGGGGGAGGACACAGAATCCGAAGCAGGCTCCGGGCTCCGAGCCATCAGCACAGACCCCGAAGCGGGGGCTCGGACCCACGAACCGCGAGATCACCACCTGAGCCGAAGTCGGACGCTTAACGGACTGAGCCACCCAGGTACCCTGTTTATCTTATACTCTTGATAACGTTTACACATGTGAGTCTCGGCCTTCAGAGTTCTTTCGAATTCCTTTGGGTCTATACCCAGGACCGGAACCACCAGATCCCATGGTAATTCTACATTTACCTTTCGGAGGCATCGCCAAACTGTTTTCCACAGCCACTGCCCGATCTTACGTTCTACCGTTAACTATACACATATTTTATTTAGCTTTGTTTATTTACGACAGATCTTTTCCTAATTACCGAAGATTGGTGGTTCACCTGTGCCATTATGGAGTCTGGGGAGCGAGACTGCCCTGCGGGTGTTCAGTTTTGTGGGTCTGGATCAGAAAACCCAGCGGCTGGTGGCACCTGGGTGGCTCAGTCGGGTCAGCATCTGACTCTTGATTTCGGCTCAGGTCGTGATCTCACAGTTCACGGGTTCGAGCCCCGCGTCCGGCTCTGTGCCAACAGCTCGGAGCCTGGAATCGGCTTTGGATTCCGTGTCTCCCTCTCTCTCTCTCTCTCTGCCCCTCCCCAGCTCACGCCCTGTCTCTCTCTCTCTCTCTCTCTCTCTCTCTCTCTGTCTCAAAAATAAATAAACATTAAAAAAATGTGAAGAAAGAAAAGAGAGAAAAAGAAACCTGAGCTTCTAAGGTCCTGTCATGCTCAGACTAAGATGTGTGGCGCTGTGTGAGAGGGTCTGTGGGCGCACGTCCAGGCCACGGTGTTGGGCGTGGGGTCAGTCTGCTGTGTCTCCCCCAAACTGCTCCGGAGGAAGGGCAGCTGGAGGCGAAGTGGCTGGGGCCGGGCCGTGGGCGTGGAGAAGAGGTGGAGATTGGTGGAACAGCGTGGGGGCAGGTGGAACAGCATGAGGACAAGTGGAACAGGAGAGAGCAAGGCCCGGGGACCCACCTGTGAGAAGCCACGCATCCCGCGTACCCTGCCTAAACTGACAGACGGCCAGCACCGTGCCTGGGACGGGCCGAGAGAAGAGAAAATCAGGCATTCATTCAGCAAACGTCCTCTGAACACCCGCCTCACCGCGAGCCAGCCTGCAGACACAGGCAGACCCAGCCCTCCTGTGTTGAGTCCCCAGCCCTGCCACGAGTCTCTGCTCTCGCCAAGTGCGACCAGCCTGCTGAAGGTCTCCCCCAAAACACGCACCTCCACGCAGTAACAGCCACCGTCCATGAAGAGTTCAGCACGGGCCTACTAAGCACGTCAGACGGATTCACACCCAATCCTGACGACAACCCCCGTTTTACAGGTGAGAAGGTAACTGTAGCTCAGAGAGGCTGTGTCACTGCCCAACGTCACACAGCTGAGAGCTGGAGGAGCCCACGCCGGTCGCCCCAAACGGCCTCTCTAAATCCGAGAGCCTTCCCCGAAGACACCGAAAGCAACACCGGCAAGGAGGGTGACGTCACACACGGCACAGAATCCGGTATTTTCCGAAGCCCCTCTCAGAGGGCCGGAGTCTACCGGGGATAGCTTCCCGACCGTTCCCCAGGTGTCCCTGGGTCCTCCGTCCTTCTGCCCAGACTCCTCAACACCCACCCCTGCCCGGAGCCTTTGGCGGTGATGAACCGCTCCTTCTGGAAAGCAGTGGCTGACACCCCCCACCCCCCACGGCGGCCTCCCCGGAAAGCCTGGTGGCTCTCCCCAGAGCGGCCCCACCTCCTCGAGGGCAGGCAGGACGGCCGAGAGCAAACATTTTTTTCCCCTTTGTCACATAGAGTAATAGACTCTTGAAAAATCACATACTTGGAGGATCACAGCTGAATCTTATAATCTGAGACTCTCCATCAAAGCGCCTGACGACCATCGACTAAGAGAACCTCGGAGTCAGTGACTCGAGAATCCCAGCACGCCACCATCACGGACCAGGCAGCGGCTGCTGTCGCGGAGCGGCCCAGGCTGGCGGGCTGACACAGGGCAGGCCAGGAGAGTGGGGGGAGGGGGGGGCGGTCAGGGAGGCGAGGAAGCCTGGGGGTGCAGAGGACGGGGTGGGGGTGGGAGGAGGGAGGCTCAGCCTGTTGTCACGCTAGAGGAAGCAGTTGGCGGGTGAGGCCTGGCTCCGTTACTGATGGTTTTTAATTATGTAAATCAGCCCAGGGCCTGCGCCCGGCACAGGCTTGGCATCCATCAGCTGGCAGCAGAATTAATCAATAAATAACCAGCTGGATGGGGCCTGGGCAGAAGCACCCGGCCACACCCCCACCACTACCCCCGAGGGGTCCTCCCAAGCTGGCAGGAGTAAAGGGATTACGGGCAGCTCAGGCCATCAGTGTAGCACACGCACACACAGACACACACACGCACAGGCACCACGCATATAGCTACAGCTTTGGAAGCCTCATACATGCGCACAGGTGGATGCGCCTGCACACACAGACTCTGGGCTGTCGCGGCCCCTGTGTGCGCGTGCCCCGCATGTATCTCCCCCCCCCCCCCCCGCAGAGCCCAGCGCACGCCCGGGAGCACAGCGGTTAGGAGGCAAGGTCCTCATTCCAACCTCACACTCGTCTCGGGTGGGACGGAGCTTTGCAGCTCACGGCCCACACCGCTTGACCCCCACAGCAGCCCTGCGAGGCTGGCCCGGCTGGGCCGAGGCCCCCCGTTTTACAGACAAGCTGAGTCTCACAGAAGGGACTTGTCCGAGGTTACATCCGGCCGTCTTTCCTCCTCCTCGCAGCCACCCTTGCCCCCACCCACGCAAAGGTTTGAAGGGCTCTAGACCCAAGAGAGTTGGGGGGGGGAGTGGGAGAGGGAGCAGGAGGGCCCCCAAGGCTCCCCCTGAGAGCAGGGGCCTTGATGACCCGGCAGAGAGCAGGGCGGGCCTGCAGCACCCCTCACCCCGCACCCCGGTAAGGGCCAGGCCGGTGGGGGGCCTTTCCGCTCTCCTAGGGAGCAGTGATAGATTGCTCTCTGCACCCGGCGTGCTCACCCCCCCAGTGCTGCCCCCATAAATCAGCCTCCCCATCTGGGCCTTGGCTGTTCCTTGATCCCTCGCCAGCCAGCTCCGGTGTTGTTATTTTCAACCATCCCCCGTGCAGGAGGGGACTCACAGGAGGACTCGTAAAATTAACGGACGGGCTTCCTCCTCCCGTCTTCCCCTTTCCCTCTGCGCCTGGCTTTCCGCTGGCCTCTGCTTCTCTCCGGTTGGGATCACTAAATACCAAATGAGGAAATGACCCGAGACACAAATGAGTTTCACCGAGCGCGCCGTGGGCCCTCTGTCTCTGGGTCCAGCGAACAGTGCACCTGGGGTCAGCTCACAGCACCCGCTTCCCTCGGTCTCAGCCCAGGGGGCTCCCAGCTGCCACCACCTCCCCAGGACGCAGGAAGAGGAAGCGGGAAGGTGCCCCTGCGTGGTGGGAGCAGACTCAGCGGGCCCTGGGGGCAGCCCGGGAAAGAACCTTGAGAGCCAGGGGCCCCCCGGGGTGGTCAGGCCTTTGGAGCTATCACTCCTCGGAACAGCTGATAAAGACACTGGACTTCGGAAAAGGTCCAGGGCGCACAGCGCTGGGAATTCAAAACCACACGAACAGTGGTTAGCCGCTCAGCCTCTGGAGCCAGCCTCTCCGAGTAGCTGTGTGATCCTGGGCAAGCTGCTTCACCTCTCTGTGCCTCAGTTTCCTTCTGGGTAAAGTGGAGTGAGGAATAGTACCTCCATCATAGGTGAGTGGGCACGTACCCTTTAGAAGAGTCACTGGTGAGGGCGCCTGGGTGGCTTAGTCAGTCAGACTCTGGGTTTCAGCTCGGGTCACGATCTCACGGTTCGTGAGTTCGAGCCCCACACCGGGCTCCGCACCGACAGTGCAGAGCCTGCTTGGGATTCTCTCTCTCTCTCCCCCTCTCTCTCTGCCCCTCCCCACCTCTCTCTCTCTCTCTCAAAATAAATAAATTTAAAAAAAATTTTTTTTAAAAGAAGAGTCACCGAGGACCACAGTCAAATGCTCTAAACCTTAGCAACTGTTACCGTAATTAAAGATGCTGGTACACAGACCCAAGTGTGCATCAGAATGCCCTGGAGGGCTTTTAAAACCCACACTGCTTCCCTCTCATCCCCACTCCCTAGGGTTTCTGGTTTCTTCCTCGGTAGGTCTGGGAGGGGCCAGGAGTTTGCATGTCTAACACATCACCAGCCAAGGCTGGGACTGCTAGTCTGGTGAGAACAACTGAAGCCCATGTCAGTGCTCACTACCCAGCTCAGCTGCCCCACCCCCTTTACCGCTTGGGAACTAAGGCCCGGGGAGGGGAGTGTGTGCGACCTCCTCCCCAACCTTCCCCACTGACTCCAGGAGCGAAGAGGCAGAATTTGCCTTCCCTGCCAGAGGTAATCTTTTAATCTCTTTGGCTTTAATCTTGCAGCCCAGCATAAACCCAAATCCGCACGGGGCGGGGGGGTGGGGGGGAACGGGGAGGGAGGGACACAAATCTCCTGTCCTGGCGAGGAGAGTAATCCAGGCTTTTAACCCTGCATTTCATCACGGATCTTTTATCCCATCTCTGCCTTCCTCACCCCTGGCTCCTGAGAGGCACTCCTCATAGGAGATGAGGAGGCAGAGAGAGCAAACAGATGGGGTAAGGCTAGGTTGGAATCACGCGTTAAAAAGACTCCACTTGGAGAAGCCAAGCTTTCATTGCAAAACAACATAAAAGAGAAATGATACGTTGTGGTTCATTGCCATTAAGAGTAATAATCATCAAAAGACACCACTAAGAGAAAGAAAAGCCAACTCACAGATGCAGAAAAGCTATTTCAATACATATATCTGACAAAGGACTAGTACGCAGCATATATAAAGAACTCCTACAAATTAATAAGAAAAAACATTTTTTTAATAGGCAAAAGATATGAAGTGGGATTTCACAAACGAAAATCTCAGAATCACCCATACCCACATGAAAAGACACTCAATGTTATCAACCATGAGAGATATGCAGACTAAAACCACCACAAGCTATCATTCACATCCACAGGAACAACCACAATTGAAAACTGAAAATATCAAATATAGGAGAGACGAGGATCAACTCTCATATGCGACTAGTGGGAGTAGCAATGGTTCAACCTGTCTGACAGTTTCTTACAAAGTTGTGCATATATCTATTCTATGACCCAGCCATTCCACAACTGGGTATCTGCCCAAAAGAAGTGAATGTATATGTCTACACAAAGACTTGAACACGAATACTTTCTGCAGCTTTACTCATAGCTCCAGACAGGAAACCACCCAACTGTCCATCAACAGAATAAATGAATAGACAAATGATGGCATAGCCCACAGTGGAATATTACTTAGCACTAAAAAAAAAAAAAAAAAAAAAAAAATCAGGGCTCCTGGGTGGCTCAGTTGGTTAAGCATCCGACTTCAGCTCAGGTCATGATCTCATGGTCCGTGAGTTCAAGCCCCGCTTCGGGCTCTGTGCTGACAGCTCAGGACCTGGAGCCTGCTTCGGATTCTGTGTCTCCCTCTCTCTCTGCACCTCCTCCACTCGTGCTCTTCCTGTCTCTCTCTCTCAAAAATAAATAAACGTCAAAAAATTTTTAAAAAATCAACTATAGATATGCATACCACAATCTGGACGAATCTCACAAGTATCACACTAAGTCCAAGAAGTCAAAAGCAAGAGAACATCTGCATGACTCTGTTTAGATGAAATATAAGTACAGGCAAAGCCAGTCTCTGGGGATAGAGGTCAGGATCGTGGTTGCCCTTTGAGAGAGGAAAGGTTAGTGACTAGGAAGGGCGTAAGAAGCCTTCTGGGGGTGCCGGGAATGTTCCACAAACATAGGTAAAAATTCACTGAACTGTACATGTAAAACCTGCACTTTCCTTTCCTAGATGCAAATTATACCTCAATATTTTTTCAACAACAGTAAAAAAGAGATGAAAAGACACTATATTTGAAACATGTACTCAGACCATCCCCCTCCCCTTTGGCGCTCAAAGGACCCAGGACCCAGCCCAGCTCTGCCACAGCGTGGCTTTGACTCAGCCTCAGTTTCCCCATCCGTAAAAAGGAAAGAATCTCCAATAACCTCCCCAGTCTGTGGGGAGGATCCGTGTGAAAATAGAGGCGAAATGTTCTCTTGGATTGTCACAACCATTGTGACCCCCTCTCAGGGCCTGGCAGAAATTGGTGGGGTAGGGTGCATGAAGTTGGTCCCTGGACCTGGGCTGCCTGGGGATGGGCCTGGAGGAGTGTGAAGAGGTCTTCCCAGACAGGCTACAATTTTCTGGCCACCCACATCCTCAAGACTCCAGGCTACTCCTATCCTGCCCTCCCAGGTAGACCATCCAGACCTCCAGCCCAGTGCTAAACGATACCATCACTGTTGTCATCATGGTTCCTTCCAGAACATACCTGCAAGGCACAGAGCCCCTGCTTGACGGCCTTCTCCTCTCTCCCCCTTGCCCTGCCATCGTTGCCTGGCCGAACCCCTCCCCCAAAGCTGGAACTACCATAGGACACTGAGGGGGAGATAAAACCCCCAAACTAGCAAGGCCCCGAAGGGCCTGGGTCCCGGCATTCGCAGGCAGGGCTCCTTCCCCTCACCCTGTCCAGCTGTCTTGCCTGAAACAGTCACAGCACCTGAAAAAAGCCACAGGCTCCACTTTGGGGTGTATAGGACACTACTGCGCTCTGGGGCCGAGGTGGCAAAGTGCCCTTCTCGTGTCCTGTCTCCCATTTACGTTAGTAATGAACTCACGTGGCAATGTGCCCCGCCGAAAGGTTCCACTTCCCAGCCTCCCCTGCGGTGAGGCGAGGCCAGTGAGGGAAACATGTGTTGTCAGGCGGGACCGAGGGAAACGCTCAGCCGGTCTATACCCACCACCCTAGAGAGCAGATGTGACGGTGGAGGTCCGGCAGCCACTTTGTAGCATGAGGTGACTTTGAGGGCGGAAGCCGCATGCCAAAGTTGGTGAAACTAAGAGAAAGAAGGAGCCTGGGTCCCTGACGACACTGCTGGGTCCCCCACCACCCCTGGACTCTCCTACCTCCCGACATCCTCTGTGTGAAACAGAAGTAAGACTCAGTCTGGTTCAAGCCATCATGACTTCCACTCTCTGTTATCCGCAACAGGAAGAAACCCTGAACTGATACACAAAAGCCCTGCAAGGTTGCGACTCCTGGCCTGGAGCGCAGGAACGTTTGCACATCACAAAAAGCAAACAAACCAACAAATGAAACGCTCGCCGGATGGGGTAAGATCCTCCTTTAAAATGGTCTTCCTCTGGCTTTGCCACGTGAAGTGGAGTAGTTGGCAAGAAGCTCCCCGGTGAAACCGAGGCTTGTGGTTCTCCTGCAAGAAGGGGCACTGTTCAGCCACGCTGTGACCTCCCTACGTGACCGTCCTACGATGCAGGGCCCGGGGGCTGGGAACTCAGCAAGGGCAGCGGACAGCCTGAGTTCAGATCCCTGCTCCACGAACTGCGGCCCTCTTTGTGCCTCGGTTTCTTCGCCTGTAAAATGGGCGCCCTAGGGTGAGGAATACAGAGCCCGACCTGGGAAGAGCTTGGAAAGGAGGGGCTCGAGACTGTCAGCCACGGTTGTCACGTTCGTGCTGAGAACTTTCTTTCTTTTTCTTTTCTTTTTTTTTTTTTTACATGTATTTGTTTTTGAGAGACAGAAACAGAACACAAGTCGGGGAGGGGCAGAGAGAGAGAGAGGGAGACCCAGAATCCGAAGCGGGCTCCAGGCTCCGAGCTGTCAGCGCAGAGCCCGACACGGGGCTCGAACCCACGGACCACGAGATCATGACCTGAGCCAAAGTCGGACGCCCACCCAGGCGCCCCTAGAACTCTCTTTCTTTGCGTCTGCTTGTAACACGAAACTGAACTTACTCTCCAGTTTTGGAACATTTCATCCCCCCCGCTTCATACTCACTGCCCTTATTGGAATCAACCCCGGGAAGAGCCTCCTGGCCCAGGAGGTGGACCCCAGACCTTTTCCTCTTGCTTGGGTTTACACGAGCAAAACCCAAGCGTGATTGTAGGCGATTCGCTTGCCAAGCGCCAGGGCAGAAACTTCAACGCGTCCGTGCCACTGAGGCAGCGTCAGGAAGCTCCCTCCGTCCCAAACGATCTCCCCTCCAACACTGACTGAAATTCCACACTAGAGCCAGAGGACCCCTAGGAGGAGAAGCCATTTAGAAGCACAGCATCTTGGAGTAAATGCACGTACTCAGGTCAGCGTCGGGGAGGCAGTCTCGGCAGGGAAAGAAAGGGAGGGCAACGCCGCAGGCGAATTTTTGGATCTTCTCGGGGCAGTGCGAGAAGCCTGCAGCCTCTAGAGGCTGTGAGCTCAGTCTCACCCACCTACACATGGCGCGCGCGCGCACACACACACACACACACACTGATAATCGCTTTACCCCAGCAGTAGGGGCTTAAGCGGCTATGTAGGCTAGCACCCCCCCCCCCCAGCTGCACCAGTCACCTCTGTCCCGAGGCGCTCGGTTCCCAGAGGCTCAGCAAGGGACGTCTTCAGGGCTGGCGGCTGATGGGGTTTCAACAGAGCCAGTCAGCTGCCAGTAACACACAGCCTCTCTCTGTCTCTGTCTCTCACGCACACACAGTCATGCCCAGACGCACAGTCGGAGGCAACACGCGAGACACGGGCGCACCGAACTGTCCTCCCAAAGGTGTGACAAAGGGGGACAGGCCACACACAACCGTCCCGTCCGGGAGGAGGCTCTGGTCTGTGTGCTCTCAGAAACAAGGCAGCTGCACAGACAGGACCGCTCCCACCCAGATCTTTCCCCGCCCCCCACCTCTGGTGCCCCCTCATCCCTGCTCCTAGTCAGGCATTGCACCCCCAGAAGTTCTCAGCTCCCCTCCTCCACAGGAGCCCCATATCCTCTCCCCGGGAGCCAAGCCCAATCAGGGTCCTCCTTCCCACTCATCCCCTTTCCCAGCACTCAAGGCCCCCCAGGAATCTTTTCACCACCCCCCTCTCTTCCCCCATTAACGCCCCTTCCTAGCCCTCGGACTGTAAGAACCCAGGCATAAGAACCACGTCTGCCCTCGTCTCCCCCGCCTGCGCCACAGGGCTACGCACGGAGGTGCAGGGCCCCAACCTTCCCCTCCCCCTGCCTAGGGCTCACCCCCTCATTTCCCCCCCTTGGGGAGCCGCTGGTGGCTCCTCTCGTTTTCCAACGAGCGTGTGACAACAGAGATTAGAGCAATTAGAGAAAAGTCATCAGAGGGCAAGGCAGGAGCCACCACGACACCCAATTACCAGGGCCGGCGAGACACGGGTGAAGCACAAACTCACTCACACAGATGACAGATTTGCACAAGTTCCAAAGCAAGGGAGGGGCAGGAGGGGGGGAGCCAAGTTCCATCTGAGACTCTCTTGTTTCCGTTTCAACCTGCTCTCTGCTGTTTGCGGCAGCTTTCACATCAGTGCGCCCGAGAGAGGCAGACGGGGCGGAGGTGATTTCAGTCCCGTTTTATAGAGGAAGCGACTGCGGCCCAGGGGATGGGGAAGAACAGCTTCCGAGCGCGTCCAGTCCACAGGCCGGATCTTCCCGGCTGAAGGCGGGGATCAGGGTGGCCCCAGTCCCCGGGAGAGGTCCCCGATGGCTTTCCGTCCCGTTCCCTGCTCTTCTCCTCTCCCTGAAAATAATCGGCAAAGGGTTGAGGTACACGGGCATGCTGTCTGGGGCTCGCGGTGGGCTTGGCATCTGCACGGGGGTGACCTTGCCCTGCAGCAAACGACAGGATTATTTCATCGATGGCTGCTGTCCCCCGCTGGTCACGGTTTGCCGAGCCCGTTCAATGTGCCGTGTGCTTTTCCTCCCTGGCAGGGAGCGGTGCGGGTTTTCTCAGCATCTGAGCGCGGGTGGTCCATTTTCATGCCCCCTTATTAGGCCTTTCCCAAGCCTGGCCTGGTCCCCCCATGGCAGCTCCCCCCACCCAAGCGTCTCAACCTTCCTGCCTGGCCCACCTTGCCCTGAGCCTGGCCTGGGCAAGAAGCCAGCAAGTGATGCAGGAGTGCCCCCTGGTGGTGAGGGCCTGTTCCGCCCGCTGGGACTCCAGCCAGGGGTCTAGAGAGCCTCACTCCCCACACACACCTCCCCGACTGCCCGCCTGGCCTGTCGGGGCGAAGGGAAGACCGACTGCCCGCCTGGCCTGTCGGGGCGAAGGGAAGACCGGGAATCTGTGGAAGAAGCACAAAGACCCGAGGCCTGAGGAAGTTGCGGACGGCTCCATCCCTGTTCCAGCAGCTGGCAGCACGAAGGCCCCTGGGTGGCAGGTGGACACCAGGCACAGTCAAGAAAGAGGGCAGGAAAGATGTTCAGCAGCAGCGTGGCCCATCAGAGGCGCTCAGGAGATGTGGGATGGATGAAAAAAAGAATAAGCGGATGAGTGAATAAATGAATTCGTTGTTTCCTAAAAGGTGGTGTGAATATCACTATCAGTAAGCAGGCTGATGTTTAGATAATATTGATTAACTCATTTAAAAGCAATGTACTTCTTTTTACGTGTGTTACTTATAATATATCTGGCCCATCCGATTAATTGCATCAAGTGTATTTTTTTGGGGGGGGGGGGGGACAGAGAGAGACAGAGCATGAACGGGGGAGGGGCAGAGAGAGAGGGAGACACAGAATCGGAAACAGGCTCCAGGCTCTGAGCCATCAGCCCAGAGCCCGATGCGGGGCTCGAACTCACGGACCGTGAGATCGTGACCTGGCTGAAGTCGGACGCTTAACCGACTGCGCCACCCAGGCGCCCCATATCAAGTGTATTTTTAAACCAGACGCGTCGGAGCGCCTGGGTGGTCAGTCGGTTGAGCGTCCAACCTCTGATTTCAGTTCAGGTCACGATCCTGGGCTCGCGAGATCAAACCCCGCACTGGGCTCCATGCAGCACGGAGCCTGCTTAAGATTCTCTCCCTCTCTCTCTCTCTCTGTCTCTCTTTCTCTACCCCTCTCCCCAGCCGTGCTCTCTCTCTCTAAAAAACCATAAACAAACAAACAAATATAAAACAAATGTCTTTAGGTACAAAAGGGGCCAATGCAAAAAAAAAAAAAGAACTTTAGGTAAAAAACATGTGGGTATCCTCAGGACCCAGCAAAGAGGTGTTTGATTAATGCTAGTGTAATAAATTAATGAATGGAGACACGGCCAGGCAGACTGTGGATGGTCTTATAGAGCAGTATATGGGTCCCAAACTCGGCTGTATGTTGGAATCACCTGCTTTAAAAAGCATCTCTGGGCAGGTATGTGTCTCTGACGATCAGGTGGCTGAGGAGGGAGCCCGTGTGCTTGGGCACTCAGTTTGGGCACCGTATTAAGGAGCAGCCTGACCTCACTGCCATTGGAGACGGTGAAACTGCCACCATCAGAGGAAGCAAGCCACATTTGGCGATCTGGGATCCACTCGATGGGTGAACGGTCGGCCCCAACGAACTTGACACTATCACTCAAGGGAAGAGAAGTGAGCTTATATTTATGTAAAGTACTTCAAATTAACACAATGTGAAAAGTTGTTGTGCATTTACTATGACTGTAACATAATGGCTAATTATTTCTCATTTATTCACCCTGCATATCATATTTTATTTAGCATGTGTCTTTACTATCTGTCAGTATTACATTAATTGCTGTTCAGAACACAGAGAATTTTCTGTCCTAAGTTTATTGACACGTTAGCTCTTCACTTATTGAAATTTTCATTTATTGGAAGTTTCTCCCCTTAAACAGAAACCCCCCCCCTTATTGAAAACTGTGACTAGTTAATTATCAACGTAAGGTAGTTAATGTAGTTATAATCTGTTTATCTGTTTTAACTGGATCCTGGTTTCCTCATAACAATTTTCAGTTACTTTGTTGAGTAGAAGTTGAAGGAGCGAGTGGTTTGGGGTGGGCTTTGTAAAGAGGTGCTGTTTGCTTCCAAAGCTACACATAGGCTAGAAAGCGCAGGTTGAGTTCATATTTGATGTGTGAGTTGTTATCTTGTTAGATACTATTAATAAGAAAAAAGAATTTCCAGTCGTGAATTTTCATGGCTATTCCTCTGGGAAAGAATTGATAGAAATAAATTCTGTATTATTTGCAAAGATTGACATACACATTGAGATTTGAGTCTACTTTTTTATATCAGTTTAATGGTATTCAGATACCCCCTATCCTTTTTTTGAACTTTGAGCGGATTTGTAAAACATAAAATGTGAATAGATTTGTCATAGCATGGGGTCAAAAATTAGTCCTGTTGATGGCAAGTTATTCGATATTAATTCCGTTTTATGAACAAATGCAATTAAGTTGCAAATCCCTTAACAGAGTGCGGTGTTGGGCCAATGTTTTAATCGGTATTAGGAAATGTCAGATTAGCATCCCCAAGGAAGAAGAAATCTTTGGCACAAGGCTGAAAACATACGTGTTAGTTTTAAAGCTGTGCCTTGCTCTCTTACATGGCTACAGGGAATATAAATCGGTACATCCTCTCTCAAGGACAATTGGAGAGTATCTATCTAAATGATAAATGCACCTTCTCTCTAATTCACCCGTCCTGCTGCTAGGAAATTATCCTCCAAAATCCTCAACACCTGAACATAATAACACGTGTACAAGATAATTCACTGTAGCAGTCATTTGCAGAGCACGTGACTGGGGACAACCCGAATATCCATCAACAGAGGGCCAGTTAATAAAAACCTGGATAGCCGTGCTTTGAAACACTACGTGGCTGTAAAAAAGAATGAAGACTCGTCAGCAACAAAAAATAACCCAATTAAAAATGGGGCAAAGGACTTGAGAAGACATTTCTCCAAAGAAGACGTACAAATGGCCAATAAACACATGAAAAGATGCTCAGCATCACTAACCGTTAGGGAAATGTAGATCAAAACCACAATGAGCTACCACCTCCCACCCATTTGGAGGACTATTAGTGAAAGAAAGAAAGAAAGAAAGAAAGAAAGAAAGAAGAGAGAGAAAGGAAGAAAGGAAGAAAAGAGAGAGAGAAAGAAAGAAGAGAGAGAAAGAAAGACAAAGAAAGAAAGAAGAGAGAGAAAGAAAGAAGAGAGAGGAAGAAAGAAAAGAGAGAGAAAGAAAGAAAAAGAAAGAAAGAAAAGAGAGAAAGAAGAAAGAAAGAAAGAAAGAAAGAAAGAGAAAGAAAGAAGAGAAAGGAGAGAAAGAAAGAAAAGACAAAGAAAGAAAGAAAGAAAGAAAGAGAGAGAGAAAGAAAGAAAAGAGAGAGACAAAGAAAGAAAAGACAAAGAAAGAGAGAAAGAAAGAAAAGAGAAAGAAAGAAAGAGAGAAAGAAAGAAAGAAAGAGGAAGGGAGAGAGGGAGGAACGAAGGAAGGAAGGAGGAAGGAAGGAAGGAAATAACAAGTGTTGACGAGGGTGTGGAGAAAATGAAACACTTGTGGATTGCGAGTGGGAATGGAAAATTCCACAGCTACCGTGGAAACAGTATGGCAGTTCCTCCAGAAGATTAAATGTAGAATTACCATACGATCCAGCCATTCCACCCCGAGCATATTCCCAAAAGAATTAAAGGCAGGGATGCAAACAGATATTTGGACACCTGTGTTCAAACATCACCTGTATTCACAGCAGCCAAAAGATGAAAAGAGTCCCAAGCGTCGGTGGACGGATGCATAAACAAAATGACACACACCAACAGTAGAACAGTCTGGAGCCGTAAAAGGGAAGGCGGTCTGATACACGCTGCAGCACGGATGAGCCTTGAACACATTATACTTAAACATTATGAAAAAATTTTGGTGATGATCGTGCGACGTTGTGAACATGATGAACGTCACTAAACCGTACATTTGAACTGGTTAACGGGCACCTGGGGGACTTCGTCAGCTGAGCCCCCGACTCTCGATTTCCACTCGGGTCCACGATCCCGCCGTCGTGGGCTCTGCTCTCTCTCTCTCCCTCTGCCCCTCTCCCCCACCCTCTCTCTAAAACAAAATGTAAAAAAAATAAGAAAATAAAACGGTTAAAAGGCCAAATTTTATGTTACGTAGGTTTTAACACAATGTTTTCAGTTAATGATGGCATTTTTGTAAAGGGGTGCAGGGACCTAACTCCTCCTCTTTGATTAGAGGTCAGCCTTGGTTACTGGCTTCTAATGAAGTGATGTTGCCCGACTTCCTAGGCCAGGTCGTAAGAGGCAAAGCAGCATCTACCTAGCGGTCCTGTCTGGGAGCCCAACTACGCAGTGAGGTCAGGCCAGAGAGACCTCGACAGAGCTAGAGGACAAGGCCAGCAGGTGTCAGCCACGTGAGAGAGCCTTCAGATGACCCTAGCCTCAGCCCTGAGCCGCCCCGCTTGGCACCAAGTGGAGCGGAGACAAGCTGTCCCGCGAATCCTGTTCAAACTGCAGATCCGTGAGTGAAGTAAGTGCTGTCGCTGTTGTAAGCCACTAAGTGCTGGGGGTACTTTGTTATGCAGCGCTGAGTAAATGGAACAGTAAACATATTCCTTATGTATTAGAGTTTATTTCGATTTAATTTAAAAATTATCAGATACGAATACGACAGATTTAGACTGCATAAAATGTCTCATGCCAACCAGCTGGTAAATTGGGTATTTTCTCTCTCGTGGTCTGTATGCTGCATCTATAAAGCCATTAAAGGTGCAAGGATACTTTCACCTGAATACTGAACGAAGTCGGGGAAGTCGATGAGCTGCAGAGACATAGCCGACTAGGAACACACTCGGGCTGGGATCTTTACCCCAGAAGGCGAGGATATGGGTGGGAAAGACAAAGTTTGCTGGAACTACGTAGTATGAAGGGATATGTTTCCAACTCAGTAGGGCCAAACTCAAAATAAACTTGGTCAGGGCACCTGGATGGCTCAGTTGGTTGAGCGTCCGACTCTTGATTTCAGCTCAGGTCGTGATCCCAGGGTCACAAGATTGAGCCCCGCGTCGGGCTCCGTGCTGAGTGTGGAGCCTGCTTAAGATTCTCTCTCCCTCTGCCCCTTTCCCCAACTTGCTCTCTCTCTCTCTCATTCTCTCTCTCAAAATAAAACATTAAACAAAGACAAACCCGGCCAGCAGGTCCTTGAAATAAAATACAGAAGGTGGAGAAGTTATATGAGTGATGTACATATCACACAAGGTGGGGTTTCGAGAAGCTTGAGATGGAAGTTATACGGCCAAGGCAAGAGAATTTCTGATCAGGACCATTGAAGGGCAAAAGGTTTATTAGGTAAACTTAGAAGAAGTTAAAAACAAAGGGATAGTGTGTGCCCCACTCTTCCATCCCTGTGTATGTCCCTCATCACACCATTGTGTTCTGGAACTCTTGCTTGTTTGCTGACCTGTTTATTTTATCTCCCTGTATTAGTCAGGGTCCGCTAAGCACTGTAATAAGCATCCCAAACCCAAGAGCTCGACTCGACACAAGTTCATTTCTGGTTCTTCTGACAATTCAGTGCAGCCCTTTGGTGGACAGGCCTCCATGGGGAGATCCTGGGACCTGGGTTCCTCCCATCTCCATGTTCTGCCCTCCCCTAACCCATGGTCCTCCCTAGCCAGCCAGCAGTGAGAACAGAGACCTTTTGTGTGGGAGGGTGTTACAAGTAGAGGACATCCATCAGCCCAAGTCAGTCACATGGCTGCTCTCACTGCAAGGGAGGCTGGAAATGGAGTCCATCTTGGGGCCAGAAAGATAAGAAGTACCCCCTCTGCCCTACACCCCCAGTATAAGATCCTTGGATGCCAGCTCGCATCCACCCAGCTCATGGTATGTGACATCATGCCTGGCATAAATTTGGAGTCTGTCAGCAAATCAGTGGTGCTTGAGCTGTGTCATGGGCCTTGGACTGAGTGAGCACTTTCCTTGTAAATGCCCTGGGATGGGGGAGGGGGAGGTGTCATCACTCCCGTTTCTCAGATTGGGAAACTGAGGCTCTGGTAGCTAAGCAGCATGCACAAGACCACGCAGCTAGTCTGTGCCAGGGGCAGGTCTTAGACCCAGAAAGCCTCTGCCACTAGATGTCTGTCCTTTCCACTCCCCTGGCTGCCTCTCAGTACACACACTTGCTGACTTGTTATCAGGGGGTTATCTTCAAGGTTATCTTCAAGGCCACTCTCCTTTCTAACAATCAATGAACCGTGTTTGACAAGCTGTGGGTTCCTTGGGGTGGCAGCTACATCTTGCTCATCCCTACGTGCCCCTTGGCTACCAGCACAGCCCTTGAACACAGTAGGCACTCAAACCATGGGCTCAGGCTCCATGCTTTGCTGCTTGCACAGTATGGGGGTCATTTACATCTTATACAAGAAATGGAGGGGATATGTATTCTATGACCCCTCTCTGCGCAGTCAGAGCTGTCTCTGACAGCAGGACCAGCGCTTGCCCTGAAACTCACTGCTGAAGTACATATGAGGGTTGCGTGACAAGGAGGCCAAGGCCACAGGTGTCGCCTCTTCCGCATCTGGGTTAGACCGTGAGCCCCCACACATACACACGTAGAATGCTCTGCCCCAGCTAGTCCCAGGAAGAATAGACGGAGGGGACAGCGAGGTTTCTGTCCATGGTGCTGAACCCACCTCGGGTCCCATCTCGCTCTTTAGCCCAGCGGCAACTTACAGCCTCCTGGGGAACCAGGTGAACGTACAGATTCCCGAGCCCCTTCTTTGGAGACTGGGATTCTGAGGATCTTAGATGGGGCCCTGGAATCCCATTGTACCAAGTACCCATGATTCTAATGCAGCCGTTCTGATACCGGCTAAAGTTGACTCGCTGAAATGGTCGTTGGTCCCGATGAAGTACCTGCTATGTGCCCAGCGCTGCACTAGATACTGTGAGGCACAGAAATGCACCCAGCAGAGTCTCTGCTCTGGGAGAAACTTACAAAGCATTCCGGAGGAGATGATGGAGGCAGGGATGGAAAGTACTCCCTCTGTTTTATGTGGACACTGTGGTAGGTCCATACCTCACCTTTAGCCTGCAAGGTGTGATAAGGAGTCACCTGAAAACAGTAGTACCCATAACCATAACCAACATTTGTGTCCTTCCTTGGGGTCTCCCTAGCCTTATCTGCAAAGGCGATGTGTGATACATTCTCCTCCTTCTGATCTCCTCATGGCTCGAGACCCAGATCCACCATCACCTCGCACATCAAGTCTTCTTGACCCCTGTTGCCCTGTAGGCCCCCCAAATCCGAGTCCTTCCTCCTTGTGCTCCGCGGTCTTGTTTCCTCATCGTTACATGATGTGCCATGGTTTCAATACGTCCCAACTAGCATCTGAGCTCCCTCTCAAGGGTTGGGCTTGCACCTGATTCCCCTGTGTAACCTCTAACACAGGGATGCCTCCCCCTACTCACCTAGAGGAGGTGAGCAGTAAATTCTTATTGGATGGGTGGCTAGGAGGAGGGGTAAGTGGGTGGGGGGATGTGCCCAATGGCTGTGCTCAGGGAGAAAGCCACTGGGTTACAAAGCAGCTGGAACAAGTGCTCAGAACCAAAAGAAATCAGGGTCGGCCTTGGGGAAACCAGGCAATGGGCCAAATGCCATTCAGGCAGGGCCAGCTTCCGGTCAAGGTCTGCCTCTCCTTTCTCTGGGTGTTTGGGGAGAACAGGAAGTGGAACCAGGACGGCTGTGTCTGATGAGAACAGATGTTATCTGGCCCTGAATGTGGGACATGGGGGAGGTGGAAAGGAAGGGGGAAAGAGAAGGGGGAGATCCAGAGCCAACAAATGGAACATCCACAGACCCACTTTATTTTACTTTCTATTATGGAAAGTTTCAAACACACCCCAAAGTCAAAAGAATAGCATAACGAACCCCCACGTTCCCATCACACAACTTCAAAGACCACCCCTATTTAGCCATTCTTATTTCGTTCCTCCCCTCAAGCTCTTTTTAAAGAAAATTCCCGGGGCGCCTGGGTGGCTCAGTCGGTTGAGCGTCCGACTTCAGCTCAGGTCGCGATCTCACGGTCCGTGAGTTCGAGCCCCGCGCCGGGCTCTGGGCTGATGGCTCAGAGTCTGGAGCCTGCTTCCGATTCTGTGTCTCCCTCTCTCTCTGCCCCTCCCCCGTTCATGCTCTGTCTCTCTCTGTCTCAAAAATAAGTAAATGTTAAAAAAAAACAAAGAAAATTCCCAACATTGTATCATTTCACACAAAAATATTTCAGAATGTATCTCTTACATATTAGAACATTTCTTATTTAAAAAAAAAAAAAAAAAAGAACCTCAGGGCACCTGGCTGGCTCAGTTGGAAGAGCATGCAACTCTTGATCTTGGGGTCATGAGTTCAAGCCCCACGTTGGGTGTAGAGATCACTTAAATAAACTTAAAAAAAAAAGAACCTCAATATCATGATCATACCTAATAAAATTAACAATTTCTTAATACCACCTACGACAAAGCCCATGTCCAAGTTTCCTCACTTTTCGCAAAAACACCTTTTTAGGGGCACCTGGGTGGCTCAGTCAGTTAAACAGCCGACTTCGGCTCAGGTCATGATCTCACACACAGTCCGTGAGTTCGAGCCCCGCCTCAGGCTCTGTGCTGACAGCTCAGAGCCCGGAGCCTGCTTCGGATTCTGTATCTCCCTCTTTCTCTGCCCCTCCCCGGCTCACTGTCTGTCTGCCTCTCTCTCAAAAACAAACGTTAAAAAATTAAAAAAAAAACAACAACACCCTTTTAGTGTCCATTTATTTGAACCACGATCTTAACAAAGTCTATGCGTTGCATTTGGTTCCTATGCCTTTTCAATCTCTTATCATCCGTAACAGTCTTTCCTTCTGCCTTTGATGCTATCTTTACTTGAAGAAACAAAGTCCATCCTGGAGAAGAATCCCCTTTGTGGTGGGCTGAACCCTCGTGGTGTCATTTAACACGTTCCACTGTCCCCCCATTTCCTGCAAACTGGTATTTAGATCCAGAAGGTTGGCTGGTGTAGGGTCAACTATTTGGGCCAGCCGACTTCCTGGGTGGTGTTGTTCCTTTCCTATGGCATCATTATCAGGAGCACTGAAGGTCAGATTTTCCCCCTTGGGGTGACACTAAAAATGATGAGCGTCACCAGGCTGATCACCCACCTGGGTGAAACCACCTGGGCATCCACCAGGGGAGACGAGGAGGCCACCGCGGTAACACAGGTGAGACTGACAGTGGCCCAGACCCGGATGGCAGAGTGGAGAGGAGTCTCCGGAGTTGTCCCGCACTTTGCTCCAAACCTTGCTTCTGGCACCTCTAAGCCCTGGGACCTGGACCCACGGCCTTCTTCCTCTCTGGGCCTCAGTTTCCTAATCTACAAAATGGGAATGATACTTGCCCAAGACCAGTACAGGGTGGCCCAACCTTGCCTCTCTCCCGCATCCTGCCCATCCTGCCCGTGGGGCCCACGCGGGCCACCTTAGTCCAGAGTGCGGGCAGCTTTATACTCTCCCACACAAACATACAAAGGGTTAAATCCAGACACCCACCCCCTTCCTCCATCCCAATTCTGATCCTTGCTGACTCTGCTCCCCCTCCCTAGCACAGCTATTCTGGGACAATGGAGGCAGCAGATGGCCCGAGCCCTGTTCCCTCCACCGACCCCCAGGATCTGGGAACAACCCGCAAATCTGCTGCTGCTTCTAAAAGCAGGCCGGCCGGCAGCCTTCCACATACAGGGTGGAGGGGACAACAGCTGTGCAGCACATCCCTCCATCCCCCACCAGGGCTGCAGGGCCAGGCCCACCCCTACTCGGTTCACGTCCCACAAGCCCAGCATTGGGTTAGCCCAGAAAGAAAGGAGGCCCTGGAAGGGCCCAAGCAGCCCGACTCTGTGCTTGACCTGCTGTGTGACCACAAGCACACGGCAGTCCCTCTCTGGGCCTCAAGCTCCTCCGCGGAAACCAGGGCTGAGGCACTGAACTGGCGTTCAGTGGTTCCCAAGACCCCAGACGGAGTGGCATCAGGGACAAGGTTCTTCAAGGGCTGGAGGGTGCGCTCCAAGGAGCCCCCAGCCCTGGCTGTCTGGCTCAAGGCCCCTCCATGCCTCAGGATCTCTCCTCTGTCTTCCCGCCTGCCCCCAGCCCAGAGCCCCATGGTGGCCCGATATCACCGGGAAGGATGCGTGGGGAGAAGAGGCCTCACATCCTTAAGCCTCCCCAACCTTTGCGCTGGCATTCCTGAAATTTCACCGTGATCACTTTCGTTCATTCATGCAACCTCTTTGGGACCTGCAATCCTAAGGGTGCTCGCATTGATTTATCTCCTACCGTGGCTGTCAAACTGTCCCTTTATCTGACACCAGAGGCTGACTCCCTCAGCTGAGTCTCCTCTCTGCCTCTCCCAATTCTCTGGCTACCCCCAACCCAGGCTCTGAGGGCAGAGAGAAGGAGCAGCCCCCGGCACACCAGCACCTCATGGCACACACGTGTCCTTCTGCGCAGACCTGTGTAGAGAGGGGACGTGCCGCACACACACCCTCGCACACCCATGCACACCCTCACACGCCCCGGCTGACCGTGACCCAAGCACACGCTAGTAACGGTCACCGTTCACTGTTCACTGAGCCCTTTCTTCCCCGCGCCCGGCTCTGTGCATTTCACGCAGGTATCAATCCACGAAGAAGGTATTCCTTTTCTTATCTATAAAATGGGCAAACAGGCCAGAGAGAGCAAGTGGGCTCCTCAAGGTCACGCAGCCGGCAAGGGCAGAGCAGAGACATGTAGCTCAGGGCCCAAACCAACACCACCATCCCCACTGTGACAGGCAGAGCAAAGACCCCGCCCCAGCCAGGAACACAGTGGCTGCAGATCTAACAGGAAACTAGACCAAGAGAGGTTTAAACAAATAAGGGTTTAATTTTCTTACAGAACCAGATGCCAAAAGGGACAAGCGTGCATGATTGTCATGGCCTTTCCTTCGTGATAACGAGGCAGCCACTCCGGATCTAGATATCGCACCCACATTCACAGCAGGAAGAGGGGATACGGGCCTGGTCTTCCCCAGAAGCCTCTCCAGAAGCCTCCCTATTGGCTTCGTTTAGTTCATACTAATAGACTGAGCAAGGGAGGCTGGGAAAATGACCAAAAGGATCATCACGACCGGCGGGGGTCCATCATGAGCCAGGATCTGAGTCTGGGCAGGCTGATTCTCCAGACAAAATGGGATCTGTTAGCAAGGGGTGGGAGCAAGGAGCTGGAGACTGGTCGGCAACACCCGTATCTGCCACAGACCCCGGATTCTGCCACTATTCCACCTGGGTCCCCTCCGGGGCTGGGACTCCAGCCGAGGGAGCCGGGAGTAGGCCGGCCCAGTGCTTGGCCCCAGGGGGAACGACAGAGACCAGAGCTGGGGGTGGAAGGCCAGACCCCACCAGGGGCCCAGGTAATTCTCTAGAGGGTTAGGACCCCTGAGCCCCAGCCCAGCTCAAGGGCCCCCCATGCTTATTCAATCCAGCCACTCAAGACCCACAGAAGCCCAGTCCCTGGGGCCTCTCTGGCCCTCACCTGGTGCACCTGTTCCCCGGGCTGTCCAATCCACTTCCCGGGGGCCTAGCATGCCTTCACTGCCAGCCACCATCCAACCCTGGGCTGGCCCACCGCTCAGAGGCCATGCCAGGGACTGTCCACCAAAGGGCACTTGCCACAGGTCCCCAGGGCTGCCTGGGGAGGCGAAGGATAACCAGAGGCCTCAGCCCAATCTTTGCCCAGCAATTCAGGGTTCATCTGGCCACCAGCTGTGGGCACCAAGGAGTATCTGGGTAGAGGAGACAGTGGAGGGAACGAAACCTGTGGAGAGACCAGAAATGGGCAAGATGGTCACCCTGACCCCCAGGCTCAGTCCACGGGCTCCTGGGGGGGGGGGGGTACACGTCTCAGATGGTTTGGAGAGGAACTTCTCCACCACAGCACTATTAAAATTTAGGGCCAGATAATTCTTTGTTGTGGGGCGGTCTATGCATGGTAGGATGTTTTGCAGCACCCCTGGGCTCTACCCGCTAGAAGCCAGTAGAATCCCCCTGACTCATAACAATCAAAACTGTCTCCTTGGAGGGGCGCCTGGGTGTCTCGGTCGGTTGAGCGTCCGACTTCGGCTCAGGTCATGATCTCGCGGTCTGTGGGTTTGAGCCCCACATCAGGCTCTGCGTTGACAGCTCAGAGCCTGGAACCTACTTCAGATTCCGTGTCTCCCTCTCTCTCTCTGCCCCTCCCCCGTTCTCTCTCTCTCTCTGTCTCTCTCAAAAATAAATAAACATTGAAAACAATTTTTTTTTTTAATGTCTCCTTGGGGCGCCTGGGTGGCTCAGACGGTTAAGCGTCCGACTACAGCTCAGGTCATGCTCTCAAGACTCGTGAGTTCACGCCCCGCATCAGGCTCCATGCTGACAGCTCAGAGCCTGGAGCCTGCTTCGGATTCCGTGTCTCCCTCTCTCTCTGTGCCCCTCCCCTGCTCATGCTTGCTCTCTCTCTCTCAAAAATAAATAAACATTAAAAAAAATGTTTTTTGTAATGTCTCCAGACATTGCCAGATGTCCCTGGGGCGGCGGCCCCTACTGAAAACCAACCGTTTAGAGAGACTTCAAGGGCCAGAGATGCCATGAGGAGACCCCAGCCGAGGCTAGACTATCCGATCACATGTACCTGAGCCCGCAGTCAGCTCCAGCTCTTTTAGGCAGGAACCTTTGGATTCTAGAATCTTCAGGCTTAGAGAGATATAGCCACAGCATGTACACCCTCACTGATGAGGAGCCCACCCCCATCAGAAGGCAGCTGCTCCTTTCATCTTAGAAATCTGAATTTTTTCCCTATGTTGAGCCAAACTCTGCCTCTTTGTAATGGCCAACTTGTTCGATGCAGCCCTGGCCCCAGGGCCCTTGAACGGTTGTGAGCCCTCTGCTCCACGCAGACCGCTCTGCACAAGTTCAGAGCCAGGCAGCCTGGTTCCCCCAGGGGTTCCATTTCAGGTCAAGCCAAAGTCCAGACCGAGCCTACAAGGCCTTGGGGAGTCCTCTGCCCCATCTCCAACCAACCACATTGGGTAACTCTCTCCCCTTTCTTCTGCGTGTCAGCCACACCGGCTTCCTTGAGCAGGCCCGCCCTCCCAGCACATCGAGTCACAGGCTGTGTTCTCACAGGCCTAATGTTCCTGTGGCCTGTTTGAGAGCAGAACCGGAAGGTGCCTCGGGGGCATTTTAGCCCTCTTTCCAACCATCTACCCACTGAAGAGAACCACGGAAGAGTATCAAGGAAACACAGAGCCTACAAAAGCTCAAATAAAAATTTCCCATCGGGGCCTGAAGTTCTTCCATTAGAGCATCTCCTCTGCTCAGCGAAGACATTTCAGTCTTTCAGGGGCTCCTGAAGAATCCCAGAGGATCAGGACGGGGAGAGCCCTTCAGATCCACAACACGCTGCCTCCCTGTGTTACAAATGGGGAGACCGAGGCCCAGAGAAAGCAAGGTATTTGCCCAAGGTCACACAGCAATCCTGGGGCAGAGCAGGGACTGAAATGCATTCCCTCGGCTCCCGGTTCTCTGCTCTCAGCCGCCAGGGCCCTCCTTCCCTTCGGGCTCTCCCATCTTTGGACGCCTGGATTCAGCTCCCTGTCATCCAATCCTACACTCTGGGCCCCCGGACTCACCTGGAAGGGTCCTCCTCAGGGGAGAAGGGGCCTTCTAGCTTAATGACATTGAGCTTCCCCTCAAAGACGCCATAGCTGAGGGTGACCTGGGCAGAGAAAAGCGGGGCAGGAAGTTCAGGTTGGCCGGGTGTCCCTCAGGGGACCCCACAAGGGGGCAGTGTTTGCGCAGAAGCAGGGAAGGCACATAAGACATCATGAGGGGCACGCAGAGCCTGCCTCTGTACCTGAAACCCCACCCTTAGCCCTGAGAGCTTCGCTGAGGAGCCCACCCCACTCCACAAGGCTCCTCAAGCTTGTAGGGCACGGCCATGCCCGGATTCCATTTGGGTGCCCAACAGTCCACCCTACCTGTGACGCTGGTATGAGTCCCTTGCCTACAGACTAGGAAACTGAGTCGCGAAAAGGGAAGTGAGTTCCAGCAAATTCCATGCCTGGACAGAGGTTTCCTGAGACTCACGGCGGGGCCATGGCCCTCCCTCTCCTCCAGGAGCTTCAGGTCACTCTACTCGCAGTGAGGACATGAGATGGTGCCCCTTGTCCAGGGACAGCAGAGCGCAGCGGTTAAAGACTGTAGGCTTAGGGGCCATCCAGGCAGGGCTCAAATCCCCTTCATGCCCCGTGCCATGATTAGTTCAGCTCTCTGGCCTCAGTTTCCCTACCTACAGAATGGGAATGTCCGTGAACATTCCTCATGTGAACGTTGTAAGGAACCAGAGAGTACAGCAGATAAAGCCACCGGCCTGGTGCCTGGCACAGTGAGGATTCTGGAAATCCCAACCGTTAGGGTACCTGGTTTCGGTTGTCCCAAATCTGTCCCCCTCTTCCTGGCTTCAGGCCCTGCAGTCCCATTGGGACCAACCCTGCCGGCAGAATCAACACTAAGTCTTGGCCCTGGTAGGAGACAGGTGTGACCCAAGCAGGCCTTCCAACCGACGAGCACCAGCCCCGGGACTGGGCGGAAGGGGGAGCTCTCCTCTGGCGGGTGCGGTGGAACCCTGGGGCTGCCACCCCGCCAGCATGAGGGGCGAGCCTGCCTGAGGGTGAGCCCAGTGTCCGGAAGACAGGTGACAGCGGGCACAGCGTGAGCAGGCAGACTCAGCCCCGCCTGGCAAGCCAGCCCGCGGCTTCTCGGGGACGCGAGCCCATAAGCGTACTTGTTTGTTTGACCAGCCTGGGTTGCGTTTCTGTCCTCTGCCACCAAAGGACTCTGACTCGAGCTGCTGGGCGGAGGACCCCAGGGGCTTTCCCGGCCACGTCTGGGTGAGAAAGAAAGCAGGGGGCTGCGGGCAGGCCACCTCTGATGAAGGGGGGACGACCAACAGGCAACGTTGCAAAGGGCAGGCCTGGCCCCTTCGGAGGGATGCGGGAGGATGGAAGTTTGAAGAAGGGGCAGAGGGACAAGGGGGAGCGGGCAGCGAGGGGAGCGGTCTGAAGCTGAAGGCAAGCTGCTTCTGCTCCGTGCAGGTCCTTCCAGCTGGCATTCAAGGACCAGATCAAAGAACTTGGAGCATCACAAACGTTAACCCTTGAGGGTTGGAGGTGGGCAGGGCTGAGTCGCTGTGTGCCCTTCTGAGGGTCCTTTGCCACCGTGGGCCTCGGTTTCCCCATCAGTAGGGGACAGCCCCACCCGCACCCTTCCCCCACTGCCCCGAGGCCGGCTCACCTGCTCTGGGAGCTGGGCGGCCCCCAGCAGCTGCAGGGTCTCCAGGTGGGAGTGGAAGAGGGGGCTGGGCTGCAGGTGGCCACCCAGCTTGCACTCGACAATGTAGCCCACGGTGCAGTCGTCGGGCAACCGGATGAGCGCGGCTGTTTCCACGAAGCGGGAGCCACTGAGAGACAGAGCCGTGCTGTGGCCACCGGCCCAGGCCCTCGGCACCTAGAGCTCTCCCTGCCTCCCAGAAGGCCCTCCCTCCACCAGGGCCAGCTGGCAGAGCTGAGCTCAGCTGTACCATCTGCCTCCTGTGCACTGGGTGACCTCGGGCAAGCCACCAACCTGGGGAGCCTCAGTGTCCTCTTCTGTGAAATGGGCGTGATAACGGCCCTGCCCTCACTGGGCCATTGTGTAGATTAAGAGGAAGAGTGGTAAGAAGCAGCCCCTTCTAAATGTATCCCTTCTTTTCTTTATATGCATTCACTCATTCATTCATTCTTTGTTGAGCTTAAGGATCTAGCTGGTGCCAGGTGCCATGCTAGGGCTGCGGATACAGAGATGAGAAAGAAATGCTTGCTGCCCTCTTCTGAAGGGAGATGGAGGGACAGGTCGTTTCAGACTAAGACTGGCACTAAGAGGGAAGCATGAGGCCTGGGAGACACCGGGAGGGTAAGGTGGGCTTCCCAGAGGAGGTGGCAGTCTTTTGGTCTGCTTTTTATGTCACTCTGACAGTGGCAGTCTTTAAAGGGAGTCGCACAGGGTATTCTGGAGTCAGCCAGACGTCGAGGAGGGGAGGAGCAGTGTCCCAGGTTAAGGGCACCACCTGACTGCATACCCCACGAGCTCCCCCGGGGGCCAGCCTGCCCCACTGCACAGGGGGCCCAGTGGGTGCAGAAGCCCCGCCTTCCCTCCCCATCCCAGCCCGTGCCCGAGGGTTGCACCTGCCCGGAGGGGGTACCTTTCCCAATTCACACAAATACCCCGTAAAGGTGGGCAGAAGCCCAGATGGGGGCACCAGGCACAGGGATGTCCCCTGGTCACGAGTACATATCTGCCGTCGGCATGCCCGAGGACAGCATTACCACCTCTAACCAGGACCTGAGTTCCCCCCACCCCCCACCCCCCCGCACTTGGAGGACCACTCTGACCCCGCCCATCCAGATCAGAGCAGGCCAGGGTTGTGCAGACCTTGGAGCCAGAGCCAGCAGCTGAGTGACCTTGGACTAGTCACTTATTCGGCCTCTCACAGCCTCAGTCTCCTCAGCTGTGGAAAGGAGGCTAACACACCTTCCTCCCAGGGGCTGTGATTACTCTTGGGGAAGCACAGGCCTGGCTCAGAGCCTCTCTCAGCAGCCTCTCCAAGCAGACCTCGAGAGGCCAGGCCTTTGCCGCTTGCTCTCCAGAAAACCAGTACTCCCACCCCACTCTGGGGGCCCCTAGGGCTATCCCAGTCCAAACACCACCTCTTCCAGGAAGCCCTCCTCCCGTCTCCAGGCAGAAGGCCCTACATCTTCCTTCCTCTGAATCCCCCTAAACTTGGCCTTCACCTCCCCTGTGACGTTTACCAGGAAGAAGAGGGCTGCACGTGGGACTTAATACTTGCCTGGCTCAGACCAGGTGCCGACCCAAACATTTCCCCATTTAGCCCCCACAACAGCCCTTAGCTATTATATTATTAGGTTTTACAGAGGGGGGCACGGAGGCTCCCAGAGATGACACAACTCGCCTGTGAGTGGCACAGTGCCCTAGGCAGTGTATCCCTGAGGGCAGGAAGGCAGGTGGCTTGCTCACCACTAACTGTGTAACTCTGTGACACAGCATGAATGCCAGACAGTTCCTCAGGGGCTCACTCCCGAGCCCTTCCTGCTGCAAAGGCCGCCCGCACCAGGCCCTCCCCTCCCCCTGCCCCCTCCCCCCACCCCACCTTGGGGCTTTGCTTACCTGGCCCACGGGGCCATCTTCAAAGCCAGTTTGCGGTTGATGCAAAAGCCAGCGCCCCCAGTGGCAAACCAGAACTGTACCAGCCTCTGGGGGGAGAGGTAGGGGAGGGCCAAGGTTCAGGGTGAGCCTGGGGGGTGGGGGCAACGGCCAGACCACCCCTCACCCCCAACCAGCATGGCTCCAGGCTTGGGAGCAATAGTCCCGACACCACGATCACCGGCCAGGGGCACTGGCCTCGCCACTTACAGCTCCTGGGAGGGAGAAAGCTTTTCTGCACGAGGAGAGAAGGGGGCCTCCCGTGGAGGAAAGAGAGAAGGACAGACGGGCCCGCGAGCCCCGGAGGCCAGCAAACCCCTTGACATCGCCATCTCAGGAATCATGAGTGTACCTTTGGGGGTGTAAACCACTCTCTGCCCCCCCTCCTCCGTGGGGATTTGTGAAGCAAACACCATACCCTCTCGGCTACACCCGCTCGCGACTAACAAGTTCCCTGAGGTTACCCTCTCCCGAGTACACAGTTGGTGCTTAATTGATGCATGCGGCATTGGGTGGGGGTTATCCCTCCTGATGCAGCAGTGAGAACCCTGGGCAGGAAGTCGGGAAACCTGCGTCTGGGGCCTCGGCCTCCTCCACCGCACAGCCGTGTAACCTTGAGAAAGTCACTGCTCCCCTCTGGATCGCAGATTTGTCACCTGTGAGTGCATCTGCCCCGGTTGTGAAACCCAAGGGTTCTCCTGGCCCTGTGTCCTCCTCCTGACCACCTCAATGAGCTACTTCTGGAAATGCGGCCCTCTTAGATAAAGCAGGGTAAACAGGTTCTTAAGGACCTGGCACACAGTAGGTGTCCAATTGATGCTTGTTTAGTGAACTGTGGGCTCAGGGCTTCTGCTCCCAGATAATTAAAGTAACAACAACAATTAAAGTAAAGTATACGTGCCTTAACCCTGTGCACGGATATATGGGGTCCTGTGCTGCAGATGAGCTGACGAGATACAGAGAACGGAGGTCCCAGAGCTGGGACTGAGCCCAAGCCGGAGCTCTTGCCCGATTCTGCTGCCCTCCCCCCCCCAACAACCCGGAGGGTACCCCAGAATCCGAACAGGCTGGGACACTTTGGGGCGGAGTCTAGGGAATCCCGCCTAGGAGTCTGTGCAAGAAGAATATTCGTGCACGTCCTGGAGTCGGGGCCTGGGTGGGCCCAGCAGTACTGAACCTGCTCAGGAAGCATGAGGCTCAGAGAGGAAGGCCGAGCTGGCTTGGGTACCGATCGCTAACACTTACTAGTGTCATCACATGTCGGGTCCCATCCCAAGCACTTGGATAGGTGACCTCGCTAAATTGTTTCTTATTCTGCTCACAACCGCCCTGTCAGGTGGGGACGCTGATCGCCCATTTCACCGGTGAGGAAACTGAGGCACAGAAAGGCGGGATGACTTCAGCGAAGGTCACGAAACCAGGAGGCGGCACAGGTGGCCCGTGAACCCAGGGAGTCGGGCTCCAGAGCAGAGTTCTCAACCCCTCCATCCAAGCGTGTGGTGGTGCGGGGGCCTCCTGGGGCACCCCTCAGCTCACCTGGAGCCGACTCTCACACACACACACACAGCCAGGGCCCGGGAGGATTTAATTAGGGCTCAGAGGCCCCATTAGCCGCTGATAATTAAGGTTTTGTGTTTCCTGCTCTTGGTTTCCCTGATGAAGCAGATGGTGAGCCGGGGAGGCAGAGAGCCCTACAGCCTGGGGCTCCTGCTCCATACGCTGCCTCCAGGGAGGGGGACCCCCTCACTAGCCTTTTCCCTGGGGCCAAGGGAGCCCCCTAGGGGCCTGGCGGGGCCTGGGGACACGGAGAGAACCATGCTACGCACTTCTACTAAAAAAATGAGTCCCTATTTATCTGAAAGTCAAATGCAACTTTCATCCTGGTTCGGGGCTTGGTTTTTTTCCCTAAATCTGACAGTCCTCGTTAGTGCCCATCTAGGTCTGGAGCTGAAGCTGGGGACCCCGTTGGGCCAGGTGTCACCTCTTTAGTCTGTAGACAGGAGGGGTGCGCAGGGGAGGGGCTCAGGGGCTGCGGGCAGCACAATCGGCCAGCTGGCCCAGCAGCACTGGGCACTTGAACGGCTGATACAACTACATGACGATACCAGGGGCTCTGAGCCCTGCCCCTGCCTGCCCCATCCCCCCGCCCCCCGGCCTGGCCACAGCCCACACCCGTGGCCTCCGCTGCACAAGGAGGAAGGGAGGGACCCACCGTGCGGTTGTGCGGCCTGGGCTCCGAAGCGCGGATAGGCCGGTTCAGGCTGGGCCGGCCTAGGTAGACGTCGCGGGTCTGTGGGAAGGTTTTTAGCAGCTTCAGCAGTGCCCTTGGGTTCACATAGTTGTCGTCATCCACGTGGCAGAACCACCTGTGGGGATCCAAGGGGGGGATGCTAAGCTTGGAGGAGGGTTCCCAAGGGCTGCTGGCCAACCAGGCTCCCCTTGAGCCCCCCCCCATAATAAAGTCAACAAAATCAGGGAGAGTAGCTGACATTTAAGGCACATGGTCTGAGCCAGACAGCATCTCGTGTGAGCTCCCGAGAAAAGTGTGCCCACTTAACGCGTGGGGACCAAGACTCAGCAAGGTTAAGACACTTGCCCAAGATCCCACAGCCGGTAAATGGCATGACTTGAACCCAGACAGTCTGCCCAGAGACAGACCCCAGGAGGCCCTACGTGATGAGATTCACAAGACCCAGCCAAACTTCACTTTCTTGACACAAAACCCTATTCAGGAACCAGCCTGAGGCACAGGCCACACCTGTCCCCAGAGACCCAGGCACACTCACCTCAGCCCGCTGGCCAAGAAGGTGTCGAACTCAGCAGCCATCTTGCAGGACAGGGCGGGGTGGCTGTGCTCAGCGGAGCAGTTGGTGACCACGAGGTGGGACCCTGGAGAAGTGGGGACGAGTCAGAGGACCCTGCCCAGGTCCTTCCCACAGCCCCGCACACTGTGAGAATACAGAGCAAGACCTCAGACAGCCTGGAGCATTCTCATTCTACACACGGGGAAACTGAGGCCCGGGAGAGCTGACCCTCCCCAAACCCATACCTGTCTCCAGCAAAGAAGCCTGCCCCTCATCCTGGGCAAAGGGGGATTCCCCACATGCCAAGGGTGGGCAGCCCTGTTTCCTGAGGGCCCCGGGCCAGCCACCCCACCTTTCCCTGGTAACAGCTGAGGGGCCCCCACCCCACCCAGAGTTACCCAGTCTCTCCTGGAGGCCTTCATCTGGGCTGTCGGTGAAGACAAAGGTCTAAGAAGGAGAAAGGGGAGTCAGGACTAGAGTCAGCCAAGGGCAGGCCCCGGGGGTCCCTCACAGCCAAGCCCCTGCTAAAACACCTGTCCACACCTCTGTCCTCCATCAGTGACAGACACACCCCCTCCCACCGTCACACGCGCCTTTAAGACAACAGGACTTTCTCGGCTACGCCCCCCCCCCCCGCCCCGCCTCCCAACACACACAACCCAGCTGTCAAAGCCACACGACTTCATGGTGCACACCAGCACCCACGGGGACCCTACCAGAGTCACACCGTCTTCTATCTCACACACATGCACACACTGCAGTCCCACATGGCCCCTCCCTAACCACACGTACACAACCCTAGACGCTTTGACAGGAGACAGACCCACGCACGGGGACACCGCACTGCTTGGGGAGACAGTCACGGCTTTCAGAGCCACAGAAGCTCTCTGGGAGGGCACAGGGCCCTTGCTCAGCTCGGAAATTTTACATCGTGATCCAGCCCAGCTCTCTCCCAGACTGGAGAGGCGCCCCACCAGCAGCTTGCACGCTCCTGGTCCCTGAGGACCTCACTTAACCTCAAGACAGGTGTCGTGATCTGTCTCCCTCGCAGATGGCGAAACTGAGGCTAAGTGACAGACTAAGGTCGGACAGTTGGCGACTGCTGAGCTGGGATTCGAGCCCACAGGCCTTGGACCTCTCCTCCCCACCTCCCAGGCAGGTAGAAGCCGCTCAACCCCCAAAGAAACTGAACACAAACCGAATGAGCTGCAGAGACAAACCCTCCACGGGCAGCTGATGGCAGGACAGAGACCGGCGGCCGGGGACTGGTCTGACCCCCATTCCACACCGAGCAGAGCACGAGCGCCTCTCCCTGCTCCAGCAGGTCCCCTCACCCGCCCAGCACAGCGAGGGCCTCCTCTGACGCTTAGGTGGCCCTGCCCAGGGTCCTGACAACTTTGAACTCTTTCCGAGTGAGGACCAAGGAGAAAGCATCCTCACCCGTTTAAAGGGCCTCGACTCCCCCATCTGTCACTCTGGCCACGCTAGCCCTGCCCTTCCTCCAGACTTAGGGCCTCTGACCGCAACGCCCCTCCCCGCTCAGCCACAAACACCTCCCTGCTTTCCAGGAACCAGCCCTTCGGATCAGATCAGCGCCTGCTTTGAGCCTCAGTTTACCCAGCCGGAAAATGGGGAGTAGTAGTAGCTGTGAGGGCAAAGTGAAGTAGCGTGAGAAAGGACGAGAAAGAGCTGGCAATGAAGCCAGGCTCAGCTTCTTATCTCAGGGGGAACTGAGGCACAGGAGGCCAGAAGCCAGGGTTGGGCCCAGGAAGGGGCAGGAGGGAACCAGTCCTGTCTCCCCAAGACCCATGGCCCTTGTTCTGAGCCACTATTATCTTTCCATGGATTATTGCAAGACCTTCAGATCTCTTTTCCTGTCAGGACCAAAACCAGATAATACCCCCTACCCACCACCCTACCTGGTACCTTCTGTGGCTCCCTACTGCCCCTGGGACAAAGGCCAGCGTCCTAAGTGCGGCCATGAGGGGCCACCCAGTCCCTGTGCCTAATGCAGCCTATCTCATCACTTCCTGCCCCACCTCTTCTCTTAAATTCAAAGGCCTTTCAGTTCCCCAAATGTGCCACATACACGCACACCCTTCTGAGCCTTTGCATATACTGTGCCCTCTTCTTGCCCGACCCCCCCTCCCATGTGCCCCTCAGCCTCCTGTCCCTCCTCATGGTAACAGCAGCCCCTCGGTTATGGAAATCTACCCTTCGGTGTCTCCCTCCAGACAGTGACACGCTGAAGGGCACGGGCCTGGTCTGATTTACGCCCCCCTGTCCCGGCACTGGCTCACCTCCGGGAGGCCTGGGTGGCATCCACCTTCTGAGCCCTTCTCCCTCGGGTCTGTCCCCCACCTTTTCAGATTTAGCTGACACTGTAGGTCCCTGGATATCCTCGCAGAAAGTGTCGGTGCTGGTCCCCTTCTCTATCCCATCCGCTGCCTCGGGGATGCTATTGAGCCTCTTGGCTTTAAACGCCATCAAGAAACCATGAAATCCCACCTCATCCAAGACCTCTCCGGGGGGTGGGGGGGGCTAGCAGGTGCCTCACACTCAGTGCCGGAGGCCCCCCCCCCGCCCACCTGTGTTCCTCTGGGCCCTCCCCATCTGGCTGGGACCCAGCACCTTGGGGTCACCATGCCTCCTCTCTTTCCTTCACACCCCACATCCAGTCATGTCAGCAAATTCTGCTCACCCAACCTACAAATTACCCAGGATGCGACCTCTCCTCACCAGCCTCCACAGCCACCCAGCGGCCCAGCCCACTCCTGCCTGCTTGGCTGCAGTCACCTTTCCCCTGGTCTCCCTGCTCGGTCCTGCCCCCACCGGGAGCCTGTTTTCCACACAGCCCCCAGAGAGCCAGTAAAATAAATCAGGCTTTTCTTGCCCTGCTCCTTGGCAAACTTTCCACCAGATAGTGGAACTCTCTCGAGTTGGGAGCATGGGCCAAATGGGTCAGGGATGTTTGCCGATGGATGAATAAGCCGGAATCGGTGGGGGGAGGGGGAAGGAGAGGGTCCCGCAGCAGGGCTGGGGGGCTGGGCGGGGCGCATGAGGCCCGTGTTCCCGTCCCTGGGAACCCGGAGATTGGCACAGAGCAGTGGGCAGAGTTTCCTCTGGGCCAAGGGTTGCATTTAATTTGTTTAAGGAGGAGACTCTGACAATGGTTAAAACCTCACAGGAAACAAAAGGACAGTCAGCCTGCTGGGGTCAGGGGAGGGGGCGGCTGGGGGCCATCTGCTGCAGGGGAGGGGAGATGTGGGGCCCACAGCGCTCCCCCCACCCCCACCCACTGCCCTCGAGGGGACTGTGGGGAAGGGAAAGGCTCCCCATGGATCACAAAAAAGGGCCTCCCCCAGCCCACCCCCTCTCCCCGGGACAAAGGCCGCACGCGAGCTGCCACAAAGGCCCACCTGCCACCCGGCCGCCCTTAACCAGCTGGGGCGGGCGCCCAGCCCTGGAGAGTTAACCAGCTCAGGCCTGCTCCTGCTGGCAGAGCTGAGAGAGGCTCCGAGACCCTCCTGTCCTGTGAAGACGGGGAAACTGAGGCCTGAGAGGGAGAGAGACTTGGCCAAGATCACAGAGACGGATAAGCCAAAGGGCTCAAAGGGTGGAGACAAAGAGGACCCAGAGGCAGTGGGATGGCAGGGTGTCCCCCGGTCTCCCTTCCTCTTCCTCAATTTGAGCATCCTGCCTTTTTTCAACTCTGCCTCAAAGGACGAGGTTTCTAGCCTCTGCCCCTCGTGCTGGGGGCAGAAGGTGGGAGTGTGCAACTGAGTGAACTCATCTCCTACCTCTGTTTAACTGTGCTCAGCTTCCTGGCCTATAAAACAGGACCCTCAGTGCCTGCCCCTCGGGGGCTGTTGTGAGGGTTAAACGGAGTGAGGCATGTGCGGCCCCTTGGCTGCCGAGCTACCCGGCAGGTACTCCCTCTGGCTGCCTAGTTGGCATCTGGGACTGAGCTCGAGGCAGGGAGTGGGCAGCTGCTTCCTCTCTTTGCAGACCTGGTCCTGCCAGGGCCAGCCACCCAGGCTGGGCACCCAAGGACCCTCTCCTGGGGCCCAGTGACCAGGCAGCCCTGAGGTCCCGGGTCTCAACAGAGAAGGAAGGGTCCCAACCGGGAGGTGGGACCAGGGCTCTGCGCCCCCAGGCCTTCAGGGTGCTGCGGACAAGCACTTCCTCCCTCTGGCCTCAGTTTCCTCATCCGGGGCAAGGGCACCACCATGGCGATCAAGACAAGGCAGGAAAGGGCCTCAGACCACGTGAGGCACGCTCCCGGGTACACACAGACACAGCACCATAAACAGGAAGGTCTGCGGGGAGGGCCAGGCTCAGCGGCTTCCGCAGGAGGAACCAGACTCTCCCCAAGAGGAGAAGCTGTGTGTGGGGGCGCCCCAGGGAAGAACCTGGGTGCTGGGGTCCCAGCGGAGAAAGGTTTAAATAGGGTGCCAGGACATCACGGCCAGGAAGTCAGGGGTGGGGGTGCCCTCTCCCCAGAAGGCCCTGGGCTCTTGCAGACATCACCTTCCTGGCTCTTCAGTGTCCCGGGAGCCCCCAACCCCCTCCCAAGGCTCAGTCACTTCCTCCCACTGAGCCAGCCGCCCGCCATAGGGACAGTGTGTGTGTATGTGTGTGTGTGTGTGTGTGTGTGTGTGTGTGTGTGTGTGTGTGTGTAAACGTGCCCCTCCACCTCTCCCAGAGATGGCTCCCCAACAACTCCAAATCACTGACCTTGCTTGGGGAGGGCACCGGGTCTGGGGAGGGCAAGAGCCAGAAGGGACTCAGCTTGTGCCCGGAAAGACATAAGCCACGTCACACACACACACACACACACACACACACACACACGATCCCACAGCTGGCCCCCACTCTGACCTCTCCCCCACGGCAGCCTCAACCACCACCCCCACAGCACACCTGCCTCCCTCCCTCCGTCCCTCAGAAACTGCCCCACAGGAAAGGAGCACAGGAGATGAGGGCCCGCTGCCCTGGACACACCCTGGGCAGCAGAGGCAAGGGGACAGGGGTCGTCGGCAATTCTGAAAGGATGCCCCCCGCCCCTCTCCCTCCCAAACAGGCCCCACCTAGACCTTCCCGTGTCCTCGGCAGCTCAGCCCCTGTCCTCCACTCTCCCAGCCAGGGCGGTAGGACAGCACCCGGGGCCTGGACTGGGTGCAGCCTGGCCTGGGCACATGTCAGAAGTCAGGACTCTCAGAGGCCTCTACCCCAGCCGCCCAACACCCCACCCCCACCCCCGCCCCCGCATTGTCCCCATCGCGGGTCCGGGCCAAGGTGGGCAGGAGGAAAGCCTGTGCTAGAACAGCCAGGGAACAGAGGGACACCCCCCGCCCCCCGCCCCAGGAGGGACTGAGGAGTGGGCATGAGGACCACCTGGTTCCAGAGCCAGTGAGGGGCACAGGCAGGGGCCGCAGGAGCCCTTGATCCTGGGAGGAAGGAGGAGCCGGGAGTGGAGTCCAGACAGGGCAGGTGGGCAGGCAGCTTCTCCCTGGGAGGCTGCCGGGGACCCCAGCCCAATGGAAAGGCTTCCACGAGTCCCTCAGGTCAGGGGCCACTCTGGGGGCCTACAGTTGCCCACTTGTCACCTGTTCCCTGGTCCTGGAGACCCACGTGTCCAGCAGCAGCTCCAGGCGCGAGTGGTGGAAGGCTCGGGTCGTCTTGACCGTGATGAAGACATCGCGCAACTGCAGCTCAGGGGACAGAGGGCTTGGCGGGCCCAGCGCGGGAGCCTCCCGCGCGCCGTCGGGGGACAGGCTCGAGTGGTACCGCAGGGAGAGGAGCCCCGTGCACAGAAGGGTGAGGAAGGCTCCCGCCAGGCCCCGGAGGAGGCGGCACTGCATTGGCCCCGGGACCCCAGACGGCTCAGCCCCCAAATCCCAACCGGACAGCGAGGGGAGGCTGGTTAGGCTGGGGCGCCGGCAAAGGCCAAAGTCTGGTGGGCCCCAGGGGCAGGCGAGGAGGGCCGAGGTGGGGGCTGGTGCTCTGGGCCGGGACGCGGAGCCATGGCAGCGCCGCCGCCGCCGCCGCCGCCGCCGCCGCCGCCGCCGCCGCGGCCACTCCACCTGCTCCCGCCGCGCTCCCGCCCCGGCGCTCGGGCCAGGCCCCGCCCCTGCCTCCAGCGCAGCCCGAGGGGCGGGGCCGGCCCTGGGGAGCCCCCGAGGCGGCTGGAAACCACACAGGCACCGCGGAAGGGACAGCCCCCGGCCCGGCCAGCTGCTCTAGCGGGGGTGGGGGCGACAACAAACCCTCCACGCCCCGTGGAAGGGAGGGGCCGTCCCAGCCTCCCCACTCCCCGGAGACTGTCGGCTGAGCCCCTTCAACACCCGTTATTTTCGGGGCTCCCGCTCGCCAGCCTCCCCGGCGTGTCCTCTCGCTGTATGCACCTCCTCCTGCGTGCTCTCCCCCATCCTCCCCGTCGTCACCCAGGTTCCTCTGGCCAAGCTTCATGCCGTTTGGACGTCAAGGCTCGGCTCAAGGAAGGGTCCCCTCCGCCGCAAAGCCTTCCCTGCTGCCCCCCTCCCTGTCTCCGGGGCACCTACCGCAGGTGGCTCAGTTCCTTTGCTCCTCACGCCGGCGCCAGGATAGTTATTCCCAGTTGATCGCTGAGCACAAAAGGCATGGGAGGATCTAGCGGCTCAGCCACAGAGCCAGTGCCTCGTCTGGGCCACAGGAGGCCTCGAAGCGTATCTCCCCTGCTGTAGCCCACCGCACCCCCTGTCACTCAGCAGTCTGTATTGCCACCCTTCTCCCGGCCAGCTGTGGACAGAGGGCCTTCTGCAGACACCGCTTCCATCAGGCTGGACACAAGGCCACTCACGTCTCATCCTTCCTCTGACGGAGTCCCCATCTCCCTCAGAACACAGGCCAAAGATCATACATACAGCAGCCTGCTGGCCCCAACCCCACCTCCTACTACTCTCCCCTTGTTCCCTCCGCTCCAGACCCACTGGGCTTCTGGCCAGTCCAGGTGCACACCTACCTCAGGACCTTTGCGCGTGCTGTTCCTGCCTGGACCTTTCCCTAGGGGTCTGCATGTCTCGCTCCCTCACCTCCTTCATTTCTTGACACAAATGTCATGTTCTCTATGAGGCATTCCCAGGCCACTTTTTAAAAACTGCGACGTCAGGGCACCTGAGTGGCTCAGTCACTTAAGCGTCCCTTGATTTCAGATCATGACCTCACGATCTCACGGTTCGTGGGTTCAAGCCCTGCGTCGGGCTCTGTGCTGAGAGTGTGGAGCCTGCTTGGGATTCTCTCTCCCTTTCTCTCTCTACCCCTCCTCTGTTTGCACATATATGTGTTTTCTCTCTCAAAATAATAAACATTTTTTTAAAAATTGCAATGTTTGAGGGGGCATCTGGGTGGCTCAGTCGGTTAAGCGTCCAACTTCAGCTTGGGTCATGATCTCACGGCTTGTGAGTTCAAGCCCCACGTCAGGCTCTGGGCTGACAGCTCAGAGCCTGGAGCCTGCTTCAGATTCTGTGTCTCCCTTTCTCTCTGCCCCCCTCCTAGTCGTGCTCTTTCTCTCTCAAAAATAAACATTAAAAAATATTGCAATGTTTGGGGCACCTGGGTGACTCAGTCAGTTAAGTGTCCGCCTTCAGCTTAGGTCATGGTTTCACGGTTCATGGGTTCAAGCCCTGTGTCGGGCTCTGTGCTGACAGCTCAGAGCCTGGAGCCTGCTTCGGATTTTGTGTCTCCCTTTCTCTCTGCCCCCTCCTAGTCATGCTCTTTCTCTCTCAAAAATAAATAAACATTAAAAAATATTGCAATGGGGTGCCTGGGTGGCTCAGTCGGTTAAGCGTCTGACTTCAGCTCAGGTCACGATCTCCCGGTCCGTGAGTTCGAGCCCCGCGTCAGGCTCTGGGCTGATGGCTCAGAGCCTGGAGCCTGCTTCCGATTCTGTGTCTCCCTCTCTCTCTGACCTTCCCCCGTTCATGCTCTGTGTCTCTCGGTCTCAAAAATAAACGAACGTTTAAAAAAAAAAACTAAAAAAAAATATTGCAATGTTTGGGGCACCTGGGTGGCTCAGTCAGTTAAGTGTCCGCCTTCGGCTTAGGTCATGGTTTCACGGTTCACGGGTTCAAGCCCCGTGTCGGGCTCTGGGCTGACGGCTCAGAGCCTGGAGCCTGCTTCGGAATCTTTGTCTGCCTCTCTCTCTGCCCCTCCCCCGCTCACGCTCTCTCTCAAAAAAAAAAAGAATGTTAAAAAAATTTTTTTAATTGCAATATTTTCTCTCCCCTCGTTCATAGCCCCCAGACCTATCCTGTTTTGCTGTGTTCTCTCCACAACACTTTTCATCTGCCAACACCCTGTATATATTCCACTTCTCTATTGTCTTTCTCCTGAGTATACACAGGGAGTTCTTTTTTCTTCACTGAATCCTCACTGCCTAGAATAGTGCCCGGCACATAGTAGGAGCTCAAGAAATATTCGTTAAACACAAGAAAGTACCAGATGGTTGGTGAATCAGCCTGGGCCCGCTGTGACCCACCCCTGCACCGTGGCTGTTGAGGGAGAGGAAAAGAAAATCAACCCTTGGGAATCACCCTCCTGTGGGCTGGCCCCATGCCAAGCCCCTTTCGTGGCCCATCTTCCCAGCACAGCATCTCCGGGGGATGATCCCAGGCTTTGGGCCACACAGACCAAGGTTCAAATCCTGACGGGGCTATTTACTAGCCATGTGACTTCGGTCAAGTTGCTTCACCTCTCTGAACTTTAATTTCATCATTTATAAAGTGGGGACAAAAATAAGACCCGGTGAGGATTAAGGGGTTAGTGGGCTTCTCCACCCCAGTGGAAGGACACCTAACATGAGACCAGGCAAAGGCAGCTGCCTTACCGAGGTCCTGCAACGTCACCCAGATTCCTATGTCCATAGACCAAGCACTGGGCCAGACACACAGCAAGGAAGTGGGGAGGTTCCTTGACCCAGATGAGCATCATTACCCAGTCTCCACACCCAGGGGGCCACAGGCACCCACCGTCCTGCCACAAGGCAGAGAACACGGCATGACAGAGAAGTCCCAAGGCCTGGGAGAATCAAGCAGCCTTCATGGAGACGGTGTCTGAGCCAGACCTCAAAGGACACTACGATTTAGGCAGCCCCTACCTCTGAACTTGGACTTCCCAGCCTCGTTTCCTACTACTCCCCAGGGGGCCACACCCAACGCATTTTCGGCCTCTGAGACTCTGCTCTGGAGGCTCCTTCCACCTAGTAAACATTCCCCCTGAAATCGCCAGGGGCCGACCCAAGTTCATCACGGTGACAGAGGACGGTCATAGGATGACCAAGGACAGCACTTTGGCACACAGGTCCAGTAAATACTTCTTGAAGAAAAGAATCCCAGACCCTAGGCATAAGCGGCAGCCCCCGTGGTGATCCTGCTTAGACCATCCTCTCTGGTCCAACGGTCTCAGGGACCTGACTGTGCACGTGGTGGGGGGGGGGGGGGGTTGCGCTTGGCCCCCTGCACTCAGCAGCTGGGCCCCTTAAGCCAAGACCGGACCCTGCTAGCCTTGGTGTCCCCTCTCCAGGGGACCCTCCTTTGATGATCAGACACGGGTAAGGCTGAGCATGGAGATGGCCCATCTGTGGGGCGCTTCTCTGGTCATTCGGGGGCGGGTAAGGTGATGCCAGCACAGATGGCGCGCGGCTCTGGGATGAGTCAGGAACGAAATCTGACCCTCCCCGTGGGCAAGCAGGGGCCTGAGAGGTGGTTATCAGCCTGATTGGGGGGGTGGGGACAAGTCGGGAGGGTGGAGAGGGGGCCCCGGGGCCAGGGAGGCAAGCGAGCAAAAGGCCACCAGCTTCTATGACAAACTGTTTAATGTTACGTCATGTGCAGCTTCTGAGTGAAAAAGGCCCGTTCAGAACTCAACGAGCCATACATTCCCTTCTCCCCACCCGTGTGCCTCTGAGAGGTGAGTCACCGCAGGGAGCTGGCGCTGTGAGAACACGGTCCTGGGTGTGCTCCCCAGGAGCACAGGAGTGTCAGTGCCCAAGTGTCACAGGGTGGGGTGGGGCATTTACACGGGAGAAAACCACAGACACACGTGTGACGGGAAGACACGAGGGGCACGGAGGGCCGGGGACGCCGCGGCGCCCACATGTGGAAGTACACAGCAGAAACGCGAGAGGGGCGGGGGGGGGGGGGGCCGGCGGCGGGCAGGGGCACGCGGGACGAGCTCGGGGCTCCTTGAGCAGAACTGGCTGAGAACCCAGGAGTCCTCAGGTGCCTGCCGTTGAGAACCTGGGCGTGTAAACCTGTGCGAAGGAGTGAGAGCTCGGAAGCTCCGGGTGAGCGATAGGCTGAGGATGCGGACGCGCGCGTGGGGCCCGCGAGTGGAATCACGCGGACACGGGGGCACTCGGGAGGCCCAGAGCAGCGAGTACGGGGGGGGGGGGGGGCGTGGGGGCTCCGCCTTGAGGGCTCCCACAGATCCACTCGAGTAAGAGCCCGCGTGCGAGGGTCCGAGGGTCTAGGAGGGCTCGGGATGGGCCGGGGCCCCAGCTCCACCGCGGACACCGGGGTCCCCGCCGCCGACGGCTTCTGAAGCGGGCCAGGAGGCAGCGGGCATCCAGAGGGGCCCCTCAGGCCTCGCTGCTCCCGCAGATGCTGCTGCCGCTGCCCTGCTCCACCCACACGAGGCGGGCCTGCTCCTGCAGGATGCGGCCGCGCACGACCTTGGCTAGCTCCTCCGAGTGGCCCCACGCGTGGGCCGGCACCCGCACCCAGGAGCAGGGCAGCTCCCAGAGCGCCTGCTCCGAGCTGCGGCACTGCCGAAGCAGCTCCGAGTCCCGGGTGCCCGGCCGGCCCAGCAGACCCCTGCCGGCAGAGGGGACAGGCGGCGGTCAGAGGAGGGGACAGACACCGAGGCGGACGGAGGCGGAGAGACAGGGACCTCCTCAAGGAGGAGGAAACGCTGGCCTCACCCTCCCTCACCTGACGTCCCGGACGTTCTTCTCCGTCACCTCCACGTGGATGACAATGGGGTAGATCTCGTTCTGGACCAGCTCCCGCACGCCCTGTGCGCCCAGCTCCAACAGGCAGTGCTTCTTCTCAGGACACGGAGGCGACATTTCACTCTCAGCCCAGAGACGCTGACCTCCCTGCCCCCACTAGGCCCTCCAGGCACAGCCCCCTACAGAGTCCCGTGTTCCCCACCAGAAGGGCCCTGGCAACGAGGAAAGTACCCCAGGGGAAGGTGGGAGACCTGGGGACACAAGTCACGTGCCCGCTCTGGACCTCAGCCTCGCCATCGACGGGATGGAGCGGACCCCACCGGCGCTCCCATGTCTGACAGCCCCCAGCCGGCCCCCAAGGTAGCAGCGAGTCTGGGATGGGACGGACAGGTGAGGTGTACCAGCCCAACACCTCAAAGGGGACCCGCGTTCCACCGCCCCGGCCCCCCCATCCGCAGGGGAGGAGACAGGCCCGTGGAAGGGACGGGACTCGCCCGGCGGCTCTGTGAGAGAGCGGCTCAGGCCCACACTCAGACCAGCTCTCTACCCCAGAGGGGCAGCTCCCCGCCGCCCCAGCACCTACCTTCCCGACAGACTCCTGGATGGTGCGGATCCTGCTGCCCAGCCCAGGGGCGGCAGGCTGGGCCTTGGGGGCTCCCGGTGCTGAGGACGAGCACTGTTCCTCCCCAGAGAGGCTTTCTGCAGAGCGGCGAGAGGCAGTGGTGAAGGGCCCTGTGGGCCCGGCCGCCCGTGGGTGCCGCCCGGCCCTCCCCTCCCCGGGCACCCAGGCTCACCCGCGGGGCACACTTGGAAGTCCAGCCGGGAGCTGGGCAGGTCTAGCAGGTTGCGGATGAGCCGGGGTGCCAGGCACTCAGGCAAGAGCACCACAGGCCGCAGGGCGGACACCAGCAGCGGCCGCACCAGGCTGTAGGGTTTGAGGCTCCGCTCTGGCTCTACGACGGCAGGGTGGGGGGCAGAGGAGGTGAGGGTGCAGGCAGGGCCCCAGCTCCTCCGTCCTAGGGTGGCCAGCCCCTGGAGCCTCAAAACCCCATCCGCTCTTCTCAAGTCCCCCCCTTTTTTTTCCCCTAAGACCTGCTGCTGTTCCTCTGTGCACATGCACGCATGTACACACACACACACACACACACACACACACACACACACAGCAGCCCCCTGCAGGAGCCTTGGCCCCAATCCCCTGCCCGCCTCACCTTTGCCCAACCAACTCCAGGTCCTTCTCCTCTCAACAGCCAGACAGAGGCTTTAAACCTACAGTCAGATCCCGGAAGTCCCCTGCTTTCAACGTGCCAGTGACCTCCCGCGACCCTCAGGAAAGAGGGCGCATCCCCCACGTGGGTGACCCAGCCCTGCCAGAGCCTAGAGGGGCAGCGAGTCACGTGCCCCAGCACACGGACCGACTGCCTCCAACCACAGGGCCTCTGCGTGACTCGGGGAGGCCAGAGCCCCAGCCCAGCAGCTATGGCCCAGTTAGACCCCACACTCCCCTCAGAGCCCAGGTTACACCTTCCCTGGTCCCCAGACGTGCAGGGCCTCTGGCGTGTGCTCCAAGGCACCCAGCTCTCCTCTATTACACGTGTCACGCTTCAAAATTATGTTTACGGGTACGATGATCTGACTGGCGGGCAGCTGCCTCCCCCTGACCCCCCCCCCCCAGGCCATATGCTCCAAGGGGAGGTACCACTGTGTCCCCTGGACCAAGCACACTCTGTGACAGACCTGGCGTCTGGCTCGCACTTGCTGTACTCAGTGTTCTGCACGCGCGTCACACACAGCCATACCTCTGTGCCTTCGCACAGCTGCGCCTTGTGCCGGGAACGAACTCCTCTTCATCCCCGAAAACCCCACCTCAGGCAACTTCCCTTCCGGGAAGTCTTCCCTCACCACCGTCTTCTTGCCCCTCGGACCTGCGACTCCCTCCTCCGGGCTCCGCCAACCCCTCCTCCCCGATCTGACCCAAGGCCTCCCCCCTACTGCCTTCCAGACACCCGCTCGGGGATCTCACTGGCACCGGCCGGCACACACACGTGAGAAACACCACTACAACTGCTCCGCCAGACAAGAACAGACCCGGGCCCGCGTGAGCCCCGGGGTCCTACACCCCCACGGTCACACTCGCACACCGGTGCCTCCCCACAACTGGCTCCCTCAACCCCGGTGGCCCATCTCCCACCAGGGGGAGCCCATGTCTCAGGCCCCGGATGCCCTGCTCCCCACCGGAAGCCCTTCAATGGGCTCTTGCAGGCAGAATGGACCACGAGGGCCAAAGGACACCCAGACGTGCACCCTCCCAGACACCAGCACAGGACGTGCCTCTGCAGCTGTGTGCTCACCTGAGCAGGGTTCCATCAGCAGCTGCTCCGGACAATCTCCGGTAGAACCTCCCACGTGCTTGGGCTTCACCAGCCGGAGTTGGTCCAGGGCTCGCTTCTTCAGCTGGCGGGGGGAGAGGGGGGCACGGAGAGAGGAGCACCTGAGGGCCCAGCCTGCATCCCACCCTCAGCGGGGAGGAGATGAATGAGACCCCCCCACCCCGGCAGAGGGGGCCCGGCTGCCCCCTGGGTCAGCCCGAGAGGCCCCCTCCCTGCCAGGCTTTCTCCTGCCCCCACCCGGCCCAGCACAGCCCCTCTCTCCCCAGGCAGCTGAGGGTAACCATCCCTATGGGCCCAGGGAAGCAAGCCTGTGGGAGCCAGTTAGAGCTAGAGGGGCCTTAGGTCTACAGATGGGGAACCTGAGGCCCAGAGACCAGAGCGACCTAATGTCGCCTGAGAGGTAACCTTTGGAACCTCTTCCAATGAATTAGCAACATGACCCTGGGTACGAAAAAAAAAAAAACAGCACCGACAAATGACAGCACCGATGACACCAGCGGCCAGCAGGGAACGTGACAGACACTGAGCCCCAGATGTCACGAACTCACTGAAGCCTTCTACCCACGAGGCAGGCAACGTAACTTCCCCAGTTTTACAGATGAGGAAACAGAGCCTCAAGGGAGGGTCAGGTGCTTGTCCAAGGCGGCGCGGCGGGCTGGCTGGCTCGTGGCAGAGCTGGGATTCCACCCCAGGCAGTCTGGCTCCAGAGCCCAAGTTCTCAGCCCCTCTGGCCTTCTGAGTGATTTGACTTCTCTGAGCCTCACTTTGCCCGTGTGTAGGGCGGCCGGGGGAGGCTCACCCGGCCCAGCCCCTACCCAGGGATTGGAAAAGGGGGTGTGACTGCCATTCTGTCAAGTGCTGGCCGTGGCCAGGCCTGCTCCTGAGCTGCCTCGTTTAATCCTCTCAACTACCCTGGACCGTGAGCCCTGCCGTTGCCCTGTATGCTGGGCACGTAGGAGATGATCAACCGTGTCCGGGTGAAGGAGCGGGGTGGGAGCCTCCCTCCTCTCCTCCCCCAGGGCTGTCAGACAACGGAACCTGGCCTCTCCGCCTTTGGACCCCACCCTTGGCAGGCCCTCTCCCCGGACCCTTGCCAGCCCGCCCAGCATTGCTTACATTACTTCGGGGCCCTCGGTGCCGGCTGGAGAACAGCCCTTTCTCCTGAACTTCTAGGAGCTGCTGGGCTCTGTGGGGTAGGGATGGGGGTGGGGTGGGGTCACATGGTGCATTTGTGGGGAGAAAGGGAGCCCCTCACCTCCTCTCCTCCAGCCCCCGTATCCTGTCCCGGAGGATAGTGAGGGACTGCAGGGGGAGGGGAAAAGCCTCCTATCCTGGTCCTGGCTCCCTGCGGGACCCGCCCCCAGACTCCCGGTTCTGCGTCACCTCTGGTAATTGGGCACAGTGCCCCGGTCCAGGTCCCGCAGCGTAAGGGGGTCGACCCGTGTGCAGAACCACTCCTGCCGCCGCTTGTATGCCGGGTCCACCAGCCGCAGGATCTCCTGGGCTTTCACACACAGGGCATGAGGGTCTGCACGCTCGGGCAGGGTGAGGTTGGCTCGAATATAGAAGGGCTCAGTGCTCAGCCCCTTTGTCCAGGCATCTAGGGCCTCGTGGAAGGACTGACAGGCTGGACGTGGGCAGGGCGGGGGCAGGAGGGAGGGCAAGAGGAGGATTAAGTAAGTCAGGGATCGGCCTCGGGCTCCATCACGCCCCTTTCAAGGCCTGAGCTGCCAGAACCCTACCTCCCCCCTCTTAAAGGGAGAGTCTGAGGCCCAGAGAGGACAGGGACCTGCCCGAGGCTACCAAGCCCACTAGGAACAGAACCAGGCCTTGAACCCGGGTCTCTGGACTCCTGTCATGGTAAGCTCCTTACGGAGGAGACAAAGGACAGCCAGCAAGGGTGAACAGTGGGCAAGGGAAGGGCACTGCTGACAGCCAGGCCGCAGCCAGGCCTCGGTTGCCCCACCTGCACCACGGGCTGGACAAGCCCTCTTGTGGGCTCTCAGCTCTGACCTTCTGGGACCCGGGAGTCCCCAGTTCCTCGGCCCTCGGCCAGACTTACCCTTGAAGTCCATCAGGAAGGGGAGTGTGGACGCCTGGCTCCAGAGCAGGGTTCTCTGCTGGGCCTCACCTTCCAGGCCTGCCCCCTCCAGGCCAGCAGCCTCTGCCCTTGGCTGGGAAAGAAACCCAGGCAGGCAGGGAAGGAAGGAAGTGAGCTTCCCAGGCCACCGCGGCCCTGGGGCTGAAGGGAGACTGGGGTGGTGGTGACATATCCCGGTAATTCAGATACCCCACCTCACAGGGCACCTAGCCAATCAGATCCTTCCCCCATCAACAGGCATCGTCCTCACCCAGGGTGTCTGTTCTTTTCCATGCTTAAGGGTGGGGATCCGTCCAGCCCCTGCCCAGTCAGATTTAATTTACTGCTGGCTGAGGCAGGCCAACCTGGGTGTCATCTCTGAGCCTGCCTCAGCTTTGGGTCAACCCCCAGAAACTCCGCCCAGTGACCTAGACCCGCCAATCAGAGGGCATCCAGCCCCAGCTAATGCATTGGCTCCACCCCCAACTCAGAGGGATGGGGGGGGGGGTCTCACCTCTCTCGGCTCCCCCCTGGCAGACCCTGGCCCAGAGAGCACCCTCCGCACCACGGCCCCAGACCAGCTGTCCCCAAGGAATGACAGGCCGTCTGGGCCCTTGTCCTGGGGCTCAGGCCCCCCCGGGGGGCTCCGGCAAGACACTCGGATGGCCAGAGACCTGGGAAAAGAGAAGGGAACCAGGAATTAGAGTTCAGTCAGTATTTCGACTCAGTGCGACATTCTCAGGAGAACCACAGCAATTCCCCAACCGAGCCATGACTCTCACCAACCCCCCCCCCCCAACTCACCCCAGGGCCATTGCACCCGCTGTGCCTGCTGCCCGGAATGTCCTTCCCCCTCTCTTCTGCCTGGCAGATTCTGCTCATCCTTCAAAGCTCAGTTCCAAAGCAACCTCTCCCTCCCCGACCCCCGCACGAGGTTGAGGCGAAGCTTCCTGCAGGATCGCACCTTCTGCGCTTGCCCAGAAAGAACACCCTCAGGACCAGCCCACCATCGTGCTCAGCTCTGGGTCCCCAGCCCCAAACACAGCGTCCGGCACATGGCAGATGACAAATAAAAGCTCGTTATGCTCACAGTTTAGCGGGGGAGGTCACCGTTAGGACACAACACAGACCAGAGATGGCTACAGGCGGCCGTGGGAGCACCGAGGGGAGCGGCTTCCCAGAGGAAGAGGCAGCGGGGCTACCCGGCGGTGACGAATAGAGGCGCTTCAGGAATAGACAGAGAGGAAGGTGGTGCTCCAGGCTGAAGGGCTGGCAGGGGCAGAGGTGTGGAGGACAGAATACAGGATGTGCAGAAGGATTTAATAACAACAGTAATAACAGCGGCAGCAAATGCTTACCGAGTGCTCCCCGTGTGCCAGAAACCATGCTAAGCACTTTGCCCTAATTAGCTAATTGAACATCATGGGAAACAGCTCCCAGAAAAGGCAAGCTGGAGCCAGCCTGTGGAGGGCACACAAGGAAGGCGTCTGGCCTTCCTCTTGTGGGCAGTGGAAACCACTGGCAGTTAAGACAAAGAGTCACCCAGATCCCCATCGTGGCGGGGTTCTTCCTGTCCCTGGATGAGAACCTGTGAGGCCCTGCGGCCAGCGCAGACACAGCCGCCTGAAATTCCCTTCTGTGAGCCCCCCCTGGCCGGAGGATTAGGGAAGAGGGGAGGCCAGAGTCCGCAGGGGAGAAGCCCAAGCGTCCCCCACCATCGCCCGCCTCCCCACCCACCCTGGCAACTGCTGCCCACGCAGCCACACTGCCCCCTGCTGTCCGCCCAGGGTGGGCAAGGCTATAAGGACTTCAACACCGTCTGCGCGCATGTGGGAGGGGGAATCTTTGGCCCCAGGAGCCTTTCTCGGCTTCCACCCTCTCAGTCAAACAAACAGCCACGCCCACGGGGCTGTGACGGGACACGGGTGCCAGCCTACCTTCGTAGGCTCCCCCGGCCCCGGGAATGTCCGGGCTGCGTTGATGGGCCAGGGCAGAGATGGGAGGCCCGAAGCTGGGCCTGGCCATGCTGCCCCCTGGCTGGAGAAACACAGTCCCACTGCAGACCCCAGCCTTAACTGTGCCCTAGATGCGGACGAGCGAGCTGGCCGCTTGATTCTGTCACCACATCCATAAAGCCAGGACAATGAGGACACTGTCTCCCACCGTGGGTGTGAGGGTCGGACCAACGTAAAGATGATGCAGGGGAGGTGGAGACCAGAGGCCTCCAGGAAACCTCCAACTGCAGGCCTGGCCCCTAAGAGGGTTGTGAAATTCACAAGGTCACGGCCAGCGCAGTGTTTTATCGGAACAGAATAGAAAACGCACACCAGCCTCCCCTCAAGTAAACCCAACTGTCGTCTCGTGATCCTTTTGTTCCGGGCGCGTGTCCTGAGTTTCTGTCAAGTGGGGTACGGTCAGGGGACTCTGAGAAAAGTGGCACTTGCGGGGACTCCGGGGCCAGACGGCCTGGCTGCGTAGCCTGTGGTCCTCAAGAGCCCCATCGGCCTCCGCCTCCCTCATCGTACGTACGACTCAGGGAATTAAGCGTGGGACGCTCTTAGAACCGTGCCACGTTAACTAGGTGCCCAAGAGAGGTTACACAGCTACTGTTACCAGGGGTGACTCAGAAGAGTCACCTCTCCGTGGCCGGCAGTTGCCCCACCTGTTTCGAAGCCACAGACAACCGAGCATCAGGGCTCCCCCAGGAGGCAGCCCAGCAGGCAGCCTGCACTCAGCCCTTCCTGGTACCAGCTGATCGGCCCCCTGCCCCCTACCCCCTGCCCTGGCACACCAGCCCCACCCCCAGCCCCGCCATTCACCCCAAGTTTTCAGGCTCTCCCTGCCAACCTAGCTCAGGCACCGCCTCCTTCAGGACACCCTTGCCCACCTTCCTGAGGAACCCAGTGGCTTCTCTGGGCCTCCAGAGTCCCCCTGGGGAAGGGGGGAGAGTCCGCCTGGCAGCTCCCAGGTCCAGTTGGGGCCAGGTCCAGTTGGGTCCCTCTCAGCACCAGGCGTCAGCAGACAAGTGGATGAGGGAAAAGAGAGGAACACAAGGCCGGGGGCGGGGGGGGGGGGGCAGTCCAATCTCTGGACTCCTGGGTCTCTAGCAACACAGTCTGAGTGACCGGGGGACAGGCCCTGCCAGGGAGACTCACACTGACCCTCCCCTAGTGACCCTCACCCAGCACTCGCCCCTCAGCGCCCCACTTGCATTCTCTGGCCCTTCCTCACTATCTCTCCCACCTGTCCGTCTGTCCGTCCAGCCCTCAGCCCGCCCCAGCAACCCCTGCCCTGCCCCAAGGCCCTAGGAGCCCAGAAGGGCAGGGGAGGCCAGACCGCTGCAAAGGCCCAGCGCACGGTGAGGTCGCACCACGAGCAGGAGCTGAAAGCAGTTTAGCCAGAAGGAAGGTCCATCGGAATCCCCAACTCCACTGCCCAGTGGCCTTGGGACAAATTCCCGACTCTCCCTGGGCCTCCTTCTGGTCATCTGCATCATGAGGCTAAAAACACCAGCCTTGCCGGGCTACTCGGGGAACCTAAGCAACAGCGGCGATAAAAACACCAAAGGGCTAACACTACCGCTCACTCTGAGCCGGGCACTGTTCAAAACCCCCTAAGGGGAACACCGGAAGTCCGTGACAACCCCATTTTACAGAGCAGGAAACCGAGGCCCTGGGGAATTTAGTGACTTGCCCAAGCCCCTCTGTAGCAAGTGACAGGGCTCCAGTGTCTTGTTCTTTCCCACAGTGCTCTGTGCGGGGACACTGCCCCAGGACGCACGCAGGCACCACCCCACGCACCAGCCAGGCTCTCCCTACCCCCCCCCCCCCCGCATCTGTCCACATCTTGCTGTCTCAGTCCCCCGTCCCTGCCCCCGCCCCAGTGTGTGTCCTCCCTCCAGCTCCCTCCTGCCCAGGAACTGCAGAGGTGGCCCTATGATCACATGGAGGGGGGGCAGGGAGTGGGCCAGAACCTCCTGCTCCGGTGCCCCCTGGACAGTAGCCAGGACCCCTGCTGCAGGCTGAACCGAGCTGGAGGAAGGGCCAAGGCAGGCAGGAAGGGAGGTGCCTCCACCCCTTCCCCTAGAAGCACGTCCTGCACAGGGAGAAACAATGTCGTGCTGGCCCCGCTGCCGGAGGGCTAGAGTGGGGGCAGGGGCCTGGACCTGGGCCTGGTCAAGCTGCTTCAGGCCCCTGGTCCTGCTCTGCCCCTATTTCTCGGGTGACCTGCCCTCTGTATCCAGCACCCCCGCGTTGCGGCTGTCGACATTCAGTGCTCCCCAGGCCCCTTCCCCAAACGCAAACCTGCTGAGGTCACTGTGGGTCTTAGCCCCGGCCCTTTCCAGCTGTGTGACCTCAGGCAAGTCGCTCAACCTCTCTGAGCCTCAGCTTTCTCCTCTATAAAACAGGGGTATAATCATAACACCCGCCTCCCAGGACGGAGAGAACGCTGTGAGGCAGCCAGCAGCCGGCCTCGCGTTTAGCCATAGCCACATCTTGCTATGTTTCCCAGCGGGCACAAGCCGAAGTCCACACTCTCCCGCCTGACTCACACGGCCAGCCTGACTCATGAAGCCCGCCCTGGCCCCCTCCCCCTCCGGCTCCAGTCACCGCCAAGCTCCGGGCCATCCCTGGACAGCCTCTGCCCTCTGCTCTTCCCCACTCACCCAGCTGCCCTCCCTATCTGGAGTTTGAAGTGCACATTCTCAACTCATCTATCGCCCGCCCTCCTGGGACCCACCCGCGAGCCCGACCGGGGAGGTCACTCGTCAACCAACACTGACAGAACCTCAACGCATGCTGGGCCCGTCTGCTTCACGACTCCTGTCACGGGCTTGTGGCCAGCCCGGCGGCGGGGCTCCCACCCCACCCACAGCGCGAAGCCTTGCAGGAAGGCTCGGTCCTGCTGGGGGCTCAGCGCTGGGAGGACGGCAAGCAGAGGGGGGTACGAGTAACGACTACCATTTACTGAGCACCTACTTAACAGCTGGCAAAGCAGGGTGCTTTACTGACACGAGTCCTGAACCCCCAAACACCCCCACGCAGAAAAGATCACTGACCACCTTCAGCAGATGAGGAAACACGGAGGCGCCGAGAGGGGAAGTGACCAGCCCGTCACCCAGACGATAAGCAGCAGTGACAGGATTTGAATGCCAGGTGTCTAAAAGCCCTAATATTCTACGGTTGCCTCAGGCTAAAGCTGAGCTACTGCTCCCTCCCACCCCCTCGCCCTGCTCCAGGGGTCTGACACCACCCCCACCCAGCCCCGCCTGGCCCATCTCTACCACCCCAGGCAGCCGCAGTACCTGTTGAGGAGATCCAGACCACAGCCTCTGGCCAGGAGGCCATCCGACTTCCCAAAAGGCCACACGCTATCAGAGGACGAGGACGAGGAGAGACCAGGAGACCAGGGCTTAAGCGTCACACTCCCTGGGTGGGGAGAAAGAAGGAGGTTCCGGGGCTCCAGACCAAGCAACCAGGCCAAGCCGGGGCCCGTGAGAAGGGGGCGAGGTGCTCGAGCCCAGGGCCTTCCCAGGACCTTGGCAGGTTTGACACCCCAGGAACACACTGCACCCACTGGGCTCGGGGCTGGGCCGGGGCCAAGGTGACCCTTCGGTTCCCTTGGAGGGATTGGAGGGAGGGCTGGGACTGAGGAGCCGGTACAGTGAAGCCAGGCCCAGGAGAGAGGAGCAGGCCGGGGCAACGGGTGAGCAGTGTGGCCCAACTCCCCAGGGGCCTCCGGGGCACAGCCGCCCTGCCCGGTCAGGGCACGGGGTGGGGGGCCTCAGGAAGGGGGGGCACAGGCAAGGGCAGAGCAGGCAGCACAGACCTCAGGTGGGCTAAAAAGCCACCCCGGCAATGAGCCCTCCCCACGGAGTCCCTGAGGGCCGTTACCTGTGATGTCCGACATACTGCTGAAGGACCTGGGGGAGGAGGGCAGGGGAGGCAGGAGCTGAGGCACAGGGGGCATTCTGCTCCCGTCCCTCCTCCCCTGCCGCCTGGCCACCAAGAGGTCCTGCCGCCCCCAAGCACAGGTAGGCTACAGCCAAGGCAGGGGTCCCAGGCACTGGGCACTTGGGCCAACCAGTTCCTCTAAACTCACAGGGCGAGAAGCTAACGGTCCGACCTCTGCCCCACGCCCCTCCCCCTAGAATGCCCTGGCCTGTCCCTGAACGCCACCCCCTCCTGGAAGCCTCCCTGGACTTCTCACCCCTCAACTCACCCCTGCTTTCTGCCTCTGTCATTCGTGGCTCCCACGTCTGCTCCCATACCAGACTGTGACTTCATCACCACCACCCCCCCGCCCCCGACCTGGGCCATGGCCATGACTCTGCGGACCCGGGTCCCCGGAGCCCCGGCCATTTAAAGGCGGTAAGGGGAGGTGCCCACCTAGCTCCGATGCTGGTGCTGGCGCTAGGGATTCTGGGACGTGGCTCTCCCTGAGCCTCTACTGCTGTCTCCCCAACATGCTTACCTCTTAGGGGGTGCGGGGTCCTCCTCACGCTGCCGGCGGAGGATGGAACCAGCACTCGGGGGGAAGGGCAGGATGGAGAGCCGATTGATCTCCTTCTCGCTATCTGTGGCCTCCTCCTGCCAATGCCACGACAGGGCCTGGGTCACCTCCGATCCGCCTCCCCCACCTCAACGCACCTACTTTGTGCCCATTCCCCAGATGACAAGTAGGGCCCGGGGTGGAGGCGTGGGCTCTGCACGAGTACAGTGGGGATCCCGTGGCTCCTGGCACCCAGGCCTAGCGCGGAGCTGGCTCTGGGCGAGCTTAAGTAGGGGACTTGGCCTTCATGGGCCTCGGTGTCCTCACAGGAGAAATGGGACTGTCGGCGAACTGGAAAGCACCCACAGGTCGGTAATGACATTACACGAATGCTGTCAGCATCCGCACCCCACCCCCGACACGCTCAGGGAGGGCAGGTGTCTTACCGAGGTGTGGGGCTCAGATCCCCCCATGACGGCTGCTTCCCCAGCTGCTTCCGGGCCTCCCAGCAGCGGGGGGAACTCGCTGAGGCTCCAGGTACTGCTCAGGTTGGAGCACAGGGAATGGGAAGAGGCACAAGCCTGGCAACAGAAGGGGGAGGGAGGAGGTGAGCGGTGCAGGGCAAGGGCCAGCACCGGGGACCCGGCAGAGAATGAGACGGCTGGATCCCTGCTCTCATGGAGCTCACAGCCCAGCAGAGACCGACCATAAACACACAGGCAGATTAAGGAAATAACCCCAAACTGCCAAGAGACCAGGGAAGGAAGGTGCCTAGTGCGCGGAAGGCACTCCCAAGGGCCCACCCAGCCTGGGGGCATCAGAGCGCTCTCCGGAGAAAGTGTGGTTTGAGCTGAGGACTCAACGATAAGTAGGTGTTAAGCAGATAAAGTTGGGGAGGATGGTCTAGGCAGCTGGAATGGTATGTGCAAAGGCCCCGAGGCAGGACTGTGACAAAGTCCAGGAATTAAAAGACTGTGACCCAGAGAACAAGGCTAGAGGTAGGAAGGGGCCCAGCCTTCAGGCCTCCAGGGCCTGATAAGGGGTCTGGTCTTTACCTAAGAGCAAAAAAGCCACTGAGGATCTGAAAAAGTGACAAATGACAGATTCATGCTTCCTTTGTTCTATTCCTCCAGGCTCCATGCATCAAATGCTTGGCCAAGGGATCATCTTCAAGCAAACCCAAGAGAGGAAAAGGCAGAGCTCCTAACAGAGGTCCAAGGACTCCCATCTGGTTGACAAGGGGTGCTGGCTGGCTGTATGAACTTGGGCGAGCCCCTGACACTCTCTGACTATACAGTGAGGGAACTGAACTATCTGGTCTCTGAGCGGCCTTCAGGCCTCATGCAGCCGGGCTTCTCCAAGAATATCCAAAAGCAAACTTGAAACCATTCTTTTTTCTTTTCTTTTTTTTTTTTTTTTTTAACTTCAAACTATTCCTAGTGCCCCAGGAGCAACCCCAGAAACTCAGAGACCCTTTCCTGTCCCCTGACGCACCAACCCACACCCACCCCAGTTGAAAGTTCCACCAGGCCTGCATATTCTCCGTCCTGCCCGAGAGCTCCCTTCAAGACCAGCATGCTCTTGACCCAGGGTGAGGGCTCCAGCCAGGACCCACACATGGCCTCCTGGAACCTGCATCTTCCCAAGCCCAGCTGAGGGATCCCAGGGGGTCCCACCCCCCAGACTGAGGTCTCCCACCAGGTCCTGCTTGTTCCCAGCCCCGGCCAAGAGCTCCTGCCAGGATCCCAGCATTCCCACCGAACTCTCGTGCTCCTGCCCCCTGCTCACCTTGAGGCAGGAGCCCCCCTGGACCCGCTGCAGCTGCGCCTCCAGCAGGGCCTTGGCACCCTCCAGGCTGGTGAGCGCGGTCAGCAGCTCGTCGCGCTCGGCCTCCAGGCCCCGCACCTGCTTGCGGTACTGGTCCTTCTCGATGAGGCTCTGTGAGTACTGCAGCTGGATCCGGTCACGGCTCTGGATGGCCTGGGGAGAACGGGCAGAGAGGGAGGGTGCAGGGGCCGCCCTGACCCAACCGTCCTGCCCTCTCGGACAGGGGCGGCACAAGACCAGCCGCTAATGTTTATCAAGCGCTTCCTGGGCGCTGGGCCCTGTGCTAAGTATCAGGCCGCCCACTCAATCTTCGCACCAGCTTTCCACGGTGGAGATTCTCTTTGTCCTCATTTTACAGACAGCCCGGCCAGCGGGCACAGAGCTGGGATCCAGAGTCAGGTCCAGGCTCTTACTGTTTCCCAAGAGCAACGGCAGCCCCTTCTGGGAAACGTCCTGTGTGCCTCGGCCTTTACTCACAGCATCCCAGCTCCCGGGGGAACCAGGGTTCAAACCCAGCCCACTCCACCCAAAGTGCTTTTCCCCACCAGGAAGACCAGGGTCCCTGGGAGCTGGGCCATGGCCGGGACCTGCCACCCAATGTCTCAAAAGGAGCGGGAGCCAGAGATGGTGCAGATTCCTGGGTCCCCCCCCCCACCTCCTCCGGACCACCTGGGTCACCTGCACCTTCACCCGACCCAGCAGGGGGCCCCGAGGCCCATTCTAACATGTAGACTTCCACTCCTCTAGTAGGATTCGAACTTGGTGCAAGGACAGCACCTCCCGCCCTTCCCCCCCCCCCCCCCCCCGCGCGGGGAGCCCCGTACAAGGAGGGCCGGTGACCTGGAGGAAATAGCTCACCCTGTGGCCTCAGGAGGTGAAGGCCATGGCACCCAGGGCCCGCGAGCCACAACTTCGGTGAATTTCCTTCACCGGCAAATATTAGCAAGCACCGCCCTGTGGAGGCCTTGCCCTCGACGTGAAGGGAACAAGGGCTCCGGAGGCGATGAGTGCCGGGACCCCCTCTCCTCGACCAGGAGCTGGGGTGAGGCAGGTGTGTTGGGGGGTACGGGGGTGGGCGGGGGGAAGGTTGGCCTATCCGAGTGCTTCCAGTACCTCGGCCCACTCGCCCCGCCTAAACCAATCAGCGCTCCGGGCCGGGCGGAAGTCTCCGGCTACGGTTCTGGCCCCGCCCACTCCCCCCCTGTCTCCCCGGGGTGGGGGGGGGGGGGGAAGCGGTGGCAGCCCTCACCTGGTCGCGCTCCTTCTCCACCTCCTCCAGCTGGGCCAGGACAGTGGCCATGCGGTGCTTGTACAGATCACAGTCCTTCTGCAGCGCGCGGTGCTTCAGCCTCAGGTCCTCCATCTCCTGCAAGTACTGCGGGGCCGGGAGGGGGCAGAGCGGGGCGTGCCCGGCTCAGACCACAGGCCTGGGCCCCCCCGCCCCCGGGCAAGCTCACCAGCAGGTGCCCGGCAGGTCCAGGGAGAGAGGCCTGAGCCTCAATAACAAGCGCCCCACCTCCCTTGGCTGAGTGGCCTGGGCCACCGACCGACTTCACCACCCCGGGCCTCAGTTGCCCAACCTGTAAAACGGGGGCGACCATAACAATGATACCTTCCCAGCCAACCTCGGCCTCCCCGTTTATCTTTTTTTTTTAACGTTTATTTATTTTTGAGATAGAGCGTAAGTTGGGGAGGAGCAGAGAGAGAGAGAGAGAGAGAGAGAGAGAGAATCCGAAGCAGGCTCCAGGCTCTGAGCCATCAGCACAGAGCCTGACGCGGGGCTCGAACCCTCAAACTGTGAGATCGTGACCTGCGCCGAAGTCGGACGCTCAACAGACTGAGCCACCGAGGCGCCCCTCGGCCTCCCCATTTAAACTGCAATCTGCCCCCTCCCCCTGCTGCTCTCCTTCATGCACAGCACTTATCACCCTCCGCTACGTGAAGTAATGGACCCGGGATCGTGTGAGCAGAGTGCTGTTGGTCTCCCCTGCTAGGATTTAGCCTCCGCAGGAGCAGAAGCCTTTGTTCTGTTCGCTAATGACCTCAATATTTGAGAACAGACAAGTGCACCTTTCTTAGCCCGGTAGGCACCTGGCGCACAGTAGATGTCAGAGAAGGTGATGCCCACCCTCCCCCCTGCTCTCCCCAGGAGCCGGTCTGTGAGCAAGGAGGAAGCGGGAACCGGGCAGGGACCGGGCAGGGGTAGGGTAGGGCGTGAGGTAGACGCTACCTTGTCCCGCAGCTCCTCGGCCCACTGCAGCTCCCCCTGTACGGCGTGCAGCTTCTGACACAGCTCCTGCCTGCTGTCCTGTGCCTCCCGCCAGTCATGTTCCAGGATGTCTAGGAGGATGCGCTCCGAGCCTGGGGCCCCCAGCCTGCTGGCCTCCTGAGGGTCATAGTTCAGAGGCCACCTCAAGCTCCGGCCCAGGGCCCACCTTGACTGTGGCAGGAGGGAGGGGGACACACAGCCCTCGCCCCCGCCCCCTCAGGCCCGCCTCACTAGCTCTGCCACCGTGGCCACGGGCCTTGACCTCTCTGGACCTCCCTTTCCCAGTCTGTGGAGGAGGTGTGGCCCACAGCCCCGCACCCTCGAGGGAACATCTGGGGTGGAAATGAAGTGAATGAGGACTTGCCTGCACAAGTTGGCCCGGATCTTATTCCTAAACAAGAACCAGGCCCGCTCGCTCTCGCTCCGGCCCCCGGCCAGACCGCCCAGGGCAGCAGATGGGTGCCTTTTCCAAAGCCTAGCCCCACCCCTCTGACACTGGTTCCTCACGGGGGCTGAGCCTGGCCCAGGCAGGTAGCCCATGGGCCCGAGATCCAGCCCACAGAGCCACACCCCAGCTGGGCACCCCGACCCTGTGGGAGTCCTGGCTCCCATCCCCCACTTCCTGTGTGGAGCACCGGCCAGGCAATAGGCCCGCTGACTGGCCAGGGGCCACCCAAGCCAGCCCCAGGGCCATCCAGACCTCAGGGGTCTGAATCTTTCCAGGGTCACAGGCTCCTCTACAAATCTGAGGAAAGCTGGGGGCCTCTCCCCAGAAAAACGTTCACACGCAAAATCAGGTGCACCGTTTCGGGGAGTTCGGAGACCTCCTGGGGTCACCCACGGGCCCCAGACCAAACACCTGGGGAGGGCCCAGCGCTGAGAGCCCTCCGCTCAGAGCTGGAGACAAGAGGCTAGCCGGGGTTCGCCTCTGGTTCTAGAATCCTCGTTCTCCAGGTCTCAGGAGGATGGGTGAGCGGCAGGCGGTATGACCCCCCCCCCCACTCCCCCTCGCCACCCCTCACACCTGCGGCAGACCCTCCTGGAGCTCCTGGAGCGACGCCGTCAGTCGCTGGTTCTCTGCGCGCAGCTCCGAGACCAGGTCCACGCCGTCTGGCTCCTTGTCCTTCTCCTTGTCCTCGGACCCGGGGAGCGGCCCCCTGGCCCTCCGCAATAGGGTGCACTCCTCCTCCAGCCGGCTCACCTTGAGCTTGAGCTGATCCACCTGGGGCCCAAGACATGGGTCAGCCCAAGGAGGGACAAGGCCCAGGGAGGGGCCACCGGCAAGGCCATGGGGAGAGGCTCTGCTCTCTTGACTCCTGGTGCCTCTGGGGTTCCCTGAGCAGCTGGGGCTGGGCTGGGCTGTCCCCGGGGAATCTGCTGCCAGGACTTCCGGGTGGGTGTCCTCCATCCGGCTCGTCTGCCCCACAGCTGGGACACAGAGCACAGGCAATTCAGCCCAGTGCCAGCACGACGGAGGAGGAGGGCCACGCCAGCAATCGGGGGAGCCGGGGTCCAGGCCTGGCGCTGCCTCTATCCCAGCATGACCTGGGCAAGTCGTGGCCCCTCTCAGTGCCTCAATCTCCTCACCAGTAAGATGGGCCCCTTTGATCCCCCTGTTCCACATCCTACCTCCCAAAGTCACTGTAAAACTCCACAAAGACGGGGGGGGGGGGGGGGGGAGGCAGGCAGGGGGTGGGGAGGCACCTGGCTGGCTCAGTTTAAGTCATGATCTTGATTTCAGTTTAGGTCACGATCTCACGGTTCTTGAGTTTGAGCCCCGCGTCGGACCCTGCTGACAGCGTGGAGCCTGCTCGGGATTCTCTCTCCCTCTCTCTGCCCCTGCCCCACTGGCACAGCCCCGCGTGTGTCTGTGTGTGTGTGTGGCACACGCACGCTCTTCGCTCTTTCTCTCCCTCTCAAAGTAAATTTAAAACATTCATGGGACGCCTGGGTGGCTCAGTAGGTTAAGCGCCCAACTTCGGCTCAGATCACAATCTCACCGTTGTGGGTTCGAGCCCCGCGTCAGGCTCTGTGCTGACAGCTCAGAACCTGGAGCCTGCTTCGGATTCTGTGTCTCCCTCTCTGCTCCGCCCATGCTCGCGCCCTGTCTCTCTCTCTCTCTCTCTCTCTCTCTCTCTTAAAAGTAAATACACATTTTAAAAAGTTCAAAAAAAAAAACCATTAAAAAAAAAAGAATTCAACAAGACGGTAGGTGGGTAGAGGCCTTCAAACCACCAGAGGCTGCCTCCAGAGCTGCCAGGGGTGTGACAGTGGCTGTCTTCACAGCTTTAAGTAAAATCCTGGAGCCCCAACCTGCCACCAGTTTAGTGTGTGCAGCCAGAAGCCGGCCCGGGGTGGGCGGCGGACGGCCGTGTGGTGGCCTGGCAGAGAGGGCTGCATGGGCAGCCTGCTGGATTATCGGTGCACTTGGCCAGAGCTCCTTTCCACGTGGGGTCTGAGGCGTCTGGACGGTGACAAGAGCAGCAGCAGGTGGCAAGCCGCAAAAGGAAGTCACCGTTGGGATAAGGGCACGATGACCTCTGGTCCCCCGCACAGGCGTGTCAACGTCTGGTGCCCCGGGAGTGCCCCGGCCTCGCTTGGAAAATGGCTTGCAGCCCCCCCCCCCCCCGGAGCGCCAGGCAATGCCACACACCCCCACAGACACACACCCCCCCCCCCCCACACACACACACACACACACCCCATGAGGGGCTGGATGCCGGGTCAAGCAGCTGTACTCCTCCTCCACAAAGGACTCAGAAAGAAATTCATGACTCTCACATTCCTTTCCCCTCACAAAACACGCTTTGTGAACCGCCAGAGAAAGACAGCTAGTTCCAAGGGCCAAGTGTGGTCACACCCTCTCCAGCGAACTGCAGCCACACACCGCGGCCTCCGGCCTGACCCGCGGCCAGCAGGCGCCCCTGATGAGCTCAGAGGACGGGGCCCTGGGGAGCCTCCCCCCCCCACCCCCTCCCCGAGCACCAGGAAGCAGGGATACATTTAATCCCGGTGTACAAACTCACTTAGCACAAAATTATAGCGTTCGGTCCTTAAGTTGATGTTGTTCAGAAATACCAGCTCGTTAAATTTGCACCTTATAAAACACAGTATTAAATCCCGGCTGCCACACACCTGCCCCGGGAGGGGGGAGGGAGGGGGAGGCGACCCGAGCGGCCAAGACAGGCACCTTCAGCTGTTCTGTTCGTTTCCACCTGCAACACCTCTGTTAATTCTGGGGCAGAAAAGCTCCAAAAAGTTCAGGCAAATGTACGGTAGCTATGTCCGAAGAAAATCTTATCTGTTCATCGGAATTCAGCCCTGACCCTCTGGCCCCTAAACTAGGGAAAAGCAGTCCCTATCTGGCAGGTGGCAGATTACCTGCCCCCCCCCCCGCCCCGAGGGGGCCATGCTAACACGCACCTGCAGCCAACGTGCAGATACACGGAGGCACCTCTGAACCTCTTCTCCAACCCTCTACCGCACCCCAGGGGATCCCAGACAGCTGTGCACACACAGGACTTCCCCCCACCCCCGCCCCACGTCTGCCACTTCAGGGGACCCAACCCAACGGTGACACAGGCCACGCCCCTCCTGACGCTGCTGGACCGGTGGCCGTCACACTTTCCTCTCTGAGAAGCAGAACTTTCTTCTAGGAAAACCTCACAGCAAACCCCACATCCATGTCAGAGGAAGCAGACGCAGTGAAGCGTGGGGGGAGCCTAGGCCACCCTCTTCACTCCTCGGATCCTGGGAAATGCTCCAGCCAGCCTCTCCGTGCCTCAGTTTCCTCATCCAGAAATGGGGACAAGAGCGGCGTGCCCCCCCACCCTGTCCCAAGAGAGTTACTGAAAAAGTAACGGAGTTGGTACAGGGCCAACGCTGAGAACTGAGCCCAGAGACTGGAGGTGCCGAACCACTCCTAGGGCATCCTCGTCCGTGACCTCCCACCAGGATAAGGCAACCGGGGGCGCCTTGCACGTGCCAGCCTTTCCTCAATCTGCCAACAGTCCGAGGCCTCAGCTGGCCCATCTCGTGCTAAACACCAAGCAGACCCTCAGACGACCGCCTCCCAGCCACCTCACCTCACACCCTCCCATCGGCCACCTGCACCCTTAAGCGGGCCTGGTTGCCTTTCAACCTGTGGCCTCGATGCCTCCGATCAGGATTCTCTTCCCCAAACGTCCACCCACCAGCATGCACGGCCACGGGCTCGGGTGCAATGAGGCACCGGCACCTCCCACCGGCCACCCTCCGTCCCCGGGTACCCACCACCTGCAGCATCACGGCGACAGCTGAGGCTCACAGATCGGGGGGCTTCAAATCACACAGTCAGAACCCACCCCAGGGAACCTCGTACAGTACTGTTGGGAGAGAGCTAACCGTGTGACGTTGGCACCTGTTAAATCCTCCACGAGCACGAACTCAGGAAGTCCTCTGGACAACTCCCTGAAGCAATAAAACACCGGCTTTACCCCCTCCGCTAAACCCCAGGAAGGAAACAAGAAAGCGAGGCTTGGTTTCTCAGCCCCCTCACCCACCGCTCAGGGGGGACTGGTGAGCTCTCACCTGGATGGGAGCAGGTAGCAAGCAGAGCATTAGAGGCCGGAGGCCAGCCCCGGTGCCAGGCGGACCCGTGCAAAGCCAGGCTGTGCCGCTTCCGGGCTTTGTGACCTTGAGCAAGGGCCTCCACGCTCCAAGCCTCAGTGTGTATGTTTCAAAACGAAATCGCGCGCAGTGGGGTCACATGACGCGACGCGTGTAAACTGCGTGGCGCAGAGCAGCGCTTAATGCCATCAGCAACTGATGACGATACGGGTTGGAACACCAACAGCACCAGGCACTCAATGTGTCTAGAACCCTGGGTCTTCAACTCACGGAACCGTCATTAACCAAGGCTTCTTCACCTCGGCACTTGCCAGTATCTGGGGCTAGATAATTCTCGGGTGTGGGGGCCGTCCTGGTTAGCAGCGTCCCAGGGCTCCACTAACACACTCCTAGTCGCCACAACCAAAAACGTTTCCAGACGCGGCCACACGTTTCCAGGGGAGGGCAGAATCACCCCTGGCTGACAGCCACCACCATGACCCAATGAAAGAAACGCTACCAACATCCCCATGACGCAGATGAGAAAACGGAGGCACGGGACGGTGAAGGGACGGGCCCCGTTGTCCGACGGCTGGCACACGGTGGCTCGGGGACACACGCCAGGTGCCGCAGTGCCGTCGTTGTTTTGCAAAGGTTGCCCCCTCCCCACTCTACCCTGCCCACCTCCCCAGGGCCTACCGCCAGCTGCAAGTCCCGGCTGCGCAGCACGGCTGAGTTCTTCTCCTCGCTGAGCTGTGCCAGGCGCATGGCGATCATGTAGTTCTCGTCCTTGAGCCGCAGCAGCTCCAGGCTGCCCGCCTCCCAGTCCTCCCGCAGCCGCTGGCAGCGTTCCTGTGCCTGCTGTTGCTCCCGCAGCCGCTGCTCCAGTCCGGCCCGCTCCTCCTCCAGCATCCGACCGCGAGCCTGCAGTTGCTGTTCCCGCTGCAGCTGGCTCTTGCGAGCCTCCCGCAGCCGTCGCACCTCCGTCATCAGGAACTGGGTCAGGCCCTCGGGCCCCTCCTCATCTGCCAGGACGGGGGAGAGAAAAGTCAGGGCAAGCAGATAAAAATCCAGCGGGACGGCAGCCTGCGCAGAAAAACCCAAACCACCAAAACACGAGGTAGAGATTCGGGCATATAGTTTGATAATTTTGGAGTGGAGGAGGCCTTCCTAAAGAAGGTACAGAATCTAGAACCTAGAAAAGAGAAATTGGACAAGTCCATACAAAAGTCTGTTGAAGATCTGAACAGTGAAAGATGTAACAAAGAAGTTAAAAGACAGACAGCAGAACGGGAGAAAGTATAACCAATATAACAGAGAAGTGGGAGCCACGATATATAAAGAGCTCCTACAAATCAATAAGAGCTATAACAGAAAATGGACAAATCCATATAAAAAAAATGTTAAGCTCCTAACCATGACAAATATCACCAAAAAAAAGTTAAAACGTAAGAAGTAGAGCAGGTGAAAATATAACCAGTGCAGCAAAGGATTCAGAGCCACAATATATAAAGAGCTCCTACAAATCAATAAGAAAAAGCAAACAAATACATGAGGAACAACTATTAATAGGCAAGTTCCAAAACAAAATCGGTTCATAAACAAAGGAAAATATGCTCCAACTCACGAGCAATAATAATCATAATGGTGACAATAACAGCCACTAACGTTTAGCTTCATTCTTTGCACTAAAGAAATTAATTTAGTTAACTGCATGACAAGATTATGAGGTAGGTACTGCTATTACATCCACTTTAAAGACAAAAACACTGGGGCGCCTGGGTGGCTCAGTCGGTTAAGCATCCGACTTCGGCTCAGGTCATGATCTCACACTCCGTGAGTTCGAGCCCCGCGTCGGGCTCTGTGCTGACAGCTCGGAGCCTGGAGCCTGCTTCCGATTCTGTGTCTCCTTCTCTCTGACCCTCCCCTGTTCATGCTCTCCCTTTCTCTGTCTCCAAAATAAATAAACATTAAAAAAATAATAAAATAAAATAAAGACAAAAATACCAAAGCACAGAAAGGTCAAGTCATTTGCCCAAGGTTTACTAACTAGTAAGCTGTGAATTACGTGTCTCAATGAAGTACAAGTTTGAAATAATAAGGTATTATTTTTGACAGATCAGAATTGGCCAAAGTGTTTTTAGATGATCCCCAGGATTCATGACGGTAGAGCAAAATGTGCACTCATACACTGGTGGTGGGATGAACATCCATTTCACACTTAAAATACATAGGAGTCTTTGACAAATTTTCCTTCCCAGATCCTCTCCTCCTGAGACACCCGTTTGCACAAACGTGCACACAGAAAAGATGCGCCTGGGGGCACCCGGGTGGCTCAGTCAGTCAAGCATCCAACTTCGGCTCAGGTCATAATCTGGTGGTTTCAGGAGCTCAAGTCCCGTGTCAGGCTCCGTGCACTGACTGCACAGAGCCTGCTTGGGATTCCCTCTCTCTCCCTCTCTCTCCGACCCTTCCCCACTCGCACCCTGTCTCTCTCAAAAAAATAAAAAATAAAAGTATTCAGGCTTTGAGTTCAGACTAAATGGATTTGAATCCCAACTTGGGCAAACTGCTTCAGGTCGCCCCGTGCCTCGGTTTCCCTGTCTGTTCAACAGGAATAATGAGAGTGCCTCCCAACAGGGATGGAGTAAGGAAACTCTGTACTGGTGTCCGAGGCACCAGCACCTGTTGTGGACTCACTCACCGAGGATCATGGAGCAGCGCTGGGCAGGTTCCTGGCCCGTGAGCAGCGTGAAGTGCTCGGGGTAGTAGAACTCCAAGGCTTCCAGAAAGGCCTCATATCCCCTCTTGCCGCGGCAGCGCAAGATGTCCATCAGGCGCCCTGGGGAGTGGCAGGGGATACCCAGGGGTCAAGGTCAGGACTTTCCCCAGTGCCTAGCCACTTCCTCCCCCTCTCCCTCCCCAATGCTCCAGGGCCCACGTTCCCCAGACTTTTTATTTCCCCAGATTTTTGAGTCAGTGACACACACGGGGGCCTGTCTCGACACATCGGTGGGGAGAGCCTGTCCGCCACAGCCAGGAAAGCCAGGACCCTCCCGCCAGGGTACCTGTGCTGCAACAGCTTCCCAACCCCCAGCCTACCCCCACCCCCCCCCCACACACACACACACAGATACAGGGCCAGCGAACACTCCCTGCCTTTTCAATGGCACAGAGGAGTCCCCTCCATCCCCAAACACAAAGTAATACACTGTATTTCTCCCACCGGCCAAGGCCTGAAATGCCACCATTAGACCCTCATCCCTTTGCCAGCTCTGGTTCAAGGACACAACCCTGTGGGAGAGGGCACCCTCACAAAGCTGTGACGGGTCTTGAGCACTTAGGGGGAAATAACTCTCCAAGGAATGCGTGGCACACGGCAGGAGAGGGCAGAGAGAACCCAAGAGATCAAAGGGCGCAAGAAAGATGCCCTGTCCATCCACGAGGTCCCAGATCTAGACTGCGGCTGGCAACCACAATCCAAGTTCCCTGCTCCAGAGCGGGCCCAGGAAGCGGGAGACAACTGCAAGGCAGACAAAACCCAGATGCCCGTCTGGGCACCAAAGATCCGCTGGGTCGTGATGGTGGTTCAGGCAGAGGCGGGATGGGGGGGCACCAGAACCCCTGGCCTCCGGCTCCAAGGCTCCGTGCGCCGCGCTCGGAGGACAGTCAGCCCCGGGGGAAAGGCCCGACCCCACGCGCCCCCCGCGGCTCACCGGTGCGGTTGACGCGGCACGGGAAGCGGTAGGTGCTCAGCACCTCCTCCTCGTCCTGCTCGTCGATGACCCGGCACTGGCGCAGATACGGCGTCAGCTTGGCCGGGTTGAGGGCGCGGGTCAGCCGGTGCCGGACGCCCTCGATCCGCTCCCACAGAGCGTCCTCCTCCGCCTCGGACCCCGAGCCGGCCCCGGCCTCGTCCTCCGCCTCGCCAGCCTCGGCCCCGCCCGGCATGGCCGCGTCCTCGGGGTCTGCGGGCCGGAGGCGCGAGGGGGCCGATCAGCAGGGTCGCCCACGGGCCGGGGTGCGCCGGCCGACCCCCGCCTCGGGGGCGTCGCCCGCGGGACCGGCCGCCCGGCCCGCCCGCCCCGCGCCCCCGGGACTCACCCCGCACGCCGCCGCCGCCGCCGCCTCGGGCTCCCGGCTCCGCGCTCGGGCGGCGGCTCCGCCGGCGCAGGCGGGCGGCGTCCGCGGCGCCCCGGGCCCCGCCCCCGTCCCCGCGGCCGCCGGGGCTGCCCGGGCCCCCCCACATCGCCGCCCCGGCCCGGGCCCGAGCGTCCGGCCCGCCAGCCACCCGCACGTCCGCCCGCACGCCCTGCCTCCCGGCCCTCCGGCCGCGCGCCTCCCCCCCGCTTCCTGTTTCCCGCCGGCGCTCCCGGCCCCGGCTCGGCGGGGTCCGGGCGGCCCGCCCACACCTGCCCGGCCTCCGGGCGGGGCGGGGGCGGGCGTCGCACGCTCACCCCCCCCCCGCCCACGCCGCGACACACCTTCCCCGCGGCGCGCCGCATCGGCCGACCCTGGCTCGCAGCCCGCACCGCGGCCACGCGGGCCCGCGTCCCGCCCGCGCTCGGCGGATACTCGCCCGGGGCTCCCACGGCGCCACGGTCCCACCCAGCCTCCACCGCGCACCCGCGCACCCAGTCCCAATCCCTGTGTGCTCCGCGGCGATGGCCGTGAAGCGTGGGGCGAGGGCTCGCGGGCCGACAGAACCCCGCCCCCCGGCCCCAGAGCCCTCCCGGGGCTAGAGTGGGGCCACCGAGGCCCTCGGTGCGGGAGCACCGCCTGGGAGCACTCCCTCCTGGTTCCCACCAGCGTCCCTCTCTGACCGCCTCCTGCTCAAGCGGGCAAGCGCTTGCCCTCTCGTACCTCAGTGTCCCCAAAGAGACTGCCAGCTCTGGCACCTTCCCTCAAGCTGCAGGGCAGCCCCTGGGTGGGCACCAAAGGACAGAGGTCAAGGCCGCCTCAGAGATGGGAGTCTGAACTCTCAGGACACCACTACTAACGCCCGTCCCAGGCATGAAGTCTCATCGAAGAACACGGGGGGCCAGGGGCCCCATGTTTCCCAAAGGGTGTGCCTCCAGAGGCTGGATTCAGAAACGCCTGGGAGTGGTTCTGCGGTCAAAGTCAAGTAAATTTGAGAAACACTGCGGCCATCCTCCCCCCCCCCCCCCCCCCCCCGTCCCGCCTTGGGAAACTCATGGTCACTTACCAAGATAAAGTCGATACCCACATCTACTGGCACATGTGATATCATCTCTCCACGAATTAGAAATTGCCCGTGGTGCCTGCTGGGAGGGAAGACCAGGAGGGGGCACATCCCGACTCTGACCCTTCGGGGAAGTCATCATCCCGGGCGGGACTGAGAAGCGGAGGCAATAAACCGGTAAATAAAAGAATTTTTGTAAAGTGTTTGGCACGAAGCTGGCACTCAGTGGCAACCAGAGCAAACAGTTTTGAGCTCTTATTATGTATGGAACGTATTTGTGTCCCATTGTTTTCCAGACTCGAGCTCCTTAAATCAACGCCCTCGCCAGGTCGTTTCTCCTAGTATCCCCATTTCCCAGGTGAGGAAACAGCGAAAACACAGGGAGCCACGTGGGTGACCCCGGTGGTGCCGTGCTAAGCCTGGGGGGAAGGGGGGAGTCTGCCCTGCCCTGCGGGAGACCCCGCCACCTGCCAGCACAGTTGCCTCCCCAGGTTCTTGGAGCAAGCAGCCCTGTTCGGTGCCCTGGGCTAACCACCTCAAATTAAATTGCTTGCAGCACTAAGAATAGGGAAAAACTAAAACTGAGGAAGAGGCATGACCGGAAAGGGCGGTTGTGCAGAAGCAACAGCCGGTGCAAAGGCCCAGGGGCGGGAAATCTCACTTTACGTTCCCAAGGGCCCTTCGTTCCCCTCACTTGCTCCAACTTGCGCCATTCCAAGCCATCGGTCCTGCTCACCAAAGTCCCTGTGACTCAGAACCCCCAGGGGTAGAGATGAGGTGAGTGGGCGGTCCTGCCCAGAAGGCTGGTGAATAATCATCCCACTGGCTTCACCCAGGGAGCCCTGACCCTGTGCCGTGATCTGAGCTCATTCCATCTCACGCAAACCCAGAGGGGAGGCCTGTCGCTCTCCCAGGATGAGGAAGCCGAGCTCAGGTAAGGCTATGGGCAGACTGTCCCATCCCAACCAGGAAACCGTTGACGTCAACACGCCCTGGGGAGAAGGAGCAGCCTCCGTGTGGACGAGGAGACCCAGCTGAAACCCATGCTCTGCCCCTCATTCGTTACTGGACTCCGGGGAGCTGGAACCTCCTTTCCTGGCCTCATTTTCCCTACCCATGCGGTGGGGCTGGCCTGAACAAAAGGAACCCGTCGAATGGCGCGGACCCTGGAAGCAGACTACTTGCCTTCAAAAGCCCCCTTTTTTTTATTTTAAAATAATCTCGGGGCACCTGGGTGGCTCAGTCGGTTGAGAGCCCGGCTTCGGCTCAGGTCACGATCTCACGGCTCGTGGGTTCGAGCCCCGCACGGGGCCCTGTGCGGACAGCTCAGAGCCTGGAGCCTGCTTCCGGTTCTGTGTCTCCCCCGCGCTCTCTTGCCGCTTCCCTGCTCGTGCTCTGTCTCTCTCTCTCTCTCTCAAAAATAAATATTTAAACATTTTTTAAAAAATAATAAAGTAATCTCTACGCCCAGCGTGAGGCTCAAACTCACGACCCCAAGATCAAGAGCCGGCCACTCCACCGACTGAGCCAGCCAGGCCCCCCTCGAACCCCTTTCTCGGTGCCTCAGGCTCCTTACCCGTGAAATGACCAGGATAATAGTACCTATCGGGTAGGGCTATTCTGAGGGTGCAATGAGTTAACACACCCAGTGCCCTGCACGTAACAGGTGTTCACTAGAGTAGCGGCTGTTGCAATCCACAAGGGTCTGTCTTCTGGGGAAGCCCGCGACCCCAGCGGATGCTGCCCCCGGCCCGGCCACCCCACCGACACGCTCCTCCCGGCTTCAGTGCGCGCACACTTGAACTCCAAAGAAACTTCCGCGCTAGTCTCTCTGGAGTACTCCTCCTCCGCCCGGAATGCTCTCCCTCCCTTCTCCTTCATACCCTTCAATTCTCTGCTCACATGCTCCCTCCTCAGAGAGGTTTCCCTGTCCACCCTGAGGAAAGGAGGCCCTGCCGTCATCTTTCTGTCTCCGCCTCCCATGCTCGCCAACATAGAGGAAGGCTTCTTGAATGGATTTTGTTTTTTAGACCAGTTTTAGGTTCACAGTAAAACTGAGTGGAAGGTTGGGGCGCCTGGGCGGCTCAGTCGGTTAAGCGTCCAGCTTCGGCTGAGGTCACGACCTCGCGGTTTGCGGGTTCGAGCCCCGCGTCGGGCTCTGCACCGACGGCTCGGAGCCTGGAGCCCGCTTCGGATTCTGTCTCTCCCTCTCTCTCTGCCCCTCCCCTGCTCATGCTCTGTCTCTGTCTCAAAAATAAACAAAAACATTAGAAAAAAAATTTTTTTAACTGACTGGAAGGTACGGAGATTTCCCATATACCCCCCCACCTCTCCCCATTATCATCAGCTTGCTTTTCAACACTGTCCAACGCTGCAGAGAGGAAGGCTTCCCGGAGGAGGCAGGGCAGAGGCTGAGCCTGGGAGAGTGGAGCAGATTTGTGCGCACAGACTGGGGAGCTGGCTCCCGCAGCAAGGAACTGAGTGTGCCCGGGTGCACCTGGCATGAGTGGAGCAGAGAGGGCCTGGAGGGAGCCCTGGGGAATGAAGTCACTAGGTGTTCCAGTTGCCTATTGGCGCATATCAACCCACCCCCACATAAACAGCAGCCAGCTTGTTTAGTTTGCGAACCTATAGCTGGTCTCTGCTCACGTGGCATCAGCTGGGACAGACGAAAGGGTGGAAGAGGCTGGACAGCTGGGGCCCCTCGGGCGTCTCCACCTGCGGTCTCCCTGCACAGTCTGTCTCCACAGCACGGTGGCTTCAGGACAGCCAGCTTCCTACATGGTGGTTGCAAAGACACAGGTCTAAAGAGAGTCAGGAGAAACCATCACACGTTACGACCTAGCCTTGGAAGTCAGCCAGTGTCCCTTCGGTCACCCTCCGCTGGTCAGAGCAGTCATACGTTCACCCAGGTACGGGGCGGTGGGGGGGCGGGCACAGAGCACGGACTGCACCTCTCGACGAAGGACTGGTAACATGCAGAGGAGCATCTGGCTCTTGACCCCAGGGTTGTGAGTTCAAAGCCCACGATGGAGGCAGAGATTACTTACTGAGGTATAAAACACACTAAGGGGCACAGATCCTGAGCAAACACTCAGTCGATTTTTCCCTTAGGTGTTCACCCAGGTGACCACGACCCAAACCAGGAGACGGAGCGTTTCCAATGGCCCGGTCAAGACCACCTCCAGAGGCAACAACTCTTCCGTCGTTCATCACCAGGGATTCGTTCCAACGATTTTTGTCCTTCACGCGAATGGAAGCACCCGGCGTCTGCTCTTTAGTCCCTGGAGCCTTTCAGTCACCGCGTGTCAGAGAGAACCTTCCATGCGGGCACATGCGCCTATAGATTGTTCTTGCTCCGGAAGAGAATTCCCTCGTGGGACTATACCGTCGGGTGCGCATCGCGGTAGATCCCGTTGGGGGCGCTGTCCGACGGCTGCTGCTGTGGACATTCGGGGCCACTTCTCGCGCTACACGCATCCAGGCACTTCTGCCGGATTCCTACTCCAGGGTGGGCTTGCTCGGTCACAGGGAGGGGCCTCTGTTCGGTCCCCGGCCACCAGCCAGGCAGTCTTGCCACACGAGTGAGTTCCACATCCCCACCAACGCAGGCGGCAGTAAGTTTAATTCTAGCCAACCCCCTGGAGGTGAAGTGGAAACCACTTTTTCGAGTGAAGTCTCACCACGAGCCAGTTCCTAAGACAAATGAAAGGAGACGTAAAGCGAAAGCAAACGCTGCGGACAATCGCGACCCTAGTCACCCCAGGGACGTCGCTAAAGAAATGAGCTCAGAAATGGAGAAGCTATGGGGACTGGGGCCAGCCTGAAATGCACTTCAGTATAGAATTGAAACTAAACAAGGGAAGAGGTTACGGCGGAAACACACACACACACACACACAGACACACACACACACACACACACACACACACACACACAAAATTCAAGTGTTATAAACGCCAACAGAGCAAAAATAATACAAACAAAATTAACTGGGAAGCGGGAAGGAGGGGAGCGGGTTCAAGGGCAAGGGTCATTCCATCTTCCACCTCAAAGAGTCGGTTCATTCTGATTAAATTGAAATATGTAGTTTTTTTTGTTGTTTTTTTTTTTTTTCCATCACTCCAAATACTCCAAGGGAGAGATGAGAATGGCCGACTGGATACAAATAACCCACCCAAAGACATGCTGCTTACAAGAGACACAATTTCAGGGCGCCTGGATGGTTCAACCTATTGAGTGTCCCGCTCTTGATTTGGGGATCGAGCCCCGCGTTGGGCTCTGCAAGAACAGCACAGTGCCTGCTTGGGATTCTCTCTCTCCCTCTCTGTCTCTGCCCCTCCCCTGCTCGCGCTATAAATAAGGACATACATACATACCTACAATAAATATGATTTAAACATAAGAACACAGGGGCGCCTGGGTGGTTCAGTCGGTTGAGCATCCGACTGCAGCTCAGGTCATGATCTTGCGGGTTTGTGGGTTCGAGCCCCGCGCCGGGCTCTGTGCGGACGGCTCGGAGCCTGGAGCTTGCTTCGGATTCTGTGCCTCCCTCACTTTCCACCCCTTGCCCACTCACACTGCGTCCCTCTCAAAAATAAGTAAACATTAAAAAAATTTTTTTTTTTTTTTAGATAAGAATCATGACTAGAGATAAATGGGACATCTCAGTCAGGAAGATATCATCATCCCGAATTTATATGCGCCCAGGGGCAGAGCTTCAAAATAGAAGCAAAACTTAATGGAACTGGGGCGCCCGGGGGGCTCAGTGGGTGGAATGTGCGACTCTAGATCTCAGGGTTGTGAGTTCCAGCCCCATGCTGGATGTAGAGATGAAAAGAAAAGAAAAGAAAAGAAAAGAAAGGAAAAGAAAGGAAAGGAAAGGAAAGGAAAGGAAAGGAAAGGAAAGGAAAGGAAAGGAAAGGAGAAAAAGAAAAGACCTCGTTGGAAGAAAAAAAACAACAACTTGGGGCACGTGGGTGGCTCAGTCGGTAAAAGGTCTGACTCTTGATTTTGGCTCAGGTCATGATCTCACGGTTTGTGGGATCGAGCTCTGCATCCGGCTCTGTGCTGACAATGCAGAGTCTGCTTGAGATTCTCTCTCTCCCTCTCCTTCTCTGCCCCTCCCCTGCTACACTTGCGCTCGCTCTCTCTCTCTCTCAAAATAAAAAACCAACTCAAAAAGAAAAAGAAAAAAAAAACCTTAATGGCACTAACAGGAGGACCAGACGAACTAGTCATGGAAGGAGACTTCAACACATCTCTCAACAACTTTATGTGAATTTAGCAAAGTCACTAAGATGGGGTCAATATACAAAATCACCTTACATTTCTGTCCACTTGCCACAAATATAAAACATTTTTAAACTGAAACCATTAGACGCCCAGAGGATAGGATAGGAGAAAATCTAGACAGCCTTGGGTTCGGTGATGACTTTTTAGATACAACACCAAAGGTACAATCCATGAGAGAAGTGATTACTCCAAGGTGTACTTCATTAAAATTTAAAACGTGTGTTCTGCAAAAGACATCACGAGAATCAGAAGACAAGCCACAAACTGGGAGAAAATAGTCCTAAAGGTATATCCGATAAAAGACTGGTATCCAAACTATACAAAACTCTTAAAACTCAACAAAAAGAAAACAGACAGCCCAACTTAAAAAGGGGGGGCAGGGACACCTGGTCAGCTCAGTCGGTGGACTCTTGATCTTGGGGTCATGAGTTACAGCCCCACGTTGGGTGTAGAGACTATTCAAATAAAAACTAAAAAAAAAAAAAAAAGGGGGGGAGGAGGGACAAAAGATCTGAACAGACACTGCCAAAGACGTACAACTGACAAAGAAGCACATGAAAAGATGCTCCTGGGGCGCCCGACTGGCTCAGTTGGAAGAGTATGCGACTCTTGATCTCTAGGTCATGAGTTCGAGCCCCAGGTGGGGTGTAGAGGTTACTAAAAAAAAAATTCATTAACTTGGGGTATCTGGGTGGCTCAATCGGTTAAGCATCTGACCCTTGATTTCAACTCAGGGCATGATCTCATGGTTCATGAGATCGAGCCCCACATCAGGCTTAGCGCTGACACGGAGCCTGCTTGGGATTCTCTCTCCCTCTCTCTCTGCCCCTCCCCCTGCTCACGCGCCCTCTCTCTCTCTCTCTCTCTCTCTCAAAATAAATAAATAAATGTTTAAATAAATAAATAAACTCGGGGCACCTGCATGGCTCAGTCAGTTGAATGTCCAACTGTGGCTCGGGTCATGATCTCACAGTTGGTGAGTTCGAGCCCCACATCAGGATCTCTGCTGACAGTGCAGAGCCTGCTTGGGATTCTCTCTCCCTCTCTCTCAGCCCCTACCCCACTCGTGCTCTGTCTCTCTCTCTCTCTCTCTCTCAAAATAAATACATAAACTCAAAATAACTTTTTAAATAATAAACATTTTAAAAAATTGAAGGTGGGGGTGCCTGGGTGGCTCAGTCGGTTCAGCGTCCGACTTCGGCTCAGGTCACGATCTCGCGGTCTGTGAGTTCGAGCCCCGTGTCAGGCTCTAGGCTGATGGCTCACAGCCTGGAGCTTGCTTCCGATTCTGTGTCTCCCTCTCTCTCTGCCCCTCCCCCGTTCATGCTCTGTCTCTCTATGTCTCAAAAATAAATAAACGTTAAAAAAAAAAAAAAATTGAAGGTGGAGTAGAGCTATATATACTGATGTTGGATAATTGCTTAATTAATTAATATGGATGTGGATACGGATTAATATGATATTAATTAATTAATACAGATATTAATTACTCCAAGATATTTAAAAACAAACAAGAAGTAAAATTATTTTTTTTTAATTTTTGTCCTTTTATTTATTTTTTTTAATTTTTTTTTTAACATTTATTTATTTTTGAGACAGAGAGAGACAGAGCATGAACGGGGGAGGGCCAGAGAGAGGGAGACACAGAATCCGAAACAGGCTCCAGGCTCTGAGCTGTCAGCACAGAGCCCGACGCGGGGCTCGAACTCACGGACCGCGAGATCATGACCGGAGCCGAAGTCGGCCGCTCAACCGACTGAGCCACCCAGGCGCCCCTAAAATTATTCTTTTTTAATTTTTTTTTCAACGTTTATTTATTTTTGGGACAGAGAGAGACAGAGCATGAACGGGGGAGGGGCAGAGAGACAGGGAGACACAGAATCGGAAACAGGCTCCAGGCTCTGAGCCATCAGCCCAGAGCCTGACGCGGGGCTCGAACTCACGGAGCGCGAGATCGTGACCTGGCTGAAGTCGGACGCTTAACCGACTGCGCCACCCAGGCGCCCCAAAAATTATTAAAAAAAAAAAAAAAGACGCGCATCAGGGCGCCTGGGTGGCTCAGTCGGTTGAGCGTCCAACTTCAGCTCAGATCATGATCTCACGGTCCGTGAGTTCGAGCCCCACGTCGGGCTCTGCCCCGGCAGCTCGGAGCCTGGAGCCCACTTCCGATTCTGTGTCTCCCTCTCTCTCTCTGCCCCCTCCCCTGCTCTCAATCTCTCTCTGTCTCTCAAAAATAAATAAACGTTAAAAAAAAATTTTTTTAAGATGCTCAGCATATAGCATGGAACGGCACATTAAAACAATAATGAGATAATTAAAAAAAAAAAAAAAGGGGGCGCCTGGGTGGCTCAGTCGGTTAAGCAGCCGACTTCGGCTCAGGTCATGATCTCACACTCCGTGAGTTCGAGCCCCGCGTCGGGCTCTGTGCTGACAGCTCAGCGCCTGGAGCCTGTTTCAGATTCTGTGTCTCCCTCTCTCTGACCCTCCCCCATTCATGCTCTGTCTCTCTCTGTCTCAAAAATAAATAAACGTTAAAAAAAAAATTAAAAAAAAAAAAACAATAATGAGATTACCCACCCATTAGAAGGGCCAAAATCCAAAACACTGACAACACCAAACGTTGATGAGAACGTAGAGCAACAGGAACGCTCTTTCGCGGCTGGTGGGAACGCGAAACGCTACAGCTACTTGGGAACACAGTTTGGCCGTTTCTAAGAAAATGAAACACAATTTTACCATCAGACCCAGCGGTCGCACTCCTGGGTATTTACCGAGAGGAGTTGAAAATGTGAGTCCACACGAAAACCTGAGCACGGACGTCTGCGCAGCTCCATTCACCATTGCCAAAACTTGGAAGCAACCAAAATGCCCTTCAGTAAGTCAATGAGTAAATAAACCATGGCATAGCCACACAATGGAATATTGTTCAATGCCAAACACAATCGAGCCATCGAGCCATGAAAAACACGAATGCATATTACTAGATGAAAGAAACCAAAGACTATATACTATAGGATTCTAAGTCTACGGCACTCTGGAAAAAAAGCAAAACTGTGGGGACAGCAAAAAGATCCGTGGCTTCCTGGGATGGGGGCAGGGGAAGGAGGGGTGAATAGACGAGCACAGAGGATTTTTAGGACAGTGAGGACTGTTCTGTGGGGTACGTGATAGCGGACACATATCATCTCACATTCGTCCAAGCCCATAGAACATTCAACACCATGAGCAAACCCTAATGTAAACAGCGGACTTTGGTAACAATGTGTCAACGTAGTTTCCTTGCTCGATAAACCGGGATGTTGACAGTGGGGGGAGCTCTGCATGTAAGAAACACGTGGAAACTCTCTGAACTTTCCACTCAGTTTTGCTGTGAGCCTAAAACCGCTCTACAGAAAATAAAATCTATGTTAGAGAATTAAACCAAACCATCTATGGGAGCGTCAAAAACATCAACTTCCTAGAAATACAGGTTCCTGCTATCCGCAAGTGTTCCTATGAAACTTTTGTAAGCTGAAATGCTATAAAGCGAACAACAATCACCCTTCGTTTATACGGAAACATTTTTTAGCATTCCCAGGCCCAAAAAACAACCTCTCTTAGGCTTTGCTGATACCTTAGGACACATCTTGCTAATAGACGCACCAAAGAAATCCAGACAAAGCGTCGATTCGCAGACACAGCTCAAAGCTACGGCGGCTTGAGGCTGAGTGGGGTTCTCGGGGCAGGAGCTTGGCGGGGCCCCTCCTGCTGCCTAGGGAGCGTGCGGCCTCTGTGACGGCCCCTTGAAAAACCACCGCGGAATGCTAAAAAAAACCACAGTGACATTCCATTTCATGACCATTAGGATAGCGGTAATCAAAATGACAAACAGTACTAAGGCTTGGCCAGGATGCGGAGAAATTAGAACCCCCTCTCTCACACTGCTGAAGGCAAAAAGGGGCAGCCACGTTGGAAAACAGTTTAGCAGGTTCTCAAAAATTTAAAGGTAGAGTTACCATATGACCCAACAATTTTCACTCCCAGGTATCAAATACCCAGGAGAATTGAAAAGATCTGCCCACACACAGATTTACACGTGATGTTCACCGCAGCGCTATTTATAATCGCCCCAAAGTGGAAACAACTTAAATGTCCATCAACTGATTCGCGAATGAACAAAATGTGTATATTCGTACAATTAAATATTATTCAGCCACCAAAAGGAATGAAGTCCTGACACAGGCTACAACGTGAATGAACCTTGAAGACGTGATGCTAAGTGAAAGAAACCAGACGCAAAAGGTCATTCGTTGTTTGATTCCGTGTATACAAAACGGCCAGAAGAGGCAAAGCCATAGAGACAGAAGGTTCCAGTGGTTGTCAAATGCGGGGGATGGGGTCAATAAGGAATGACCGTTACTGGGTATGGAGTTTCTCCGGGGAATATTAGTAATATTCGAGAATTGGTGGTGATGACTTTATAACTTCGTAAATGTACTAAAAAGCCACGAAACTGTACGCTTTAAAATGGTGAGTTTTACGGTATGTGAATTATATCTCAATTTCTCATTTTTAAAGAACAATTTTGTGTCGTTACAATAAGATCTAAACAAACCGGAGTTAAATAAGACCTAAATAGGGGCGCCCGGGTGGCTCAGTCGGTTAAGCATCTGACTTCAGCTCAGGGCATGATCTCGCGGTTCGTGGGTTCGAGCCCCGCATCAGGCTCCGTGCTGACAGCTCAGAGCCTGGAGCCTGTTTCAGATTCTGTGTCTCCCTCTCTCTCTGACCCTCCCCTGATCACTCTCTCTCTCTCTCCCTCTCTCTCTCTCCCTCTCTCTCTATCTCTCTCTCTCTCAAAAATAAATAAACATTAAAGTTACAAAAAAAAAGACCTGAATAAATCGAGGGATATATCATTTTTATGGACAAGAAGACTCAATATTGTAAACATATTGATGCTTTTCAAATGACAGTTTCAACGGAATCCCAATCAAAATCCCAAACAGTTTTTTCCCCTGAAATTAACAAGCTGATTCCAAAACTTATATGGAGACGCAAAGCAAAAGTGTTTTCCCTAAAATACAAAAATAAAGAACAAGGGACACCTGGATGGCTCACTCAGTTAAGCAGCCAACTTCCAGCTCAGGTCATGATCTTGCGGTCATGGGATCAAGCCCCACAGTGGGCTCCATGCTGAGCAAGGAGCCTGCTTGAGATTCTCTCTCTCCCTCTCTCTCTCTCTCTCTCTGCCCTTCTCCCCTGTTGCTCTCTCTCTAAAAAAGAAAAAAAAAAAAAAAAAGAAAGGACAAAACTGGAGAACTTACTATACCAGATAACAAGAACTATTTTAAGTATAGAAACTCAGGCCGTGTGGTGTTGGTACAAGAACAAACAGACTAATGGAACAGAACAGAGTCCAGAAACAACACACACTTGATCTATGACAAAATGTCACTGCAGTGCAGAAAGATGATCTTTTCAGTAAACAGTGCTGGGTCAACTGGACAGAATTGGGGAAAACGTGACTCTGTGTGTGTGTGTGTGTGTGTGTGTGTGTGTGTGTGAAATCTCCCTCTGCCCTCCTCTTAGAAGGATACATGTGGTTGTATTTAGGGCCCAACTACATAATCCAGGATAATCTCCCTATCTCAAAATCCTTAACTTCATCGTATCTGCAAACACTTTGTCATATAAGGGAATAGGTTGCAGGGGTTAGGATGTGCACGTCTTTGGGAGCCCACTTTTAAGCCTACCACAACCCCTACCTCACACCATAAACAGAAATAAACTCTACACCTAAGTGAGAAAGATTCAAACAATAAAGCCTTAGAAGAAAATACAAGAGAACATCTTCACGATCTTAGAACAGGCAAAGGTTTCTTAAACCGAAAACAAAAGCACTAACCATTAAAATATAGAGATATATATAGGGGCACCTGGGTGGCTCAGTCAGTTTAGCATCCGACTTTGGCTCAGGTCACGACCTCGTGGTTCATGGGTTCGAGCTCCACGTCAGGCTCTGTGCTGACAGCTCGGAGCCCGGAGCTTGCTTCATGGATTCTGTGTCTCCTCTCTGCCCCTGCCCCACTCGTATTCTGTCTCTCTCGCTCAAAAATAAATTAAAAAAGACATTAAAAAAACAAAAAAAATTTAAATATAGATATATAGACTATATTAAAGTGAAGAAATATGTTCAATAAAAAAATATACTTTACGGGGCGTCTGGCTGGCTCAGTCGGTTAAGCGTCCGACTTCGGCTCAGGTCATGATCTTGCGGTTCCTGGGTTCGAGCCCCGCATCAGGCTCTGTGCTGACAGCTCAGAGCCTGGAGCCTGTTTCAGATTCTGTGTCTCCCTCTCTCTCTGCCCCTCCCCTGTTCACGCTCTGTCTCTTTCCGTCTCAAAAATAAATAAACGTTAAAAAAAATTAAAAAATATATATATATATATACTTTAGAAGAGTTAAAAGACAACCCACAAAGTGGGAGAGGATATTTGCAATACACATACACAGTAAAAAGTTTCTACTTGTGGGGCGCCTGGGTGGCTCAGTCAGCTAAGTGTCGGACTTCAGCTCAGGTCCTGATCTCACAGTTCCTGGGATGGAGCCCCACCTCGGGCTCCGTGCCGACAGCGCAGAGCCCGCTTGGGATTCTCTCTTCCTCTCTCTCTGCCCCTCCCTTGCTCGCCAGCTCTCTCTCTCTCTCTCAAAATAAATAAACTTAAAAGCAAAAAAAAAAAAAAAAGGAAATTGTACCCCAAACAGCAGACTTTATGTAGTAGTATGGATCAAATGCAGACACGTAATTAAGGGACAAAAGTAAATGCACAAGGTATATTGCGTGGCCACCGTGCGTTTAGAGCAGGAGGGGCGGCGGCGAATATACGCGCGTGGGCGTGTCTACGTGCACTTCTGTAACCCCCTTAAGAGAGTGGAAGAAGCTGCCGTCGGCTGATTGCCTTTCGGGGGGCGGGGGCTGGAGGCCTGCGTGAAGTTTGCTCAAGTATATTTTCAAAACTAGGAAGCTAGTCCGCACACACTTGGAAGTATTTACAGAAAAAAAAACAATGCACACCTAAAAAAAAAAAAAAAAAAAAAATGTTGAAAAGCCCAACAGGGTACCTCAGGGAAAGGCTGAGCTCTGAGTTTTGGGGGGGGGATTCGGTCGGGATCAGAGAACTGCAGGGGGCCGCCTGAGCCCCGGGCGGGGGGGTGGTGCTCACATGTGCACCCGGACCCCCTTTGCCGATGGAGAAACAGAGACCCAAGGAGAAGGCGACAGCCCCGTCCGCCCCCGTCCCGAGCTCAGGTTTAGCTTCCGCTTGTGGATAGCGGCTGCGGCTTTGGAGTCAGACGGGGGTGGAAGGTGGTGTGACCTCTGGGCCGGGGTCCGCTAGCCTGAAAAGTGGCGGTAACAACCCCCACTTCCTACTGATGCGGGCAGAACCGATGGACGGGGGCGGAGCGGCCGCGGACAGCAGGAGCTCTGTAAGTGGCCGCCACTAGCCGACGGCAGGGCGGGGACCCGGCCGGAGCCTCCGTCCGCACTGCTCCGAAAGGGGCGCAAGGTGGCGCCCTCCCCCCGCGCGTCCGGCGAGGTCCCAGCCTCCAGGGCGTTGGCTCCTGCAGGGACGGGGGGGGGGGGGGGGGAGTAGGGGGAGGGAAATCCGCGTGGACTCACGCGATCGCGCACTTCTGGGCCCTGGGGGTGGAAGGGGGGAGCGACGGAGGGTGGCTCTGCTCAAGGAGGCAGGGCGGGAGGGCTTGGCCTCCCCGGAAGGAGGGAGAAGGGGAAAGACGATCCATCTGGATCTTGTTTAGGGTTTTGCCCGCGGGTTGACTGGTGGCCCCCGAAAAGATAGGTCCCGCCTGGAACCAGTGACTGTGACCTCATTTAGAGGAAGAATCTTGGCAGATGTCATCAAGATAAGGATCTAGAGATGAGATTATCTTGGATTGTCCAAAACCAATGACAAGCGTCCTTGCGAGAGCAGACACCGACCGTGTGGGAACAGAGATTGGAGGGGTGCGGCCACTAGCCAAGGAGGCCGCCAGAGCTGGAAGAAGTAAGGAAGGATTCTCCCCTGGCGCCTTCGGAGGGAGCACAGCCCGGCCGGCATTTTGCTTTTAGACTTCTGGCCTCCAGAACTGTGAGAGGGTTCAATTCTGTTTCAAGCCACCCTCGTTTGTGGCCATTTGTTCTAACAGCCCCAGGAAATTAACACGGATGTTTTTTTTTTTTTAATTTTTGTTTAATGTTTATTTATTTTTGAGACAGAGAGAGACAGAGCATGAGGAGGGGCAGAGAGAGAGGGAGACACAGAATCCGAAACAGGGTCCAGGCTCCGAGCTGTCAGCACAGAGCCTGAAGTGGGGCTTGAACTCACAAACTGTGAGATCATGACCTGAGCCGAAGTCGGACGCCCAACCGACTGAGCCACCCAGGCGCCCCAACACGGATGTTTAAAATCTCCCCCTGCTGCTCGGCCTGTGGATACCACCCCCAGTAGCCTACAGGATGGTACCCGAGCCCCCCCAACTCCTGACCCCACTATTTGCTCCCCAGATCCCAACTCCAACCTACCCACTGCTTTCCAAACATGGGCTCTTTCATACCTCTACACTTTTGCTTTCGCTGGTGCTCTGTCTAGGGTGCCCTTCCCTCTGGGTCCCCTGTAGAACTCCTATACACCCTTCAAAGCCCTCCCCAAACATCCTCTCCTAAGTATATTCGTGTATCCTGACTCCCAGCACAGCTGGGCTCCCCTCCATTCCCCTCAGCCACTGTGCCCTCTCACCCATGTATCATCACAGCCAGCTCAGCTATGGGTCCCCCACCTTCATCTCCTGCCTTCTCCATCGCCCCCCCCCCCCCCCACCTACTGCCCTAGCTCAGGCCTCCCCATCTCTTACCAGACCCTTGTGCCACCTCCTCGCTGGTCTTCCTGCCCCAAGCGGGTCCTCCAGTCTATCAACGCTCTTGGTGTTTCGATCTATCTTGTCAGTCTGCTGCTCAAAAGCCTTCCATAGCTCCCCACTGCCCTAAGGATGATGCCCAAAGGGAAAAAGGTACTTCACATGCCTCTCCCCACCTCGCACCCCACCCCGGCGATGTCTAACATGCCCTTGTGCTACATGCCCCTGTGCCTTGGCATAAGCAGTGCCCTGGGAGGCCCCCTCCCTGTATAACAGGCATGCTCTGACCCACGTGCTCTGCAATACCCACCAGTCTGCAGCGACGACAGCTAAAACATCTTCGGACTGACCACCCACCAGGTGCCCATCTAAGTGCCTTCTACGTGTGGACCCTTGGAGTTCTCATAACAACCCCGGGAGAAAAAGCACCATTACTGTGTCCACGTCACAGGTGGGAAATCTGAGGCCCAGACGGAAGAAGAGATCAGAAATGGCAGAGGTCTGCGCTGTCATTCCTCCCGGTGGGGGCCTCAGAGCTGTTGAACACACTGTTGAAGCCTCCCCTCATTCACCCCGTGGCCCCCCACCCCAGATTAATCGCTGTGCCCTCCGTGGCTTCTGGACTTTGTGCGCACACCCCTCACGGCACTGAGCGGGAGGGACCCGATGACGCGGTGGTCACCCCACCAGGAAGCACCCAAAAACCTTCTTTGCTTCCTTAGGCCCGCGGTAACCGGTGCGGGGTAAGCGCTTCAATAAACCAGAAGGGAGGAGTGAGCCACTGAATGGTTTCCAGGTCCTGGGAATTTTTCACCCTCCTCAAAGACAAGAATAAGTTATGCAAATCTCTGGAGCCAGAACTTTCGCCTTCTCCCTCCCACTCTCCCTCCTCCAACCCCCCTCCCCTGGTTTCTGGGAGGGCACTGGGCTCTCCAGAAAACGCCCCAGGCTCTCTAGTGGCCCGTTTCCTGATCACAGACGAAACTAGAGCTTAAAGCTGGTGAATCACTAACAGTCACCAGCCAGGGCCTGTTGGGGTGTCGGGCAGGAAGGGAGAAACCAGGTGCCCCATCCACCTCCCCTAGTCCTACCCCTGCCACCCCCAGCCCCGTCATCACTGTGCGAGTGACCTCCTGAGCCTCTGTAGCCTGGGCGACGCTAGGTGGAAAGGGCCTAGCCCTGGATGCAGGTGACTTTGAGCAGTTCCTAGACTGTCCCCGCTCCTCACCCCCACTCGGCCACTCCCAGGTTCCAATGAACCTACCACCAGAACGCTTGCAAACCCGTTTCCCATCCCGGAGCTGGCGACTCACTGATGACACCCAGGGAGGTGCAGCACCCCCATTTGAGAGGTAGGGGACCCACCTCAGGGAGAAGGAACTACGGAGCACCCATAGGAGGTAAGGAGGACACGGGAAGCTGCATTCCAGCTCTCCACCTGCCAGAGGGGTTTATTTTTTTTTTTTTTTTTTCAACGTTTATTTATTTTTGGGACAGAGAGAGACAGAGCATGAACGGGGGAGGGGCAGAGAGAGAGGGAGACACAGAATCGGAAACAGGCTTCAGGCTCTGAGCCATCAGCCCAGAGCCCGACGCGGGGCTCGAACTCCCGGACCGCGAGATCGTGACCTGGCTGAAGTCGGACGCTTAACCGACTGCGCCACCCAGGCGCCCCCAGAGGGGTTTAAAGCAAGACCAGCCATTTCTTGATTCCAAGGTCCTACTCTTAAAAGGACAAAGGAGGGGTTCCCAGCTCCTACCCCAAGAGTCGAGAAGCCACTTGTCAAGTGTTCCAGGGGCTCGAGGCAGGTCAATAAGATGGGAGCGATTCTAAGTACCTACACCTCACAGGATTGTTGTGAGACTCCTATGAATAACATAGAAAGGGTTTAGGGCCGGTGATGCGATACTCTCCAAACTGTAGCTGTTTTTTAAAGGGTCTTTTTTTTTTTAAACGTTTATTTATTTTTGAGACAGAGAGAGACAGAGCATGAACAGGGGAGGGGCAGAGAGGGAGGAAGACACAGAATCCGAAACAGGCTCCGGGCTCTGAGCTGTCAGCCCAGAGCCTGACGCGGGGCTCGAACTCACGGACCGTGAGATCATGACCTGAGCCGAAGTCGGACGCTTAACCAACCAAGCCACCCAGGCGCCCCTTTAAAGGGTCTTTTGAAGGACTCCCTTCCCAAGAATGAAGCATGTGGAGTGAATCCTTGTCATCAGAGAGGAATGCTCCCCACACCTGTCTGGGAGAAGCTCAGGCCTGGGGCCTCCTTATAAATCCTGAGACTTGTCCCCACCCCCACCCCCCACCCAGACCTGCCAGGTCAGAGTCCGGGGGTGGGAAGCTGATATCTTTAATAAGGGCCCCAGGGGTTCCTTGAATCAGCCAAGTCTGGAATCCCAAAAGAGTTGGGAAGTCAAGTCACTTTTTGAAGATGCTTCTGGTTAATACACCTTCCTCCCACCTGTCACCCTGTCCTTGGGGGAAAACCAACTTTCTCTTGTTCCCAATTAGTAATACCACTATTCGTAAACTGGTCTAAGCCTTCACTCGTGCCAGGTGCTTTGCTAAATTAATTCTACCCACCAACGGCCTTCTGAGGCCGGTTCTCTCTTTAGCCCCATTTTACAGAGGCGGACACTGAGGCCAGAGACCTAGGTCCCAAGGTCATAGAACTGGAACTTGGAAGAGCCAGGGCTCTATTCGCCGCCACAGTGTGGCCCGTGCCAATAGCCCCAGGTCCTCTGAGAAGGTGCCTAGATGCTCCGGGGCAATCCTCTTGGGAGCCTGCGGCCTCTCTGGGCAGCTTCACAGAGCTAGAGGCCAAGGTCTCAGTCCCAGTCTCCAGGACCTTCTCTTCACCATGGCCACGTACCCACACCGAATCCTGCTGGTTCCTTTACCGGACTCCCCTCCGCCTCCTGGACGAGGGCAAAAACGGGTGCTCCAGAGCCAAGGAAAGTCCAGGCTTTGGGGCACCCCCCACCCCACACGATCTCCCCTCACTCCCTCACCTGCTCCTTTCTCCAGCCCCATCATGTCGCTAGCACCTCTCTAGAAGGGCAGTGCCTTTGACCAGGCTGGTTCCTGGGTCAGGCACACCGTTTCCTGCCTGATGGTAGACTTCCATGTTGAGAGGCGGCCTCCTCCAGGAAGCCCTTCCTGACTGCCGGCTCTGGGTTAGCTGGCTTCTCCGTGCCCCCGCCACTGTCTAGAGGATGACTGCCTCAAATAGTCATGACCTTGTGGCTGAAGGATCCATATCTCCAGGTACTCTAAGCTGGCCGGGAAGGGGCGTCTGGCAGAGACAGAGGACAGGTGTCACTCACCTCCTTCTGGGTTAGGGAGGGAGGGCAAGAGGGACAGGACCAGTCTCCCTGCCCTGCCTCTTCCCCTGGCCGTGACCTCCAGGCCCTGGGTCAATACCTGTTGGGCAACCAAAGGACAGATTGGGAGAGGCTGACTGGTGGGGGAGGAGGGCAGGGCTGTTTGCTTCCTGAGGGGCAACTTTGGCCAGCTCCTCCCCTCCACCTGACCCCCGGCGGCACCTGTGCTCTGCTCGGACCTGGGACTTGGAACATGGAGGGATTCTGTGAGGTGTTGAAGACTTGTCTTGGTCTGAGGTCTCTCCAGTGGTCCTGAGCCTCCAGGCAGCCCCCGCCCCACCCTCCGGAGACGGTGAAGGAAAAAGAAGGCTGACGGAGTTGCTGGCCCGTGGCCCTTGCCCACAGATGAGAGACTGTGGCTGCCAGAGGCTGGTCAAGCCAGAGCTGAAGTCTTGTGGCCCCCGCGGGGCAGGATGGGGTCTGGCCTCCTCCCTCCTGGCTCCCACAGCCTCCCCTATCCAAGCAAAGGGAGGGCCCTACGGTTGGGGGAAGAGAATGGGGCGTGTCGTCCAGACTTGGAGGGGGCTGTGCCCTGGAGCCACGGATGCTTCCTGCGGACGTTCGGGACGTTGGACTCCCACATTCCTGGCCATTCCAAAGACTCCTCACTCCTCCTCCCTTCTCGCCTTCCCCAGTGTAGGGGGAGGGCAGTGGCCTGGGTCTGAGCTAGCAGCTTGGGGCCTCTCGGGGGAGGGACTGAGGTCTGGGCTAGAGGGGCTGCTGCCCGGGAGTCCTGTCCCAGGCACCGCCCCAGGGGTCCTTGTGATTCTCATAAACAGGAAGTCCCCCCCCTCCACCCTGGCAGACAGGCCCCTGTGTGTACCGTGGCCGGGCTCTGAAGGCCCAGCGGCCCTTGACCTCTCCGGCTGCTTCCTGTTAGCTGGGCCAGAGGAGAGAGAGCGAGACAGAAATGGCCTGAGATGGGGAGAGGCCTGAGGGAGTGTGAGAGCAGAGAGGAGCACAGTGAGGCTGAAGGGTCAGAGCACATAGTAGGCACTCGAGAAGTAACATGCCCTAGGCTGCGGTTGGATAGGGAGGAGAGGGACCCCCCCGCCCCCGGGGAAAACAGCACAGTTAGAGAGAGGCTGGACCTTCCCACCCCGGCCCTCACTGAAGCCTAGCACATAGTAGGTGCACAGAAAGTATGTGACACCTATGTTTCGGATAGGCAGGGAGGGGGTCTCTTGGGGGACAGCACTACTGGGGGAAGGGGACAAAGGGGCTCCCCCGGCCCGGCTGCGCCTGTGGGTGGACAGCCCCCAAGACTCAGCATCCCATTGTCCCTGTCTGGCCCCCACCCCACCCCATCGCTGGCTGGGCCAGGCCACTGTCTCAAGGCCCTTTATTTTTAAAATCCCTGCGGTGTTCCCACCCCAAACCGAAGGAGCCGTGCCAGCCACAGATCCGCCTGCGGCCTGGGCTCAGGGCCCAGAGGCGCTGGGGGTGGGGCATCCGGCCACCCCGCAGCTGCCGAGGCAATTCCGGGAGGACTTCTAGGCCAGCCAGCCTGCCGGGCAGAGTAAGGAGGCCCCTGGGATGCCCCCACCCTGGGCCCAAGGTGTCAGCCCAGAGGCCCCCTAGGGCAGCCACCAGATCTGTGTGTTAAGCCCAGGGGCATGTTCTTCTAGACAGCGTATCTTGTCTCCCCACATTCCACCAAAAACGAACGCGTGTGTGTGCCGCACCTACTGTGCGTCAGGAAGGAGGCACAGGCTCGACCTTGTGGGGGCGACAGGTGGGCCAGTTGTGAAGCAGTGGTGAAAGAAGTCCCCAGCTCCCTCCAGGCTGTGTGGCCTTGGGCAAGTTATTCAGCCTCTCTGAGATCAGGCTCCTCCCCCCGTAAGATGGGACAATGATAGATACCACAAAAGGCTGTGGGCCATCGCACGCACGCACACAGCAGCGAACAAGACAGTCATGGGACCTGTCCTCATGGAGCTTAATATCCTGGGGCAGGGGGGGGAAGGAGGGGGAGGGGGGCCCCTGTATGAACAAGGTCACGGCAGTCACTCAAGACACGACGCAGAGGCACAGAAAGGAGGGTGCTGGTGGGATCAGGGGCGGGGGCAGAAGTGAATTTAGAGGAGCGGTCTTGTAGGCTTTGGAAGAGGTGACTGGGGGCTGAGAAGAAGGCAAATTTTCACTCCTCTTGGGGAAGAGGGTTCTGGGCCGAAGGAATAGCGGTGCAAAGGCCCTGGGGCGGGAATGACCTGAGATAATGGGTAGGGGAGGACTTTGCAGACTCTCGAGGGCTGTGCACTTGGCCTTCCGAGTGGTATTGTTATTGTCATTATGTCAAGTATGGGGAGGAGACAGGAATGTCAGGCAGACTCAGGCCAAGGCTGATAGCTGTCCCTGAATCCCTTCCCCTTGGCTTCCTCCACCTAGAGAATGGCAGGCTGGCCGGCCGATGTGCGTGGGCCCTTGGACTACAAAGGGCGTTCACTCTGGCCCAACTCGTTTTCCCCTTTGAGCCTCCCAACAGCTATGAGGTAGGGCAGGCAAGGTTTATTATCCCTGTATCCATTTGATGGATGGGGAAATTGAGTCAGGGGGTGGGCCCAGGACGGTGGTGGTGGCTTGCTGAGATCACCTAGCTCATTCACGGCAAAACCGAGCCATGCGCCCAAGTAGCCTGGTCCCCAGGCTAGTCCATTCACCCCGCAGTGGCTCCTGGGGTCCCCCACCTTGACCACCTCCCCCATCTCCCTACCTCCTCCCCCCCCCCAGCATCTATTCCGGCACCCACAGAGCAGCACACAGACTCCACCAGGAGGTACCAGCCTCTCTCCCCCCCCCCAACCCCCAGGCTCTAGCCAGAGAAGAATGCAGCCTGACCCTCCCCGTGGGAGCTCTGGCCAGAGGCCTTGGCAGAGGAGAGGCGGGCTGAGTCAACAAGAGGTTGGCAGGGGCTCAAGCTGCCCACCGAGGTGGAGTCAGAGACCTACATACCCATACCCCATACCCCATCCCTCGCTCTCCATGCCACCCGCCCTGCTCCTGGTCTGGGCACCAGCCAGCCCAGTTAACCCCTGCGGGCCTGACGGGAACGGCCTGGTGGTAAGAATCAATCGGGGCGCCTGGGTGGCTCAGTCGGTGAAGTGTCCGACTTCGGCTCAGGTCACGATCTCACGGTGTGCGGGTTCGAGCCCCGCGTCGGGCTCTGTGCTGACCGCTCGGAGCCTGGAGCCTGCTTCGGATTCTGCGTCTCCCTCTCTCCCTGCCCCTCCCCCACTCGCGCTCTGTCTCCCTCTGGCTCAAAAATAAATAAACATTAAAAAAAAAAAAAGCTTAAAAAGAATCAATTGATCCATCACCCTGCAGGGAGGTGCTGTGGGACCTCAGGTAGGTCACTCCACCTCTCTGGGCCAGTGGCCTCACCCGTGAGATCCTCTCCTTACCCCTGAGGATGTTGTTGGAATCTTTATGAATGAATAAAGGTCATTCTGCACATAAAAGTGTACCAGCCACTGTGTCTCTCCTCTGCGAGCTGGAGGAGGGATTCCTGGGTTCAAAGGCGAGAGTGGCGCCCCATTGCCAGGGCCAACAAGCAGGTGCTTAATGAGTACTTGCTGTGATGTGACCATTGAGTCCGTGGAATGACTCAGGAAAGTACGAGAAGCCTAAACATCTGTGATCGTCATGACACCCCCCCCCTCCCCCGGCCTGTGTTTGCAAAGCTCCTTCCCTAGGCATCTTCTTTGATCACGGGCATTATTATTCCCATTTCACAGATGAGAAAACTGAGGCCTGGGGAAGCCAAGGAACTGGCCCAAGATCCGCAGCTTGGGACTAATTGGAACCAGGCCTTCTGACTCCCAGGCAGACATTTGGAAAGGGGGAACCTCTGGGGGCATCTGGGTATAGCACCAGGAGGTGGAAGGAGGAACGGTGAGCGGGGGTTACAGAGAGTTGATTTCTGTTCCGTTTCAGAGAGAAGTTCTTGACCGGCAGAGCTGTCCTCTTGGGGGTGAGCTCCCAGGGACCAGAAAAGTAGTGGCTACGACCCATCAGTCAGGGATGATTCTGAGCCTGTCCGGCCCCACGAGGATGTGCGTGTGGCACGTGAGGTTCCTTCCCACGTACTGAGACGGACGGAACAGGGTCTCTTGGGGGGGCTCAGAGCCTTTGCCCTCGAGGCAGCAGGGCACTGGGGACACTGCAGGCATGGGCTCGAATCCAGTGGGAACACTTCCAAGCTGTGAGAGGTTGAGGAAGTAACTTTACCTCCTCGGCCTGTTCCCTCGCCTGCGGAATGGTGCTGCGCGGACCACAGCAAACACAAGCACCAGGCCCGGAGCTCCAACTCGAGTCTGACATTTAGGAGGTGCTTAATTAATATTCCCCTGGCTTCTGATGATCGCCCTCTGGCCATCCATCCAGGAGAGGCAGGAAGAAACCAGGAGCTAAGAAGCAGCCGCAGGGAGGAGAATCACTGGGTGAACCCAAGACTCAGAGCCAGGACCGCCGGGTTCGATTCCCAGCTCCAGGGGAACAGGCAGTTGCCACGAACGAGTTGCCTGTCTCTCCTCTGTAGACCACGGATGTGAACGCCCTTCTTCAACCAAAGGCGGCCAGCTTTTGCTAGAAGAAAATAGATGGACCCACGCACCCAGGAATGAGCCTCTAGGGTGAGGAAGGAGCCCCCAGCCCCATCCAGACAGAGCCACACGAAGCCCCAAGGGCTGGGCTAGGCCGGGAGTTGGGGGATGCTGGAGATGGTCAGGCCAAGGCAGCACTGGCCTCCAGCCCACGGGCCTATCTCTCGGGCCAGGCTGGACGGCAGAGAATGGGCTATTGTCTCTGCTCCTCAAATACTTTTCCTGTCCCCCTGGCCCCTCCTCTCTCCACACCCAGCCCCCAACATCGAGAACAAAGGTCTCCGGGAGGACCCCTCCTCACTGCCTTTCCATCCAGGCTCCTGGACGCCTGGCCCAGCTCTGGAGAACCTGGCTCCATCACCCCTGGGACGACAGGGTCACCTGGCCCTGACCCTGTCCCTCCCCGCCTCCTGCAACGACAGACGCCTCAGACCCCCCCACCCTCGCCTCCATCCATCCACCTGACTGTCCTCCTCAGGGGTGGGGCTGGAGGAACTGACCCTACATCCTTCCTAGTCCCCGAAGCAACTTCTTGTCCTGTTCTCCCAGAGAAAGGGAGCCTCGTGCCTGGGGGCGGGGGGTTGGGGGGGGCGGGGGGGGGAGGAGGCCCTTCCCCGCCCCCATTTCCCTGTAGAGCAGTGAACAAGGAATCAGAGCTGAGTTGGCCTGGAAGGGTCCCGCTGAGAAAACTGTTCCATACGGCCAGCCCCGTCCCCAGAGGCGTTTCCGGCCCTGACAGCTGCCTGCCTCCGGGAGCCACGTGCTCCCTCTGGGCCTCACGGCCACGCCCTCCAAAATACCCTTGGGATTAACTGCCATCCTGACCCCACTGCTCCCAACAACCCACTCACACCCAGGCATCACCTCCAGAAAACAGCCGGGGCCGGGCGGTCAGGGACTAATCTGCCATCACCTTGTCCTCCGGCCCCACGCCAGCCCCGGGCCGGGCCCCGATTCCCCTCATTACTCAGCTGTCACTCCAGCTGACTCCCCGTGGGGCACACACACTTGGTGCACCCAGCCTGGCTCTCCTGCCTTCGGGTTCGCACAGCTCCACGCGTCCGCCCGCCTCTTCCAGGGAGCCTTCCTGGAAGCCCTGCCAGGTCTGTGCTCTGTCTGAGCCTTGTCTGTCTGTGAGCCTGTTTGTTTCATCATATCGGGCTGGGAGCTGGCACACAGTAGGTACTCCACAGATGCTCACCCACACTGAAGGCGGCCACAGGGTGGGTGGCTGCGGGGACTGCCAGCTCTCCGGCAGACCGGCTGTGCAGCCCCGTGACAAGGCCTGCCCTCTCTGGGCCTCAGTATCTCCACAGCCCCTCTGAGGCCCTGACACTCCACAACCAGTGTTGACTCTTGGGGCTCCGCTGTAAAGAGGAAGGAATGGGAGGGCTGCAGTTTCCTTCCAGAAGGGTCTCCATCCCCTGGCTCCCTCAGACCACATTCCTGTCCTCAAGGTCAACCAGGGGAGAAAAACTTGGGGCTAGGTTGCAATCTAGTCTGTTAATGAGGAAACCCCAGCAGGGATCCCAAGGCACCCCACTCCTGAGGGCAGCCATCACGGGGGGGCAGAGCAGTGGCCCGGGCTAGCCCAGGCCACACTACAGAGGGCCCGGCGTTCAAGGCCTCTCTCCCATCCTCCATAGTAGACCCTTCCCAGCTCATCTCCTACCCTCCTGAGCCCTGTCCTCTCCCCAGCTCACCTGCGGGCAATCTTACCCCAAGATACAAAGCCCAGCTCAAATAGCACCTCCTCCAGGAAGCCTCCCTAGACCTCCTCCATTAGTCCTCTGGCTCCCTGGCCCCTTCTACCACTGTTTTGGCCCTTCATCCCCACCAGGATCCTGGCCTATATCTTCCCTCCCAGACCAGAAGTCTCTGGAGAGTAGGAACTACACTCCTTACTCACTGCTGCCTCCTCACAAGGTACCTCAACCTAGGGCCTGACCCACAGAGGGAATTTACTTAATATGTGTTCAATGAAATCACCTCCAGGGGAAAGGAGGATGATAACAATAGTGATCTCGCTACCCTTTCTTGACCATTAGTTACAGGCCAGGCAGTGAGACTTACGGCTTATCAGAGACGACACAGATGAGGCCCAGGCAAAGTGGCCTGTCCAAGGTCACTCTGCTAGGGAGCGGCAAAGCCGGGATTTGGACTCAGTTTGTGTGACTTGCAAATACACGCTGGGTCGTCCAGGTATCGCGTGGGCGATAGTCTCCTTGGCCCCATTGCCGGTCTACCCTAGCTGACAAACCAATCTGCCTCACAAACTCCCTCGAGAACCCAATGCTGTCCCCTTCCCCTGCAATGCCTATGTGTGTCCGAGCCCCTGCCAGGGGGCTAGCCCACAGGGACTCTCCCTAGAGTGGTCCCGGGAGGAGGGCACCTGCCCTGATGGTGGCGGCAATCCTAGACAAGGACTCCTCTCCTACGCCGTGACCGTTCGTTCCCCAAACGCGCCAGAAGTACAGACATCACCATCTCGTGGGAGGATTCACAGATACCAATATGGAGGCTGGAGCAGGTGTAGAGGAGAGGCTCGCTCTGAAGGAGGATCTCCAGGAGGAGGGGACATTTCAAAGGAGCCTTTAAGGATGTTTTGCCCAAGGGTGACCCACTGAAGAAGGTGAGTGAGGTCTGTAAGTGCGAGAGAAAGGAAGACGTGCCCAGAGACCCGTGAAGGTCAACAGAGGCCAGGTGGGAGTCAAGGCCAGCGCTTCATCGGAGGGACAGGGAAAAGAATGGGTGAATGCATGAAGGGACAGGTGGGTGAGCCAATGGGTGTGGGTCAAAGGATGCTGGATGGATAGAATGGGTGGGTAAACACATAGGCGTATAAATGGACGGGGGTGGAAGGATGCATGGGTGAGGACAGACGGGTGGAGGGGTGGATGAATGAACGGATGGGGGTGTAGGCAGTGGGTCAACGGAAGTAAGAAGTAATTAGGTGATTGGATGGGCATGGGTAGGAGGTCAACGAATGGGTAGGTAAATAGATGGGTAGAGGGGGAGTAGACGCATAAGTAGGAGTGTGGGTAGTGTGTGGAAAGATGGGTTGGTAATTGCATCCATGGGTGGACGGACCCATGAACACTCAGGAGAGAGAAGACGGGGAAGACCAATCAATGGGCCAGTGAGCATCTGCTCAAACTGCCCAGACCCCCACCCAGACGTCGGGAGGGAAAGGGTACCCGCTCCGCTCCCCAGGGAGAGGCCGGGATGAGGGCTGACAGATACGGCCAAGCCAACTCACTCAGCTCAAGGATCCCACTCCAGACCTCCCTGGAGCCGGGTGGACAGCCGGTAGCATTCTTGAGTCCCCAAGGGGGAAGTGCCCCGCTCTAGCTGTGTCCTGCTCTAGTCCACAGAGGTCTCCCTGCCCAGAAACTGCCTCCTTCCCATAAGCCTTAAGCCTCAGCCCACCCGGTCTGCAGGGGTGAGTGGAGGGGGCAGCTGAGCTCTGTGATTAGGCCGAAGGGGCCCGGTTCCTCTAGGACAGAGGAGGAGCTAGGGGCTCCCAGTAACTAGCTGGGAGACATTTGTTCTGCATTTTACACGGTTATTATGGCTCCCCAGGGTTAACCCCTGCGCTCCTGGCCACCGCCCCTCCACAGGGAAGGGAAAGGGACCACGAGAAATCAGTGGAGGACCAAAGCACGGGAAATGGGGGACTGCCCATCCCTGCAGCCTTCACAAGGGTGCCAAGACCCCTCCACTCCTCCCATTTTCCAGAGGGACACACTGAGCTGGATCAGTCTCCGTGGAGAGGGTATTTCAGTCTGGAGAGAGGCTTTGAATGAAGGGAGAGAGCTGCTCGAGCTGCTCATAGCGTCAATTTACCCGTCTGTAAAATGGGGCAAAGAATTCCTGACTCATGGATTGCTCCACCGTGAGTTAGTGAAGACAGAGTGCCTGGCACCTTGTAGGAAGGTTCTCAGGCACTGGTCCCCTGCCCCCGGCTGGAAGTTGGAGAGGACGGAGCGAGCGTGCGGTGGGTGGTAACCCTTTCCACTCAGACTGCTTTCTCAGCCATCTCCGGGCTGGCAACAACTAGCAGATGCCCGCACTGGCATTATACCCATTTTATAGACAGAAGAAACTTGAGGCTCAGAGAGGCCAAGTGACTTGCCCACAGTCACACGACGCCCGGGAAGCCGCCGGGCCAAGATCTGAGGTCAGGGCCTTTGACACGGCACTAAACTGCTTCCTTGAAGGCCGGCTGTTCTGGGGACCCTCTGACTAGAACCACCAAGTAATGTATCGTCTAACCAGGTCACCTTCGAGAGTGAAAGACTTGTTAATAGTCATGCTGGGACCGACCTGGGCAAACAGGGAAGTGTGGCCATCCTGCCACAGCAGGAGGCTTTGGGCAAGTCATTACACTTCTCTGCAAAGCGGACACGAGGGCGGGATTGTCGCTACGGGGCTCTCACGATGACTAAATGTCACAGTGCCGGTAAGAGACTGGAAGGCCCGGGGTTCATTCGATGTTCAGTAAAGGCAGGTTATTGCTAATGCTGTTAGTGACAGTGGCCACTGGTCTCTGCCTCCATCACTGCCCTTCCAGTCCATTCTTGGCTAAGAGTAAGACCTTCCAAGTACACATCTGAGGGGCCCCTGGGTGGCTCAGTCGGTTAAGCGACCGACTTCGGCTCGGGTCACGATCTCGCGGTCTGTGAGTTCGAGCCCCGCGTCGGGCTCTGTGCTGATGGCTCAGAGCCTGGAGCCTGCTTCCGATTCTGTGTCCCCTCCCTCTCTCTCCGCCCCACCCCTGCTTCTGCTCTGTCTCTCTCTGTCTTTCAAAAATAAATGTTAAAAAACAAAAAACAAATACGCATCTGACTCATGCCGCCTGTTGGCTTCCCCATCCCGGCAAGGGCGAGGCTGAACACCTGGCCCAAGGTTAAGCCCCCAACACCTGGCCCAGTTCTCTCCTAGCCCTTGACTGTGCTCCCCACCATCCCTGCCCTTCTTCCTCACCCATGCTCTGCAGCACCCCTGAGACCATCCCCGATTCTCTCCAGGACAAAGCCCCTCCAAGCCTGAGCTCTGACCGACGGGCGTCTCAGTCCCACAGCTGTGCCACTTGAACAAGTGCCGGAATTCTTTGTGCCTCAGTTTCCCCATCTGTCCATCTCTCTAGCTGGGGAAATAACCCCGTCCCTGGGTGGCATGAGCATTCAGGGAACCACTGAAAGAGGCCCAGCGCTCCGTGAGCAGCCAAACCTTGTCTCCTCCCCCTGTGTGTCAATATGGCCCTCGTCTCCAGCCAGGACAGCATTCAGAGGCTTTCCGCCAGCCGCGCCTGCCTCCTCCATGTGGATCCTTAGCTCTGAATCTTTGCTTGGGTTGGCTCCCCGCACGACACAGGCGTGTGCACTCCTACGGCCCTCCCCCTGCCTATGTGTCCTTTACAGCTTAAGTCAGGTATCACCTTCTCTGGGAAAACTTGTCGGGCCCCTCCACTCCCCTGCAGGCTGTTAGGGGTGTCTCCGGGCAAGGACAGCCCCCAGGATTTTCTGCCTGTCCCCAGGGAGCTCACAATCTGAGGGGAGTATCCGAGGAGGGCAAAAAAAAAACACCTGAGGCAGGGATCAGAGCCCTGTCTCCCCTCCTTGAGGGTGACACAGGTGCCTGTGCATAGCTGTCCCCTGCCCCTCCTGGGTGGGGTTTCGGGGAGGGGGGGTGCTCAATAATGCTTTCTAAACCCATCCATCTGAGGTGTGGTCTCATCTACCTGTTCCGCAAGCCTCCTAGGTGCTGACAGAGCAGAGAGCACTTAAGAACGTGACATCCGATGCCTACTGTTACTATCTTATTTTACGGATGGGAAACCGAGGCACGGCAAGGCTAAGCAGGGGCTAGGGCAGGCTGGGAAACCAGGCTGTGGGGTTCTAGGGCCCCCGTCCTTGACCACCACACCACCCACCACTCGCAAGTAGCCTGCTGTGGTCTGCGCCCCCGACACCCCTGTGGCCTGTAGAGGACTGAGAGCCAGGTGGACCGGGAGAAAGACAGCGGGCATCCCAGCGTGGAGAGCTCAGGGTCCGGGCGAGTCTTTGCGGCATTCAAGGCCCCGGGCGGGCTTCTGGGTTCTCCCAAACTCCCACAGGGAGCGGCTGGAGAGCGCAGGAGCCGGAGTTGTCAGGTCCCGGAGCCCCAAGGCCACGCGGGGAGCCGGTGGGGGAGGGGTGGCCGCACACGACCCGAGTCGCCTCGCCGGGGCTTCCCCGCACGTTCGGCGGCTCCCCGCCCCGCCAGCCCGGCGCCCCCGCCGCCCGCCTCCAGCTCCCGCCGCCACTCGGGGCGGCCCGATCGGTGCCCCGGAGGGGGCCCGGCCCCGCCCGCAGGCGGGAGGGGCGAGGCGCGGGGAGGGAGCGCGCCCACACCCCGCCCCCGCCCCCGGAGCCAGCCCGCGGAGCCCGCGGCCAGGGCGGCGCAGACCGGCCCAGCCACTCGCCCGGGCTGCGCGCCGGGACGCGCCGCCGCCGCCGCCCGGGCCGACGCGCCCGCCCCTCGGCCCCCGGCCCCGGGCCTCCGGGGCTCGCGGAGCGAAGGTAACAGCGCCCCCCTCCCCCGGGTGGGCGTGGACGCCGGCGGGACGGTGGGGGGGGGGGGACCCGGCACCCTCTTAGGCTCCCGGGGACCGGGGCGGGGAGTGGGGGGGGGGGGAGGGAGGGAGGAGGCCAGCCTGCCCAAGGCGCCCCGGGTGCCAACAGGAAGGCCCGTCGCGCAGGGCGCGGGGACCCTCCGAGTTTGGGGGTGGTTTTGCAAGGTCCCGGGCGAGCGGAGGGGCGCAGAGCACTGGAGCGGGCGAGCGGTAAAGCCGGCTGCGGGAGGAGGGGGCGCGCGGAGGGCCGTCTACGCTCCTTCCTGCCCTGGGAAAGGAAGGGAAGGAACGGGGAGGGGGCGAAAGTGCCGGAATGTCGGGCCCCTTGGCGAGGCCGGCGCGGAGAGCGGGAAGTGGGGGGCGGGAGGGACCGCAGGGGAGATGGACCAGGCACCCTGCCCCCTCCCCAACCGCCGCATTCCAGGCCGAGCAGGGATGAGGTCATCCCGTCCGGTTCCCCTCGGGCCACGACAGCCGGCTGTCCCTTCTCCCCTCCCCCGTGGAGCGACCCTCCCCATCCGAACTCCTTGCCTCCCAGAGGGAACGTTTTCTGGCCAAAGTCTTTCCCGGACTTCCAATCTCGACCGGCCTCGACATTGTTCTGTTCTTGCCTCGACCACGCAAGGTCCGCCCAGCTTGAAGCCCATTTGCTAGCCCGGGAAACTGAGGCCTAGAGAGGCGGCGGGACTACCCCCCGAGGCCGCAGCAAACGCGTTGGGGGGGGCTGGAACCCAGGACTGTGCGACACTTGGGCCGCGGCCCGCCCGCCTCACCGAGTGGCGGGCTTGGGCTCTAACCTGCTTTCCTCTTACTCCCCCATGACCCCTGGTGCTCCCATCTAACCCCTCAGAGTCCTGTCCCAGGGTCCGCGCTGCCCCTGCAAACAGCTTGCTGCCCCTTTCTGGCCTCACTTTGCTCATGTCTCCACCTTGACCGGGTTGGGGGATGGGGTGTGCCTTCCAGGGGTATGAGAGGCCCCAGGGACTTGACGTTTTATTCCAGGGCCATAGCAGCCCTCATCCAGGTACCGTCACGCTGTCCAGCGGTCTGGGATGTTAACCAGCTGGACACTGGTGGGGAAGGGGCTGTGTGCGTGTGAGTGGCCTCCTGGATGACAGGTGGTGAGCCGGCAGGCACCAGTACCTGTGGGTGACCCCCAGGTGAGCGCAGGGGTGCAGCCGCCCCAGCCTCTGCCCCCTCCCCCAATGTCAGACAGCCCCCAGCCTCCTTTGAACTACAGGTGCCTCCACAGCGGCCCCTGTTGGCCTCTCCTAACGCGTGGTCCCTGCCCTCGGCTTCAAACCCTGTCCTTGCGTCATTACCACCATTGAGTAACCTCTCACCAAGTGCCCCCGCCTGACTGTCTTCTGTAGGGTAAATATAAAGACTGCTAGGACACCCAGGCCACTTGGTGACCACTCTTGCCTGGTCACGGGCACCGAATCCGCACAGCTCAGTCTCCTGCTTCCCAGGCCTGCCCTTCTGGAGCTCGGCAGCTGGGCATTGCCTCCTGCCACAGCTGTTCCCCCCGCCCCTCGCCCCGCCGCTGTGGTCCTATCCCTCCCCTGGCATTTACTAGTGATGGTGACAGAATCCTGGGGAGGCTGCCAGCCACACCACTTTTTTTTTTCCTTGCTCTGTGACTCGGGGCAAGTCGGTCCCCTTTTCTACGCCTCATCGTTTTCACCTGTAAAATGGGTGTCATGAGCATCAACAGGCAGTAATGCTGGGTTGGTCAGGGGAGGTAGGCTTTGCACCAGGACGCCTGGAGCCCTTCTTCCTCCAGGGCCAGATGGGACACACCTGATTGCCAGCGATACCCTGAAGTCAGTGTCAGGTGCCAAATAGCTCCCACCAAGGACGCCCAGAGTCAGAGATGCTCGTGTTCATATGTTGGGTTTGAACCGGGGCCGCCTGACTCCGGGACCTGGGGGTTTAATTACAGCACCTTCCGCTCTTCCCGCTCCTTTGGGAAAAAACCAGATTTCGATGCTGTTATTGTTTCCCACGTGGGAAAACGGGTCCCCAGTAGCACTGCCCTGTCCTTGGCCCCACCACCCGGCAGTGTCTCTCTGTCGCAGGGCAAGGTGGAGAGGTAAGGAGAGACCTTTCAGAGGTGCCCAGGGGCACTGGGGAGGTGGGAGCGTCGCAAGGTTGGAGCAGAAGCTGGTCTCGAGAGTTAAGGTGGCCATGGGGATTAGGTGGGGGCCAGAGTCCTCTCGGTGGAGAGAAGAGTGGCTCCTTCAAGGTGGACGCTGGGAGAGAGGTGGGTGTAGCCACATGGCAGACACAGTGACCCCTCACGTGGCATTTGGAGTGACGCCCCCACCCCCGGCCCGTTCCTTTCCCGCCCAGAGATTCATCCGTCGTCTCTGCAGAGCTAGGAAACCTGGCCCATGCCATGCACCTGCCAGGTGACCTTGGCCAAGTCCCTTCCCTCGGAACCTCGGCTCTGCTTGTAAAAATGGGCTCACCCTCATGACCTCAACAGCGGGGCCTTTGGAGTCGGATGACATCATGTAATGGGTGGCCAACTGCAGAGTGCTTCGTAACTTCAGCAAACATTCCACGAGGACTTCTTGGTGCTGGGGGTGCCAGGGAAAGGGATGATTCAGACACCCCCCCCCAAGGGGGAGGAGTTAGGGCTGGGGGGTGGATCAGATGGTGGGAAGGGACGAGAATGTAGTCCGAGAACAAAGCTGGCTTTGTTTTATTGCTTTCTTTGTTTTTTATCTTGTTATTTAACCGATTTTGAATTTCAAATAACATTCAAAGGGCAGTATTGAGATTTTGTATGTTGGAGGTGGCAGCGGTATTTAAAAACAAGCGGAAAAAAAAAAAGTTGAGGCACACATCTAGGTCTTATCAGCTTTTATCAGCTGAGGCCCCACACCTGTGGAGGTAAGTGACTTGCTCAAGGTCACCCTGCGAGGCCTTTGAATCCCCCACCTACCCTCACTGGGAAGGTGGCAAAGGGTGATCCTTTGGTATGAAGGTCATCACTAAGATCCCCTGTGATTGAACCCCTGTTGATTCGGCACCTGGCCAGTGCGGAGCCCAGGCTGGGTGCTGGGAGGGGGGAAGGCAGGAAAATCCAGACAGCCGCCCCACCTTCAGAGTGTGTTACCAATCTAGGGAGACAAGACGGGGCTCCAGGAGCCGATCAAAGGGCCGTGAGTCAGAGGCTCTGAGTTCAAGTCTCAACTAGCTCTCTTGCTGGGACCTGGAGCAAACTTGGACCCTCTGTGGGCCACAGGAAAACCAGAGGTCAGACCGTAGGCTCATAGGTGTCCTCCAGACTGCACTTTCTATGATGCTAGAAGGGATGGGGTCAGACCAGAAGAAGCTTAGAGAAGGTTGGGGCTGGGGAGGAGGTGGGGGAGATCAGGAGGGGACGGAGTGGGGAAGGAATCGCTTTTGGCACCTGCTGAGCTCTTTCCAAAACTTGTTCCCTGACAACAAGGCTCCTACGTCAATTTGAAAAATTATGGTAAAGGTCTTTCCTGCGGGCCTTCTCAGAGCCTTGAATCTGCTCAGGCATGCAGTCGGCAGCTGGAAAAAGCCACTTTTGACCACAGGATCCTTTTTCCAGGAAGCACCTTGAAGGCGGAGGGTTCTAAGGAATCTCTGCGCAGGCTGTTTACACAGCAGTGCACAAAGCCTGTGGCAAGGCACCTCCTCCCTCCTGGCCTCTCCGAGTGAAAGACAATTTCACCCACAGAGAAGGGAGGTGATTTGCTCAACGCGCCCGCAGAAGAGAATGTAGCTTGGGGCTCAAGGGCTCTGGGTCGGGAGGGCTCTGCCTCACCATTTTTACTATGTAGCCTCAAGCAAGTCACTTCACTTCTCTGTGCCTCAGTTTCTCCTCCCTAAAATAGTGCCTCCTGGGGCGGCTGGGTAGCTCAGTCGGTTAAGCGCCTCGATCTCGCGTTTTGTGAGTTTGAGCCCCGCATCGGGCTCTGCACTGATGGCATCGAGCCTGCTTGGGATTCCCTCTCTCTCTCTCTCTCTCTCTGTTCCTCGCTGCTCCCTCGCTCTCAAAATAAGTTAACTTTAAAAAATAAAATAAAAAAGAATACAAAATAAAATAGCGCCTCCCTCCGGGGTGTCGTGTGAATGACACGAGTAACAGGTCACTTCTTGGCACTTAGTAGGTGCTTCATAAACGGCCTCCGTAGAAGGACCAGTCATGCTTTTTACAGAGAGACGTCTCAAGCGTGCAGCCCGATGAATTGTTTCGTGCCCCCCTCCGGTCCATACCTGTTCACAGGCAACAGCCACAATTCCTACTGGGTCACTATTGTTTGCTTTGCCTGGTCCTAAGCGTCGTCCTCCTCCCGGAATTGTCCGGCCTGTCGTCTGCGCGCCCTCTCAGCACGTGGGCGGTATCCCCCATCGGGGTTGGTGGGTATAGTCACTTGTTCCCTTTCGCTGTGTGACCCAGGATCACCATCATTGTCTTTCTTTCAGGTCTCCACCGCCGGGCAGAGAGGGGCAGCTGGCGCTTGAGGGTGCATCTGGTACCTTCTCTGTGTTGGGACAGGCATCCGTAGCGGTTTCCACGCGGCCGGGAGCCAGGCCTCAGGGACAGGCGAGGGGGCAGCACCTCAGGAGCGCACAGGAGCAGCCTCCGTCCACCCCCCTTCCTCTGGGAAGGAAGGAGCTGAGAAGTGGATCGTGAGCCCCGGCCCCGGGGAGGGGGGGCCCGGACCATCCACCGTGAAGAGCGGGAGCTGATGCCAGGCCCCCAGGGGGCTGGAGGAGCCCCTGCCATGAGCCTGGGCAAGCTGTCACCGGTTGGCTGGGTGTCCGGCTCGCAGGGGAAGAGGCGGCTGACGGCGGACATGATCAGCCCCCCACTCGGCGACTTCCGCCACACCATGCACGTGGGCCGCGGCGGGGACGTCTTCGGCGACACGTCCTTCCTCAGCAACCACGGTGGCAGCTCGGGGAGCACTCACCGCTCACCCCGCAGCTTCCTGGCCAAGAAGCTACAGCAGGTGCGGAGGGTAGGGGCACCGCCCCGGCGGATGGCTTCCCCGCCCGCACCCTCGCCTGCTCCGCCTGCCGTGTCCCCCATCATCAAGAACGCCATCTCCCTGCCCCAGCTCAACCAGGCCGCCTACGACAGCCTCGTGGTCGGCAAACTCACCTTCGACCGCGACCCTGCCAGCTCCACAGACGGCCACTCCGGTTACGGTGAGGGCCCGGGCTGGCCACTCGTTCGTCAGGTGCCGAGGCCCAGGGTGTTCGGTGGGACGGCCGAGCCACCAAGTGAGCTCTTTGCCCCGCGTTAGTTTGGTCCCACCGTGGAGGTCAGGCCCGAACCCCAGACCGTGGAAGGGGTTGGGGGGGCTGGGGCGGGGACAAGGGTCGCAAACCAGCTCACCCCACAAAGCCCGCTGAGGTTGAGAGGGGAGGGGAGGGCGGTCCAGCTCTCCCCGACTCTAACTCGCCTCCCTGTGTCCGGGCCCATGGCTGAACCAGCCCGTCCCCTTCCACGGAAGCAGCCCCCTCGTGTCAGAATGACACGGTGGCGAGACTGAGAGTCTGGGCTCTGGATTAGAATCCTGGTTCTACCCGGTTTCCAGCACTCCGGCTGACCTCTGCAGGCTCAGTCCTGGCCTGTGTGTGTAATGGGTCCATTAGGGTCATTGCTAAGACTCAGCGACAGGACATCGGGGCTGTTGCTGTGTTTTTGTTATTTGGACAGAACCTGACAAATTTGGAAAAACCACTCACGCGGACAGAAGCCAGGGGGCCCTCCCGGCCGTGGTGGGGGAGTGGCAGGTGCAACCTTAGCGCCACTGGACAGCTCGCCTTGGGAAGCAGGGCCCCTGCTGCCACCTGGTGGCCGTTCTCTGCCCTGTGGCTTTGCCCCACTGCCAGGGGCTTCCGTGGGTGCTCCGCCCCCAGCAACGCAGCTCAAAACTCCGCTGAGGGCTGGTCCACAGTGACCACACTGTGCCTCAGGCATGGTAGTTTTGGAGCCAGAGGCTGGACCAGAGGTCCTTTGCAGGGCATCCGCCTGTCCTTTGAGTCTGTGATTTCTGTGCAGTCAGACCCCAGCTTGCTAGTTCCGTCCCCGTGCCCACAAACCCGTCCACGTGCTATGGGTTCGCCTGCAGCCATCGGCCACCGTCATGCAGGAGGACCGTGGCCATCAGTTGGGACTGTGAGTCAGGACGTTTTGAGCTCCAGGCTTGCCTCTGCCCCCTTCAGACCCTATGACCCTGGGCAAGCCTCTCCCCTTGTCCCAGACTGAGCCTTCCCTTTCTACGTCTGCAAAGTGGGAATGAGAATTGTGTCCATTTTCAACTTCTGGGTTGATAGAAAGATCCCGTGAGAAACTTCAGGGTTCGCTATATTGGAAAGATGGGAGAATCTGAGGCCGGATGAGAGAGTGACGTGTTAGAGGCCACACAGCAAGCTAGGGTCGGTCCTGGCCCTCCCCGCCCCGATTCCTGGTTAGGGACCCCAGCTATGACCCTTCTCCCCATTCTTCTAGGCCCGGACTCCGGGTTCTGCACTATCTCCCGCCTGCCTCGCCCGGAAAAGCCTCGTGACCGAGAACGTGATAGTGCCTTCCCCTCCGAGCCCGAGCTTCGCCGCTCTGACTCCCTCCTGTCCTTCCGCCTGGACCTCGACCTGGGGCCATCTCTCCTCAGCGAGCTGCTGGGGGTCATGAGCCTTTCAGAAGCCTCTGCAGCTGAGACGACCCCAGCCCCTGCTTCAAGTTCCCCAGCCCCTGCTTCAAGTTCCCCAGCCCCTGCCGCCAGACCCCCAGCCCCTGCCTCAAACCCCCAACCACGTGGACACTGCCCCAATGGGGTGACTGCTGGATTGAGCCCTCTGGCTGAGGTGAGGGCCAGTGTGGTGGGAGAGTGTCCCCGTATACCTGCTGACACGGCCCCTAGCAGGCACTGGGGAGCAGGCTGGGGGGGCGGCCAGGGTAGCCACCGCTATACTGAGATCGATGCCCGGCGAGAGCTAGCGGGGGTCCTGCCCCAGGCTCGGGCTTCTTGGGAGAGCCTGGACGAAGAGTGGGGGGCACCCCAGGCAGGCAGCAGGGCCCCCGTGCCCAGCACGGTGCAAGCAAACACCTTTGAGTTTGCTGATGCTGAGGAGGACGATGAAGTCAAGGTGTGACCAGCTGGCCGTGGGCTCAGGACCCTGCCAGGGCTCAGGGCACTGCCCATGAACAGTGCAGAGCCAGCACCGAATAGCTAGGTCCTGCCCACGATAGATGGGAGAACCCAGTTGCCCCCAAGCCCCTCCACGCCTCTGCAGGACAGACATGGGAGGGAGGCCGGAGGAGACCAGGCTTGTTCTGGGACCTGGGTGTTCCCGTGGGCCCTGCTGGGCTGCATTACCTAGCCCCTTGCCACTCTGGACCCAGGGCCGTTCCTTAGGCTCACCCCCCACCCTCTGCCAACCCCACTGGCTGGAGAGCCCAACCTCACAGTATAGCCTTTGTGCTGGAAAAGCTGTCCTTGCTGGGGGGGGGGGGGGGGGGGCGGGGAGCATACCACACAGGGCCTTTGTCTCCTCTCCCTAAGGGACGTCCTGCCCCAGCTCATCCCAGAGCTGCCCCCAGCAGGGTCCCTCCTGCACCCCTCAGAGCCCCAGCCCTTGCTAAGGCTGCTTCCCCAACATTCCAACCCCAGAGAAAAGTCAGGTGCGACCTCACAGGGGAGGAATCCCACCTTCCTGTGCACCCCAGACCTGCTTCTGGGTCCTGATTAAAAAAGGCTTTTTGATAAAAGGCGTCCTGCAAGATGCTTGGGGACTTGGGAGAACAAAGTCAGCTCCACCTGCTTAAAATACTTTCAGTATCGGGTTTGGAAAACCAAAGAATCTCCCCCCCCCCCAAACCCACACCCCCAGGGCCCCCAGCGAGGGGAGGGGCCAAAGCAGGGGGTAATGAGTAACCAGGCTGGAATGAATGTTCCAGCGATAAGAGGCCCAGGTGGAAGCCCTTATCTACAGTTCCTGGAACAGCCCCTGGCCCAGGTGCCTGGAACGGGGGGCCTGCTCCGTAATCCCCCCTCCGTAATCACGAATCACTTGCCCCGGTGATACCTGGGGACCGAGAGGCTGCAGCGGGTGCTTAGAGGTGTTTGGGAGCATGTCCCAACCCCCACCTCGCAGCCCTCCGACCTTATGCCTCAGTTTGCTTCCCTGTCGCATGAGGCTGTTGGGAGCACTATGGAAATCGCCACAAGCACTGACGCAGGAAGACTAGGTAAAGGTGGCTTCTTTTGTCTGGTCTTAGCCTCAGGGGAGGGAAGTAGGGTCCCAGGGGCAGGAACTGCTGATCAGGAGCCGGGACTCGGCGGCCGCTGATCCGTGACGGAGCGGAGCTCAGGATCGGGAATCCGCAGTGGGCTCTTTGACTCCGGTGAGGTGCTCTCCGCCTCCGGTGAGGTGCTCTCCGCTCAGTCGATCTTGAAGGAGGTGATGCTCAACCCACCCTGTATGCTCAGGTAGCTCAGGTGGCTGTGGCCCATTCTGTTGGGAAAGGTCAACTGGTGCCCGTCTGACAACTTCACTTTGAATCCGTCATTGTCAAAGGTCACGGTGAACTGCGGCAGGAGGGAGGGTGTCAGGGAGGCCGGAGGCCCTGGAAAATGGCCCACGGCAGCCCCGGGGTTGGCCTCAACAGTGCCAAACCCCATGTCTAGGCCAGGGTGCTCCCCCCCCCACCTGGGCTCTCTCTTTGACATCCTCCTCGGGCGCCTCTCCCCTCTGACCTCACCTTGACCTCTGACCCTGGGCTGAAGCACATGTGACCATCCTTCTGCTCCTCCCCCCAGGTGCCATCCAGTGAGTTACAGACGATGACAGATTCACGGAAGCGTGGGTTGAAATGCAGGTCCACTTTAGATGACCCCTGGCCCAGATTAAGGGCAAATCTGCAGGGAAAGGGGGTAACAAGGATTAGGGGCCAGCCCTGGGTAAAGCTGCTCGGGTCGCGGGGTCTTGGTTGACCACAAGCTGAAAGAAATCACAAAAGAAAAGTGTTAACAGAGGCCTGTGCCTTAAAACAAAGGAGGTGACAACCTGCTCGGACTCAGCACTGGAGCGTCATTCCATTTGGCACAGGGACTAAGGCTCTTGACAGGAGGGTGTCTGATAGTGACAATCTCAGGAGTTCGGGGGACCTGTCCTTGGGGGAGAGAATTGTCCTTAGGTATCTGAAGGTCCGCTGAGTTTGGCCATGAACGGCTAACCTCAAGTGGCAAGCTCCCTGTCATTCCAGGTATTCAATCAGGGGCCGTGTGACCTGTTGACAGGATCCCTACAGCCTGGGTCAGACCGCCAAGGTCCCTGAGAGTAGAACATTCTGAGTCATGAATAGGGTGCCTTCACTGGGAGGGCTCAGACCATGACCGTATACTTAGGGAACCCAAGTAGGAGAAAGGAGTGATTTTCCTCTTGGCTCCTACCCTACGCCTCTGCCCGCCTCTCCTCAACTAAAAGCGGTTGCGGATCAGTCCCAAGAAATTCCGTAACCGTGTTCTGCCCACGGGAGAGCCCGAGTGCCGAGCTGTTAACAACGGAATTAGAAGTGCGGCTAGTTCTAAGGGAGAGGATACAAAAGAGACCACTTGGCGCCCCCTGGTGGCTCTCTCTGGTGTAATGTGTGTGAAAGGCTGGCCTCTGCCCATTCAGCTGGGTGAGGAGGGCGGTGGGGGGGGGGGGGGGCGTGGAATTGGCTTTCCCTAGAGACACCTGACCCACAGGGGGCTGGGCAGATCTCTAGGGGCTTCCCTACCTACCCCCTTCAGTGTCTTTGGGGGCCACGGAGTTGAGCAAATAGCACGAGTTGTGAAATTCTGGGGGTCCCCAAACCTAGCCTCGGAGGTGAAGGCAGGCCCCTAACAGGAGGGGAGCCAGCCGGGGGCATGGCAGGGATGTGAGCACGAGCAAAGGATTTAAAAAAAAAAAAAGGCCCCTGAGGTCGCTCTCCCCTGTGACCATCTCACAAGGCTGCCCTGCCTGCCCCCACCTTCCAGGCCTGTGGACAGCCCCCCTCCCCGGGTCGGGCCCACCCGGCCTCTCCCCTTGCTCACCCAACGGCGTCACTGGCGATCTTGCCCTTGATCTTCAGGGTTGAGCCCAACTTCATGTCCATGTTCACGATCTCAAAATTTCCCTGTGCCAACGGAGAAGCACGTCACGCACATGCCCAGAGCCCTTCTGCTGGCGGCCCCCGTTCACCGGCACCTTCTCACGGGGCCTCAGGTCTCGTTCACCCTCTGCACCCTCGAGGGCACTGAGCTGGGAAGGGAAAAAGCTAGAGTGCGCTGGTCAGAGCCTTCTAGAACTCCCTCTTCCCTGCTTTGCTTCACTCTCATCCACCCAGCCTGATGAGAACAGCTGAATGTAGACACATGGGGCCCAGCTGGGGGATCCTCAGTATGCCCATCTGTGAAGTGGGTACTGTGGTCTGTGCTGACCTTACAGTTCCCAAATAGGTTCAGGTGATGAAGGCACCCTTAGCAGAACCCCCCAAATGAGGATGTGTTCAGCTTCTGCAAAACCTTGGAGCCATTTTACTAACAGAAAGTGATTGTATCAGAGGCGTGCAGAGCTTGGCCCATCCAAAACCAGGAACTATAAAGCTCTGTAAGTCACATGTCTTGACATGTCCTATCAAAGTCCCTCTCCAGACCTTACTTTCCTCATCTATAAAATGGGCTCATTTGATTTATCCATTCACAGCCAGTGCTAAGCCGCCCCCTCTGTGACAGACACTGCCGGGGGCCCGGAGGTTAATAGCACCCACCTTCAGGCCGTTGGGAGGGGCAAGGTCACGTTTGCAGAGCCCCAGACATAGAGGCTGGCATGAACTACAGGCAAATCGAGGGACGGATACCATTATGATCACTTGCTGCTATGATTCACTCACTCCTTTTTCCATAGGACCTTAACAGCGCCTAGATTTCTATATAGCACAAGTTTCCCACAGCTGCTCCGTGGTTAAAGGAAGGGTCTTGAAGCTATCTCTCTTTTTTTTTTTTAATGGGGAGGGAGGATGGCTATTTTTTTAAATGCTTATTTATTTATGTATTTTTGAGAGAGACAGAGACAGAGACAGAGAGGGAGACACAGAACCCGAAGCAGGCTCCAGGCTCTGAGCTGTCAGCGCAGAGCCCGGGGAGGGGGGCGGGGTGGGTTTGCTCAGACCCACAGACCGTGAGATCTCGACCTGAGCGGGAGTCAGACAGCCAACCGACGGAGCCACCCAGGCGCCCCTTGAAGCTATTTTCAAAGCTCATTACCCAACACTTACAAAATGTCCCTTTTTCCACATCCATGCTCGGAAGGCGTGTGGTGGGGGGTGGGGGTGGGGAGGGAGAGGACACACGCAGCAGGTACCGAAGATCTCAAACTTCTCATGGGAGAACACGTTTACGTTGTGCAATTTCTGTTCACAGATTTTTGGTTTTTTTCCTGGAGCCCGCACGCCTGAAACTCACAGGCCTGGGGCGCTTTGCTGACAGCCAAGGGCAGCGTCCTTGGGAGGATAGTCAATGCTCCCCCACCGGCAGCTGCCTTCTTTTTACCAAGGGGGAAGGAGATCCAGTGTGCACACACACACGGCGGGCTTGCCCGGCTGTCCCAGGGGCGGGACATTTCAAAAGGCAGGTCTGAAAAGAGGCTGTGCGCAGCCCAGGAGAGTGGAGCCAGCAGCCCCCACACCGGTGAGGCGGGATGACTCTTTGTCGTGGGGATGGCCCGTGCATCCGAGGGTGTGGAACTGGCAGTCTGTATCCACCAGATGCCAGTAGCACCCTCCCCGCCAGTTGTGACAAGCGCAAATGTCCCCAGATGTGGCCAAATGCCCCTGGGTGGGAAAAACCTCCCCGCCGTTGAGAAAACGGGGGTTAGAGGCAGGAGAGCCTCACCCGTCCGAGGGACACTTGGTGTGACAGCTGGGTTGCCGTCTTGAGAACCAGACAGGCTGGGTTAAAATTCTCCTCCAGCGTCTCACAGATAGACAAGTTTGCCGCTCGGAGACAAGGTTATCCGGTCCCTCCCAAAGATGTTCAGACGTTACCAGAAACATAAATGTCCTGCCACAAAGCAAGCTGTCACAGATGGGCGCTCTGAGACGCACACACGGCTACAACCAGACATCGTGAGCGGGCTGAGTCTTCTCGTCTCCCCCCAGTTGCCCGCCCACCCACCCTCCCCAGGACCCTGGACCAGTCAGGCTGGGGCCCGTGTAGGGAAGAGCACCCCCGTTCCCTTACCACCTCCTGGGAGCTGCCTGGCTAAAACAGAAGGAGCAAAGCCCCCAAGGATAGAGGTGGGGGTTGCTACGGGACGGGAGCACCAGAAAGGCCAGGGACAGGTGCCTCTGGACAGAGAAGGGTGCCGGTGGGAGTGTGCAGACCCAGGATCCCTGTCCTCACTCAGCAAAGTCTGAGACAGACAACGGGGGGCAAAGCCAGTTTGGGGAGTGGGGCAGGAGTCGGTGGTCAGGGATCGAGTCCCGACCCTGCCCCTGGTTGGCTGAGTGACCTGGGGCCAGCTGCCTCCCTTTCTGGGCCTTGGTTCTCCCATCATTAATGTAGGATATTTGGACTAGGTGATCTCTGGAGAAGGAGGAAAGAGAGGGCAGGGATGGGACGACCAGAGAAGGGGAAAGACGGGAAGGTCTCTGGGCCACAAAGTTGCCCTTGGGAGGCAGGGGGTGGGGAGTGCATCATCCCTGCCACACTGACCCCTCCAGTCACGGTCACATCCTGCACCTTACAGGGACTGGCTTGAACAGCGTCTCCCGAAAAGTCACGTCCACCTGAAACTTAACGGATGCGACCTGTCTGGAAACAGGGTCTTTGCAGACGTAACCAACTTAAGACTTGTTTAGGGTGGGCCTTCAATCCAATGTGACTGGTGTCCTTATAAGAAAAGGGAAGAGAGGGGCCCCTGGGTGGCTCAGTCCGTCGAGCGTCCAAGTCTTGACTTCGGCTCCGGTCATGATGTCACAGTTCGCGGGTTCGGGCCCCTCATCGGGGCCTGAGCCGACAGCGCAGAGCCTGCTTGGGATTCTCTGCCCCTCCCCCACTCATGCTCGCTCTGCTCGCTTGTGCGCACGCGCTCTCTCAAAATAAATACACTCAAAAAAAAAAAAAGAAAAAGAAAAACAAAAGGGAAACGTGGACCCGGAAGCACAGACACACAGAAGAAGAGGCCATGCGAAGACAGAGGCAGAGATCGGAGTCGTGCAGCTACAGCCAAGGAATGCCACAGACTCCCGGCAGCCACCAGAAGCTGGAAGAGACAAGAGAGAATCCTCCCCTGGAGCCTTCAGAGCAAGCATGCCCTGCCAACCACTCGATTTCAGGCCTCCACCCCCCAAAACTGCAAGGGAATATTGTTACCGTAGCCACCGGAAATTAAGACACCGTCTAATCCTCAGAAGAATCGTGATCCAATTCCACAAATGCGGGAGATTGAGGCTCAGAGAGGGAGAGTGACTTATCTGAAGCCACACAGCGAGCTGTGATAGCGCCAGGTTTGGAATCAAAGATTGCAAAGGGGATCCACTCAAACGCCTGCAACGTACAGGTCGTAATGTTGGGTGGTTTAACCTCTGAGCCTCAGTTTCTTCATCTTTATAAAGCGCAACAGGGGCGCCTGGGTGGGTCGGTCGGTTAAGCATCCAACTTCGGCTCTGTTCATGATCTCACGGTCTGTGAGTTCGAGCCCTGCATCGGACTCTGTGCTGACGGCTCAGAGCCTGGAGCTTCCTTCAGATTCTGTGTCTCCCTCTCTCTCTGGCCCTCCCCTGTTCATTCTCTGTCTCCCAAAAACAAATAAACGTTTAAAAAAAAAAAAAGTTAAAGCCCAGTAGATGTTGGCAGTTATTATTACGGATGAGAAACGGAGTCTAGAGAGGGGAAGAGGTAGGTTTCGGCTCCCCCTGCAGGGTGGTGGTGGAGGGAGCCAAGAACATCTACCCTAGAGGGCTGTGGACGCCTTGTGACCGTCTTGGTCAGTCTACGGACAGGGAAACCGAGGCCCGGAGAGGGGCAGTGGCTTTCCTCCAGCTGTGCTCCCCCCGCCCCCTACCAGCTGCCCCACTGAAGCACAGATGTGGGAAACGGAGGAGGTGGGCAGTGGGCAAGCCGGCATCCTCACCGACATGGTGGCAGCTCCCGGTGCGGCTCCTGGTGACTCCTGGAGGTCTGCGCTCAAGATCACGCCTCACAGCCCAGTTTATATTCTAGAATATTACACATTAACTCCCCCAAGGCCGTACATGAGGACTTTGGTCCCTCCTGCCCGGGTGTCTGCCCCCCTCACATCTCCCAGGACGGATGAGAGGCTCCTCGTCCGGGCACACCCAGCCCAGCCCGGAGCCACCTGCCCCGTGCCCGGCCCAGCACAGGACCAGCGCCCAGCCGGGCATCGGAAGCCAGCACAACCAGCAGGTGAGCTTGGCAAGCCACCCAAGGTCCTGAGCCCCACTTCCTCATCCTCGAACAGGGAGACTTGCTGTGCGAAAAGCTCGAAGCTTTTAAAAAAATAAAATCTTAAAAATAAATAAATAAATAAAATAATAAGTAAATAAAATAAATTTTAAAATGATAATATTTAAAAATTTTACAAAAGCTCAAAGCTTTTAAAAAAATAAAATTTGGGGGCACCTGGGTGGCTCAGTCGGTTAAGCGTCCGACTTCAGCTCAGGTCACGATCTCGCGGTCTGTGAGTTCGAGCCCCGCATCGCGCTCTGGGCTGATGGCTCAGAGCCTGGAGCCTGCTTCCGGTTCTGTGTCTCCCTCTCTCTCTGCCCCTCCCCCGTTCATGCTCTGTCTCTCTCTGTCTCAAAAATAAATAAACGTTAAAAAAAAAATCTTAAAAATAAATAAATTCATTAAATAATAATAAGTAATAAATAAAATAAATTTTAAAATAATAATTAAAAATTTAAAAAAGCTCGACGCTTTAAAAAAATAAAATCTTAAAAATAAATAAATAATAATAATAAGTAATAAAATAAATTTTAAAACAACACTAATAATTAAAAATTTTTAAAAAGCTCGAAGCTTTAAAAAAAATAAAATCTTAAAAATAAATAAATAAAATAATAAGTAAATAAAATACATTTTAAAATAATGATATTTAAAAATTTTACAAAAGCTCAAAGCTTTTAAAAAAATCTTAAAAATACATAAATAAATAAATAAAATAATAATAAGTAATAAATAAAATAAATTTTAAAATAACAATAATAATTAAAAATTTTTAAAAGCTCGAAGCTTTAAAAAAATAAAATCTTAAAAATAAATAAATAATAATAATAAGTAATAAATAAAATAAATTTTAAAATAATAACAATAATTAATTTTTTTTTTTAAAAAGCTCGAAGCTTCTCGTTCTCTGCAATGTTGAGATTCGTTTTGAGAGACTTCTGTTTTGTCATCTCCTGTCACCCGATGGTTTTTCTGATTGTACATGTAAGTCTTAAAAATGATACACAGTTGGGGCGCCTGGGGGGCTCAGTCGGTTGGGCGTCCGACTTCGGCTCAGGTCATGATCTCACCGCTCGGTCCATGAGTTCAAGCCCCACATAGGGCTCTGTGCTGACAGCTCAGAGCCAGGAGCCTGCTTCGGGAGTCTGTGTCTCCCTCTCTCTCTGCTCCTCCCCTGCTCTTGCTCTGTCTCTGTCTCAAAAATAAATAAAAATATTTTAAAAATAAAATAAAATAGGGGTGCCTGGGTGGCTCAGTCGGTTAAGCGTCCAACTTCAGCTCGGGTCATGTTCTCATAGTTTGTGAGTTTGAGCCCCGCGTCGAGCTCTGTGCTGACAGCTCAGAGCCTGGAGCCTGTTTCTGATTCTGTGTCTCCCTCTCTCTCTGCCCCTCCCCCAACTGTGCTCACTCTCTCTCTCTCTCTCTCTCTCTCTCAAAAATAAACATTAAAAGGTGTGAAAAAATAAAACTAAAATAAAAATAAAAACCTTACACGGTTGGGGCCCCTGGGGGGCTTAGTCGGTTAAGGGTCCAACTCTTGATTTCGGCTCAGGTTTTGATCTCACAATTTGTGAGATTGAGCCCCGAGTCGGGCCCTGTGCTGACAGCACGGGCCCTGCTTGAGATTCTCTTCCTTTCTCTCTGCCTCTCTCTCTTTCCCTCAAAAATAAATAAATAAACTTAAAAAAAAAAATAGGGGCGCCTGGGTGGTTCAGTCAGTTAAGCATCTGACTTCAGCTTCGGTCATGATCTCACTGTTCATGCGTTCGAGCCCCGCATCGGGCTCTGTGCTGACAGCTGGGAGCCCGGAGCCTGCTTCCGATTCTGTGTCTCTGGCTCTCTCTGCCCCTCCCCCGATTGCACTCTGTCTCTCTTTCTCAAAATTAAATAGGCATTAAAAAATTTTCTTTTAGGAGCACCTGGGTGGCTTAGTCGCTTGAGCGTCTGACCTCAGCTCAGGTCATGATCTCACGGTCTGTGGGTTCGAGCCCCGCGTCGGGCTCTGTGCCGACAGCTCGGAGCCTGGAGCCGGCGACGCCTGCTTCGGATTCTGTGTCTCCCTCTTCTCTGCCCCTCCCCCACTCATGCTCTGTCTCTCTCTGTCAAAAATAAATTTTAAAAAAATTTTTTTAAATTAAAAAAAAAAAAAAAAGAAGCAAACATTCATAACCTTACCGCCCGGAGGGCACCTGTTCTGTTTATTTGCGTATAAAATCTGCCTGCCTCCTGACAACTTACTGAGGGTGGATTCCCAGAAGCGGGATTTTTCTAGAGCCCTGGTTTGGCCAAGCCAGAGCAGTTTCCATCAGAGCTGGCAATGGCCACTCTGGAAGGGGTGGGGGGGAGGCGAGCCCTGCTCAGAACCCTCTGGTGCCAGGAGCTGATGGGTGGCTTGCTGCCCAGTGCTTACACGGGACACTACCTCCAGTCCCCTGCCCGCCCCCGGAGGAGGGTGATTTCCTCCTCTTAAGCCACAGGGAAATCAATCCCTTTTCGGCTTTTCTCCCGGGGCTGCGGTAAAAAGCCCAAGCGAGATAAGGAGTCTCCAAGTGCTTTGGAAACGGAAACTCCTTAATCAACAGAAACTACCCCTTGTAAAGGTGGTATTTTTCTGATTATAATAGTCATCCTGGCTCACTGTGGAAGGTTTCAGAGAATGCACAAAGTAGAAAGAACGGACACGTTCACTTGTTTTGGGAGAATGTTTAAAGGCGGGGGAACACGACCACATTCTGAATCGGACGCTTTTCTGCGTATGTGTGTGATGTGAGTGAAAGATATTTTAAAAGAAAGAAAGAAGGAAGGTAAGGGGGGCGGGGAGGAAGGAAGGGAGGGAGGGAGGAAAGAAGGAAAGAAAGAAAAGAAACAAAAAATCAAAATCACCCACATTTGTATCTCCAGCCCGGTTCTCTTAAAAACGCTTACCTTCCTGGGGCGCCTGGGTAACTCAGTAGGTTAAGCAACTGACTTTGGCTCAAGTCATGATCTCGCAGTTCGTGGGTTCGAGCCCCGCGTTGGTCTCTGTGCTGACAGCTCGGAGAGCGTGGAGCCTGCCTCAGATTCTGTGTCTCCCTCTCTCTCTGTTCCTCCCCTGCTCGTTCTCTGTCTCTCTCTGTCTCTCAAAAATCAATAAACGTTAAAAAAATAAAATTGCTTACCTTCCAGGGCACCTGGGTGGCTTAGGCAGTTCAGTGTCCCACTTTGGCTCAGGTTATGATCTCACGGTTTGTGTGAGTTCGAGCCCCACATCGGGGCTCCGTGCTGACAGCTCAGAGCCTGGAGCCTGCTTTGGATTCTGTGTCTCCCTCTCCCTCTGACTCTCCCCCACTTGTGCTCTGTCTCTCTCTCTGAAAATAAAGAAAGAAAGTTAAAAAAAAATCGCATTTTGGGGGTGCCTGGGTGGCTCGGTCGGTTAAGCATCCAACTTCGGCTCAGGTCATGATCTCACAGTTTGTGGGTTTGAGCCCTGCATCAGGCTCTGTGCTGACAGCTCAGACCCTGGAGCCTTCTTCAGATTCTGTGTCTCCCTTTCTCTAACCCTCCCCCATTCATGATCTGTCTCTCTCTGTCTCAAAAATAAATAAACATTAAAAAAAATTTTTTTTAATTTTTAATCACATTTTTGGGGGTGCCTGGGTGGCTCAGTCAGTGAAGCGTCTGACTCTTGATTTCTGCTCAGGTCATGATCTCACAGTTTGTGAGTTCAAGCCCCACACTGGGCTCTGCGCTAACAGCATGGAGGCTGCTTGGGATTCTCTCTCTCTCCTTCGCTCTCTCTCTCTCTGCCCCTCCCCTGCTCACATGCTCTGTGTCTCTCAATATAAATAAATGAACTTAAAAAAATTGTTTCTAAATCACACTTTTTGGAGACCCTCCATGGCCACGGTTACTTGCTGGTGGTACAGCGTTAAGTGAATGAAGTGGCAATGGAAGCAGGTTCCCAGGCTACGCGATGGGCCTTACAGAGCTGCCCTCCCTGAATTGTGCATGAGGCCATCAGGCTGCCCTGAGAGGCAGCAGCGAGGAGCAGCCACAGCAAAACTGCCAGCGTGCACCCCTCCAGGGTGCCAAGAAGGACATCGCCGAGCTGGCCACACAGGGTACATAGGACTTTGTTCAATGCATGGGATTGAGAGCTTCCAAGAAGAAAAGTAGAAACACAGCCAGGCCTTAAAGAGACCAAGCCTAAGAGGGGAGACGAGCTTGAGCACAGGAAACAACCAAAACACGATTAATTACAAACCACCCCCCACCCCCACCAATGAAAGGCTGCAGAAAGTTCCAGGATCCTGGGGCAGGAAGAGGTCCTCGGATATCATTTGGAACTGGAATCTGGGTGCCATCACTTCCCAGCTATGTGACCTCGGGACCAGTTATTTAACCTCTCAGATCGATCTCTTCCTCTGTAAAATGAGACCATACGTGTTATAAGGATTAAGGGAGATAGAGCCTGGAGCTTTGTTAATAGTTAACAGATATTATTTATTGTTATGACCAGGAGCCCAGTGCCCCACCTGTGTTGGCTGTGAGGAAGGTGGCTCGCCCCTACCCGGCAGGTGCATCTGAGCCCCCAGGCCTGTGGGAATGTTCTGGCAACCCCCCAGGGCCCCATTATGACTTTTGCGGGTTCAAGTCACTTCTGCCTTCATGGGCCCCTTCTTACATTAATATATATATATATATGCACATATATTTTTATATACACATATATATAATTATATTTTACAACTGCACTGAATGAATCTATCAATGTACCTATATATAATATATAATACCTATATATAATGTGTAATATGTAATATATTATATTTAATTTATAATAATATGTAAATTATAATTATTATAGTTAAATTATATATTATATAGGTATATTATATATTATATATCACCTATATAATAAATTATATATTATATATTAATATACCTGAAATTACCATAACACTGTATGTTAGCTATAATGGAACTTTTTAAAAAAAATTTTTTTTTAATGTTTATTTATTTTTGAGACAGAGAGAGACAGAGCATGAACGGGGGAGGGTCAGAGAGAGGGAGACACAGAATCTGAAACAGGCTCCAGGCTCTGAGCTGTCAGCACAGAGCCCAACGCGGGGCTCGAACTCACGGACCACGAGATCATGACCTGAGCTGAAGTCGGCCGCTTAACCGACTGAGCCACCCAGGCGCCCCTATTAATGGAACTTTTAAAAAATGTTATATATTAAACATTTTTTCTCAGGGGTGGGTGAGATGGGTGAAGGGGTCAAAAGGTATGAACTTTCAGGGGCACCTGGGTGGCTCAGTCAGCTGAGCGTCGGACTTCAGCTCAGGTCATGATCTCACAGTTTGTGAGTTGGAGCCCTTCGTCAGGCTCTGTGCTGACAGCTTGGAGCCTGGAGCCTGCTTCTGACTCTGTGTCTCCCTGTCTCCCTGCTCCTCCCCTGTTCACATTCTGTCTCTCTCTCTCTGTCTCAAAAATAAACATTAAAAAAATTTTTTTAATTAAAAAAAAGGTATGAACTTTCACTTATAAAATAAATAAATTATGGGAGGTACAGCATGGTAACTATATTTAATAATACTCTTGCATATTTGAGAGCTGCTAACAGAGTAGATCTTTAAAGTCCTCATGCAAGAAAAGAGAAAGAAAAACAAATTGCGCGACTCTGCACAGCGCTGGATGGTCACCGGACTTAACCATGGTGGGCATTTCCCAACATACGCAAGTATCAAATCGTTACGTTGCATGCGTGAAACTAACATGATATGACACGTCCATTATACCTCAATCAAAAACAAAAGCAAAAAACCCCACACTTTTTTCTACCCAAAAGTTCATTTTCTTCCGATTTTATAAGAAATCAAAACCTTTCGGTGAGCCTCTGGAGTGCGTTGGGTGCCTGGTGGGGAGTCAGCCCCCGGTTTCTGGTGACTGTTGCCCACTGGCCCTTCTGCTGTTGGGAGACTTTGATCCCGAGGCCTGTGAGATCCCTATCTCCTGTCCTGTCCTTCTCCTCCTAAAGAACAAACAGCCCAACACATCCTGCTTCCCTCCCTGCTCACCCCCTCCCCAACATCCTCCTTCAGATGGCAGAGGGAACAGGGCGGGGGCACAGAGGCACCGGTATCAGATGGGTAAGTGTCCTGGCTGTGTCACCTACAAGCTGAGTCGCCATGGCAAATCACTCTGAGCTGCAGTTTCTTAATCTGTGAAAGGGAGCTGATAGCACCTTCTTCTCAGGGTGACCGTGAAAGTGTTTTAATTTAATTTAAAAACTTATCCTATGCTGGGGCGCCTGGGTGGCTCAGTCGGTTGAGCGTCCGACCTCGGCTCAGGTCATGATCTCACAGTCCGTGGGTTCGAGCCCCGCACCGGGCTCTGTGCTGACAGCTCGGAGCCTGGAGCCTGCTTCAGATTCTGTCTCTCTCTCTCTCTCTCTTCCCCTGCCCCACTCTTGCTCTGTCTCTCAAAAATAAATAAACATTAAAAATTGTTTTAAAGCCTTAACCTATGTAGCATGTGGGCACATGATAGATGCTAAGAAGATAAATAAACAGATGTCTTCCTTCCCTTGGGAGACTCCCTAAAGGGGTGACAGTTCCACCTGTGCTGCCGACCCCAGTGTCCAGGAGGAGAGAGGACAGAGAAGAGGCTTGGGTGAATTTGCAGTGAGCAGCACCGAACAACATGGATTGTGGCTGGTGAACGTACTCCCTCCTCTGCCCCCTTGGGAGGACAGCCCTCCCTGGGAAGCCATGTCCCTTCTCCCAGAGCCTGGGAAGCTTGGACAGGAACATGTGGCGGGTGAGGGGAAAGATGCTGGTGACAGCCAGATGTACCACCACCAGGTGGCCAGGAGCTCACGGCACCAGGTTAGGGGTTCCATCTCCCGGACGGCGCTGGGGGCTCATGATGTATGCTTTCTGGTCTCCATATAGATCAAAGCCCTCCTGGCCTCAGTCTTTCTTTCTTTCTTTCTTTTTTTTTAATTTTTATTTATTTGTGAGAGAGAGACAGACAAAGTGTGAGTGGGGGAGGGACAGAGAGAGACGGAGACACAGAATCCGAAGCAGGCTCCAGGCGGTCAGCACAGAGCCCGATGCGGGGCTCGAACCCACGAACCGGGAGATCATGACCTGAGCCGAAGTCAGACGCTCAACCGACGGAGCCACCCGGGTGCCCCATCAGTCTTCCTTCAGATGTGTTAGCCTCAGGCACAGGGAAGCTTTTCTCGAGCTGTGTGACCTTGGGCAAGTCCCGTAACCTCTCTGGGCTTCCGTTTGTCCATCCGTAGTATGGGAACTGTCACACCTCACGGGGCATTCGTGAACCTTAAGGGAGAATGTACACAAAGTGCTAAACGCAGTCCTGAGCCGTGTTCAGAGCTGAGTAAGCGTTTGCTGTTATTAAATATTAGTTTTTAGGCCTGCTGGGGTGTTCGGGCTCTGCCCCAGTGGATGTCCAGTCTTGCTTCTCCAGTTCTGACCAGCTGACCGTCTGTCCTTCAAGAAACTTCCACAGAGCTCTTGCCTCCTCTGGCTCAGAGATCTTCTTTATTTAACCTGACCACCAGTTTCTCCGGCTCCACTCTGAGCCCCAGCTGCTGGCTGTTCCTGGCCACACGCCTGGCTGGCGTCCCTCCGGGATCACCTAGGTCCACTGGAGCCCTTGGATCATCCCCGCCTCACCTGGAATTGGGGAGGGACCTTGAAGGAGGAAGGAGTTTGGCGAAGTGGGGGATGGGCTGCAGCCACTTAACTACCCCTCCCCCCCACCCCCGTCCTCCACTCCTGCCCCACAACCCTTTCCCCATCCCCTGCGATCTTTACAAATGGAAGTGAAAACACCCCCACTCTCCTGGTCTAAACCCTCCAGTGGCTTCTTCCGGCGTTTAGAACAAAATCCAAATTCGCCTCTTGGCCGATGAGGCCCACTGACCTGGTCCTGCCCACCTTGCTGCCTTGAGTCACCCCCCACGTCCCCTGGCCAGGCTGACCGTTGAATTCACCAAGCTCAGTCCAGCCTCAAGCGTTTGTCCTTACCTTTTTCCTCCACCTAGAACTCCTCCCCAGTTTTTGGATGGGCCTTAACGTGTCCATCTCAGCTCAGAGGTGGGGAGGGGGGTGCCGGGTGGATGGGTGGCTGGATGGCGAATCATCAGCAGATGGGTATTTGCAAGGGCTCCGATCTCGTGGCGCACGGCCCCATCACCTCCTCCCTCCCCTCCCCCCCAACACACACCCAGAATACTATCCAGGCCCTTTGGACCAGGGAGGCTCCTTCTCAGGCTCACACCCACCTCTGCACACACGGGGCTGGAAGGCTTTACAGAAGAGGCCATCATGTTCTGTGTTTGGCTTCATACAAGCAGCAAGAGGGACATTTTCCATACAGAAAGCCTCTCTAGAAATTAAACAAGTAAATCAAACTGTTTCTGTTCCTGGGGTGGTCCTGCAGGGCTCTTCCTGGGGGAGAGGAGACCTCAGCCCTGTGCCCCATCCCCCCTCTTCCCCGAGGCCACTCAATCTTCCTGTGGACAATGGAGTCTGGTCCGCTCTGATTCCTGGTCACAGCTGATGGGGCAGATCCCTGGGGGACAGAAACATCTGGATCATAACCCCCAACCTGGCATTCCCAGCCTGCTCCAGAGCTGCTGGCAAACTCTAGGGCAGGATATCTGCCTCGGGGCAGATGGGCAGTCTTTGTGTCTGTAAGGGAAGGGGGACAGGCATTTATCTGCCCTGATGTGGTAAATGGCAGAGGAACCCCCCCACCGGAGCAAGCTCACCCCTTCCCAAGGCCTGCAGTCCACCTTGAACCCACGAAGCCGCTAAACAGACCTCCCTCCAGTGGAGTCAACATCTTCCCCCGGGGACAATCTCCTCCCCATGCCCAGCTGGCCCCGGATCTGCCCCGGGCCATGCGGAACACCTGCTCAACCCTTACTTCCACTGCTGCTCTTTTCTTTCTTTCTTTCTTTCTTTTTTTTTTTTTTTGTATTAAAATTTTTTTAGTGTTCATTTACTTTGACAGAGAGCTCGGCTCTGTGCCTATCCCTTAGTCAGAATCCATGGAGACCCTTGTGCACCCGGGCACTATGCTCTGCCTCCCAGGGGGACAGAAGGAGTATAGAACCTGGGCCCCATCCTACTTCTACGGTCAACTTCACAATTCAGAGAGGCACCACCCAGAGCAGTCGTGGGCCCTCGTGCAACTCCCAGAGGCCTCTCAGGGGACCACTAGCTGCCAGCACGGTGCTAGAGGAGACCACTTGAGGACACCGGCGGGGACGGTGGCCCCAAATCCAGAACAGCTGCCCTGCCCTGGGGCCTCAGTGGGATGACATCACCCTCCAGTCCTGACCCTGCCTCTTACGGTGTGACCTTGGGCTGGCCAGGTGGCCTCGGCTTCCTCACCTAGAAAGTTTTTTTTTTTTTTTTTTAAGTTTATCTATTTATTTTGAGAGAAAGAGAGAGAGCATGAGCAGGGAAGGGGCAAAGAGAGAGAGAGAGAGAGAGGGAGAGAGAATCCCAATCTGGCTCCGTGCTGTCAGTGCGGAACCCAACACGGGGCTCGACCCCACGAATCGTGAGATGATGGCCTGAGCCGGAACCAAGAGACGGACTTGGACCAACTGAGCCACCCGGGCGCTCCTAAGAAGTCGTTTTAAAGATTTCCACTTCACAGGATTGCCACGGGGCTAAACGAGAGGACATATGGGGTGGGCTTCACATACAGACTCTGGCACTTCAGAGGAGCTCGGCTATTATGATTCTGTAATTAATAGCTAATGGCTGGCATTTCACTGAGTGTTCTCCATGCTTCGGGCCATTGCGAGGCCCCTCACCTACATCATTAGATTCACTGTGAGGTGTTCAGGGGCCTTCACAGGGCAGAAGCTCCGCAGACAACCCTCCTTTCCAGTGAGCGCAGGACAGCCCCCAACCTCAGTGTTCCCAGCTGCGGCAGGAGGGGCTGGGAGCGATGACCTTCCAGCTCAATGTCCAGAGATCTCTGGGTCTTGGTTTCTCCCTCTGCTGCTCCTCCCTGCCCTGGCCACCCACCTGCCAGCTGGAGGTTCCAGGGGCCTGCCTGTGGACTCACATGCCCTTCTCCCCTACAGATATCTAGAGGCCCCCCCCCCCAGCCCCGCCCTCCCCAGCCTTCAGGCCCCAGGTCACAGTCAGCCCAGCCCCCAGGAGTTGATTTGCAAAGAGGATAAGGGATTGCTCACCAGAGTCTGTCCGTTTCCTGGCCAGCGGCAGACAATCAACCCATTGGTTTTCAATATCCAGATTTTGGGGCGCCTGGGTGGCTCAGTCGGTTAAGCGTCTGACTCTCGATTTGGGCTCAGGTCGTGATCTCACGGTTTGTGAATTTGAGCCCCCCCCCTGCCGTCAGGCTCATGCTGACAGTGCAGAGCCTGCTTGGGATTCTCTCTCTCCCTCTCTCTCTGCCCCTCGCCCGTTCATGCTTGCTCTCTCTCACGATAAATAAATAAACTTTAAAAAAATGTTTAAATGGCTACAATGGAAATTTTATGTTATACATGAGTTGCTACAATTTTTAAAAATTAGTAGTATACCAAAAAACATTGAACCGTACACTTTTTTTTAATCTTTGAGACAGAGCATGAGAGTGGGGGAGGAGGGCAGAAGGAGAGAGGGAGAGAGAGAATCTTAAGCAGGCCCCACATGCAGCACGGGGCCCAACACCGAGCTCGATCCCACAACCCTGGGATCGTGACCTGAGCTGACATCAAGAGTGGGACACTCGGGGCGCCTGGTGGCTCAGTCGGCTGAGCACCTGACTTCAGCTCAGGTCACGAACTCGCGGTCTGTGAGTTCGAGCCCCTCATCGGGCTCTGGGCTGACGGCTCAGAGCCCTGGAGCCTGCTTCAGATTCTGTGTCTCCCTCTCTCTGCCCCTCCCCCGTTCGTGCTCTGTCTCTCTCTGTCTCAAAAATAAATAAACGTTAAAAAAAAATTTTTTTTTAAAAAAAGAATGGGACACTCAACCAACTGAGCCACCCAGGCGCCCCTTGAACTGTACATTTTAAATGGCTGAGTCATAGGGTATGTGAATTATATATCGATAGAGCTATTTTTTTTAAGATTTTATTTTTAAGTAACCTCTACATCCAGCGTGGGGCTCAAACTCCCGAGATCAAGAGTCACATGCTCCACGAACCGAGCCAGCAGAGTGCCCCACAATTGAGTTATTTTAAAATCAGAGCTTCCCTGGACTTCATAATGGCAACTTATCTATTTTTTTTCTCCTAAGGCCCCACCTGGAGTCTGAGCTCCGGCCACAGGGCACAGCCACTGTGTTTTTAGGAGGTTGTGGAAGTGGGGGGGTAACCTCTCTCCAGGAGAGAAAGAATTTGCCTCCTCCTGCTGGCCACTAAAAGAACACTCTAAATTAGCAAGAGGGGCGCCTGGGTGGCTCAGTCAGTTGAATGTCCAACTTCGACTCAGGTCACGATCTCGCAGTTTGTGGGTTTGAGCCCCATGTCGGGCTCTACGATGACAGCTCAGAGCCTGGAGCCTGCTTCGGATTTTGTGTCCCCCCCCCCCTTCCTTCCCATTCATGCTCTCTCTTTCTCTCAAAAATAAACATTAAAAAAAATTTTTTTTAATTACCAAGAAAAATAGCTTGTCAGTTGTTAAGTATCTATCTCAGAAAAATGAAAAATTAAGACATACATGTGATTTAAAAAATACTTCATAGGGGCGCCCAGGTAGCTCAGTCACTTAAGCATCTGACTCTTGATTTCGGTCTTGACATTGAGCCCCGAGTTAGGGTCTGTGCTCAGGGTGAAACCCGCTTAAGATTCTCTCTCTCCCTCGCCCTCTGTCCCTCCCCCGACTCGTGCGTTTTCTCTCTCTCTCAAAAATAAAAATAAATAAATAAAATACTTCATAGAGCTTGAGAGGGTTGTGCAGGGAAAAGCGAGTCTTCCTCCTACCCAAGTTCCCACAACTACCCAGAGGAGGGTACCATTCATTCTCCTACTTCCTTCCAGAAATATGTTCCATGCCTCTCAGGTGAGAGCCTGCCATACATACTGTCCCACACTTTGGTTTTATTCTCTTAACACTATATCTTGGAGATTGTTCCGTGTAACTAAAATTCTTTTTTCTTTTTTTGTAATTGTTAACATTTATTCATTTATGAGAGACAGAGAGCACAAGCAGGGGAGAGGCAGAGAGAGAGGAAGACACAGAATCCGAAGCAGGCTCCAGGCTCTGAGCCATCAGCACAGAGCCCGACATGGGGCTCGAACTCACGGACCGTGAGATCATGACCTGAGCCGAAGTCGGCCGCCCAACGGACCGAGCCACCCGGGCGCCCCTAGTGGGTTATAATCATAATGCTCACAGTCACTTCTAGGAAGAGTTAGGTGATTGCTAGCTGTCCTAGTATAGACAACGGTTTCCAGAAACACTCCTATCACCCATACCCACGCTCCAGATTCAGCTGGGGTCCTGACACAAAGGGGCAGGGAAAGAGGTCATATCACCACGTCACCACGATATGTACCCTTGGCACCCAATGTGGGAAGAAGGTGGACAACGGAGGAGAACCATGGTCTGCATTGTGCAGAGCCAGAAGCGAGTGTATGGAAACCTCTTCCAATTTTCAGATGTGTGGAATCACAAGGCGGGGGTGGATTCAGTTCCCGCCGATGCCTGGTTACAAGAGAACTCGGCACCATTGGGAGGACAGGCGACCACACGGCACATGTAACTATAAATGTGCCACGCACGATTTTCTTCTTTGCTGGGAATCCCGCGGAACAGAATGGATCAGAACACCTCTGTCGTAGGACACACACCGGTAGCAGTGCAAACAGCAAGTGCGTCCGTGTGTCATGCCAGACGTTTTCTATAGCAGGACACATTTTGTTCTGACAAAATTTTGCAGCTCCCGATGAAACAGCACAGAAAATTTGGCCTCCCCAAATGTGACAATATTAAAAATTTAAGATTTGAGGGGGTGGGGGTGCTGGCTGGCTTAGTCGGCAGAGCATATGACTCTTGATCTCGGAGTTGTAAGTTCGAGCCCCACATTGGGTGTAGAGATTCTTTTTTAAAAACTCTTTTGGGACACCTGGGTGGCTCAGTCGGTTGAGTGTCTGACTTCAGCTCAGGTCATGATCTCGGGGTTCGTGGGTTCGAGCCCCACATTGGGCTCGCTGCTGTCAGCACAGAGCCCTTCGGATCCTCTGTCCCCCTCTCTGCCCTTCCCCTGCTTGCACTCTCTCTCAAAAATTAACATTAAAATTTTTTTTAATTTAAAAAAACTTTGAGATTTATGTGACATTACCAATAACAGATTATAAAGCTGGGAAGTTTTTCTTTAAATTTCTTTAACGTTTATTTATTTTTCAGAGAGACAGAGTGCGAGCTGCCAGGGAGGGGCAGAGAGAGAGGGAGACACAGAATCCGAAGCAGGCTCCGGGCTCTGAGCCGTCAGCACAGAGCCTGACGCGGGGCTTGACCCACAAACCGTGAGATCATGGCCCAAGCGGAAGTCAGACGCTTAACCGACTAAGCCACCCAGGCGTCCCGAGAAAAACTTTTCTAACATAATAAAATGAAAAACTTTTTTTCGATCAAACATGCTGGAAGCCTGACCTTACTTTCTCCTTATAGAAAATATAATAAAGTCACTGCTCTCTGAAGAGCATGCAGCCCAAATTGTAGAAAAGAAAAAGAAAAAAAAAGTATTACATGGAATGTCAGGCAGTTAAGAAAAAATGTCTTATTGCTCTGGCTTTACAATTATGGTATTTGTCAGCTTTTTAAAGTTTGTCATTTATAAGAATGTGTTTTTTCAGTCTCCATGAATACCTAATTTTATGTTCTTTTATTTTAATGAGGTCTCCAAATTTTTATAAACTTCAGGCTCCATAAAACTCGAGTTCACCCTGTCCTGATGTAACATGCATTGCTTACTTTGGGTATCTGTCCCAGAAAGAAAGGAAGAAAAGAAAAGAAAAGAAAAGAAAAGAAAAGAAAAGAAAAGGAAAGGAAAGGAAAGGAAAGGAAAGGAAAGGAAAGGAAAGGAAAGGAAAGGAAAGGAAAGGAAAGGAAAAGAAAAAGCCTGGATTAGATAAATGACCTCAGAGACTTCTTCCAGCTCCAGAATTCTCTGTGGGAAATGTGCCCTGCCCCCCTCCTCCCAACAGCTGCGACTCCAGCAGAAAGACAAGGAAGTCCTGTCTTGGAGCTTATCCGAGTCTTTCCTGCTGTACTTGGAGTCCATTTCCGGCAGGCAGACAAAAACACGGGTGTGCAGAGCTGCGGAGGGAGAGGTGAAGACAGATACCTTGAAGGTCCAAGCTTTGGGGGGAAGGAAAGGACAAACGGATAGGACCCAAACCCTAAATGCAGAGAACCGATATAACAGCCTCTCCCCATATAACAGCAATAGTTACCATTTAGAGCTTTCTTTAATTTAGCATTTATTGAGTGCCTACGGTACGCTAGGTGTGGTACATGTAATCTCTAATCCTCCGCCAGCCAGGACTTGAGGTGAAGTGACTTGCCCGAAGTCGCCCGGCTCTGCTCTCTCCTGCCCTGCACACCCTTCCCTCCAGCCAAGTCCTACTTCCCACATACTGTCTTCTCTTGGGGAGGAAATTCCTGCTCCTACTTTGGTTTCCTGTTCACGGGCACCTCCTCTCTCTCACCCCTCAGTTCACCACCAGGATAATTGGTCTTGCCCTCCCCTGCAGCACTTAGAATATACCCCCAGAGGATGTTGATAGTGCGGGCTCACAGCTCCCTGGTGCATTGTCCTCTTGGCCTCACCCTGCTTGAAATTCTACTGTTCATTTCTCGGTTTATCAGTTTAGTAGAATGTAAATTCCACCAGGGCGCATGAATGAACGCTACGCATCCGTCCATCAGCAATTAACAAAGGGCTATATTTGCATATTGCCTTCCGATTGGTGAATCCCGTAGTTTCTAGTTTCCTCCCAGCCAGTAGGGTGAGGGTCAGAGGGTCGGCATCTGTGGCCACACTTCCTGTAAACCAGCTCTTCCTACCCACTGGAAAAGAGTGCGGGTGGGGGTGGGGGTGGGGGAACGACCCTTCATTCCCCAGCCTTTCCTTCCTCCCTACCCCTGGGGTTGGCACACCATCTAGTCACTGGAAAGGGTGACTTCACTTGGTACATCTGAGAACCAGAGCGGGGAAAGGTTGATGTTACAACGAGCTGGGGCAGAGGGAGGCCAGGAACCAGGGTCCTACTATGCTGCAGAGATCGGCCACATTGTGGGGTCAGACCTTTGGGGTGAGTCTGTGTAACACCATCTCGGATCTGAGATCCTTGGGGATCTAGATCGGGCAGGTGCAGGAGGGCTCGGGGAGCACGGGGTGGACTGTACACAGAGTAAACCTCAGGGTATGGGCTGCAAATTCCTGGGCCACCCCCCACCCCCAGCGAGTCCAAGCTGAATACGAGGTTGTCCAGAAGCCTGTGTTCTTAATCAGCTCCCTGGGGGATTTTGACACAGTAGTCACCTCAGAGAAAATCAGCAGAGAGGCACCTGGGTGGCTCAGTGGGTTAAGCATCCGCCTTCGGCTCAGGTCATGACCTGGCGGTTTGTGAGTTCGAGCCCCGTGTTGGGCTCCGTGATGACAGCTCAGAGCCTGGAGCCTGCTTTGGATTCTGTGCCTATGTCTCTCGCTCTGCCCCTCCCCTGCTCGCTCTCTTTCTTTCTCTCTCTCAAAAATAAATAAACATAAAAAAAAGGAATCAAACAGAAGTTGGTGGCAGCACCCCATTAACTTGCGGCCTCAGTCAAGATTTTCTTTAACCTCTCTGGACCTCAGTTTCCTCCTCTGTAAAACGGGGAGACTAATCCCCACCTCAAAGATATATAGACATGTAAAAGTCAGGGCACACAAGAGGTGAGTCAATAACTAGTAGCAAATTATCTTTGTCATGGAATCAAAGCAAAGACAGTGAAACAAACTGTCACACAGGACATGCTCATCCGCTGGCCAAACCCCCCCCCCCCCCAGGACATGGAAAAGTTCAATGAACAAGTTCCTTGCCCTGGTGGCCTCAGGCCTCTCCCTCTACACACTAGAAATGACCCCGTCCCCCATGAACCACATCTTATGTTTAATGACCTATTGTTTCAGGCAATCCAGATTTTCTGGGAAAGCTTTAATCACAAACAACCAATTAGATCATTTTCCATAATATAGGCTTTATATTTGCACCAAATTGATCTTTCCTTCCAGCTAAAAGGTCATTCTTTTTCATAAAGATAATTTACTAAACGTACAGGGAAACAGGGCTGAATTTTAATACTTTATGAGGCTTTTCACTGGTGTAAATTCATACATCATGCAATCATCTTCCTTATACCACATGGCCTCGTACTGATTCAGGAAATATGAGCCCCTATCCCTTGTCCTTTTCACATACATAAGAGGTTGAATGCTATACATTGCATGTACCCGATCATCTTTCTGATTCCTGCTTTCTCCTCAGTCGGCAGTAGAACCTGGAATCGTGATTCCTGGAGCCAAGCACAGGCTTTGGGTGCAGAGACTCAAGCTTCCATTCAAATTCTGACTCTGCTGTGCTTAGCTGTAAGACCTCAGGACCTTTGCACTTGGCTGTTCTCTTGGACACCCTTCCTACAGCTAGGTCCTTCTCAGCTAAAACATGAACTCATCAGAAAGGTCAGCCTGGCTTCTCCATACACGGTCTCCACTCCTCACATCAGCTCGTTTCAGTACTTTTATAATTAATTCACCATATTCTGTTTGCTTTTGTGTTTTCTGTCCTTAGAAGGCAAGGGCTTGGCCTGACGTAGGCTCTTGTGATGGAGGCTGTGTGGGCATGTTGGCCAGTCACGTCCATACACGGGGCCTCAGAAATCTCATCTGTAAAAGAGGGATAAAAATCCCCAGGCCTGAGGTCTGTGTGAGGATTACAGGACACAATGACACCTGCGGTTCTTTGTGCCTCCGCCCCCAGAGGTCAGCCAGGAAGGGAGACGGATGTGATCCCGGATCTGGCTGGAGTCACAGGGGCTAGAAACGAGGCCATGTCTCAGCTTGTTCCTGGACCTCCTACAGTTCCCCCAAGAGACGATTGGGCGCCCTCCTACTTGCCCTCCAAGGTCTCTCCCATTTCCTCTTTTTTTTTTCCCTCCCCCACCCATCCTCACCAGGCTTCCCAGGGTTGGAAGGGGTTTTCCTGGGAAGGAGATGAGGCATGAAGCCTTTGGAGGTCAGCATGGGTTAGTTCATTACAGGTGCTTCAGGGAGAGCCCTGCTTTACTTGTCATCTCCCCTCCCCCACCCCTGATCCCAGGGTTCCCAAGGCACCCAGAGCAAGGCATGGAAATGGAAACTGCTTCCAAAGGCCAAGTTCCTGCATTCCTGTCTCCTGTGCTGGCCCCCCTTCTTTTCACCATCCTCAGGCTTTCTTCCTCCTGCACCTCCTACTATGACCTCCAGTCTCAACCAGATCCTACCTGCAGTGGCCACAGCTCCTGGGTCTCCCTCACCAAGCCCTATTCTTTGGGACCCACTGCGGTACAGCCTAGAGCTTTCCTTAAGAGCACAGCCTGACTCCCCCCAGCCCCCCACACATGGACTTTGCAATGTGGGACACATTCCTGCACCCCCCCATCCATGAAACTTATGAATAATAGTTCCTACTCATTCACTTCCTCAATCCATATCTGTGTGGATATGTGCCACAATTCTTTTCAGCTTTGGGGATACATCGGTGAACCAAACAGATGAAATTCCTTGCTCTCCTGGAGCTTACATTCTGGTGGGGGAAGACACACACACACACACACACACACACACACACACTGAAAAAAAAAAGAAAATATATAATAAAAAATATAATAGAAACATTCAGCAAGGAAAGTGGTTGGGTGGGGAGCATGTGTTGGGGGGTTCACTTGGCAGACACAATTTCTTTGAATTCTCACAACCACGTTTCAGTGGAGAAGCCTGAGATCTAGAGAAGCTAGGTGATTAGTCCAAGGTCATGCGGTTTGGAAAGCAGTGAAGTCAGAATTTGAATCTAGGTCAAACCTATGGTATCTTTAAAAAGTGATTCCTGACAATGTATATGCCTCTGAATCGGTGCGGTAAATACAGTTGCCTTTTATTTCTGGGACAATTCTTTCAGTAATAAAAGAAACAAACAGAAGAGATCTAAGTACACATTATGTTACAGCTTTTATTGAGGAATGCAATAAACACACATATCATTTTCCTGTATAATTTTAATGGCCTGCGGGAGAGAATTTTAGAAAAGCATCTCAGTCGGCTGAATGACGAGTTTAGGGAAAAAACTGACTCAGCACAAACCCCTCATCCCCCCAGATGAGGTCACTGCAGTTGGGCAAGGTGACTCGAGGTCGTTCACCAAGGCGATCACCAAGCCGAACCGGCTACACCAGATTCCCCTGTCTTTGTCGCTTTAACAGTACGGGGCACTTGGTGGCTCCAGAGGGCGCTATAGACTGGTTCCCCAGAGGACCGCCAGGGGGCGATAGACTGCAACCGACCTAGGTGAGCCGGGGACCGACTCCCCCTGGGAGTGACGTCATCTGGCGATCCCGAGCCGCGGATGCGAAAGTCAGATGAGGGAAATTTCTGATGAAGGGAGAAACGGCAAGAGAAAAGACACCGAGGCTAGGACGTCGGTCCATTCGGCCTTCCCTGATTTCGGATTCCCACTGTTGCCGCCTGGACAGCTCTAAAACAAAAGCCTGACTGTCGCCACCCATGAAACGCTGTTAAGGACATCAACATAGCTTACAGAAAAAAAAAAATCTAAACACAGACCTGCATGATCTTGCCGCGGCCTAATTCCAGGCCAACGTCCCCTGGAGCCCTACTGAAATACTTTCAGTTCTCTAAATTCATCACATTCTCTCTACCCTTTGAACCCTGAAACCTTTGGTTCACTCCACCTGAAATACTGTTCGCACCAGGTTAACGGAGAACTACGTCCGTCTTTCAGCTACATGTCACCTCTGGGACATCTTCCCAGGCAAGAGCCCTTCCCTCATCCCCTCTACCCCTCAACTTCAGTTTGGAGTCGGGGGCCCCTTCTGAGTTGCCACCACCGCATAGGCTTCCCCTGCCACACTGTAATGAATATCCGGCCTTGCCTTTCTCCTCCAGCGCTCGTCACAGAGCAAAGCAAACGTAGCGTTCATCAAACGATCGCAGAATCAAAGCAGAGATAGCACGGGGTTTAGGCTCTGCCACTAGTGTGACCTCAAACTATCTGGCTCGTGGGTTTGTTGTGGGGGGAGTAAATACATTAATACATAAAAAGTGCTTAGAAAATGCCTGGAACATTGTAAGCACTCAACAAACTTTGACTTCTTTTCCCAGCGGCCAGTGTCCGTCATTGCCCTTTTAAGGGACCCACCCACTTTCCATATAAGCGGAAGTACGCAGTGAGGGTTCCGGAAGTGACCTCAGAGCCCCTCAGAAACATGGCCGCAGAGCATTCTTCCGGAAGCCGTCACGGGCATCTTCGTGACGCAGAACGAGTTAGAGCGTCCCGTGGGGTTACCATGGTGCAGCTCTCAGCCCCCATTCTCTCCGCTTCCTCTCCCGCCTGAGCGCCGGGAACGGGAAGGCGGGCGTCGGGTCCCGCCCGCGACGTAGACACCACCGGGGGGGGGAGGGGTTGGGAGAGCAGGTGACGCTCTAGGCGAGCTCGTACGAGTCTCTATGGTGCCGAGCGCTCCTGTGCGCCGCTCCCGCGAGTCCGGGCGGACGTTGCCCCTTTAATCGGCGGAGGGCGGTGCCGAGGAGGTCCCGCGAGAGCGGCGGGGGGCGGGGGGCGGTGCCGAGGCTGGGGGCCTGTGGCGGATGGAGCCCGCGATGGAGCCGGAGACTCTGGAGGCGCGAATCAGTGAGTGTCCGGGAGGGGCGCGGGCCGGACCGGAACCGGAACCGGGGGCACGAGGCGGGCCCCTTCCCGGCGGGGGCGGGGTACGCGGCGCCCCCTCCCCACGCTCCGCCTCCGGCCCAGGAGAGGCGGCGCCCCGAGCCGGTCCCTCCGACCCTGGGGCGAAGGAAGACCCCCGGCAGCTGCGGGGACCGTCGCTGGGAGCGGGCGCCGCCCACCTATCCGATCCTCGGGCCGGGACCCTCGGGGAGCAGTGAGCTGCGCCCGGCTCTGTCCGTAGAACCCCCAGGACGGAGACTGTAGTCCCCAAAGCCCCGAGGCCCACACTTCTCCCCTGAAGAGCGGGCCCTCCGAGCCATTCTCTTGGGCCCGGGAGGGAGCAAGCCAGCGGCCCCCAAGGCTGCAACTCAGACCCGGGCGGGAGGGCTCCTACTCTCCGCGGGCCCCAGATCGTCCACTCTGGCTCTGCATGGCGTGATTCCCTCCTAGCCGTTCCTTGAGTCTGCAGCTCCTCTCAGATTTGCTCGTTTCCTCGCCCAGGAGGGGAGGACTCACTGGCCCATCTGATCCTCCAAGCTCTGGCCGTACAACGAGAAACCTTCAAACCCTAGAGGCTGGACAGGGTCCCGTTTGAGACTCCAGAAGTAATATCAAGCTATGTATCACTAGCCTCGGCCCAGCCCCTCAGATTCTGTACCTCCACCCAAGACTCTTCCCAGCTCTTGCTGACCTTCCTCCAGAGGCCCCTGAACCCCTTTCTCTGTGGCTTCTCAGGCGCGGGTTTCTATTACTCAGGCTTCTGAATCTCCATAACCACCTGACCTCCCTATCCCACACTGCTGATGGAGCTCCTCGGCTCTCACAGCTTTCCTACTGGACTCTCTCTCCCTAGGCTAGTGACCGCTCCCTCCCAAGTCTTCCCTCTCCTTGGGCTGCGTCTCTGCCAGGGCCTCAGGGAGACCTCGGTCTACCTTCAGCTCAGCCCCTTGGCCCCCAGCACACCAGGGAGCTGCACAGGGTGGTTTGGGGTCATGGCCAGCCCGTTTTGAGCCAGTCTCGAGCAGAATTGAACTCTGAGGTTGGCCCCAGAACAACAACATTTCCAGGCGTGTTTCAGAGTCCCGTCTGGCCAGTGGAGGGGGAGGGCATGGAGAGGAGGCACTCAGAGGCCATGGAGACTGTTCCAGAATGCCCAGGTGTCAGCAGCAACTTGGGAGGACGGGCAGGGCCCTGGCTGACAGATCCGACATATCTCAGGACTTGAGGGTGATGCAGAACTGCCTCATGTTTAGCAAAGAACGGGATTTTCCGAGAGTCCAGAAAGAGTCCGATCTGAGAAACAGGAGCCAGGACCCCTGGGTTTGGCCGTAGGGCTGGACTCTAATAGACTGAGGCCAAGATTGTTTTCTCTTTTTCTTCCTCTTTCTGCACTAGCAAAATTGTAAGCTCTTCCCTTGCAGTGGTTGGAGGTAAAGAGTAGCTTCTTGTAGGTAAACGACAATATTGTCACCGTTGTGTAGTGACAGGGGACAGTCATGCTCTATTGTGAAACACTTCCCCCTTGCCCTCCCTGGGTGTTCTCCCTTACTGCCTGCTGGGGATTTGGGGCTCAGGCCAGCGAGGTTGGTCAGCTCTCCTTGGACCCAGCGGCTCTTACTCGGAGCCAGATGCAAGGGAGAAAGCTGATGTCTCATGATGCCACCGCTTTTTCCTCACTGGCTTCTGACTCAGGACAGTTTCTAGAACTAGCTTCTCTGTCCTCACTCAGACTCATGTGTCTGACATTTTTAAAAGACTTCCTGTTTTAGGGTCCCCCAGGCAGATGTCATTGAGAGGGCCAGCTCTAACCCCATTCTATCTTTCTAACTCCAGACTGGTGTTCCCCAGCCTCTGGCCATGTTGGGGGGGGGGGGGGCGGGAGACAGAGTAGACAGCCACACTTTCCCTTGGTGGGGGGGTGATGGTTATTCCTGGGTGGTCAACAGGGGCTTTCTTTCTCTGAGGGACTAGAGGGCTTTGCAAGGCTCCTGGAACAGAGGTTTCTATCCCGAGAGAAAATGCTTCATTCACATCTCTGCTCAGCTGTACCTCCTCTGAGAGCTCTCCCAGAGAGAGAAGCGCCCCCCCCCCCAAAAAACACTTTCTATACCTTCTCCTTGCTTTGAGTTTCTTTATACTTCACAAGAGTATACAGCGTTATGTGTTTGTTTATCTGAGTAGTTGGTGTTTCTCTTGCTGGGCTGCCAGCTCCAGGAGGGCAGGGATCTTGCCTTGTTCACTCCTGTGGCCCCAGCACTCAAAATATTTATGAATAAATATGAAGTGAATAAATACTGCCAGGCGCCGGGATCCCAGAACTCGACCTCCCACCACAGCATAGGACCCAAGCGGGCAGGCACCACATGTTGGGTCCCAGCCTCCTTCTGGCCACAGATCCTTCTCTGTCCCACCTCCTAGGCTGTGTTTCCACCACACCCCCTGCTCAGTATCAGGCTTGAGGCAGAACAGGCCAGAGAGGGTGAAGCTTAGAGACCGGCTCCGGGGAGGTAGGTGGTGAAGATCCAGCTCTCACCTTGCGTAAAGTATTTTGTCATCTAAATCGGTCCACCTTTCGCTCCAGATTTACAGAGGGGGAGACAGAGGTTCAGGGAAGTTACGTGACCTACTTGATTGTTTTTTAACCAGCATTGGGTGTCAGGGAGGCGACTGGGCTTGTGTGTCGCCCCCTCCTGTCAAGCTGTTTACCCTTTCCCGGGCACTACCTACCCCTGGACTCAGACTCCCCCACAACCTGTGCCGGCCGCTGAGCCCTCCTTCCTTCATTTGTTTGCCAAGGGGAAATGGGCGTGTGCACAAGAGGCTGGGATGCGGTGCGACAGCAGGCTTGGGCCCACGATGAAGGTCAGAGCTGGGGGACAAAGAAGAGAGAGCGGATCCAGCAGGGCCGCCCTGGGCAGGAGCCAGGGTTAGGGAAGACTTCATGGAGGAGGTGATACCTGAGCCGCACTCCTTCCAAGATCCTTCACGCTCTGCCCTGCGCTCAGTGATCTGCGTCTCTCCTCACACACGGCCCCGTGCTGTTCCGAGGCATGCCATCCCCCCCAGCCTGGTTAGCTCCCACTTGAGTGTTGCCTCTTCCGGGCAGCCTCCCTGGCCCCGAGCCCAACCCGAGTCCCCTGCTCGTGGCTCCTCTGCCTCCCTCCGTCACGCTGTATTGCGAACCTAGCTTCCCTTGGCTCACTTCCCAGCCACATGGCTCCTTGAGAGCGAAACTGTGGCTTCCCCCCCCCCCCCCACCTCTGGATCTGAGTGTAAATTCCCTGAGAATTGTGGGAATACTTTTCAGGAGCAGAACTAGAGGAGGTGCGGTCAGGTAGGCAGACAGACGTGCAGCTGCAGAGGCAGGGGCACTAGGGAGTAGGGGAGCAGCCCCTGAGCACCATCTGTAAAAGTGGGGCTATTCAGGGAGAGGCTGCAAGGAAAAGCCCGTGGACGGGAGCTCATCTGTCCGTTGACGCCACTGAAACATCATCCCTCAGGTCTTGAAGCTATTGGAGCAGGAGGTCAAGGGGACTCTTTTTGCCTGTTCGGTCATCCCCTCTATTCCCTATTGACCAACTGTCTTGCCAGAGAGGGAGTGGGAGAGGCAGGGACGCCTCCCCCAGGCCACGACGGTCCTCTCTCCTACAGACAGAGCCACAAACCCCCTGAACAAGGAGCTGAATTGGGCCAGCATCAACGGCTTCTGCGAACAGCTCAACGAGGACTTTGAGGGGTAGGTGGCCTCCTCTTTTGCTCACCTACGCAACAGAATCTGCCCCGCACCTGCCGCGCCCACGCCAGACCCTGGCCCCCGGGCAGAGACCTCAGTGGGTCGAGACTCCGCTTCCATTCCTAACGTGCTCACAAATGAACGATGGTAGTGGTCCTTCTGTACCACCGGTGGGCCACCCGCTAACCGAACCCATTTTACAGGTGAAGAAGCTGAGGCCCAGGGGACTCGGGTTCCCCACAAAGGAAACGGTAGTCCTGGCCTTAAGCCCACACCTCCCTGAGCCCCGGCCAAAGCTTTGTTGGGACGTGCTCCCCAGCTGGGAGGAAGCCAGTAGGCCCTTTGCTCCAGGAAGAACGAGAACCGCCTGCGTTAGGATTACTTGTCAACAATGCCCCTTTGGGGGCTGTGCGCAGACGGGGACTAGACTGGCAGAGGGCTTGGGGTAGATTTGCTGGCAGGCTCCCCAGGTGGTGAAGTTTGAGGAGCGCGGCTTTCCCTCCACCGCACCGCCACCAGTGCGGGCGCTCCGCTCCGGGAGGCCACGCATAAGGTGCGACACGTGTGATCCGGAGTGCAGCCGCCTGGGTGCGAATCCCGCCCCTCCGTTGGCTGGGTCAGCTGGGCAAGCCTCCGTCCCTTCTCCTGTCACGTGGGGGCGATAGTCCGGCCTGCTTTGGAGGGCCGGAATGAAGGTCGGGCACGAAAATGCACGTGAGGCACCTTGTACATCATAAGCACTCCGTGTTGTCGCCGTCACCGGTGACAGGCCTCTTACGATCCAGCAGACGATGTCACCACCTTCACCGCAAAGGTGCTCTGATTTCTCCCAGCAGAACGTCCTGTGCCCCCTCAAATTCCCAGGGAGCCGTGTCCGCCCTTCCTTCATGGCACACTGTCATGTTGTGCTCCCAGACGGGACCCTTGAGAAGGCCGTGGTCCCCTCTCCCGCTCACAGTTCTTGGTAACGCCAGGAGAGGGACTGAGCTCATACCTTTGGAGGGTCCCTGGCCCCTACTCCCTGTCTGCCCCTGCCCTGTCCTGCTACAGCCTCCAGGCCTCTCCAGTCGGAGAAGGGGCAGGGCCTTTGCATCTACCCACCAAGCCACCAAGGGCTGTGCTCCCAGCAGGGGGGTGTGGCTGCCCTCCCCTGGGTTGCCTCGGGCTGGGCTCCAGCCGATTGGGCTTTGTGCTCTTCCTCTCGCCCAGGCCCCCGCTTGCCACCCGGCTGTTGGCTCACAAGATCCAGTCACCGCAGGAGTGGGAAGCGATCCAGGCGCTGACGGTGAGAAGGGGAGAAAGGGTGTGCCGGCTGTCCCCAGACCACGTGGGTGGCCCCCCAGGGAGGCCAAGACTGAGGTTTTTGGTTTGTTTGTTTTGTTTTGTTTTGTTTTTTTAGAGAGTGCTTGAGCGGGGGAGGGGGGGGAGAGTGCGGAGAGAGGGAGAGAATCTTAAGCACTTAAGCAGGCTCCACGCCCCGCGTGGAGCCTGACACAGGGCTCAGTCCCACAACCCTGGGATCATGACCTGAGCTGAAATCAAGAATTGGACACTCTTGGGGCGCCTGGGTGGCGCAGTCGGTTAAGCGTCCGACTTCAGCCAGGTCACGATCTCACGGTCCGTGAGTTCGAGCCCCGCGTCAGGCTCTGGGCTGATGGCTCAGAGCCTGGAGCCTGTTTCCGATTCTGTGTCTCCCTCTCTCTCTGCCCCTCCCTCGTTCATGCTCTGTCTCTCTCTGTCCCAAAAATAAATAAACGTTGAAAAAAAATTTTTTTTTAAAAAGAATTGGACACTCTTGACTGAGCCAGCCAGGCGCCCCCACATCAGGCTCTTCTTTAGAGCCCAAGGGAAGGGTGCCAGAATGGCCTAGATTGGGGGTCTGGGCTGGCCCCTAGGGGCTCACAGCCTCCCACCCCAGCCCTGCACAGTTAGGCCTTGCGTGGGGAAGAAGCCCCTTAGGATCATCTGGCCCACGGGTTCCCTGCTCCAGCTCTGTCAGATCTCTGGGAGGCCAGTTAACCTACTGAAAGAGGGCCCCCCCCCCCCAGGCCTGCTGAATCTGAGTTCCTTTGGCATCTGCACCCAGGAATCTGCATGCCTGTAAAGCTCCCCAGGTGCCTTGTAGAGTTAACTCAGTCCATCACTGGTTTCCAGCCCCAGGACAGTGCCGTCCTCCCCAAAGGCGGTTCAAGGGCTGACGCTGGACTCAGGCCAGAGTTTTTGAAGCTAGGTCAGCAGAAGAGTGGGGGGGGGGGGAGGGTGCGCTGTCTGTGGCCCCCAGGCACGGGCCACATAGCAGCTCACCATAAAGCAAGGCTGGCCTCAGAGGGTAAACGTTTTTCTTTTAGTGGTTATGTATTTGTTTTAACAAGATAGGGTTGTTTTTGTTTTTTGTTTTCTCAACTATGGGCTAGTCCTACGATTCCACGAATATGTATTGTAAGGCAAGGTAAATGGTGCCTGTTGAAGTTTAAAAAACTACCAAAGGGGCGCCTGGGTGGCTCAGTCATTCGGGTGGCTGACTTGGCTCAGGTCATGATCTCACGGTCCGTGAGTTCTAGCCCCGCGTCGGGCTCTGTACTGACAGCTCAGAGACTGGAGCCTTCTTCGGGTTCTGTGTCTCCCTCTCTCTCTAGCCCTCCCCCATTTGCGCTCTGTCTCCCTCTGTCTTTCAAAAATGAATTAATGTTAAAAAACAAAAATTTTTTTTAACTACCAAAGAAAAATAATAGGAAAATCATTCACAAGTGGTGCTCAGATGTGGCCAGGCTGTGGAGGGGCCCCCTCGATGCTGCTGTCACCGGCCCTCGAGGGCACCCGCCCCGCCTCGTGTCCTCAGGAGTCATTCTGTCCCTCCGAATGCCCATCCCTGGGCTTCCATGCCCTGGTCATGGTTTGTGGGGGGGGGCTGCCTCCTCTGACCCTCCCTGGGGTTCCCCCCCACCCAGGTACTGGAAACGTGCATGAAGAGCTGCGGCAAGAGGTTCCACGATGAGGTGGGCAAGTTCCGCTTCCTCAACGAGCTCATCAAGGTCGTGTCTCCCAAGGTGGGTGCTCCCAGCCTGAGCTCAGGCCTGCGCCATCAATGGGGGCGGGTTGAGGAAGGAGGACCCCCTGTGGGAAGCAACTGACCGCCCTCATCCTGGGGGCTCCCACTGGGGTTCCCACTTCTGCTCAGCTGGAACTCTGCCTGGCATAAACACAGACCCTTGAGTCCGGGACAGCGGGGTGTCCAGAAGGAGGGCTACCAGGCCACCCGGTGGCTGGTGGCTCTGGAGCCACTCTTGGGGCCGCTCAGGCTTAGTGAGGAATGACCGTAGGACATAACACGCAGCTGCTGGGCCAGCTTCCCCAGCACGGCCACTCTGCCTGTGACCTCTCCCCACCTGGGTCTCCACTGGAGGGTCTCTCTGTCCCCACCCCTCAAGAGTGGCCTCCTTGAGGCCTTGGATGCTGAGGACCCAAATGTGAGTGGCGGAGCCTGCTGATGGCCTTGGCCCATTCGGGGCGTGCTCTCTTAGGGCATGCGCATATTTGATGCCCCTTGGGTGAGATCCCACCCCCTATGCTCTTCCTTGTCACACCCCTCTCCTGACCAGAGCAGCTGAGTGTCCCAGCTGGCCCCCCATTCTCTTCCCAGGAAGCGACTAGTGTGAGATCCAGTTCCCTCAGCCTAGTTTGCTGCTGAGAGAGACTGTGCGTGGGGCCCAGGGCTGAGCTCGGTTCCACACCTGCCCCTTCCCTGGCCAGCCCCAAGCCAGGTGGCTCCTTCCTGAGGTCACAGAGTTAAGCCATAGCGGACTGGCCGGAGGCAGGCGCTGGGCTCTGCGCCTTACCCGTGTCAGCCCCGCATCCTTACCGTGATGCCACCGCCGTCATCCCCACCTGACAGGTGGGGAAACAGACACTCAGGGCTGGCCCGGCTAGTGCGCGGCAGAGCTAGGAGGTGAGCTCAGTCCGCCAGGCTGGTTGGGTGGGACGGAAGGGCCCCACAGGCCAAGGCTCCCGAGGGAGTCCTGGGGAGGCAGCCAGGTTGCGGCTGGGGTTGGGGCGACAGGTTTGGGGGCCGGACGACGGCAAAGGCCTGCCCTCCCCTCGGTCTCTGAAGTACCTGGGCTCTCGGACGTCAGAGAAGGTGAAGAACAAGATCTTGGAGCTCCTTTACAGCTGGACAGTCGGCCTGCCCGAGGAGGTGAAGATTGCAGAGGCCTACCAGATGCTGAAGAAGCAGGGTGAGGCACCAGAGGGGGGGCCGTGACCAGCGCCCCCTTCCCTCCTCCCCGAGCTGGGGCTCCGGCAGCTTCTGGCAGCAAGGTCATGGCTCTGCCCTTTAACTTCTCAAGAACATAGAGCTATGGGGCCTTTTTATGGCTCTGTGTGAAGCTAGGTTGGGTGGAGAGAAGGTGAGTGTGGGTCAAACTTCCCCTCAGAGAGTGGCCCCCATGGAGTGGCCTCAAAACATGGGTGCCTAAATGCCACCACGCAGTTTGACATTGTAGTTCAGGAGCCGATCGTGGCCCACTGGAGTCCAGAGCCAGCATGCAGGAGAGACTGTCCTCCACCCTCCATTCTACCCTGGCCGCCCCCGCTCCCCGCTCGCCGCCCAGTTCCGTTCCACACTCTGGCCCTGGGCACGGTTGACGGCCTTCCCACCACCGTCTACTCCAGGGATCGTGAAGTCAGACCCCAAGCTTCCAGATGATGCTGCCTTTCCCCTTCCTCCTCCACGACCCAAGAATGTGATCTTTGAAGATGAGGAGAAGTCTAAGGTGAGCTTCCAGGGAGGGGGAGATGCGGACCCTCAGGCCCACTTGGCCATGAATTCCAGGCCCTGCCCTGAAGCAGAGGCTCGTGCTGAGCACAGTCATGCCGCGGGTGACAGGCACGGTTTATCCAGCACTTCTGCGTGCTGAGTACCTCCCGTCCAGTGCCCCTGCATTTAATAAACACAAGAGCGTGTCTGGTGTCCCTGGGATTGGTCTAAGGGCATTTTATAGGCTGGGCAGGAGTTTGTGTATTTCTGTCTTTGACCTTTTCAATGATAATTTTTTAACTTCGTGTTAAAGAAATCATGTGCTCACGGGCAAGAAATTAAACAGCCCAGAGGAGGTAAGATAAAAAGTAAAAGCTCCTATCCACCTAGTCCCAACCCCCAGAGGGCTCGTGCCGTTGAGTTTCTGGCACATCCTTTGAGAAAGATTCCCTCACGATGGTACTCCCACATCTGGTGCCATCCATCAAGAACTTCTTTGGGGAGCACTCGCGTGCAATGCCTCGGTTGTCCTGACGGCCACCCCATCAGGTGTCGGTGGAGGCTCACTGTTTCATGGAGAGCTTAATAAGTGCCTTATGTCCCTCGGCCAGGAAGTGGGGAACCGGCACATGACCCCGGGCCCGGTACTGGGGTCACGGTCATGCCCCCCGTGTCCCTGCAGATGCTGGCCCGCTTGCTGAAGAGCTCCCACCCCGAGGACCTCCGAGCAGCCAACAAACTCATCAAGGAGATGGTTCAGGAGGTGATCGCCAAGCCCGCGGTGCAGGGAGGAGGCAGAGTGGGGACTGGAGCGGGGCCGCCGAGGCGGGGTTGTGTGTACGCCTACGGGGAACCCTGCGGCGACCCAGCCAGAGGGCTGTCACAGCCAAGAAAGAGCTGACGGGTTGGGGGACCCCAGGGGACAGAGCCAGGACCGGTGTAGGGGGGAGAATGTCCTAGCAGCTGAGCTGACCTGCTCAGGTTGGGCTTCTGCGAGGCTGACTGCCTCTTCTGTGATAAGGAAATAGAAATCAGGCCTTGCTAAGTGAAACGTACGCGTATGTGCTTACGTATCATAAAGAGGGAACGCTGCGCACTTAATATCCAAACAAGTATGCGTATGTCGTGGGTACGGGCTGAAACACTTTTATTTGATGAGGGTAGGCCATCAAAGCTTCAGCCTAGAGACCTACAGGGAGGAAGTCCTAGGTGGTGTTCTGAAGGGCAAGCTGCGTGTCCTCATAGCACAGGGAAAGTCAAGGGTGGCCCCTTTCGAGGAGGGTGATTGTGTCCAATGGCACAGCGCAAGCCCACCTCTCGTCCCGCGAGGGAGGGGCGTGCATGGTAAGCCCAGGGGCACGGGACGGTGGGGTCACTGGAGATGGTGTCTGAGGGCCCCGGAGATTCTGACAGGCCCGTGCAGAGGCCTGGGACCTGAGGGCGTCGGCAGGAGGAGAGGACGTGAGCGCAGGGTCGGCAGAGGGCTTCTTGGACTGGAATGCCCTGGCCTGGGCACGAGCGCCTCGTGGCAGGGTCTGACCTCACACCGAGCCAGGAGACTCTGGAGTGCTGTAGGCAGTGCCTGGCTGAGAGCAGGCATGACCTGGGCTTTCTGGGGCTGATGCCTCCCTAGGACCAGAAGCGGATGGAGAAGATCTCAAAGCGGGTGAGTGCCATCGAGGAGGTGAACAACAACGTGAAGCTACTGACGGAGATGGTGATGAGCCACAGCCAGGGCGGCGCTTCTGCCCGCAGCAGTGAGGACCTCATGAAGGTACGTACGCCTGCCTCTGCCGCCCAGCCCCCACCCTCTCCGGGTCCCCGCCGGCTTGACCCACCCACCCTCCTGTCCCCAGGAGCTGTACCAGCGCTGTGAGCGGATGCGGCCCACGCTCTTCCGACTGGCGAGTGACACAGAAGACAATGATGAGGCCCTAGGTGAGCGCTGGGCGGTCAGCCCTGAACCTCCGACCCCTCCCCCGCTCCCTTCCCAGGACTTGCTAATTATCTGCAGTTGGCAGGACCCACCACCAGGGGGCCCCCCCCCCTCCTCCAGCCCCGACCTTGGGTTTCTCCACATCGAGGAAGCGGAGAGCAGGGGCTGATATGGTCATAAGACCCTACGGGCCAAGCCTCTACTCAAGCCCACAAGCTGAACAAGCTGAAAGGGGAAGAATTGTCCCCATTTCACAGCTGGGGCTCTGGGAGGGAAGGGACTTGCCCAGATCACAGAGCATAACGGTGGCCGAGCCAGGGTGGACCAGGGACTCTCTCCGGACACTGCCTCCCTCCCTGCTAAGGGCTAGAAACTGAGGGCAAATCCCACAGGCCTCAGTGGTTCCAGCGCGGGGCCCCATGACTCTGTCACAGCCACATATCGGGTTGTCATCCTTATTCTCTGCTACCATGTCAGCTAGTCTCTGGGGCAGCAGTCTGGGAACCATATTAGCCCTTGATTCGGTGGGAGTTCACTGAGTGCCTCCCAGGTGCCAGGCACCTGGTCCTTGCCCAGGAGACTTACTGCCCAGACTCCTCTAAGCCTTGGCCCCTAAAGGGATAATATTGGTAAGGGCCTAGTTTGTGCCAGGCACTATTGAAGGCCCTGGGGGCACGGCAGTGATTAAAATCAACAAACGCCAGGGGGCGTCTGGCTGGCTCAGTCAGTAGAGCATGCAACTCTTGGTCTCGGGGTTGTAAGTTCGAGCCCCGCGGTGGGTGTAGAGATTACTTAAAAATAAAATCTTTTAAAAATAGGCAAAAACCATATTCTCCACGGAGCTTGTAGCCTAACGAGAGGAGAGAGGCAGCGGGCAGTGACCGTTTGTCAGATGGTGGTCAGTGACGTGCAGAACAGCCGGCAGGGAGGGGACTGGGGAGTGGGGGTGAGGAAAGGGCTCCAAAGACCCCAAGGCAGGAAGGAACGAAGCTACGCAGAGATGCGAGGGGCGTCCGCACGGCAGAGCCAGTGTGGAGGCTGAGGCCATAGCATGCCGCCGTGTTTGGGGTGGTGGGGACGGTGGACGAGGACGGGCGGTAGAGGGTCTGAGTGAGTCAAGCAGACGGGACGCCCCCAGCCCCAGCCCCTCGCCAGGGCTGCAGTAGACGCAGGGACCTCCTCTCCCCCCAGAGGCCCCCGTGTTCCCTCAGCCTAGTGTCTCCCCTCCTGCCCCTTCCAGCCGAGATCTTGCAGGCCAACGACAACCTCACCCAGGTCATCAACCTGTACAAGCAGCTGGTGAGGGGCGAGGAGGTCAACGGTGACGCCGCAGTGGGCTCCATTCCGGGTGAGGAGACAGCCGGGGGCGGGGGGGGGGGGGTGCCGCCAGGCGGGAGTGGCACAGAGCCCAGGGCGGAGCACTGGCTCCAGAGCTGGGGGCTGGGAGTGCCAGGGTGACCTTGGCCCCTTAAGATGAGGAAGGCCCCCGGGGACAGAGCTTGGGGGGAGTCTCTGCCAGGGCTGCAGCTGTGGGGGGAGGAAGTGAACATGGGGCAGAGGGGGAGGGAGGCAGGGTTTGGCAAGGACGAGTAGAAGAAGGAAGGCCTTTCTTTCACTTGATAAATCTGGCACCTGTTGTGCGGGGCTGGATGGCACGCTCCGTGCTTGGTTTCCTTACCACGAGGTGCGAGAGAGGGGTTGACACCTAAACGTGGCAGGCTCGGCCCCAGTAAGGGTAAAGCGACAGCCCTGGGGACGCACAGAAAGGGTTCGAACGGGCCCAGTTGGGGAGCAGTGGGGGTGGATGCTACCACGGAAGCAGCCGCGTGTAAGTGAGGCTTCAAAGGATGGGAGGCAGTTTGCCAAGTGGAGAGAAGGAGCAAATAGGTTCTGGACAGAAGGGACTCCCTGTGCTAGAGAAAGGGCCTGGTGGCAGATTTCGGGGGCAGGGCAGCCTGGCCAAGGAGGGGGAAAGAAGCAGGAGGGCTGTGAGCGGTGGCGGTGGGGGGAGGGGGGGGTAGCAGGCTGGCCTCCAAGAGCCTGAGCGCCCTCCACGCAGGACGGGCCTGACTCTCCTTTCCTCCCAGGGAGCACCTCGGCCCTGCTGGACCTCTCAGGCCTGGATCTCCCTCCCGCGGGCACCACCTACCCAGTCATGCCCACCCGCCCCGGTGACCCGGTCAGCCCCGAGCAGCCTAGCACCTCCGTTTCCCTGCTCGACGATGAGCTCATGTCTCTGGGTGAGGAGGGGGCCGGGCCCAGAGGAGGGCGGGCTGGCTACAGGCGGCGGCGGGGGGGGGGTGATGGGGGGGTGGACATGCCCGCAGCATGTGAGGCAGCCTGGATCCCACGAGTCCCGTGGAGGGTGTTGTGGGTGTTAAGCCCATTTCACAGCCCAGGAGGCTGAGGCTCAGGGAAGTTAAGGAGTTGTCACCAGGTCTTCCAGTCAGAGGGTGAGACCAGCCAGCCTCTAAACCGACCTCTGCCAAGCCCGCCACACCTCGGCTCTGGTGGCCTGAGGGAAAGCCGGCGAGATGTCTCCGCGGCAGGTTAGAGCCTAGAATTGGGAGCTGCCCAGCAGACGGTCCCCCCCACCCCCCACTTGAGAGGGAGAGGGGCAAAGAGAGAGAGGCCAGGCCCCGTAGCTCCAGAAGCTCCAGGGAAGCCGGTGCCAGAGCACCAGCCGCCCGGTGCCTCCATCTGGTCCCGGACTACAGGTTCCAGAGCCACAGGGAACCAGTCGCACGCCTGGGGAGGACGCAGGGGGCACCCAGCCAGCCAGGCAGTTCTCAGGATTCCAGCTTCCGGCACAGCCCCCTCTGAGAGCTTGAAGCGGGAGGACGTGGTGATAGCCTCTTCACAAGGGCCCTGAAGTTACTTAAAAAAAAAGAGAGAGAGGTTGAGGTCTGTCAAAAGAATCTCGAAAGTTACGTTGGGGAACTGACTTGGAAGCCAGGAGTCAGACCGTGAGCCAGTTCTGAGGTAAAAACCAGACCCGACGGACCAGAAGCGTCGGTGCGCCTGCATGCCGGGCGAGCGGCTTCCCTCACCCCTGCTGCCACACCGTCTGAACGCAGACCACCCTCCTCCCACCACGGGAGTGGGTGCCACCAGCGTCCCCGCTTTCCAGACGCGAAAGGACAGCTCCCAAGGCTTTAGGAAGGCTAGGTGACGTGCCCAAAGGGGGGCACGCGAGTCAGGATGAAGCGCTCGGATTCTGACGCCTTCCCCTGAGCCTCTTTGCTGCTCTGACTCCACTCGGCGGCCAGGAAAGGGACATAAGGACCGGGAGTGCATCGTGAGGGATGAGGGGACGGCAGAGCAGGACGAGCTCCCCTCTGGGCCCCGCGGCTGGTGCCCTCTCCAAGGGGGTCTGCCCACAGCGTGTCCGTGGGCCCACGTACGCATCCCATCCGCCTGCCCCCTTTCCATTCCGAGCTGGGGGTGCCTCAGGGAGAGGGAGGCCTGACCTGTCTTACAGAGAGGGAAGGATGGTCCGGTGACAGAGCGCACACGGGCTCATCTTCCCCAGCAGAGCCGGGACCGGGCAGCAGCTGCCCGACTGGGCCCGGCCCCCAGCGAGCGGCTGCCTCAAAGCCACCTTCTCACGAGAAGCAAGGTGTGCTTCGTACTTCCTGTCCCCAAGTTGCTTCAGCAGAGCCCTGAGCCTCCAGCATCTGTTGGTTTCTACTCAAAGGGAAAGGAAATGTGGGAACAGGAACCAGAAGGGCCAGGGCAGCACCCACCCAGCCTGGGGGAATAGAGGAAGCCCTGGGACCACAGGGTCGGGGGGGCTCGTCCTAACCGGCTCTTTGTGGCAGGAAGGGCGAAGGGTGGGGGCGGGGCAGGCAGCGGGGACTTCCCGTCCGCCACTGTTGAGGCACTTCATCACATCGGCCTCCTTTATTAGTCAAGACGGTCCCCTCAAGTCTTACAGATGAGGCCCAGGGAGGTGGGCACCTGCCCGAGGTCACACGGCCAAGCGGCAGAGCTGTGTTCAGACTCCAGCAGCGAGGCCACGTTGTGTCCGGGGCCGGATGCTGCCACTTGCCAGCTGTGTGGCCTCGGGCAGGTTACTCACCGGCCTCAGTGTCCGCTTTGTCAGCCCCGAAAGAGGGATGACAGCCCCACGCGCACTCGTCAGGATTGTTTGAGGATCGCGTGAGCCCCGCGTCTGAGGTGCCCGACGCTTCCGGGCGTGTGACAACAGTCACCGCTCGGTTGTCCCTGCTCTCGGAGAGGTGTGCCCAGAGGAAGAGGCCCAGCAATCAGAGCCTCCGGTGCCTTGCCGGTGCCTCTCAGCTCTTCAGGCTGCATCTCACCGATTCGGGATTCGCTGGCAACGGGCCAACTTGTCTTCTGTGGATAAAACCTATGGCGGACTTGGCCCAGGGCGTGCTTCGGGTCAGACCGGGTGGGTGACCCCCTGCCCTCTGCGAGTCGGCAGGCTAATGAGCAGAGCCATCCAGAGGGCCCACGGCTGTCCTTGGCGCCAGCCGGCCAGCCCTGTCGGCGCGGCCAGGGCAGATGGGGCCTTTAGAGCCTGCCCCCGTTCAGCCCTGCAGCCGTGTCCCCGGGGACGCGGCAGCCCAGCCCAGCCTGGCTGCTCAGAGTCTGGGGCGCCGCCTGCCCCCTGGCACTCGGAGGCTGTGGCCGCGTGGGGGCAGAATGCCGACCCCTGCCCGTGGACCCACCCCCGGCGTCTCCCACTCCGTCCTCCCTTCCCGCCACCCCTGGGTCCCCGGCGCCGGCTGACCACGAAGACAAAAGTCCCGACGTCCGTAGTTGAGGTGGCTTCGGAGTGCAGGAGTGGAAGCATAAGTGGGCGTGGGGAATGGGCCTTCAGGATCTTTGGTTCCTGCTTCTGCTCTGCTGCCGGTTCCCTCTGAAAGTGGGTTTTCTCGTCTGAGCTAAGCCTCTTGGAGCGATACAGGGGGGAGCGCGGGAGCCACGGACCCCAGGCCAGCACGCAGCCCCCCAGCTCCCTTGCTTCGGAAGACCTCTAGCTCCTTTACGTCTGTCTTGCTTCCCTTCAGGCCTAAGCGATCCCACACCCCCTTCGGGCCCAGGCTTGGATGGTGCTGGATGGAATAGCTTCCAGGTAGGAGGGCCAGGAACCAGCACAACCCATCCTGAGGTAGGGTGGCTGGGACAGGCAGCCTGCAGCGGGCAGTGCAGAAAGAGGGCCCTGGGGCGGGGTCCCCGGGGCTGAGGCTCCTGTCCTGACCTGGGGGTCCCCGGGCAGGCATTCTCTCCTCAGCTCCACACGCTCTCCTTGCGAGTCAGTGTTGAGATGAGATGAGGTTCCCGTTCCTTTTCTCCTGGTGGTGACTTTACGGTCCCTGGAACGTGCTGGTTTCTAGAGTAGACCCTGCAGACCAGGCCGGCCCATGAGACGGGCACAGGCCAGCAGGAGTGTCGTCCCCTTCCCTGCTGCTGCTTCCCCAGATGTCACCCGAGGGAGGGGCAGGGGCCTCAGGGCAGCGCCAGGCGACCCCGACCCCTCTTCGGCACCACCCTACCCACCTGCGTGCTTTGTGTGCCCAACAGTCATCTGATGGCGCAGAACCCCCCGCCCCGCCTCGGGTCCCCAGCGCGGATAGCCAGCCCCCGGCACCGATGTCTCTGCCGGCGAGCAGCGGTCTGGACGACCTGGACCTCCTGGGGAAGACCCTCCTGCAGCAGTCCCTGCCCCCGGAGTCCCAACAAGTGCGGTGGTGAGGGCACAGCCTGGCTGGGGTGGGGTGGGAGTGTCCCCCGCCCCCAACAGCATCCGCTTCCGGGCTCTCCCAGGCCCCGCGGCCAGAGGCCCGGTGCCTGCGTGCTCCCGTGGGCAGCCGTGGCTAACGGACCACCGCGTGCCAAGTACTGCACTGGTCTTGAGGGAGGCAGCGGTGCCCGAGGCAGGTGCAGGGCCCATCCCGCGGAGCACAGAGCCGTGTCCCACCGGGCAGGGGTGGGGGACAGGCCCCCGGTCTCTCCTGTGCCCCCGATCTCTCGGCCCCCGAAGATTCACCCCCCCAATGCCACATCCCCCAACAAGGGAGAAGCAGCAGCCAGCCCCCCGGCTCACACTCCGGGACCTACAGAATAAAAGCAACTGCAGCTCAACCAGCTCCAGTGCCACCGGCCTCCTCCACGCGGCGTCCCCCGAGCCCCCTGGGCCTCCGCAGCAGCCCACGACGACCGAGCTGTCGCTGGCCAACATCACTGTGCCCCTGGAGTCCATCAAACCCAGTGAGTGGGCCGGGGGTGCGAGTGGGTCGAGGCTGGGCCGGGTCAGCACGCCGCCCAGAAGCACCCCCCCCCCCCCACCCCCGTTGTCCCGTTGGGAGCGCGTGCCACTGCGTGACCCAGGGAGGAGCTCTGGGCAAGACCCTTGTCCTTCGCGGGCCCCCTGCTTCATCCTTCCCAGAGCGAGGGCAGCGTGCTCTGCACGGTCCAGGCCTCCACAGGCAAGACGACTCCTTACGCTGGCTGCCGGGTGCTCCCTCCCCAAGAAGGCAGGACCAGGACATAGAGGTTCCGGGTCTCTCCAAGGTCACGAAACCGAGCCAGGATAAGGATGTAGGTCCAAGTCCAAGCTTCTGCTGCCCAGGGGCAGTTGGGGACCACTCGCAGCCCAGGTCAGACAGATGAAGACTGGCCGGTCGTCTCAGCCTTGTCCGTCTTGTGGGTGCACCTTGACCGAGGGCATCACCCCTTCAGTGTCCCCAAGAAGTGGCCGATGGTGCCCCTCTCTTACCAGTAGGGAAGGCCCCGAACACCGGAGTGACTGTGCTAGAGTCACACGGTGAGAGCTTGACTCCAGCTCACCCATAGGCCTTCACTCCAGCACTCCAGGGCCATAGTCCCACGGCCCTGGGGGATCCCCCGCCGTCACTCAGCCCGGGGCGTGCGTGTCTTGCCTCCACCGACACAGTAGAAGTTCGCCCGCCCCGTCCGGGTGCCGGTCTGTACCCGTAGCCCCACTGCTTCCGGGGTAAAGGCGAGGACCTGAGTTTGTGGATTCGAGTGCCTGCTGGGAGCTGGCTGGATGTGCTTGGGCTCAGGCCTGGCACCCCCCCCCCCCCCCCATCGCCCTGTCCCCTTTGCCCTGCCAGGCAGCATCTTGCCAGTGACGGTGTATGACCAGCATGGCTTCCGGGTCCTCTTCCACTTTGCCCGCGACCCGCTGCCCGGACGCTCGGACGTGCTGGTGGTGGTGGTGTCCATGCTGAGCACCGCCCCCCAGCCCATTCGCAACATCGTTTTCCAGTCGGCTGTCCCCAAGGTGACAGGAGCGTGCCTCCTTCCTCTCAAGGCAGGGTGACCCGGGGCTGGACGGGGAGCCAACCGGTGGGGGGGCAGGGGGCAGGGGATGGAAGGGAACCCAAGGACAGAGCCCCTGGCCCCCTAGAGGAGCTGGCAGGGAGACTGGGCCTGGTCCCTCAGAGGGTGGGGACAAGAAGCGGGGGGCTCAGCTGGGCCCCGTCCCGCCCGTCCGCAGGTCATGAGAGTAAAGCTGCAGCCGCCCTCAGGCACGGAGCTGCCGGCGTTTAACCCCATCGTCCACCCCTCGGCTATCACCCAGGTCCTGCTTCTCGCCAACCCCCAGAAGGTGAGGGGCCTGGCTGTGACGACGCGCCGCTGTGGGGGTGGGGGCGGCCCCTTCTCTCGCTCTGACCCTCTGCGTTCACTGTCTCTGCCCCAGGAGAAGGTTCGCCTCCGCTACAAGCTTCTCTTCACCATGGGCGACCAGACCTACAACGAGATGGGGGATGTGGACCAGTTCCCCCCACCTGAGACCTGGGGAAGCCTCTAGAACAGGGAGGGGCGGGGGAGAGGAGGGGGGAACAGGACTGGCCACTGTCTGGCCTGCGGGGGGAAGGCCGTGGTGGCCTAGGACACCCTATGTTCCCACGGCGACATCCCCTGGGCCTGGTGCTTCTCCCCTCACCCCTGCGGCCCTCTCCTTACTCGTCTCCTCCCCTGCGCAGATGGACCCAGCCGAAGACTGGGCCTGGGTTTGCACTGCTGGGGACCTTGGCCACAGGGGAGAGCCTAGAGCAGGGAACGGCTGTCTGGCCCTGGAAGGACTTGGGGTCATGGGGGAGAAGCATGGCTGTCGGGCAGGGGCCAGGACCTCAGGCCCAGCCCTGACCCCAGCCTGGGGTGGGGTCATCCCCACCCGTCTCTTATGCCTTATGGGAAGGCCCAGCCATAACTTGGGGGCCATGCTGGAGCGGGAACCAGCTCAGGCCTCCTCCGTAGGAACCGGGTGACTGGCGGGGGGGTGACGCCTGCACCCCCAGCTCTTTGCACTCTCTGCTGTGTGGTTTGACTCTCTTTGCTTTTCTTTCTCAGTGGCCCTGTGGTCACCATCTCAGGGGGCCCGGTTGGGGGAGCCCCACCCGTCCCCCACTCCTCGTGGGGCTTTCGCTCCACCCGCCCGCCCCCTTGGCCATCAGGCTTCTTGCGGGGCTGTGGGGGCTGTGACTGCTGGCCCCCCGAAGGTCACGCCAGAGCCGGGTGGCCCCAGCTGGAGGCTCAGGGCCACTGGGGTTCCCGGGGCGTCCCCTTCAGTCCCTGGCCTCTGCCGGGGCCTCCTGTGGGCAGCTCACCTCTGCCCGTCCGTCTGTCTGTGGGCAGAGTGGGGTCCGCGTGTGAGTGAGAGCGGGAGTATTTATGGAAATAAAACGTCCTTTTTCCTGGACCAGCTGCTCTTCTGGCCCTTCTGAGGTGGAGGGTGATGGGGGTCCAGGAGTGGGAGGTCCCTGGGGCCGCCCTGTAGACCTCTCCGGCTCTGTCTGTGGCCATCAAGCTGTGGTTCCTGTCCTCACCACCCCCGAGCCCTTCACCGGAAGAGGTGGTGCTGAGTCACCAGAGAGCCGTCCCAGCTGGAAGTGAGCGGCCAGCCGCTCAGACCCGCCAGGAGCTCCAGCTGCTGCAGACGCTGGCTGGGAGGCCCCCGGTTGGTCACAACTTCCTCCTGCCGCTTCTCGGCCCTCCGCGCACAACTGTGGCGCAGCACCGCCCCGGAGGGCCTTGCCTCGGCTTCCCCAGAGACTGCTCCCAGGAAGCAGGGTGCTAATTGCAGCTGGTTTCTAGAGAGGCCCCGGGGATGCTGCGCTGGGCCCCCCGCCAACCCCAGCTGCAGCACACTCACCCCTGGTGTGAGCGGAGTTTAGGCCCTGGTCCAGGCGCAGGGGGGAATGGTGTGGCCACCGCGGAGCAGAGCGAGGGGGAGTTAGCCCTGGGGATTGCCGCGTGATGTGGAGCCGGCCCCACATGCTGCTCTGCAGGAGAGGGTTCCCGTTTCGAAAAGTCTGGGCAAGGCTGCCTGCCGTTTGTCCTCCCTAGCAGATGATGGGAAGGCCTGCATTTAACAAGCCGGTTTCGCTTTGCCCAACCTTGTCCTTCCCGGGCTGAACCCCTTGCCCATGGATACCATCGGGACGCGCTGGAGAACAGCCTGGGCGCTTTTTTCCGTTGAGCAAATGAGGCATGTTTCTCTGTGCCAAGCCTCACTGGACGCACAGGGTGAGAGCTTCCCATCGGCGCAGATCCCTGTGGAGTGCCCCCCCCCCCCCCCACCGCCCGACACACACACAAACACAGCCCTCCTGCAGCAAGGTTTCCAGATGCCCTGACCCCTCCGCGTGCCCCCCCCCCCCCCCCCGCCACAGGGCCTGGTTCCTGATCCTTCCCCACCAGGCCAGACTCTGCGCAGACAATTGTGAGGTCTCTGAACGACAGCGTCTAGTAGGAAGGTTCTTCTAAATTAAACAAAACTTTACTCCCTGTAATGCCGCCCTGGCGTCCCAGGGGCACCACCTGGAGTACCGTCTCTTACCAGCTGTGGAAGGGCTGCTGGTTGGGGTGGGAATGTGTGCAGCTTCGCGCTGGGAGTCTGGGCCTGCTCTCAGCGGGGTCCCTGGCTTGCTGTGTGATTTTTGAGCAAGGTGCTTCCATTTCTGGCCTTTGGGCTCCTTTTTTTTTTTTTAACAGAATTTTTAAAATTTATTTCTTTTCCGAGAGAGAGTGCAAGCTGGGAAGGGTCAGAGAGAGAGAAAGGGAGAGAGAATCCCAAGCAGGTTCCGTGCTGTCAGCACAGAGCCCGATGTGGGGCTCAAACCCATGAACGCTGAGATCGTGCCCTGAGCTGAAACCAAGAGCCAGACGCTCAAACTGCTGAGCCACCCAGGCGCCCCCTTTAGGTTCCTTTGTGATAGTGGGGAGGGGCCCAGTGAGCTACAAGGCCCCGCTGAGGCCTTCTGGAGCATCCTTGAGCAAAGGGGTTCCCCAAGCTCTTGGCCTGGAGTGACCCAGATGCTCCAGGGACAGGGATACCCCTTTCCTCTTTCGGATCTACCGTCTTCCCTTTTTCCTGGTCTATCCATCCAACTGTCAGCCATCCCACAGGTGCCTCTGAGCAGCCCCGTGCCAGGCTTGGCCCTGCGGTCAGCTCACAGGCTGGCATGGAACCTACGAGCCGGGAGCTCAGCATGTCAGGGCAGAGCGATGGGAGGGAGGTGGGGCTGAGGTGCCACAGGAGCCCCGCATCTGTCTAAAGGGCTGGGGGTGGGGTCTAATCATGGGAGGCGGCCCTCAGCCTCCAGTCCCTGGAGGAGTCATCCCCCAGCTTGGGAGTCATCCCCCAGCTTGTGTGTGGATCCCACCAGAGGTCCGGAGCACTGCCCAGGAGACCCAGAGCCTCTGGGGTGCTTGGGCTGGACGGGGGTGAACAGGGAAGGAGTGTTCTGTCTCTCGGGTCACCCCCACCCCCATCTCGGGAGCAGTGGGACTTCCCAGACCTCGAAGCCACACTTCCACTTCTATTCATGCGGCTGGACACAGCAACTCGTTTGGGTTTCTTTTTTGGCAACCGCAGCGCACTGCTTAAGTTTGTGGCAGCCACAAGAAGCCCGTCTCTGCTGCCATCCGGCGCTCCCTGCCCCCAGTGTCCGCGCAGGCGGAGAGCACGGGGGCCAGCCCGGGGCCCGGCCTGGCACAGACCTGCCGCAGGCACCCTCTCCCGCCGTCCTCAGAATGGCCTGTAGTGATGGGAAACAGAGACCGGAAGGCACACGTTAGGGCCCGAGTCCAACCAGCAGTCCTGGGAGGGGCCGCTCTGTCTCCCAAGCCCTCCCCAGCCCTCCGTTGGACCGCCGTTCCCTGCAGTCAGTGTTAAGGGCACAGGGTCTCGGGGGCTGTCAGGATCGTGAAGTCCCCCTGCCCCGGCCCCACCCCCGGGTTTCCTTCTGGCAAAGTCGTTCCGGCTCGAGAAGGCAGGGGAGTTTTCAGAGCCCCCGAGATCATACCACACGCCTAGCTGCTCTGGGCAGAAGCCTCCACTCGGAGCCCAGCACGGATATGACCACGGACGAGCAACCTGTCAAAGTGTCTGAAATGCGGCCCCACGGCTGACCCCTGCTAGCACAGCCTCGGCGCCCAGCCACCAGCCTCCCTGCGCAGCCGACACTAGACCGTCCCAGGCTTGTGCAGTCTGTACAGAGGCCCCTGGGCCCCCGGAGCAGCCCCGGGGACGAAGGAGGGGGCAGGGGCCAGCGTTTCTGGAGTCTCCAAGCAGTGCCATCTGGCACGGCAGGAGAGCACAGGGGGGCTTTGGAGCCTGTCAGATCTGCTTTCCAACTTGGCCTCTGCCGCTTAACCAGCTTGGGACCCGGGGCCAGGGGCTCTGGTCTCCTCACCTGTGAAATGGGGACGAGGATACCGACCCCACTGGAGGATGTGCTGGACCACACGACAATAGGAGCTACTGTCCCCAAGAAGGCAGGACACACGGCGGGGGGTGGGGGGGGCACTTAGGCGGAAATGGGGGCAAGGGTCTTTTTATTCCAGACTTCACAGGCTGAACCCACTCTCGCTCTTACTTCACCAAGGACACGGAGGCTCAGGTCAACCACCTCGTCCACGGTCACCCAGCTAGCGAGAGGCTGAGCCCAGCTGGCCGGCGTCGTCCACACACACTCAAGCTCTGTTCTAGCTGTCTCTGGGGAGGAAATAAGTGTCCATTGATGCAATGCCTCCACTTGCCATTCAAGTCAGCCCTGTCTCTTGAGCTCCTGTGACCATGGCACATTGCCAGGCCATACAGGATTCGGCACGAGCGGAGGAGACCCAGCCAAGTCAACAAGCCCTCGGCGATGCAGCGGGAAAAGGTCTCGTGACCGGAGAAGGGGCTGGCCGGTGACCTCCGAAGCCCCCACTTGTGCATTTGCAGTTCTAAAACTACAATCTCGACCTTCACTGATGACACTGCGGGGTCCAAAAATCTCTGATGACAACATCCTTCGGAGGGGCGGCCTACGATCCAACCTTTGGGGCGTCCGACCCTTTATGATTTGGCATCCAAGTGTGCTCGAGCTTAAGTATACCCTAAAATATACCCCTCACCCGGCCAGCAGCCCCACCCAGATGAGACAGAGAAGAGTGTCAGACTGGAGGGGAGCCTGGCGCCCGGTGGGGAGGCCCCAGGCCTCCACTGGGCTGGTTATATGGCCCCGGTTGTTTCCAGCCGCTGCTGCTATAGCCCCACATGTCCTGACCCCTCTGCAGGCCTGAGCTGGGGCTCAGGCCTGGGCAAGCCTAGGGGGGGAAAAGGGAGAAGCCAGACCTTGCCCTCAGGGACCTTCAGAACAGCTGGGGAAGTGGACAAGCCCAGACCCAGTGTGTTCCAGGCTGGAGGCAGGGCTGAAACAGGGCGGGGACACAATAGAGCCCAGAGGTTTCCCAGACAGTAAAATTGTGGTACCTGGTGGCAAGCTGCTGGTTCAGGAGGTTTCAGTTTCCTATTTGTGCACCCATTAGGTTGTGCCCACTGTACAGATGGGGGAAACGGAGCCACCACGCTGTTCCGGGATCCGGCCGGTGAGGAAGGGGGACGGACAGGCCAGGACTAGAAGCCAGGCATTGCAAACCCGAGCCCTACATTTTAAGCAGCCACGTCTACACTGGACTCTGATTTCTCCCTCCGTCGAGGCATTCCTCAAGCCTGCCCTTTCGCTAGAATCCCCACCAGCGGTCTTCCAGTGGAGAACGGGGAGGTGGGCTAGGGAACCTTGTCTGGGATCTCCTCGGGCCAGCTTGAGCCGTGGGCTCGCAGTTGGGAGGCTCTGACTCCAGCAGCAGCAGCTGGAGGGTCGTCGTTCCCTTCTCGGCCCCTCCCCCACCCACAGCGGGCCTGTCTGGCTCTCCCTTTAGGGACTGGAGGAGCAGCAGCCAGCGTCCAGTGAGTCCTCCCTGTGTGCCAGGCCTCCTCCTCGTCGTCGTCCTCCTCCTCCGTGAAGTACCCAGTCTGCCCACGCACACACGGTAGGGGCTCAAGTAATCCTCAAACTAAGTTAAAACTCGCAACAAAGCAAAGTGCAATGGGCGGGGCCGGACGCTACCTGATGCCCCTCCCTCTGCCCCCAGCCCTGGGGCCCCTGATGCCGGAGAGGGTGGGGGTTCAGAGTAAGGAGAACCTACTGTTGCCCAAAGTCTCTCATGTTGTATTCACTAACAGTTATGGAGCACTTTAAAAAAAAAAAAATTTTTTTTAACGTTTATTTATTTTGGAGACAGAGAGAGACAGAGCATGAACGGGGGAGGGTCAGAGAGAGAGGGAGACACAGAATCTGAAACAGGCTCCAGGCTCCAAGCTGTCAGCACAGAGCCCGACGCGGGGTTCGAACTCACGGACCGCGAGATCATGACCTGAGCCGAAGTCGGATGCTTAACCGACTGAGCCACCCAGGCGCCCCTGGAGCCCTTTGTTATGGAGCAACTTTGTTTTGGGTGGAGGGCCAAAGAAATCACTCCTACTGAGTCTGGGGGATCACAGCAGCACCCACATCACTGCCTTCGGAGAGGAAGGGCAAGGACTGAAGAAGTTTGCTGGAAGAAGGGACTTTACCGATGGAGGGAGCAGGGTGTCAGGGAGCTCCTCTGGAGGGTGGGGCACCCCCCTTAAAGGGGCAGCGGGAGTAGGCAGGGTTATCTTGTCCACTCCTCGGGATGGGCAGGGCCAGGACAGCTGGCCCATCAGGCCAGTAAAGACGGCAAGTCCAGAGTTCCCGGGACTTGTCCAAGGGCACAAAGCAGCAAGGTGGCCCCAGGAAGCCAAAGTCCCCAGCCAGTCTCCAGTCGGGAAGCAGGCAGGGGTAACCTTTAGCTCAAGGTAGCCAGGGAATCCTTGGGAGAGGGAACCCGGGGGCAGCATCCTTGGGCCGGCCCAGATGGGCCAGTACAGGTTGGAGAGGCCTGTCCTTGGCCTCTGCCTCCTAAGCGTGGAACTCTCTTTCTCCTTTAAAAGGGGTGTGAAAGTGGGCGCCTGGGTGGCTCAGTTGGCGGAGCGCTGGACTCTTGATTTCGGCTCAGGTCGTGATCTCGGGGTTTGTGGCATCGAGCCCCTGCTTCAGGCTCTGCGCCATCAGCCATCTCTCTCTCCCTCTCTCTCTCTCTCTCTCTCTCCCTCCCTCCCTCGCTCTGCCCCTCCCCCTCTCGTGCTGTCTCTTTCTCTCTCTGACTCTCAAAATAAAGAAACTTAAAAAAAAAAAGGGGTGTGTGTGTGTGTGTGTGTGTGTGTGTGAAAGTTATTTAAACCCACGGCCGGCAGGCCTGCGTGGGGGGCAGGAACCCAGAGGCCACCGCGGGTGGCCAGAGCCGGCTTACCTGCTTCCCGCCACCGGGGTTGGGCGGGGCGGGGCCGGGGGCGGGGCCGCCACACAACCTGTGTACGACCAGGCGGCCGCCGGCCCGACAGTCGCGGGGACCGGCCGGGGGGCCTGTGGGGGAGGGGGGGCCCGGAAGCCGGGGACGGGCGAGAAAACAAACTTGGAGAGAGGAGTGACCTGGGGGCTGGGGGCGGAGTCGCGCGCGGAGGAGGAGGGAGCGAGCGGCCGCCGGAGCGCGGCTGGCCCAGGAAGCGGAGAGCGCCGCCCACCCATCCGGGGAGAGAGCGGCACTGCGGGCGCAGGCAGGCTGGGCCGGGGGCTGCCGGGCCCTCGCCCCCCCCCCCGCCCCCCGACCGTGACCCCGCGGCCCCCAGCCCGCGCCCAAGATGATGAAGAGGCAGCTGCATCGCATGCGGCAGCTGGCCCAGACGGGCAGCTTGGGACGGTGAGTGTCAACCCGCGCCTTCCCGGCCCCAAGCTCACCCCCGGCCCCGGACCCTAGGGGATGAGGGGTGGGGGAGGCGGGGACGGCTGGACAGCCGCCCTCTGACTGGCCGGATCCCCTCTCTTTCTCCCTCCCCTCTGAGATGCCACCCCCACCTCCCGGGGCTCTGGCCGGAGGGGCTAGGCCCTTTGGGGGAAAGGGGCACCCCCACCCCGATTGGAGCGGAGTGCAGGGAGGATCAAGGAACCTGGGTCTTCTCTGCCTCCATGCGCCTCTTGAGTGGATGATCCTCCCTGGCCTCACTTGTCCCCTCTGTACAATGGGGACAGCTGACCATCTCTGGTTGCCTGAGGGAGGGGGAGGGGCGATCAGGGCCCCAGACCCTGGGGGAGGGGAGGAGACTAGGTCCTGTCGTGGAGGGCTGAGGGGCCTCCCTTGTCCGGCTGTGTGCCTCTTCCCCCCACCAAGCCCAGAGGCCTCCAGCTTCTCTCTCTTGCTTCTGCTTTTCCCAGCCTCAGGTGGAAACATCCCTGGGTCTCTGTTCTCCCTCCCCCCGCCCCCTCCACCCCCCGCCACCCCCTGAGCCCTTGGGGTGGAAGCCAGAAGTTTGGGGAGCACCCAGGGCCTGTTTTCTCTCCTCTGCCCCCTGTGTTGCGAGTTTCCCCGTTCTCTGGGCCTCCGGGGAGGGGACTGGGTGTCCAGAGACCTGGCTCTAGTCTTCAGCTACCCAGATGCCTGTGTGAGCCTGGGCAGTCAGGCCCCCTGGCTCCGGGCCTCAGCGTCCCGTGTGTCCCTGGGCAGGGACCCAGGGCCTGCCGACCACCCCAGGCCAGAGTCCTGCGTGACTGACAGCCCAGGAGTGTGTGAGCTCACACACTTCCCGTTCTTGGGGCCACCCTGGCCTCCTTCTCCCCGGGGTCAGCAGAAGACAGAGGCTGGGCCCTGGGGTGGCTTCTCAACTCCACTGCCTTGGGTTTCATCCGCCCTCCTGCAGGACACAGCCCTGGGTGGAGGAGGAAAAAGTCATGTATCCTATTCCCGCCCCCACGGAATGTGCTCCGACTGGGATGAGGCAGGCAGGCGGGCCACCCAGGGCGGCCTCCAACGAGGAGGGGCACTGGGAACGATCGGGGTCCAGGTGCCCTGTTGAGGGGGCAGGGGGAGGCAGGGGGTTTCCTAACCCGGGCCGCCTCAGCAGAAGCTCCTTCCTCCCCCCCCGCCCAACAGCACCCCGGAGACTGCCGAGTTCCTGGGGGAGGATCTGCACCAGGTACGTGCCCGGGCGGGTGGCAGGGCAGGCCCGCGCAAGCTGTCAGCAGAGGGCCCCGTGAGGACGAGGACGCCATTCGGGGGGTCGGGTTGAGTCATTCCCCAAGCTGTTGGCCATGGGGTCTCCAGGAGGAGGGAAGAGAAAGGTGGTTCCTGCTCTGGGAAAGAACAGGGCGGTGGGGGGGGGGGGGGTGAGGGGCAACAACCTGCCACGCCGCGTAAACCCAGAGCCCCCCTCGCAGGTGGAGCAGCGGTTGGAGCCAGCCAAGCGGGCGGCCCACAATGTCCACAAACGGCTGCAGGCCTGTCTGCAGGGCCAGAGCGGGGCAGACATGGACAAGCGGGTGGTAAGTGGGGGGGGGGGGGGGGGGGGGCGGGAAGGAGGGGCCTGGACCGAACACCTCTGTCCAATGGGAGAGGGAGGTCGGGGCTGGGGTCCCCCTGCTAGTCTGAGCCTCCGACACCAAGAGGGTCCGGACTGCTCTGTCCCAAGACCCCTCAGGCCATGTACTGATGAGGCTCTGCCTCTTCCCCAACCCCTTTTGGACCCCGCCCCCATCTGCACCAACACCCTGAGCCAAGGCCAGGCCTCAGACAGCACCTGAACTTCTCGATGCAGTCTGCACCCAGAGCAGAGCAGAGCAGAGCGGGCCCTCTGCACTGAGGCAGTGTGGGAGGGCTTCCTGAAGGAAGTGGCAGTTGGGCAGATATTAATACTCACTGGTATTAATCAACAGCATTTGTAGACTGATTACCGCTAGTCTGCTGCTAAGATAGGTTAATGCGTTGCCTCACTTAATTGCCGACGACACCCCCTAGGAGGAGGCTGCCTTATTAGCACTTTGTACCGAGGAGGAAATGAAGTCAGAGAGGTAAAGTCTTAAGGTCACACAGCTAGTAAGTGGCAAAACTGAGATTTGATCCCTGGTCTTTCCGGCCCAAGCTGGTGCTCCTAGTAACTCTCAGTGGGAGGGTTTTGAGCTCTGCAGTGACTCAGTCCAGCCACATATGCCCTGGGGCAGGGGAAGGTCCCGGCTCCTGGGGTGTTCCCAGTGCCTTCATTCTCCTTCCAACTCCTTCCAACTGTGTCACCTTGGACAAGCTCCTTGCCTTCTGTTCTTGGTTTCCTAGTGTGTGAGGGTACTTGGTCATTCCTTCCTGCCCAGTTGATTGGTTTCTGGGAGGGGAAAAGGGCACCCCAGGTGGGGTGGGGTCAGGGGACGGAGCCACAGGGAGATGTCACTCCTCCGGGCCTCCTCATCATCCGGTCTCCACTCCTACCTAAGACTGTGGCCCTCCCGGCTTCCCTCTTCCCCTGTCCACACCCAGTGCCTCAGTGGGGCTCTGCCCCCCCCCCCAGAAGCCTGCCTTGTGCTTGGGTGGGGTGGAGGGAGGCTCACTGGGGGCCCCTGCTCACAGCCCGCCCTGCCCTTCCTGCAGAAGAAGCTCCCCCTCATGGCTCTGTCCACCACAATGGCCGAGAGCTTCAAGGAGCTGGACCCTGATTCCAGCATGGGGTGAGCAGGAACGGGGTGCCAAGCGGGGGATCTGGGCTGGGAGGGGTTCCAGGTGAGGGACGGGTGACCAGGATGGGGGTAGTTAGTGTCTTGAGCTGGGGACGGGGGGCGGCAGCCAGGTCTGGGAAGGTGTTGGCTCAGCCAAGATGAAGGACAGATAGAAGGGGCAGGGGGTGACGGGGAGGGAGGAGGCCCCATCACGTGTTTCCGGACGGGAGTGAGGAGCTGTGGGGGCTGGGCCCACCGGTGTTGTATCCACAGGAAGGCCTTAGAGATGAGCTGTGCCATTCAGAACCAGCTGGCCCGCATTCTGGCCGAGTTTGAGATGACTCTGGAGAGGGATGTCCTGCAGCCACTCAGCAGGCTGAGTGAGGTGACCTGCCCCCTGCCCCCTCCCCGTCCAGCTTGCCCAGCCTCGGCTCCCACCTCCCCAGCCTGCCGACCGACCCCCTCCCTCCCCGTGTACCTGCCCCCAGGAGGAGCTGCCGGCCATCCTCAAGCACAAGAAAAGCCTGCAGAAGCTGGTGTCTGACTGGAACACCCTGAAGAGCAGGTGGGAGCCATGGTCCCTGGGGGGGGGGGGGGGGTCCATGCCTAGATCAGCCCATAACGGTGGCCACAGAACCCACACTAGAACAGCGGGGGCAGGGTCCACTGGGTACTGTGTGTACTTGGGGACTCATCCGGTCTTTAGGAACACATGTGAGGGTACATGTGAGAGTTCCTCTCTGAACATGGATGTGCGCGTGCTTGTGCCAGCCGGGGGTGACTCCAGAGCCTGGGGTAGCTATCAGGGATCCCCCAAGATCCCTGGACTGCAGGACGCCCCCACCCTCCACTCTGGAGCTCGGTGGCCGCGATCACCAAGCCCACCACCAGGGGGAGCCCCTGAGCACTCATGGCCCAGGCTGGGCGGAGGCCCAGGGCAAGCAGAGCTCTGGGATGTTCATCCATAAATCCCGAAACCTTGGGGGGTCAGGCATGTGGAAGGGACACTTGGCTCTGGACATGCAACGGGGACAGTGACCTCCCCCCCCCCCACCTTGGGATCGTTGCCAGGCTCACTCAGGCAGCCAAGAACTCGGGCGGCGGTCAGGGCCTGGGCGGTGGCCCCGGCAGTTACAGCCACACGGCCACCGCCACCAAAGTGGAGACGCTGAAGGAGGAGGAGGAGGAACTGAAGAGGAAGGTGGAACAGTGCAAGGTGAGCGAGCACTTGGAGTTCCCTGGACGTGAGGGGGTGGCGAGGGCGGGTACTGACCCCATTTCACAGGGGAGGGAAATGAAGCTCAGAGAGGCGATGTGACTCACCCAAGGCCACACAGCTAGGAAGCAACAGAGCCCAGGATTTGAATCCAGGCCGTCAGCCTCCAAGCTGTGTGCACTCGGCCACTATCTTGTGGCCTCTTGTGTCTACACCGTACCCATCATTCCTGGGAGGCGGGGACTTGGGCTACTCACCACGGTCTCAGTGTGTTTGCTGAGTGAGCAGATGAATGAATGGTGACTAAGACAAGCCACCGTGCTTAGGGTATGAGGCACAGAGATGAGGACTAGAAGCCGTAAACGTCCCTTAAGAGCCGGGGTGGCTCAGTCGGTCAAGCGTCTGACTCTTGATTTCGACTCAGGTCATGATCTCTCGGCTCGTGGGTCCAAGCCCCGCATCAGGCTCTGCCCTGACAGTGCAGAGCCTGCTTGGGATTCTCTCTCTCTGTGCCCCTCACCTGCTTGTGCGCTCTCTCTCTCTCTCTCTCTCTCAACACACAATATATATGTAAGAATTCGAGGGGGGGTCCCTGTGGGCCATCCCCAAATGCAAACCTTGGCAGAGAGAGGAGAGTTGGCCGGGGCCTTCCACGTATAGCTTGGACGAGTCACGAACCCCTCTAGGCCTCAGCTTCCCCTTTCTGTCCCCAAGGACGAGTACTTGGCCGACCTTTACCACTTCGCCACCAAGGAGGACACATATGCCAACCACTTCATCCACGTGAGTCCGAGAGTGGGCTCCGGCCAGTGGAACTCAGGGGTGGACACCAGGGGCCCCCTGAGACACCCTTCAAGATGTGGGAGGGAGGAGTGTGTTCTTAGGGACTCCGGGGGGGAGGCTCAGCTTCCCTTACCCACCCTGGGGCCACTCCCTTGTCCCCGCAGCTCATGGAGATCCAAGCTGATTACCATCGCAAGTCTCTGAGCTCACTGGACACGGCCCTGGCTGAGCTGAGGGAGAACCACAGTCAAGCAGGTGGGGACCCAGGCGGACCCAGGGGACCCCCCCCCCGCCCCCAGCCCTGCTCGGGGCATGTTGAGATGCTTGCACTCCATCCTGGGAGGCAGTAGGGAGCCCCGGATGAGTTCTGAGCAGATGCGTTCCGATTCGATTTGTGACTGAGAAGTCACTCTGCCGTGCGGAGTGATGGAATGAAGGGGAACAGAACAGGAGTCGGAAGACCTTTAAGAGGCAGGAGGGAAGGGGTGATGGCCCGGGCTAGGGGCGACACAGTGGAGGTGGGTGGATTCGAGAGAGATTGGGCAAAGCGGTAGCCCTTGAGGATGTCTGGGGGTGGGTGGGGCGGGGGCTGGCTGTCCAGGGACGGGGGGGGAGCCCGGGCCACTGATCTGTCTCGTCCCTGCAGACCCCTCCCCCTCGATGACGGCCGCCCCCTTCTTCAGGGTGTATGGGGTGTCACTGGGAATCCATTTGCAAGAGCTGGGCCGGGACATCGCCCTGCCCATCGAGGCCTGCGTCATGATGCTGCTTTCTGAGGGCATGAAGGAAGAGGTGGGGCCCGTGGGGGCAGGTCGGGAAGGGACACAGGGGCCGGAATCCTTAGAGCACAGGTGCCTGTGAGGCCACAGCCTCCTGTTGCCAAACTGACATCACGGCCCACTGAGTGATGTTCATGGGCAGCCGCTATGCCGTAAACCCTTTCCACGTCTTGCTCCATTTAGTCATCCCCAAAACCCTGGGAAGGAGCCTTCACCAGCTCCATTTTACGAGGGAGAGACGGAGGCCAAGAGGAACACGGGCCCAGTGGCACACGAGAAGGTGTCAGTAAAGCCAGGGACCCCCATGCAGTCACTGCCTCGCGCTGCCCTCATCCGTCCCGTGCACCTTGCCGGCGCTGGTCTATCGGCTCCTGCCCCGAGGACAGACCCTTAGACGCGGAACCTACTCGCAGAGCGACCTGGGCTTCTAGACAGTGCTGCCCGGCCTCCTTCCTCCCTTCCACGCCCACCCAGACGCCTGTGTCCCCACCGCTTTCCCTGCTGCCCCCAGACTTCCCACTTCGCGCCGAGTCCTAGACCTTGAGAGTTGAGGGCAGCCACGCATCCTGTGGTCCCCACTCTGCCCACCAGACCGGGTGGGGACACAGGCCCGGTGAGGGCCGAGCGCCCACCCTGAGCGAGCCAGGGCCTCCCAACCAGGGCATTCTCCCCTGCTGCCCCTCTGTGACCCCTGCCCGTTTCCTCTCGCACCCCAGGGTCTCTTCCGCCTGGCCGCTGGGGCCTCGGTGCTGAAACGTCTCAAGCAGACCATGGCCTCGGACCCGCGCGGCCTGCAGGAGTTCTGCTCCGACCCCCACGCCGTGGCAGGTGCCTGCCCCGAGGAGCCCCGGGAGGAGGGCCTTCCCCCCAGATCCCTTCCCCTCAACAGCCTGAAATGCTCCCATGATAGTTTGGCTGAGGGCCTGATCATCTGCCAAGGAGACACCTCCGGAGACATAGGGGTCCTTAAAGTGGGGCCCATGATGTGTACGTACATTTTTCTGGGACCAGGTCCACCAGCCTTCGGCATTTTCTCCAAATGGCCCATGGCCCAAAGAAATGATCAGATCTAGACACATTGTGGGAACAAGGGCCTGGTTCCCAACAGATGGAGAGAGCTGGGCACTGGCGTGGAGGTAGGGGGCTTGGGGGACTGGGTCTAAGCCCTGTCCCCCCACTCCCACCCTGCCACCGCTTCAGGTGCCCTCAAGTCCTATCTGCGGGAGCTGCCAGAGCCCTTGATGACCTTTGACCTCTATGACGATTGGATGAGGGCAGCCAGGTGAGTTTATGCTGGGGAGGGCGGGGCTGCAGAGGTAGGGCCCCAGGGCCCTGGCCTGGCTCACCTGGTCTCTCCTCGCCACCCAGTCTGAAGGAGCCGGGAGCCCGGCTGGAGGCCCTCCAGGAAGTGTGCAGCCGCCTCCCCCAGGACAACCTCAGCAACCTCAGGTGAGCCCCAGCCTGCCCCCTCGGCCCGAGCAGCATTTCTGAAACCACGGCTAAAATGGCCTAGTCCTATCTTCCATCCTGACCTTGCAGCTAAACACACACCTTGAACCTCTGAAGCCACACCACCTGGCTTCAGATTCCCACCTCTGCCACCTTGTGGTCCGAGGCAGGTGAACTGACCGCTCTGTGCCTCAGTGCCCTCATCTGGAAAACACAGAGCATAGCAGTCCCTACCCCGCAGGGTGGCTGGGAGAGTCTCAGCTTAGCTCAATGCCTGACACATATATGGTGCTCAGCAGGTCAGCCGACTTAACTATTAAAACATTTTAGGGGTGCCTGGGTGGTTCAGTCGGTGGGGCATCTGACTCTTGATCTCAGCTCAGGTCGTGATCGCAACGGTTTGGGGGATCGAGCCCCGCATCGGGCTCTGTGCTGATGGCTCAGAGCCTGGAGCCTGCTTTGGATTCTGTGTCCCCTGCCCCCGCCCCTCCCCCACTCATGCTCTGTCTTGCTCTGTCTCGCAAAAATAAATAAATGTTGGGGCGCCTGGGTGGCTCAGTCGGCTGAGCGCCCGACTTCGGCTCGGGTCGTGATCTCGCGGTTCGTGAGTCCGAGCCCCGCGTCGGGCTCCGGGCTGACGGCTCGGAGCCTGGGGTCCCCTTCGGATTCTGTGTCTCCCCGTCTCTCTGGCCCTCCCTGCTCACGCTCTGTGTCTCTCTCTCTCTCTCAATAATAAATAAACGTTAAAAAAAAATTTTTTTTAATAATAAATAAATAAATAAATAAATGTTAAAAGCAATCAAAAACAAATTTTAAGCCACCCGATGGGGTACCTTTGCCACTCTTTGGAAACCCCAGGCTGAGAAATTCTCAGGCCTCAAGGGCGTCAATGGGTGTTCATGGCCAAAGACGCCCTGTCCCTGGCCAAGCCCACCTTCTGCCTCCCCAGGTACCTGATGAAGTTCCTGGCACGGCTGGCCGAGGAGCAGGAGGTGAATAAAATGACGCCCAGCAACATTGCCATCGTCCTGGGGCCCAACCTGCTGTGGCCTCCCGAGAAAGAAGGGTGAGGGGCTGCAGCTCGGGGGAAGGCGGCAATCCCCACCCGACCCGTCCGCTGCTTATTTGTTACCCCGGGCCTCAGTTTCCCCATCCTTGGAGTGGATCAAGCAGCTCCTCTTCTCCAGGCTGCCGAAGGGAGCGTGGACCCCACGGGGCTTTGGAGATGGGCATTCTGGGTGATACTGGTAGCGGGCTGCCTGGAAGGCTGGGAGCCCAGCGATTTCGTTCCAGCCCCGCCCCTCGACCTTCCAGAAATGCCTTTAGGAAGCTCACTCTCCGGAGCTCCCACTGCTTCCTCTGTAAATTGGAGAGAAATCATTAGCAACTTTGAGGGGTTTGGCGTGGGGAATTAGACGAGAAAATGGAGAAATGTTTTATGCACCGTAAAGGGCGAGGGGTCATTATAATTCACCCGGCCACAGATGGCACAAAGATTTCATTCGTTTGCTGAGGACGATTACTTGGGTGAGGCAGCCTAGAGCCGAGAACTACGAGGAAGAGGGTCCCGTCCCTGGCGAGCGATGCCTGTTGTGGGTGAAGGAAGGGGAACATTTGGCACGTGGGCGACACATTTGTCATCCCCCGGTGGTCCCTGAGCTTTCTGAGAACAGGCACTTGGCGTGATTGGGCCACACAGAGTTGGGGTCGCTAACAGGTTGCAGAATGGATGGCTCACCTCTGTTCCTTTTTTTGCCCCAGGGACCAGGCCCAGCTGGACGCAGCCTCAGTGTCCTCCATCCAGGTGGTGGGCGTGGTCGAGGCTCTGATACAGAACGCGGACACCCTCTTCCCGGGAGGTGAAGTTCCCGTCTTTGTGAACGTGTCCCCTTGTGCCCTCATCTGCCCAGCTGGGTGCCCTCCAGACTTAGCTTCCGTCCCTGGCGGCCTCATTATGAGGCCCGGAGCAAATTGCTTCTCTGCCGTGAGCCTCACTGTCTCCCCTGTACAATGGGGATGATCCTGCCTGCCTCGTGGGATTGTCGTGAGGCTCACGTGGGAGTAGGGAGGCGATATGTGGTCCAGATAACGTCGGGGGAAAAGGAAAGAGGCCCTGATGTTGGCCGAGGCGGGAAGGCTGGTGGAGGTTCTGGAAGCTAAGACCTGCTTCCTTCTATCTGCAGACGTCAACTTCAATGTGTCAGGCCTGTTCTCAGCCCCTGTCCCCCAGGACAAGGTCAGCAACAGGCCAGCTTCTGAGGAGCTTCCAACGGTCGCTGTGTCCACACCCGCTCCAGCCCCAGCCCCTGCCCTGGCCTCAGCGGCTGCCAGGGAAAGGTAAGGACTGATGGAAATGAATGACCCCCATCTTTGCCCCAAGATGTCCAGCTTGAGGCACGATCTCCGGGCTTCCAACAGCATCTTGGGAAATGTCATTATTGTATTTTCCATCCCAAATACCAGGATTCCCCATTTGGAGTGGACGGGGTGGAGACCCAGAGGCTGTATTCCTCTTGGCCTCTAATGTGCCTCCTCGCTCGTCGTATGGCTGTTTACTGAGCACCCACTATGTTCCAGGCACTGTTTCAGGCCCTGGGGATTTAGGGAACTAGGGAGCTGGTCAGCTGGAATTTTGTAAACACCTTCCAGTGTTCTCTTTGGTCCTTCAGATCTCGAAGGGCTCCGTCGTACATGTTGTCTCCATACCAAACAGGCACTATTCTGTCATCACCCAGGCAGGGCGCAAACCGTGACTTTTCTCGGAGGAACAAAACAGACAGACGCTGGCCTTAGAGCTTGCTTTCCTAGGGCCGGGGAGAGAGAGCCAACAAGTACATCCATAAATGGGTACTGTCATGGCAGGCAGTGATACGTGCCCTTACAGGAGAAGAGAGCAGGTTAGGGGGAGGGAGTAGGGAGCTGCTCTAGCCTGGGGATCAGGAAAGCCTCCCTAAAGAGGAGCCAACTGAGCAGAGACCTGGAGGAAACCCAGAAGGAGCCATGGCCACCCCTTCTGCTTCTTGTCCGTTCTCTGGCTTCTCGTGGCTGGAACATTCAGTGGAGATCACATGGAGGCCGAGAGCCAAGGCCTTGCTTTCTACCTGCCATCCTGGCCCATGGGGACCCACCGTCACAGTGTCACATGGAAGCCAGGGGTTCAGCGAACCCAAACTCTGGCCAATGCCAGGAGCGTCTTCTTGAGGGAGGGGGGCCCAGCCTGGGGACAGATCCCAGGCCCAGTGACCAGGGGCAGGGGACAAGTCCTGGGAGGATCCAAAGTTAGCCTGGTGCCTTGGGAGTCTCCGCAAGATTCCAGACTTCTGGGAGATGGCCAAGCTGGACCCTGACCCTCTCCTTTCACAGGATAGAGTCCGAGGCACCCCCCAGACCAGCCTCTCCCAAGGTCAGTAGGAGCCCCTCGGAGGCAGCCACTCCAGGGGAGGACATGGCTCGAAAGAGTAAGTTGGCCAGGGGAGGGAAGGGGGGAAGAGGGTGGGCAAGGAGAGGAGCTGGGCGATCAGACCATCTCGTGTTTTCGGCCAGCTGGGAGGCCAGGAATCCAGGTGGCTAAGAGTCTAGGTTTGCTGCCTGACGCTCTGGGTTCAGATTCCAGTGCTGTGACCTTGGGCAGGTGACTTCACTGTCTGCCCCCTCAGCTTCCTCCTCTGTGTAATGAAACAATGACCGCACCTACCTTGTAGGGCTGTTGGGCAAATTAAACGGTGCTCTCCTGGCTGGCAGCTGGTACCCAGTAAGTGCTCGATAAAGGTTAGCCCTCCTCCTGAGCGTAGCGGGGCTGTGGATTCCGGCCCCTCAAGAAGTCCAGAGATCAGAGTGAAGAGGTGGGATAGAGGCTTCAAAGGGCTGGTGGGCTGGGCGTGGAAAGAAACTCGGGGCTCCTCTGAACCCCTTTGGTGCACTCACCTGTTGACTTGGCCTAAAGCCCAGCAGGTGAGAAGGTGCAGGGTACAGATGAGGGGTCACTGCCACTGATCAGGACACTTGGGAGGGCCCAGCCAGCCCAGGAGGCACCGGAGTTTTCTCCCTGGGGGTACAATGTAGAGCTACAGGACCCTCCGGACCAGCATGGGGTTGACAGGTCACACAGGGGCCTTCCTGCAGGAGGAGGCGTCCAGCCACCATTCCTGGATGGGGGCAAGTGGGATAGGTGTTCACCGGGGCTCAGCACCTCAAGCCCCTGAAGGTCTTTGTGTCAGCCCTGGGAGGTCCAGGCTCTCATCCCATCTTAACGATGAGGAAACTGAGGCCCCAGGGGGGCAAGCGATTGGCCCAAAGCCCACAGTGGGTGGAGGCAGGGCTAGGACCCGTGTCCAGGCCTCTTGGCTCCTCAGCTGCCTCACGTGATTGGAACGGTGTAGCAGGATCTCTGAAAACCAGGGTGGGTGGCTCTGGTGGCTCCTGAGAGGTGAGAGTGGCCCAAGAATCCAGAGGAACGGTGAGCGTTTCTTCATTCAGCGACTGTGTATCGATCCGTGGCCCGCGCTATGCTAGCCAACCCCGCATGGGATGGCCTCGCTTAGTTTCCGTTCCAGCCGGGGACTCAAGCAAAATAAAAACGGCCATGGTCATTTCAGAGGGCAGCAGGTCCTGTGAAGAAAATACAACAGGAAAATATGACAGTAACTGGAGCAGGGCAGGGGAAGGGACACGGAGAGAGACCTAAGTGACAGGGAGCCGGCCGTGGAAACCGTGTTCCCGGCAGAAGGAATGGCAGGTACAAAGGTCCTGCGGTAGCATGGAGCTTGGTGGACTGGCCACAGGCAATGTGAATGCCTAACTGCCCCTGTCCTTCCTCCACAGCTAAGCGCCCAGCGCCAGCCCGGCCCACCATGCCGCCCCCCCAGGTCTCCAGCCCGCGCTCCTCCCCTCCAGCCCCACCCCCGCCCCCTGGCTCTGGCAGCCCCGTGACCCCCCAGGCCCTGCCCCGTCGTCTGGTCGGCAGCAGCCTCCGGGCCCCCACAGTGCCACCCCCCTTACCCCCCAACCCCCCGCAGCCCGCCCGACGCCAGAGCCGGCGTTCGCCAGCCTCCCCCAGCCCGGCCTCCCCGGGGCCGGCCTCCCCTAGCGCAGTGTCTCTGAGCATGCCTGTGCAGGTGGACCTAGGGGTGGCCACAGAGGAGGGACGGGCCCCTGAGGTTGTAGGCAGGGCCTCCACTCCCCCGGCCATCCCCCCTCAACCCCGGCCCAGAAGCCTCGCCTCAGAGACCGACTGAGCTGGTGGTTTCCCCTGCAACAGTCAGCATCTCCTCCCTCCCATCGGTCTACCCAGGACACAGCCCTCGCCCTTCCCAGGGCTGGGGGCCTCCAGCCTCTGCCTACAAGTGCCTCGGTGCCCGCTGGGTCGGCCCCCCTGGCAAGGAGGACTCAGGCTAGTCCTCCACTTCCAGACCTTTTCCTCCTGAACCCACACTGGGCTTGGGGGCCCCTCACCCGACTCCCAGCTCTCTGGCAGGGTCCCAGGGGAGCCGCCGGAAGGAAGGAGGGGCCTGCCTGCCCGTACAGGACTCTTAATTGTCTCTTGCCAACGTATTTTTTTGTAAGGCTGGTAAATAAATTATTTTGGACAAATCCGGAGCAGCTGCCCAAATGATGGTTGGTTTTTTCTGCCCTCCAAATAAAGAAGCCACTTTCATAAAGGGGAAGATCTTTCCTGTTCTTTGCCTCCTTTCTTTCTTGCTGTCTGGAATGATAAGAGCCAGCATTTTTAGCTCTTACTCTGTGCTATACATTGTGCTTTTCCATGCGTGGTTTCCATGGACTCCTCTCCCTGGGAAGTGGATCCCGTCACCTTCCTACAGGTTGAGGAGACTGGGGCTCAGAAAGCGACCTACCAGACACACAGCAAGTGAGGCATGGACGTGGAAGGAGGACGCGGGTCTGATTCCAGAGCCTGGGCCCGTCCCTCACATCCGGAGCAATTAACTGCCTAGTGTTCCACTTTCCTCATCCAGGAAACAGTACAGCAGTTTCCACCCCAGGACTGTCGTTCCGAGAATGAAACGGGACATTCCTATAAAGACCAAAGCATCACCCTTGCACACAGAAGCGCCCCATAAGCACTGGCTCCCGTGAATGCCAATCCCCCCAACCCCTGGTGTTCTCCGAGTAGGCAGGAAAGGCTCCCTCGAAGAGCAGGGATGGATCTGTCTGCAAACCGCTGAGGCTGCTGGGTGCTGCACCCTGAGCCAGACCCCGGCCTCAGCCCAACACCCAGGGAGCTCCTGGGAACAGACACGCAGGAGAGCTGACAATCAGAATCAAGTATGATGGCACCGGGAGCCCATGTGAAACCAGTTAGGGGCTGACCATCGAACCCAGACTCCTGTCTTTGTGTGTGGAGGGCACAGGTAGGCTTCGTGGGAGAGGTGATTCAAAGAGGAGTCTTTTAGGAGTTGACCAGGTGAAAAAGTCAGGGAAGAAGGAAGAACATTCCAGGCTAAGGAGACCACCTACTACAGGAGCAAAAGGCCAGCGGGCATTGGGGACCGGAAATTATCTGAGCCTCAGAGAGGGTTGATAGGGTGTGGCTTTTCCCAGGTTGCTCCTGGAGGTCAGGTCTTCAGAGCCTTCTCAGAGGTCAGACAACTTGGAATTTTGACACATGCTTCCCCGAGTAAGGACTTAGGCAGCTAAGTCACGCTATCGCTGCTGCCTGAGCCACTGACTACTGTTGCTCTGGCTCCTTCCCTCCCCAGGGTGCTTAGTGACAGGCTGCCTCTCCCAGCCTGGTGACCCAGTGCCTCTCCACCCTGGCCTCGCAGTACAACCCCTATGTCATTAAAAAACAGCAAATCAATAAATAAAGTCCCAGGCCCCACCCAATTAAGTCAGGATCTCTGGGGTGCTGCGTCGCTTTGGTATTTTTAAACAGCATTTGTCAAAGTCACCGAACTGTACATGTAAGATCTGCACATCTTACTTGTATGCAAATTAAACCTCAAAATACATGTTCCCCGGGGGACTCTACCAGCCAGCATCGAGAACGACTGGTCTAGGCCAAGGGCCCCAGCGCTCAAGAAGACACTATGCGCCTCTCTCCTAATCATACCCACACGCTTCTCAGGACTTGGCTCAGAACCGGAGCGCCCAAGGTTCAGAGGGCAAGGGGTTCTGACCCAACGGCAACATCTCCCTTGGCATCTGTTTTCTCCTAGCAACTAAGCTTCTGATTGGCTGGGGAACGTAAGCGCGGCTCTCCGCTCCAGATTTTCTATTCGTAACTCTTTACTGGCCAAGAAGAACGTCAGTTTATCCTTTAAAAGGCTAGTCGGGGTTGAAACTCGGCGGCAACTGGCCTAGCAGAGCTAGGGGGAGGGGCGAAGGGCTAGGCTCGGTCTTTATTGGCTCCCGCCCCTCGGCCGCGGCCGCGATTCACCGTGCTCTCCAGGCTCTGTTAGCTCGGGGCCTCGGTCCTCTCCGAGGTTCTTGCCCCCATTGGCCCGCGGCCCAGGCCGTGACTCCGCCCCCTGGCCCTTCCCGCGCGTCGATTGGCAGCTGCGGGGAACGGGGCGGGCTGTGGGCGAGCGCGCCGTGCGCGCAGAGGGAGAGCCGCGCGGCGTGCGGGCGTGCGAGCGGCCGGCCGGCTGCATGGCGCGCTGCGAGCTGCTGCGCGGCGCGGCCCTGCGCGACGTGCTGGGCCGGACGCAGGGGGTCCTGTTCGACTGCGACGGGGTGCTGTGGAACGGCGAGCGCGCCGTGCCGGGCGCCCCGGAGCTGCTGGAGCGGCTCGCGCGGGCGGGCAAGGCGGCGCTGTTCGTGAGCAACAACAGCCGGCGCGCGCGGCCCGAGCTGGCTCTCCGCTTCGCGCGCCTCGGCTTCGGGGGCCTGCGCGCCGAGCAGCTCTTCAGCTCCGCGCTGTGCGCCGCGCGTTTGCTGCGCCAGCGCCTGCTCGGGCCGCCGGAAGTGCCGGGCGCCGTGTTCGTGCTGGGCGGCGAGGGGCTGCGCGCCGAGCTGCGCGCGGCGGGGCTGCGCCTGGCGGGGGACCCCGGCGAGGACTCGGGCGCGGCCCCGCGCGTGCGCGCCGTGCTCGTGGGCTACGACGAGCACTTCTCCTTCGCCAAGCTGAGCGAGGCGTGCGCGCACCTGCGCGACCCCGACTGCCTGCTCGTGGCCACCGACCGCGACCCGTGGCACCCGCTCAGCGATGGCAGCCGGACCCCCGGTGAGCGCGGGGCTGGCGGGGAAGCAGGTGGGGTGGCAACCTGCGCTTCACCTCCGCAGAGGGGAGAGGGGCGAGGAAGGGGTGTCTCCAGGTGACAGGTGGGGAACCGGAGAGATGCGAGGGCGGTTCCCACCCTGCAGGAGCCCAGGGGAGCGTTTTCATGGCCACGTCTGGTAATTCTTGAAACTGCCACCACTCGAGGGTCAGTATAGTAGGGTCTCCGTTTAACAGATGAGGAGACTGAGGCCCGTTGCGGTTCAGGGGGGTTGCAGGCGGAATCCAGGTCCTCGACCCCCCAGCCCTGGCCTTACCGAACCAGCCTCAGGGATTCCTGTCATTTTGGCCTACCCGCCATCGGGGTGAGGTCGGAGAGTTGGGAACAAAGCCTGGAAGGATTGTCCCCCCGTTGAGCGGTTGGAACACCATTGGCCGCAGCAGATTGTAGGTGGGTGTGCGGGGAGCCTTCGAGGTGGATGGAGTTTGACCCAGGGCCCTGTGATCTTAAATTACATAACGTCGGAGCATCTCTGTCCTGGGTGTAGAATGGGAATGCTAACCATGCCAGTTTCCTCAGAGGGAGAGTGATCAGGGTGAGTGCCTGGCACATAGTAGTGCTCAGATGGTGTGGGTTGTATCCAGAGCCCTCTCCTGTTAGTACAGAGCTTCATGAAGTACCTTGCTGTTTGTTCTTAGTTTCTAAATTACTCTGGAGCTGGGAGTTACTGTCCCGTTTCTCAGATAAAGAAACTGAGGCTAAGAGAGGGGAAGTGAGCTGCCCAAGAACAGGAAGACCTGAACTTGGCTCTTGTGGCCACCCCAGCCCCCACCCCAGCCCCATCCAAGGCTCTGTTTGCTGCTGTCATCTGGATGTTCAGGCCTGTAGAGGAGGTGGGAGCAGGTGGAGGCTCCTACATCTTGGAGGGTTTGAATCAGTCAAGGGCAGACGGTGGCGGAAGCTGACAGTGGTGAGTGTGTGTGGACAAGTCACTACCCAAGTCAGGAGGCTGAAGGTAGGGACAGATCTCCATCATTCCCTCCTCGCTGGTCACCTGGGCCATGCTATGAAAAGTGAGTTTCTCCCTGGAGGCTCACGGTTCAGGTTAAGACTGGGTTAAGGGGCCCTCTAGGACTCAGGAAGGGTGGTGTGGACGAGCCCGAGAGAGGGGCCAGGCGCTGCCTACGCCTGCCTGCCCCTTTCATCTCTGGCCCCACCTGATTGGGTCACTGGCCCTGTCGATTGTTCCCACAACCTAGAGGGGGAAGCAGAGGCTCAGCCGTGTTTGTGCACAACTGAAAGGCGGCTTTGAAACGGTGGTATAGAAATATACTAATAAAGGCCCCATCGTGCGTAAATTCTGAACTAACGCAGCGGGGGTCTCTCACCCCCGTTTCCCCCTCCTTTCCCCTTCCCTGGTGGGTCTCCTAAATGTGTGTTTGCCTTCTTGCCCACATGGCGGTCACTTGAACCGGCAAATAGAAAAGCCTGCTGTCTGAGGACTATGTCACCACTAAGACACGTGACAGCCTTGGATGACAGGATGTTAAATGAAGTAGGATGATGGTAGTCTGAGGACAGAGCTCTCTTCACAGTTGCCCCTGCCAGGATGCCCGCTCCCCTACGGTAGGGATCCCTGTTGCATTCACTGCTCTGTGCCCAGTGCCTAGCATAGAGCCTGGTAAATATTGGCTGAGGGGATAAAGTGGGCTGGGGGGTGCTAAGGGTGGTCAGTTCTGTCCTGGTGGGAAAGGAGATCGCCGACCCGGCCGAGACCAATCTTGAGCCGAGCAAAACACTTTGGGGGTGACTCAGTTGAGCCCTTCCCATCCTGGAGGAATTTCTAACCAAGGAGGCAAATGGCTTTTCTTCCCTACCCAGTTATCAAGAAAGCAAGCAAATTCTAGGTCGGATGTCAAGGAGAGCCTCCCAGGAGTGTTGCTCCGGGTCAGCTCCGCCCTGGTCCTGTGACACTGGGGAAGTTCCTCCTCCTCCCCCTCCTCCTCTGGGGATTTGCTGGGCTGAGGATTTCTTGTCTTTTTTTTATTTTTGAGAGAGACAGACAGAGACAGATCATGAACAGGGGTGGGGAGGGGTGGGGCAGAGAGAGAGAGAGAGAGGGAGACAGAATGGGAAGCAGGCTCCAGGCTCTGAGCTGTCAGCACAGAGCCCAACGCGGAGCTCGAACTCAGGGACCATGAGATCATGACCCGAGCTGAAGTCGGACGCTTAACCGACGGAGCCACCCAGGCGCCCTGAGGATTTCTTGCTTTCGAGCCTGCTTTATCATTCTGTAACTTTGGCTTGACTGCTCAGAACGTCACCCTTTGTGAAAGGAGAGAGGCCCAGAGCATTTGGGGTCAACCCAGTGGTGTACTGACAATTGTTTCATAACTGGGGTCGGGGGGGGGGGGGCTTAACTGATACCATTTCCCAATTTCTGTGGGACAAGTACTCCCACCATGGCCAATTTCAAGCTACCAGCATAAAGTCACTGAACTGTGGAGTTGGGAAGGTTTGTGCACACACCATTATACAGTATTTTCATCATTACAGATGTAAGCAATCTCGAGAGCATAGATGATGCTAAGATAATTAGGAAGAAATGAGTTTTGAGAACTTAGTGCCTTTGCTTTCAACAGTTAATTTGATTGTACGTTTAGACGGTAAATTGACTTTTCATCGTGGCTTTCACAAGCAGTGCACCAAATTCCTGAAAGTGAAGCGTTCAGCACTCCCAAGCCGGGACAAGCCGGCCCAGCGCATGACTGGGTCAGACCCACCCGAACACATATCCTTTGTCTGCTGCTCGCGAAGCTGTGCGGCCCCGGATAAGTTACTCAGGGTCACAGAGCGTCAGCTTTCTCATCCGTGAAATGGGCTTCCGTGAGCGCCCAGCACAGCCCACTTTAGAATGTGCTCAGTAAATAGTGATTATCATCATCGTTGGTTCAGGGACATTCGTGCGAAGGCAGAACCGTCTGGCACAAAGATGTGCCTGTGGGACGGGCACAGTGGACTCATTGTGTGGGGCAGGAGGGTACGGGGCTGGGAGTCAGGACTGCCCTTTTCTAAACAGTCCTCCTATTGTTAAATTCTTGGGCATGTCCACAGGTTTGCTTATTATAGTTACTGGGGCCGCGGACATCTTCAGGCATGTAGCTTTTTGTCTCCAGTTTGAATTTCTCTGCCTGTGATCGCCTTCCCGGCCGAGGCCGACTGGGGCAGAGGTGCGAACGTTTCTGTGCCCTGCTGCGTTCCAAAAGGGCTGTGCCAGTTCTGATGCCAGGAGCCCACATTCCTGTGGCGGTAACCACACTGCTGTCCGTTAAGTACTTTCGCTTTCCAAACCGCTTGCCCCTGCGAAGCCCACAGCACCTCTTGAAGGTGGGCAGTTGTCACTTGGATCCTCCTTTTCCGGTGAGTCCAAGGAAACTCAGAGAGGGTCACGTGGCTTGCCCAAAGGCACACAGCTGCCAGGGTCCAACAGTGAACCCCAGACGGGACTGGCTGAGCCAGGCCCGGTTACACGCAGTGGCTCATTCAGCCCCTACCGGGCCATGTTAGCGATGGGAAAACGGAGGCACGGCGAGGTTAGGTGGCCTTCCCGAGGAGGGCGGAGCTGATGGAGCCTGACTCCAGGCATCTGGTCGCAGTCTGTACTCTTGACCACGAAGACTGGGAAGATTTTGACCCACTGTAGTGCCTCATTTAACCCCCGTGCCACGCCGCCTCCCTGGAATTCTGTCTCCAAGCCTGCATGCCTCCCCTGCGACCGCTCCGCACTGACCACGTCTCCATCTCCCTGCAGGCACTGGGAGCCTGGCTGCTGCAGTGGAGACAGCCTCGGGTCGCCAGGCCCTGGTGGTGGGCAAGCCCAGCCCTTACATGTTCGAGTGTATCACGGAGCACTTCAGCGTGGACCCCACCCGCACGCTCATGGTGGGTGACCGCCTGGAGACCGACATCCTCTTCGGCCACCGCTGTGGCATGACCACCGTGCTCACGCTCACAGGCGTCTCCCGCCTGGAGGAGGCCCGGGCCTACCTGGCGTCTGGCCAGCACGACCTCGTGCCCCATTACTATGTGGAGAGCATCGCGGACTTGATGGAGGGGTTGGAGGACTGAGCCCACCTGACCAGCAGCCGCAACCCTCCACCCCGATCCCGTAGATGGAGGCGACGGGCCAAGAGCTGCCGGCCCCTGGGCCCCGTTTTCTGTAGCCTGGTGGGGTTGGGACCCAGGGAAGGTGTTAGGGCCCTCGCGTCCCCTCCCAGTGGTGGCTGGGCACTCTTTGCCGTCCCGGAGGCTGTCCCCCTCCCCCTGCCAGTTCGCCCTGGCCTGACCCAGCCAGGTGGCCTTATTTCCTGCCTCGTGAACTGCCCTCTTTGAAATCTGGGCCTTGTGCCCACTGAAGATTTCCCCTAACCCTGACCACTTAATCCCCAACTCCTTCCCTGGGGCCTCTAGAGCCCTTCCTCCCTCCAGTCCTGGCCTTGGGTTCCTGCTGACCAATCAGAGGTCTAGGGAACCACCGGCCATTATCGTCCTGATCCCTGAGTGGACCAATCAGAAGGCAAAGTGACAATGACCCTTTCAGGTCCTCACTCCTGGGTAGACCGATCAGAACACCGGGTAATAATGACTCACTGGTCTCTTCGATCCTAAAGAGAACAACCCAGAAGTCTGAGAGAGCGTGGCCTCTTGACAATCTGGATCTGACTGGACTAGCTAGGGGTCCAGATTTCTGTCCATACGTGTCAAGTGCTGAAGACTCCCACCCCTCCACAAACGTGATCCGGGGAGGGCCCACCCAACGGCTCTGGGGGCTTCTGTGGCCGAGAGCCCCACGGTTCCCCGATCATGGTACTGGTATCAGTCCAGCGTTGATGGTGGCCACAGCTGGGGGGGGCTTTTGTGTCCCCGTGTTGTCAGTGTTTGCTGTGCCACTTCTGCCCCGTGCCCGCCCTCGGCTATTTATTTATTTATTATTTATTTATTTATTTTCGTGGGTCAGTGATGGTGGGGGCGGGGGCTGGGCCTTCCCGCCACTTCCGCCTCTGTCGTAACCAGCCGTCCCGTACTTAATAAAGTGCGAGCGGGAGAGCCTGTGTGGCCTCGAGTGTGTGTGGGCCACGGGGCGGGAGGAGGACCCCCCACCCCTGCCTGAGCCGGGTCTCCACAGCACTGGCCGGCTTGGCAACCTTCCTCCGCAGGAAATGACCCACCCCGGTCCCAGAGCGTTTTCTTCTTTTTCTAGATGTATTGATTTGTTCTGAGAAAGCGGGAGAATCCCAAGCAGGCTTTGGGCTGTCGGCACAGAGCCTGACGTGGGACCGGAACTCACGAGCTGTGAGATCATGACCTGAGCCACGGTGAAACCAGGAGTGAGCGTCTTAACCCACTTAGCCAGCCAGGTGCCCCTGCGGAGTGTTTTCCTGTGCCCTGTCCTACCTCAGCCGAGTAGCGCTTGATGCCCCGCTGGGTCTTTACGTCCTGATGTATCGCTCGGCCCCTTTTGCCTCTTGGGGAATGAGGATCAGAAATGGCGGTGTTAACTTATACAGCAGCACACGTCTAGAAAGCGTGATCTCCTGAGACAGGGTTTGAACTCCCGTTAGCGGATTCCAGGGGGCTACAGCGCCCTCTCTGCAGAGACCCGAGAGGAAGGAGGTCCTGGCTCTCCGGGAGCTCAGGTGAGATCCTACACCCCCATCCCACCCACCTTCGGGCTCCCCTCCCGCCTGGGATGCTCCTGTGACTTCCCCCCACCCCCCCCCCCCAAAGTGAGCTGGCTGAGGGGCTGCGGGCGGGGAGGTGTCACGATTGCTCCAGGCCTGACTGTCACTGATTGGCTTGTCGCGAGCTTGCACAAGGCCTTCCCGCTCAGCCTGTTCCCTCCTGTGTAAAGCAAGGGGTGCGAGGTCTGGGCGATGTTCTCCAGGGTGGTTCTTCTGGGGAAGAGAAAGTGCTGACTGAGCCCGGCTGCATCACGAAGTCAGAGCCCATTTTCCCTCGCGGGGACTTCTGGCTGTGACAGGAACTCAGCTCGGCCTGGCTAAGGCATGAGGAGTTCACTGTCGGCCCCTGCGAGGTGCTCCAGCCCTCCAGGTGCACCCGCCTTTAGCTGTGCTCACCCGACCGACATCCAAGGGCTGAGGCCACATGCCCATCTCAGAACCTGCGCCGGAGGGGATAGAGCAGAGTTCTTGGCTAGCCTGGGGCAAGTTCCCGCCACCCCACCCCCCACGCCCCCAAGGAGTGCCCACCTCCCGGCTCCACTCTGGACCTAGCGGCCCCTCCCCACCGTCCCTGTGGACAGAAACCTGCCTTCCTTGAGCAGAGCACACGGTGGCCTGTGAATCAGAAGGGGGAGGCAGCCCAGTCCCAGGAAGTGACTCTTGATTGGTTTAAAGCTTGAGTCTGAGCCAATCATGGTTATTTGATTCCCCGGCTATCCAGTGATTGGTTTAGCCATGGACTTGCGGTGCACTTCTGACCGGGAAGGCCTGAGGGGAGGGCTGTTGGGAGATCCTGGGAATGTTTGCCCCACTTTCAAAGAAGGACATGGTTGGGGGTGCCTGCAGTCGGTTAAGCTTCCGACTTTGGCCCAGGTCATGATCTCCGGGTCCTCGAGCCCCACGCCCACCTCTCTGCTGTCTGCTCAGAACCTGCTTCAGATCCTCTGTCTCCCTCTCTCTCTGCACCTCCCCCGCTCATGCTCTCTCTCCCTCTCAAAAATAAATATTTTGAAACGAAGAACGTGGCGGAGGAGGGAAACACTCTTCTGGGCTTTGGGTGCGGAAGTTGTTGGCAGCCATTCTGTGATCATGAGACCCACCCAACAGACTTCACTTCAGGTGGCAGAGCAGAAAGATGGGAAGAACTTGGGGCTGGCTGTTTCCCCCAACTTTTTAATTTTAATTTTTTAAGTTTATTTTATTTATTTTTGAGACAGAGAGAGAGAGAAAGAGGGAGACAGCGAGAGGGGGAGAGAGAGAGAGAGAATCCCAAGCAGGCTCCACACTGTCAGCACAGATCCTGATGTGGGGCTCGAGCTCACCAGCCCCGAGATCATGACCTGAGCTGAAATCAAGAGTTGGACACAACTGACTGAGCCACCCAGGCGTCCCAATTTTAATTTTATTCTAAAGATGTTATTTTTAAGAAATCTACACCCAACATGGGGTTCAAACTCACAACTCTGAGATCAAAAGTCCCATGCTCTGCCAACTGAGCCAGCCAGGTGCCCCTTCCCCAACTTTTAATTCAGAAAAAAAGTTTGTTGTTTAATGTTTCTTTATTGAGAGAGAGAGAACAAGCAGAAGAGGGGCAGAGCAAGAGGGAGGGAGAGAATCCCAAGCAGGCTCCATGCTGTCCACGCAGAGCCCCACACGGGGTTTGATGTCATGAGCAGGGAGATCATGACCTGAGCCAAAACCAAGAGTCGGACACTTAACCCACTGAGCCACCCAGGCACCCCCAGAAAAGTTTTAAACCAACAGAAAAAGTGCAAGGAAAGTACCATAAACATCCATATGCCCTTCACCTGGATTCCCAGTTAATATCTCAGGAAGCTGATGACCCCAATCCACGAAATGAAACAACTCCTTCCCACTACACTCTCTGGTGTCCATAGTTTCCCGGTTTTGTCTCCCTTCTCCACCCCCACCCCCACCCCCATCCACTACCTTCTTGGTGACCAGAAGCCTTAGGGGGGCTTTCTGGTGACTGCATGATGTTTCCCTTTGGAGGTGGCTGTGAGGCCAGTGACAGGAGCTCAGATTCACTGAAACCTGAGCTCGGCCTAGCATCACCTTCCCGCCTAGCACTCTGGTGATTTCATTTTCGCCATTCAGAGGAACCACAACCAAGGGATGGTCCCTGTGTGTGGCTTTTCCCTCATTTCCTTATATGTCCAGTAGACCAAGTCCCCGCGAATTGGAGTCGTCTCTAAATTCCATGGGTAACTTTTACCATGAGTAACTCAGCACCACACAGCTGCCACGTGGCGCCTCGGCTACTTGGGAACCGAAGGTTCCTCATCCCTGCCCTTCCTTTCTCTTCCCAAACCACATGTTTCCATGAGCCTGGGCGGTTCTAGCAAATCCCACTTCTCCGACACCACCTAAAAGGGAAAGCTGTTTCCTCTACCCGCAGAACACTTCTGACACCAGATGTATGGGTTTTCCTGCACCGAGGAAGTCTGTAGCCTTCTGTGGACAACTGGGTGTCCTAGAATTCGATCCTGGCACCACCCAGAGTTAGTGAAGACTCCACAGGTCCACAGGTTAAGGGTCCAGTCCCATGAGACTCCCTTTCCCCCCACCTCCGCCTTCCTCCTCCCCCCATCAGATGCCACTCGAAAGTCCCGGGTGTCACCTGAGCTTCTGACCAACTGGCTATAAATTGGAAGTTCCCAAAGCCCCCTTCTCAGATTCAATCATATGCTGTAACAGCTCACAAAACTCAGGGAAACACTTATGTTTACTGGTTTATTATATAATAAATGATATGTAAAGATACAGATGAACGGCTGGATGGAGAGATGCACAGGGCAAGGTCCAGAAGGGTCCCAAGTGCAGGAACTTCTCTCCCCATGGAGTTAGGGTGATGTATGCTTGCCAGGAACTTCCAAGGGATTTAGGAGCTCTGTGTCAGGCACCTGAGTCAAAGACCAAACATTAAAACAAAAGACGTTCCCAGCTCTTTTTGTCACTTAGGAAATCCCAAGGGTCTTAGGAACACTGGTAGGAACTGGGGTCAGAGACCAAATATACATTTCTTATTATCTCATACCCCCCAAGTTTTATTTTTACTGTTTTTTTTAATGTTATTTTTGAGAAAGAGGAAGTACAAGCTGGGGAGGGCCAGAGAGAGAGAGAGGGCGGAACAGAGGATCCCAAGCAGGCTCTGTGCTGACAGCAGAGAGCCTGATGCGGGACTCGAACTCACAAACCAGGAGATCATGACCTCAGCTGAAGTCAGATGCTTACTGGAGCCAAGCAGGTGCCCCTTCCCCAACTTTTAATTCAGAAAAAAATGTTTGTGGGTTTTTTTAATGTTTATTTTGAGAGAGAGAGGGCATGAGCAGGAGAGGGGCAGAGAGAGAGAGGGAGACAGATTCGAATCCCCAGCAGGCTCCGTGCTGGGCCACCCAGGTGCCCCCAACTCCCCAAGTTTTAGTTTAGAGAAGTTTCAAAACAGCAGAAAAGGTGCAGCAGTGGGATAATGAACCTGGATCCCCAGTTGTCGATATTTGACCAATTTGCTCAGTCACCCTTTGTATATATCTTGCACTGATTCACTTGAGAATACTTAGCAGATGTTAACACTGTTCACCCCAAATCCTTTAGCTGGCCTCTCCTAGGGGCAAGGACTAGTCCTGGATTATGGCCACATAGAAAAGCTAGGACTGTCTCCGCAGCCATGCTCCACAATCATACAAGAACCTAGATCCTGGATGATTTCATCGAGCCACTGAATCAGCTGCCACGGAAACCTCCTCGGTCCAGATTTTTGTGATGTGAAAGTTTCCCTTAATTTTAAGATGATTTCTGTTGATGGGGCACCTGGGTGTCTCAGTCAGTTAAGCGTCTGACTTCAGCTCGGGTCATGATCTCACGGTTTGTGAGTTCGAGCCCCGCGTCGGACTCTGTGCGGACAGCTCAGAGCAGTGAGCCCGCTTCGGATTCGGTGTCTCCCTCTCTCTCTGCCCCTCCCCCACTTGTGCTCGCGCTCTCTCTCTCTCTCTCTCTCTCTCTCTCTAATAAACATTTTTTAAATAGTTTTTAGAATGATTTCTGTCGAGTTTTCTGTTACTTGCCACCCAAAAACTCTCCTGATACGCAGGCCCCAGGCATATTCTAGAAAACATTAAAATGCTCCCCCTTCCCCGTAAGTCCCACATTAAATATAGGCGGGGCGGGGAGGTTGCTATGCATTTCCAAAGTATTTTTATACGTTTGCTTGAGACATTATTTGGCCAATGGGGATCTAAGGTAAGAGTGACCAACCTCTAGGAAGACTTGGACACACTTTTGAAATAAGAAAATTCAACCCAAGAAAATTGTTTCCAAATGTTTCCGTTTTTACCACCACCAGGTTTTAAGCCTGAGTAAAGGTTGATTCGTTTCAGCTTTCCAGTTTTACCATTCCAGAGCCAATACATTTTTTCTCTTCAGGTCTCAAATATTTTCTAAGCTCTTAAAGAGCTCTCCGCTTCCTGCGAGTCTATAATTATGGCAAAAGAAAACGTTACAAAAATAAAGACTCATGCCTGAGCCCTAGAGGGCTAATGAATGGCAGGGCCTCAACCCCACCCAGACCTCCTGGGAGAGGAGAGGTAGTTCCCCAAAGATGAGTGAGGGCCTGTAATCAGAAGGGGGACAGACACCAGGTGGGAAGGCAAAAGTGACAGAAGCCCACTGTGTGTGGGGAGGTGGCTGTCTGGGCAGCAGACGAAGGCAGGGAGGTAAGACGGATGGGCAAGGTAAGTGGAGGCTGGGAGAGTGCCTGAGCTTAGAGGGCATCCCCCCACCCTGCCACAGTCCCTTCTACCCTTCATGGAGCAGGAGGAAACGATCACTTGTTTTTTACATTTATGTAGTTTTGAGAGAGAGAGTCCGAGCACAAGTGGGGGAGGGGCTGAGAGCGAAGGAGACACCGAACCCGAAGCAGGCTCCGGGCTCTGAGCCGTCAGCACAGAGCCCGACGCGGGGCTCGAACCCACAAACCCGCAAGATCATGACCTGAGCCGAAGTCGGCCGCTTAACCGACTGAGCCACCCAGGCGCCCCGGAAAAGATCAGTTTTTGAGGTCCAGGTATCCCTGGATCACGTTCTTTCTTTGGCTCCATAGACGGAAGTCACTTCAGCCCTAGCTCCCTGTGTGACCTTGGCCAAGTAGCCGGTCTCTTTGGGTGGCTTCTGCTCCATCCTTAAATGAGGGAGCAGATCAGGTGCAGAATCTCTGGGGTCGTTTCCTGCTCTGACTTCTAGGACTTAGGAGCCTGCTCTGGTCACCTCCACCATCCCTGGCTGGGCCAGTCAGGTTGGCTGAGGGGTGTGGATGGTGTTTCAATGCGTCTGGCAGCCCTCCCTGCCACTGCCGGCTGGAGGAGGGACTGCCTTCACATGGGCAGGGCAGGAGCGGGCAGGACAGGGCAGGAGTCGGCAGTCTGGGAAGGGCCGCGCTGGCCTGGGTCCCCTGTCCAGAGGTGCTGAGCTCATTTCTAACAGCAGCGGCCAAGGTCCAGCCTGTAGAGCTGCCTGTTAGAAAGGGGGAATATTCCAGAGAGTTCACTGCCTCTGCTGCAGAGCAGTGAGGGAGAAAGAGAGCCCCCCTGGTGGGGAGCCTTGGCCTTGAGGGTGCAGAAGAGAGAACTAATGTGGAGCCCCCCACACATCACCTCTGTAATCCTGCAGCCAGTCAGTGAATGCTAACGTTCCCACTTTCCAGGCCTGGAAACAGGTTCAGCGAGGGTAAGGTCCTTGGCCGCAGTCACAGCCAGGCAGCCCCCAAATTAGGACTCGCCTCCCTTCTCCCGATTCTGACACCAGCTTCATTCATTTCAGGGCCCGGAGCGGCTTCCCTGTGCGGTACATCCCAGCTGGCAAGCATCAGGCAGAGGGGAGGTGTAGATGAAATGAGATAATGTATGAAAGCAAGGCGCCGGGCACAGGGCCGGGCAGATAAGTGGGTGCCATCGCTAGGAGGCCCCGAGGACTGGGCGGGAGCTCGGCACACACAGTGCACCTGGTCCCTGCCCCCACCCGGGAAAACCATGACCCCTGTTACAGGGGACACTGGAATCTGGAGAGACTCCCTGCTCCAGCATAGGCAGGCAGGGACTGTTGGGGGTCAGGTGGGGGTAAGAGGGAGACTTCCCAGAGGTGTTGACCCCAGAAAGGTAAGCTCAGCCTAGAAAGAGACAAGAGGGAAGCTAAAACCTTCTGAGATTGCGGGGGGAGGGGTCGGGGTGGGGAATCACCTATTTAGTGCAACAGACATGAATTCCACCCCGTAGCAACCTTGTGTAGGAGAGCAGGGTTTCACCTCCCCAGTTTACAGATGGGCAGACTGATTTGCCAGGATGCCCTGGGGGGCGGCGTGGCAGGGCTGGGACCGGATTCCAACTCCCCAGACTCCCAGAGGGGCCTTTCTGGAGGCCTGTTCCCCACGCCATGCTGATTCTCTACCAGCCCTCAGCTGGCCAGACCCTGCAGAATAAAGCAGCCCCTCGTCCAACAGCAAACGCTTCGTGGTGCTGGGCCTGTCTTCCAAGTTGGGGGAAGCAGGGGGGAAGCAGCTCTTGATGCCCTGGGAGCCCACCTGCTGGGCTGGGACAGCCAGCCAGACCCACGCGACGCAGCCAGGAAAGGACTGTGCCGGAACCACCTCTGCTCCTCGGTCCAGGACTCCTCAAATGCCCCTATTGCTTGATCAGGCGGAGGGTGTCCGTGGCCCTTGGAGGGGAAGCACACAGGAAAGGCCTCGGAACTGGCTCCGCCCACCCCCTCCCTGCGTTGAGGTTTAGGAGAGGCCCTGGAGGAAAAACTGAAACAGCTGTGGTTGGTTTCGGAGGCTTGGTCTCCGAGGGGTGATGGGCTCAGACAGGGGGTGGCCTGCGTCGAGGCCCAATGAGCCCCCCCTCTTCCCACTCCTCCTGTGCCAGGGGTGGGCTTCAGTCATCCGGAGGAAGGTGGGGTGGAGGGGGGGGCAGCGGAGGGCCTGGCCTCCAGATGTGAGTCTCTCCTGGTCCACATCTTCGGTGCTGGCAATTTCAGAAGGGAGATGGCAATGCGGAGAAGGAGGTCCCAATGACAACTCTCCGAGTAAGTGCCCCACCTTGCCTAGTGCTCCCCATCCCCCTCTCTCCTCCTGGCTCCTGGGTATGAGGTGAGCACCCCTCCAATCCACCCTCAACTCTTGCTGCAGCGATCTTCCCTGTAACTTGTGTCTGTCCTCAATACTCACCTTCCCTATAACCTTCTATGGCTCCCCAGCACCCTCAGTTAAAACAATGCCCAAGCCCCTTAAAGAGGCCCTTCATGATCCACGTACTGTTGGTCTCCTGGCCCCATGCCCCATCTTTCCCCAACATACCCCAAACTCCAGCCGTGCCCAGATGTTCACTGTTCCGGTCTGCGCCCTTGCTCACGCTGGAAAGCCAGGCCCTCCTTCTTCATCCGTCCTTCAAAACCCACCTTCTTCACACTCCGGACAGTCTCCTTGGCACCACGGTGCTTGTTCATGACTCCCCTTAGAGCCAGCAACATGCTACTTACTCAGGTTCATGGCCAGGTCCGGCCCCAGCAGTGTGCTACCTGAAAGCAGGGGCTGGATGGAGTTCACCTTTGACTCCTCACAGGCCAGCGCATAGTAGATGCTCAGTAAAATATGTGCTAAATGACTAGAGAAAGAAAAGGCAGTGCCTAGCCTTGGAGAGACAGATGGGAAGAGAGCAGAAGGGGGGGATGTTCAGAGGGGGGACCCCAACCCTTCACCGCTCGGCCCATCCCGGGCCGCCTCGCAGGCCTGACTCTCAGGCAGGAGGCTGTCAGGCAGGGGCTTTTGGAAGATCCCCAGCAGGCCCCTCAGGAGGACTGAGGCCTGAGGCCTGAGGCCTGAGCCCCGGAGGCAGCGTCAGGCCTGGCACCCTGCCCAGCCTTTCTTTAGCGCTAGCGAGAAGCCTGAACACCAGCCACAATCCCTGCTTCCGGGGGAGGCCCGGGTGGGGCCAGGGCCTTGTGGTTAATGGTCCTGGGCTCTCTGCAGAGGCCTTGCAGCGCGGCCACGCCCTGGTCCCTGCCAGGGCAGCCTCAAGAACCCCAATTCTAATTCCCTGAAGGACCCTGTATCCCCTCAGCCATCTTCTCTGGCTACCCCCGGAGCTCGGCCTGCTGGCCCTAGGCCCCCTTCCCGCCAACTCTCGTGCCTAACTCATCCTCAAACTATTTTCCATTGGCTTCCCCCAATCCCTGCCACAGCACAATTTTTTGGGTGGGGGGTGGGGAGGGATGAAGGAGAATGGGAGGTGGAGCCTGGACCCCGGGGGGAGTGGTTAAAGAAGAAGGGGGTTTACCGCTCCAATTGGTCACCTCTGCTCCCGAAGGGCTTCAAAATTCCATTGACTCCGCCTCCAGTGGGGCCCCCTTCTCTGTCCTGACTTACAATTGGTTGGGCGCCCAGGGGGGCGGGACTCACCGGAGTCTGGTCCAGTTAAAAGGGTGGGAGCGGCCCCGGGGGCCCATCTCTCTCCTAGAGTCTTGAGACCGCTGGTGCCGCAGTCCGCAGGAACATCCTCCTGTCCTCAGTCATGGCTTGCGTGAGTGCGGGGACCCCGCTCCAAGGCCCAGGGATGGCGTGGGGGCAGAGGAGATTAGGCGCAGATGATCTGGGTTCTAGTCCCCAGGGTGTGGCTTTGAACAAGGGCCTTCTTTCTTCTGGGCCTCAGTGGCCCCGTCTGTAAAATGGGGGTGGGCGCCATGGTCCCCAAAGGCCTTCTCTGGCTTCAGACTTTTCTGAATTCCTCCAGGATCTGACAGCACAGTTATTTCTGCCAAGGTTTGACATTTTGCAGCTCCCTGATAAGTGGGAGTGAGAAGGGTGTGGCCAACTGGTGAGGTAGGGAGGCACTTTAAGGACGCCGAGCCGCTGTCCCTTTCCCCCTCCTCCACCCCAAAGAGCCTCCTGTCCCCTCCCCCTCCTGCAGCTGTCCCCAGTCGCTGGGCCAGGGCAGAGTCATCCTCTGCTCCAGAGAGCTCTGCAAAGTCGCCAGGATCTGAGACAGGCTGCCCGGGAGGGCGCCTGCCTGGGTTAGTGGGTGGAGGGTGGTTCTGTCCAGGCTAGTCGGGTGGGGGCTGGGTAACCCTCCCCGCCACTCCCCATGCTGGGAGATGGGTGCTAAGGGAGAGAGAAGGAGGCAAGCCTCTTCCACAGGCCCCGAGGGAAAGGGTTCACGGTTCTGGCAGAAGGAACCACTCATGCGGGTCAAGTTGTGCGCTCAATCTTGCTGTGCTGAACCAGCCAGGCTGCTGACTCCGGCCGGTGCGCCACTCTCCCTTCTGCAGAGGGGCCTGGCTGCGCCCCTTAGGGGTCTCTTCTCCAGCCCCTGCCCCTCTCTGCACCGAGGGGCTCGAAGGGGATGGTGGGGGATCGCCCAGCCCCGGGCTGTTTCCTTTCCAACCGAAGGGCGGACCTCTCCATCCCCCTTCCTTTGCCACCAAATCGCAGTGTCACTCACTCCGAGTCAGATTCTCTCCATCTATTAAACCAAGGGATGGAGCATAGCCACTCTGAATCCAAAATCCTCAAGCCGAACCGCAAAAACTTCAGATCTTGGCTTCTACGACCTCAGTCGTGTTACAGATAGGAAAAGGACCCGGTTGGGAGCAGGCACTTGCCCAGGACCACACAGAGAAAGAGTCTAGAACTTGCTACCGATTCCCCAGGCTTTCCGCAGGCCGGGTCAGAGGATCCCGGGCGGGGACGACCCCACCCCGCCGCCCCACCCCCGGGCACTGCGTCCTCTAACCCGGCTGGTTGTGGTCTCGTCTTTGCAGGGTCTGGTCGCCAGCAACCTGAATCTCAAACCTGGCGAGTGCCTCAGAGTGCGGGGCGAGGTGGCCCCCGAAGCCAAGAGGTGAGGGGGTGCGGATGGGGGGCGGGGGCAGGCGGCTTGGAGCCCGAGGGTCCGGCCCCGCGCCTGGCAGGGGCGTGGCCGGCCAGGCCCCGCCCCTCCCTCCGGCTGCGAGGGGGGTTGTCGGCGGTGGCGTTTTCTGAGTGAGTCACTTCCTCCGCGGGGTCTGGACGCCCCCTGTATACTCGCCCCCTTCCCTCCCTGCCGGAGCCTCTTAAACTAAACCAGCTGCGGCCTCGTCATCTACCTTGGCTGGCCCTGCCCCCACTGTGCGCGCGAGCCAGCCAAGGCCGTGGCGGGGGGGGGGGGGGGGGGGCCGGGAGAGGGAACGAGGGGGTGTCGCCCCGCCCTTGGCCCTCGGAGGTCCTTCTTTCCCGCGCTCTTCACTCACTCAACCTTTCGTCCCTTCGGTCCTTCCTTCCTTCGTTCATTCACGAGGCCAGCTGCCTAGTTTCTCAGCAGCCATGTGACCTTGGACCAGTCCTCCAACCGCCTGAGCTTCAGTCTTACCCTATCACGGAGGGGGCAGGTGGTGGTGTGGAGGAGGTGAGATGCTGGATCTCTCTCTCTCGGGGATGCTGGTGATGACCAGCGGACGTTAGAAAGAGCCGTACATTTCACGTGCATTGTCCATTTCATTCTTACCCCCACCCCTGGTGGTGTTGCTATTGTCTCCACTCAGCAAATGTATTATTGCTATTATTATTTTTTTTAAGTTTATTTATTTTGACAGAGAGAAACAGTATATGCAAGTGGGGGGTGGGGTGGGTGGGGAGGAGGAGAGAGAGGGAGAGGGAGAGAGGGAGAGAGAGAATCCCAAGCAGGCTCTGCACTGTCAGCACGGAACCTGATGCGGGGCTGGAACCCATGAACCCGGTTATTGTTATTATGTGTTTATTTGCGCCATCATTATTGAGCACCTTCTGTGTGTCGTCATGCTGGGCACCGGGAGTGCAGAGATACACCAGACAGGACACTTGCCCTCCCAGAGGTCACCTTCTGGAAGGAGTCCCCATCCTTGACCAAAGGGACACTAACGTCGGTGAGTGAGAGCCTTGACCGTCAGTACAGCAAGACCCTTAGCGATCCTTCCTGTACTGCCCCCCATTGTGCAGATGAGGAGACTGAAATCCACAGAAGGCCAGGGACTTGCTCAAGGTCACACGGTAAGGACGTCAGGGCCAGAACTAGAGTCCAGGTGTCTTGCCTCCCCGCTCAGTGATGGTGCACTGAGTGGCACCGACTGGTCAGTCTGCGGGGGCTGCTGCTGGCCGAGAAGGCCTCAATGCCCCCCTGCTCCCCCCCCCAGCTTCGTGCTGAACCTGGGCAAAGACAAGGACAACCTGTGCCTGCACTTCAACCCTCGCTTTGAAGCGCACGGAGACGTCAACACCATCGTGTGCAATAGCAAGGACGCCGGGGCCTGGGGCGCGGAGCAGCGCGAGTCCGCCTTCCCCTTCCAGCCTGGGACGGTCGCAGAGGTGGGCTGGGGTCTGGGGGCAGTGGGCTGGGGCGGAGCTGGGTATGCTGACTAAACACCTAGGTCCCACCCTCCCCTCCCTCCTCTGCCCCAGCCCCCTCCCTCCCCTCACTTGCTGCCTGACGGCCAATGAGCTGAGCGCCAGCCCCTCTCCCAGCCTCAGCAGCCCCGCCCAGGAAGTGGGGCTGCTGTTAGGGCTCCTTGAGGAAGGAGCTCTCGGAGGGCCCAGGACCTGCCGGCTATGACTGCCGAGCACGGGCTCCACCCCACTCACTGCCCTTCTCTGCCCGGCCAGGTGTGCATCTCCTTCGACCAGGCCGACCTGACCGTCAAGCTGCCAGATGGACACACATTCAAGTTCCCCAACCGCCTCAACCTGGAGGCCATCAACTACCTGGCAGCCGATGGCGACTTCAAGATCAAGTGCATGGCCTTTGACTGAAGCCAGCCGGCTCATGGCCTCTAATAAAGGCAGCTGCCTGTCCTCTCCCTAGCCCAGCCTCGTGTCCTCGTGTGTGTGTGTGTGTGTGTGTGTGTGTGTGTGTGGAGGGGGAAGGGTGCAGGAAAGAGGGTTGCCACCAATTCCCCCAGGCTCCGCTCCTTTCTTCGATTCCATTCACCTCCTCGGTGCACACTCTTAAGTGCCAGGGACATCTTCCCCTGGGTCCCCAGGGCCAAACAGGGAACTCAGTGCATCAGAGGGGACTGGTGTCTGCTAAGTGAAACCCAGTCACAGTCCTCAAACAGCTCCCAACCCAGTGAGCCCCAGCACACAGTAGGTCCTCAAAAGATGCCGAATAAATGAAACCAGGGGAAAAGAGGCTTGGACAGACCGATCCGTGCCATGGTTATCTGATGGCACAGGGGGAGGGGGAGGGAACAATCCCTGAGGCTCCCCTCATTGGCTTTCATGGGCCAGAAAGAGATCTGGTTCAGAGTGTGGGGGCTACGAGCTGCGTGGCCTCGTGCATGTTAACTGACTTCTCTGAGCCTATCGGAGGGCTGTCCTGAAGATGAAATGATGTGTGAAGCAGGACAAGTTTAATGCCTGGCACAAGGTGGGGAGCAGTTTCCCATCCCTGCTGCACTACCTCGCGAGACATTCTTACCTGAATTTGAAGGGGAGGAAAGTGCTTCTGCATGACGACAGGACCCCTTGGCCTGCACCGGGCCCAGCTGAGCCCTGTGGGGTTCCCCAGGCATCCCAGTTTTCTGGGGTCCAGGCCACATACCCCAATGCTGGAGTGTAAGGGCAGCCAGGGTGCTAGTCTGGAAACTTCTGGTTCCGTGGCCCCGGGGCAGGACCCTCATCCCGACTCTGGGAAAGATGGGCTTGGGCAACGGGCCTTGGCCTTTTTTTTTTTTTTTTTCTTTTCTTCTCTTTTTCCTAAGTTTATTTATTTTTAGTAATCGCTACCCCCAATGTGAGACTTAAACTCATGACCCTGAGATCAAGAGTCACATGCTCTTCAGACTGAGCCAGCCAGGCAGCCCCTGCTGGCCTGTTTCTGTAGAGGAGGAACTGGGGTGTGAGGGGACCATGCCAGCACCCCCGCCCCTGCGGAGAACCGAGCAGACTTGCAGCTTAGCCTCTAGGCCCCCAGAGGCCTCCTGCAGGGCAGAGGAATTCGGGGAACTCACTCGGCCTGAGATGAGGTGTTCATGTGTCTCTCCTCTTGGCTTCCAAAGAGGACAGTCTTCAAGACCCTCCAGGCTCTGTCACCCCAGAGGGCGGTGTTTAACCCAGCCCATCACACTTACTTGTCACAAGTGATGGTATCTGAGCTGGTGGCCGGGCCACCCTGCAGACCTGCAGACCCATTTCCCAGCACCTCTTCCTTCCTGCTCCCTGCTGCAGGCCCCTACCTCCCTGAGAAACAGCCCCCAGAACCGAGCCAATGTTTTGGATGACTCAGGCTCAGAACCTCGGTGTGGGCTCCCCCCAAACCCTAGGGCACTATCTCCTGAGCTGTGTGTGTATGCGGGGCGGTGGGGGGGTGGGGGGTGGGGGGAAAGGCTGGCAAATTTCATTCTCCGGGCAGCGCTGGGTGTGGGACTCACTGTGGCACTTTTCCACCCCGAGACTTAGTTTCCCTATCTGTAAAATGGGAGTCAGTATTTGCACCTGAGCCCTTTTGGGTGGCTGATTCCCATCTCAGTGGGTCCCCTAGGGAGAACATCCCTATAAGACGGCCCCAGGAGGATGGAGTGCACACGCTGGGGTCTGCCATGAGCCACACCCCATCTCCAGGCTCTCCTGGGGCACCCGAGTGGCCGCCTGAAGGGAAACAGCTTTGGAAGTCTGGCTGTGGTGGCGCGCCCTCTGCTGGGCAACGGAGAAAGTGTCTCTTGGACTGTCTTTTCCGGGGCCTGGGGGTTCAGCCCCACTGATGCTCCCTTAGGCGGGCTGAACACCCACAATACACCAGGTCTGGGAGGCACTACAACGGGGCAGAGGAAAGCCCTGGGGCAGATAGGGAATGAAACCACTGGGTTTGGAGGAAGGAAACTGGGTTCAGAGTCAAACACACCTGTGTTCAAACCCCAGTTCCATCACTGTGTGTCCTAGGACCGGTTGCTAGACCTCTCTGAACTCAGTTGCCTCATCACCGAATTGCAAAAATACTCGTATCCACCCTGTGGGATTGTTGCAAAGATTAGCTGAAATAATGTAGAGAAATGCATGGTGCCCGGCACCCAGTAGGTGCTCAGTAACCATAAAAATGATTTCAAAGGAGAAACCCATCCAAAGAGGGGTAGGTGTTTTAGACCATGAGCTGCCATAAAGGGCTCTCAAGTTTTGGAGTCTGGGTGGGGTACTAGGCCCTTGTCTCCTCTCCTGGGGCAAGGGGACCTGAAATGCCCTGGGAAGTGTGGAGTAACGGTGCCTGCCTGAGGTGGCAGGCTTCGCTCTGCACTGGAAGCTTCTGGACCCGAGGTCTCCCAGAGCTCTGCAGGGGCAGGCAGGCAGCAAGGGCTGGAGAGCCAACCACCCAGAGCTCCCCACACAAGGTCCTGCAGAAGCAGCTGTCCCCTTCCTCGGTCCCCGTCTCTGTGCCAGGCTGGAAGTTCGGAGAGGACAGAAGTCAGGGAATGGCTCTGCACCCCACTTACTACTTGAGCCACTTCGGTCAAGGCACTTCCCCTGCCTGAGCTTCCGTTTCCTCACCTGTATAAGAGGGGCGAGAGCAGCGTGCGAGGCATGTATTGCTTATACACAAGTCGCAGGGAGGTTGGGAAGGTCAACTGAGATAATCCACGGGAGGCCCCGAGAACATTCCTCAGCACAGAGGAAGACTGAACGGGTGGACCGTGGAGAGGGAAGGAGCCCAGGGAAGTTTATGATTTATCAAGTCCTGCGGCACTTTTCATCTATAGCCAGTCTGCTTGGGGCAACGGAACCTGGTAAACAGCAGGCAGCAGCCCTGAGACCGGGGATCCAGGAGGAAGCCCAGCATCGCTGGGGGCATCACCGGAGCCAGGGCAATGCTTCTACCCAGAGGGAGGGTACCAGGGGTGTTTTAGGGTGTGGCCACTGAGGGGCAAAAAGTCAGAAGGGCAAGTGTTCATCACCCTGAAGCCCCAGCATTGGGGCAGTCCCCTGCTGTGCCCAGGGTTCGAGGATAACTTCCTCTCAGCACCCAGCATGGAACCCTTCAGGCAGAGCCCCCTTGTGAAATGGGTTCGACATTCACAGAGAGATGTACCCACTGTGTGCCTGGCCCCTTCCAAAACCCACGGTCAGGGTCCGCATCTTGCCCTCCAGAGCGGGCACGCGAGCTCCTGGGGGAGGGATCCCTCAGGCCAGTGGCCCAGGGAGCTAGACCACGAGGCCACAGACTCAGGTTCAAGTCCCAGCTTGGACACAGAGTAGCCCTGTCACCTTGGACACGTTGCGTCTGCTGAAAGAACACGTCTCTTCTCCGTGTGCCTGGCACACAGTAGGCACTCAATGCACGTGTGTTTACTTGCTCTCTGGGCTCCCGTTACTTGTCAAAGGAGAAGGGGGCGGAGTCTTAAGGGCCTTTTATTCCTCCGCTGTCCCTACTCTCAGCTAGTTCTGGGGTCACCTCCTCTGAGAAGCCCTCTGCACTGGAGGAGCCAACACTGACCTCCTGCAGCCTCTTGTGCTTCTCCCTGCACTGTGACCCAGCACTGTGACCCTGCCAGACTGGCCAGTCTTTAAAAGCAAGGGTAGCAGCTTGTCTGCGGCACCCAGCACAGATGAACTGAGATAGGGGATTCAGGCATACAATCCTAGTTACTAAAATGCCCCTGCAGGTGGTGTTCTACTGAATGCCTTCACATGCGTGCCCTCATTTTCAGTAGAGGATGTGCTGTTACACCCCCATGGCACGCTCCGGGAAACTGACACACAGACAGGGGAGACTGCTTGTGTCGCAAACACGTGCGAGGCATGTCTTACTTACACACACTGTGACATAACTCACCTTTCCTCAGAATCGTGGTTCTCAAAGTGTGGTCCGTGGACCAGCAACCCCTGAGAACATGTTAGCGATGCAGATTATGGGGCTCATTCTAGACCGGCTGAATCAGGAACTCAAAGCGGGTGCAAAGCCATTTGTGTTTCAGTAAGTCCTCTGGGGGATTCTGACGCAAGCCAAAGTTGGAAAACCACTGCCTTGCAATAACCCTACAAAGTCACTATAATTATCCCCATTTTACAAATAGGCCAACCGGGGCAAAGCAAAGGCAGTTGGTCCAGAACCACAGCTGTACGTGGACTACCAGGGTTCTAATCCAGATAGTTTGGCCCCAGAAGTGTGCTCTTGGGAGACCACCAACGAGTTGCCATGAGAATCAAAAGTAGGATCAGAAATATTTGGCCGGTTTACTAATATCTCCGTACTGAGCACCTACTGCACGCCGGCCACCGTGCTAGGCTCTGGAACCTCGCTTTCGCTGTTGCTAGTCTACGAGACGGATTGGGGTTAGGAATCACGGAGGGGGAACACCCAAAACGCAGGGCTGGGGAGGCCGGCCCCGCGGCCCCTTTAAAAGGCGGAGCCTGAGGAACGGAACGACGGAGCCTCAGTGCGCGGCGCGCCCGAGAGAGTAAAAACGGTACACCCGGAAGTGTCTTAGGCGTGCGGGCGGCGCGCTGCCGGAGGCCTCACCGCTATGGGCCGCAAGAAGAAGAAGAAGCGAGATGGCGACGACCGGAGGCCGAGGCTCGTTCTCAGCTTCGACGAAGAAAAGCGGCGGTGAGTGCCAAGCCTGGAGCGTATCTCCTTCGGGCTGCCGGCCAAGGCCACGGCCTGGCCCGGGCGGCTTCCACTCACGCAGAGGTCCCTTCCGGCCCCTCCCTCTTGGCGTGGCCCGTTGCCCCCCCCCCCCCCCCCCCCTTTCGACACCAACCCCCACTGCGGAATGGAAGCGGCCGCTGCCGGCCCCCAGCGTGGGGAATGGAACCGCCCGCCCCGCCCTTTCGTTGCTCACTTTGCACCTTGCTCCTGCTGTGTGCGCTTCGGCTGGGAGCTGGCGGCTCGTAGCGGTGGCTTCGATCTCCCTAGCCCAGCCCAGCCGCCCCACACGCGGTAGACTCAGCTGTTGGTGATGAGTGATGAGTGAATGAGATGAGAGTGGCTCAAGTTCACGTATTCACTCGTCAAGACGTGTGCTGAGCTCCTTCGGTGTGTGTGCCAGCCTGATCGTAGGACCCCTGAGTTGGACCCCTGAGCCTCAGCGTCCAGTCCGTCAGATGCTATCCATTCAGAGTGCCACTTTTGCATATGGTAGCGGGTCAGCGAAAAACCTAGTGTTGGGCCCCGGAACGTTTGGGGATGGTGCAGCCAGCACTAGAGAGATGAGAAGGAGCCAAGATCAGATAGGAGAGGGGAATGCTGGAGCATCGTCAGGATACACAGGGTGGCGTCAACAGGCCCTACAGTTGGGTCCAGGGGGCAGGTGTCCTGGGCAAATGTGCCAGTCCGGTGGAAAGTTTGCAGATGTCTGGATGAGGGTGGCCTTAAAAGTGGCCTTGCTAAGGGGGCGCCTGAGTGGCTCAGTCGGTTAAGTGTCCGACTTCAGCTCACGGTTCGTGAGTTTGAGCCCCATGTCAGGTTCTGGGCCGACAGCTCGAGCCTGGAGCCTGCTTCGGATTCTGTGTCTCCCTCTTTCTTGCCCTTCCCCCATTCACACTCTGTCTGTCTCTCTCAAAAATGAATAAACGTTAAAAAAAAAAAAAATTAAAAGTGGCCTTGCTAGAAATGGCTTAATCCCCTGGGTAGTGGAATTTGGCAATGTAGAAGGGCCCCCACTGGCCCTGTTGCTTGAAGTCGAGAGCCTTGGCGGGTGGTGGGTGGAAACAGGCAGCATCTCCCTCTTCTTCCTAAACTTACACTCTCTATGACCTTTCGCAAGTGACCTAGCCTCTGTGTGCCTCAGTGTCCCCATCTGTAAACTGGGAATTGGTACCTGCTTACAAGTTGTGAGGAATACGTGAGTTAAACCTGTGTTAATTTTCGGAGCAGTACAGAGGTAGTGGTTTTTCTCTCCCTGGAGTGAGCCTTCCTTTCCTTGTGTCCCCTCCTGACTCTCCCTTGCCTCTTTCCTGTAGGGAGTACCTGACCGGCTTCCATAAGCGGAAGGTAGAGCGGAAGAAGGCAGCCATTGAGGAGATCAAGCATCGGCTCAAGGAGGAGCAGAAGAAACTCCGGGAGGAGGTACAGGGGGGAGGAAGGGGACTAGGGAGACAGAGAGAGAGTGTGTGTGTGTATGTATGTGTATATATATATATCTGAATATATGTATGTATCTGAATGTATATATATTTGAATATATATGTATCTGAATATATATATATATATCTATATGTGACTCCCAAGGGATTTACAGCCTTGGTTAGCCTTAACGGGTATCTTCAGGAATGAGGGGAGGTGTGGGCAGACCTGGGGAGCAGTTTGTACACGGTGGGCCCAGGTCTGGGGAAGGTTTAGGATGGAATCTCCTACTGTTTCATCCCGAGCCACACATGGTCTCACTCACTCTGGAGGTGAGCAGTGCTCTTGCCTGGGGTTGACCGGAGAGGCCATACTCACTGTGTTCCCTTCCCTTTTGGCTTTAGCGCCATCAGGAGTACTTGAAGCTGCTGGCAGAGAGAGAGGAGGCTCTGGGTAAGTCCCAGCTTTTGCCCTGACCTGGAGAACAGCTAACAGGCCTAGGCTTTTTTTTTTTTTTTTTAATCCCTTGGTGGGTGAAAGGGGAGAGGTGTGGGGGCTGCACAGAAGCCAACTGCCCTAGCTCTAGGCGTCTTGGTGGTGACCTGGGGGTCACGGGTGGTGTTCAGGGACGTCTAAACATGAGTGGATCAGAGACGAGGAGGACAGACGTCTTGGGAAAGCGATTCCTTAGCAGAAAGCCCAGTTTCTGAGGCCTGGAGGGACTAGGGGTAGAGGGAATGGGCAGCAGCAGCTGCTGGGGTCACATCGGGTTTGTCCTAGATGAGAACCAGATGGTCTGAGGTCCCCCTGGAGCATCAAGGGAGGAGTTGAATCACTTACATTTGTCCACAGGCCAGGCTCTGGAGCCGGTGACTTCCCTGGACACTCTCCCATAGAGTAGCGGGGGCCGCTGCGCTCCAGGGCTGGGAGGGGGGTTAGAATCTGGTCACTTGTGCTATGAGGCTGCGACCCGCTTCTTTGCCCACCTTGCGCAGAGGAGGCAGACGAACTGGACAGGTTGGTGACAGCAAAGACAGAGTCGGTGCAGTATGACCATCCCAACCACACGGTCACCGTGACCACCATCAGCGACCTGGACCTCTCGGGGGCCCGCCTGCTTGGACTGCCCCCACCCGAGGTGGGTGTAACTTCCGGCCCCAGGAGGGAAGGGGCCCAGGTGCAGACTGGCTTGTCGGGGTTGCTAAGTGCTGGCCCATGTCCTGGGGATTGCAATGCCGGGGGCTCTCTCCCTGCTGGGCGATCGTTAGAGCCCGGACCACATCCCTGGGGCTTCCAGAAGCCAGTTCCATGCCTGAGCGGCTGTGGGAGCGTGGGCAGGTGTCTGCCTTGCCAGCTTTCCTTTCTGCCCCAGTAAGTGGGGGGAGGGGGGTCACTGGTGATAGCGCCTGTCTCGTGGCGGTTGCCGTGAGTGTAAAAGCGGTTAATCCGAGAGAAGCACCTAAGATCGCCGTTTATTGTGGTCACTCCGCTGCACGGTAGCAGTCACACGGAAGTTGTCAGGCTTTGAGCTGGGAGGTGTTAGCAGGTTGCAACCAACATTAAAAAAGGATTCCCCCCCCTTTTAAAAGCACTCAGCGCGCCTTGACTAATGACGCACCGCCGTCACTAAAGGGCGGACTGAAAACGCTGCTTTTGGGTGAAGCGGCAGCGTGTCGTGTTCCGCTTCCGTTGGTGGTGTCACAAGCTGTTCGCCTCGGGGGCGGGGGCACCGACTGCTGGGGGTGTGAGCGAAGGGAGAGGCTTGGGAAGTGACAAGGAAGGAAATGCTACGCGGACGGACCGGCCTCAGCTCTCGACAAATAAATACAAGTGAACAAGTAAAGAAAAGGAAAGAGAACAGAACGTCATTGAAAACATCAAAAAGCCTCCCAGTTAAGTGTCATCTGAAATGTTTGTTTCCGGCTGAAGTTGTGTCTGCCTGGCTGTGTGGGCCTTTCACGGAAATACCTGTACGTACATGGTTACGAGGCAAACCACACTTCCTGTCACGGGTTCACGTGTCCTTAAGTCCTGAGCTGCTGCCTTGTCACGCCCTTAGTGGTCTCGCCCTCACCTTCTGTTTTTGTGCTCATTCTTCCGCACAGTCCTCCCGGCCTCCGCTTACGGTGGACGGTCAGACGTTCACAGGTGGAAGAACTCGAAAACTGGGGGTGAGGCTCTGAGACACAGCTCTTCCCCGTGTGATCCCCGCTTTGGGGGCACACGTGGCTTTTCCACCCGCAGCCTTCTCCGAGCCCCCGAGCCAGGCCTCGAAGCGGCAGGCCATGCCCTCACGTGACATAGCCGTGACTGCTTGGGGTCAGGCTTCCCGACCTGCCACTCTGTGTGACAGTCCTTGTCCTGTGCTTCTTTAGCAAGCGGCCGGGCACGGGTCCGAGGAAGAGGCGTCATCCACGGAGAAGCTGACCAGAGCCTTACCCCGGAAGTCCAGAGATCCCCTCCTGTCCCAGCGGTGAGCCCTGGCCTGTCCTCCCCTATGACACTGCTCCCTCATGGCTGACAGTGGTGGCCGGGCCTGTGGAGTCACCTCTTGCTGGCCTGTGGCGGGGGGCACGGGGCAGGTGTGGAGCCTGGAGCAGCCGCTCTGCTTTGCCTGTTGAGGAGTCCCTCCCTCCTTACTGTCCCCCACCTCCACTCCTTGAGAATGGCCAGCCCTGGGTGCCTTCGGTGCCTGGGGTAAAGGCCTTTTCATGAGCTGAGGAGCTGGCAGGGCCTCTGGGGTCAGAGCCGGCTGCCTTTGGCATGCGTGTGGTTCTCCCGGCACTCAAGGCCTGTTCCGACGTCCTCCGTGAGCCAGGCAATCAGTCACCCTGCCACCCAGCCTCCCACCCATGCCTTGTTCCCAGCCTCACCAGCCTTGCACCCTCCTACAGGATCTCCGCTCTCACGGCTTCGCTGCATGCACACAGTCGCAAAAAGGGCAAGAGGAAACATCCCCGACGGGCCCAAGACTCCACCAAGAAGCCCCCGAGTGCCACCCGTACGAGCAAGACCCAGCGCCGCCGGCTGACGGGCAAAGCCCGGCACAGCGGAGAGTGAGCCCCGAGAACCAGGCCACGCCCCAGCCTGAGCTGTCAGGGGCTGTCCTGTCTCCGCTTGGCGGTCCCAGGAACCCAGCACTGCGGGGGTGACTCTGCGGCCCCGGCTTGGGAGGCAGTTCCTCTGTGGCCCAGAGCTTGGATGCTGGAAGGGGGCAGGCAGCTGAGAGCTGGCTTCCCTCAGGAGGAGACTTCAGAGCCAAGTCGGGGGCATCTGCCTTAGTGGGAAGGCTTCCCACTGAGCCATCCTCGGATTTGTGAAGCTAAGTGCCCCTGTGGTCTGTTTGTCTCTGACCCTGGTGCCACGTGCCCAGGGCAGGCTTCTGAGGGGGTGGAACCTGTCGGGGAAGTGGGTCCGTCCTCACCGTCCAGCAGTCTTCCCTGTGGGGGTCAAAAGGTCGTGTTGGGTCTGGGCCCCCTCACCCGGGCTCCAGGCCAGCATAACCACTGCTAGGGTCCGGAGTCGTCCTGCTGCTCTGTGAAGCGGGCCGCCGAGGCAGGTGGTTGAGCGTTGCCAGCCTCTGCCCGTTACCAGCTGAGGCTGTGGGTCCGGCCCTTCTCCGAGGCCTCCTTGGTCCCCTCAGCTGAAATCGAAGTGCTGGAAGCAGATGAGTTCCAGAGCATTCCCCACCCCCAAACTTGGGCATCCTCCCCAGGCTTCCAGCAGCTCGCGGAGAGACACCGACCAAGGCGTGATTAACCCCTTTTAAAGAGAATGTGTCTCGACTCACTCGAAAGCGTGGTGGTTCCCAGGCAGACCCCTCAGGAGGCCAGCGGGTGTTCTGCAAGGCTGCCGGGTTTTCACGCTCCCTCGTCCCTTTCTTGTCCCCACTTGTGAGTGAGCCGCCTGACCCCCCCCCCCCCGTCCCCTGACCGAGCAGGGTGGAATCCTGCCTGCAGCAGGTAGATAGATGTACGGTGAGGACCGCTGGAGCACCTGTCGAGGAACCCCGAGCCGCCACCAACCTCTGCCCCTTGCTGGCTCCTGGGATTCTGGCCCGGAGCGCAGGACCTGTGACCTGGCTCTTCAGCCCCTTCCACCTGCTCTCTCTGCTGCCTCCCAGTTCTCGGGGGTGGGGTGACTCCCTCCACCCAGCCGACTCCACCCTGGGCAGAGGGTGGGGCCCGCCGGCAAGCTCTCCAGGTGGTTCCAGCGCTCAACCCAGGGCAGCGAGCGTGAGCCTGGCCCTCACAGGCCTCCGGGAGCAGAACAACACCCCGGGTCCGAGGGATTCGTGCACACAGCAGGGCTCGGGTTCAGATCCTGGCTCGGCCCCTTAGCCTCCGTGTGAGCCTCGCCGTGCTGACCTCTCTGGGTCTGGCGCCGTGCATAAGATGGCAAGACACCTACCTCTTAGGGCTGCCCTGGGGCTGAAAGGAGCCACTTCCCAGGCGCACCTGCAGCGTGCCTATGGCTGCCGCTGAGACATCTGACCCACGTCTCGTCTCCCATCCCCAGAGACACGGGGTCGCTCACCACCCACATCTACAGTTTGTGCCATTTACAAGTATTAAATTCTCAGCCACTCTCTCCTGTGTGTGACATCAGTTCCTCCAGCAGACCGAGGAAACGGAGTCAGCGATTTTGCCAGTCTTGGGACCAGAAGTGGTGGAATCAGAACCCTCTGGAGAACTTGTCTTTTCTCCCCGGAGCCCCTCAAGCCTCCACCTGGATTCTTTCCTCTTGCCGCCGTCCCATTGTGTAGGCCTCCTGGGCTTGGGGCTTCCGGGAGCTTTATAAAGAAGGATTGGGTTTAGCTGCATATAATATGAAACAAAATTTAAAAATAACTGGCTTACTTGAGAGGAGCTTACCAGGGAAGTAACTAGCCTGGAGCCGGGGGGCTGGGATGGCAGACTTTTTAGCCTTTTGTGCTATTTTTTTTTTTAATGTTTGTTTATTTTTGAGAGAGCACAAGTGGGGGAGGAGCAGAGAGAGAGGGAGACACAGAATCCGAAGCAGGCTCCAGGCTCCAACCTGCCAGCACAGAGCCCGACGCGGGGCTCGAACTCATGAACCGCGAGATCATGCCCTGAGCCAAAGTCGGACGCTCAACCGACTGAGCCCCCCAGGTGCCCCTGTTTTGTGCAGTTTTTAACCCCTGCCTTCCACCTCGTGGTCCAAGATGGCTGCTTGAGCCTCAGCCATCACACCTGCCTTTCAGCCAGCAGGTGGGAGGACGGATTGAGGAGCATGCCCCTCCTCCTTGTAAGAACCTTTGACCCCTGTCAAGTGCCATTAGTCCAGCAGAAGTCAAAGATGGGGCAGGAGGAAGAGAGCGGACTGTGGTCCGTTCTGGAGAACCATGTTGCCAAATAAGAATTGAGGCTTGTGCTACTACGGGGAGAGTCGGTATTGGGGTACAAGCAGTGGGGTCTCCCCCGGGAGCTCAACATACGAGGAAAGGGCTGTTGGGAGGGGATCCAACCGTATGGAACTAGAGCCACAGCAGACGCTTTTCTGTTCCTGGGCGACTGCACTGAGCTTCCCCGACGTGTCAGGCCAGTGCTAGGAGGAGCAAGGCCATCCGCTCAGCAGAGGACAGGCTCTCCCGGTAGGTTGTGCTTTGGGGTGGTTGAGCCCTCCCCAGGGGGACGCGTGGGCAGGCCTGGCGGAGCTACCTGCCTGGGGGGCAACCACGGAGGAGACGGTTCCGGGGCGGCGGAGACCTCTGCTCTCATCCTCTCCAGAGCCCCCCCGGAGCCTCAGCGGCTCGAAGCCCCCGGTTGGACCGTCAATGGCTCCGGCAGGGGCTTCCCAGCTTCTGAGCTGAAGACCTCACTGCCTTGTTCAGTTGTGAGCAGGTCCCGCGTGACAAACGTCCTCCGGGTTTTGAGCCGACATCTGCCTCTTCCAGATGTGGTAGGCGCCCTTTAGAAGTTCACGGACTGCTCACAGCCTCTCTTGCTCTGTTCTGAGCCACCTCCTCGGGGAAGCCTTCCCTGACCCCTCCTCCAGACCCGGGAATTAATCCTTTTCCCACGTGGGCTGCGCTGACACTTGGTGTTGCCTCCTTTCAAACACTGAACATATTGTAACCTGGTTATGTCTGTCTCCCAACCCCCCCACAGGCTGACCATGAGCCCCCTAGTGAGAAGTTGTGTCTGTAATTGCTATGTTTCTCCTTCTGGCCCAGGGCCCCGCTCACTGTGGGTCCTCAACCAATCCTGGCTGCATCACATGGGACCCAATTCCCCCTCCCCACAGGTGCTCCCAGTAACTCTCGAAACAGTCTGTTCTAGAATTTTCTGGCCCCAGTTTGCAAGTTTCTGTTTGCCTGTCTGCAAGTTTCTGAATCTGTTTTCCTCCTTCCCATCACCACATCCATCTCTCCTGGGGCCCGGGTGAAACAAACCTTCCCCGTCCAATGAACTTTGCCCTCTCCCTTGCACCCTAGTCAGCAGGATTGCCAAACAACAACCAAAAAACAAAGAGGCTGGGAAAGCAATTTATCAAGCCCTTCTCTTGTGTCAGACGGTTACATTATTAACTCAGAACAGCACTGTGAGCGGATATTAGCTCCATTTGACAGGTGAGAAAATGAGTCTCCAGGTGCATAACGTCAGAGGTTACACGTCATGGCTAAGAAGACATAGTCCCTGCATCCCAGGGAGGGGGCAGACACATGGGAGTCCCTCTGGAGGCCAGAGGTTCAGCAAAGTATTAGAGGGCCCAGAGGGGCACAGAGCAGAGACAGGTGACCCTTGACCTGAATCTTGAGGGACGATTTGGATTGGCCAGGCGGCTGCGGGAGGGGATGAGCTGGCAGGTGGGGGGCACCCAGGGAGCCCCTGAAGGGCCTCAAATACTGAGCTAAGGATCTGGACCCTTAGCTTGTGGACACTGGGACACCCTGAGGTGGGGTTGGGGGGTTGGCAGGGGAAAGTCGGGGTCAGTGACTGTTTTAGAGACATCCCCCCTCCGCCCAGTGGCAGCGTGGATGGTGCACTGGGAGTACTGGGGGCTCCAGGACCCTGTTGTCATTCCGTGAGAGGCAGGGAGGCCCTCCTCTCAGGCAGGTGTCCATTCACTCCTTCCCCAAGCATTTACTGAGCGCTAAGAAGTCCCAGCCACTGGGGATCCACTGGTGAGCAGGAGAGGGCAGTCCCTGCCCACGGTCGACTCGTGGCTCACAAGCTATAGCTGTGGGGACCGAATGGAGAAGACTGGAGGAGAGATATTAGTAGCATTTATTGAACACTCACTGTATACCAGCCACTCTACCTGGTTTCACTCACTGAGCTCTCACAGTAACCCCACGGTCTAGGCAATGCCATTAAGCCCATTTTGCAGTTGAGGCACACTGAGGTGGCCCCCTCATGAAGCAAGCCATACTCTCGATACAGACACGAATACTGACCCATTGGCTGAACAAGCCGAGTCTTCCCTTCCAGGGGCGCACTCACATGGTCCACAACACGAAAGACACCCTAGGAGCCATGTGAGTCTTGTATGAGATCTCAGCTCAGCACAGTGAGCCCTTTTCTTAAGGCCGGGGAAGCAGGGAGGGCTTCCTGGAGGGGGTGCTATTTCAACTATCACTAAGGGAATAAAAAACCTATCTGTGAGGGGTGCCCGGGAGGCTCAGTTGGTTAAACGTCTGACTTCAGGTCATGGTCTCGTGGTTCCTCAGTTTGAGCCCCACATCAGGGTCTGTGCGGTCAGCATAGAACCCCTTTGGATTCTCTGTTCCCCTCTCTCTGTGCCCCTCCCCCACTTGTTCCCCCCTACCCCCACCCCCCGCCCTCTCTTTCTCAAAATAAATACACTTAAAGGAAAATCTATCTGTGATTTACCAGTTCAGGAACACTGCATATTAGCTTGGTCTGACTCACAGAGTATTTAAAAACAATTTGACTTAAAGAAACAAACAATTTGACTTATACTCTGGTTTTTCTTCAGATCCTAGAAGTCTTTTGCCCTTGACTAAAGATCTCTGTGAAGAGGAACAAGTCTGAGTGTTTACCCAATTTTTTGAGGCAAAAACCAAACCAAAACAAAACAATTTGACTTAGCCATATTTTAAGATGTTGAGATTTCATGCAGAAGTTCAGGTTTCTGGCTTCTTCAGTAAAAGTAAGCCTGGCTGCAATTTAAAAAAAAAAAGGGGGGGTGGTGGTGGGCAGGATCCTGGGTGGCTCAGTCGGTTAAGCGTCTGATTTTGGCTCAGGTCATGATCTCGCGGTCCATGAGTTCAAACCCCACATCAGTCTCTGGGCTGACAGCTCGGAGCCTGCTCGGATTCTGTGTCTCCCTCTCTCTCTGCCCCTTCCCCTACTCACTTTCTCGCTCTCTCTCTCTCTCTCAAAAATAAACATTAAAAAAAAGTTTAAAAATTTTAATTAAAAAAAAGAAAAGAGAAAAGTGAGCCCGGCCGCCCTGATCACCACTTCCCAGGTGGCCATGGGCTGGAGCCAGCCCTGATGACCCCATTAGAGACTGCAGCCTTCCTGCTTCTGCTCTACCGGGCCACGCCCCCTGCATCACTACCGCGCCTGCCCGGAGCACATGATCCTCCGAGGTTGGGATGACCATTCCCACAGGAGTGTGAGGAAGCCAAGGTCAAGGTCAGAGGGGCGGTGTGGGTCTAGTAATGTCAGTGGTGGTTCAGCTACCCCAGACCCCTGGGAGAGCGGATCCCAGCCACAGGGAACAGCATGAGCAAAGACAGAGACGAGCAGGCACAGACTCTTCAGGGAACAGAAAGGGGGATGTGAGGCTGAGATATAATGGTGACAGTGGGGACGAGCGCTGCCCTGGCTGCCATTGCGCCCTTAACCCTGAGCCATCTGAGCCATCCCACAGGACTCTGGGACTGTGTTTTTTAGACCGGGCTCTGTCATCAAGTAACTGAGTGGCTTTGGGCAACTTGCCTAAGCCGCTTCAGCCTTGAGTTTCACTCCTATGAAATGGGGATGGTGACAGCTGCCCTTCTCATCACAGGGAGGTGCTGGGAGAAACCCCATCATGTATGCAGAGAGGTCAGCTTTGCCCCCTTGGGAAAAGGAGGGGCTGTTACTACTTAGATGATTAAAAGCCCCGCTTTGGGCCTCAATCACTCTTAGAGCCACGGTCCCCTCCAAGAGTGGGGCTTCTTTCAAGAGTCCCCGGGGTTCCCTGGCCTCCTCCTCCTGCCTCCTGTCCAATTATCTCTCCTTCAGGACCCTGGCTTCTGCCCACCCTCCTACCATCTTCTCCTGCCCTCCAGGGCCCCAGCCAGGCAGCTCCAGAGCTAGGGAGGGCGCTCAGGACAAACCCGTCCTGCCCCAGGACTTTTCCCCTCCTCCCTCCCTCGCCCTACTCTCTACTCCAGCCTCCACACTCTGTCCCCTCAGCCAGTCTGTTCTTCCCCAGGGCCTGCAGGCTCACTCTCTCTTTTCCAGGCCTTTGCTCAGATGTCACAGGTCAGCGAGGCTTTCCTGACCACCTTATTTCAAATGTAATGCCCTCCCACACCAGCCCCTTCCCGGCTTCATTTTTCTCCTTAGCACCTCTCACCAGCCCACATACTCCATATATTGTTTATTTATCTTGTTTGGGGTCTGTTGCTCTCCACTGCAGTGTAAAGCACCAAGAAAGCAGAAGATTCAATCTTTTCTTTGCTAAGTATCCTCAGCACCGCCTACCCAGAAGGTAGGGGCTCCGTTGAGTATTTCATGAATTGAATTGTCAGGAGTGCAACCGTGAGTTAGCTCCAGGTTTTATTGTTTGGTGGCGGAGGGGGGCTAAAGACCCCGGGGCCCTGTCCTGAGCTTCAAACTCACACCAGATGTCTAACCCACCCCAGGCTCAGAGTGGTCAAGTAACTTTCTCAAGAGCACACAGCCAAGAGTCGCTGGAGTCGGATATTGACCATCGGTCTCCCTGCTCTCTGTGTTGCTGGTAGTAATGGGGATCAAGCTGAAAACTCGTGATCCTTGTTACTAAACTATGTTTTCACCCATTCCATCCTGGGTCAGGATGCCCTAGTTCAGGGGCTATCTCTTCCACGGGTCAATGGGCTTCTCATCTCAGAAGGAAGCACGTTTTATTCATGTTACCCTCTCCCCAGAGCCCAGCACAGGTACATGTGAATGTCCGAGTGAATTAGTGAATGAAGATGTTCTGTGGTGTCAGAGGACGTCAGGCACACCAGGGTTTTAGTCTTGGCTCTGCCTCTGACTAGCCGTGTGACACTGGTAAGTTAATTGTCCTTAGTTGCTGTGAAATGAGGATCTTGGTACTTAGCCCTTTGGGTTACTGTGTCCTGATGAATGTAAAGATTCTGGAACAGGAGCTGGCACATAGTGCAAAATAAATATTAGCTTAAAAGGGGGGGAAGACTAAAAAAAAGAGAGAGTTGTGCATTTTGTGAGTGAGTTCTACGTCAGTGGAAGCGAGCAGATGGAGGCTGAAAACGCCCGGACATTTCATTTCATCCGCACAGGTACTACTACCCTTCCCATTTTACAGATAAGAAAAGTGAGGCACAGAGAATTTAAGTCTTCTAGCCCGACATCTGGGTCAAGACCAGCCTAGGGAACTGTAGAGGGGATGCATCGACGGGAAGGAGGTCAGAGGGAGACAGCCCCGCCAAGTGCCAGCCCTCTGATGGGCCCCCTGGGAACCCAGACCCAGCAGCTCAGGCTAAACGTGCGGCCGGTCCCGCGCTCGGAGGCTTCTGGGCGCCGCCCGCCTCCGCCCCGCCCCTTGCCCTCGGGTGGTCCAATCTCACAGCCCTTATGTAAATGAGGCGCCAAGAGAGAGCCTATGCGCGAGCGGCAGGGGAGTGGTCTTCGTCCACCTCCCGGGCAACGTTCTGATTCATTGTTAAAATAGGAGCTGTGACCCCGGCATCCCACCCGGGCACCTCCTGTGCGTGGAAACCCGAGCCGAGGTCAGTAGTACTGCGCTGCGGAAGGCGGGGAGGGGAGCGGGGAGAGGAGGCCGGTGGGGTAAGGGAGAGGGGCGAGGCATACGGAGAGGGACTGGCTGACCCGCTGGAGAGGTCCAGGAGTCCATTCTCCGGGTGGGGCATGAGTGTCCGCTGAAGGTTTCCCATTGTTACAGCCACACCTAATGTGCATTTTTGAGCATTCTGCCAGTTGGTTGGGAATAAGGAGGAGGAGGAAGCGGGAGCAGTGAGGGGCACATGAACAGAGCCCCCATCCGCCCCCAGGAAGATGAGCGGCGTATTCCTTCTCAGGCGATGCTCCTTTATATGGCCAGACCAGGAAAGAACCGCCCAAGCTGGGCGGAACCGGTTCGCGCCCCCTCCACCACTGGGGCAAGGGACGTCTCCGGGAGATGATGGCCCAAGAAGGATCGAGGGGCAAGTGGGTACCCCCCTCCAAAACACACATACACAACGGGCCCTGCCACCTCCCCAGGTCTGATGGTGGAGAAGCCAGGAACCTTTGCCCTGGCTGCCCCAGGGGAGGATGAGAAATTCCGCAGCCCTCAGCTGAGATTGGCAACCAAGGCTTTATCTCCTGGTAGGCTTTGCAGGAAACTTGCCAGGTGAGGACAGGTGTGTGGGCTGGTGACCTGGGGGCACCGCAAGGTGCATGGGATTTGGGGAGATGGGTTTCTCTTCTGTCCCACCCTCCTCCTGGGGCTCTGTGTACGTGAGGAAGGGATCTTCAAGTCACTCTCGTCGGGGCATCCCCCCTTCCCCCCTCCCAGGGCGTGGCATTGGAGCTCTCAGTGGCCTCCCCCAGATGGGAGAGCTCTGTGCTCAAGTCAGAGCACCAGTTCAGCTCCTGGGACCTAGAACAAGGTATGGACCCTTGGTGAGTCTTCGATGCCTCATCTTAAATTGGCATTGGCTTTATCTACAATGTAAGATAACCGTGAGAAAAGGCACTCGAACTTTAGGGTGCACTGAATCACCTAAGAGACTTTTTAACAATGCACAACCCCAGGCCTCACACCTCCAAGAGATTCTGACTGGGTGGATCTGGGGAGGGACTGAGAATTTATATATATATATATATATTTTTTTAAAGTAAGCTCTGTGCCCAACATGGGGCTTCAACTCACAACCTGGAGATCAGGAGTCACATGCTCCACTGATTGAGCCAGCCAGGTGCCCCGGGAATATGCATTTTATGAGCAGCTCGGCTGAGTCTAATGCAGGGTCCTTAGAACAGACTTTGAGCAACAGTGCGGTAATGACTAGAAATCACATGTCTAAATGCTTGGCAGAGTGCCTGGTGCTTAGTGGGTGCTTCAGGAGTGTTTAAAAATTTTTTTTGTTTAATGTTTATTTATTTTTGAGAGGGGGAGACAGAGCGTGGGTGGGGGAGGAGCAGAGAGAGGGAGACACAGAATCCGAAGCAGGCTTCAGGCTCTGAGCTGTCAGCACAGAGCCCAACGCGGGGCTCCAACCCACGAACCGTGAGATCATGACCTGAGCTGAAGTCTGACGCTTAACCGACTGAGCCACGTAGGCGCCCCGGGAGTGTTTATTGAGTGAATAAATGAATGGATGGATGACCTTATTTCCTCGGTCCTTGTCTGTCTAGGGGCAGCTGAGGCCGGGTTCCGGGTGGTCCACCAGCCAATTACCTGGCCCTTGCCTGCCCCCCTTTCTTCCCGGTGGCCACCATCGGATCGCAGGAACTGCCGTGGCCTGACTCAGCCAATATGGAGGGGGGTGCTGGGACTGTCCCCTGTGAACACTTTGAGGCCAACGTGCTTGCCCAGGGTTGCTGTCAAAACTGCTTTCACCCCGAGGAGGCCCACAGAGCGAGGATCCAGGTAGGCCAGCTTTCCTGAGCGGGTGTGGTGTTCTGGGATGGGGATGTTCATGACGGATTGCCCCTGGCTGGGCCACTCACTTGCGGCCGAACCCAGACACTGGCCTTCCTCCTGGGCAGAACCCCGGTTCTGCCGTCTGTTCCACGAGGTGCTGGGACCACAGTACGTTTCCCAAATGTGAGTCACTCTCCTCCTGCTTTTATGATTTTTTTTTTTTTTTGCCATAGCCTCATGCAATCTAGTACTTACTTTATTGTTCTTTAAATAAACACCCTTTTAAACTTTATATTGAAACACAACTTTATATCATCCCTATAAATAGAAAACCAGGATCATATCCTTTATATAGAAGGTTAAAAAGGAAGAACGAAAAAAAAATCTGAAACGTCTTTAAATTCTAACTAGAGAGTCTTGTCGGCTGAAGGCCGGTTCTGAGCCTGAAGCTTGCTGTCTCTCTGTTACAAAGGGAGATTGGCGGGTGTTAGGGAGACATTAAAGACACCCCAACACCCACAGGAGACTTTCTCCTTGAAGGTATTGAAGGAGCGAAAGGGACTGTGTTTTCTCACTTGGCAATCCATGTGGTCTTAGGCCAAGCCCCGCTACACGTAAACCCAGAGCCCTAGGAGAAGCAGGGGACCTGTGAATCTCCACGGACCCCCTCCAGCCTTGACCCCGCCTGCCTCCGCCCCCCTCCCCCCGCCCCCATGGCTCCATCATTCCCAGAGGATCCCGAGGCTCCTCTTAAGGCTGGCAGCCGGTTTATGCAGGGCGTCAGGCTCCACGAGGTGGCCATTATAAGGGAGTTGCCGTTCAGCTTTGAAAGCAGGCAAGCCAGAGTTCCAAACCTGGGTTTGCCCTTTACCTGCTGTGTGGCCTGGGGCCACTTACCCTCTCTGGCTCCACTCTCCTAATGGGTAAAGTGGGGCAACAGGGCGTTCTCACTCAGGGCATCTGGCACCGTGTAGCCCAAGTCACATGTGGTTAATTCAATACACATCAAGTTTCCTCTCTCCCGCCTTCCCGACCCGAGAAGTCAGTCTGGAGGATTCTTTTCTACCTGTCTTGACACCACCAATAACAGCTCTCTACCCTCAGCCCCAAGTTCAGGGAACATGCCTGAAAGCCCCGTGGGTCTGTCTCTGAGGCACATGCCCTTCCCCAGCGGCTGGGGAGATGGCACGTGTGGGAACAGGAGGAGGAGCTTGGATACAGACAGGTCCGCATTCTAGAGTCAACCCAGCCACTTCTGGGCTGAGACCTGGGGCTAGCTCACGTGTTCACACTGTTCATACTGAACGGGTGCTTAAAAGGTGCCAGGCGTTATGCTACCCGAGAGTATGCAGAAGTGGCCCCAGGTCCCAGGGCAACCCTCTCCCTGAAGCGTACTGTAGCTCCCCTAGGAGCATGGGTCCTGGATGCCTCTGTGCTCTGCTCTCAGCTGAGCTTTCTATAGGCTGAGAGATGGGGGAGGGATTATCCCTGGAAATCACATGGGCCACCAGGTCAAGGCCAGGGTCTGCACGGAGGGAGGTGGGAGGGTCCTGCTGTCTGCCAGGCACACACATCTCTTTCAATGTATTTATTCTTTTTTTTTTTTTATGTTTATTTTTGAGAGCGCGCGAGAGACAGAGTGTGAGCAAGGGAGGGGCAGAGAGAGAGGGAGACACAGAATCCAGAGCAGACTCCAGGCTCTTGAGCTGTCAGCAGAGACCCTGATGCGGGGCTCAAACTCATGAACGCAAGATATGACCTGAGCTGAAGTCGGACGCTTAACCGGTTGAGCCACCCAGGCGCCCCTATTCTTTTTTTTTTTTTTAAGTTTTACTTATTTAAATAACCTCTACACCCCATGTGGGGCTCGAACTCACAACCCCGAGAACAAGAGTCACATGCTTCTCTGACTGAGCCAGCCAGGTGCTTCTCAGCATATTTATTCTTTTTTTTTTATTTTTTTATTTTTTTAACATTTATTTATTTTTGAGACAGAGAGAGAGCATGAACGGGGGGAGGGCCAGAGAGAGAGGGAGACACAGAATCTGAAGCAGGCTCCAGGCTCTGAGCTGTCAGCACAGAGCCTGATGCAGGGCTCGAACTCACGGACCGTGAGATCGTGACCTGAGCGAAGTCGGATGCTCAACCGACTGAGCCACCCAGGCGCCCCCTCAGCATATTTATTCTTAAATGTGTTTAACATCCTATTGATTTAACACTAATGAAATTCTCTTTAATGGTTTTACATTTTTTATTATACATAAGATGTACAGACCGGGTCCTGTTCTAAGCCCTTTACAAGTATTAACCCGTTTAATTCTCGTGACACCCCTAGGAGGTGGGTGCTTTTATCACCCCGGTTTTGGAGATGAGAAACCCAGGCTCAGAGAGGGAAGCCACCAAGCTGAGGTCACCCAGCTGGGAAATGGAGGTGCCAGGATTGGGCCTGATGTCTGTCTGAGGCCAGAGCCCGTGCTGACCCGCCAGACAGGAAATCAGAGCCAGGGACTGGCTACTGGGACTGCTCACGGGGACAGTGGGTAGTGTCGGGGGCTGGGGGTGAAAGCAGGGAGGAGGTGCCATGACAGGTGGGGGGGGGTCCTGCTTGGGCCCAGCTGGGCTGGACCCCTTTTTGGTACCCCACGCTTCTGCTCCCTCCTCATTCATGTGGCAAGGTCCCCAGGGCGGCCAAGGCGCCAGCCTGGGCTGTGGATCTGACACCTCCCGCTGTTGAGTTCTGATCAGAATCTGGCTCCGGGGCAGGGGGCGAAACTGAACCCAGACGGGCCTCCTCTGGCTTGGACGGCACGACAGATACGCTGGCCCCACTCCCGGGCGCTGCCCAGGGCCCGCGGGTGGCTTTCTTGCAATCCGGGGCAGTCTCTGCCCACCCTGAACCGTGGCCAGGCTGTGGCCTCGGCCCCGGGCGCTGAGCTCCGGGGTCCCCGGGGAGCCCGTGCCCGGGCCCCCGCCCCGCCCGGCTCTCAGGTGAGCGGGCGGGGATCAGGTTCCTGCGGTTTCATGTCCCGCATTGTTCTTGGCTGGGCCCCGGCTTATGAAAGAGTAATGAGGGGCCCCTGCTCGCAGCCGGCCCCTCTAAGGTTTCGCTGCCTCGGCCGCCGCCACCACCACGGCCCAGAGTCAAGGCCTGGGAGGGCGGCAGCGTGGGGGCCTGAGCCGGAGCCCCCCGGGGACGAGGGTGCTGACAGCCGCCAGCCGCCACCGCGGAGCCCGCCGCCCAGGTAACCTGAGAGGAGGCGGGGTGCAGGGTGCTGTGGCCGCTGTCTCCCACCTCCAGGGAGGGCCCGCCACCCCGGGGAGGTGGGGAGGAATGGGGGGGGGCTTCCCGGAGGTGAGCGGCCGTTCCCCCCCGGGTGAGCCCGGCACCAGCCTTCGCAGGTGTGGCCCTGCTGAGGGCGAGGGAGGGACAGAAGGGCCTTGGGCTCAGGGCCCCACCCGCCCCCCTGGGGCCTGGACCCTCCCGCCCGCCCCACCCCCGGAGCCCCCTGCCCCTCCTTTAGCCCCGAAAGTCTCTCCTTCCTCCAAGGTCTTCCTCAGACCTCAGACTTCCTTTTTCACCCATTGCCTTCAGTCTCCAGGCCGGGCTGGTCCTTGTCCTCACCCTCCCCTCCTCACCCTTGTTTTCCAGCTACGGAAGACCCCACCCTGCTTTTGTTTACCTCCCACCCTCCGGCACACACACGTCCGCGTGCAGCAACACGCATGTAGTAATGAACTTAACGCAAACGCGTGTGTCAGCGTACCCACTCCCCGGACTTGCATACGCACGCACGTGGGCCCGCTCGCACCCGCACGGGCTTTTGTGCAAACATACCTGTCCACACACATGTGCGTGCACACACCCTCTATCTCCGCCAGCCCCCCCGCTTGGGTCCCAAGAGGGGCTTCCAGCCTGACGGACAGCTCTCCTTGAGAAGCCTGAGATCCCAGGAGGAGATGCCTGGACACTTCCATCCGGCCTGGTGGGGGGAGGGGCTGCGTGGGGGGGAGGGGAACCCCCACGTGGGCCAGGAGCTGCCTCCTCTCTCCAACTCTGCCCCAGGAGCCGGGGAGCCCTCCAGGTGCTGAGGTGCCTTACTGCGACCTGCCTCGCCGCCTGCCTGTCTCTGAGGGTCCTCTCGGTTCCTCGACCTCCGGCTGCCAGTCCGTGGTGGGCCTGGGCCTTGGGCCAGGGCCAGAGAGGTGGGTAGAGCCCCAGGCTTGGGGAGGGGTTCCCGAGGGGAGGATGCCCTCACCCGCCCCCACCCTGCACCCCTTCAGGATGGCAGGATCTGTCTGTGCTGGCTGCCGGTGTGGGTCATATGGTCAGGTCACACGGCCTGGGCATAGGCAGGCAGTGGGCATGTTCCTGGGGCCCTAGCTCAGTTTGCTCTGGGGAATGGCACTGCCAGGCACCCACCCCGCAGGGGGCATGGCCCCCCACCGCTCACATTTCCTGGTTCCCTTTGCACAGCTTTAAAAGATTAAACAGTGTCAGCACTGGAGGGGGGCGGGGGCGGGGCGCGGCACCTGTTACCACCCACCTGCCTGCTCCAGGCTCTGGGATTCCCTCCACGCCCAGGCCTGAGCTGAAGTCCCTCTTTAGGCCAAGGTGCCTTGGGAGGTCGTGGTTGAGGGTCCAGAAACCTGGGTTCCAGCGTCAGTTCCATCCCTGAGGGGCAAAGGGAGCATGGGCAAATGTTTCCCCTCCTCCATGCCTCAGTTTCCCTGTTTGGGAAATAAGAGGAATTGAATCAGATTGGCTTTGCTTGGGGAACATGCATTCCTCACAGGGAGGTATTATTTTAAAAACAAAACAAACACCAGCTCTGCCATCAAATATATTTCAGAAAGGCTGGGATAAACAGATTTGAATATCTCTCTTGCAAGACTTGTCAGCACCTTTAGTTTGCTAGCGGGCCTTGGGCTTTGGGGTAGGGGAGGTAGGAGATGTGTGTGGTATGTCCGAGACTCGTTTGACCACAGACCTCTTTTTCACGGCCATTATCCCTTTCCATCTTCTAGGTCAGTCTGTGGGTCACTCTTTGGGGAGACTGCCATCTGTAAGCCTTCCCGGGCCTGTGGCTGTCCTGACTGGCTTCCTAAACCAGGGCTTTACTTCACAATGCAGCCGTAGCCCTTCCTAGCTCTGTGACCTTGGCCAGTCCCTTGACCTCTCTGAGCCTCAGGGTCTTCATCTGTAAAATGGGCATCATTACACACGTTTCAAAGGGAGACTGTTGTAGCTGAAAGAGGCGGTCCATGTGAAGAGCCCAGCACAGAGAGCCCTTGGTGTTAGCTCCCTCCTTTGCTCTAATGCGAGGTGTGTGTGTCCCTGGGTGGGGGTATCACTCCCTAATTCCCATGACTTTTGGGGGAAGAAGTCATAGGTCTGTGTCTTCTCCCAGGGGCCCGTCAGCAGGGTCCTCTGCAGAGAGCCCCACAGCCGCCCCCAGGAGCCAGGGCCAAGAGGCAGTGCCCTACCTGGAGGGTCTGGCCTCCTCCCTGAGCGGCAGCTTCGACGAAGGCCCCGACTCCGGCACCAGCTCCAGCCCTGAGTGCAACACCCCTGATGATCCCAGCGACTCGTCCTCCGTGGTGAGCTGGGGATGAAAAGCTGGGGACACGATCGCCCCTCTGTGCCAGCCCTGGGGTCCCGCCCACAACTCCAGACAAGGGCTGAGCCTCTCACACCAGGGAGCCGGGCCAAGGTCCTCTGGAGATTTAGCCAGCTGGACCAACCACCTGGGAGGGGTGCGGGGTCTCTGCAGGGCGGGCCCAGGGGGCTGGGGCTTGGCTGCGAAAAGACAAGACGGAAGGAGTTTCAGGTGAATCACCAACCGGGTCAGCCTTCCAAAAACTCTCAAGGTCACAGAGGGCCGGGATGTCGGGCGTGCTGCCTAGACCTCGGACAGAACTGGTCCTGAGCCCTGTCCTGGTCACACACCGCTGAACTCCATGACCAGCCCTGGGATAGATCTCCGAGGGACAGAGGAGAGGGAGCAGGCTGGGGGGCCCAGGGAAGGGCTGGGGGCCATCTGCCTGGGAGCTTCCGGGGGTACTCACCCCTCAAAGGGCTGTCACAGGGCAGAAAAGGCAGGCTATCTGTGAGACCCCCAAGGGGAAGTGATGGGATGGCAGGTGTGGGTTCAAGAAGACTCACCACCCGCTCAGAGGTAGAGACTTTTATGGCCCCATTTTGGGGCAAGAAAACAGGCTTGGAGAAGGGAAGCAACTTACCTAAGGCTACCTATCTGGGAAGTGGAGGGGCGAGGCTTTGACCTCACTTCTCTCTGGACCCTGGGAGTGCCTCTGAGGACTCGGGGCTGCTGTGCCACTGCAGGGAGTCCAACTGCCCTGGGTTCAAGTCCTCCTCCCACCTCAACTGTTTCCCAGCTGTGTGACTTTGGGCGGAGTTTTAAGCACCAACATACGTGCATGCCTACCTCGTGGGTTGATTGAAGATTAGCTAAGTTTGTGCCTTAAGGAGCCCAGCACAGTGCAGGGCATTCAGCAGGTGCTCTTTCAATGTTGGTGCCTTTCCCTTCCTTCTACCCGTCTCGTGCTGGGGGCACAGGCCCAAAGGCTCCAAATATGCATTTCCTCCCTTCCCTGGCAGGACTGGGACACTGTTGAAAGGCAGGAAGAGGCTCCCAGCTGGGACGAGCTCACAGTGATGATCCCAAGGAAGCCCCAGGAGGGGCCCAGAGCTGACAGTGCCCGAAGGGTTCCATGTCCCGTCACCCGGGCGCCTGCGGGAGGAGATACCGCAGGCCAGAGAAAGGAAGGTGAGTCCTTCCAGGCCAGGTTGGTCCCCGTGACCACAGGTGTGGTGATGGCCTGAGGCCTGGCCAGATCTCCCTGGCCATCTGGGTCCCCTGGCACAGCTTACTTTGGTGACCCGAGTAATCGTAACAGTTCCCATATAATTGAGGAGCGGCCATGGTGTGCCATACATCAGCTGTGTTTATTTTTACTATTATTTTTAAACGTTTATTTATTTTTGAGAGAGAGACAGAGACAGAGTGCGAGCAGGGGAGGGGCAGAGAGAGAGGGCGACACAGAATCCGAAGCAGGCTCCAGGCTCCCAGCTGTCAGCACAGAGCCCGACGCGGGGCTCGAACTCACGGACCGCGAGATCAGACCTGAGCCGAAGTCGGGACGCTTAAGCGACTGAGCCACCCAAGCGCCCCCATGCTACCTGCTTTAAATACATCATCTCACGACTCGTTGGTTAGGATCAGGTTGCAATTGACAGAAACTGGCTGCACATAAACAGAATGACTCACATAAGTAAAAAGTTTAGGGGTTTGTGACTTCAGGCATGGCTGCATCCAGATGTTCAAATACCATTAGAAATCTGGTCTCTGCTATGTTTCCTTCCGCGCTGCCTTCATTCTCCCCCAGACCTTCCCCCAGTCAGGGCACAATGAGCAATATCAGTACCAGGCTGTATCCTATCTGCATTTCAGCTCCCAAGACAGAGGGTGCAGTCTTCCCATAGATGTTGCTCAAGTCCCAGGAAGGGTTCTCCCTGGGACCCAGCATGGGTCATGTGCCCGTGCCCTGGTGATCAGGGATGGGGTCAGACCCCTGTGCACACCTCATGGCCTCAGAGCGGGGGAAGAGATTGCCCAAAGGAAATCAGGGCGACGTTGTGCGCAGAGAAAGGGAAAAGGCTACCAGGCAGGCCAAGCCCCCAGATGCCCATGGCACTGGTTAGCATCTCGCTGACTTGTGAACCCAGTGTGGGTGATGGGAGCGTGTGGAGCATGGGAGATGGGGGGAGAGGAAGCCCGTGGGGGCGGGGGGCCACCCACAACTTGCACCTCCCTCCAAACCTGGTTTTCCTGCAGTCTGTTCCATGTCCCCGGCATGCTGGAAGCTCAGGCCCCAAATTGTGTGTTTTCCCGATTTCGCTCTTTTCTTTACCCTTTATATTCAATCCTCAGCAGCTCTGGTTAGCGCCACCTGGGAAACACACCTCTCAAATCTGTCCCCTTCTTGTCCTCTGCGCAATACTCACTGGCCCAGCCACCGCTGCCCCTCGCTGGGATTGTGGCCAGAGCCCCCTCAGAGTCCCCGCTTTGCTGCCCAGCGCTCTTCCGCCCATTCCCCACAGCAGCTGGAGCCATCTTTTAAAAACATGAATCAGGTCTTGTCATCACCCCACCCCCACTGCCTGGCCCTATCAGCACTGGGGAGAGGGTGCATGGGAAGAAGTAATCTCACAGGGAACACAGGGAGCCAACTGCCTCCCTGGAATGTGAGTGGCCTGATAGGCAAGTGGGATTTTGTACGAAATACCTGCTCTCTTGCTTCTAACACGGAGGCAGTGGCGTGGGCGCAACTCACTGTGTGACCTGCTCGGTCGAAGTCAGTCACCACTGTCCTCCCCGTGGCAGGCTCCCAAACTGCAGGCAGGCCCCCCCCCCCCCCACCCCACGAGGCCCAGGAGGAATTAGCCAACGCCCAGCTGGCTGAGAGACAGGACACTGTGCCCTAGGACATCTGTAGAGCTTGGCTTGTCTGTGCACGAGTGGGGCTGCAGGAGTGAAGTCAGATCCTGGGTGGGCCAGGCTGAAAGGGATTCTTGAGATGGGCGGGCAGGGGAAGAAGCCAAGGTTGGGGGCGATGACCCAGCTGGGAGGCACTGAGAGGAGTGACAATCGCCACCTCAGCCAGTACCCAGGCACGGCGTGGGAGGCGGCGCTCAGAGCTGGAGGGTGGCAGCGCAGTATCATTGAGCTCCTCTGCTGTGCTTAGCACTTTTGCGAAGCCCGGGAGACACAATGGAAAACTAGAAGGCGAGGCCCCTCCCCAGATGGAACTGGGAGGCCAGTGGGGGCGGCCAGAGCCTTTGCCCAGCCAGGGGAAGTCTCTGGAATTTAATTCAAATGCAGTTGGGAGCCCCTGATGTTTTTCCAGTCTTTTATTCTCAGATAATTTCTTTTGTTAATGTTTATTTATTTATTTTTGAGAGAAAGTTCGCACAAGCAGGGGAGGGACAGAGAGAGAGGGAGACACAGAATCGGAAGCAGGCTCCAGGCTCTGAGCCGTCAGCCCAGAGCCCGACGCGGGGCTCGAACCCACGGACCGTGAGATCATGACCTGAGCCGAAGTCGGACGCTCAACCGACTGAGCCACCCAGGCGCCCCTGAGATCATTTTAAATTTATAGAAGAGTCGCAAAGCGTACAGAGAGTTTCTGTTCTACCCCTTGCCTGGTTCCCCTGCTGTGGACATTCTTCCAGAGCCATAGTATAGTTACCAAAATTAAGAAATCAACATCGGGACGCTACTAGTGTCAAAACTATAGACTTTATTTGTATTCACCTGTTTCTCGACTCCTGTCCCTCTGAGGTCCTACCGTCCCATCCAGGACCCACATTGCATTTAGTCTCCATGTCTCCCCAGTCTCCTCCAGTCTGATGGCTTTTCGGTCCCTCCTTGGACGCAGGGGTGAGTGATCTAGCCAGGTTTCCTTTTGGAAAGGATCTCCCTGAATGGGACGGCGAACCTGGGAGCCCACAGCACACACGTTGGGGCATCAGTTCATCAGGCAACAACGAAAAATTTAAGCGCTGCTCTGTGTGTGGTTCTGGCTCCTGGCTAGGCGCCGGAAATTCAGACTTCGGTGACAGCAGCTCAGAAAGTGTGGAAAGAGACAGAGCTTTCCCAAGCAGGAGGAGAGGGAATCTTAAGCACGGCCTTTAACGAGAGCCGTTGTGGTTCCTTCGAGATGAGGCCACAGTACCCTTTACTTCTCTCCTGATGAAGCAGCGGCCCGGGGACACGCACAGAGTTGGCGGCCACCCCATGCCGGATGACCAAAGGATAAGGGGGCTGGTGGGTGACACCGAGGTCATGGCGGCCCCTTCATGAGGACGGGAGTTGTGAAGAGGTGCCTGCTTAGGGCAGTTACAATAATCTCTTAGACCAGGGCTGCTTATGCAGTAATGTGCATGCAAATCACCTGGGAATCTTATTAAACGTAGATTCGGGGCAGGGTGCCCAGGGCGGGGCGGGGCGGGGCGGGGGGGTGAGGGGGCTGAGATTCTGCGTTTCTAGCAAACTCCCTGGTGAGGCTAATGCTGCAGGTTCACAAAAGGCCAGCCCATCCTCATGGCAGCTCTGACAGGAGCTTCTAGGGCAAGGGCCTCTCTGGGTGTGAGGAATGGGAGCTTTCTAGAACTATCACAGTGAAAGAGGCTCATTAGAAGAGATGGGGGAATTTCTCAGAACCCAACCACAGGAGTAGAACAGGGAAAGGGAAGTTGCTAGGTGGCTGCTGCTGGACCCCCCCCCCCCTCGGGGGTTACATGGGCTGTTGCCAGAACTGTTCTCTATGAATTTGTTCCGGGACCCGCAGGCCATGTGCCTTTCCAGCCCTGGAGCCTACCTCCCATGGACTGAGTCAGGCTGGGCTTTCAATTTCAAATCCCAGCCTCAGCTTGAGAGAGGCCACTAAGCCCCCTCCAATCTGCCTTATTTACAGGGGTGCAGTCACCTCGTACGGACAGTGGAGCCTCTAAGAAGGGGCTGTGGGCTCTGCCTTCATCATCTCCTCTCGGGGCGCCTGGGTGGCTCAGTCTGTTAAGCATCCGACTTCCGCTTGGGTCATGATCTCGCGGTTCGTGAGTTCCAGCCCCACGTCGGGCTCTGCGCGGACTGCTTGGAGCCTGGAGCCCGCTTCTGATTCTGGGTCTCCCTCTCTCCCTGCTCCTCCCCTGCTCACGCTCTGTCTCTCTCTCTCAAAAATAAGTCAATGTTAAAAACAAAAAAATCATCTCCTCTCTCCAGACACCTGCAGCGGGAGCCGAAGTGCTGGTCAGCACTGGGCCAAGCTCCGGGGAGAAAGTGGATACTTCTTGGAGCAGCACCGCTCAGCGCTGACCCAGGCTTCCTGTGCAACGCCACAGAGCGGACCTCGAAGTGCCACCCCCCAGACTTCCTCTCTCCATCGTTCTACCCAAAGGGACGTTATCCAGACTGCTTCCACGCAGCTCGCTAACCCCCGAGCCTCCTCTCCCCCACAAATCACCCAACGGGACAACCCCAGGACCTCTTTCACACAGCAAAACACCCCCAGCGCATCCTCTCCTTCAAGACTTGCCCAACGGGATAACCCCAGAGCCTCCTCTCCCAACAGAACCACTCAACGGGACAACCCCAGGACATCCTGTGCCCAATGGGACAACGCCAGAGCGTCCTCTCCCAACAGAACCACTCCAAGGGACAACCCCAAGACATCCTGTGCCCAATGGGACAATCCCAGAGCCTCCTCTCCCAACAGAACCACTCCACGGGACAACCCCAGGACATCCTGTGCCCAACGGGACAATCCCAGAGCCTCCTCTCCCAACGGAACCACTCAACGGGACAACCCCAGGACATCATGTGCCCAAAGGGACAATCCCAGAGCCTCCTCTCCCAACAGAACCACTCCACGGGACAACCCCAGGACATCCTGTGCCCAACGGGACAATCCCAGAGCCTCCTCTCCCAACAGAACCACCCAACGGGACAACCCCAGAGCCTCCTCTCCCAACAGAACCACTCCACGGGACAACCCCAGGACATCCTGTGCCCAACGGGACAATCCCAGAGCCTCCTCTCCCAACGGAACCACTCAACGGGACAACCCCAGAACATCATGTGCCCAAAGGGACAATCCCAGAGCCTCTTCTCCCAACAGAGCCACCCAATGGGACAACCCCAGGACATCCTGTGCCCAACGGGACAATCCCAGAGCCTCTTCTCTCAACAGAACCACTCCACGGGACAACCCCAGAACATCCTGTGCCCAACGGGACAACGCCAGAGCCTCCTCTCCCGACAGAACCACCCAACGGGACAACCCCAGAGCCTCCTCTCCCAACAGAACCACTCCACGGGACAACCCCAGGGCATCCTGTGCCCAACGGGACAATCCCAGGACCTCTTCTACCCAAAAGGACAACCTTAAAACCTCTTGTACCCAATGGAACAACCTCAGAACCTCTTCTACTCAACGAGACTACCCGCAATCTTCCTCTCGGCGGGACAACCCTGGAACTTCCTCCCCTCGATGCTCCACTCAACGGAACAATCCCCGGAATGCTTCTCCCCATCGTACTAACAAAGATATCCCCTGGGCCTCCTTTCCCCTTCGCCCAACCCAGAGTGAAGGCCCCCGAACCTCCTCCCCATCTCGCTCCAAGCAAAGTGAGGTCCCCTGGGCATCCATTGCCCTTCGGCCAACCCAAGGTGACAGGCCTCAGACCTCATCTCCCAGTAGGCCAGCTCAGCGTGACCCCCCCTTGTCCTCCTCTGGATCTACTCAGTATAGCCCACCACCCCGGGCCACTTCCTCTTCCCATAACCTGGGCCACCACAGTGCCTCCCGGACTTCACCTCTGTACCCTGCTACCCGCGGGGCACCCCAGACCTCTTCTGAGCCCTCCCAGCCTCCATGTTCTGTGTGTATTGGGCATCGGGATGCTCCTCGAGCTTCTTCCCCTCCTCGCTATTTGCAACATGACCCCTTCCCTTTCTTCCCAGACCCCCATGCATCTGAGAGTGAATCACCCCACCACAACCCCCCCTATATACCTCCAGCTGTGTGCATTGGACACCGGGATGCCCCCCGGGCCTCCTCACCCCCCCGCCACGCCCAGTTTGATCCCTTTCCCTTCCTCCCAGACACATCAGATGCTGAGACTCAGTCCCCCCAGCACGATCCTCCTCAGTTCCCCCCACCTGTATGTATCGGGTACCGTGACGCACCCCGGGCCTCCTCCCCGCCGCGCCAGGCCCCAGAGCCCTCCCTCCTGTTCCAGGATCTCCCCAGGGCCAGCACCGAGAGCCTTGTCCCCTCCACAGACTCTCTGCACGAGCCCCCCCACATCCCCACCCCTGTGTGCATTGGGCACCGGGATGCCCCCTCCTTCTCATCCCCACCACGCCAGGCCCCTGAGCCCTCCCTTTTCTTCCAGGATCCCCCAGGGACTAGTATGGAGAGCCTGGCCGCCTCCACCGACTCTCTGCATGGCTCCCCAGTGCTGCCCCCCCAAGTGTGCATCGGACACCGGGATGCACCTCGAGCCTCCTCCCCGCCCCGCCACCCCCCCAGTGACGTAGTGCTCCTGGCATCCTCACCTCCGCCGGGCAGCTCGGGGGGCTCCCGGGGCTCGGCGCCCCCTGGGGAGACCAGGCACAACTTGGAGAGGGAGGAGTACAGCATGCTGGCCGACCTGCCCCCGCCCAGGAGGCTGGCGCAGAGGGAGCCAGGCCCCCAGTGCGGCAACGGGGGCCGTACCCGCAGCCCTGGCCGTGCAGAGGTGGAGCGCCTCTTCGGGCAAGAGCGCAGGTGAGCTCAGGGCGGGGTCAGCCAGGCGGGGTGGGGAGGAGGCTCGGCAGCAGGACAGGTGGAAGGTTCACAGGCTTAGGTTGGCAGGTGGAAAGGGTTCAGACGCCCCACCCTGCCACTTACTGGCTGTGTGACCTTGGGCAAATCACTTCATCTCTGTTTCCACATTTTCAGAGGTGTGTGTGTGTGTGTGTGTGTGTGTGTGTGTGTGTGTGTGTTTGTTTTTGTTTTGACAACCAAATGATGCTATGTGTAGCCTAGTGGTTAAGAGCAATAGACCAGGGTCAGGCGGGCTGGGGGTCAAATCCTGGGTCAAGTCTAACTCCCCAACCTAGGGGATCTGGTAAAGTGATTTAACCTACCTGAGCCTCAGTTTCCTCATCTGTAAAATGGGGAGAACGTTAGTATGTTAATTTAAATAAGGTTTTTGTTTTTTTGTGTGTTTCTCTTTATTGTTGAGAGAGAGACAGAGACAGAGACAGAGCGTGAGCGGGGGAGGGGCCGAGAGAGAGGGAGACACAGGATCAGAAGCAGGCTCCAGGCTCTGAGCTGTCAGCACAGAGCCTGACGAGGGGCTCGAACCCGTGACCTGCCAAAGTTGGACACTTACCTGACTGAGCCACCCGGGCACCCTTAATTTAAATAAGGTTTAACTCTCAAACCCTTTGCTTGATCCAGAATCATAGGTTTATTTTATTTTTTCCTTCTTACATGAGGGAGAAAAAACTACCCATGCTTCTTTTCTGCTTTCACAAAGGAAACTCATGGGTCCCCATGCGTTTCAGAAAACAGAGAGATGTCAATTTAAAATGAATGGCCAAAGCCACCTATTTTAAATAAGAGAACGCACAGCATTACACATTTTTTAGAAGTTAAAGGTCGCTTTCCTGGGACGTGGCGACAATGCCTGAAGTCCGGGTATTTTATGAGCCTCCTCCTCCCGAGTGCTGCGCGGGCCGTTTATGGCCCCACACCGTCTGCTTTGCCACAGCTGCGGGGAAAGGAAACATTTCCTCCCGATCTGGCTGAGATTTCTTTCTCCAGCAGTCCCAGCCTCCGAGTTTTCAAGGATCGGGGCTGGAATGCCATTAGTTAAGGTCAAGAGAACAAAAAGTTGGTCTGGAAGGCTCAAAACTTACAGCATATAATTCAATGAATTACAGCGTATTTACTAAGCCTGAGTTGCACAGCCACGCACAACCTAATTTTAGAACCTTTCCATCACCCTAGGAGCGGGTAATATTTTGCATTCCAGAATTCCTCTTTGTTTTCCTTTAGGCAATATTGTCTCTTAGGTTGGACTCTACTTGAGCAACCTTATCTCTTACTCTTCAAATTTCCTTTTCCAGTAAGTTTTATCCGTTTAGTACCCAGGTGACCACCTTTGTGGTCCCCGGCATTAGCGTCATTCTTTCTTTGGCCTTTTTGAAAAACACATTAAGAAATTTTTTAGAGCAGTTTAAAAAAAAATTTTTTTTTAAGTTTATTTATTTTTGAGGGAGAGAGAAAGAATCCCAAGCAGGCTCTGCACTGTCAGCATGGAGCCCGATGTGGGGCTCGATCTCATAAACCCTGAGATCCTGACCTGAGCTGAAACCAAGAGTCGGACACTTCACCGACTGAGCCACCCAGGCGCCCCTAGAGCGGTTTTAAGTTCACGGTATTGAGTGGAAAGTACGGAGGTCTCCCATTCAGCCCCTGTCCCTCCCCGCCCCCCCCATACACAGCCTCCCGGACTATCCACATCCCCCACCAGCATGAAATATTTGTTAGAAACCATGAAGCTACATTGATACATCATTATCACCCAAAGTCCAGAGTTTACATTAGGGCTCACTTTCGATGGTGTATATTCTATGGATTTGGACAAATGTATAACGGCGTGTATCCGCCATTGTGATATACAGAGTAGTTTAACTGCCCTAAAAACCCCCTTTGTCTTTGATCTTCTTATGATGACTGTTTTTGGTCCAATATCATTTTGCATACCTTTGATTTTATCTGATAACTCAGCAGGGACACTAAAGTCTTTAAACCAAAGTTAAATTTTCTTCTTCTTCTCCTTTCTCCTCCTCCTCCTCCTCCTCCTCCTCCTCCTCCTTCTTCTTCCAGGGATAACTTTGAGACAGACCAAGTGTTTAGAATAGAAGTCTGGAAGGTGTTTGTACTTTTGTTGACATTCAATTATTTTTACACAGATACTTCTATTCATTTTATTCTGCTCTCTTTGAAGTTGTTTACCTTTTTAAGGCTTTATTGCAGTATCATTGGTATATAAAAAATTGCATATGTTTATTGTATACCTTTTGGGGAAGCAGACTGTTTGCTTTTTAATCAACGTTTTAAAACTCTACTGCGTAATTAATTTTTTCCTCTCGTATGGCGCTTTTTCCAAATAGGAAAACATTTGTCCCCTGAAGACGAGCCTTTAAAACCTATTTCAGTATCTGTAAGGGACAGACCAAAATTTATGAGTGGCTAGCTATAGAGCCATACTTTTATTTTCTCCCCTATGTTCGACATGTATTTATTGAGCATCTATTCTGTCCAAGCATTGTCTACCTGAGCCCGGACGATTTCTCTTAAAGGGCTATCACATTCTGCTTATTATACATCTTCCACATCGTCTGGCACTGGTTAAAAAAAAAAAAAAAAGCTATCACATTAAAACATGAGGAGTTTGGGCTTGATATCTTGATATCTAAACACACACCCCCCCCTCCTCAGATGCCTTTGGAATCCCTTATCTTAGCATCATGTAAGCATTTTGTAATCCCTTGAATTCAAAAGAGTCTTCATGGAATTTGCTAGACTTGATGGCTCTTGTCCTTTACTACTCTCTGGAAATAGAATGGAGCCCATCCGAGCTTCCAAGGGAAACGTGTTTCCTTTGCCTCTCCCTTGGGGTAGCCACATCAACACTGATGGCCCAAGGGGACACTGTTGCTTCAGCATCGCAAAGGCTGGGTCTCTCTGTTGGCTTCTCGGAATCTTCTGGAGTCCTTTCCTCCCATGTCTCAAATCCACATGGGGGGAAACTTCTCAGAAGGGCTCATTGTTGAGCACGCTGGAGTTTATTCAGCGCATCCACTTGAGAAAGCGCACATTGGCCGGTCCACCTGTCCACCCTGCCCTGAGTTTTTTTTTCGCCGTTATGCCCCCCAACCCAGTCACGTTTGGGGCTTTCGCTTCACGGAGTCTCCGGCGCCTGGTTCTGTGGAACACTCACCACTCTGTGACCTCAGATCTCACAGAGGAAGGGACTCCCGTCGCCTCGAATAGATTAAAAATGGAAGCTGACCAGGCAACCCTCAAACTCTGAAACACTTACACCAGGGAAGAGAACTTTGGTTTTCTGTGAGTCAGTCTCCTTTTTTTTTTTTTTTTTTAATTTTTTTTTAACATTTTATTTATTTTTGAGACAGGGAGAGACACGGCATGAACAGGGGAGGGTCAGAGAGAGGGAGACACAGAATCTGAAACAGGCTCCAGGCTCTGAGCGGTCAGCACAGAGCCCGACGCAGGGCTTGAACTCACGGACCACGAGATCATGACCCAAGCCGAAGTCGGCCGCTTAACCGACTGAGCCACCCAGGCGCCCTGAGTCAGTCTCCTAAGAGCTGCTAAAATCTCAACGGACTTTATGGGTCTGGTTCTAATGACATTGGAAAAGCTGTAAGACCACCCCAAAAATGCCAAATTCATATATATGTATTTTTTTCTACTCTCCAAAGTGTCCGTGGAGTTTCCGCGCAGTTCCCAAGCCAGAGGCAGGCCGAAGGCAGGCCTGGCTGTGCAGAGGTCCCCACTCCTTCCCTTTTGGCTGGCTCGGGGGGAGGCCTCGCACCGAGTGGTCTCTTTCAGGCTTCCCTCACGTCAGCCGTTAGAGACCCAGCTCCCTTGGTCAATTTAGATGAAGTCAGACCTGTTGAAATAAAGTTCCACCGGAGTAGTTGGGTCTTTGGTTTTGATGACCTTACCTACGGGAGGGGAGAGGTGTGCCCGGATTCTGTTTGGTTCCTACCTCTCAGGTCACGTTAAATATTAACAGCCATGGCTACCAATTATTAAGCAAGACGGTGGACTGAAACCAGGGACTTTTTACAGCTTAGAGGTTATCTTCATTGGACTGGGCAACCGTGCCTGAAGTCCAGGTGCCTTAGAAGTGCCACTTGCGTGGACAGTTTGTGTTGGTCTTCTCTGGAATTGTAGAGGATGTTTCTTCCTTCCGACCTTGCTAAGAGCTCCTTTACTGACCGCTCAGATGGCCTGGAGTGGTCAAGGCTAGGTGCCGGAACCCTCTTGGTTATGGAGGGGGGAAGAAAAGACGGGTCTGGGAAATCCAAAACCCACCATGTAGACAGGAAAAGGGCAGAAAGGATGGGAAGTGGGGGCACATTACACCCTGTATCTCCCGCCCCCACCTCACCGGTTGTGTGAGACAAAGTGGGGTGGTCAAGTGCTTTGCACCTGGAACATAGAAAGTGCTCAGTAAATGTTTGCTGTCCCGATCATGTGCGCACAGTGCCTGGTACACAGTAGGTGCTCAATAAACCTTAATTCCCACAAAGGCCCGTCACCTTTATCTAGGGGTGAGTGGTGGACTGCTGGTGGGGTGGGAGTCATAAACAGGAGGTCCTGAGTGAGGCGGGAGGCAGTCAAGACCAAGGCGAAGCCCCCTACCTGTGTTTACCCCTTTTTCTCACTTCACCCCATGAGGTGGGTAGATTAGAGCGATGTCGACCCTCCTCATTTTTCAGAAGGGGAAACTGAGAACCTGAGAGGATCATCCCTTACTTAAGGCCCTTCAACCAGCTCGTGGAGGGTCCCTGGATCTCCCACATCTCCTGCCGCCGTTGGGGGCGGGAGTAGAGGAGCCGGGATGCTGGGACAGTCCCAAGGGCCCTCAGAGGGGCGGCTGCATTTGCTCATAGGAAGTCCGAGGCGCCGGGGGCCTTCCAGGCCCGGGACGAGGGGCGGTCGCAGCGGCCCAGCCAAGGTCAGAGCCAGCTTCTCCGAAGACAGTCCAGCCCTGCCCTCAGCAGGGAGGTGAGCACTGCCAGTCTGCCCCGGGCCCCTGCACCCCCCCCAAGAGGTGGGCCACCACTTCTTCCCTCCCCCAGGTGGCAGGCAGGCGGTTCGAGAAGGAGGTCCTTTGTGAAACGATCAGAGTCCCAATCGCGGGTGTCCAGCTTCCCCCGACCAAAGAGCCAGCAGCTCTTAGCAAAATTGAGAAGGACCGCAAATTACTGTCTTAAAGAGGGCCCTTCCGTGCTGGCCCCTTCCTTCATTAGACACCTGCTATCTCGAAAAGTTTTCAGGGAAAGCCGCAGACGCATCAGTCCAGCTCTAAGGGCTATCTCTTCCTTGCTGGGGATTTGGATTTTTAAAGAAACTCTTAGAGAGCAGGGCCTGACCCAGTGGCGTGGGGTGTGGGTGGTGGGAGTTCCTGCACCTGCTAGCCCAGGGTGGAATCAATATCTCGGGGAGGGGGGCACGGGGGAGCCCGGAAAGTAAGCAGCATTTTGAAGGTCTCTTTCTGAAAGTGAGGAGACTGGGTGGAAGGGAAGAGCTCACACCCCCAGGGGGGAAAGACCCTAGGTGCTTTGCGGCCCGCTTCCGTCCAGCCTGCTGTGAGGACACAGCCTGCCTCTCCCCAGTTTCCTGTACTGGAGAGAGACCACCCCGTCAGGGTTCTGGAGCGCCACGCACCCCCTCACTTATCCTCAGGTAACCAAGCCCCTTGCGAAGCAGGCAGAACCGGCCCGGCGGAGCCAAGCGGAGCCCCCTCATCCCAGGAGCCCCGAGAGGCGGCCTGAAGGGGACCGGAGGCTCCAGGGGTCCTCGCTGCCCCCGAGGACATCAGCCCGGACCCCTGAGAGGGAGCGGCGGCCAGAAAGATCTCTGGAAAGTGGCCGGGCAGGCCCAAGACAGCCTCCGGGGGGCCGGCAGAGTCAGGAGGAGTCTCCAGGTGCCCAGGGCCCTCACAGATACCTGGAGAGAGGCTGGGGCAGCCTGCCAGAGCTGTGTCCTCACCAGCCTACGAGCGCCCCGGAGAGCTCCAGGGTAGGCCCCGAGACCCCCACCACCACGGGCCGGGGTGCTGAGGGAACATGCCCACACCGGCATAGCCCTGAGAGGCGACCCGAGCTTGACTGGAGGGACCTCGTGGGCCTCCTCGGGGCACTCCGAGAGGGGGCCTGGGCCTGCATGGAGGCGTCGACGCTCGCCTCCCGTCTTCCCAGGCTAGACTGGGAAGGCCTCCTGGAGCTCCTGCAGGCCCGGCTGCCCCGCCAGGACCCAGCTGGACACGGGGGTACCCTGGCCACTGCTTCGGGGCCAGAGGTGGGTTCCCCAGCCACGAACGGTACCCTGGAGCGACAGCGACAGGGCCAGCCTGACGGCTGGGTGGAGGCCACCCTAGTCAACGGACAGAAAGCTGGGCCGTGGCCCCAGAGCTCTGCCCAGCCACCCAGCCCTGACTACGTCTCCACCCAGTGGCCAAAGACCAAAGTGACACGTGGACCGGAGACCTCGACTATGGCTAGTCTGGAGGAGATGGGCCAGCCGGGGAGCAGGAGCCCTGCAGAGGGTCCCAGCTTGCCAGAGTGGGAGGTAAGTCAGTGTCGCGTCCAAGGGGCAGCCTGAAAGTCAGCCTCACCCGGACAAGTGCACACCTTCCGAGGCTCAGCCCTAATCCCTCCTCCCGACCAAAACTTTTCCGACCGCCCCCGCAGTGATACTGACCAACATTTACTAGATGCTAAGCCCCGGTCTGAATGTTTTGTGGGTGTTTTCCTCATTCAATTTCCATAGCAACCTGATGCCGAGAGGCACTGTTTATTTACAGATAAGGAAACTGATACTCAGAGAGGTTAAGCCACTTAAGATCACACAGCTAGTAAGGGCTGGGGCAGGGGTGGACCGCTTCAAGCAAGGTGCTCTGACCAGGCATTCTCCCTTCCTGGCTGCACAGTCCTTGGCTTGTGTTGCCTCTGATGGCTCTTACCTGACCCTGGCTGGGACGGCAACCAGTGTGGTCAAGTCCCCCTGACTTCCCTGCTGTATTCTTTTTTTTTTTTTAATCTTTATTTATTTTTGAGAGAGAGAGAGAGAGAGAGAGAGAGAGAGAGACAGACAGACACAAAGCACGAGTGGGGGAGAGGCAGAGAGAGAGAGGGAGACACAGAATCCAAAGCTGGCTCCAGGCTCTGAGCTGTCAGCATGCAGCCCGATGTGGAGCTCGAACTCATGAGTGGTGAGATCATGACCTGAGCTGAAGTCGGACACTCAACTGACTGAGCCACCCAGGCGTCCCTCCCTTCTGTATTCTAAGTTCCTCAAATGTAGGACAGTTTCACTTACCCCTTTCTGGCCCCTACAGCTCCTCTCGGGCACAGAGAAGAGGTTGTACAAATGCTCATTGGGTTGAGTTGAGTGCTAAGACAGGCTACTTAAACGAGGGCCTACTATGTGCAGGTCTGGGGGCCTGGCACATAGTAGGGGCTCACCAAGTCCCTTGCCTGCCTCCTTGGCTCAGGGGCAGGGTCACAGGGTCGGTGGTACTCTGGTGCTGCCCGGAGCGTCTACCTGAAGATGGTGGGTGGGGAGAGGGTCCTGGAGGCCGAGGCCGGGCAACCTGGCCTCAGCTCACTGGGAATGCAGCGTGTGGTTTGGGCACCCGGCCTCTCTTGCCCTGGTCTTACCCTGTAAAATGGGACCAACTTCTTCCCTCATAGGTACCCACTGGCGTGATATGGAGGCTCCTGCTCGTTCATCCAAGCCCCCTCACTTCCTTGATGTGCAGCCCGATGCTGCCTCCCTCCTGGATGGCAGGGGAGGGTTTCCAGTGTGCCGGGCCCTGGGCTTGGTGTTTTACGTGCTTTGCCATCTATATGCCTCAGCCTGATCCGAGGCTCAGCCTTAGTCCGCCATTTGCCGGAAGTCACACATGTATACGTTGTGAGAAATCAGATCAAACCTTTAACTCCAGAGCCCGTGCTTTTAACGGCCATGTTGGTGAAGCCTCTGAGCCCATGGCCATACTGGGGAGTCCCCTTCCCTGTATTTCCCTGAGGCTTTTATCAATCTATTCTCTAGTCAACTCAATGCACAGACCCGAGATTTGCAGAGATGAACCAGCTTGGTCCTACCCTCCTGGTCAAAGGGGGGCTGGGGGGCTTGGAGCCCCCTCCCAAGAAGCTGCTGTCACTGGGGCTCCAGTTGGCCACCCTCTATGAAAATCCTTGGCATGGCTTCCTCCTGGCCTTCCTTCTGGCCCAGATTTGCTCTCTACTGAGCCGGCTGCGGAGCTCTCCAGGGGCATCTCCCCGCCTTTGCACATGCTGTTCCCATTGCCTACGATGCTCTTCCCTTCCCTCTCTTCACTCACCAGACACTTGTTCGTCATTCAGGTCTTAGATCAGGTGCCCTGTTCTGAGGTCCCCTCCCCGAACAGCCACCCCACCTCAGGGTTGGTAATGTTTCTCTTCTGGGCTTGGTGGTCCTGCTGCCCTCCATCTGGTCACACTCAGCTGTCATTCCTCCTTAAGAAAGATGAGCTGCGTGAGGGCAGGGGCTGTGCCTACTTTATCTCTGCACTTCTAGCCCCTGGCCAGACACACGGGAGGAGCTCAGCCCCAATGGATGAGTGATTGGTGCCTGCAAGACGCAAATGGAGGATGGGTGGGTTAGCGGGGCGGCGGGGGGGGGGGGGGGGGGATGATGGATGAATGATGGACGGCGGATGTGTAAATGGGTGATGGACAGATACACAGATATGATAAATGGTAAAAAGATGCTGGATGGAAAGTTAGATGGGTGAGGGTGGAGCGGATAACAGGTGTCGGATAGATAATGTTTGCTTGGCTGATAGATGGGGCGACGGATGGGTTGATGGATGAACATGAGCAGAACATGAACGGATGGTTGGGTGGTGTGTGGAGAGGTAAACGTGGAATACGGATAATGGGTGGCGAATGGATGTTGTGTGGGTTGAGAAAGGATACTTGGCTGCAGGATGGATGGGTAGACCATGGATACATAGAGGCTGGATGTATGAGTGGGATAATGGATGCTGGGTGGGTTAGTGAGTGGAGAACGTAAGGCAGACATTGGACCGTTGGATGGACAATACATGGGTCTATTGATGTTGGATGCTAGGTAGATGTTGGATGGATGGGTAAGAAGGTGGATATGTGAACGGAACCTGGCAAATAACCTGGGCTAAGCTTTGTTCCTTCTTACCTCCAGTTCCAATCAGAGGAGCCTGAGGAATCAGAACCAAGCAAAGGCCGAGACTCACTGACCGACCAGAAGCAGGCAGATTCGGTAGTTGGGTCATGGGTGTGGGCGCACAGGGAGGTGAAGGGGAAGGGAAATCAGGTTGGAGGCGGGCTGAGGTCCTCTGATACGCTCTAAGGGTCGTCCAGACCGGGGTTGGCTCTGCCATGGGGGTCATCTGTGTGCATGGTAGGGCCTTGAGAGAGGGGCCCCGGGGGGGCTGGGCCGCAGAGCCACCTTTTGGCTTGGGGACCGGGGCAGGTAAATGATCCGGGGGTCAGACGCCTGGGGCTCTGCTTTTGACTTGCTAGGACGCCCTGAAAAGTCGCTCCCGTTTTTCTGGGTAAATGGCAGTTTGAGCCTGACGGTCTCTGAAGGTAAGGTCCTTCTGGTTCTGGAGGGCTGGGCAGGCCGGGAGAAAGCGTAGGGATTCCAGGAGCTGGAGCCAGAGAACCGCTGAAGAGGGCCGAGGAGGTGCGGCAGTCAGCTGAGCCTGGACGGTCTCCAGGATCCCCGGGGCGGGAGGGATGTGTGCAGGGGGTGGGACCCAGCGAGGCTGCTGGAAGGCCAGGCAGCAGCTGGAGCACAGCGCTGTGCCCCCCCCCCTCCCCTCCCCACAACCTGCCAAACAGACTGTTCTCATCACCCTCAGCCTCCAGAGAGGTGAGGTCAGAGCTGACAGCCTGGGGCAGGAGGCAGGGAGGAGACGGGCCGCTTGGGGCTATGCTTTCCTCATCCTGCTCTGCTTCCGCTGTTTCCGGGTGCTGCCTCCAGAAAAGAGAGTGAGAGGGGGGCATCTGCCTGGCAGCCTGGAACCCCCATTCTGGCCCTGCCACTAATCAGAGCTGGGGCGATTCTGCCCAGGCCCTCATTGCAGAGGAGGAAACGAGGGGCAGGAGCGTCATCCCAGGTCACACCAGCCAGGCAGCGGCTGACCTCAAATTAGAACCTGGGGCTCAGGACCCCCATCCCGCAGTCCCGGTGCTGCCTGGATGTTGCTTCCTGGCTCTGTCCTGACCCGCCGCGTGGCCTCCTGAGGCAGCGGCAGGACTCTAATTGCTTGGTGGCCAGTCTCCCCGTCGGTGAAAGGGGAGGAGACAGAGGACTGGTCACTAAGGGCGCTTCCAGCTCTCACAGGGGCTCTGGCAACTTTGCTTCTTCCTCTTTCTGGGTCATTTCTTCATACTTCCTGGGGCCAGAGCTTCGTGAACGAACCGGAAATAGCAATGTAGGGGTCCCCCTCTAATCTCCACGAAACGGGCCCATCCCACCAACGTGGAAACCTCTCAGTCCATCCCCAGGCGGCCTGGATTGGTCAGAGCTGGTAACTGCCTTGTTCGTTTGCTCGCTCGTTCGTTCATCGATTCATTCATTCATTTATTCACGTACACTTAGTGAGCGCTTTCTGCTTGCCTGGGTGTGGGCCAGGAGTAAATTGGAGCGCGTGGAGCTCCTGGTCTAGTGGCCGGGGCCCTGCTGGGGGAATGTGGTGGCAAGGTGGGGAGTGGACTCCTTCCCCCCAAGCCCTTACACCCCACCGACAGATAAGCTCTGGACCCCGAAGAGTGGGGACCCCTGGGCTCTGGCCTACCTCTCTGCCAGTAAGCTGCTATGGGACTTTGGGTAAATGCTGCTGCTTTCTTGGGGCCTGTTTCCCCAACAAGGATGACTGCAAAGGGGGTGCATTTGGGGACCTTGCCGGGAGTGGCTGCAGAAGTCTGTCATTCCTTCCTTTCATAAAATGGGGAGAGTAGGCGGACGCGGGATAGAGATCAGGGGCACTTGTGTGACCTCTTGGTGCCACACGGGTTGACGCCGTGGGGAAGATGGGCCCAGAGGTCTTCTACCTTGAGAAACTGGAAATATGTAGTTATACGTCAGTCTCTCGATGATTTAACATTGTAACCTAATGCAAAACGATCTGAAAACCCTACGCAGGCTGAACGCACATCTGGGGCGCGTCCTCCCCGCCTTCCTACTGGCCACCTGTGGTTTGGCTTTAGGGGGTGAAGTGCACGCCCCCAAAGGTGCTGAGCCCCAAGAGCCCTATCAGCCAAACACCCCATGGTGTGAATGAGTTAGCAAGTTCCTTTCTTGGCAACTCTGTGAGATAAGAAAGATGAGAGCCCTGGGCCTTCCAGGTAGGCATGGCAGAATAGGCAGGGGAGACTGTAGTCAGAGACCCCCCCCCCATCCCACCAAAGGGACCTGGGGGCCAACACTGGACCCTGTTTGACAGGCAGACAAGAGGCCAGCGGAGGGCAAGGCTGGGAGCCCACTCAAGGGCCGACTGGTGACCTCATGGCGGATGCCCGGGGACGTTCCCACGCTGTTCAATCCGTTCCTGCTGTCTCTGGGGGTCCTCAGGTGGCAAAGGGTAGGCTGGCTCCAGCAGGGTGGGAGAGATGAGGGTGGGAGAGAGGGGGACGGGAGGAAGGAGGTTGGTGTTAGTCAAAGGAGGGAAAGTGGGGGCTGAGAGGAGGGAATTGGGGCTCCCACACGAGAAAGGAGAATCCCACCTCCAGGATGGGGCTGGGGGCTGTTTTCTGTTTTCAGGGTGGGGGGGGGTTTGAATAATCTATACAGCTGAAAGCGGCCAAGCAGCAACTGAGCCAAGGGGAGTCAGGTTGGGGGGAGGGAGGGAGGGATGGCCTGAGGGGGGGCTCTGGGATTGCAAAGTGTGTCTCAGGCCTGGGTCTCAGCCAGTTTCACAAACATCTGGCATTACGTAACCTACCCCCTGCCCAGAGAGGGCTGTAAACACTCAGGCCTCTGGTTCAGGGTTTCCTCAGGGGCAGGGAGGGCAGGCAGCTGTGACTCGCTTCCTCCTGCCCCCTTTGCAGCAGAGAGAAGGGGCCTGGTCTCTCCAGGGGCCACTGGCAGGCGCGTGGGGTCTCTTCTCTTGTCGACAGGATGACTCCTGTACCCTCTCGTTGGCTCTGGGTCCAGCACGAGGCTGGGCACGTTAGAGACAGTATACCCAGTTTGCAGATGAAGGGACCGAGGCTCAGGGAGGTGAGCTGGAGTTGCACGGCTCGGGTTGAGGGGAGTCGGCCTCCTGCTGATTTTCCTCATTCTTAGACGAGAGACTGGCTGCAGCTAACCCACCCCACGCCTCAGTTGCCACATCTGTTTAATGGGGCAGAATCTATAGCGATGCTCAGGGCTGCAGAGAGGGCTCAGGGAGATCAGGAGGCACAGAGGTGTGACGGTTGGGGGCGTCCACACACTAACTTTTCCCACCCGCTTCCTAACTTCCGCTCTGCTGCTCTTTGGGGGTTAGGGCACCCGGGTGATGGGACAAACACGGTTATCTGAGCAGAGTGGTACCTTCGAGCCACGGGCGGGAATTACCTTGTCACACTAACTAAAGGTCACCAACATGCAGCCGGTCTGGCAGGAGGGAGCAGGTAAGTCCCTGGTGGAGAGAAGGGGAGAGAAACGGGGAAAGGCACCTGGGACAATGGTGCTGGTGATGATAACCAGCATGTATTTGGCACCTAGTTTGTGCTCAGCTCGGTGTTCGGTGCATGGCCTGCCTGATCGCGTTTAATCCTCACCCCCGGGCATACGAAGTATGGTCCGTGTTGTCCGTCTTACAGAAGGAAATGAAGGGCGCTGAGGAAAAACACGACTTGTTCTAGGTCACACAAGGGGCAGAGCTGAGATGTGAACCCTCCCATCTCTGGGCATCCTGATCTCCAAGCCCTCCTTGCAGCCCCGAGAATCCCCACAGATATTTTTGCCCGTTAGACAGATGCGGTAACTGAGGCTGAGTGGGTGTGCAGCGTTTTCTCATCTGGGAATGAGGCAAATCAAGAGCTATGGGACGGAACTGCCAGCGGAGTCTCCCAGACGGTTACTTAGAGCAGCTTCGAACATCCCTTGGGTCGGAGGGTGACATCGCTCTCCAAGGTCAAAAGCCAGGAAACCTGGGCTTGAGTTCTGTCTCTAAGTTGTACGGCTTTGGGACGTTGTGGCCCTCTCTGAGCCTCATGCTGCTATCCTCAGTAGAGTCAAGTTTAACAACGGTTGGATGGATGGATAACCCCCAAGTTTGGTGGCTCTGTTCAATAACTCACTCCTGGGTCCCTGAGTCAGTCCCATCTCTGTCCCACTAGGACAAGATGTGGCAAGGGAGTCATTTCTCCATTTGTGCATTCGCTCATTTGACCTCTGTTTACTGAGGACCTACTGTGGACTCCGAGATCTAGGCAAAAACACTCTGTGCCCACAAGAAGCTCAGTTTGGTGAGGACACTGACACGTAACTGGTTAGAACACAGTGTGGTCATCATTTTAGTGGCGGAATGTCCAGATGCAGGGAGCAGCGGACAAGGAGTTTCTACCTCTGGGCTGGGGGCACCCTGGCTTCCTTTCGATTGAGACCTGGAGGGTGAGAAGGAATTTTCCAGACAAACGAACATTTGGAGAGAGGGGAAGGAGGGGCGGGGGGGGGGGGGGGCGGAGTGTATGTGTGTGTCGGGGCACAGAGGACAGGAAGAGAAGGTGTTCCAGACCCTGCAGAGAACAACATGTGCCGTCCCATCTGAGGTACAAAGGACCTGGTTTATTCTGGGAATTCCCAGCAGTCCAGTGTTACGTATCCCTAGCATGTAAAACGTGTGTGGGCAATGATGGAGGACAGCAGGCAGGGGTCAGATTCTGATGGCCGCTGACCGCCTGCAACAAGAATGCAGAGCTGATCTATTAGCACTGTTGAACTTTGAGCAGGGGAGTGAACTGATCGCTGGGTTGAGGGCACTGAAAGAGGAGTCCCAGAGGCCAGGAAACCAGCAAGGAGGCTGGTCGGGAGCCACTGGACCAGGGCACGGGTGGTGGTAGGGGAGGTCTTCTGTTTATTCACTCACTCTCCCAAGGACCAAATGCCTAAGTGAGGTAGAGGGGAGAGCGGGAAAACTCAGCGCGTGGAGACAGGAAGGCCGGTGTCTAGAGGAAGACAGGCTTGTCCTTGGCCTCATGTCTCAGGGTGGAGGAGAGACACCCGGGGGGAAATGCCAGGACAGAACTTCAGCCCCTGGCCCTCCATTTCTTTATCTGGGAAATGGGGAGAGCAATTATAGTTATGAAAGCAATAATGTCGGAACCCCAAATTGAGACGGCAGAAAATTGGAATGGCAGTTACTCCAAGCTCCCCTGCCTCCCCACCTAAAAATAGCTGACTAAGGATAAAGGGGACGTTCTAGGGGGGTGACTTAAAGTAACACTCCTTACAGGAACATCAGGCGATAGTAGCATTCTCCCCTTTTACAGAGGGTGAAGTTGAGGCCCAGAGAGGGTAAGTAATACTTTGCTTCAGGTAACTGCAGGGTTTGAATCACCATGCCACACAAGCAACCACTGCATTTTCAACAAATTCCACAAAGATCCCTCCTCTGCTACGAAGCTCAGATGAGCTCCTGCGGGCGAAAAGGCCTCTTACAAGCTGCCAAGTGCTGGGAATGTGAGAAAAGTGTGGACGCCCACATCCAAGAACCCAAAATGGGGTTCTCAAGCCGAGAAAGACCCGCTTGTAAGGAGGGGCCATTTGGAGAAGGCCCTACCATTCCAGAACTCGCTTTGTGCTTAGATTACGCGCTAGGAATCCCGTCTCTTCTTACTGTGTGACCTTGGCCAAGTCGGCTCACCTCTCTGAGCCTCTGTTTTCTCATTAGTAAAAGGGGGACAAGGACACCTCCCTGTCAGGTCTGTGGTGAGGACGAAATTAGATTACACAGGTCATGAGCGGGGCTCGGCGAGTGGGACCTGCTGAGTTTTAGTACTGGCTGCATTGCCCACGTCTCCGTCAAACCGAGGCGCCGAGCCCTTAGTGAGTGGACCCATCGCTCGGTCCGGCGGCTCGCGGGAGCCACCGCTGGGCGACTGGGTGCCACACCCGGCTGTCCCCGCCCAGCACTCCCGCGCCGGGGCCCGACCGAGTCACCTGCACGCAGGGTCCTTCCTTCCTCCCAGCGCGCCCGGGGCGGGAGCCCGGCCCTCGACTCCCTCCGCCCCCATCCGCCGGCCGCGACCGCCCTCGCGCGCCCGTCCCGTCGCGGCAGGCCCCGCCCCCGTCCCGTCCCGCGCTCCCATTGGTCCGCCCGCGGCCCCCGCGGCTGTTTGTCCCGGCTGCCTCGCCGCCCATTGGCCCTCCCGGGTCCTCCCAGGAAGTTTGAAAAAAAAAAAAAAAAAGTTTTATGGGCGGATGGAAGGGGCCGGGGCAGCGCCGGGGAAGGGAAGGGCCGGAGGAGCGGCGGCGGGCAGCCGAGAGGGGCGGCGGCGGCGGCGGGATTCCCGCGCCGCTGGGCCCGGCCCGAGAGCCCTCTCCACTTCCCTGCCTCCTGCTCCCGCCGCCCCGGGGCGCCGCCATGACGGTGAGTGCCCCCCCCTACCCCCGAGCCAGCCCTTCTGCGCCCCGGGCCGGGAGGAGAGTGACGGCCCGAGCCCCAGCCGAGCCGCTCCCCTCCTGGGCACCCCCTTCACTTCCCGAAGGCGAGAGGAGGTCTCGGCCGGAAGACAGGGCGACCCCAGCGGCCCCAGCTGGCTGTTCTGCCTCGACTTCCCCCAGCCTCCTCCTTACCTTTCCGGACTAGGAGCCCCGGCGACCCCGAGGAAACGGGAACTCCCTATCCTGGGCAGTCCCCTCTCCGCCTACTTTTGTGGGACCAGTCACGGACAATTTCTGATGGCTCTTTTCCACCTCCCCTCCAGCCCCCTCGGTGAAGACCTGACCTGATTCTCCCAAGCTGCCAGGCCCGTAGGGACTCCCAGGGCTCCGGGCAGTGGGAGGAGCGGAGAAGGGCCTGGCCTGGGTCTGGGGTCTCGCCCAGGGCTGGAGAGGGGCGCTCCCCGGCTCGAATGGGTCGCGCTGATCCAGGCCTGGGAGGACTGCCTGCCCGCATGGGCGCCCGAGGTTGAGTGGGTGAGAAGGGGCCGCCCCGTCCCACCCCGTCCGGGAGCCCGTCCTGGGATTTCCGAAGTGGCACGACGCCGTGTTCTCCTCGGCTTGCTACTTCGCAGCAGCACTGGGGCCTTGGCTCGGAGCAAGCCCACGAGTGGGGTGGGGGACACGATGGCAGAGATTTGTCTTTCTCTTGGGGATAGGCACTACTCCGGTTACATCAATACCTATGCCTTAATGATCATACTGAGCCTCGCAACTGAGTGGGCCTTTATTCCCATTTTACAGTTAGATAAACCGAGGCTTGTTGGGGGGGGGGGCGGTGGTGAGTTGCCCGAGTTTACCCTGAACGTAAAGGAACGAGGAGCCTCTTTTCAGGTCAGTCTGGCCCCTTGACCGTGATGTTCTGGAAGAGGAGGGGCGGGGCTGCTTTTGGTTTCTGGCTAGAGCCTTAGGGAGGCTCTGACAGCCTTGGAGGGTGGGGTGATGGAGTGGAGCACGGTGCGTTTGCGCATGCGCACATCCCCTTTCCTCAAGCTAGTGGAGACCCTAAGAAGTGGGCTGGGCTGCTGGGGGTGGGCCCTCAGGGCCCCTGCCCCTAAGAGTGTGATGACCTGGCCGCTGCTTGGACTTCCTCGGCCTCCGCACATCCTGCCACCTCCCTGCTGGCTCTTCCTGTCGTCAGCAGCCTCCCTTTGGTCAGAGAGCCAGAGGGATGTGGGGGGAGGAGCTGAGTCAGTGTCCTGGCCGCCCACCCCCAGGCCCCAAGCCCTTGGCCCGGGGAGGGTGGTTGCATTGCCTACTGGGTGCCTGCCAGATCCTGAATTGGGTGCTTTAATGCTACCAGAGTTGATCCTCTAAGGATGATTGTAACTCCCCATCTAACAGATGAGAGCACTGAGGTATAGACAGGGGAAGTGACATGCCCCAAGTGACATAGCTCGGCCTGGGCTGAGCCAGCATTTGTATCTAGGTCTGCCCCAGTTTTCTCGCTGGGGCTAGATAAGAAATGTACACAGCTGCCTCTCTTGAGAAAGCCCATGTTGAACGTGTGGGGGCACTTGAAGGAGGGACAGCATATCCCTGTGGTGCGAAGGGGCTTTCCAAAGGAAGATGCCCAGCTGCGATTGTAGGGCTTTATCAGGTGGAAATGGACGGAGGGAGGGAACAGCGTAGACAAAGGCTGGTGGTCGCGTTTGGGGAGTGGTGACAACATAGAAAGGGGACCTGGGAAGGAAAGCCTCCAAGGCCAGGAGAAGCGGTTTAGGCTTTGGTCAGGGACACTGGGGAGCCAAGAAAGGTTTTGGAGCAGAGAGGCGGCTCATGATCACCACTGACGGTGCTTTCTGGGTTCATCATGGCTGCCTTCATGCCTGAGCCTGCCCCAGCCTGGTGTCCCTCCTGGGCCTCTTCACACCCTTTCCCTCTCTCCTGACCTCTAGCCCTGAGCTCAGAGAGCTGCAGGAAGCAAATGGTAAAGTGGCTGCGAATGGGTAAATGCCTAAAGGCCTGGAGTCAAGATCTCTTCCCTCTCTTTTTGCCTTAGCCCTGTGTAGCCCTGCCCTTGGAGCCTCATTCCCTAAGCCACCGCCTGGCATCAGATTATATACCCGTCCCTTGTTTATTGTCTGTCTCCTGAGTTCCACCAGGGCAGGGGCCACATCTCCCAATCGCAGCTGATTTCCTGGCCTAAAACAGTGCCTGATGTGTTTTTTTTTTTTTAAATTTTTTTTTTTTTTAACAAACATTCCCTTAGCCCCTTGGTCCTGGAGGGTGAACAGTGCATGTCCCTAATGGAGTTGCTTCTACTGTAGCCTGTGAGGGATAAGTAACTGGCTTCACGATAATCACAAATGCAACAGAGGCTGTGGGAGGGCAGCTGCCATTGGTGTGTGTTGTATGCAGGGAAAGGGGCCTCAGAGGTGGCAATTAAGTTGGGTCTTAAGGCGCGGGTAGGGGTTTGCCTGGTCAACGGAGGAGGAGGAAGCCTGGTACGTAAGCGGAGGACTCGGGCTGGTGCGGAGGGGCCTGGAGTCCTGCTGTGCCGGGGATCGGAGAGCATACGTGGTGATATAAAAACAGGGTTCCCTACACGAAGGGGAGGCCGGGCTGGGAGGGTGAGCTGCGGCCTCTGTGCCATCAGGCAGCTGGACCTTGGTTTGAAACCACCTGGAGCCATCCCTGGAGGTTCGGAGCCGACTCGGGACCCTAGGCCTTTTTGAGAGGCTCTGTGCTTAGAGGAGGCCGCGTCAGTGGTCCAGGCGGGTGGGAGGCAATGCTGAGCTGTGGCCGCGGCTGTGGCCATGGCCAAAGGAAGGAGAGGGCAGGCCGTGAGAGCTGGCCGGTACTCCTGAAGGGACAAAGGGAAAGTGAGCTGCCTTGGGTGGAGGGAGGGTGGCTGGGCCTGAGTGGAGGTGTGGCATGAGAGATTTACACTAGCAGACCTCTTGACCCTGGACAGAGGTTCCCAGGTGACTGCAGGACCTGTCCCCCCCCCCCCCCCGCCCCGCTCCCGCCAGCAGGTTTAAAATCTCACATTGGCATCCTCCTCCCTCCAAGGTCACTGTGCCCATCTCGTACCTGACACGCTCGTAGTGTGTTTGTACCAGCTTCCAGAGGGTCACCGAGCTCCTCCACACGTAGCTCATTCAGCCCTCTCACAAAGCTTTGGGGACGGCAGGACCCCCACCCCCCGCACCCCTACCCCCAGCATCATTTGCTACATTAGGCAGCCAGGGCTCAGGGAGGGGAAGGTCACAGGGACCCCTCCTTCCCCCCCCCCCCCTGCTTCCCAGGCACCCCTTGGGGTCCCAGCCTGTCATTCTAGCTGGGGAGCCCTTGCTCAGCTCTGGAAGCCTATGGCTGATCCCTCAGCCCTGGCCCAGTCTGAATGGCCCGGTGGTCTGCTCGTCCTTCCCAGGGGCTTTCCCCTGGACAGCAAGGCCAGCTCTGTGGGCCATCCCAGATAGCCTGACTTCTCAGAGGCAGGGGGTGAGGGTGGAGACTGCCCCCAAAGCACAGGAATTTCGATCAGGAAGGTAAAGGGGGGGGGGGTGGGGGAGTGATATTTATTCAGCAGGTTTTTGCTGAGGCCTAGTCACCGTGGGCCAGAACTTGGGGGTCACTGGAGGTCCCGGTCTGAAGGGAGGTTACCCAGGGGACTCGGTGGCCCCGAGTGTAGCTGCCAATCTTCGGTCTTCGCTTGGGACCACCCCGGGCAGCCTCTGGCACTCGTGGGGAACAGGGTGAGGAAGAATCGAGAGAGACAGGGCAAACACAGCCCCAGGGTTTCCCAGCTCTGAGCCGAGCCTGGGTCCCCTCCCTCAGACAGGTATGCAGGGAGGGGCTGCCCTGCGGGGGTGGGGCTGCTGGCCTGCTGATCCAGGGGCCCTGGCTGCACAGCCTGGGCTGTGGCTGGCTGTGGATGTCCAGGCCCCTGGCCCAAGCCCCTGTTAGGCCACTTCCTCCACCCGAGGAAGAGGAGAATGGGGAGGAAGGCGGGTCAGGGGAGGTGGCCAGGTCAGGTGGCTCCGGTTTCCAGCTGCTGTCTCTGCTGCCCACCCCACGGAGCCGAGCCGCAAGCTCCTTCCCAGGCAACCAGACACCTTGGCCTGGTGAGGCTGTGATGACGGTACTGATAGGTGGGCTCAGGGCCATAGCGACAGGTGGCTACCTCCTCCCTGCCCGCAGCTTGGCCCGCCCTGCTCTCCCCCCTGCCAGCGGGCAGAAGCTGACACTCTGCTGAGGGACCAGGCCTTAGACACGAGAGAGAAGTCTGCCGGTGGGCAGGGAGGGTCAGGTGGCTGGCGCCCACCAGATGGGCGTGGCCAGAGAAACCACCCGGATGAGCATCTGTTTCATCTAGGTGGGGGTGGGAGGGCTACCTAGCTCACAGGCCTCTGGAACATGCTGGTTCAGGCTGTTCTCAGAGCCCTCCGGGGTCTCTCTCCCACTCTTTGGTGAGGAAGTAGGCTGGCAGGAGGGGAGCCTGGCCACCTGTGGTAGATGTGCCAGTCACCCTGCCTGCCGTCTTGGCTCTCAGGGGTTGTGGGGGACAGGGGCCAAGGCTATCTCAGGGGTCGGGGAGCCTGCCCGGATTTGGGGGTTACCTGGGCCCTCAGCCCCCTCTCCTGGCTTTCCAGGACCCCAGTCTCACAGGACTCAGGGGGCAGGATGGGTACCACACTCCTTCCCCAGCCCTAGTTGGTTCTCCACTAGGCCTAACTTATGTGCCTCCTTATCTCTCCATAGCCCGATCTGCTCAACTTCAAGAAGGGATGGATGTCGATCTTGGACGAGCCCGGGGAGGTAGGAGGACTGCAGTCAGAGGGGAGGGCTTGGCCTGTGCAGCTTCAGTGCCCCAGGGGGTTTCTGGGGGCAGCCCAGGAGTCTGAGCTGCTTCCGCAGCTTGTCTAGGCCTCTAGAGAGCCTGGCCTCTGAGCGGAGGGGTGCAGGTGGGCTCAGAGTGGGCACCCTGCGGGCGGGCATTTCTCGTGCAGTCAGGGCGGGCCTTGGGCTGAGGGGGTGGGAAGCAGAGGCCGCTGTCATCCTGGCCCCCTGGGACAGTCTGCAGGCATACAGGGTGGCAGGGGTAGAGGCCTCCTAGCCCCTCACGCCCTACGCCCCATCCCCTCCTCTCACCGAGAGCCCCTGGGCCCTCTCCCCTCCTGATGACCCTGACCGGGTCTGAGGGGTTCACAGAGATCATCTGGCCTGAGACATTACAGATTCCCAAAGACTCAGCCATGCGGGAGCCTCTCCCTCCCCATTAGAAGCGGGTCTCAGAGCACAGGCTCGGAAGTCTCACCCACCTGGGGCTCCCCTGGTTACGTCCTCTGCGAAGGACTTGAGCGGAGTCTGTGAAGATGTTAAGTCCACATCTGTGAAATGGGCATATGGATAATGAGGATTCTTTCCAGGGTAGACAGCAGGGTCAGAGAGGTCGGGCCGTGTAGGGTCTCTGCTATAGCTCAGCTAACGACCCTTCCCTGTCTCTAACGTGTCCATCACCAGGAGGGACAGCGGCCTGTCGCTGGCTCTGCCCTTTCATCTGCCAGGCTGATGGAGTCTGGGAGCTGGAGCTGGCTTCCTGCCCGCTCAGCCTGGGAGGGGACGTCTCCCCACCCCTGTCCTGCATGCGCCCGTGGCTCGGGTCGGCACGCAGCCCGCATGCCGGGGAGGGCCCGGAGCCAAAGGGAATCTCATTGTGTTTCCTCCCCACATGTTTTATTCCCTCCAGCCCACAGCCTTCCGTCCCTGCTGCCTGCTCGCCAGTCCTCTGGTGGCTACGCTCCAGGCTCACACAAGGTCTGGCACCCTGCCAGTGACCCTTCCCAGCCTCCCCACCCAGGGTCTCTGGAGGGCAGAGATTACAGGCCCCACCCAGAGCTGGCCACTACTCATCTTCTTTCACAGGGTTTTGGAATGTCCGAGCTGGAAGGGCCCTGGGAGTTCAGCCAGCCCAGCCCCTTGGTGCACGGACAGGGGACAGGCCCACAAAGCTTACTTCTCCTCTGGGCCTAGCCACCGCTTCGGTAGATCCAGGCCTAGAACTTGGGCTGCCTAAGGCCATAGAACTCCATCTAGCTCCTCAACTGTCATAGACTAGGGAGGGATAGACACTTCCGACCTTCTTATCAGCCCTCCTTTACAAGTGCCCAGAATGGAGCTCAGAGAGGCCGAGATACTTGACCAAAGACACACAGCTAGGGATAAAATCATTGTAATCTAGGTCTCTTGGAGGCTCAACCCCTATTTCTTCGGGGAGGCCATGTAGAAAGAAGTTGAAAGTGTCATCCCAGCACACCCCTGAAAACTTGCCATTTCTTGAGGAAAGAAGCCTAAATATTTGAAATAACAACGTGGATGGAGTTTGGTGATGTGGGGGAGCCCCCGGAGGGCTGAGGACTGGGTGATATGTGCTGACCCTGGTGGTGGGCGGACCTTGACTGGCATTCCAGTGAATGGCCAGAAGCCCAGAGGCGGGCTGAGCTTGGCACATTTAACATCAGGCTGTTGTGGTGCCCCTACCCTTTGCTGTGCGTCCTGCCAGCCCAGCGCCCGCCGGAGCAGAGAGCAGCACTGCAGAAAGGGGCCCAAATCATAAATGTGCAGATAACGCACTCACAAGCCGAACAGGCGTGTAACCAGGAACCCGATCAAGAAACAGAACAGGACCGGTGCTCAGACACCTACCTCCCCCCCCCCACCCGAGGCCACCTTCCAGTCTTACTCTGGGAGACTCGTCCTTGGTTACTGAGGGGGTCCAGAGGGCCATGGGGAAAACGACTCGCAAAGCTCTGCTCCCTGACTTGCTAGGTGAATGGCCTTACACAGGTCACGGCCCCTTCCTGGTCTGCCCTGGGGCGGGCGTGCACTTGTAGGAGCCTTGGTGATCTTGATGGAGAGGGTCCGGAGGGCTATGTTGCTGTCAGCAAGTCAGAGAAGGGCTCCCAGGAGGACCGGCAAGGTGTGGTCACTGAGAAAAAGCCATCCCCTTTCACAGACGCTGCCCCTGGAAGGGCCAGGCTGCAAAATCTGGATTTTCTGACTCTTCTCTGTCCCCCTCCCCCCCTGGCCCCCCAACAGGGCGGCTGAGGGGGCCGGGGCCCCCACGGTTGACCTGGCCAGACCCAGGACAGCTGTAGAGTGGTGCACGCACACACCCTTTCGTTCCACCCTCCCTGCCGCCCCGTCCCCTCGTTCACCGCCACGTCTCCTTCACAGTGGAAGAAGCATTGGTTTGTGCTGACAGATTCAAGCCTTAAGTACTACAGGGACTCCACCGCAGAGGAGGTGAGACAAAGTGGGGAGGCTCCCTGCCACCATCAGGTGCTGGGGGGGGGGGTGTCCCTGGGAGGGGCTTGGGGGGCCTAGGTGGGGAAAGTGGAAATCGTGGACCGTCGTGGCCTTCCCGCGGCAGGCAGACGAGCTGGATGGCGAGATCGACCTGCGCTCCTGCACGGATGTCACCGAGTACGCGGTGCAGCGCAACTATGGCTTCCAGATCCACGTGAGACTCTGTGCGGGGGGGGTCGGGGGGGGCCTGATCGGGGGTGATGGGCTTCCCTCGTTCACCTAGAGCCCCTGTCCTCAGAGCCAGTCAGAAGCTCTGCCGCCGGCACTTTCCGTGTCTGGGGAGACCCCGGCTATCACTGGGGCTGAACGTTGGAGCCAGCTGGCGGAGGGGAGCTCATCCCCAGGCGCAGGACCTCAGATGCCCTCCTGGGGGGGACGGGCCACCCTCCCTGGGGGTGCACGGTGGCGAGGGAGCGGTGGGGCTGACCGTGTGGCAACCTGCCCGTGGGGTGGACTTGCAGACCAAGGATGCTGTCTACACCTTGTCGGCCATGACCTCGGGTATCCGGCGAAACTGGATCGAGGCTCTGAGGAAGACCGTGCGGCCAACCTCTGCCCCGGATGTCACCAAGTATGTGCCGAGCTGGAGCGGGACCTTGAGGGAGGCGCTTCCTCCTGCATCCCTGAGTGGGGTTCTGGCACACGCCAGAGGGCCCCGCGGCTGTGCCTCCCGGGCCTCAGTTTCTCCATCAACACAATGGAGAGAGGGCAGTGAGCGTTCTTGGCAACCCCCTGAAGATACTTTGAGGATTTGAGGTTTGACTGCCATGCCTTTGTATTCTGTGACATCCCGAAAGGTGGGAAGGGGCTTTGACTCTTTGGAGAAGATGCCAGTGAGTCAAAGACACCCCCCCCACCCCCCTCCGCTACATCTAAGCCTGTTAGGCAGAGGGTGTCTGGATGGGGAGCTCACCCTCTGGAGGTGACTAGAGGGTAGGAGGGCTGAGTAAGCTGGTGGCAGAACCCGCATACAGTGTGAACCCTAGCCGCCTGTGCGGGGGGCGGGGAATTGCAGCTGTGGGACAGCAGGAACAGGGTATGGTATCGGGAGGCCCCCGGCACGAGCCCCCCAACCTGGCCATACCTTGGCTATCCGGCGTCCGGCCAGTGACTTACTTGTCTGAGTTTCACATTCCGTATCTGTCACGCTGAGTGTGGCCCCTCCTTCACGTGAGGGATGTGCCCAGGAGCCCTCTGCAGACTCTGCAGGTCTATGCAGCCTGACCGTTACTTAGTCTGTAGTCTCAGCTGCTGTAACAAAGAAGCCCCAAACACAGTGGCATAAATAAGGGAGAGATTTCTTTGTCTCTCCAGAACAATCCAGAGGTGTGCCCTCCAGGCCTGGTGGGGCAGCTCCGTGGCCCACGACTCCCACCTTTGGCTCTGTCCTCACGGAGTCCCAGCCAGGGGCCAGGCCAGGGCACGTTTGGTCCTGGAAAGGGTACCGCCTCTCACACCACTGGGCAGAATGTAGTCACGTGGCCCCACAGCTGCACGGGACGCCGGGAGGCGTAGTTTTTGCCTGGGCAAGTAACGGAAGAAGGGGCCGACTGCCACTGTTCGTGCTCTGTGCACCCAGAGGTCACTGTTCACCCCCTCAACCGTGACCGTGGGCATCTTCCCCTTTCCACTGTGAGCCTCTTGAACCCAGGACCCTGCCTCAAACCGCACCTTTGTAATAACACTTTGATCAGCCTTGGCGAAGGGCTCGCGGTTGCTTTAGGCACATTCACTCGCCTAGTGCTCACGTCCATCCTGTGAGAGGCACCGCTGTCCCATGTTACAGATGCGGTCACTGAGGGTCAAGGAGGGAAGCCAGCTCTCCTGGTCCCTCTGCTGCTAAGCGTTGGAGCTGGGATGGTTCCCAGGGTCCTTTAATGATGAATCTCTAGTTGTAACCTCTAGGTTGGGTTGCTTCCCCCACCGGGGTCTGTCCCCGGGCCCCGGCACACGGGTGGTGCTCCAGAAGCGCAGGCTTGGGGGCTGAGCGTCACACGTCCCTCCTGACGGGGCTCTGCTGGCACCCTAGGCTCTCGGACTGCAATAAGGAGAACACGCCGCACAGCACCCAGAAGGGCTCCCTGAAGGCGGGGGAGCAGCGGGTGGGCTCCGAGGTCATCGGTCGGGGCGGCCCGCGGAAGGCGGACGGGCAGCGGCAGTCCCTGGACTACGTGGAGCTCGCCCCGCTGACTCAGGGCTCCCCGCAGCGGGCCCGCACCCCGGCCCGCGCTCTCGACCGCCCGGCCAAGCAGGAGGAGCTGGAGCGGGACCTGGCGCAGCGCTCCGAGGAGCGTCGCAAGTGGTTTGAGGCCACGGACGGCAGGCCCGTGGAGACGCCGACCGGCGAGGCGCCGCGCCGGGGCCTGGGGGCCCCCCTGACCGAGGACCAGCAGAGCCGCCTCAGTGAGGAGATTGAGAAGAAGTGGCAAGAGCTGGAGAAGCTGCCCCTGCGGGAGAACAAGCGGGTGCCTCTCACCGCCCTGCTCAACCAAAGCCGCGGGGAGCGCCGCGGGCCCCCGCGTGACAGCCACGAGGCGCTGGAGAAGGAGGTAGGCATCCCGGCCGGCCTCGGGGAGCCCCCTCGCCCCACCAGCGCCCCGCCTGTCCCTGCCGTCGCGCTGTGGCGTTTATCTTGCATTCCTAAAGTGACGGGAAGCTCACCCCTGATTCACCGTGTGGTGCCCCAGGCTCCCGTGAACCGGAATCTTGCTTCCTGGACCTCGGTGTTTTCTTGTTTTGGGTTTTTTTTTTTTTTTTTTTTTTTCCCTCCTTAGTCTTGTCCTCCGCAACCAAAGAGAAGGGGAGAGGAGGGAGAGAGCACTTATTAGGCATCTTCTGAATACCTCGTCCTAGGCCTCCTTTACCTACCTTGGCTCATGTAACCCTCACAGCGGTCGCGTGGCCCCAGAGGGTAGACCTTGTCCTGATTGTCCTGGCGGGAAACGGAGGCTCAGACGTTTCCCTGCCGCCTGCGGGGATAAATATCTGTGATCACAGTGTCCTGCTCCCAACCCCGTTTAGTCTTCTCTGGGACAAAGTTCTCCTGGGTCACTGACCTGGCCATCCAGGAAAGTGCTGGAATGTCCCCTTGGCCTGCATCTCGGCCGCGGGCCACCTCCCTTTCTCAGACCCAAAGCTCCTCACTGCCTGCCACCAGACCCTTGCCGGCTTCCAGGCTCCCGCTGACCTCGCCTCCTCCCCCCGTAGGTCCAGTCTCTCCGCGCCCAGCTGGAGGCATGGCGCCTTCAAGGAGAGGCCCCTCAGAGTGCACCCAGGCCCCAGGAGGACAGCCATATCCCCCCGGGCTACATCTCGCAGGTGAGGCCGGGGGGCTGTTTTGTGGGGGCTCGGGGCAGGTTTCTGGTTGCCGTGGCTTCAGAGAACAGCTAACGTTCTGGGAGCGTAGCGGAACCCGTGTGAGGCATTTCGTATGCGTCCTCGTATTTAATGTACCCAGCGGGTAGACGTGATCACTGTGCCCATTTTACAGACAGGCCACTGAGCTATGAGAGGTTATGGGACTTGCCCGAGGTCAACTGAGCTGCAGATGTCAGAGGTGGGATTTGAGTTCGGTTCCGGCTGACTGCAGAGCCTGTGTGTGAGCCCCCATGGGACGTTCTGCACGTGGACCCCTTCTCCCACACCACCCTGGGGAAGGAGGGCCAGTGGGGAATGGGATCCCCAACGGGCAGGCCCCCAGGGTCACTCCCTAAGCACAGAGAAATCCTGCCCGTGTTTACCAGGCCAAGGCCCGCGGGATGTGGGACCCTCCAGTGGCCCCCAGGGGACACTCCGTCTGCCTGGGACAGTGGTCTGGTAACCGTTTGACAGAAAAATCCATGTGTACGTAAACACATACACACTAACGTACGTTTACCGTAAATTTTACTGATCGAAAGGATGTGTAGGACACAGTGTACAAGTACAAAATATGTAACTTTTATTGCGAATTCCACATATATAGCACATTGCCTTTTCTCGGAATTGACTGTGACTTTCATTGGTTTTTCCGAACGCTTGTATGCACAGCTAACTGACAAGCGAGTGTCGTTCTGCCGTGCATGTTGGTTGACAGTTTGGTTTATGTTCACGAGTAAAACAAAAAGACATCTGTCAAAACTCTAGTTGGTCAATGTCACTTGCAGCTTCTTGGCCGAATTGGAGAATAGTTTTTTCTTTTGAGAATATCCCATTTGGAGTTATTTTCTCAGGTCCGTGTTCTAGTGACAATGTGATGGTCGTAGATGTGGCACGCTGGGAAGTTGAATCTGCATTATTAGCGTTTTCTCATCCCTCGCTTAAGTCAGCAAAACAATAAATCAAGCCCTGACGTGCAATGTTCACCAATTTCCGTGGTGTAAATACTCCCACTGTGGCCGATGTCCCTGAACACCGAATCGGGAAGATACACGTGCACAGAATTATAGAGCGTTTCCACCATACAAGATACAGAAGATGTAAATAAACTCAAGAGCACAGGAACACCTGGCTGGCTCAGTCGGTGGAGCGCGGGACTCTTGACCTCGGGGTCTTGGGTTCGAGCCCCACGTTGGGTGTAGAGATTACTTAAAAATAAAATCTTTAAAAACAAAACAAAAAAAAAAAACCTCAAGAGCATAAACAATAATAAAATGCAGTGAAATAATTAGGAAGTGATGAATGAGTATCACCTTTGTTTTTAATGTAGTTAATTGTAAACGTATATACTTTAACTTTTAAAATGGCTGCGCTTAATCGTGTCACAGAATTGCAAAATATATGACCATCAGCTGTCGGCAGTCAGCCCGCCGGTGTCTAAAGTAGAAAAGAGTGCTGGGATCCTAGGCTCTGTGTGGGCGGGGCCTTCTAGAAGCTCCAGGGTTGGAGGTCGCTGTGCGGGGCTCTCAGGCAGGCTTCCGGGGGGCGGGCATTGAGCAGAGCACTGGTTTGGGGTGGGGGCACGGGCTGGGGCCAGAGGTGGAGGGCCGGTGGGTGTCTACAGTGGAGACCTCCAGCAAGCCAAGGAGTTGGGATCTCATTCCGCAGACCTGAGGAGGTTTGGGGTCTGACAATGACATGGGGAAAGTGGTGTTGGGGGGGGGGGGGGCTTGGGAGGGCACAGGGCCAGCGTCAGGAGCTAGGACGGTGACCGAAGGAGAGAGGGCTGTAGGAGGGTGTGCGGAGAGGAGAGGTTAGGACTGGGTGACTGGGCCCAAAGCAGATAGAGGAGAGCCCCTAGGGGCCCTGAGGCTGGGCGGCTGTGCAAGGCCAGGGAGCCGTCTGGAGCTGAGTGGTGGGTGAAGCATTCAACTGAAGGGAGACCCGGGCCAAGGGGAGTTAGGACCTGAGTAGGGGAGGGGGCGTGACTTTGGGGTCACCTGACATAGGGAGGGGTGTGATGGGGGAGGGACCAGTGTTGTTAAAGGGTCTCTAGAGGTCAGAGGACAGAGTGGGTGGGGCATCTTCAGGCTGGGTGTGGCTTAACACCACAGCCTGAGGCAGCTGGGACACCCTCAGAGACCCCCACCCAGAGGGCCTCAGACTGTACTTGGAGCCCTTCGACGCCCCAGGGGCTATCTTTCTGGGTGGGTCCATTCATAGCCAGGGGTATCCGAGCAGCCTCTTGGATTTTACTCTTAGAACCTGCATTAGATTTCCTTTGGGAAAAGATTTCTGTCCCTCAAATGAAGTTCGAAAAGCACTGCTCTGACTTCTCAGCTTCTCGATGGGGAAACCGAGGCCCAGAGAGGCGGTGAGACCTTCAAGCGGGAGGCAGACCTGTGTCTGCATCCCAGGCTGCCTGGTCCCCGTGGGGCCATTGGACACCACAAAGGCTGTCGGTGTTTCATCCTGTTAGGTTGGGATGGGAATGGTGCAGATGGAATTGGGGGAGGTGAGAAGGGAATGATGAGGAAACAAGCCAAAGACGGGAGTGGAGGAGGGGCCCCAGATGGGGAGGGTGCCAGACAAGAGAAGCTGAGCTATCTGTGTCCCCTCGCCAGCCCAGGAGGAGGTGGCTGGGGATTCAGCAGACCCTGGAGAGCGGACGGCTGGGGAGAGATTCCCCAGCCTGGTATCTTCGTCCTGGAATCTTCTTTTAGCTTGTGGGGCTTCCATGGACAGCAGCTGGGGGGGTGGGGGTGGTTCTGGGGCTTCACCCACTGGGGCTTTAGTGACTCCTTTGCCTCCCTCCAGCCTAATGTGGGGGGGGGGGGGTTTACAGGCATTTCTTCATCTACTTTGATCCCTGTCAGAGGTGGCTGCTGGACACCTTGGGCCTTCGGGAAGATATGTCAGAGAGAATAGCACTTGGCCTTCTAGGAGCCCCTCCTCCTGGTCTCGGTCGTGCCTCTGACCCCCTATTAACTGCCGGGTCCGCCTGCCTGATCTGGCCCTTTAAGAACATCGGTTCCCCACCCCCTGTGCTGCTCCCATCTCTGTAGGTGGGTTTATCTTAGGGACCCTCATGAGTTGGCCTTATGGGCCTGTTTTATAGATGAGGACACTGAGGCTCAGCGTGGGGAAGGGGCCCGTTCAAGTTCACTCCGGTACAGCGAGCCTCTGGACCCAGTGTGTGGAACTCCAAAGCTATGTTCTGTTGTTGTCACTGGAGGGACATGGAGGACACATGCAGAGGGACAGATGTTCCCTGCCCCCCACTCAGAACACCTGGACCCAGGAGGCCTGGCTATTATAGCCCTCTGGTGTGGCTGCTGGACAGGTGGAGGGTGGTCCTCACCCACCGTGCCCTATGGTATCAGGTGGGGGGGGGTGGAGTATACTGTCTTATCTGGCCCTCTGCTTCGATTTCTTCTTGGGGCTCTTGCCCTTCCCTTTTTAATGATCTTAAATTTAAATACATAAGAAATATGTTTACATTTTTGAAAATAATTCAAACCAATCAAAAGGTTAGAAATAAACACCCGAGCTCTCCTTCCCCTGCCTGCTCCCACCCCAGGGGTCACCTTGGTTACCTTTGAGCACATCCGTATAGTTTCCTGTTGCTCTCGAAAGAAATTTACCACCACCTTAAATAACCCAAAGTTATCCTCTCAGGGTTTTGAAGGATGGTAGTCTAACTCGGATCTCGCCGGGCTCCAGGTGGGACCCATTTCCTCACCTTTCCCGGCGGCTTGTGGCCACCTGCGCTCCTTGGCTCCTGGCTCCTTCCTCCATCTTCAAAGCCTGCAACAGAGAGTCTGGTCCCCCTCGCTTCCCGTCATTGACTTTCCGTGGTCACTTCTCCCGCCCTCTTTTGCCTCCTCTTTTGCCCTCCCGCCTCCTCTTTTGCAAGGCTCGATCCCATCATTTATTTAAGGGCTCCCCCATTAGGGATTCGGACCGTGTCCCGTTTTCATCTGTTTCACCCTCGTCCGCAAGTCTTTATACATGTGACTTTCTGCTAGGTCGAGGGATGGGGTTACTGAAAGTGTGGTGACGCCATCAACTGCCCTTGGCACACCCGTCACAGCTGACTCTCCCAAGCGGTGGGCATTAGCAGTCTTCTAAATACTTGCCAGTCTTCTCTGCAGGCCCTGTGTTGTGATGTCGTCAATTTCCGTTCACTTACTCAGCACCTGCCCCATGTCAGGCCCTGGTCCAGACGCCGGGGACTCCGAGCTGGGTCAGGTCTTCCCTGTCTTGGGAGAACTTCTAGTCCAGCAGAAGCAGAGCCTTCGGAGGCAGGGGAGAGGCCGTCCAGAGGCAGAGCAGGGAGGACACTGAGCTGGGCTGCAGGCCAAAGTCAGTTATCCCGGAAGAGAAAGTAGCAGAAGAACGTTCCAGGCAGAGGGCTTAGCCTTAGCTAAAGCTCAGAGATGTGAACATGCCGTGACTGGCCTTCCTTGGTGGGGAAAGGCCCAGGCTGAGGCCACGAGGGTCGGACAGGGGAGCAGGGACTTGGCCCCACAGGATAGGAGCCTCGGAAGGGTTTGAAGCAGGAGAGTGACAGGGTGAGGTTTGTGGACCGGGGGAGCAGGCGCAGGTGCGGCCGGTGGCTCCCGGCTCCAGGGAGGAGAGGTGGAGAAGCCTGCCCCTGAGGCTCCCCGCCTCGGGCTGGGGAGGGGGCCCGTGTCCTGGGCAGTGGGGGCAGCCCCGGGACGTGCTGGCCTCCCGCCCGCAGGAGGCGTGCGAGCGCAGCCTGGCCGAGATGGAGTCCTCGCACCAGCAGGTGATGGAGGAGCTGCAGCAGCACCACGAGCGGGAGCTGCAGCGGCTGCAGCAGGAGAAGGAGTGGCTCCTGGCCGAGGAGACGGCGGCCACGGCCTCGGGTGAGAACCCTGCGCCCCACGAGCCTCCCAGCTGCGGCCCCTGGCTGAATCGGGGAAGGCTTTCGATAGGAGAGGGGGGGGTCTCAGTGCCAGACTTGGGAAAACGCACCACGGGGGGTTGGAGCCCCTAGAACTGGCCTCTGCTCCTACTTGAGCAAGGGAAACCAAGGCAATAAAAGGATCCCCCCCCCCCCCGCCCCTACTGTCTCCCTGGGTTGTGACTCCTCTCCCTCAGGGGCCTGCGGCCACTGGGGGTTTCGCCCCCAAGCCGTACACACGCACGGAGCCCCAACTCCCTGCCCAGGTGCGTGCTCTGTGCTGGGGTGGAGCCTGCTCAGCCACAGAAGTGCCATCTCCCCGGGTGAGAGGGCCGGGCCCTGGGCAGAGCGGGAGGAAAGGCGTGAGCCTTTGCCAAGCCCCGTTCTGGGGAACGCGAGCACCCTTGGCCCATGCAGTGCCTGATCGAGGGCCCCCATTTAACAGATGAATAAACGGGCGCAGAGAGGTTGGTGACTTGTCCAGATGGCAGAGCCGGGGATGGAGCTCAGAGCACCCTGATTGCAAAGCCGTGCCCTGAACCCCACCCCCTGCCCTCCCAAGCCGGAAACAGGAATGCCCGAGACGTTGGACAGCTCCCTCCCTCCCTGTGTTCACTGCGCACCTGCTGTGTAGGTCTGGTACATCCTAAGCACTTCGGAGCGGTTTGCAGAGTGATAGGAAAGGACGAGAGAAGTCACGTGATCCAGAACTTTCCCACCTGCCAGCGCTATGCCACGTGCTTCACACCCCCGGCCCGTTGGCCCCTCATCGCAAACAGCCTGGGGCCAGTGTGTTTTGCATTTTAGGAAGATAACTTAGTACATCAGTTAGATATCCTTCCCAGCAGAGTCTGGACTCTCCCCTGGAATCTAGCACCAAGGTTTTTACAGTGAAATTTCTCAGAGTCATGCTGAACGTGGGCTGAGAATGACCGCAAGTGGCCCCTGCGTCTGTTCGGGTCAGGGATTGCCACCAAAAGAGTTATGAAAAGCTCTCAGTGTTCAGAGCCTTCGGATTTTAGAATTAGGGATAAGATTATGGGTGAGGGCTCATTTAATCCTCCCAATAACCCTGCGTGAGTGTGGAAACACTTGGTCCTTGGTTGCTCACAGCCCGAAAAATAAGCCAATGGGAGCATTTACTGGGCATTTACTTTGGACCAAGCATTGCTCTAAATGTTCTATCTGCATCTTCCAATAACCCACGAGAGAAGGTGCTATTGGTAACCCCGTTTTCCAACAAGGGACTGGAGGCAAAGAGTGGTTAGGTGCCCTGCGTAAAGTTGCATAGATTTGTACCAGCTGCGGCCCCTGCACTCCTGACCGCCAGGCTGGGCAAGGGAGCTGGGCCTTGTTAAAGAACCCTCCAGGCTCTGCAGGGATGGCGGGCTGTGTGGGGCCTTACACGGATGTGACCAACAAGACGTACCAGTGGTCAGACGCTGAGGCGTCTCCCCAGCACTGTCCCGTCAGACAGGGATTGTCACCCTCCCTTGATAGATGGGCTCAGAGAGGTCTAGCAACTTACCCAAAGCCCCTCAGCTCCTGATACAGCCTGGTCCAGTGTTCTTTGCTCCTGCCTGCATGGTATCTATGGGGCCTTGGAGGAGGTGGAGCTTACTGTTGCTGACCCCTCCCCAAGATCCCCCCATGCCTCTGCCCTGCCTCTAGCCATCGAAGCCATGAAGAAGGCCTACCAGGAGGAGCTGAGCCGGGAACTGAGCAAGACACGGAGTCTCCAACAGGGTCCAGATGGCCTTCGCAAGCAGCACCAGTAAGCTGGCATCCGGACCCTGGGGTCTGTGGGCTGGGCCTCGTTCTGAGCTAAGGGCCCAGCTGCCCTCCTTGGTGTTTATGAGGCAGGAACCTATGCCGAGGCCCCTCGGCAGAGGACACATCATTTTGCCCCCAGCTGAGACTCCCGATCAGCCACCTGGCACAGGGAACAGAAGCAGTGGGGCCTCAGCCAGACCCCCGTGCCAGTCCACAGAGATAGCTCTTCAGACCCCTTCTTCAGCCTCCACCTCCTCTTCCAGTTAGTGTCCCCTAGAGCTGGGCTGCAGTACCACCCTCGGCCAGTAGGTGTCCCTTCTGGCCACGCAGCACAGTTCTGGGATGTTAGGACCTGGGAGGCCTTTGAGGCTTAACTCAGCCCCTCATACGGGAGGCACCTGCGGCCCAGAGAGGCTGTCACCAGGTCACAGCCCCACAGTGGGCTGAAGGCAAAACTAGGGCGGGAACCCGGAGTCTGGAGCTGCTTTGAGTCTATCTTGCCCCGAGTCCCATGCCGTCCTTGCCGTCCTCCGCCCCGCACAGGTCGGACATGGCGGCGCTGAAGCGGGAGCTGCAGGTGCTGTCGGAGCAGTACTCACAGAAGTGCCTGGAGATCGGGGCCCTGACACGGCAGGCCGAGGAGCGTGAGCACACGCTACGGCGCTGCCAGCAAGAGGGCCAGGAGCTGCTGCGCCACAACCAGGTGAGCCTGGCCTGGGGTGGGGGGCTCCGGGGACGGCGGTCCATCGTCCCTGCGCTGACCGTCCCTGCCCCCCAGGAGCTGCACGCCCGCCTGTCAGAGGAGATCGACCGGCTGCGCGGCTTCATTGCCTCGCAGGGCACCAGCGACGGCTGTGGACGCAGCAGCGAGCGGAGCTCCTGTGAGCTGGAGGTGAGCGCCCACCCCTGTGCGGGGCAGCCTGGCTGGTTCTCGGGGCCCCGACAGGCCGGCTGTGCCCTGCGGCAGGGAGTGGCATCGTTACGCGGGGCTGGGCCCCAGGGAGGAGAGCCCTACAGCCAGAGTCCAGCCCTCCCCTTCGGGTCCTGCCCCCTCCAGTATCTCCTCTGTAGAATGAGGCTGGCACCCCCCCTTACTGGGAGAGGCTGGAGTGAGAAAACGTGTGTGATCCTAGGATCACCCTCGTGTTTTATTTTATTGTACGAAAATTTATATATGGCTCTACTCTGTCTGGAACTTCTGTAAGTCCTTCATATCTGTTAACTTCTTGAATCTTCGAACCAGCAAGGAGAAATCAGAGAGGGCTTCCTAGAGGAGCCTGCCCATGGGGTGCGGTGGGTCTTGGTGCAGGTTGGGGGTTGCATCTTAGGGGCCTGAGGCAGAGAGAGCCAGGCTGCAGGGTGCCGTGGGCCGGGGTAGCCCTGGCCTTTGGCCCTGGGTCAGCCTGGCGCCCATGACCCCAGGTGCTGCTGCGGGTGAAGGAGAACGAGCTCCAGTACCTGAAGAAGGAGGTGCAGTGCCTCCGGGATGAGCTACAGATGCTGCAGAAGGTAGGGCCTGACTGGGGGCCACTGGGGAGGGAGCCTCTGGACCCACCTGTGAGCACTCCTTGCCTCCTCATGTCATGGCTCTCCTCGGGCCTCTCCCGAGGACAAGGTGTCCTTGTCCCTATTTGGAGACAAAGAAATAGGCTAAGAGAGGATAAGTGACTTGCCCACGGCCACACTTGCTTTTATTTATTCGGCAAATTTTTATTGAGCATCTACTGTGTGCCGGGCACCGTGCTAGGCGCTGGGGAGACAGCTGTGAACAGAAAAGACCCAAGTCCCTGCGGGGTGGAGCATGCGTCCCAGTGAGGAAGCTGCGTGGCTGGCAGTGGGGAAGGGCCCGGATTTGGGTCCAGGGTTGTGAGCCTGGCCTGCCTGGTGCCTAAGTCTTTGACATCCTCTGTGAGCATGTGTGAGTCAGACTCAGGGAAAGGGCCCAAGGCTTGGGCCAGGCCGACCCGGTTCACATCCTGGCTGCTCACTGCCGAGTGGCCTTTGCCTCCCTGAACCTCAGCTCCCGTCTCGAGAGGTGAAAATGATCCTGGAGGCTCACTGGGCCGTGCTGGGAGGGTGTACTCAGGGCTAGGGGTTACCGAGGGGGCACCCCAAGGGACAGGGCCGTAGGGCCGTGCAGGGGCCTGGCTGCTCTGTGCCGGCAGAGAGCGCCGTGGGCCTGGGCCAGGTAGGCGGGGCCAGGTCGGGGAGGCCTCGTGGCCTCACGGCCCCTCCACGCCCTCCCAGGACAAGGAGCGCTTCACTTCGGGAAAGTACCAGGATGTGTACGTAGAGCTGAACCACATCAAGACACGGTCAGAGCGGGAGATCGAGCAGCTGAAGGAGCACCTGCGCCTTGCCATGGCTGCGCTGCGGGAGCAGGAGTCGATGCGCAACAGCCTGGCCGAGTAAAGGTAGGTGCCGAGTGGTGGGCACGGCCGAGCGGGGGCGAGGCCAAGTCGGGCACTGGGCCTGGAGGTGCGAGCCCAAGGCTCATCCACACCCGACTCGCCGTGCCAGCGGGCCCAGGGCGCTTCCTTCTCGTGGCCTCCGTTTCCCTTTCTAGAATGGGGACAGCCACACCCGCAGCCTCATCAGCCCGTGGCCCTCCTCCCCGCTGCTGGCTCAGCTGCGTCGGCCGCGGTGGCAGGTGCCGTGCGCTGGCCCCACCTTCAGGCCGGGCAGCGTGGCGCGCATCCCTCACCGGCCACAGCGCTCCTTCCACCGAGCTCCACAGCTCCGACATCACGGATGGAGCCTGGCCCCCGACTTGGTCTTACGGCCATCTCTGATTTACCAGGCTTCGGAGCATTTTTATGGTGGCTTTCCTAATGCCGGGTCTACCTGGAGCTTCTGCTTTCTTTCTTTCTTTTTTTTTTTTTTAATTAAAAAAGGTTTTTTTTAGTGTGTATTTATTTTTGAGAGAGAGACAGAGTGCAGGCAGCAGAAGGGCAGACAGAGGGAGACACAGAATCCGAAGCGGGCTCCAGGCTCCGAGCCGTCAGCACGGAGCCTGACGCGGGGCTCGAACCCGCGAACCGCGAGATCGTGACCTGAGCCGAAGTCGGACAGTCAACCGACTGAGCCACCCAGGCACCCTTAGAGCTGCTTCTTTCTGACCAGTCCTTGTGGACTTCCTGAGACGCGCAGGAAAGGCCACCCTGTGGGCCAGGCCCAGCGCCGCCCTTGCCTGGCCTAAGCCTGCTGCTCCCCGACTCTTGTCTTCCAGGTCCTGGTGGCCCAGCCCCGCAGCAGACGCCCCCAGACTGAGGGGACCAGTCAGTCGCCCTCCTTCCTGCTGGATGGAAGTCAGAAGCCAAGCTTTCTCCCCACCCGCTGTGGGCCGCACGTGCACTCATCCCCACCACACACACGCACATAGGTGCACACACGCGCGCGCGCGCGCACACACACACACACACACACACACACACACACACACACACTCTGCGTATCTGAGCGCGCCCCTCGCACTGGGTCTTACCTTTTGCACCTTCTTCAGGATTTTATATGTGAAGAGATTTTTATATAGTTTTTTTTCCTTCCCCCCCCCACACTTTATACTTTGAAAAAACCAATTCCTGGACGTTGGCTCCCCCTCTGTCTCCAGCCACGGGGGGCTCAGGCTTCTGGGCCTGTGGCCCTGCCCCAGGGGGTGGGGGGGGTCCAGCAGGGGCGCAGCAGCGGCCACGGCACCGTTGACTCTGGTGGGAGAGGCAGGGAGCCAGCCAGCCACCCTCTTCCTACCCTACCTCCCACTAACTACTTCCTGCCCCGAGGGGACCCACACCTTGGGACTCTGGACAGAGGGACAGATGGGCAGAGGGAGCCGGCAGCTCCCTAAGGCTTCACCTCCTCCTCTGAGGGGGTGCTGGGCACGGAACCACTGGAGCCGCCCCATGAAGGCGTTTCTCTTCTGCTCCATGAGCCTTCTTAACTTAATAAAATATTCCCGCGGCTCTGGCGTCTAGGATGGCTGGGGCAGGGCGGGTTATGGAGGTTGGGGCTTCACCACCCTCCCCACCCCCCCCACCGGCACTCCTTCCTGAAGGGTCGCCTGGGAGCTCTGAGGGCGGAGTTGAGAATCTAGTTCCTCCGTCAGGGCCACAGCTTTGCAGCACCACGTGGGGTTTGCAGACCAGCCGCCGCAGGCGCGTCACCAGGGAGCCGGTTAGAAACTCCCGAGTCCGGGCCCCGCCCCTGCCTACTGAGTCAGAATCCACACTGTGACACGGACCCCCGGCGATTCATGTGCACCTCAAAGCCTGGGACGCCCTCAAAGCCTAGGCCTTGGAAAGAGGAGGGGAGCTGAGGCTCTGTCTCTGACCTGGGGCCAGCCGCATCCCCTCTCTAAGCCTTAGTTTGCTTTCCTGTCAAATGGTTGCCTTTCAGCCTCCGTCCTCTATTGAGGCTGTGCCCAGAGGTCACGTCCAGCCCTGGGCACGGTGGGGGCGGGTGGTGGACGCGGCCACCCCAGGCCCACCAGGCTGGAGGCCTCGTCCCAGCTGGCCAGCTGTGCGGCTCCCGAACCCTGGTCCCGGTTTTGCCAGCCACTTCAAGCCCAGCCCGGCTGTCCGATCTGCAGGGCTGTAGCGAAGGGGGGAGGGCAGGTGAGCTGGCCTCACCCCCCACGGCCTTCCCCATCAATCCGGGCCGGGCACCGGGGGAGGTGAACAAGGACTGACCCTGCCCCCACCGAGGGCACAAAAACAGGTTGGGTCCCGGAGGTCGTGGGCACCCAGACGGGACCCCGACCCAGCCTGCGGATCGGAGAGGGCTTTTGAAGGTGGCTTTGAACTATGTCTATTCTGGATGGAAAAAGCAGGAAGGGCATTCCAAGTGAGGGAACGGCATGAGCAAACGCCCTGTGAACATCCCTGGTGTGTCCAGGGCAAGACCCACAGGGGAGCAACCATGTGGGTTGTGGGGAAGATGTCCCATTCCCTGGCCAGTGATGGGTTTAGGAACGGGCCCGGGAGGCAATTCCAGCCAGTGAGTTGAGGGGGAGGAAGACTTGAGTGGGGGTGGAGGGTTGGAGGGGGTCATCTGGGAGGTGTTCGTTGCTCTTAAGAAAAGGGTACAAGAAAGGGAGGGCCTCTCTCTCCCCGCCTTCAGACCGTGTTGGGTGAAGTCCCCATGTCGCCACCACTTTGCCTCATCGATACGCTAAAAACGGCCAAGTAGAAAGAAGGAAGAACCGGGACCCCCGAGCCATCAAATCGTCCAGCCTCGGCACGGCCCTGGTTTGGGACTTCTTGTCTCTCAAGATACGGAGCATCCCTGAGCCACTCAGAGAAGGGGTGTCTGCACCTGGCTGCCCCAAGGTCCAGATGGTTGACACCAGATGAGCCCCCACTGCCCGTCCTCACCATACTCTGTTGCCTCCCGCCAGCCCCCTGACATCTCTCCACTCCGTCCTCTGCCTCCAGGACCGCCTTAGCCCAACCCGGGGCCCCCCCCATCTAGCACGTGGGCCGTGGCAACATCCTTCTCGGTGCCTGCCTCCCACCCACCCCCTCCTCGGCCTCCAGGACAAGCTGGACAATCGGGCCAACGTGGTAAAAATGCTCCACCTCTGAATGAACGAGTAGATTGTGGTCCGTTCGTACGTTAGAATACTACACGGCGGTAAGAAAAGAATGAATGCTACACGCGAAAACTTGGGTGAATCTTCCAGACAAGGTTGAGTGAGGCAGCCAGACACAAAAGAACACCTGCGGTACGATTCCGTTTATGTGAAGTTCAAGGCAGAACTGTCACTATGGTGACGGTCATCAGCACAGCGGGTGCCTCTGGGCTGGGGACGGACATGGGCTAGCAGTGATCACGAGGGAACTTTCTGGGGTGCTGGCAATGTTGGAGATCTTGACCTGGGTAGGGGCCACGTGGGTGTATACACATGTAAAAATGTACCACGCCGTGCACTTGGTGATTTGTGCATTTGTGTGAATCGTGTCCCAAAAAAACCCCCCCAAAGACAAAAAACCTAGGGTTCCAGCAGGTGCCCGGGTGAGCTGCCCTGGGGAAAACCCAGTAACCTGTCACACGGGGGAATTTGGCCAAAACCACGCGATGTGGCTGCGAGGTCCGGCCTCAGGCAGCCAGGGATGTGCTATGGAAAAGAGCACAGGCTGAGGTATCATGCCTGCCTGGGTTCAAACCCCACCTGCTGCCTCCAGCTGGCTACGTAAACCTCCCTGAGTCACATCCCTCCCTGGGCGGGAGTCCCCTGAAGGCTAAGTTGGGTTGGACATCCAAGATGGCGTCTTCACTCATTTGTCTGCTGCCTCAACTGGGATGGCTGTGACAGCTAGGGAGCCCCTGGGCAGCTGTCTCCTCTTCTCCACGTGGCCACTTCCCGTGGCCAGCTAGGGCTTGCTCACGGGATGGCAGTCTCAGGGAAGTCTGCAATGTGACTTCTTTCACGGTGGTTGACTTCCCCGAGAGAGAGTTTCAGGAGACCCAGGTACCATCTACAAACTTCTTACGACTGAGGCTCGAAAGTGCTGTGGTGTCGCTTCCATCACATCGGTCAAAAACAGGTCACGGGGCCAGCCCAGATTCAAGAGGAGGGGACCACACCAGGGCATGAATGCTGGGCGCCATCTTTCTTCCCCACTCCTGCCGAGAACTCTGTGGAGTTGTGTCCCTCCGCCCAGCCCTCTGATGCCGGAGTTCCCCGGAGTCTGTCCCCAGCTCTCCTGCCACCTTCCACCTCTTCTCCTCGAATGCTCATCGTTGGCTCTTGGCCGTCCCAGCCCAGACCTTTCTCAGGAACGCCAGACCTGAGCAGCCTCAGTCTCGAGGCCACTGCCAAGGCCCTGTCTTGCCTCCAATCTGTGGCTCTTCAGTTAGTTACAGGGAGCCACAATCAGCACAGAGGATGCAGCAAACCCAGGCTGAGAGGTCAGGGGAGGCTTCTTGGAGGAGGCCGTGCTGGTGCTGAGCGGGAACTAGCTAGGCTAGGAGGGTGGAGAGCATATTCCAGGTCGGGTGAACATCGTGTTCAAAGGCACGTAGGAACGTAAAAGCCCATTCAGCTCCAGGGCCCTGCAGCCGCTCTGGTGGGGCAATGTCACCCCACAGTGCCCCCCCTCAGGAAGCGCTACCCCTGCAGACCCTCCCCCTCCCCCATCCTCCCTTTTCTCCCTTCTCCCCTGCTCTGAGCCCGGATGCCCCTCCCTCAGCCTGCACACACCTGCGGAAGGCACCCCCCCCCCCGGGGGGAGGCGGGGGTGAGATCTCAGGCCCACGTCCCCGTCCCCGTCCACGGGCCACCAGCCTCCATCACCTCCTCGCTCCTAGCTCTGCCATGCGCGAGTTCTCAGTTACAGAACTTTTCCGTGCCTCGGTTTCCCCGCCTCCAAGTTGCGGATAGCCGAGCGTGCCTCACGGAAGTATCGTGAAGCACCAAAATGAGCCAATCCACGTAAAAGGCTGAGAAGAGTGGCAGGGCCTAGCGGCGTCATGCAAGCATCGGCTGGTGCTGTCCCTGTGACGGTTGCCACCGTTCCTGGGGGTCACGGGGACTCCCTGAGACAACAGGAGTGAGACGTACAACCCGGGGCCCGGAATACAGGGCGCGTTTCGAAAACCGCAGCCGTTGTTGTGTGGTCTGCAGTCGGAAGTCAGCTGGACGCCCCCGCCCCCCGCCCGCCCCAGGAGGTCTGCTTAAACTTGGTCCAAACCCCAATTCCAAGGCCCGCGAGCATCCAGACCTCTTCCTTCCATTTTGCCCGGTTCCCACCTGTCACTTCCCTCTCTCTCAGGGCAGGACGTGTTGCCAGGTCCGAGGCCAGACCCTTCAGTGCAAAAAATAGTCTCGGAGAGTGTCCCGTCGAGGAGCTCACCACGTCTCGCCTCTCGCGCCATCACCACCGCTGGCAGGTGGGGGGACACCCGGCAGCCTGGGGGGAGTCCGGCCTGGCCAGCGGGTAGCGACCCTTCCTCCCCACTGCGTCCCGCCCTTGGATGCGGCGGTTTATCCTTGTTCATTCTCCCCTCCTCCCGTCCCCAGACGCTTTGCTCTTCCCCTCCCGTCCGATCTGCGCCCCATCGGCCTGGACTTTTTCTTTTTTTTCCTAAGATCCGTTTATTTTAGGGAGAGCAAGACAGAGCATGAGCGGGGGAGGGGCAGAGAGACAGGGGAGACCCAGAATCCGAAGCGGGCTCCAGGCTCCGAGCTGTCAGCCCAGAGCCCGACGCGGGGCTCGAACCCACGGACCATGAGATCACGACCCGAACCGAAGTCACCCAGGCGCCCCTCTTTTTTTTTGTTTTTCTCTTTAATGTTTATTTATTTGCGAGCGAGAGAGCTGGGGAGGGGCAGAGAGAGAGGGAGGCAAAGGATCCGAGGCAGAGCTCCACGCTGTTAGCGCGGAGTTCGAGGCGGGGCTCGAACCCACGGAGTGTGAGATCATGACCTGGACCAAAGTCAGAGGCTTAACCAGAGGAGCCACCCAGGCGCCCCACCAGCGTGGGCTTTCTGAAACAGAGCTGGCGGCCGTTTCCCCTCACGAAGCCCTGCCCAGTCCCCTCAAGTCTTGGCACACGAGCCCCTCAGCCTGCCCCTTTGGACTCCCTGGGCCCCAGGCTTCCCCAGGAAGCCCCCTGCCGCCCCCGAGGGGGACCAGCCATGTCCTTGAGTGCCTTCCCTGCTCTCTTCCACACCTACCTGCCCACTCCCTGCCTCTCCCCTGGTAGAGCCGGGACTTGGAGCAGTCATCATCTGCCACCTCCGGGAAGCCCTCCCAGATACCCCAGTTGGGGCTGACTGACGGCTCTGGCTTCCACAGCTCCTCCACTGGACGTGTTCTTTCCACATGGCTCTCCCAGACTGTGAGACCAGCTCTGGTCCTCTTCTGCTTCCCCAGGGCCCAGCACAGAGCACACGGAGCCTCCGCCGGAGGCGCGTGTGTTGACTGACTGACTGAGCGGCAGACCAGAAGCGGGCGACTACGCAGCCAGGCACCCTCTAGGCAGGGCACAGCCACGGCCTCGGCCTCGCCGGCACACCGGATGGCAACGGGCCGGGTCTCCTCGCAAACCGACCGGGGCGCCTGGCAGCCGGCCCGAGGGGCTGGGAGCGGACGGCAGGGCCCGGGGTGGAGCTCTGAGTCACGCTTGTCACCCCGGCGTCCCATCTGGACTTTATGAGGGCCCTGCAGGCTCGGAGGCCAAGGCGGGGAGGGGCGGCCGGCTTTGACCGAGCTCTCGCCGCGAGCAAACATTCTGGAAAGCATCCCTGTTAAGGCTCACAACAACCCTTTGAAGTAAGCACCCGCTGCTGTCCCCATTTTCCAGAGGAAACTGAGGTTCAAAAGGGGGACGTGACTCACCCGGGTCAATAATTCAGAGGCTCACATCTCGGCCCATCTGTCTCCAGCGCCGCCTCCCCTCTACCTGTCACAGCGTCTGCCTTTGGTCGGCCCGGTGAGGCAGGGGCACAACTATCCCCACTTTCGAGTTGAGGGGCCCGAGACTCAGGGCAGCAAAACGAGTCACCCGGTCACAGAGCTGGTTGCGTCCCCGAGGCCTCCCCGCCCGGGGGGGGGCTTCCTGAGCTGACCGAGGGCGTCCCATTGGACGCTGCCCAGAGAACAGGTGCTCCGGGTCCCCCAGCTGGGGGCGTAGGTGTGAGGCGAGGTCCGGGCGCACCTCTGCTGGGATGACTGGAACGGGCTCCACGCTCCTGCCTCAGTTTCCCTAGTAAACAGAGCAAGAGCTTCCTCCCCCTGGGGACCAGGAAGGCTGGGGGTCCCCAGAAAGGACAAGAGGGGGTTCCAGAGGTGCCTGCGTCCCTGGCCGGCCCTTGTCCCCTCACCATCCCGCAGCTCCAGACTCACCCCACGTGTCATGGGAGGTGCCAAAGCCCTTTCCGTGTTGTTCCCTGCCTAGACCTCCGGCCCCGCTCCCTCCACTCCCGGCTCTGGCCACCCTAGACGCAGGCAGTCGGCTGCCTCCTCCAAGCTCCCCTGTGGCTCCCCAAGGCCAGCATGAGTCCTGGCTTGGCCACCCGCTGGCCCTGTGCCCTCGGTCGAGGCGTCTCCAGAGCGAGGCCCCAGCCTGCAGAGGGGGGAAGCTAGCTGTGACCTCCCGGCCTCCAGCCGGTTCTCACGTGCTCCCGATTCCTTAGGGGGAGACAGGTGGCCGGTGTCACCAGCCCCACGCCCAGGGACCCCCCCAGAACTCGGGCCGACCGCGTGGTGTCTATCGCCTCTTGCCTCTTTTCCTCCCTTCCGTGGCTGTCGGCGTCTACACAGGACCATGCACTGCAGCACCGGAAATAGGAAAGTCACCCCCACGCGTGCCATGATGTTTAAAATCTCTCCGGGGAGTTTCACGCCCACACGCCCCCCCCTCCCCCTCCCCCCACCCACAGTGAGAAAACCCAGCACGAAGGGGCCCCTGACGCACAAGAACCTGGGAAAGTGTTTGCCTCCGGGAGGGGGCGGGAAGGCCGGGGAGGGGGGACAGAGGTGGAAGGACACTCATTCCGAGATCATACGCCTTCATTTGGCCTGAACTGTTTTTCAGGTGCACGCGACACGTGTCCCAAAATAAATACAAGCCGGGCGCCCGAGTGGCTCAGTCGGTTCGGCATCCAACTCTTGATTTCGGCTCCGGTCGTGATCTCACGGTCTGGGGGTTCGAGCCCCGGGTCGGGCTCCGCGCTGATGGTACAGAGGCTGCTTGGGATTCTCTCTCCCTCTCTCTCTGCCTCTCCCCTGCTCGCTCGCTCGCTCTTTCTTTCTCCAAGCCAATCGAGAACCTTAAAAAAAATAAGTGACAGTTAAAAAAAAAAAAAATGAAATAGCCCCCAAGGGAGCCCGGGAGGGGGAAGCCACAGCCGGAGCCTGGTTCAGCCACGGACCTTCTGTTGACTCGTTTGCGTCTCTCCTGAGAGGAGATTAACAAATGGAATCGGGCGGGGTCACGAGGGCGCTGGGCCTGCACACGCCTGCCCGCTGAGCGGCAGCCCGTGGCATCCCTGTTAATGTCCTGGTCGGGCCTGTTCCGGGCGCCCGGGTGACGCAGAAGTGAAGGGACACACCCTCGCCCCGCTTGGGGACAACAACGCCCGCGCGGGCTGATGGCACAACCGTCCGGGCTAGGGGATCCCGGGCGGGCGGCAGGCAGAAGGGACGCCGGCCCCCGGGGTCTCCCAAGATAAGGAGGCCCCGGCAGGGGACAGAGCGGGGGAAGGGGGGTCCAGGCTGGGGGACCAGGCTGGACACACCTGTAGCCACACCGCACGAGCGGCAACAGATGCGCGGTCACTAGCGCCTGTGCGCACCCCCGGCCCGTCCGACACACGCGCTCGCCCACGCTCCCCTGGCCCCGTGCACAGCCCCGCACGGGCCTGGACGGGAGGCAGGTGCTCGCCAAGCAGGAAGGCGTGGGGGTCAGGGTGTGGGCTGGGGACGGACGGTGGACTGCCTGTGTGACCCCAGGCAGGTCCCTGGACCTCTCTGTGCCTCCGTTCCCTCCCCTCTCACCGGGGGACAATAACAGCACCGACCTCATAGGGGCGACCTGAGGATTCGATGAGGCAGTTCCTGTACCGTCCAAGGGCTGTTCACCCGTACGATTTCTAGCGTCGGATCGGGTCACCATCTTGAGGTTCGTGGGTTCGAGCCCCGCGTCGGGCTCGGGGCTGACAGCTCGGAGCCTGGAGCTGGCTTCGGGTTCTGTGTCTCCCTCTCTCTCTGCCCCTCCCCGGCCCACGTTCTCTCTCTCTCTCAGCTGCCTTCGCAGACCTGCCGAGAAGGATAGACCCAGGCTGATGGGGGACCAGGAGCCACACTCTAGAGCCACTGAGTCAGAGGCTGCTGCTCTGGAGGGCGCGAAGCCTCCAGGCTCACGGAGCGTGTTCTTGGCCTGGGAGCCCGTCGAGGGCCGGCACAGGTGTCCCTGCGCCCGGCAGGGAGCCTGGTGCCGAGCAGGGGGCCCAGCTCGTGGCAAGAGTTGACTTCCTGTAGACAAAAGTCGTGTGGAATTCCGAAGAGTTGCCTTGGGGGCTGGCCAGTTCGTCCTCCCCTCCCCTCTGAGCTGTGCGTTTCGTGAAGACGGGGCTCACGCGTGACTTGCCTTTGTCCCCAGAACCAGCTTTTGGCAGAGCGGTCGTCAGGGAGTGGATTAGTGAGGATGTATTTGATTGTGAGTGGCAATGACAATAAAAGAGAAAGATATTTATTTATTTTATGCAGAAAAGTCTGAAAGGAAGGGTGCCTGGGTGGCTCAGTCGGTCAAATGGCTGACTCTTGAATTTGGCTCAGGTCATGATCCCAGGGTTGTGGGATTGAGCCCCACGTCTGGCTCCACGCTGAGCATGGAGCCTGCTTAAGATTCCACACCCCTCTTCTTTCTCTCTCTCTCTCTCTCTGCCCCTCTCCCCTGCTCACATACCATCTCTCTCTCTCTCAAAACTAATACATAAGCATCTTCTTTTTTAAGTTTGAAGGGAGGGATCCCAGGCTGAGCCACAGCGTCTGGGATCCACTGTTTACATAGTTAGATCTAGGACCCAGGCTCCATCATGCACAGCCTCCATTCACAAATGCACCTCATGGCCCAAAATGGCTGCCCTAGTGCCAGCCAACACATCTGCACCCCAGCCAGCAGGTAGGAGAAGTGAAGCGAAGAAGGGACGAAGGGCCTAAGCCAGCTTTCTCTCGGGGAAGTTCTAGCACAAAACTTCCACTTATATTCCTTTGGCCAGAACTTGGTCACGGGGTCACTCCAGCCGGAAAGAAGCTGGGAGAGGCAGTCTCCACTTCAGGTGGGCCTGGGCCGAGAGGCTGTGTCACTGTGCTCTGAGGGGGCCCAGGGTGTGGGCTCCACATTATCAGTATTTGCTCACTCAGCCGTCTAAGAGGCAGAGAGCATTTTGGGAAGCCTTTGTCGGGCTGGGGACACATCACCTGTACCCAAAGAAGGAGGGACTCTGGTGGCACCCCGGCCCGTACCACCTGTGCAGAGAGGGGCCGGCAGTAACTCCCGCTGCCCAGAGCTCAGCGGAAGAGTGAGAAGGACCAGGTGATGGTGAAAGGCATGCTCTTTAAAATCCAACCTGTTTGGGGGCGCCTGGGTGGCTCAGTCGGTTGAGCATCCGATTCTCGATCTCAGCTCAGGTCTCGATCTCAGGGTCATGAGTTCAAAGCCCACTTTGGTCTCCATGCCGGGCATGGAGCCTACTGAAAAAAAAAAAAAAAAAAAGACCGTTATTTACCATACAAGTGAGTTACGTGAATTTTTGAAAGCGAGAATGAGCAAATGAGCTAAAGAGAAGAAAGGATCATCATAAATCCACCACCTAGAGCTCAACTTCATTCCTGTGTCGACTATCTTGTCAGTTTGTTCTATGATCCTATGGACACACATAGCTGCCCATTCTTATACGGTTCTTTTCATGGAAAATGTACATACTCTTCATAGGCTCGCACTACACATAGGCTATTTAAAAAACCCCGAATTCTAGGAGCTCCTGGGTCAGTCGGTTAAACGTCCGACTTCGGCTCAGGTCGTGATCTCACGGTGCGTGAGTTCGAGCCCCGCGTCGGGCTCTGGGCTGATGGCTCAGAGCCTGGAGCCTGCTTCCAGTTCTGTGTCTCCCTCTCTCTCTGCCCCTCCCCCGTTCATGCTCTGTCTCTCTCTGTCTCAAAAATAAATAAATGTTAAAAAAAAATTTAATAAAAAAAATAATGAACATTAAAATTTTTTTTTAAAAAGTTGTGATCTCTCAAACTACATTCAGAAATAAGAAATTCCTACTTTAAAAAAAAATTAAGCAAAGCCATACGGAACTGCCAGTCAAAGCTTTGGAGGAGCGGGAGAAAATCCACAGCTCCCACACTGAATTGGCGTACATCTTAGCCAAAAGGGAAGACACTCAGCACGCTTATGAGTCTCTACAGCCTTCTTGTGGGTAAACACATCATTTCTGTCCAGGTGTCTGAAATACCAACAATGAGGACAAGTGGTGACATTTAAACCGCACTGATCACGTGTCAGGCACTCTTCTAAGTGATATATACATGATATACATCATTTGATGTATCACATGATATATATCGTTCATTATATACCTATTACATACACATATCTGTATACACGTACGTATACATTTAGTCTTCATGGAAACTCTACCAGGCAGGCGCCATGATTCCCCCCAGTTTACAAGAAGAGAAACTGAGGCACGGAAGGGTCAGTTTGCCAAGAGCCTCATACCTGTAAGTGGTGAGGCGGGGATTTAAACCCAGACAGCATGAATCTGTGGTGCTTGGGACTCATCACTATGCGAGACTTTGTGGATTTCTTGTGGGTGGATGAGGTCCCCTGAGTTTCAAGGAGAGAACCCACAGGGCCCAGAGAGGGTTAGAAAACGACTTTGGGTCACACAGCAGATTTGGGTGCTTCATCCCCCCGAAGTGCCTTCTACGGTGTTCATTGTATTGATTTATCTTTTCAGTGTTTATTTTGGAGAGACAGAGCACGAGCCGGGGAGGGGCAGAGAGACGGGGAGACACAGAATCCGAAGCAGGCCCGGGGCCCTGAGCGGTCGGCACAGAGCCCGACGCGGAGCTCGAACCCACGGACCGCGAGATCGCGACCTGAGCCGAAGTCGGACGCTTAAGCGACTGAGCCACCCAGGTGCGTCTACTTTCTACGCCGTGAGAGATCGCGACTCCAATATTTTACATTTTAGAACTCTCATACAGTGAGTACAGAATTCTCGGCTTCCCTAATTCGATTATTTGGAAATCTTGGATTCGAGGAGTCTTTGCCTTTCGTTGCCAAAAGCTGGGGCTAAGGGAGGTCACGGTTCCTTCCTCTGGGCAGCCAGGAAGCGGGCTGCCTGGAGGACACTGGAGCGTTGGGAGGCAGCTGGTTTAGGCCTCTCAGGGGAGAGGGACGGTGACCCTTTTGCCATCTTGTCCTGGAATCTCCGGGCTTGTTTTGTGTGTTACTTTCAAATGCCCTAGTCCCCCCACCCAGGGACCCCTCCTTATCTCCTCCTCCAGATGGGCTCTTGCTCGCGTGAGGGGCCCCAAGGTCAAGCCCAGCTGCCTGCTGTGAGAGACAGAGCACGTCCTGAGGTTCGGAAGCTGGTGCTGACATTGGGTGTTTTTGAAAAAAAAACAAAAAGAAAAGAAACGCGAACGGTCCATCCATGTGCCCTGGGCTTCAACGGCAGGACCCGTACGCCGGGTGACAGAAGCGGGGCCCCAGGCTTAGGACAGCGCGCTCCGGGGCCTCTTCTGGGAGACCCCCACCCCCAGGGCCTCCCGTGAACGTCCTGGCTGTGACTGTCCTGTCCGGCCAGTGCTTGCCCATGGCTGGACACGAGGGAAGATGGGTGGGTGAGCCCAGCAAGGAAGAGGTCCCAGAGCAGGGCTAAGCGGGAGACGCAGGCAAAGCCCACAGGCAGAGCTGAGACTCACTGTCCTTAATAGAAGCCAGGCGCGACCGCCAGCTCGGGACAGGGTTGGGGTTTGGCCTCATCCTGAGATGGATGTGGGACGAGGGCTGGCTCAGGGGTTCTGGAGTGGGGGGGGACAGCCCATGGCATGAGTCTGCAAGGGGTCTCCGGCCTGGAGGTGCCAAGGGGTGGGGCTCTCAGGATTGGGAAGAGCAAGGGCAGGTGGGGATGGCGTTCGGCTGGTACCCTGCCTCTCTCCCTCGGGTTGGAGCCGAAAACAGGCTTTGGTGCCGCGTTCAGCCTTGAAAACTTGCCCTCCAACTTACTCTGTACATTTTCAAACCTATAGATGAGCTGCAAGAATCGTACAACAGGGGCGCCTGGGGGGCTCAGTCGGTGAAGCGTCCGACTTCGGCTCAGGGCACCATCTCGCGGTCTGTGAGTTCGAGCCCCGCGTCGGGCTCCGTGCTGACGTGCTCAGCGCCGGGAACCTGCTTCGGATTCTGTGCCTCCCTCTCGCTCTCTGCCCCTCCCTCCGCTCTGTCTCCCCCAAATAAATAAACATCAAATAAGAAATAAAATAGTATAAAAAAATAAAAATAGAATCCGAGCTCCAATCAAGGATCGCGCGTTGCGTTTAGTTGGGGAGTTTCTTTTGTCTCCTTTCACCTGGAACACGCCTCCTGCCTTTGGCCGTCTCTCATGACTTAACGAGGCCTGTCGTCTTGGAAAACGTCCCGCGGTTTGGGTCTGTCCAGTTCTTTTCTCATGATTGGATCCAGGCTGAGTTTGAACGGTCTAAGGCTCCTGGCTCCTGGGGGGAAGCTGTTCTCCGGGCGTGTGGACTTAACGTCGGGTGCCTGTGACCTGGCGGAAGGGTGCCCGCCCGGCTCCGGGACTGTCGTCATTTCTAAAAGTCTCGGGTAACCCCAAAGGTGACAAAGGTGATATTTCTGTGGGGTACAAGTGCACACCTCTGCTTGCTCCCGGGATCAAAGAGCTGCTGATATTGACTTGTCTATCAATGATTTGTTCGTGTCTTTTCTCCCGCTGCCGGGGTGGGGGGTGGGGGGCGGGTACCATTTTTCTCTTAAGGATTTGTAACCACTATTCCCTACGCTACAGATATTTACCGTTCATCATATTTACTCTGGAGGGTTTCTTTTCCGTATTATGTTTTGCCTTTTCATCATGTGTGTGTTTTTGGACATTATGAAGTCTCTCTCTTTTTTTTGTTTTTTGTTTTTGTTTTTGTCCAAGTCTCACATTTAAAAAATAGTATTATTGGGGCGCCCAGGGGGCTCAGCCGGTTAAGCGTCCGACCTGGGCTCAGGTCCTAATCTCACAGCTCGTGAGTTCAGGCCCCGCATCGGGCTCTGTGCTGATGGCTCGGAACCTGGAGGGAGCCTGCTTCGGATTCCGTGTCTCCCTCTCTCTCTGCCCCTCCCCTGCCCGTGCTCTGTCTCTCTCGGTCTTTCGCAAACAAATACGTGTTTAAAAAAATAAAATAAAATAAACAAAAAGTAGTAATATTTCTTTTAGAAAATAATCATAGGACACCAAAAATATTTGGGGCGGTTTGTAAATTTGTGCTGTCGTCACAGGCCGCTATTAACCCCGGTTATGCCTTTTTTTAACATTTTTATTTATTTATTTATTTATGTAATCTTTATCCTTGAGAGACTGAGCGTGAGCAGGGGAGGGGCAGAGAGAGAGGGAGACACAGAATCCAAAGCGGGCTCCAGGTTCCGAGCTGTCAGCACGGAGCCCGACGCGGGGCTCGAACTCACAGACCGCGAGATCGTGCCCTGAGCCGAAGTCGGACGCTGAACCCACTGAGCCACCCAGGCGCCCCTCACTTTATTTATTTTTTAATTGGCATCCAAGTTAGTTGGCATATTGTGCAACAATGATTTCAGGAGCAGATTCCAGTGATTCATCCCCTACGTATGGCACCCAGTGCTCACCCCAACAAGCGTCTTCCGTAATGCCCCTTGCCCATTTAGCCCATCCCTGAAGGCTCTGTTGTCATTGCAAAATGCATGCATGTCGTTCACCAAATTGAAAACAACATAGAACAATTTTAAATAAAAACTTAAAAGAAGAGAGCTGTACAAAGTAAAAACTCAGAGCCCATCATGACGCAGGTCGGCTTGTCAGAGAAAACGGGCAGGGCTACCGTGGGGGGTAAGCGCGCACACATCCATGGCCCCCCCGCCCAGCTCGGACCCTGGCCACAGTGCTGTGCAGTTGTCTCTTTAGCCGATCTCTCTTGGGCACCGGCGTGCATTTACTGGTAAGAAGCCCAGTGTCTCCCTCTTGAGGTTTCTTCCAGAACAGTCTGATAATCCCAGGGGATCACGCAGTCCAGAGGAGGCCGGTCTCACTTCCACAATGCCCCGTCCTGCCTGCCCCTGAGCCCCGAGGTTACAGCCCTCTCGTTTATACCAGGAGCTTAGTCCTCGCTCCCTGAAGTGGGAATGACTCCAGCATTGGGTGGGTCCAGCATGGCTTCCAGCCCCAGAGGCACATGGAGTCTGCCCCCCACCCCCACCCACCGTGAGGCATTGTGAAATGCCTTGGGCTTGGGTCACCTGGCCACACCCCTTTTCCCACAGAGTGAATTCCCTCTCTGGGGGCATAGGTGTCCTCTTTGCCGGCTGACCTCAGTCAGGACTCTCCCAATTCAGACGGCAGCTAATCTGACCCACTGACCGGCACAAGGGAGAACCTGGGCACCCGAGCTCGCTCCTCCCGGGGCTCCCAGGCCAGCTACAAGTGTGCCCGCTTCATTCCCAGATTAAAGGAGGGTCAGCTTTGACGGTTAGTTAAGAGCATGGGGCCAGACCCCTTTAGGCAAGTTCCTTCCCCATCCGTTAAAGGACAATAATAGAAGAGGTAATACATCAGCACTATGGACAGAGCACTTAGCACAGCCCCCGGCACATAGTAACTGCTCAATAAGTGTGAACTATTATTTTATACCCAACATATATAGGATCTCTCTAATTTCCCTATTTTGTAAAAATGAGATCGCCCACACACATTTTTCTTAGCTTGTTTTTCTCAAGCAGCCTTCCAGAGACATTTCCCACATCTCCTCATGCAGCCTCCTCACCTGTGTAAGAGACGCAGAGCCCTCCAAAGGATAGCGTCCATGAAGTAGATTAAGCCATCTCCGTAAAGTCAAAAGCCTTAGTCTTTTCCTTGGTGATGCCTCCCGTTGTATTAAATCTTAGGAAGTTCGTTCGAGTTTGACTGTGAAGCTGTCCCCTGCATTTTTATTCCTGCGTCTCAGGAGTGTTTGTCTTTCTCTCCATCATTTGATCTCAGTCCACACGGGATTGCAAATGTCTCCCCACCACGGGAGCAGTGGGCGAGAGGTCAGCTTCCATCGCATGAGGAGGGGCCGGGAGAGCTGTCTGTTGGGGCAGGAAAGGGGAAGGCCGGCCAAGCAAGGATCCTGGTGTCAGAATCCCCGGCCACGACCGTCTTGGGACCCACCCCATCCTCGCTTCCGCTCCAGGAACCTGGGAGTCTTTCTGGTTCCTCCCTCACCCCCAACAACAAACCCTTTAGCAAGCCCTGTGGACTTGTTCTCTTAACTATTTCTCAGGTCTGCTCCTTCTTTCCACTTCCAGGGCCGCCTCTTTAGTTCAGTACCCGCACAGCTGAGATGGCCCACCCCCCATCCGTTCTGCCCTTGCCTCACCCGTCACCCATACTGCAGCCTGTGAGAAGCAGTTGGAACCACCTGGCAAAGCTGCAGCTACGCTTTTTGCCAACTCCTTCCTGTTTGCACCAGGACACCTGCTGGAGAAGAGTCACAACAACCCGGTCTGGAAAGCAAGAAACCAGCAACTGGAAACAACCCAAATAGCCAACCAATACGGTGGTGTATTAGTCTCCTGGGGCTGCCGTAACAAGTGTCCCCAGCTTGGTGGCTTAAAACAACACAACTCATTGCCCCACAGTTCTGGAGGTCGGAAGTCCAGGGGCGCCTGGGTGGCTCAGTCGGTTAAGCATCCGAGTCCTGATTTCGACTCAGGTCACGATCTCACGGTTCGTGAGATCGAGCACCGAGTGGGGCTCTGTGCTGACAGCGTGGAGCCTGGAGCCTCCCTCAGATTCTGTGTCTTCTTCTCTCTCTTTCTGCCCCTCCCCAGCTCATGCTTTGTCTCTCTCGGTCTCTCAAAAATAAATAAACTTTGAAAAAAAATGTTTAATGTTTAATAAGTCCAGAATGGGTCTCACTGGGCTTAAAGTCAAGGTGTCAGCGGGTGTGTGTTCCTTCTGGAGGCCCTAAGGGGAGGATCTGGTTTTTGCCTTTTCCAGCTTCCAGAGACTTCCCAGAACCAAACACTCCAACAGGGGCAGCTCGGGGGACCCCTGGCTCGCAGAAACCCTGTGTTCTGTCAGGATCGGACATTTTGAAGATGGGACAGGTGTGGGAGGCTGACAGACCAGGGTTCCTACTGAACCTCTCCCTTTGCAAATCACTAATAATACCCATTATATAGATTTTTGCTTAAGAGTTCAATATGGGAGCTGATGTATACACCCAGCATCTAATAGATGTTCATCTCTGGAAAAGAAAGAAAGGGGAAGGAAGGAAGGAAGACAGAAGGAAGAAGGAAGGAAAGGAGGGAGGAAGGGAGGGAGGAAGGGAGGGAGGAAGGGAGGAAGGAAGGAAGGAAGGAAGGAAAGGGAAGGGAAGGAAGGAAGGAAGGAAGGAAAGGAGGGAGGGAGGGAGGAAGGAAGGAAGGAAGGAAAGGAGGGAAGGAGGGAAGGAGGGAAGGAGGGAAGGAGGAAGGAAGGAAGAAAGGGAGGGAGGCTTGTGGGCTCTTTCCATCTTAAAAGCCAGCAATGATGGGTCAAGCCTCTTTCGTCATGCCATCACTCTGGTTCAGGCTCTCCCCCCTTCCACTCCCCCCATTTAAGAGCCCCTGTGATGACCCTGGACCCCCTGGATAATCCAGGCTAATTCCCATGTCAAGATCAGCAACCTTAATTCCTCCTTGCTACGTAACAGAACACGTACACAGGTTCCAGGGACAGGATATGGATGTCTTCAGGAGTCGTTCTATCACAAGGAGAACGGAGACAAACTGTGGCCTTTTCCTCTAGTAGAAGAGAGGAAACAGTCGCCCTGGGACAGTTGCCCCGGGCAGCGGACCTCACTGAAGACTTCCTTGCCAAAACCCCCCGACGTGGTCCCGTGAGGTGTCTCCAGGTCCCTTGCAAGGCCTGAGAGGGATACCAGCAATGTGGGTCAGATGGTTCATTAGTAAGAATACATTTGTGGATTTTGTGATGCTTGTGCGATTTACCAGCTTTAAAAACAAAAATCTGTAATCTGTTGTGAACTCTCTTCTCATTCTAAATAAAGTTTTTACCTAATTTTACCTCTTGTAGTATAATTTTATATGCCTTTTAAAAAGTGTATTTACTTATTTTGAGAGAGAGAGAGAGTGAGCATGAGCTGGCGAGGGACAGAGAGAGAGAGGGAGAGAATCCCAAGCAGGCTCCCTGCTGACAGCACAGAACCCGAGGCGGGGCTTGATCTCCTGACCGCGAGATCGTGACCTGAGAGGAAAACCAAGAGTCAAAGCTCAACCAGCTGAGCCACCCAGGGGCCCCTCTAACTTTGTATGCTTTTTTTCTTTTTAATGTTCATTTATTTTTGAGAGAGAGAGTGTGAGCCAGGAAAGGGCATGGAGAGAGGGGGACAGAGGATCTGAAGCAGGCCCTGTGCCAACAGCAGAGAGCCCGAGGTGGGGCTCGAACTCAAGAGCCGCGAGATCGTGACCTGAGCTGAAGGTGATGCCTAACGGACTGAGCCACCCAGGCGCCCCCCCCCCACTTTATACACTTCTAAAAGAACCTCCCAGATTGTATAAACCCCAAGCCCTACAAACCCAGAATGTGCTCCAACCACAGCAGCGAAAACTATTTGCACCAACGTGGATGACCTTCCAACATACACCGAGTGAAAAGAAGCAAGTCACAGAAGACAATACTTGTGTGTCACAGAAGCAAGTCACAGAAGACATTTGTCTGTGGCCCCAACCCAGGCAAAAAGTAAAAGTAAAAAAGTAAAAAAAAAAAAAAAAAAGTAAGCTATATCGTGTACGTGGATGCACACATATATGGGAAAACTCTAAAGAGAAAACGAGAGAATTCTTTACATAATTCAGGATAGAGGCCACAGAGATGTGATCAAGGAGGAGTACAGAGGGGGCTCCTGAGGGACAGGAGACGCGTGGCGTGTGAACCTGAGTGGTGAAACACAGATTTTTGTTCGCGTATTACCTCTAGAATTGCATATATGTCGCATACTCTCTTGCATGAGCGATGGTCGTTAGAATTCAAATTTTTGTTTTAAAATAGCTGGAATGATTTCTGATTCTGTGTCTCCCTCTCTCTCTGCCCCTCCCCCGTTCATGCTCTGTCTCTCTCTGTCCCAAAAATAAATAAACGTTGGAAAAAAATTTTTTTTTAAATAAATAAATAAATAAAATAGCTGGAACGGGGCGCCCGGGTGGCTCGGCCACCTGAGCGCCCGACCCTTGGTTTCAGCTCCGCTTGTGATCTCACGGTTTGTGGGTTCGAGCCCCGAGTCGGGCTCTGTGCTGACCGCGAGAAGCCTGCTTGGGATCCTCCCTCCCCGTCTCTCTGCCCCTCCCCTACTCACTCTCCCTGTCTCTCAAAATAGATAAATAAACTTCAAGAAAAAAACAGAGTAAAAAAAAAAGAAATAAAATAAAACGACTGGATTAACTTTTTAAAACAACTTAAAATTTTAAGCTGGAAAACTCTGCCGTGGCTTCTCGCTTGGAACCAAATCCACGCCCCTTGCTGTGACCCAAAACGCCACGTGTTCCGGCCTGCTCACCTCTGATGGCATCTCACATCCCCCCACGCGGGCACCGTCTCTATCCAGTCGCACAGTCCTCCCGGGCACCTGTTCTGCGTACACTGACTTTGGGGGGCACCGGAAATCTAACAGGGACTTTACAAACGCCCCCCTCCTTCCTGGGGCGCCTGGGTGGCTCAGTCGGTTAAGCGTCCGACTTCGGCTCAGGTCATGATCTCGTGGTTTGTGAGTTCGAGCCCCGCGTCGGGCTCCGTGCAAACAGCTCCGAGCCTGGAGCCTGTTTCAGATTCTGTGCCTCCCTCTCTCTCTGCCCCTCCCCCACTCATGCTCTGTCTCTCTCTCCTTCAAAAATAAATAAACATTTAAAAATTTAGAAAAAGAAAAACAACAAATGTCCCCTCCTTCCCTACCAGCCACACCGCTGTTGAGATGACCGGACGGCGCCCGCCCTGCCTCTAGCACACGGAATAGCCCTGGAAGGGAGCTGGGACGCACTTGGTGCCACGTAGATGTGGAGGGATGTTGCTCCCATCCCCCCATCCTCTGTACCCCATAGGCGCGTGGGTAACTGTGGGGGCAGGGCGGGGAGACCAATGGCTTCCCAAAGATGTCCAAGGCCTGATCCCCACCAACCGTGAATATGTCTATGCTGCGCGCCAATGGGGGATTCAACTGATCTTGAGATGGATATGAGCCCGGATTATCCAGGGGGTCCAATGTCATCACAGGGGTTCTTAAATGGGGGAAGAGGGAGGGGGAGGAGTCTGACCCAGAGAGACGGCATCACTCCTTCGTGTTGTTTTAAACCTCCGTGTTTGGGGTACTTTGCTGCAGGGAGTTGTCTCACGGGGCCAGGGCTTCGATTTTGCAAGACGCAGGGTTCTGGCGATGGGCTGCACAAGAGCGTGAATATACTTAACACTACTGAACTGGAACCCTTAGAAATTATTAAGATGGAAGGGTGCCTGGGTGGCTCAGTCGGTGAAGCGTCCGACCCATGATTTCAGCTCAGGTCATGATCTCAGGGTTGCGGGATCAACCCCGAGATCCTACTTGGGATTCTCTCTCTCCCTCTGCGTTTCTCCCTGCCTCACCCTCACTCTCTCTCTCTCTCTCTCTCTCTCTCTCTCTCGAAACAAAAACAAAAACAAAACAAAAATAATAAAAGCAAAACAAACATGGAAAGAAGTGAGCATCACCTTAAAGGAAGGATTTCTCACCGGGAAGAAAAATCTGCAGGCCTTTCTCTCCCCTCATCGTAGGTATAATCGGTTTAAAAGGAAGGGACACACGCATTCATTCGCTCATTCGATGAAATGAAGTGAGGGGTCGCTTACTTAAGGACAATGCTGAGAATCTATGACCTTGGTGAGTTTCTAAGAGATGGAAGGATGGCCACCTGTGATGTTAAAGGGACCCCGTCCTCTGAGCCATCAGCCTGGCCCGAGGACCTCATCCACTGCGTTTGCTCTTTAAAAAGCAGCGGATAGGGCGCCTGGGTGGCTCGGTTGGTTAAGCGTCCGACTTCGGCTCAGGTCATGATCTCACGGTCCGTGAGTTCGAGCCCCGCGTCGGGCTCTGGGCTGACCGCTCCGAGCCTGGAGCCTGTTTCGGATTCTGTGTCTCCCTCTCTCTCTGCCCCTCCCCTGCTCACGCTCTGTCTCTCTCTCAAAAGTAAATACACATTAAAAAAAAAAAAAAGACTTAATGAATTTTCAGTTAGGCCAGTGCTTGGACACACGAACCCACGTGTCCTTCCCAGCAGCAAGGCTCGTCTCAGCTCACCCTGCGTCCGTTGACAACCTCTGAGCATCTCTGGTAAGAAAACTCCTATATTCAGCATGGGGACCGTCAGAACAAGTGAGGCACGATCCCCCGCCCTCAGGGAACTCCTGACCTCGCTGATTTTCTCTGACTGCATCGGTGTCTCCACCTTGGCACGATGGACACGTGGGGCCAGATCATTCTTTGCTGGGGGTGGGGGTGGCTGTGCTGGGGGTGGGGGTGGGGGTGGCCGGGCATTCCAGCCGCATCCCTGGCTTCTAGCCACGAGATGCCAGTGGCATCCCCACACCTGTGGCAATCACAAATGTGTCCCGGCCCCGGGCACCTGGGTGACTCCGTCAGTTAAGCTCTGACCTCGGCTCAGGTCGTGATCTCCTAGTTCATGAGTTCGCGCCCCGCATCGGGCTCTCTGCTGGCAGCGCAGATCCTGCTTTGGATCTTCTGTCCCCCCTCTCTCTCTGCCCCCCCCCCACTGCTTCTCTCTCTCTCTCTCTCTCTCTCTCTCTCTCTCCAAATAAATAAACTTTAAAAAAATATTTTTTTAATGTGTCCCAGCATTGCCAAATGTCCTTGGGGAACGCAAAATTGCCTCCACTTGAGAATCACTGAGCTGAGACATGCAGCTCTGGAGACTGGGAAGTCAGGCGAGCCTCCTGGAGGAGGCGCTCCAGGGGCTGAGCCTTGACTCTGGCTGAGATCCCAGAGGAGTGGGGTCATCGTTCAGCCCTGGCGCTCGCCCCCACCCCCACCCCCAACATTTTTGGCTGGCTCGTCTTCCTCCACCGGATCCTGACATGCTGGGATCTCACCTCCGTGGCCCCTTCCCCTTCTCTCGCCACCTCTCCCTTGAGAAGGGCGGCACTTTGCTGCAAACCCTTCCAATTCCCCGTCTCCAGCCCCCGTCTCTCTCCAGAGCCCCTGACTCTGTCCAGGTGTCTCTAGACACCTCCACCCGGAGCCCTCCAGGCTCTGCAGGCCCCATGTGGCCAGAGTAGTCCTCTCCCCTCCCCAGCACAGCCCATATCTTGGCCTCCGTGTGGACACCCTCAGCTTTCTCCCCCTTGTCCCCCTCTGAGACTTGTTGGTGTGATCTCTTAAATGTCACTGAAATCCAGCCCCTCCCCTCCACCCCCACAAACTGGTGTCACTGCCCTCACGCTAGTCTGATAGGAGACTTGCCCTCCAGGCCACCGTCACACTGGTCACACTGCAGCCGGAGCTCCTTCTAAAACGCCAACCCTGGGGGCGCCTGGCTGGCTCAGCCGGCAGAGCATGCGACTCTTGATCTTGGGGTTACGGGTTCAAGCCCCACGTGGGGTCTAGAGCTCACTTAAAAAAATAAATGCCAACCTGATCACGTCACACACACTCCCCTTGCACAAAAACATCCCATGCCCCTTCTGCCCAGCTGCGAGGCCTGGGTCCCACTCCTTTCCAGTCGCTGCCTGAGTCACTCAGTCAACTCCCTTCCGCCTGTAAAGTCACCTACATGCCCATGGCCAGCCTTCACTCCTGCTCTTCCATCTGACCGCAGGGCCACACCCCCCACGACCCCCCCCACCCCCAACCCCCCCACCAAGCCCTGCCTGAGTCCCAGAGAGCTGGAAAGGCTCTTCGAGACTCTCCGCTCAAACGTCTTCATTCTCCAGACGAGGGTTCCACAAGGGTCTCCGGTTCCATGAGGGCAGATGACGGCTTTTGCTGCCCTGGCTGGTGGCACCTGAGAGGTTGGCCTCTCCCCCGCCCCACCTTGACACGCTCTCCTTCCTCACTGGCCTCCAGGACACCCCTCCTCCCCAGATCTGCCTCTTACCTCCCTGGCTGCTCCTTCTTGGTCCCCGCTGCTGGTGTCTCCTCCTCACTCCCACCTCCCCAGGTCAGTGTCCCCAGGGCCAGACCTTTGTCCTCTTCTGATGTGCTCTCCCTCTGATCAGCCCACGGCTTGAAACGCCAGCTGCCTGCCCCCAAATGGGCATCTGATATACCTCAGACTCTCTCCCTGAACCACAGACTCAGGATTCTCCCGCTCACCTGCCTTCTCGGCATCTCCACGCACAGACCTGGGAGACATCTCAAACCCAACCCACAGCCAGACCCCTCAGACCCGCTCCGCCTTCAGTCTTCCCTGCCTCAGTTCACCACAACTCCGTCTCCCAGTGTTCCAGCCAACGTCCTTGGGGTGCCCCTGCGACCTGATCCCTTCCTATCCCCTCCACTGCTGCTACCTGGGCCAGAGTGCCATTCTCTCTCACCTGGGCTATCTCAACAACCCCCTAGCCCCGTTTCTGTCTTTGCCCTCCGCAGCCTCTTCCCCGCACAGCGACCAGAGTTAACCGGGGTTGATTTTTGACTGTGGATCCCAGAATGTCCCTCCTCTGCTCAAAACTCTCCAATGGCTCCCATCTCATTCAAGGAAGAGCCAAAGTTCCGTAAAACCCCATCTGGCCTGTGCCTCCTTCACTTCGGCAGCTCTTAGCTTTTTAAAATTCATCTCCTCCTGTTGTCCTCCTCAATTCAGCCACCCCGTACACTCCTACCCCAGGGCCCTTGCACTGGCTGTCTCCTTTGCTTAGAAGATTCTGCCTCCAAGAAAAAGAACGGCTCCTTCCGTCACCTCCTTTGAATCTTTGCTCACGTGGCGGCTTCTTTTTCTTTTTTTAAATTTTTTTAAATGTTTGGTTATTTTTGAGAGAGACAGCATGAGTGGGGAAGGGGCAGAGAGAGAGAGAGAGAGAGAGACAGAATCCGAAGCAGGCTCCGGGCTGTCAGCGCAGAGCCCCACGCGGGGCTCGAACTCACGGACCGTGAGATCATGACCTGAGCCGGAGTCGGACGCTTAACTGACCGAGCCACCCAGGCGCCCCACACATCGGCTTCTTAATGAGGCCTCCTCTGACCACCCTGTTGAAAACTGTAATCCACCGCCTCTCAGCACTGCCCATCACCTCCCCCTTACCCTTCTCCAGTTTTGTCTTTGCAATTATGGCCTTCCAACACACTGTATAATTGACTTCTTTATTTGGTCTGTTGCTTATCTATCTTTTCAACTAGAATGTCAGCTCCACAAGGGCAGGAATCTCTTATCTCTCGTTCACAGCTGTATCCCACCGCCTACCCCAGTGCCTGGCACTTATCTGGGCTTCAAAGCCCAGAATGAGATCGCAGGTGGCGCAGTGGGAGTCACTGGCTTGGGAATGTCACCCTGCCACCCTCCTTCAGGCTGACCCACCTTGGACAAGCCATTCAGCCATTCTAGACCACCTCTCTGGAAAACGGAGACGTTATAGCTGTACCTAGGGCTTAATAAAGGCTGGCACGTGCAAACACATGAACACTAGGAAAACTTGACCCCTGGCCCCAGAGGTAGGTAGGACAGATCATCGGCGGCCTTTCACCTTTTTACAGGTGGAAACAATGGCAGGTGGAAAAACAGCGAGGAGGTCTGGGCAGGTGATGTCTGACCCCTCCCCACGCCGTGGCTGACCGGCGGGCGCCGGGGGACTACATTTCCCAGGAGGAGTTGCCCGCAGCTCTGTGGCTCCCGGTTTTTTAAAGGGCTCGCGTTAAAGGGGGCGGGGGGGAGTTCCGCCGGCCAGAAAACCGCTCTGTTCTGCGCTTGGTAGGGACCCGAGAGCGGCCTGCGGGGGGGGGGGGGGGGGGGTGCCCCGCCGGAGTCAAGAAGCCCCCAGACCCTGCAGTACCAGCCGGGCGAGGTGAGGCCAAGCCAATCTGGAGGCGGCGTTTCCTCATCTTGTCCCCCTCTGCCTCGGACTCTGCGCCCAACTCCCGGCTCCCTCGCTTCCCCTCCAGTTCTAACTGGGGCGGGGGGGGGGGGGGGGGGCGGGGGTGAGGAGGAGGAGGGGGGCGGTGAACCTCGCAGCAGCCCCGGGGCGGGAACGTGGGCTATCCGCCGGCGGCGGGAAGCCCGGGCGACTCCGAGGTGACCCTTCTCTCCATTTGTGGCTTCGGTTCCGGGAGAGAATTTACAGGTCTCTGGGATGGGCAGGGGATGTGGGATGTGAGAGCCACAAAATGAAGGGAAGGCCTGGGGGCCCCGGGAGCTGAGCCTCACAGTGCACCCCCATATCCACCCTTCCAAATCCGGCGGTCTCCACGGTAAAATGGGAGTAGCCGGGGGGGGGGGGGGGGGGGGGGGGGGGGGGGAGTGATCATGTTGGCCGCCTCCCCAGGCTGGAGGCTCAAAGGATCAAGAAACGAGAGCAAGCACTTTGCAAACTGTAAGGCGCTGTGTAAATAAAATTATTTCATCATCGTGCCAAAGGATTCAGCTAGTCCTTATTCTAAGACGCCGAGGGACGTGGCGGGCGGGGGGGGGGGGGGGGTGGCGTGCAACATCTCGTACCCGGGCTTGGCTATTTGATTTGCCTATTTCCCCGTCCAGATCATAGTGGGAACCAGGAGAATTGTCTTTGTAAATAACCAAAACGAACCCACCAGAATGTTGTGTTTTCAAATCAGGAAACTTCGGCGATAATTGACATCATCCAAATAAGAACCTTGACCTTTTGAACTAACCTGGCCCTTGGTGGCTTCCTTCCCCTGCCTGTGCCACCAAGATAAGCCCGGGAGAAGGCATCTGATACCGAGTCTCAAGCCTCCCTCTCCTGCCTCCCAATCATTTGGATTAATCCATCCCTTGGTGTATGTGGGGGAAACCTATTAATTTCCCTGGCCTCAGAGACTCCCCAGGTCCAGTAAGAGCCCTTCCCCCCAAGAGCAGCTACGAGCCCCCCCCCCATCCCCCATCTAAATACTCCACTCATCCCCCTCTCCCCTCCCCAACAGCCAGTGCCTGCAAACAGCTCCCGACCATACCAGAGGCACGTTCATCATTTTGACCAGCTATAAACCCCCCACTCCCAGGGCATTGTTTACGTGAAGAGTGCCGGGCCTCTTTGCTTAGGGAATAAAAGCGGGTTTGTTGTGGGTGGGGGCTCAGGGAGAGAGCATCCCAGAATCTCAACCCAGGGCCCCTGCCAAGCGGGCCCTGCACGTGATTAGGATGTGTGTCATAGACAAGGGGTCCCAGGAACTCTGGCGTCCCTTCTGCTGGCCTCTGGGCCCCTAAAGCCCCTCAGGGCCCCTCAAGACTCCCTTCAGACGGTGACGCCCCCGTTCGCTTCATCTATACCTGCCAAGCAGCACTGAAAAGATGTATACATTTTAACAAAGACCTCGCATCCTCCCGGCAAAATGGCGGTGGCCCCGGCCACCGCTCCCCGAACAACTGCACACTTTCTGAGGATTCTTCGGGACCCCAGGAACATGACCCCTTCCTCCCCCTCTCCCCCAGAGTCCCCATTCTCGCAAGTTCCCAAAGCACTCAGTGCCTCTCTTCACCCCAGGGGCCCCGGGGACAGTCTCTTGCTGGAGTCTTTGGGACAGCTCCTCCATTGCAGACCCCCTCCCCACCCCCCACCCCCTACTGCCTTCAAGGGGCCCTGGGAGGGGGACTGGACCCCCGGATGTGCCTCAGGGGTAGGGACCGCAAGGTTCTGCCTCTGAGACCCCGAAACTCCCAGGCTGAGAGAGGCATATACATGAATCCCCGATTGGGATATACGGGCGATGTGGGGGTCTTTGAGGAGAGCAGAAGACTCGGGAGACCTCTCCTCATTCCCTCAGGGGTCCCGGGCAGCACCGGGGGTTCGGCCTCAGGAGGGAACCTCCACGCAGAGGTCAGGGGTCGCGCTGGGGGAGAGCAGGCAGAGGAGGGGGAAGGGACAAAGTTTGAAAGTGCCCTTCCAACTCTTCCAGGGAAAGTTTGCTCGGGGGGCCCCAAGGACTGAGAAGCGGTAGAGGTGCGGGGGGCCCGATGGTGGGATGACCCCCGAGAGGTGACCGGACCCTGGGGGAGCGACCCCTCCCCCCTGTCCCGGCTCGGCCCGGCTGGGAGTCGCCCAGCTCGGGGCAGCGTGTGTTAGTTGGGGCCGCTTTCCAGCCGCTCCGCCGGGCCGGGGGGCACCGCCGCGGCCCGGGAGCGGGATCCCTGGTAGCCCCAGGGGGGAGCTTTGCTACGGGGGGTTTCCCGCACCTGGGCTCCAAGGCCCCGCAGGGCCAGCCCCCCGCAAAGGGGAAATGTGCAGGCGCACCAGCCGTCCTCGGCGCCGTTTGGGGCGCGTGGCGGGCGAGGGGGGCGGCGGCCGGGCCGGCGGGATGCCCGGCGGGGGAGCCCAGGGAGCCAGGCAGCGGTCCCGGGCGGCGGCGGGGAGCGGGGAGGCCCGGGCCGGGGGGAAAGGTCGGATTTGCTCGGCGGAAGAAACACAGATGGCGGCGGCGCGGCGCCATTCCGGGCCGGGAGCAGGCAGCCAGCAGCCCTGTCCTCACCGCGGTCCGCCCGCCGCCGCTAAATACCCGGATGCGCCGCCCGAGCGCCAGACGCGGAGCTGGGAAAGGGGAGGCAGAGGAGGCGGAGGCGGAGGCAGAGCGCGAGCCAGAGACCGAGCCCGAGCCAGAGCCCGGCGCCGAGACCGACCGACCGACCGACAGACCGGCGGGGCTGGGCCACGCAGACCCGGCCCGGCGAGTCCTCCCGCGACCCGAGCCAGGTCCCTGAGAGCCGGGGCCCGGACTGGCCGGGGACTCGGGAGCGCCAGAGCAGATTCCCGAGTAAGGCTTTCTTCGGCCTCCGACGAGGGCTGGCCCTTTTGAAGGCGCCTCCTTCAACCGCAGGACCAGACAGGCCACCATGACCGAGAACTCCACGTCCGCCCCTGCGGCCAAGCCCAAACGGGCCAAGGCCTCCAAGAAGTCCACAGACCACCCCAAGTATTCAGATATGATCGTGGCTGCCATCCAGGCGGAGAAGAACCGCGCTGGCTCCTCGCGCCAGTCCATCCAGAAGTACATCAAGAGCCACTACAAGGTGGGTGAGAATGCCGACTCGCAGATCAAGTTGTCCATCAAGCGCCTGGTCACCACTGGGGTCCTCAAGCAGACCAAAGGGGTGGGTGCCTCGGGGTCTTTCCGGCTGGCCAAAAGCGATGAGCCCAAGAGGTCGGTGGCCTTCAAGAAGACGAAGAAGGAAGTCAAGAAGGTGGCCACCCCAAAGAAGGCAGCCAAGCCCAAGAAGGCTGCCTCCAAAGCTCCCAGCAAGAAGCCCAAAGCCACCCCAGTCAAGAAGGCCAAGAAGAAGCCGGCTGCCACGCCCAAGAAAGCCAAAAAACCCAAGACTGTCAAAGCCAAGCCAGTCAAAGCATCAAAGCCTAAGAAGGCCAAACCAGTGAAGCCCAAAGCCAAGTCCAGTGCCAAGAGGGCCGGCAAGAAGAAGTGACAATGAGGCTTTTCTTGTGGACACTCCTGCCTGTCTCCTGTTTTCTGTAAATACTTTTCTCCTTTCTTTTCTCTTGATCTTCACCTGCAATCCTTTGCCCCTTTCTATCCTGACTGTATAAGAGACAGAATTTGGATTCCTCAGACATTAGGGAATAATTCATTTTTCCTTAACCAATCGTGCAAAGACAGCAACAACAAATCTCTCTGTAATGATGAGAATGTACTTTTGTTCTGTTGACTTGTTATTAATCTACTTAATGGGTTTGGGGATTTGGATGGGTCTGTGTGTTTTGTTTGGATGGTTTGTTCACTATGAAGGTAGAGGGGCGGGAGAGAATGGGCAAGGCAGCTTGTTCTGACTAGATGAGGGGGAGCCCAGAAATTGTAAGGTTTGTAGGAGTATCTTTGAGGTGAGCTAGCTTTCTCTAGGTTGCTCACCCCTGTGAAGAGTTTCTGAATCCCGGCGGGGAGAAGGGAGGGGTGGCAGCAGCTGGATGGCAAAGGAGGGAGGGGGTGGGGAACCCTCTCTGGGCTGACTTCCATCTTCCAATAGTGAGCAGTGGGGGGTCCAAATCCAGTTTCCTTCTCACTGTTGGTCTGCCCCTGTGGCCTTCCTATTGTCCTAGGGAAGGGGGGGGGGGGTCCATGTGACAGCTGGTCTGAGAAGCTGTGGCTTCTCTCAGTCAGCTGGAAACTAGTCATTGGGGGGGTCTTTGTGGCTTCAGAAAGTCTCCTGTTAAAATGGAGTGGAAACTTTAGGGGAAGGGTGGGGACTCAGTCAGCCAAGTGCCTCAGTGTGCCCTGTTCAAACTTGGGTTTTTCCACACAATTGGATTGTATCATAGGACTTTTTTTTTTTTTCTTTCCCCCTGGTTTTTGGTTCCTCCTGTACAAGAGGTGGTTTTGCTTGGTGGCCTGGTGGGGCTCCAACCCTGCCACCCGCCACTTAAAAACCTCCCGACCTCTTTACTTTGGAGTCTTTTATAAGTAGTTGTAGATGGGGGAGGGGGGGAGTGGGCGGGGAGTGGACAGTAAGACATACTGCAGTCAATTTTGAATTGCTAAGTAGCTTCACAGAGCTAGGTCTGTGTGTATGTGTGTATATGTATATATACATATCTAGGGCTAGTACTTAACGTTTCACACCCGGGAGCTGGGAGAAAAAATCCTGTACAGTCTTCTTTTATTTTTAATAAAATAGGAAAACGCGTCCTTGCGCGTGGTCAAACGTCCTCCCCCCCCCCCCCTTTTTTAAACAAGTGTTATTTGTGCCGGGAAGAATTTGCTGTCTTTGTAATTTTAAAACTTTAAAATAAAATCGAAAAATGAAAACACCTCGTTGGTGCGTTTTTCCTCCTTTTTAAGGCTGGAGGCGAATGAGGAGCAATGGGGTGGGCGAGCAGGGGTGAAATCCGGGGACGTTTGCACCTGAGAATGGGAGAGGGTTCCAAGAGGTCGACAGGGACCGGGGGACTGGGCTGCAGAGTACAAAGCGTGCCTCAGCCTGCTTCTAGGCTCTTGCCTTTGGGGTCCAGAGTGCACCCCCCTTTCCTTCCAAGCGGTGGGTGTGTAGGCAGGGAATGGGACTTGGGATTGGGGGGGGGGGTCTGGTGGGCTGGGCCCTGACGCGCCACCCTCCGCGGAGGCGCCTCCCCTTCCCCCACAAGGAGCGCTCCAGTCTCAACTTACACATCAATCCACTTTCATCCTCTGCGGATCCCGCCAGGCCCCGCCCCCACCCATCCCTGGGCCCGTCTCCCCGCCCCTTTAACAGCCTTCTTGCTCCGATTGGTTGGTGTGGCCCAGCCCCCGGGCACGTGACCAGGCGGCGCCAGCGCTGCGCGTCGCTCTTGGACGGGCTGGCGTGCTGGGGTGAAGTAGGCGCGATGTGGGCCTGTCGCCTCCTCCACGCTGGTCTCTCCGCAGCCCCCCGCGGCCGCCGCGCGCAGTCGGCGCTGACCCAGCTGCGCGGCGTCCTGGAGGAGGAGCTGGAAGCGATCCGCGGAGCTGGCACCTGGAAGAGCGAGCGGGTCATTACGTCCCGTCAGGGGCCGCGCATCCACGTGGAAGGTGTCTCCGGAGGTAACCCCCCCCCGCCTGCGAGTCTTCGGACCCGGCTGGGTGTTCGAAGGCCCTTGCGAGGCCAGCGCTGGAATGGAGGGCCTGAAGGCAGTGGGCGGGTGGGAGTATTTGCACACGTAGCCACTGGCGCCTTTCCTATCAGGCTGACTTTACGGCTTCCCAGTGGTAGGTGTTAACCTAGTTAAGCCTGTTTACGCGGAGGAGGGTGGTTTGCCCTTGAGCACCTTTTTGACTCAGACGGTGGGACGGGAGTGAGGCCCAGTCCTGTGAGAACGTGAGAAAAAAAAGAGAGACACTTAGCTGGTTCCCACCTGCCTGCTTCAAGGAAGGGTGGAGGGAAGGTGGGGCCAGAAGCCTTGCGTTTCTGGGGCTGCTGTCCTGTGCTGGCCTCTACCAACTGCTCAGCACGTGGGCTCCTGCAAACCCCGATACAGGGGATAACGAATCCCATTTTACAGACAAAGAAGCTGAAGCTCAGAGATATGAAAAGCCCTTGCTAGCTGCAGGCAGAGCTGGGCTTTGGTCCAGGTCCTCTGGTACATTGGAGCTGGAAGGTCACCTAATGGGTCAGAGAAGCCAAATGCCTGGCCAGAGTCACAGCGAGCAAGGGGCCTGAGGGCTGCTGCAGAAGCCACACCATGAATTCGTCCACTGGGACTTCCTCATTTCCTTTTTTTTTTTTTTTTTTAATTTCTTTATTTTGAGAGAGTGTGCTCGAGTCGGGGAGGGGCAGAGAGAGGGAGAGAGAGAATCCCAGCCAGTGCGGGGCTCAATCCCATGAACTGTGAGATCATGACCTGAGCCGAAATCAAGAGCCTTGGACGCTCACCCAACTGAGCCACCCAGGCACCTCCCTCATTTCTGTCTAACCGGTAGTCGCTATCTATCTTGTCTGTGCCAGGACCCGGGTGGGTGCTGGTTACAAATAATTTCCCAAGCCTGCCTTCTGCTCAGGAAATCGGCCTGGATCCTTGGTGCTGTTGTACTCATTTGTAGACTGAGGTCCCCCCAGATCTCTGCCTTCTCCTCAAGGGAAGCTTGGGGCAGGTCCAAACATGGGAAAGTTAGGAGGCACAGGTTCTCATCTCCTAAGCTGAATGAACCTCACCCCCTATGGACCTCAGTGTCCCCCTCATGCCAGCTGTGTTCACTTGCGTGTTTATAATTCAGGAGTTGATGTCTCAGAAACACCCCCTGTCGCCCCCCCCCCCACCCACACACACACTTTAGGCATGTGATTCTTACCAGGCAGCAAAGTCAACTGTGTAGAGTCTGAGGTCCACAGAGGGCACCTGACCCAGCCCTTTTTTACCCACGAGGGAACCAAGGCCCAGACAAGGGGGTTGCTGGTAGTTTTCAGGGACAGGAGAAGCCAGTGAGGTAGGGCTACATTCCTCCTTGGGTGGAATGTGATTCAGAACCAGAGTTTCAACTTCTTACCCTTCAAGGCACCACTCTGAGAGTCCTTTCCTGACCCTCCCTGTGCTGTGGCTATTGGTACTTCCTAGGGGCCCCTAGTTCCCGTCCTGCCCCAGAATGGATCGTACTGTGTGGTTGTTGCCTCCTCAAGGGTGAATCCATGTTCGTTTCCTGAGTCCCCAGGGCCTGGCACTGACACTTTTCTAAGCCCTTTCTTGCCCTGAGCTGCTGTGTCCATACCTTCTTCCACCTCAGGAATCCTTAACTTCTGTGCTAACAACTATCTGGGCCTGAGCAGCCACCCCGAAGTGATCCAGGCAGGTCTGCAGGCCCTGGAGGAGTTCGGAGCCGGCCTTAGCTCCACTCGCTTCATCTGCGGGACCCAGGTACCCAGTGGCTGTTGCGGGGGTTGGAGGTTACCTTGTCCCCAGCGCTGGGCACTGACCCCGACTGTCTGCTTCCCACAGTCAGCAGGGCCCGTTTAGCCAGCTCAGCTCATCCCAGGGCCCCGGGCCCTCTCGTAGCCTGGTGCCCTACACCAGAGAGGCCGGGCTCGGGCTTCTGTTCTGTTGCAAAAGCAACTTGACCTCTCTGAACATCCCTTTTCCCACCTGCGTGTAAAAATGCCTGCAACAGTGCCCGGCACATACCAATGCTCCCTAAATGTGGACTATTTTATTTTGTGAATGTTACAAAATAAACATATGTAAATGCGAAACAGCGCTTAGGTGTTCACTCGTTATCAATACTCCTGACAGTCGTTAAGTGACGGGTGATATTCTTGTCTCTTTTACAGAGATGAGGACGCTAAGGCCCAGAGAAGTTAAATGACTTACCCCAAGGGCACACACCTGTTAAAATGGGATTTTAACCCACGTGGCTGGGCTCAAGATTATTGATTATTATTACCCATCTCCTGAGCAAGGGGGGGGGTGAAGTGAAATCAATATCAGAGGCAGAACTCCTAACTCCCAGCCAGGGCACTTTCCAACAAAACCCTCACCCAGACTGGACAGCTTTCAAATATAAAAAGCCGAGGCCCACATGAACCTATGTAATCCTTTTCTTTGCCATTAAGCAACCAAAAAAGGCACTTAGTTTGAGGTCGGGAAGACCTTTTCCCTTGCCAATATCACCCATAATTCCACATGAGACCCCGGTTACAACGATCCAACCAGGAAGGGACAGCGAGGGAGTTCCTCAGTGAGAACCATCCGCCCGGGTCCGGTCGGCTCTGGGGGAACCCTCGCAGTGAAGGGAGCCCAGAACTTGTTTCGTGCGACCCCGCGGGCATTAACACTTGTTTCGCTCTGTGTCTTTAGAGCATCCACAAGGATCTAGAAGCAAAGATAGCCCGCTTCCACCAGCGGGAGGATGCCATCCTGTACCCTAGCTGTTTTGATGCCAACGCTGGCCTCTTTGAGGTGTGAGGGGGCCACAGGTGGGAGTTGGTGAGGACTGCTAGGCCGTGGAAGGCTTGGGAGCGGACAGGCAGAACCTGGCAGGATGCCAGCGCCATGCCTAGCCGCTCCAGTGCCCATTTCTTACGGAGGTTAAGGTTGGGCCAGGTAGGTGCTCTAGGAGGAATCCTGGGGCCTTCGTGGGGCCAGCTTGCAGGGCACTGGGGGGATAACCTACATCAGCAGGAAGGCTGGGGGCAGCAGGGGCCAGGAACCCACCGAACATGTTCTCCCCTGCTCTCACTGGAGCAGGGCCCTGGTCTGGCCCAGTCGTGGGGCCCCGGGGACCCAGATAGAGGCAGATGGGGGCTCCTTGCCTCCCTGTCCAGAGGAGTGCCCTGGATGGCAATGAAATTTTGACTCAGGTAGACATGGGGAGGGAGAGCCCCTAGGTGGCTGGGTGATAGCTCTCCTCCAACTGCCTTCTTCCAGGCCCTGCTGACCCCCCAGGATGCAGTCCTGTCGGACGAGCTGAACCATGCCTCCATTATTGATGGCATCCGTCTCTGCAAGGCCCATAAGTACCGCTACCGCCACCTGGACATGGCTGATTTGGAGGCCAAGCTGCAGGAGGCCCAGGTGGGATGAGGCCCAGGTGGGGCAAGGCCCAGGGCTAACAGAGGCAAGAACTGGGCTCTTGCCCAGCTCTTCAGCCTCCCCACCGGTGAATTAAGATCCGAACCCAAATCCCTTGGCCCCGAGGCTTTATTCCATTGTACCATGCTGCCTTGACTTTTGGCACCTTATGTGTGGCAGGGCCTGCTAGGCATATAGGTGAGATGAGCTCAGGGATAGAAATTGCCCTGCCCCACCCTCCCTCTCGGAGAGCCGGAGAGGAGACTGAGCTGTTTTCACTGACCAGGACTGCCCCTGAAGAGGTGGGCAAGGCTCAGAGAGGCACAGGGGAGGGACGGGAGGCTCCAGCCCCAGCGCAGTATGCTTATGTGCCTACCTCTGTCCCAGACACCGGGCAAGGTGAGCTCTTAGAGCCTGAAGCGGCACAGAGAATGGGTAGACTAGCACAACGTGAGACACTAGCCATCACCTGTCCACGTCTTCTTCCCTGCAGAAGCATCGACTGCGCCTGGTGGCCACGGATGGGGCCTTCTCCATGGATGGTGACATCGCACCCCTGCAGGAGATCTGCCACCTTGCCTCTCGATATGGTGCCCTGGTCTTTGTGGATGAATGCCATGCTACTGGCTTCCTGGGGGCCACAGGACGGTGGGAGCATGCATCACCTGGGGCCTTGGGTCAGGCTTCTAAGGGCGGGTGGGAAACCAGGAAGCCAGCCCCTAACGCGTGATCCCCGGGCACTCAGGCAGCCAGTGGTGACAGTGGTAGCTTCCCTTGCAGGGGCACGGATGAGCTGCTGGGTGTGACGGACCAGGTCACCATCATCAACTCCACGCTGGGGAAGGCACTGGGTGGAGCCTCAGGTACCTGTCGGGTTGTGCCTCTGAGGTCCCCTTATCCACATGCAGAGCCCTGGAGGGGTCTCCGGGAAGGTGGTGAGGAGAGACTTGGGGAAGAGAGCAGCATGGACCACCCTCTCAGGAGGGTAGGCTCTGGCACCTGGCCTCTGACTCCCACCTCCGTCCCTGCCCTTGTCCTCAGGGGGCTACACAACAGGGCCTGAACCCCTGGTGTCCCTGCTCCGGCAGCGCGCTCGGCCCTACCTCTTCTCCAACAGCCTGCCCCCTGCTGTCGCCGGCTGTGCCTCCAAGGCCCTGGACCTGCTCATGGAGAGCAATGCCATCGTCCAGTCTATCGCGGCCAAGACCCAGCGGTGCGGTCCCTGGCAGGGGTGGGGCAGGTTGGGGTCGGGGAGCTGCCCCTGTGTGCCCGCCCAGGCCCATAGCTCCATGCCTACGGGTTCTGCCTCTGCCCCTAGCATGTCCCCAGCAGACTGCACCGGGATTCAGCCCTTTTAGCCAAAAGCTGCCCGCCCGCCCCCCTCCCTCTTCTGCCTCTGCCTTTTCCCTCCATTTCCTGGTGCATTTCTCTGAGAGCCATGCTGTGTCTCCCCGCCCTGTCAGTCCTGTCTTTTTGCCCGCCGTTTTGGTCTGCCTCTCTGCCCGTCTCTCCATCTGCCTCTCTGGGTCTGCATCTGTCTCTCTTGGTCCATCCTGCAGACTTGGGCACAGATCTTGGATCACATGCCCAGCAGGAGTGGGTGTGAACGCCCCACAGCCCCCTGGCTACCTGTGACACCCAGCTGTGCCCCACAGCTTCCGCAGAAAGATGAAGGCTGCTGGCTTCACCATCTTGGGAGCCAATCACCCCATCTGCCCTGTGATGCTGGGTGATGCCCGGCTGGCTTCTTGCATGGCAGATGACATGCTAAAGAGAGGTAAGGAAACTGGGACAAGAGGACCAGCCAGGGGTCTTAAGAGAAAAGAGAAGGGAACCCCTAAACTGTGAACGCTCCCCCATACCTTCACCCTACCGCCCGTTTTAAACCTGCTGTCTGTCCAAGCTGAAAATCCCAGGCCGTGACGCGGTCGCATGTCTGCGAGACCTCGAGCACCTCCCTTGCCCTCTGTGACCGTCAAGCAAGTAGGACCCGTGTGTCATGTCCCTCAAAGCCTGCCTGGCTCCGCTGAGCCCCAGGCTGACCCTTTCTGCCTTACCAGGCATCTTTGTCATCGGGTTCAGCTATCCGGTGGTCCCCAAGAACAAGGCCCGGATCCGGGTGCAGATCTCAGCAGTGCACAGCGAGGAGGACATCGACCGCTGTGTGGAGGCCTTCGTGGAGGTGGGGAGGCTGCATGGGGCACTACCCTGACCTGGGTGGTGACAGGCACAGCCAAGGGCCCCCTCCCTCTGCATTAACGAAAGGGGCCTTTGGTCAGCCCAGGCCAGACGCTCTGAACCCTGTCAGAGTCCTAGGACTGGGCTGGGGCATGGCCGGTGCTTGTGATCTTGTGTCAAACAACAGTGTGAAACTGGGCTGACATGTTGGTGTGCTTTATTCTCTCTGAGCAGGCCCAGGCCTGTGACCAGCTGAAGAATCGGGCAGGAGCTGGGCTTCTGAGGGCAGGCTCCTGGGTAGATCTCAGAGCTGACCACCTGCCCCAAGTTAAGATGAGACCCAGGCAGCTGGGATAATGCAGGCAAGGGCCACCATGTGACACAATTGGATTCTGTGCTGCTCTAAAGGCTGGCTGAGCCCCAGCCCTGCCGGCCCTTTCCCGCCCCACCCACCCTACTTACTCCGAAGCCTCCAGAGTTTAGCCCTGGTGGACACTTCGTTTTCTGCTCCCTATCCAAAGGATGGCTGCCAGCTGCCCAGATCAGGAGGGGCTGGGCACCCCACCCCATGTGTGGAAGGAGGGGCAGAGGATTTAGCCCCAAAGGAGAGAATGCGGGTCACTATAGGAAAGGCCCCTGATAGTCTGGAACCATGTGTTCTAGCCCACTTTGACTCTGTGGCCTTCGGGCAGCCTTTCACCTGGGTATGCCTCAGTCCCAGTGTACGGAGCGGATGTTAATGGATGACTATGGAAGGATGGGTCCTTCCATAGCGCTCCTTCCGAGGACTACTGGCCTGCTGATCGGCCAGCAGGGGGCGCAGCGAACTCAGGCTCCGGCTGCTATCGCCCCGCCCCCTCCACCATCCAGGGCTTGGCCTCCCAACTGTTTGGGCAGCCCGGGAGAGCCGATTTGCTGCTGCCAAGGCCCCGTCCACCCTTGTCCCCAACAAAGGCTCGCTGCTCCCCTAGTGGACGTGATGACAACCCCCTTCCCGCAGTCGCTGTCCCTGGTCCTTGCCTCTCCATTGGCCTCCCCACTCAGCTTTATGGGCGCCGGGGAGGATGGGGGCTGATTCACGGCAGCGCCAGCCTCGGCGTGGTGTGGCCTCGGGAAGCACGCACCTCGCTGGGGGTAGGGCAGGGAGGGTGAAAAAGGACCTTCATTAACAACAGGGAAGTTGTCTGTCCTCTCTGTCCCCTCACACCTCCTTCCCAGCCCTCAGCCTGGATGTCAGAACGAACGATCTGGGGGAGCTGCGGCCAATTCACTGGGATTCTGGGACTCCTAGCTTGTGGTCTCGAGGAGCTTGAGGCTGGGAATCAGGAGCTCCAGGGGCTGGGAGACGGCAGTGCAGAGAAGAGGACTGCTGTGGCCACATCAGCAGCTGGGATATTTGCAAGCCGCTGCCACAGGGTAGTGGACCTGGCGCGGGCGCATACAGCGGAGCCCTGGCGCCAGCCCCGGGCCAAGCCAGCAGCTTGATGTGCGCGATCTGCATAGGCCGGCGGATGAGACCGGGTGGCCACAGCTGGCCGCGGGGCTACGCGTCCCGGCAGCAGGTGTGGCGTATCCAGCGAGGCCAGAACGCTGGGCCCGGGCCCACGCGCCAGTGGCGCAGAGCACGCGCCGCCTCTTCCAGGGGCTCCTGGGCGCCCCCGCTGCCATTGCGCCCCCCGGCGGCCGGCGGAGGCAGCGGCACGGCCGCAACACCCTAAGCCGTTTTGCCGAAGTAACGCGCCCTGGCGTCAGCTCGCGGGGCTGCGCCGGCTCCCGTCCGCCGCCGTCCAGAAGGGCTGGTAGGAAGCAGCAGCAGCAGCTCTGGGCTCACGTGTTAAGGCCCACTGGTGGCGGCCCGATGCCAGCGACAGGCGGCGCAGGGCCGGAAGGCCGGCCAAGGATCAGCCGCACTTCTGCCTCCTGCGGGCGGGGAGCTTGAGAGACCACTCTCACCGCGCGCTGTACACGTCCTCCGCGTTGGGCTCCAGGTTCAAGGCTCCGGCCGCCTGGAGCAAGGTTAGAGGTGGCGCCAGGGGTGCGCGGGGCTCGGCCATGACCTCGCGTACTTCCGGCCTGCCTCGTGGCCGGCCCTCTGTGGTTCCCTCGGTCCTCCCGCTTTCCTTCCTTCGCTCTGGCTCTATCAGCGGCTCGGCCTTGCCCTGCTGGGAGCTCTTGCCCTAGTTCTGCAGCAGCCCGTCCAGAGCCCTGCCCTGGCCCGGGGGGGGGGGGGGGGGGGGGAGGGGAGCCTTCCAGGCTGGAGGCTCCTGAGGGGATGGCGGGGGTGGGGGCGGGGGGGTAGTGTGTCAGGGCTCTTGAGGGCTTTCCGGGTTCAGGGTGGTTGTAGCCCTCTGACAGTCAAGGATTCTAAAACTTCAGCACACTGAGGCTAGGATCCTACAATGCTGCCTTTCAGTGATCATATTCTACACTTTTTTTTTTTTAATTAAAAAAATTTAGGGGGCGCGCCTGGGTGGCTCATTCGGTGAAGCGTCCGACTTCGGCTCAGGTCACGATGTCGCGGTTCGTGAGTTCGAGCCCCATGTTGGGCTCTGTGCTGACAGCTTAGAGCCTGCTTCTCTCCCTCCCTCTCTGCCCCTCTCCTGTTCACACTCTGTCTCTGTCTCTCTCTCAAAAATAAACAGTAAGAATTTTTTTCATTTAATGTTTTTATTTTTATTTATTTTATTTTTTTATAAACATTTTTAAAATATTTTTATAAAAATATTTTTATTATTTATTTATTTTTAATGTTTATTTTTGAGACAGAGAGAGACAGAGCATGAACGGGGGAGGGTCAGAGAGAGAGGGAGACACAGAATCTGAAGCAGGCTCCAGGCTCTGAGCTGTCAGCACAGAGCCCGACGCGGGGCTGGAACTCACGGACTGCGAGATCATGACCTGAGCCGAAGATGGACGCTTAACGACTGAGCCACCCAGGTGCCCCTAATGTTTTTATTTTTGAGAGAGAGAGCAGAGTGTGAGCAGAGGAAGGGCAGAGAGAAGGAGACAAGGTATCCAAAGCAGGCTCCAGGCTTGGAACTGTCAGCGCAGAGCCCGACGTGGGGCTCCAAGAAACTGTGAAATCATGACTGGAGCCAAAGTAGGAAGCTAAACCGACTGAGCCACCCAGGCGCCCCCCCCTCCTTTTTTTTTTAAGTTTTAAAGTTTATTTATTTATTGAGAGAGAGCACACGCACAAGCAGAGGAGGGGCAGAGAGAGAGACAGGCAGAATGTCAGTGCAGAGCCCTGGCTTGAACCCACGAACTGTGAGATCATGACCTGAGCGGCAATCATCAGTCAGATGCTTAACCAACTGAGCCACCCAGGCGCCCCACATTCTACAGTTCTAATTCCTTCATTCAATTCTGATAGCTCTGAATTCCGGACAGTCTAGGTATGATCCCTAATATCTTCTGGTTAGTGAATGTCTGCTTCCAAAGATTCGGGGATGCTCTGCTTCTGGGGTAAGTGACATCAGGCTTTCAAGAAACAACCTCTGAGCGCTGGTGAAAATCCCAGGGGTGTGGGAGGAGCTAGCCTGAAGAGTCTCTTCCCCAGCTCCTTGGGCCTTGAATGCAAGTCCTGACTCCATCAGGGTCCCCTCTGTTTTCTGTCCGCTTCCGCAGACTTCCTATTGACGTCCCCTCCCCCCAACCTCCCAGCTTCCAGAAAGACATTCAGTCCCTGCCGCCTCTTCTCTCCCTTCACTTACTGCAAATTGTCTTCTGCCCCCACTACACGTGTCCAGTTTACCCACCACCTCATTGTTGTGAAATCCAGTGTGCCTCGTCCCTCCAAGGGGCTCGTCTCTCTAACCTTCCGGAAGCATTTGGCCATGTGGCCTACTCCTCCAAGAGTTCCAAGCAGAAGCCCACGCGTGACTGACTGAATTACCCAGCCATTTACCAAGACCAATTAACCTCTCTGCCTTTTGCCCCGACAAGAGGCTCCTAACGGGTCAGGCCTTAAATCATTCCCCTTCCGCCCATCCTTTTCACCCCAGGCCATAATAAACTAATTATAAACGAAAACGCGCAGATCCTGTCCCCACTCTAAAATTTTCACTAGGTCCTCACTGCCCTCAGGCTAAAGCCAAACTCCGCATGGGCACAAAACCCCTTCGTCTTCAGCCGGACTGAATCTCTGGAACGAGCTTAGGAATGCTGATGGGCCCCGGGATTCCAAGGGCCTGGGAGAGGAGTCCCATCTGGTCTCCAGAAGAGAGACTCCTATTCCGGTTTCCTAGCCTAGGACACTCCATTCAAGATGAGGAATCCTTTCTGAGCTTGGGTTAGAGCTCTACTTGGAGCAGGGAGGGAAGATGGAGTCCTTTAGGCAGGAGGTGAGAGTACCAGCAATGAATGGGCTGGGCCCTGGACACGGAGGGGTTAACTCCAAAGCGACTCTCAGAGAATCAATGGGTTACTCACTGCAGAAAGAGGCAGAAGCAGCGCAGGGAGGCAGAAAAGAACCGGGCAGAAGAGCATGCCACCTGGGGGAAATCAGGGACAGAGGAGGAGGAGCGGGAGGAGGAGAGGGAGGAGGCAGCGGCAGGCAGCGGCTAGTGGCTACTCCGGAGGGAGTGCTCAAGTCTGGCTCAGCAGAGGAGGTGCCTTAAAGGAGAAGAGAAGTGGGAGGCAGACCTGCACCTGCAGGGAGGCGCCAAGGGGCAGCCACTGAGCCAAGAGGCAGCCTCAGCCTGACCCGTTCACCCAGGATCAAGCAGGGCCCAGTGCCCCAAACTGAGGTGGGTGTTGCCTATTCTGACCTTCAGGGGGCTTGCTGCATGCTGGGGACTGGGGGCGCAGGTATTCCCTTTCTTCCCTCCTCCCTGCCGCTCCCCCCCACCACCGCCGCCCCACGCCCTTAATTTGTCCCACCATCCCGGAAGCCCCAGGCATGCAGGGGGATCCACAGGTAGTAGCCGATGTGGGCCGCGGGGTGGGGCAAGGGTGAGAGCGGGCGCAGCTCGCATAAATGCACACGCGAGTACTTGCACGCGGTCAGAGGCACCACCTGTTACAGGCTGTGGGTGGAGCACTCCAGCCTGGGAGTCAGGGCACCACGGTGGCAGCAGCCCCGATCTGCCATGCCAAGGGTGCTATTCAGCCTCCCGTGTCCCCTCTCCGAGTGAGCCTCAATTTCCTCTTGTGCAAAGAGGGGGCAGTGACCTATACGGTTTTCCCAGCTGTGCCACTGTGGGGTTCTCACCAAACCGGACTTTGCAATGACTCAGGGATACCACCCATGCTTTGCTGCCTTTGACCCACGTCCAAGAGTCCCCCCTGCGCTTCAAATCCCCACGGGGAAATAAGGTAGTTAGATATACCAGCACCTTGGGTTGGAGCGGCCCCTCCCCCGTCCGCCATGTCCTCACCGCATTCTGCCTGGAGGCGCCCACCTAGTAATCACCTTTGTGCCCTGAGCCCTGGGGGTGTTCCCGAGCAAACGGAGAAACCCACCTCAGACACCTACGTGACTGCCAGGCTTGCCCCGTGGGTCTCAGTGGTCACTCTTGGCTCTGTCTCCCCACTCCCATCGCCATCCCCCATGAGCTTCCCGCCCCCCCCCCCCCCCAGACCTGGCCAGGCCCAAGCTAGGGGCCGGGATCGATCGAGCCCCCGGGGTCACGTGACCAGAGCTGGGGGCTCCTGTCTGAGCACTCCAGCTTCTTCTCCCCAGGTGCCCATCGGAGGGAAAGATGGCTGATGCGCAGAACGTCTCGCTGGACGGCCCGGGGAGTGTGGGGGCCGTGGCCGTGCCTGTGGTCTTTGCCATCATCTTCCTGCTGGGCACAGTGGGCAACGGGCTAGTGCTGGCCGTGCTGTTGCAGCCCAGCCCCAGTGCCTGGCAGGAGCCCGGCAGCACTACGGACCTGTTCATCCTCAACCTAGCGGTGGCCGACCTCTGCTTCATCCTGTGCTGCGTGCCTTTCCAGGCCGCCATCTACACACTGGACGCCTGGCTCTTTGGGGCCCTCGTTTGTAAGACGGTGCACCTGCTCATCTACCTCACCATGTACGCCAGCAGCTTCACGCTGGCCGCGGTCTCGGTGGACAGGTGCGCTGCATCTGGGGCCCGGCTCGGGTGGGCTGAACAAATCTCTTAGGAAGGAGCACACCCCGCCAGGGTGCGGTCACACCTGCTTTCGCGGTTCGACACTTGGGGTGCAACCCAGGCTCACTCTCGAGCTGACGACCCCCCCCCCCACCCCCCGGGGCAAGCCCCTTCCCTCCGAGCCTCTAAGCCAACCCGGCTAGGGGCCAGGCACCGCTCTAAGCGCCGGGCGTGTGGGTTCCCTTCACCCCCGCAGTTCACCCTGCTAGGCTGGTCGCGCCGTCGCTCCGGCTGTCCGGACGCGGAAGGCCAGGCCGCCGGCCCAGAGGTGCGGCCGCAGCGTCCACGCGGGGGCCAGGGCGCGGGTGTGGGCCGCCTGCCCTCCCGCCTGCCGTGCTGACCCGGCGCCCGCCCGCAGGTACCTGGCCGTGCGGCATCCGCTGCGCTCGCGGGCCCTGCGCACGCCGCGCAACGCCCGCGCCGCCGTGGGGCTCGTCTGGCTGCTGGCGGCCCTCTTCTCGGCGCCCTACCTCAGCTACTACGGCACCGTGCGCTACGGCGCGCTGGAGCTCTGCGTGCCCGCCTGGGAGGACGCGCGCCGGCGCGCCCTCGACGTGGCCACCTTCGCCGCCGGCTACCTGCTGCCCGTGGCCGTGGTGAGCCTGGCCTACGCGCGCACGCTGCGCTTCCTGTGGGCGGCCGTGGGCCCCGCGGGCGCGGCGGCGGCGGAGGCCCGGCGCAGAGCCACGGGCCGCGCGGGGCGGACCATGCTGGCGGTGGCCGCGCTCTACGCCCTCTGCTGGGGCCCGCACCACGCGCTCATCCTCTGCTTCTGGTTCGGCCGCTTCGCCTTCAGCCCGGCCACCTACGCCTGCCGCCTGGCCTCGCACTGCCTCGCCTACGCCAACTCCTGCCTCAACCCGCTCGTCTACGCGCTCGCCTCGCGCCACTTCCGCGCGCGCTTCCGCCGCCTGTGGCCCTGCGGCCGCCGCCGCCGCCGCCGCTGCCGCCACGCCCGCTGCCCTCCCGGCGCCCGCCGCACCCACCGCCGCGTCCGCCCCGCCACCGCGGGCCCTGCCGGTTGCCCCGGGGACGCCCGGCCTCGCGGGAGGCTGCCGGCGGCCGGCGGCCGGGGCGGGGGGCCCGGGGAGGAGCCCGCCCGCGTCGGAGAGGCCGGGCGAGCCTCGTCGGCCCCGGGACCGGAATAAACCCGGTCCGCCTCCACTCTGCCGGATGACCGTCTTTCCGTCATTCCGCTTCCCCCCCCCCCCCCAGGGCACGACGGCGACGAGGGGACGCGCCAACGCCAGGGGTCCTCTGAGACGCACTGGCCGAGCTGGGGCCCCAGCCCCCGTGGATGCCCCTGGGCGGTGAAATTGGGTCACCCCCGCGAAGCGCAGCCCCCTGGCCAGGCAGCCCCCAGACTCTGTCCACAGCCGGTCTGGCGGGAGGGCCGTTCCTCTGCCCGCCCTTCCAACCCGGTCAGCACCTTCTAGGCCCTGCTTCCTCAACCACCCTTTGCGAAGCCGCTTCTCCCTTCCAGGCTGTGTGGCCTGGGTCATGTATCCCTAGCAGCTGATTTAGCAAAGAGTCGTGAAGCATTTTCTGTGCATCTTACGCGGTGCTACGTTCTTCAATCTCATTATCGAAGCAGCTTTGCAAGGTAGATACGTAATTAGCTCCCTTTCTGCAGATGTAGAAACCAAGAATCAGAGAGGTTTAGGAATTTGGGGGGGTCTGTCTGAGTCGGTGGAGTGTGTGACTCTTGATCTCGGGATTGTGGGGTGGAGCCCCATGCTGGGTGTAGATATTACTTAAAAATAAAATCTTCAAAAAAAAAAAAAGAAGAAGAAGAAGGAGAAAGAAAGAAAGAAAGAAAGAAAGAAAGAAAGAAAGAAAGAAAGAAAGAAAGAAAGAAAGAAAAAGGTTTAGTGATTTGTCCAAGCTCACATAGCTAGTGTTTGGCAGAAGTTGGATTCAAACCCACCGCTATTTAACTTGTTCTGCTCAGTGGAACGGCCTTCTCCACTTGGGGGCCTCGGCTCTCAGTTTCCAAGGTTTCCAAGGTTTTCCTTGGTTCTTCCTGACTCCTGATCCTGCACCGGCCCTCTTCCCTAAACCAGCAGCTCCCACGTTTGACTCGATGTCTGGAAATCTCAGAGAGTTCCCAGTCCTCTTCTTTGGGACAGTTCTGTTCAGTACTTGGGCCGGCAAGTCCTGATGGGCTTGTCCCAGCTACCGAGTCCCAGGTCCACGGCCTGACCCAAGCCCCTTGCATTATTTTTTTCAGCCATTTGGTGCTCCCAGATCAGGTGAGAAACGGAGCCCCACTCGGGTCCCAGCTGGCCTCCCAGCAGTCCCGGCTGCCCTGTGGCCCCCTCCCTCCCGTCCATGCACACAGCAGGGTAGTCGGTGACTGTGGAAACCTCCTAATTAACCAATAAATCAGTCCTGACGGTTGCAGAACTACCCAGTTCCCTCCCTCCCCCGCCGCCTCACCACATGCCAATAATATATATTAGCTTCAGGCTGAGGCCTAAGATCTTAACGGCCTCCTCGTCCCCCTGGCACGCCTTCCGGCTGCCGGGCACCCTGGGAAGGTCCCTCGCTGACAGTAGGCGGCTGCTGAGTCCTCCTCGCTGCCTGCCACCTGCCGCAGACCCAGGGGTCAGTGTCGGTCACCCTTCACACGGGGAGGCTGAGACCAGCTGGGGGAAGTGGCTGCTTCAAGGGCCCAATCGCAGGGGCCTGACACCTGGGCCAGCATCCCTTCTCGCACATGTCTGCTAGGGTTCCCACGGCTGACTCAGGCCACAGCAGTGGGAGTGTTTCCGGGACGGCAGGGGCGCGATGCTGCCCGCTTCTGCAGCACCCAGCACGGCCTCTACCTCCCTGAGGCCCTCACTCACAGCTCCGCTGGCTCGCCTGTGCCTCGCAGACAAGAGATAACACCTCCCTCTTCAGAAGGGAAAACTGAGACTCCAGGAGACGAGGTAGCTTGGTCAAAGTCAAATGGCAAATTCGCGGCAGAGCTGGGATCCTAACTGGGCCGGACAGAAGGCTCTCATGGCAGGCCAGGCACTGGGAGAACATCTAAGACTATCTGAAGTTCACCGCGTGACACTGGTGAGTGCCTACGGAGGAGAATGGGGAGAGGGGCGCCTGGGTGGCTCAGTCGGTTAAGCGTCCGACTTCGGCTCAGGTCATGATCTCGCAGTTCGTGGGCCCGCCTCGGGCTCTCAGCACAGAGCCTGGAGCCTGCTTCAGATTCTGTGTCTCCTTCTCTCTCTGTTCCTCCCCTGCTCACGCTCTGTCTCTCTCTCTCTCAAAAATAAACAAAGACTAAAAAGAAATTAAAAAAAAAAAAGTGTCTGACTTCCACTCGGGTCATGATCTCACTGTTCGTGAGTTGGAGTCCCACGTTGGACTCAGCGCTTGGGATTATCTCTCCCCTTCTCTCTCTGACCCTTACCCGGTTCGCTTGCTCTCTCTCTCTCTCTCTCGCTATCAATCAATAGAAGAGGAAGCCCAGAAGCCCCAACTAATGGAGGACAGTATAGCCCAGACCAGAGTAGGCACAGAACAGGTATTTGGATACTTGAAGAAGGAGATGACCCTTTCTTTCCTTCTTTCCTTTACCCCCCAAACATTTAAGTGCTTTGCCTAAAGCTATGCCACGAGGGGGAGACAGAGAGGGCAGGAGTTTGACCCGGTCCCTGCCTTCCAGGAGTTCTCAGTCTAGCTGGAGAGACGCATATCAAAAGAAGAAACGAGAGCACCACGTGATGGGGCCAGAACAGGAGAACACCCACAGTTCTGAACGGGCGCAGAGGAGGAAACTCCTGCCTTCCTGAGCAAGCCAAGTAGGAGACCCACAGGAGTTAATACGCATTTTATTATCCCATGTAATATGCATCTTCCTAAAAGAAAGGTGAAAAGGGCCTGCCAGGTGGAGCAACAGCCCATGCCAAGGCTGGTGCAGCTGGGAGCGGTCGCGGGCTTGCGCAGCCGAAGCAGGGCAGGCTGAGGCCTGGGAGGCCAGGAAGCTGGGTGCAGTGAGATCCCGCAGCCTCCTGGGCCAGCTGGGGAGCAAGAACTTCATCCTTCAGGCAGGTGGTGATGCCATTGAAGGGTTTCAGGACGGGCCCCGTCAAGCATGTGGTCAAATAGCCCCCAGCATTTCTGTGCAGAGGCTGGGCTAGAGATGCCAGGCAGGCAGCAAAGAGCACAATCCAGGGGGTGCTCCAAGAGCCCCTGGCCGGGGAGGTTGCCGTCAAGGGCCTGGCCTACGGCTGGGAAATTGTTTTGCCCTGGATTTGGCAGGAAGATTGGTGGCCTGCTGCTGGGCTCGGGCCTGGCCTCGGAGGCTCCTGGGTCTGCTTCAGGGGGCTGATGAAATGCTTGGAAGATAGTCGTAGGATTTCGGTTAGGAGAGAGCTGTGAGTCCTGTAGGGCCACAGGCAGGCGCCGGGGGCTAGAGGACAGGCTGAATGAGCCCTGGCCATCCTCCGAGGCCCAGAAGAATCCACCAACCCGAGCCCCCTGCAGGATCTCAGGCTGAGCCTGAGGCAGCCTGGGGGTCCTGGCAGGAGCTTAGTGGGAGGGAGGTTTGAACTCTGCAGTCTCCTTCCCTTCCTATTTGTGCAAACCTCTTAGGGATGGGCCCGCAGCGCTCACGCCTTAGCACCTGCTAGGCACAGACTCTTCTGCCAGAAAAAAAAAGGCAGAAGCATGGGGGTAGGGGGGAGCCCGGAAGACCGTAACCCGGCTTGGGCAAGCAGAGAAGACTTCCCAGGGGAGCTGGTGCCCAGGCCAAGTCCTGAAGTGGGAGTTAATTAGGGCAGATGGCAAAGGGAAAGACGGAAGAACACCCATGTGCACGGGCCACCCGGAGTCAGGCACAGCGTGAGGGGCCAGGGGCCTGGGACAGGGTATGGGGGAGCCTCAGCAGGAAGGGAGGTGGGAGAGGTGGGGACAGTTGCAAAGGATTCTGTAAATGTTGTCTGAAACTGAGGCTGCCCTTTGTCCTGAGGGCAACAGGGAGCCACCGAAAGGTTGTAAACAAAAGGGTAAATTTACCAGATTTACCCTTTAGGGAACTTTCTGGCTGCAAGGCAGGCTTTCAGGGGGGTGGGGGCAGAAGGGGGGGTGGGGCAGGGAGACCAGTGAGGAGACTGGCGTGAGAATCTGCATAGATGAAAGCATCCAAGATGTTGACAGTGGGTAAGGAGGTATGGACAGACAGGACAACCACTTAGAAGGTACAGTCATTGGGACTTGGTGACTAAATGTTGGGGGGTGTCTCAGATGACATCCCGGACTTCTGGCTTGGGCTACTGGGGGTGGCAGTGGGGATAACAGGGGCACAGGCTTGAGGGGGAAACGTGCTGAGACTTCAGGGCCATGGGGGGGGTATGGTAGGGGGTGTCCACAGGGCACCTGCTACGCTCAGGCCTTGTACTTGGCCCTGGATTGTGTCTCATCTGCTTTAGAATTTGGAGATGGAGAAACTGAGGCTCAGAGAGATTAAGTAACTTGCCCAAGATCACAGAGCTAGCCCCAAACAGAGCTGGGTCTACCTTGGGCCTGATTTCGGTTCCACGGTCTTTAGAGAGAAGAGGCAGGAAGGGGTTGGCTGAAGCAGAGGGAGGAACTTGAATGTGCAAAGGTGACCCCCAGCCTCACCCCGCCCTGTGTAACAACTGTAGCCAGGGCTAAAACTCGGTCCTGGGGAGGGTGGGCGAGGTGAGGGCCCTGGCACAGCTACTGAACCCCTCACCGGCTTCAGGTTGGCAGGAACAGCATCATCTATCAACTTCGAGGTGTGTGCCTGGGGACATAAATGCCAATTAACCGCCCCGAGACTTCCTGTTAATGAACATCAGTTCCTCAGCCCTGATGCAGGGCTCATTTGTGAGCCGCTGGCTGGATCCAAGGAGGCACGAGGCCGGAGAAACGGGCGGTGCAGGGGTGGGATTGTGTCCGGGGTGAGAGGACAAGACTCTGATTTATGGAGGCATCTGCTTACCGCCAGGTTGTTTTAGGGGCTCAGGCTCTGTGTAGGGGTGATACCGAGGCAGGAGGGGGGGTGGCGTGGAGGGATGGGGGGGACAAGGGTACCAGCTTGGAGTACCTGAGACTTAGGGGCCATTGGGGGGTATGGTAGGGGATGCCGGGGAGGGTGCCGGCCCGAGCATCTCATGGACCTGCCAGGTCCAATCAGAGAGGCGGCACAGCGCAAGGGTCAAGGCCCGGACTTTGAGGGGCGCCTGGGTGGCTCAGTCGGTTAAGTGTCCGACTTCGGCTCAGGTCATGATCTCGCGGTTCGTGAGTTCGAGCCCCGCGTCGGGCTCTGTGCTGACAGCTCAGAACCTGCAGCCTGTTTCGGATTCTGTGTCTCCCTCTCTCTCTCTCTCTGACCCTCCCCCGTTCATGCTCTATCTCTCTCTGTCTCAAAAATAAATAAACGTGAGAAAAAAAAAATAAGGCCCGGACTTTGAGCCACACTGTCAGGTTTGAATCCTGCCTCCTGCACTTCACGTCTCTGACCTCTCTATGCCTCGGTGACCCGCAGAACTGAGCTCTGTCTGAGCCAGGTCCCAATCGAGGCAGACCACCCTGGGGTGCTCACTGGCTGCTACCAACTGTATGCGACGTTGTCAGGGCTTCCCAGGCAGGTCCCCGTCTCCAGCACACCCCTCACAATCGAGCTGAGGAGGCACGACTTACCCACCTGTGCCCCTCTGGGCGCGCTGACCACCAAGTGCTATCCTCCCAGGCTTTCAGAGTGGGAGAGAGTCACCAGGCTGGCATGGACCAATCACAGGGACAAGAGGACACCCTGGTGCCTGGGCTGGGGCTTCGGGAAAGATGCCTTTGCTTCCCTGAGCCTGTTTCTTTATGTATAAAACGAGTTGATCATACCTCCCTGAAACGCTGAGGCCTCAGTGTTCACTTGAGAGCGAGCCAGTGTCCGGGGGGGGGGGGGGGTTGGGGCTGTGTGTGATTCCCTTCGGGAGGCAGAGCTGGGGCGGGGGTGGGGAGCCAGGGACTTTGTTGGGATTGCCCGGGCATCAGTCCAGCTTCCTGACCTCCTAACCTTGCCTTGGGCTCCATAGCTGAAGCAGTCTGGGAAGCAGACTGGTAGGAAAAGGGCCAGACCCTCCCTACACCCGAGACTGGTCATGGAGACTGAGACGTCCCCTAGTAGGGACCATCGTCCGTTCATCCCGACTGAGTCCCGGGGGACACGGGTGGACATTGGCACTTTGGAAATCTTGGCAGAGATTATGTTAGACCTGGGCTGGGCCCCGGCAAGCTACTTTCTCTCTCTGAGCCTCAATTTTGTGCATCTAGAAAATGGTGGCAGCAATATGTTGGCTATCTTACATTTTCTAGCAAACACTAAATCAAAGGACTTGTATTAAGGGCCTGCTGGCACGTAGTAGGAGCTCAGCCAATGTCCTCGCCCTTAGTTTTAGGAAACTCTGCTTCTGAGAAGGCTCTAATTTCAGGCATGGTGGAAACAGCGCGAGCGTTGGGGGTGGGCCCAGGTTCGAGCCCAGCTGCCCTCTGGCAAAGCCGTATTTTTTCAAAAATCAAAAGCAGCAGCAAGGCTAGTTATCTCGACGGATGGTTGTGAGAACGTGTGAATATTCTCCTCCAAGCACTTAACCTCTGTTTGCCGGGGTTTTTGTCATTTTGTTCACTGCTGTATTCCCACCTAGAACATTGCCTAGACCATAGCCAGTGTTCAATAAGTATTTATTTTATTTTATTTTTTACATGTATTTATTTTTGAGAAACAGAGTGAGACAAAGCGTGAGCGGGGGAGGGGCAGAGAGCCAAAGAGACATAGAATCCGAAGCAGGCTCCAGGCTCTGAACAAGCGGTCAGCACAGAGCCTGATGCGGGGCTCGAACCCACAAACTGTGAGATCATGACCTGAGCCGAAGTCGGACACACAACTGACTGAGCCACCCAGGCGCCCGACAATAAGTATTTCTAATGTGAATGAAACGTGAGGTATAAAGCAAAGGACCCGACCCCGAAGGTGACATCAAAGGACGTGGATTTCTTCTTTCTGCCTGCCCCCACGTCCTCCCCTCTTCCTGCTCCACAACCCCCCACCCCGCCCCTGCCTGCAACTCAGTAACTCCCAGAGCAGCCGGTAATAGAATTAACGCCTGTGCCCGTAACCTCTGCAGAGTTCCCCATCCTACCCCCCCTGCCCAGCTCAGCCAGCTTAGGGCCCACTTGTGTGCTTTCTGACTCACGCCAATGTCTGGCGCTGACTTTGACTGGCTGGCTCTTCAGACAGACTTGGGGTTGCAGACATTTCCTGGCTGGAAATGGGGTAAGGCAGATTGGCTGACTGCCTAGCGGTCTGGCAAGGGTTTGATGACTGGCCTATCGGGCTGGGGAGGGAGTGGACCATAGCCCCTTCACTCGTCCCAGTGACCCATTCTCCTGGTTTTGTGGCTACAGGGCCAGGAGTGGGTGGGTGAGGCCAGGAGGAGGCTGGAGGGATGCATCCTGCTCTCCAGGTGGGGATGGCTTGGTCCAGGCCAAGGACTGTCTAGGAGTCAGCCAGTGAGTCTCTGTCAGGCTGTTCTAGAAACACCTGAAGTCATCTCAGGGCAATTTCATAAAGTCCCAGAACCCTCCACCCTCTCAGCTCTGCCAGTGCAAAGCAGGCTGCCCTGGGAGATGGCTGGTCTCAGAAGTACCTAGGTACCCGAGTGCCTAGGATGCCCTTGGCATGTCTCCTACCCCTTTGCTCCCTAAGTTCTTTTTTTTTTTATTCTTTTTTAATTTGTAAGTGTTTATTGTATGTATTTATTTTTATAATTTTTTTATTGTTTATTATTTTTGAGAGAGAGAGAGAGAGAGAGAGAGACTGAGAGCAAGCAGGGAAGGGGCAGAGAGAGAGAGGGAGACACAGAATCGGAAGCAGGCTCCAGGCTCTGAGCGCTCAGGACAGAGCCCCACGCGGGGCTCGAACTCACAGACTGCGAGATCATGCATGACCTGAGCTGTACTCGGCCGCCCAACTGACTGAGCCACCCAGGCGCCCCTAAGTGGTTTGTTTGTTTTTTTTAATGTTTATTTGTTTTTGAGAGAGAGAGAGAGACAGAGTGCCAGCAGGGGAGGGGTAGAGAGAGAAGGAGACACAGAATCGGAAGCAGGCTCCAGGCTCCTTCCTAGCTGTCAGCGCAGAGCCCAGCAGGAGGCACCAACCTACTAATCTCGAGATCGTGACCTGAGGCGAAGCGGCACACTTGACCCGCGGAGCCACCCAGGCGCCCCTGCTCCCGAAGTTCTGTAGCAAGGGTTCCTAACTTTTTCTGAGTGTGGACCCTGCTGCGAATGAAAGCTATGGCCACTTTTATCGGAAACACACATGCACACCCTTCACACAAAATCTTGCACAGTTTCTGGGGGTTCGTGCCTCTCCGAGAGCCCATTTATTGAACCCCTTAGCCCTGAAGCTGACAAACAGCTTCAACTCTCTCCAGGGTGATCGCCCCAGGGGTAGGGTGTGGTATGGAGGCCCAGAGGGGCGGGTCCCAAGAGAATGGGCCCACTGAGTTTGAGGTCCATGCCCTCCCACCCCTGCCTCCCCTTTTGCCTTGACCCTCTCCTGCCCAGCCCCACCCCCGGGCTCATGGGCCAAGGGGCTTGTGTGTAGGCACCAGCCCCAGCAGAGCCTCTAGTGAGGGCAAAGTCAAACGTGCTCCTGGACCTGAGTGGGCAGGGTTCCTCAGAGGCAGCAAAGCCGCCCACCCTCGTACTTCTCGCACTCCCCTCTCCTCACTCCGCCCCTCGCTCCTTGCCTCTCACAGCGCGCCCCTCCCCTCAGCACTACAGTTCCCCTCAGCCCCGCCCTTCCCCACGGCGCCCCGCCCCTCGGCGCGCCCCTCCCATCGGCACCGCCCTCCCTCACGGCGCCCCTCCCCTCCGCGCGCCCCTCCCCTCAGCACTACAGTTCCCCTCAGCACCGCCCTTCCCCACGGCGCCCCGCCCCTCGGCGCGCCCCTCCCATCGGCACCGCCCTCCCTCACGGCGCCCCTCCCCTCCGCGCGCCCCTCCCGTCAGCACCGCCCACCCCCACGGCGCCCCGCCCCTCGGCACCTCCCTCCCTCCCGGCTCCCCTCCCCTCAGCACCTCCCTCCCTCACGGCGCCCCGCCCCTCCGCGCGCCCCTCCCCCTCAGCACCGCCCCCCTCCCCCCCGGCACCCCTCCCCTCAGCGCACCCCTCCCTCACGGGGCTCCTCCTCTCAGCGCGTTCCTCCCCTCCCTCAGCCACGTAGACCGGCAGTCCGTCTACTCCGCGGCAGCAGCTTGAGCTCCGGGGAAACTCGTTTGCTTCATCGGCCCCTCGCTCTCCCCAGTCTCGGGCCTAGCACGCTTTCCCTTCCCCACCCCTGCCGTCCTGGTGGGGCTTCTCCTCTCACAGGGTCCTGAAGGCGGCCCCCAGCCGGCATCTCCTACCCACACAGATCTTTTCTCTTCGGGGCCTGGGGAGCAGCTGGGCTCCGCGGGTTCAATTCCGATCTGATCAAGCTGGGCTTTGGGGGACAAGCTCCCTTCTGAAAAGTAGCCAGGGCCCCGGTGAGGTGAGAGGGCAAGCGGGGCAGAGCCAGGGTGGACGTGGATGGTGACGGGAGTGGGGGGGGGCGGGGGGAGTCTGTCTTTACTCCGCAGTCAGCGCCTTGGAGAGGGCCAGGCGGTGCCTCCCCCACCCCACCCCGCGTCCCCCCTCTTGTGGCAGACCCCTGCCGTGAGGCGCCCTGCCTTCGGCGGCGTGTCCACTGCCCACAACGCGGGCAGAGTCTGCTCCTGCAGGGGCAGGACTGGGGTACCTCCCTTACAGCGAGTCCTGCGCCTCCTCGAGTGCCTCAGTCTCCCGAGGCTGCAGCCACAGAGAGACGTCCACAAACTTGGTGGCTTAAAACAACACACATTTATTCTCTTACAGTTCTGGCGGTCAGAGTTCTCAAATCAGACTCACTGGGCTAAGGTCAAAGTGTCAGTAGGGCTGGCTCCCTCAGGGAGATCTGAGGGGAGCATCTCATTTCCTTGCCTTTTCTGGCTTCCGTGGGCGCCTGCGTTCCTCAGCTCTGACCCCTTCCCGCTGTGTCTCCTCCGTCCTCTCTGACCTGCTTTCCTGTCACTCGGGTCCCTGCGATTGCATCAAGCCCACCTGGGTAATCCAGGAGGGTCGCCTTGCCCAAAGACCGTTAATTTAACTATGTCTGCAAAGTCCCTTTTGCCCGATAAAGTCATGTTCACAGGTCCCTGGGGATAAGAACGCGGCCATCTGGGGCGGGGGAGGGGACCTCTATTCAGCCCACTACAACTAGGCTGCAGAAGGGACCACTCCGCCTGCTGGTATTTCAAAGGCTGGGAGAAAAAGGGTGGGCCTTTTCTGCCTTGGGTTCAGCAGGGTCCTTCCAAGCCTTGTATTTCTAAGGGCTGGGCTTCACCAACCCTCCCTTCCAACCGGAGACACTCCCTGCAATGTCTCCTTGAAAGTCAGGTGGCCAGTTGAAATCTAACTGCTGGTGAGGGGTTCAGGGCCAGCCAAGAAGCCCCCGAGGGTGCCTGCCTTCAGCCCACACCCCGCTGGCTGTGACAAGCCCACGGCCCAGAAGGGACACAGAGAAGGCTCTGGGGCCTGCCGCGGGGGGCAGGGAGGCCGCGAGACGAGTGAGGCCCGCTAGGACAGCGCGTGTCGTGTCGGCCGGAGCTCAGGTGTGGCTGCTGTGCTGTGGGAGCGGAGGGGGAAGCTGGGGGCTGTGGTCCCCGCCCACAGAGATGACAGAGACCGTGGCTGGGAGCGGCGCCGAAGTCACGGAGCCTCTGTGAGAGTGCGTCTCTGCCCTGTAGCATCTGGGGGCAAGGCCTCACCAGACACGTGTGGCTCCAAAGTCCCAGGTTCGGGCTTTTCCTTTGTGATGAGAGAGCAGCGGGGGCAGGGGGAGGGCAGCGGCGGCAGAGCAGGAAGGCGGGGAGCCTCTCTTGCTACCTCTTCTCCGTGTTCTGCATCTGCAAGCTGAGGGACGTGAAGCTGGCCAGGAGGTCGGTCACCTCATCCACCTGTGGGACAAAACCACGGCTCTGTCACGGGTGCCACGACGGGCCCAGCTGTCTCGGCCCCCGATCTCCACCCTGATGCCACAGACTCGGGAGGGTAGGCGTTGTCTCCTGGGGCACGTGGTGGCTTCACCGACTGTGGAGCAGCTGTCCGATCGATAGTCCTGGACTCCAGCTGGTCTCAGACTGTCCCCGAGAGAAGGGCCACAAGTGGCGTCAAAGGACGCAGACGGGGCTTCGAGGTCCACAGGGGGCTACAGCCCCCCAGCCGCGGCCTCTTTCTACTCTGAACGTCCAGCTGTAGCACAGCAGAGCGGCACCGGCCCCGAGGCTCCCGCCAGGCCCTGGGTCTGGCCCTGGCGCCGCAGCTCACCTGCTCTCTGGTGCTCGTCATCTGGAGGCGGGTGCAGAGGTCGTCCAGCCGTTCCCGCTGCTCGTGCCGCCCCAGGCGCTCCAGGTACTCCCTCAGCATCTGGATGATCTGGAACAAGGGGCCGGGCTGAGTTGCTGGGGGTCTCGCTAGGTGGCAGAGAGAGAGAGCTGCCGCCGCCGCCGCCGCGAAGCCCAGTGGAGCGGTGGCCGGATGGGGTCGGTGTGAAGCAACCCAGGCGCCTGGGTGCGCCCGGGCAGGCGTGTCTGTCTGTGGTCCGGGCGGCACCTGTCCGGCGCTTGTTTGTGCCGTTGGCCCAGCGTGAAGGGCACTCACCTGCTTCACCTCCAGCCGCACAGCCTCCAGGCACTGGGAGTGGCCCTCCTGCAGGATGTTCAGCTTTGACTTGGCCAGGTGCAGGGGCGTGCGGCCAGCTCGGTCCAAAGCATCCACACGGGCCCCTGCGGGAGCAGGCGGAGGTGAGCGCGCTGGGGGTGAGGGCGAGAGAGGAGGGCGAGGGGGCAGGGAGCACGTACCTCCTCGCAGCAGTGTAGTGATGACGGGGACATGGTTGGTGCAGGCCGCTGAGGAAGAAGAACAGGGACCTGAGAGTCCGGGACACCAGGGCCTGGCCCTGTGTGCCAGCTTGGCTGCAGTCGCTGGGACTGTGCCTCCAGGTGTGCCTGCACCAAGGCAGCAACGGGGCGGGTCCAACTCCCTCCCCGTTCAGCTAGGGAGACCGAGGCTTGGGGATGGGACCTGCTGCACCGCGAGCCATAGTGTGGGTCGGCCACGGGGCAGCAACAGGCTTCAGGTCTCACCTTCCCTAGCAGAGCTCTGCTGAGCCATTGAGGTTGCTAAAGCAGCTGTGCTCAGGACCCAGCCAACCGGTGACCCAAGGGGGAGTCCATGAGAGGCAGACTGGGGGGTGGTGGTGGCCTCGGGGGCTCGAGCTCTCCCCAGATGATAGGAGATCCTGCTGGGAACTTACAGACAGGCCCCCGGGCTCTCCATCAAAGGAGCCTATCTGTGCCGCAGAGAAAGGTGTCCTGGAGGCTTACCCAGGTGCAGCGGTGTATTCCCCAGCCCATCTCGCTGGTTGGGATCAGCCCCGTGGTCCAGGAGCAGCTGCACTGGAAACAGGAAAACCCACAAGGACTCTAACCGCCACCCTACCTAGCTAAAGAGGCTTCCTCAAAGTGTGGAATATTGAAAGCAAATACGGTTCTCTAGGTTGTTTCATACATCCGTTCATTCGTTCGTTCGTTCATTCATTCATCCACTTACTCACAGGGTTCATGTGCAGGATTCTGAGGGCCAGGAACTAAGGATTCTGGGAGCGCCTCCTGGCCCATGCAGGTTTGAAAAGACTGAGATTTTTTTTTAATTTTTCAAATTTATTTATTGAGAGAGAGACAGCACGAGCTGGGGAGGAACATAGAGACAGGGACACAGAATCTGACGCGGGCTCCAGGCTCTGAGCTGTCAGCACAGAGCCCGACGCCAGGTTCAGACCCATGAACCATGAGATCATGATCTGAGCCAAAGTCAGACGCTTGACTGACTGAGCCGCGCAGGCACCCAGAAAAGACTGAGATTTTTAAGGGTTAGAGAATGTTCTTCCGGGGCGCCTCAGTTGGTTAAGTGTCCAACCTTGGTTTCGGCTCAGGTCACGATCTCACGGTTCACGGTTTGTGAGATCAAACCCTGCATTGGGCTCTGTGCTGATAGCGTGGACCCTGCTTGGGATTCTCTCCTGCTGGCTCACTCTCTCTCTCTCAAAAATAAACATTTAAAAAATTTTTTTTAACATTTATTGATTTTTGAGACAGAGAGAGATAGAGCATGAATGGGGGAGGGTGAGAGAGAGAGGGAGACACAAAATCTGAAACAGGCTCCAGGCTCTGAGCTGTCAGCACAGAGCCCGACGCAGGGCTCGAACTCACGGACCGCGAGATCATGAGCTGAAGTCGGCCGCTTAACCGACTGAGCCACCCAGGTGCCCCTCAAAAATAAACATTTTAAAAAAAGATGGGGCGCCTGGGTGGCTCAGTCGGTTGAGCGTCCAACTTCGGCTCGGGTCATGATCTCGCAGTTCAGGGGTTCGAGCCACACATTGGGCTCTGTGCTGAGAGCTCAGAGCCTGGAGCCTGCTTCGGATTCTGTGTCTCCCTCTCTCTCTGCCCCTTCCCTGCTCATGCTGTCTCTCTCTCTCTCTCTCTCTCTCTGTCAAAAATAAATAAACATTTAAAAAAATAATAAAAGAAAATAAAAAAAGAAATTTCTTCCAACAGCAGTGGCTACTAGTAAGGGCTCTCAAGGACATTTTTTGCTCTTTCCACAGTCAAGTGCCATAGTGGGAATTAAGCCAGTAGAAGATGCTGAACATCCCCCTCCCTGAGAGTCTCTATGCCCTCTCAAAGGTGGGTTGTGGTATTGAGGGCTTATCAGTTACCCAGATGGATGTGCAGGCAGACTTAACTCATGTGACAAGGCCAGGTTGAGCCGCATGCCACATACAGAAACCAATGCAAGAGGTACCTTAGACCTAAATGTACCTTAGACCTAAATGTAAAAGCTGAAAGTCTTTTGAAAGGCTGGTAGAAGAAATCAAGAGAGTAGCTCTACGACCTGGGGATAGGCAAGGTGACAGAAATCCTTAAATAGGTCAAAGAAATGCTAACCATTAAAAAGAAAAGATCGATAGATTGGGTTCATTAAAATTAAGAACTTGGGTTCACTGGGGTGCCTGGGTGGCTCGGTCGGTTAAGCGTCCGACTTCGGCTCAGGTCACGATCTCACAGTTTGTGGGTTTGAGCCCCGCATCGGGCTCTGTGCTGACGGCCCAGAGCCTGGAGCCTGTTTTGGATTCTATGACTCCCTCTCTCTCTGCCCCTCCCCCACTCACACCCTGTCTCCGACTTCGGCTCAAGTCATGACCTCGTGGCTCATGGGTTCGAGCCCCACGTCCAGCTCTGTGCTGACAGCTCAGAGCTCAGAGCCTGCTTCGGATTCTTTGTCTCCCTCACTGTCTGTCCCTCCCCTGCTCGCGTTCTGTCTCTCTTAAAAATAAATAAACACTAAAAAATTAAAAAAACAAAACAAAACAGGAAAACGAACCTATGGTACTCAAGGTCTACGTGGGGCTAAGGAGCAGAAAGATAGGCTGCCAGGGTGCTGAAAATATTCTTTTCTTTCCTTTTTTTTAAAGTAGCCTCTACACCCAATGTGGGGCTCAAACTCACGACCCTGTAGAGCTCGAAGGATCACGACCTTGATCATGTGATCAAGAGTCACACGCGCTACTCACTGAGCCAGGCAGGCACCCGTGTTAATCTTCTTTAGCTTGATCTGGGTGGTGCATACATACAGAAAGCTCACCGTTCATGAGTTAAACCACATCCAAAAATGACTCTTAAAAGGGGGAGGGAGGGGCTCCCCTGCTGCTGCGCTTGGCGCTGAGTAAATGTCGCCTGAACGTCTTGGAGGCCTGGCCCCAACCACAGAGTCAATCGTATTCTTTCCCCTTTCTGGCAGTGCTAGTTCCACAGGCCGAGGGAGTGAGGAGGCCCCCACCCCCCACCCCCAGCACCTCTAGAGAGAGGCTGCTTGCCCAGCTCCCCTCTCCCCTCCCTCCCCGGGACTCACCGATCCGGTCATTGCCATTGCAGGAGGCAAAGTGCAGAGCTGTGCGGCCCTTGTCATCAGCTGCACAGGGATCCGTGCCATCTTCCAGCAGCTGCTGCACTGACATCGCCAAGACAGAGGGAGGGAGGGCGACAGAGAGGTAGTGTTAGTTATGCTGCAGCCCCTGGGGGTGAACGCGGATGCTCAGGGGACCCTGCAGGTAAGGCACTGATAAGCCATGGGAGAGCGAGCTCTTCCTGGATGCCGGCCTTACAGGGAATGTCATGACAAGGGACTTACTCTCCTGAGGGCACAACTGGGAATCCCCGATTCGGGCTGCTCAAACTACGTCTAGGGTTAGAACATCACAGAAGGATCTTGGCCCTCAGCGTCAGGAGTTCTCGAATCACAGAAATCCCCGGCACACAGACTTTGGCCCCACATCCATTTGGATACACACCCTTTCCAGTTGGACACAGCAGCCCAAGCTGCGGGGCAGCGCTCACTTTGCTCCTGGGAGGTGGCCTTTTAGAGTGAGCGGCTAGAGCACAGGTTTGGAGCCACAAAGACTAAGTCCCAGGCTAAGCTGGGTAACGAAGAAAGGAGTACGTTGCCAACGGCACGGGGCAGTGGAAAGAGCGGGGCTCAGAGCAGGAAGGCCTGAATCTGGGTCCCAATTCACCGGCAAATGGGAATAATCTCCGCCCTGCCAATCTCCAGAGCTGCTGTAATAACAATAATGGATATGAAATTTCTTCGTTGCAAAGTATGGAGCCATTATAAAATGTGAGGCATTATGTGACACGTGTGTGCCCAGCTGAAATGGAGAAATTGCTGCCAAACATCATTTTAGAGCAACTGACATTTTTAGTCTCCGCCAGCGAACCTCTCAAGGACTCCAGACGAAGCCCGGAATCTCCTCCTCCTCCTTCACTTCAAGCTCAGGGAGCCACGCCATCATCCGCGGGTCCTCAGTGCCCAGTTCACCTCGCCTGCTCTGACATTAAAACGCCGCGCTGGTTTTGGATATCGTCCCCCTACGCCGAGCACTCATTTTTTGGGGGGGGAGGGAGGGGGGAGGTTTATTTTGGAAAGGGGATCACTTTATATTCTTTTTCTTGAATTATATTGTGGGTTTTTTGTTTCGTGCATCTTACTTAATACTTAGGATCGAGACGGGATTTGCGCAGCTCCAGGATCGCTGTTGACTAACCGAATGAAGGTGGTAGGAAAAGGATTAGGAGAGTGGAAGGGAAGTAAGGGCTTCAAGCCATCTCAGTACATTCACCAAAAGACAACCCGTATCAAAGAGATAAGACAAAGCTAAAAGAGTCCATTCTCTTTGGTGATTTGTGCAGGTATGGTCTTTTTGGTTGGTTGGTTGGTTGGTTTCTTTCTTTCTTTTGAGAGAGAGGGAGAGAGAGAGAGAGAACGCAAGGGGGGAGGAGGCAGAGGGAGAGGGAGAGAGAGAGAGAAAGAGAAAGGAAGGGAGTCTCAAGCAGGCTCCACGCTCAGCGGGGAGCCCCATGTGGGGCTTGATTCCATGACCCTAGGATCGTGACCTGGACGGAAATCAAGAGTCAGATGCTCAACTAACCAACCGACTGAGCCACGTAGGTGCCCTGGGCAAGTCCAGTCTTTTTGGAGAGCGCTACAGCAGTATCTACCAGAAGCCATCAAAATATGCATATCTTGGGGCGCCTGGGTGGCTCAGTCGGTTAAGCATCCGACTTCGGCTCAGGTCATGATCTCGCAGTCCGTGAGTTCAAGCCCCGCGTCAGGCTCTGTGCGGACAGCTCAGAGCCTGGAGCCTGTTTCAGATTCTGTGTCTCCCTCTCTCTCTGACCCTCCCCCGTTCATGCTGTCTCTCCCTGTCTCAAAAATAAATAAACGTTAAAAAAATATATTAAAAATAAACAACAAAAAAATATGCATATCTTTTGATGTGATAACCCCATACCTGGGAAATTATCTTAAAAATGAAAAACCGTTGTGCAAATATATGACTAACTAAATAACCCTTGCTTTGTCCCTCAGAAGGCATGACGGGCATCTTTTAAAAATTGTGGTGGGGCACCTGGGTGGCTTAGTCGGTTAAGCGTCCGACTTTGGCTCAGGCCATGATTTCGCAGTTCTTGGGTTCAAGCCCCACATCAGGCTTTGTGCCGATGGCACAGAGCCTGCTTTGGATTCTCTCTCTCCCTCTCTCTCCCTCCCTGCTCATGCTCTGTCTCAAAAATAAATAGACATTAAAAAAAAAAGCTTTTGAAAAATTGTGGTTTTGATTGGAGAATGGAATGCTACAGTAATTTTTGGTTTTTACCTTGTAAGCTTAAAAAAAAAAACCAACAACCCATACAGCCATGTATTCATTCTACAAAGAGGGGGAAAATGACATTTCCATTTTGAGAAAACAAATGGCGACAAAGACCGTGAAAAATTACCCAGCCTACAAAATTGTGTATACAGCACAGTTTGCAAGCCCATAAAGAAAAATTCTCTGCGTAGGACAAAGGATGGGAAAGGACAGTGTCACCAAAATATCAACAGAGATTATTTCCTTTGCTGCTTATGGATGTTTTTCTTGTATATTTCCCTAAGCTCTCAAATATTTTAAATGTGTATATAATTTTCATATATGTGAAAATATGTTATTATTTAACAATAGGAGGACATCAATTTTATGCCCACGGTAATTGCTAAACTACAGCGAAAACCCAATAAACATGCGGAGAAGGAAAAGGAAATGCTGACCATAGAGAGAAAAGCAATAAAGAGGCTAATCCTACAGAGTCACCGTTGGAGCCTCGCAAGAGCCTGGTAAACCTAAGAGCCATTTAGATTTGAAGATGAGTGTGTCAGAGACTCTGGAAAATTATAGCATTTCTCTCAGTATAATGAAACCACCAACCATGTGAGTACCTGATTCAAGATGAACTAGGCTTTCTGTGGAAGGGAAGCGTAATTCAAATATTCTCTGGCCACACACCAGCGATCTTAAAAAGAGAACACATCATTTTTTCCTTGCAAAGCTATCTGGGCTGCTGCTGAAATATTCCAAAATATTCAAGTTCATGGAAAAGGGGACCAAAGCGAAGAGAGCTGAAAAGGCCTCCGGTTTCCAGGCCTGTTCACTAGGCTACGCCAGGGGTAATGGAACCATTTCAAGGCCCATGGTTTAAAAAATTTTTTTTAATGTTTTTATTTCTTTTTGAGACAGAGAGAGACAGAGCATGGGCGGGGGAGGGGCAGAGAGAGAGGGAGACACAGAATCCGAAGCGGGCTCCAGGCTCCGAGCCGTCAGCACAGAGAGACAACAGCGTGAGGGTTCCGTCTACTGTCGCTGACCTTGAAGTTAGAGGGAGAAGACTCCAGGCCAAGGGATGTGGGTGGAGGCAGAGGGAGAAAAGGCAGAGGGAGACCGAGTTTCCTCTGGAGCCTCCAGAAAGAAATGTAGCCCTGCGGATATCCTGCTTTCAGCACGGTGAGAAGATCTGTGTTGGATTTCTGACCCCCAGAATTGTATGCGAAGGAACTTGGGTTGGGCGCCTGGGTGGCTCAGTCGACTTCCGCTCAGGTCATGGTCTCGCAGTTTCTGAGTTCGACTCCCCCCCCCCCCCCCACGTCGGGCTCTGCGCTGGGATCCTCTCTCCCTCAGTCTCTGCCCCTCCCCTCCCCAAGTAAAATAACTTAAAAAAAAAAAAAAAGGAAATTTGTGTTGTTTTAAACCACTCTGTTTGTGGTAATTTGTTGCAGCAGCCGTGGACAACGAATATATGGATACACTTTGATTTTTTTTCCTCTAGAACTGGCCCTTCTACCTCTGATGCTGCCACTGCCCTGTCGGCCAATGAACGCTGGACAGCAACAATAAAAAACCAGAGTGGTGGGGCCCCTGGGTGGCTCAGTCGGTTAAGCGTCTGACTTTGGCTCAGGTCACCATCTCACAGTTCGTGGGTTCGAGCCCCGCATCGGGCTCTGTGCTGACAGCGCAGGGCCTGGAGCCTGCGTAGGATTCTGTGTCTCCCTCTCTCTCTGCCCCTCCCCCATTCATGCTCTGTCTCTCTCTGTCTCAAAAATAAATAGACATTAAAAAAACATTTTTTTAATAAAAAAAAAAAGAAAAAAAACCCCCAGAGTGGTGTCCTGCTAGGAGCCCCTCCCACTCCCTTCACATGTCCTGTCAACGAAACAAGTCTGAGAACCACTGACCCAACTACCGCGAAGCCTCAGCTCTGTTCAGACGGTGGCTCTGCTGGCAGTTAAAGCTGACTGTTCGTTCCCGTTAGCCAGAAATTCTAAAAAGCTCCTACCCTTGTTGCCAGGTGCCAAGGATACAAAAGCAGACCTGGTCCCAACCTCAGGGAGCCCACAGAGCGATGAACCCTAGGACATCGGGAAGTTCAGGGTGACAGGGATGCATGGGAAGAGGAAGCATGTAAGCCAGACTTGTCTCTTGCAAGTGAATTACAGTTATACAATATATACTATGAGCTTGGTCCAAGGGGTGAGCTGGCATACTGAATTCAAGCACTGTCTTCCCAGGAACTGGTTGCCTCGAGTTTTCTTCCCCTAGCCCAGAGGGCTAGCCCTGCTTTGCACACTCACCTGTTTCCACGTCGTTGGCATTGGCCGAGTCCCTCAGCCTCTTCAGAGCTGTGAAGAGAGTAAGAGAGTTCCAGTTCAAAACAAAACAAGTCATGATGAAGCCGAAAGTGGATGGCTTCCTAGCTAATCCACCATTCACCCACGATAGCATCTAAAGGGACAGAAAGGCACCAGGATACAAGAGACACTACCCTGGGAACAAGGAAAAAACTTGAAATGCGGCACGGCAAATGCGAAAGGCACACTGTGTCGCAAATCCTTCAAGGCCTCTGGAGTCAGCTCCTGGCTCTCCATGTCACCCACACAACGTAAAAAATACAATGGACATATCAGAGTAGGAGTTTGAGTCTGGCAGACATGGGTTCTCATTCCAACACGGCCACTTTCTGAAAGGTATGTGACTTGGAGCAAGGCAATCTCTCTGAGCCTCAGTTTCCTCTTCCACATAATGGGAACGGTTTCTGCATGGCTTGGAGTCATTGTGAGGATCAGAAATGATCACATACCGCCCCACAGGCTCTGGCACACAACAAAAGCAGAGTGATCGCCGCATGTTCATCACCTTCCTCAATGCACCAAACATCCCCATAAAGCAAGTACTGTACTCACTTTACAGACGAGAAAACTAAGGCTGTTAAAACTTCTATAGTTCGCCTAAGGCTTAAACGAGGTACAGGGGTCCACACCCGGTCTGTGCGTTTAAACGAGTTGGTAAAACTTGCCTCCCCTCTCCGATACTAAAAGTAGTCTCCAGAGCTCCATTTTATTACCTACTTACTGATAACCGCCTGGAGTCATGAAAAGTTTCCGTTCAGGAATTACCAAGCGCTTAAAGACAGTCTCTTTCACCTTCACGGTCCTTAGCCGCGCTAACATCCTGATTCCTACTGAAAGGAGACTCGACTCGGGAGGGGTCGCTCGGGGCCCTGGGCTCAGCCGTCCGAGGACCCCGTCCGGAGGGGTCGGGGGAGGTCAGGGCCCCGGGGTGTCCGCGCTCCTCACCGTGCACCTCCTTGCCAGTGGGCCCGAGCCGGCGGTGGGGCCTGGCGGCGCGTCTCAGCCGGCCGGCAGGGATCTTACAGCGCAGCTCATCGCGGGGCTCCGCGTCCTGCTGCCACAGGACGTGCAGGTAGCGCAGCGGGGACTGGGCCCCGCCAGACGCCCGGCCGGGGAGGCCCGCGCCGCCGCCCAAAGCCGACCCGAAGTCCGCGAAGGAGAAGAGGCCCTCGGGGCCCGTCAGCGGCTCCGGGGCCACGGCGCACTCCCCATCCGAGCTCGAGCGGCCGGAGCGCGGCTCGTCGTCCGCGCGCCCGGCGGCGGCTGCCATGGCAACGGCTCTGCGCGGGGCCTGGCCGCCGGAGCCTCGTTCCCGACCCACCAACCGACCCGCTTCCTCCGCCCTAAGCCTCGCTGTCAGCGGGCGAGCGGGCGGGTCCGGCCTGCAACCACGGCAACCGAAGGGGGGGGGCGGACTCCTGTCGCGAGCAGCCAACCGGGCACGGTCGGGGCAATAGAATTGGTTTCCGGCAGCGCGATTGACGGACATAATAGCCAATCACAAATTTGAACGGCCTACGCCCTCGCCGTACGTCGCCGCCGGAGCCAGTGAAACAGCTAAGTTTAAGACACCCTTATTTTTCCCCCCTCCGTTACCCCCATCGGGTGAGGGAAAGATAACGGGCAGAAGCTTTAACCAATCCCGTTAAGATGATCTGCAACCACTCTCTAAGGAAAATTAAGAAGCCGAACTATGGGGATGCATACGGTTGCATTTCAAAGCAATGAAGTTTAAAAAAAAAAAAAAGGATTTCCTGGTGGGAAGTGCCTAGTGTAAGTAGGAAAATGAGAATGTGTTAAAATTGGGGGCTATTACCGCAAACCGAGGAGTAATAGCTTCTAAATGCGAAAGATCCCTTTAGTTTGGGTTCTCTCGTAAGCCCGGCGTTGATCACTGATTTACAAAGAATTGTAATTTAACGTAATTGCCCCACAGCGACACTGCAGTCCGAGAGCCAGTCGCTAGGAGCCAGGTAACTCTGTGTTCAGTTTCGGACCCAAGATCAGAGTCGCTGCTCCATGAGATGCTCACAGCCCTGTGGGGGTGGATGGAGCCGGAAACAGACGGGCTCCGCGCGCAGTGAATGAGCTTAGCAACCCCCTCGCACAACCCACTATCCCATAGACACTCCTATAAGGTGGACAAGGAGGACCATCCCTATTTCACAAACGAGGAGTTGAAGCCAGAGAGACAAGGGACTTGTTTATGGATGCCCAGCTGTCTTTGGACAAGGGCTTTGGTCCAGACAAAAGTTCTTCCTTCTCATTGAAGGTAACCTTTCTCTGACAGTTGAAAAGCACTTTCAGAATTTGTAGTGCTCTCAGAACAACATTGTGAGGTTTCTCATGGTACTGTAACGGAGAAAAATACTGTTTGTTTGCTCTCCTCTGCCCCTTAGCTGATAAGTACATATATGCCAAATCCACTTGTAGCTAGAAGGAAACCTAGAAAAGAGGTAAACACTGAACATGTGTCATTTACTAAGTGCTTGATATACATTGCACCATTTATTTCTCCCCTACAAGAGTCTTAGCAGGTAGATAATGTTACACCCACTTTGCAGACCAGGAAATTGAAGTCCTGAGATGTTATATGAATTGTCCAAGGGTACTGGGTTAGAAAGTTGAAGAACTAGGATTTGGGGCCAGAACAGCCCTCTCTATCACACAGTTTTCTGTAATGAAGAACCTGCTGGAAACCTGGCTCCAGAGAGTTTAAGTGACATCTGGGTATTTATATCTCACTCCTGCTGAATGTATCTGGAAATAACTTTACTATTCATTCCTCCTCTTTTTCCATGTAATAACCTCCAAGGTAGTCTCCTTCCCTCTAGTCTCTCTTTGTAGAATTCAAGGTGCACATGCTGGCTAACACACAATTCTTTTCTTGTCTGTAGGATCTGCCTACCCACTGAGTTCAGACTAAAGTGCAAACCCTTTATCCTAGCAGACAGCCATTGTCTTCCTCCTACAAGCGCGTCTGGTCCTCAAGCAATCTAATCCACTAAATATGTGTGCACTGTCACAATCTTTTAATTTGAGCAGGATCTCTACACATTTAGAGGCGATTGTTACTTCTCCTTTCTAAATCAACGTTGTTGAAGTATAAATTACATAGCCCACACTTCTGTGTGTTTGAAAGCCACTTGTTCTTTTGGATTAGAACAATAGGATGTGGGTTGAATGTGGATCCAGTTAGCCATAGCCTCAGGGCTTTACACTTGAACTTGAGCTGTATTCTCCCATGCTGCCTGGCTTAGCAACTGGCAACACCACATTGTAGCTATTTGACTGACTGACTGACTGACTGAATGAATGAATGAATGAATGAATAAATGAATGAATGGAGATAGTATAGCCCAGTGGTTGAAACCATCAACTCTGGAGCCATGAATATGTGGGGCCATGGCTTTGAGCAAGTGACTTTACCTTTCTGAGCCTCAGTTTCCCACCTATAAAGTGAAGGTAATAGTAGTACCTACAGCATGTGGTTATCACAAGACTAAATGATATAATGTGAGTAAAGCACAGAGCTTGGCACAGAGTTAATGCTCAAAAAAATGGTAGGTATTGCTATTATAATAAATACGGGTAGGATGCAGGCTAGGGCCATACGAATCCTGTGCAACAGTGGGCCCATCACACTGGCTTGAACTTAACCTAAGGGTACTGCAAGCATTCACACTAGTCGTTTTTATTTGGTTAATCAGCAAATAAAAATACAAAACACTTGGTGGGAGACAAAGAAAATACCTATAATGTTTGCCTTGTGGGAAAAGCTTCTACCTGGGAATCCAGGGACTTGGGCTCTAAGTCCTGTCTGGCCCAAACTCACCTTGTGATGTGGGGTTAAGTATCTCCTTTCTTTGGGCCTCAGTCTTTCCATAAGAAGGTATTGTTATAGGTCAGATACTGACACTAGCTCAGGCCAGATTCAGCAGGATTTTCCTTTCATTCTTTCTCTCACCCTGTTGGCCTTCGCAGTATCTTAGAGCCATTTGAACTGATTGCCAACATTTAAAAATTGAAAGTTTCACATAACGTTTTTAATTTCCAGAGTTTTTAAAACATGGGAAGATATGGGGTGCCTGGGTGGCTCAGTCGGTTAAGCCTCCAACTTTTGATCTCAACTCGGGTCTCGATTTCACAGTCATGAGTTCAAGCCCTCCTCTGTACCTGGAAATACGTCATATGGTGATTGTGTGCCTTTTCAATATCATGCTAGAGAATTGCTCGCAAACCCACAGAAGGGCCATCTGACTCTGGGGAAATTTAACCCTAACAATTGATGAGGATCCGGTGATGTTTTCCAACTCTGTAAAGTTAGAAGTTCCCTTGGAGGAAACAGATAAGATGCAATCATTTTTGCATACCTGATGGAGAAAATAATCCCAAAGGTTACAGTTTTATTATCCTATAGGGTATGGAATATGATTGGCAATCATAATTCAGTATTCCCTTAACTCTTCTCAAACTCTTTCCAAACCAGCTCTGTCATAGTGTTGGTTCCTTCATTAACGATTAAGTAAGCTTACTCTTTATGGGTATTATAATCATTTTTTTAACAACTGATAATTTATGACAAAGTTTGGAGAATCGTATTTTTAATTTCTTAAAGGTGCTAACGTTTTGTCATCACATAAGTTCCAAAATTGTTTGGTTAGCTATTTGTTACGAATGTTACTTATAATATAAAAATCAAAAATTTTGAGGTATGAATGACCTACAGTAGAATTCCCACATATGAAGTGTACAAGGCTGATGATTTTTGACAAGTGCGTATACTCATGTAACAACCACCCCAATCAAGATAGAGACGTGACAATGATATTTTTAACAATTTGAGAATTTTTCTTTTAGGCTACAGAGAGGGGGCCCTGTGTTTTCAGAAACGTAGTTATTTATTTCTGGTGTTAAAAAAGAGACGACAGGCCCCAAAGGGAGTCACTTGTGCTAAGCCCTACGTTGGCAAACCAAGACTCAACACCCAAGCTAATTGCAGCTTCAAACCCCACTCCCTGCCCCAGGAATGTAGCCTTTCACCAGTTACCTGGTCAGGACTAGTGAGATAATCTGCCGCTCCCCTTAACAAGGAGACCTTGCCCGAAGTGTGCATTCTTTCTTTTTTCTAAGTTTACTTATTTTTTGAGAGAGAGAGGGCAGGGGAGGGGCACAGAGAGAGGGAAGAGAGACAATCCCAAGCCGGCTCCACGCTGTCAGAGCAGAGCCTGATGTGGGGCTCGAACCCACAAACTGTGAGATCATGAACGGAGCTGAAGCCAAGAGTCGGATGCTCGATCGACTGAACCACCCAGGTGCCCCCAAAGTGTGCATTCTTTGCTAATGATTTCCTCTCCACCTTTTAAAACCTTTCCTTGTCTGCAGCCCAGCGAAACTCTTTTCTATTGCTAGATGGGCTACCGCCCCATTGATGAATTGTTGAATAAAGTCAATTTGATCTTTAAATTTACTCAGGTCAATTTTTGTTGGGAACAGTGGGCAAGAACGAGTGTCTTGATGTTCATGGTGATAGAAGGGATACAACTTAACATGTCAGGAAACAGCCTGATGCTTCACTGTTTTGTGTTGTGTTGTGTTGTTCTGTCTAGCGGACTCCATGTACTAAGGAGCCTCTAGTTCTGAGAGCTACTGCTCTCCCAGGGCCCACATATCACTGCAGTAAACGTGGGTGACAGGGGCTTGTGAGACCATGCCCCGGAGAATGAAACAGTGAGTGATCTACAGACAAATGCAGGGTTCTCGGGGAGTGGCGCTCGAAAGGAATCCTGTCGAAGAGACCAGGCCAACTGCAAAATATAAGTCACGGCTCTTCCGAGTCAGAGAATTTCCGGTGTCAAATCCCAGGCAAAAGAAGATCAGGAGAATCAGGGCAGCTTTTCAGTGGCTGAACCCTCTCGACGACTCCCCCGGGTAAAATTGTTCCAGGAGATTTGGTCTGTCCACGGTTTCTTTGGCTTTGGAGTACTGATTTTCCATTAACAGGGGAGCCTTGCAAAATCAAATACCCTGTGATCAGACATTTCATAGTCTGTAATGGGGTTCCCTATTTATTTATTATTTTTTCAAAGTTGTGTTTCTAAGCCAGCTTAAGATACTGCCAGGCAATGGCCTACGTTTCAACTCAAATGCAGTTCTACAAATATGGGCTGAGAAGTGCAAGGGGGAAGGGTAAGCTAGTTATCACAATACAAGTGAGATGATAGTGGCTTGGACAAGAATGATAGAAACAAGGTGGTAAGAATTGAGAGGGAACGTTTTGGAGGTAGAGCCACCAAAATGCAGATGCACTGAACGTGTGTTACAAGAGTCAAGTCAAGGGTGATTCTGAAGACTTTGGCCTCAGCATATGAACAAATTAAAGTTGCCCCTAACCAAGATGGGAAATACTGAGGGAGGAACAAGGTTGAGGCAGAAAGTCAGAAGCTCCACTGTGACATGTTAAGATATACACTATATAGAGAGAGATATAGATAGAGAACCCGTAGAGTGCGTGACTCTTGATTTCATGGTTGTGAGTTCAAGCCCCATACTGGGCGTGGAGCCTACTTAAGATAAACAAATAAATAATTTTAAAAATAATAGGAAATTACAAAAACAAAACTAGGTAGGAAAGAGACCTATTTTATTTTTTTAAGTTCATTTTTATTTTGAGGGAGAAAGAGAGAGCACGAGTGGGGGAGGGGAGCGAGATCATCTCAAGCAGGTTCCACACTGGGAGAGTCCCACCGGGGCTCAAACTCCAAACCCTGAGTTCATGATCTGAGCCGAAACCAAGAGTTGGATGCTCAACCCACTGAGCCACCCAGGCACCCTGAAACTATTTATTTAGAACGAGAAATCACAACACAAATTGTGCAAGAAATCATGCCATTATAGATTGCAATTTGTGACCTTAAAAACCTGACAAATGGGGGCGCCTGGGTGGAGCCTGCTTGGGATTCTCTCTCTTTGTCTGCCCCTTCTCTGCTCGCACTTTCTCTGTCTCTCTCAAAATAAATACATTTTTAAAATCTGACAAATAACACAAACATCACAAAATCCAGAAAAGAAACATATTTGTTAGTTTTCTTTTTCCTTTTTAAGCTGAATATGCTTTGATCACCTCTTTAGATAACAACAATTTTGTATGGTCACTTTCGATAATGAAAATGGAAAAATAATTTAATTTTTCCTCTAGCATGTTAGATCGAAAAATTTTTAATTACTTTTTATTTTCATTTTAAGTTCCAGTACAGTTAACATGGAGTGTTACGTTAGTTTCAGGTGTGAACATGTTTATTATTGATAATTTAGGAAAACTTCTTCCGATGCCACAATTCCTTTTCAGTCATGTCATGAACATTTTGAGAATTGTCAAAGTTGGGGGCAAGCTGTATCAAATTTTTGTCATATGAAATGTAATTTTTCAGGTAATTTCAAGCTTCCTAGTGCCCTGATTAACCTTAAATAATCCTTTCATTGAAGACACTCATCGATTACAGTGAGTGGTGGGTATATCTTACACACTGGAAGGCCAGCAAAAACTTCACACACAGAAGAGTATCACATACATATATTCTACTAAACTCAGAGATTCCCAGCTGGATTTCCTCTAGCTGAATCCCAAACGCCACTAAATATGACACAGGGAAGTATGACACAGGAGAAATCAGATTAGACGGAGAGTTTTAAGCAATTGCTGTAAAAACAGTACTTTTGCAAATTTTACAGAAACAGGGGTGTCTAACTGGCTCAGTTGGTAGAGCATGTGGCTCTTGATCTCGGAGTTGTGAGTTCGAGCCCCACGTTGGGTGTAGACACTACTTAAATAAATAACTTTTTTAAAAAAGAAAATCTACAGAAGCAAAGGACCATATGAGCACATTGCTGAGACCCTCCTCAAGCCACAGAAGAGTCTTGGGGAACCAAAGGTCCCTAAATTTTAAGCTTTAATTCTACTGATGTTGGCCGACTGGGTCTGAGGACCCAGATGGGGCCCTGCAGGACCAGCCAAGAGGATCCTTGGCTTGGGGCATGATCCAAACATGAAACCAAGAGCCAGGAGGAAACATGAAACATGAGCAAGGAGGAAATGAAAACAGTTCACTGGAAAGTGTACGAGATAGAGTATAGTAGATGGAGTATCTGGGAGACTGGAAAGGAAAGGAGAGCGAGTCTCTGTTGCTTGGGGTCATCTGTTTATTATATCAGAAAAGGGCCCAGGAAAAGGATGACAAAGGCGAGTGACAGGTGAACAACAGGTGTTATTTCATAAATCACTTTAGGTAGGAGGGACTGATGCCAGCTTTGGCTAAGGTTTGTTTGAAGCTGATGTTCTGGAACATGTTTGGGATCCTCATCTGCTCAGATGTTATCAGGTGTGTGGGGGCCTAAGAAGAAACTCAGAGAATGATTAACTTTCTTGCTTTCCCCTTGGAGTGGGAACACAGCTTCTTTGGTTTATTGAGACGCAAGGTGCGATACAAACAAAAGTAAATGTGGCCTGGCAGAAAAACAGCAGAGAAGCAGTCTTTCTAAAAATGGGGTCCCTTCAGTTTCCCTGTCTCACCGTGATGGTTATCACCTCTTGGTGATAGTTCCAAGGGAAGGCAAAGCAAAAACCTGATACAAAGAGCTGGGATGGGGCAGGGCATCGCCATTCTAAATAGGATGCTCATAGAACGGAAGGTAGAACCAGAGTGAAACTTGCACCTATCTGGGAGGACTGCATTCTATAAGCGACACCAGGTTAAATGTGAATGCGAAAAACCCGAGGTGGACTGTGCCTGGCACGGAAAAAGCTGGAGTAGCTGTTTTAAAAGAGGAAGCAGAGGCTGGGGCCTAAGGAGGGTGAGGAACACTCCTAGTCACACAGCATATCCGCAGTTGAGCAGGGACTGGAATCCAGATTTCTGTTAAGTGTCGTGGCTGGGTAGATGACCACACTAAGGCCCTTGGCCCACATGCCGGTTTTTGCTGGTTTGTTTTAGAACCCCATCTCTAACTGGAGGACTTCTTTAGGAGGAGCACCCACCCTACTTCCCGATTGGAAAAAGACCACAGCCCGAGCTTGGAAGCTGCATGGGTGGGTCGCAGGGCCGCCTCTAGGGCCCCACATCACAGTGGGCCTCCCATTGCCTGCTCCAACCTTATTGTCCAAAGTTGGCAGGCGCCTTGTGTCAATGACCTCTAGCTGCATGGGACCAAGTCTCAACTTCTAAACCAGTAAGTTTAGTCTTTCGAAGCCAAACATTTGAAAACATTCCTTGCTGCAGGCAAACTGCTTACACCTAAATCCAACATCAGGCCCCCATACCCGAACTTCCTTTCTTGCGAGAAGTCGCCAGAGGAAGCTGTCAGCCATCTTTTGTGTGGCATCATTTCTGGTTTCTCTTTGCCCATTCTTTGTTATGCCGAAGCAGTTCACTCTTTCTTCTGAATTTGCGCAAGCACTACAGACTCCCCCTTCCTTATACAGCCTCTATTTGAAGAAGGAAGAAAAATTCAAGTGTTTGCCGCTTCCGCCCTTCTTGACGTGGCGGCTCCCTGAAGACTTCCGGTTTCCCGGCAGGCCCGGTAGGGGCTGAACTTCCGGCCTCGCGACGCAGGCGCGGGCCGCAGTTTTCGCTCTCTCTCGGGCTGTGTTCGTGAGTGCCGCAGCCATGTCTTATCCCGCTGATGATTACGAGTCCGAGGTAAGGCTGGCCCTGCGCGTGAACTGAGCTCCGCGAAGGAGGCAGAGTTCTTTGGATGTTGGGCCCCGCGGCGAGACGGCGTCCGGGCCTCTCTGGGAGCCCTTGCGGGCCGCGACCGCCTCCGGCCTGCCTCCCTGCGGGCGCGGCCCTCATGCTGTTCCCACGGCTTGCTGCTACTCACCAGTCCCGTCTCGGCCCGCCCACTTCGCATGTCCGGTCTCCTCGTTCTCTCCCTTTGCGAGACCGGAGACGGAGGCTGCTTGTGGAATCCCATAAGGATTCTGTGTTTCTGTAACTTAGCTCTTACGGTTTGGGCTGCCCCTTGTAAAACTCCGTTGGTTCCCGCGGCCTCTTGTGCTTTGCTCTACCTTATTTGCATCCGTAACGTTGTATCGCTGTCTTGTTTATTCTCCCTTCTCTCACAAGCGTGTGAGTTTCTCCAAGGCAGGGACTGTGTTTTATCCACTTGCGTATTCTTAGTACCCTGCTTATCCTAAACATTGTCGAACGAACGTTTTGGGTTCACGAATTGGTGACCGTTTCCGTCTCTTTCCTTAATAGGCTGCTTATGATCCCTATGCTTACCCAGGCGACTATGACATGCACACAGGTGAGACCATGGACTTGTCTGGCTAGCTAGGCACTTCTAGGGTTTGGCACCTTTTTGAAGGTCTCAGAACAGCTTTGACGGGCATCTGTTAAACGCTCTTTCTTCGTGGTCCCGGTGTGAAGTCAGTTATTAGTTCTCAGAAGGAGGTGGTATAGAGCCTAATAAACCAGGTCTTTTTCATGTTCCACCTCCGAGTCTCAGAAGAGAGAGCTTACTATCCTGGATGTGGTTTCCTTGTCAGACTATTCGCTGAAGAAGAAAATCTTGTGAAAAATTAAAGAAATTCAAACCAAGCCCAAGTGAAGTATTTTTGGAAGGTTTTGGGGTTGGGGTTTCCTGAAATGTAGTGAGTTGGTTTGACTTAGTAAGTGCCGTGCATTGTTGGAGGTACTTTGTCCAAAGTGTTTCATTTAGTCCTTAAAACAGTTCTATAAAGTATCTAAATTAAAGTTGTCTCCACTTGGCAGATGAGAAAACAGAGCAGAGAAGTTTGGTAACTTGCACTGTTGTATTGGTAGAAAATGGCAGTCATTCATTCATTCATCCAAAAAATATTAAGTGCCTACTAACTTTCCCTTCCCACAGTCATTTTCTCTCTTCTAACACACATATAACCACATGGGTGCACTGAGTACAAGGTTCTTGCCCTCTTAGGCTTCAGGTTCTAGTGGAGGGAAGAGATTATGAACAAACGTATAATTTTAAGTAGTGGTGCGTTTTTTTGAAGAAACCGCGTACCGGGATTGAGAGTGAGTTGGGGACAGTTATATTTCTGAGTGCTTAAAAGGGAATTATACCTGATCTGTAGACTTTAGTTTAATTTAGAGGATGGTCCTGCCCTTTCGTTTTGTAAGATATGTGGGTTTGAAAGCACTTGGTAAAGTATTTGTTCTGTCCAACCTTTAGGAGATCCAAAGCAGGATCTGGCTTATGAACGTCAGTATGAACAGCAGACGTATCAGGTGATCCCTGAAGTGATCAAAAACTTCATCCAGTATTTCCACAAAACCGTCTCAGATTTGATTGACCAGAAGGTGTATGAGCTGCAGGCTAGTCGCGTGTCCAGCGACGTCATTGACCAGAAGGTGTATGAGATCCAAGACATCTATGAGAACAGGTACAGACTGCTGGCTGAAATGACCCTCTTTCTAGGTGGACTGGTTTAATGATGCAGCCCCTGAAAAGGGTGCTGTCTAATCACCTCTCTGAAAAGAGAGAGCCCGAGGGGTTTCTGTGATTCCTTGGGGGAGACATGTTACTTTGTTGGACTGTATTGCCAAAACTCATACAGGGTCTGGGGCGCCTCGGTGGCTCAGTCAGTTAAGCCTCTGACTTCAGCTGAGGTCATGATCTCACAGCTTGTGGGTTCGAGCCCCGCATCCGGCTCTGTGCTGACAGCTCAGAGCCTGGAGCCTGTTTCAGTTTCTGTGTCTCCTTCTCTCTGACCCTCCCCTGTTCATGCTCTGTCTCTCTCTGTCTCAAAAATAAATAAAAACATTAAATAAAAAAAAAAAAAAACAAATTCATACAGGGTCTAAAATAATAACACCGTGATCAGTAATTATAGCAGCAGTTACAGTAGTATGTGCGACCAGTGTAAATCAGGCAACGTTCAGAATGCTTTTCCTGTGTTTTACTCATTACGCTTCTCAGTAACCCCATGAAGTAGGTAGTATTGTTTTCCTCATCTTACGGATGAGGGAAACAAAGAACAGAAAGGATAAGTCACATGGCTACTTGAGTTTTGAACCTGCACATTTCTGACAGCAGAGCCCAATTTTTAAATTACTGCACGACTTTTTTTCCTAATGTGTATTTACCGAGAGAGCGAGAGTGCGCGTGTGCAACACGCAAGCTTGGGAGGGAGATAGAGAATCCCAGGCAGGCTCTGCGCTGTTGTTGTGAAGCCTGACACGGGGCTCTGTCTCACGAATTGAGAGATCGTGACCTGAGCGGAAATCACGAATTGGACACTCACCCAGCTGAGCCCCCCAAGATGCCCCACATTACTGCACAACTTAATGCATAACAGGGTGAGCCACACTTTGACTGGTTTTCAGGGGATTGCCCTTGTGTAATTGGCATTAGAGATGAGACAGGTCAGTCAGGGTCAGGATAGTCAGGAACGACTTCACCAAGGAAGCAGAATTTAAACCATTACTGAGAGGAGGGGTGGACAAAACTAATAGCCAGAGGCTTATTGGATCAGTGAATAGAATTAATCCCTGAACTGTTTTTTCCTTCCTCCTCACATCTTCCTAGTTAAAAGTGTGTAGCTCGGTGCTGTCCCATAGAAATAATAATGCTAGCCACATGTGTAACAGTTTTTTTCATCAGCTATGTTTAAAAAATATAAAAAGAGGAGCATCTGGCTGGCTCAGTTGGTGGAGCTTATGACTCTTGGTCTCAGGGTTATGAGCTTGAGCCCCACGTTGGGTGTAGAGATCACTTAAAAATAAAACTTTAGAGGCACCTGGGTGGCTCAGTCAGTTAAGTGTCTGACTTCGGCTCAGGTCGTGATTTCATGGTTTGTGGGTTCGAGCCCCGCGTTGGGCTGCGTGCTGACAGCTCAGAGCCTGGAGCCTGCTTTGGAATCTGTGTCTCCCTCCCTCCCTCCCCCCCTCTCTCTCTCTCTCTCTCTCTCTCTCTCTCTCTCGTCTCTCAAAATGAATAAAAATATATAAAAATAATAATAATAAATAAGACTTAAAAAATAAGTAAAAAGGTGGGGAATTAATTTTAATAATTTATTTCAACATCTAAAATATTACCACTCATAATCAGAATTAAATAATTGTGATTATAAATAAATTCTGATAATAAATAAAATAATCAGAATTAATGAGTTATTTTAGTTTTTTTAGTATTACGCATTCTAAATCCTATATTTTGTATTTATAGCACAACTCAATTTGTATATGTTGGAAATACTTGATCTCTATTTAACTTTTCTTTTTTTAATGTTTATTTTTGAGAGAGACCAGGTATGAGTTGGGGAGGAGCAGAGGGAGAGGGAGACACAGAAACTGAAATAGGCTCCAGGCTCTGAGCTGTCAGCACAGAGCCCGACACAGGGCTCGAACTCACAGACCACGAGATCATGACCTGAGCTGAAGTTGGATGTTTAACTGAGCCACCCGGGTTTCCTTCTATTTAGATTTCATAACATTTACAGTTGAAAAATCAGATTCACATACTTAAATAATTCTAAATATACTTGAAAGTTTTCCAGAAACTGAGTTAAATACTGGTTTTTTTATTTTATTTTTTTAATTTTTGTTTAACATTTATTTATTTTTGAGACAGAGAGCATGAATAGGGGAGGGTCAGAGAAAGAGGGAGACACAGAATCCGAAACAGGCTCCAGGCTCTGAGCTGTCAGCCCAGAGCCCGACGCAGGTCATGAACCCACGGACCGTGAGATCATGACCTGAGCGAAGTCGGACGCTTAACCGACTGAGCCACCCAGGCGCCCCAAATATTGTTTTTTTTAATTGAAATTAAAATTTGACATTCATTTCTTTAGCACAGTAATCACCTGTGACAAACAGTTGGAGCCAAGCATGTGGTACACATTGCCATAGGAGAATGTGTGGTGAGGAGAATATCTGGCGCCTTGGAAAGTTTGTTCTTTTGCAGATGAGTGGGCAAAGGGAGGAAATGGTAAAGGAGACAGGGCAGAAAGAAAATCTAGATAGTGTAGGCGTAGAGAGTAGTGTCAGGAAAATAGGTAGTAAGTCAGCAGAGAGAAGTGGCACAGGAAACCAGAGAGAAGAGACTTTGAAGAAGGGAAGGGTCAACAAACGTTAAGTGTTCTGGTGAGATTGAGTCAAGGAAGGAGCCGGTTGATTTTGGCAATTGAGAAGTCCTGTGATCACCAGCAAGGTCCGTTTCAGTGGAGTGGTGGAGGCAGGAGCCAGATGGCAGAGGGTGAGAAATGGAGGATGACAAAGGAGAGGTAGCAAGTGTAGAGGACACAAAGTGTTGTTGAGACGCTTTGTGTTTTGTCGCACGTCTTGAAGCAGGAACTTGAGCATATTTCTGTGCTGATGGGAGAAAGTGGAAGTAGCTCCTAAGGGGATCGATCAGGAGGGAAATTGAACGGAAACCTCTTGTAGGGCTGTGAAGCATCGTGGGCAGCGGTGTTTGGGTGGGATGCTGCAGGTCTGTGATGGCATCAGACCACAACAAACAGACAGATTTGCTTCCAAGTTTGGAAAGGAGGAGGAGACACGGTGCTCCAGGAGAGTAGGAAAAATATTGCTAAGGGAGAAGGGTGGGAGTATCTAAAACAGGTATCAGATCAGGGAACAGCAAGCTGTTAAGTATGACTGGAGTTCATGACACGGAGGCCGGAAATGATCCTGAAGAGCACGGTGGTTGCCTAACTGATAATTTTTTTTAGTGTTTATTTCTGAAAGAGAGACAGAGCGTGAGTGGGGAAGGGGCAGAGAGGGAGGGAGACACAGAACCTGAAGCAGGCTTCAGGCTCTGAGCTGTCAGCGCAGAACCCAGTGCGGGACTCAAACGTGTGTACTGTGAGATTGTGACCTGATCCAAAGTTGGAGCCCCACTGACTGAGCCACCCGGCTGCCCCATAAGTGATAAAAAGGAGTGTTTGCCGTATTGAGAAAAGTTGAGGTGCAGAGTTGGGTATAGGAAAGTTGTAGACGTGGAGGGCTTTGGCCCTGGCTTCGTTTCTGTGACGCCTTCCCCTTTGTGAGCCTGGGTCCTTATCTGTAAAATGTGAAGGTTTCTTCTTCTCAGGTCCTTCCTGTTTTGGACTTGTAGAATTTTTGTGCTTGGTTTTCAGCTGGACCAAGTTGACTGAAAGATTCTTCAAGAATACACCCTGGCCTGAGGCTGAAGCCATTGCTCCACAGGTTGGAAACGGTAGGTATGAGCTCTTTGTGTTCTGCGCGCTGGGTGGGATCCTGCGACTCAGGAGTCACTAGGAGGCTCAAATGATCTGTGCCTTTCACTCACTGTTTTGTTTCCCCAGGACTTCGTACACCTTAGACCCTTAGTAAAGAACTTGTTGAATGAAGGCTGAATAAACAAAGAGGGGACAGAGACCTCTCAAATGTGGTGAAGCTGAAATTGAGATCTTCGTCCTGACTTGTTTCCATTTCCCTCTGTGATTTTGGAGGTCATTATAGTCGCTTGGGAATGGGCTCTCTGGCAGCTTCCTTCCACCTTTCACTTTATGATGGTTTTTTTATATATGGTGTGATGTAGGAAGATCCATCTCCACATTTTTACATGTGGATAACTAGCTGTCCTAGCACCAGTTTTCGAAAAGACTGTTTTTCCATTAAGTTGTCTTGGCACCTTTGTTGAAATTGGTTATCATGTAAATGTAAGGGTTTATGTCTGGACTCTCAGGCTTTTTGTTTTTTTTTAATGTTTTATTTTTTGAGAGAGCGAGTGAGCACGAGCAGGGAAGGGACAGAGAGAGAGGGGGAGAGAGAGAGAGAATGAATCTGAAACAGGCTCCAGTCTCTTAAGCTGTCAGCATAGAGCCTGATGTGGGGCTAGAACCCATGAACTGAGCCGAAGTTGGATGCTTAACCCACTGAGCCACCCAGGTGCCCTTCTCGGCCTTTTTTTTTTTTTTTTTTTTTTTTGGTTTATTTATTTTGAGGGTTGGGGGAGGGAATCCCAAGCAGGCTCCACACTGTCAGTGCAGAGCCCAATGCGGGGCTCGAATTCATGAACCGTGAGATCATGACCTGAGCCGAAATCAGGAGTTGGACACTTAACCGACTGAGCCACCCCGGCGCCCCTAGACTCTCATTTTAACTCCGTTGATCTCTATGTCTTTCCTTATGCTTGGGCCACACTGTCTTGATTATTGTAGCTTTGTGGTAAGTTTTGAAACCAGAAGTGTAAGTCCTTCAACTATGTTCTTTTTCAAGATTGTTTTGGTTCTTCTGAGTCCCTTGGATTTCCATATGAGTTTTAGGATCAGCCGGTCAGTTTTCACAAAAAGCCAGCTGGGATTTTGATAAGGATGGTGTTGACTCTGAAAATAGAATTAGGGGTATGTTGCTTTTGTATTTAAGTCTTCTAATTTATGGGCATGTAGTGTCTTTTCATTTACTTAGCTCTGTTTAGAAGTCGCTCTCGGAGAGTTTACTTTCTGTGGTGCTCAGACCTTTTTCTTTGTTTAATATATTGCCTATAAGAATGTACCATTGTGTGTATTAACTACAAAGTCCTGTAATACAGTTGACCCTTGAACAACATGGGTTTGTACTAGGTGAGTCTGCTTATACATGGATTATTTTTGCTCCCATACAGTACTGTAAATGTATTTCCTCTTATAATTTTCTTGATGTTTTCTCCTCTACAGTTTACTTTATTATAAGAATACAGGATCTAATACACATAGCATACAAAATATGTGTTAATTGACAGTTTGTGTTATTGGTAAGGCTCCCGGTCAGCAGTAGGTTATTAAGGTTCAACAGTCAAATATCTGAGGAGTCAGAAGTTATTTGTGTGGGCTTTTGACTGTGCAGGGGGCGGTTCTTGCCCCTAACCCCTACAGTGTTCAATGGTCAGCTGTGTATAATTTTATAGGAAAGTAATCACAGGACCTAATAGTGAAAAAAGAGATTTGGTATAAAAATCACCCCCCTCCCCTTCCATCCTCAAGTCTTCAGTTTCTCTAGAGCCGTCAGGTGTTACCACTTTCTTTTCTTATCCTTCCCATGATGGTCTATGCATACATAAGCAAATAGGAATACCTCTTTTGTTTCTTTTTTACATAGACTAAATGCCATTTGTTTCCCTTGAAAAAAATTAAAAAAAAAAATTTTTTTTTTAACGTTTATTTATTTTGAGACAGAGACAGAGCATGGATGGGGGAGGGTCAGAGAGAGGGAGACACAGAATCTGAAACAGGCTCCAGGCTCCGAGCTGTCAGCACAGAGCCCGATGTGGGGCTCGAACTCACGGATCGTGAGATCATGACCTGAGCCGAAGTCGGCTGCTTAACTGACTGAGCCACCCAAGGCTCCCCGAAAAAATTTTTTTAAAAATCATTTTTTTAGTTTTTTTTTTTTTTTTTTTTGAGAGAGAATGAGAATGAGGGGGGGAAGTGCAGAGGGAAGGAAAGAGAGAATCCCAAGCAGGCTCTGCACTGTTAGTTTGGAGCCTGACACGGGGCTTGAACTCACAAACCGTGAGATCATGACCTGAGCCGAAACCAAGAGTCAGATGCTTAACCCACTAAACCACCCAGGTGCCCCTCCCCCCCCTTTTTTTTTAAATGTTTATTTATTTTTGAGAGAGAATGTGTGTGTGAGTGGGGGAGGGGCAGAGAGAGGTGTAGACAGAGGATCAGAAGCAGGCTCTGTGCTGATAGCAGAGAGCCCAGTGCAGGGCTTGAACTCATGAACCACGAGATCCGTGACCTGAGCTGAAGTTGGATGCTTAACTGCCTGAGCCACCCAGGGGCCCCTTTTTTCCTTTTTAAAGTTAATTATATTTTTGGAGTGTATTCTGTATCTCCAGGATTTCTTTTTTTTTCCTTTAATTTTTTTTTTTAATGTTTATTTTTGAGAGGGGCAGAGAGAGAGGGAGACACAGAATCCGAAGCAGATTCCAGGCTCTGAGCTGTCAGTACAGAGCCCGACACGGAGCTCGAACTCACAGAGCACGAGATCATGACCTGAGCTGAAGTCGGACGCTTAACCGACTGAGCTACCCAGGCGCCCCTGTATCTCCAGGATTTATAAGACCACCCCCAGGTTTGGTGGTTGGTATAGTTGTATCCACAGCTATGAAGGTTTACAGCAAATGGATACAGAGCAAAATCGGCAAGGGGAAAGAAGACATAGACAGGAATCTAACGGAAACCAGGTGCATGTTACCAGCAGTCCCTTCCCGTGGAGTCACATGGGATGTGCTGTTCCTCGAGCAAGCAGGGAATTGTGATGTGTGAAAAGTTGTCTGTCAGACTACTTACAGACTTGGTGTCCAAGGATTTTATTGGGTGTTGGTTATGTGGGCACATCCTCTGCCTAGCACGTACCAAAATTCCAGACCCCCAGAAGGAAAGCAGGAGTTCAGCATGAACCACTGTTGCACAGTTTAGGCATAGCAGACCACTCTTATCAGGGTGGTGAGGACCTTCCTGAAATCCAGGTTCCCAGATGCCAGCCAAGGACCAACTTTACTAGCCAAAGGATAGAAGTCTCACGCCTGCTTTGTTAGCTCTTTTCTGCTCACTGTCAGTATCCAAAGAACCCTCCCTTCCTTCCTTCCTTCCTTCCTTCCTTCCTTCCTTCCTTCCTTCCTTCTTCTTTTCTTTCTTTCTTTCTTTCTTTCTTTCTTTCTTTCTTTCTTTCTTTCTTTCTTTCTTTCTTTCTTTCTTTCTTTCTAGTGGTTGTATTGTATTAATAAGATAAGTTCTTTAAAATAGGATTTGTGGCTCAGTCAGTTAAGCATCCAACTCTTGATTTTGGCTCAGGTCACAATCTCGGTCATGGGATTGAGCCCTGAGTCAGGCTCTGCACTGGGCGTGGAGCCTGCTTGGGATTCCCCCCTGCCCCCCTTTTTCTTTGTCTCCTTCTCCTCCCCCCTCCCCATGTGTTCTCTTTCTTTCAAAAAAAATAAATATAAAAAAATTAAATAGGATTTCTAAATAAAAGATACTCATATATTTCCGATTTTGATAATGTGACATTGCTTTCTTGGGAGCTGTTACTATTTATTTATGTGTTGGTTTATTAAACAACTGGATGGCAAAATATCTTAAATGATGACGGGAAATGAGTCTGAATGAGATGAAGATGAGATTGAAAGATAAAACAAGGTGAATTTTCTTGTTGCACGTATTCTTGAGGTGTAAGTGTTAACATTTAAAATGTAGATGTCGGGGCACCTGGGTGGCTCAGTCGGTTGGGGGGCCGACTTCGGCTCAGGTCATGATCTCGCGGTTCATGAGTTCAAGCCCCACGTCGGGCTCTGTGCTGACAGCTCAGAACCTGGAGCCTGTTTCAGATTCTGTGTCTCCCTCTCTGTCTCTGACCCTCCCCGTTCATGCTCTGTCTCTCTCTGTCTCAAAAATAAATAAACGTTAAAAAAAAAATAAAAAAACCAAAACGTTTAAAAAAAATAAATAAGATGTAGATGTTGTTTAGTCTTTTAAATCATGTTTATCCCTTTACTCCCTTCAAAGGGGCTAGAACTGCCTGAGGACCCTGGTTGTTTGTGGATTACTAAAGCACCCCTTTGCCATCTCTTTCAGATGCTGTCTTCCTGATTTTGTACAAAGAATTATACTACAGGCACATATATGCCAAAGTCAGTGTGAGTATCTAAGTGTTGTTGGCGTTGTTTTAAACTGTGTGTCGTTTTTGCGTTTGGAACACAACCGCTGGTTTATATTGGTTCGGTGTCCAAGAGGGTTGGCATGTGTTCTCAGCATTCTTTTAAGACATAACGGTGGGGGGATGGGGTGCCTAGGTGGTTGAGTAAGTTAAACGTCTGACTTCGGCTCAGGTCCTGATCTCACAGTACGTGGGTTCGAGCCCTGCGTCACAGTCTGGAGCCTGCCTCGGATTCTGTCTCCCTCTCCCTTTGCCCTTCTCCTTGTTCACGCTGTGTCTCTCTCTGTCTCTCAAAAAAAATAAACACTAAAAAAATAGTAATAATAATAACAGAGGGAATGATTGAATCTAGCAAGCTGGGTATCTATTCCAGACAAACTGTAATAGGTGATAGCTTTGCTGTCCGTTTTAATGTCTCCATCCCCACAGTTTCTGACTTGCACTCATCACATTGATTGGGTTGTAGGATGCCATCCTAATAGTGTGTTCCTGAGCGCCTTCTTAATTTTTTTTTTTTATGTTTGTTTATTTTTGAGAGAGAGAGAGAGAGTACAAGCAGGGGAGGGGCAGAGAGAGAGGGAGACACAGAAGCTGAAGCAGATTCCAGGCTCTGAGCTGTCAGCACAGAGCCTGACACGGGGCTCAAACTCATGAACTGTGAGATCATGACCTGAGCTGAAGTTGGATGCTTAACCGACTGAGCCACCGTGGGGCCCCCTGAGCACCTTCTTTTGTCCCTGCCTGTGATGTCCTTGCTTTTTTAACTCCAGTGCATTGCCGTGGAGTCTTCGACTCTGAAACATATGTGAAATTGTCACCGTGTGTCAAGCATAATGCTTGGCACTTGACATGCATCTATGTTCTAATCCTCACCGTAATCCTGCAGAACAGGCAAATTGAGGTGGTTTTTCTCAAATTCATACAACTAGTAAGTGGCCAGACTCCTTGAACTCAGGCCTGTCTTATTGGAGTACCAGTGTTCTCCCCCTACTTTGGGCACCTGTTTGATTCTTCTCTGATTTCTGAATTTTAGAATGACCTAAGTCTCTTAAAATACGATCTGTACTATTTATACACATGATGACTAAAAATCTCTATTATTAGCCCCAGTGTCTCTAAATCCATACTTGCATATCCAGCTACCTATTCCACGTCTCCACTTGGTTGTCTTTCTGGTCATCTCATCTCAAGTGTAACATACCCCAAACTGAAGTTTTCTTTTCCCTTTAAACCTGTTCTTCCCATGTCAGCCAACTCGCAAATAATACCACCGTGCACCCAGGTGACTTGGAGTGAAAACCTTGGCCTCTTTCTTGACTTTTGTCTCACTTGACTTCTAGCCTTGCAGCAAATCCTGTTCAGCTCTATCTTCAACATACTTCTTGAAACCACCCACTTATCACCGCCACCACTGCTGCTATCCTAGTTGAACGCATTATCGTCTCTTGCCTGGACTGTAGCTGCTTACCTGGTGTCCATTTCCACTCTTCTACTAGAGTTTATTCTCAGCCTGGTAACCAGCATGATCCTTTTGAAACATAGTCTCACCAAGTCACACCCTGCCTCCCAGTCCTACCGTGACTTGCTATCATACTTAGAATAAAATCCCAAGTCTTAGTCATAGTTCTGCTTGATCTGGCTTCCCCTCCTTTCCTGGGCTCCTGGCCATCCTCAGGCCATCCTCCTGGCCACACTTCAGAGCGTATGTACATCACTAGCTGACATCGTATTATTTGTTTACTAGGTTTTTGTTTGCTACCCCCGCTAGAGGGTAAAACTCCGCCAGGGCATGGACTTGATCTTGTTCACGGCTGTAATCCCGTGCCTCATCACTGATGGTGACAGGCTAATTGTTGGAGCATGCGTGTGCATGTGTAAATGAAGGAAACTGGCACCATGATCTCTCCTTAGAGTATTTCTGCCTGCTCACAGTTAATTCAGTTCTCGTCCCCCTGAGGGGTCAGCTTGACCTGACTAGCGAGCTCTTGCTTTGCCGTGGGAGCCACCGTGAGTGCCGGCTGGAGGCGTTCCCATTGTCAGAGTACTGCAGGGACCGTGTTTTTCTGGCATCCCAGTGAGAGCTCTCACTACTTTGAGAGAAAGTGAAGATTCCCTCCTACACTTGATGCTTTGGCTCAGGTACTGTGTGGGCCATGCTGAGTCTAGCTAGCCTACATAACACGGCTTTCTTGGGAAGACCATGGCATCAGAACCCATAGTACAAGTGGTTCTACCACGTCCAATCTTACCTTTGGTCTGTAATAAAGATTCAGCAGAAGCTTATTGATCTTGTAACCTCTTCATTAGGTACCACATGGGGTACATTCATATATATGGCCAGTGTTAAATCTTGTGGGGGCGTTTCATTGAAAGAGCACTTAACTATATTGGGCACTTTTACGACATAGTCTCATTCTACAGAGACATCGAGTACCTTGTCAGAAGCTCAGTAAGCAGTGGGGCTAAAACTCCAGGGCTGTGTTCTTTCTCCCCCATTACAGATAGCATCGTGTTATTCCCCAGCTCAGAAACCTTCAGTGGTTCTCCGTTGCCAGCAACATGAAGTCTAGATTGGGGGTCAGCAGCCTTCACTATAAAGGGCCAGATAGGTTTTTTTTTGGCTTTGAGGCCATCATGGTCTCTGTTGAATGTGTTCAGCACTGCCTTTGTAACAGCCGTAGACAGTGAGTGCAGGGCTCTGTTCCGGTTGAACTTTTTATTGACAAAAACAGGCGATGGTGGATTTACTGACCCCTCTGGCCTAGATTTCTGTTGACCTGAAAGACCTCTACATTCCTGGCCGCTTCTAGTCTCGTGTAGCCTAGTGTAGCGTTATCTGCTCTCACCATTCTTTGAGCACTGTGATCTTACCTTTTTGCTTTTGTTAGTACTTCTGTCTTTCTTTCCTTCTTTTTTTTTAATGTTTGTTTTTGAGAGGGAGAGAGGGAGACACAGAATCTGTAGCAGGCTTTATCTAGGCTCTGAGCTACCAGCACAGAGCCTGACGCTGGGCTCAAACTCATGAACTGTGAGATCATGACCTGAGCCAAAGTTGGGACGTTTAACCAACTGAGCCACCCAGGCGCCCCAGTACTTCTGTCTTTCTGCTTCGCTAGATCTGCATGCTTGTTCTTTAATGGTCAGTTGGGGTTGTTGCCGTAAAACCTGAACATTACGGTCTGATATTCAGTGCCCCTTTGAACTGCTCTAGCTCTTACGGTCTTCCCTCTGATTTGAGTGCTCTTTGCATCCTCAGAAGGAGAGAGTCACCATCAGTTCTCATGGGTCTTTAGCCGTCATGGTAGACCATGAGTAAAATACATGTATTTTATTTCTTAATATTTATTTTGAGAGAAAGCACTCATACAAGGGAGGCAGAGGGGCACAGAGAAAGGGAGGGAGGGAGGGAATCCCAAGTAGGTTCCATGCTGTCAACACTGAGCCCAGTGTAGGGCTCAAACTCACCGTGAGATCATGACCTGAGCTGAAATCAAGAGTCTGATGCTAAAGCAACTGAGCCACCCGGGGGCCCTGAGTAAAACACATTTAAATTAAACATCTGTGCTGATGTCTCCTTTCTTTTTACAGGGAGGGCCCTCCTTGGAGCAGAGATTTGAATCCTACTACAACTACTGCAATCTCTTCAACTACATTCTTAGTGAGTTTGAGTTTGGCTAAGGGTATGAGGCTGTGATGAGGCCCAGTGCTGGCCTCTAGCTTTTTGTTAGCAGAATTTTAATATGCAAGTGGAAGGGGGGATGTCCTGTTATTCATGGTCTTTTTAAGAGAAAAATTAGAAAATGTGTTCTATATATAGCCTTACCAAGTGGGCATAGTTTGCATCTGACTTTGCTGTGATCTCCCACGCAGATGCCGATGGTCCTGCTCCCCTTGAACTACCCAACCAGTGGCTCTGGGATATCATTGATGAGTTCATCTATCAGGTATCTGGCCAGCCGTGATCTCATTTGAAATAACTAGTCCAACAAAGGAGCAGCACTTACCATTGTTTGCATTGTTAAAAAGATGCTTGGGATAAAAATGTCCCCATCATGGTTGGGGATATCCCCTGGTGGCGGTCCTCAGTGTCATGGTTTTCTGAAGAGTCAGTGACGCATAAGAGCTCTGGGTATCAATTTGGTAGTTGAGCTGACTTTCACCAAGCTCTTACCTGACCTTGAGAGTTGGTCTGATAGGGAGAATAAAGGCTTCCTAGGCTTTGGAGTCAGGTAGAAGTGAGTGGGTGCTGGTGTGGGGGCTCCCACCTGGTAGTCTGTCACGTGGACATGTTGTTTAAGCTCTCCCAAGTTTTACTTTCCTCTCTTAGGAAACAGAAATGTTGTATGCCTTGACTGTGATAGTGGTTATATGCTAGATAAGAATAAAGTAGAACGTTAGCATCAAGGCGGAAACATTGCCTGTCTTGGAGTGCTCCTGTGGAGGCTCCACCAAGAACTGGGTCAGATGTCAAGTACAGCAGCTGTGTAGCCCAGGGGTACACTTTTCAAGTCTTGCTGTTCACTAACCTGGGACCTTGGGCAAATTACTTAACCACATTGCCTTGGTTTCTGTAAAAGCGGGATTTGGGAGGTGATTACTGGAAATGACATCTAAAGAGCTTAGTGCAGTGCCTGTCACAGAAGAATTACTCAGTAGATGTTGCCTGGTTGTTGTGATGGTCAATATTATCATTATTCTTTTCCACATTCTTTTAGGTCAGTCTTATTCTTTAAAAATAGAATATAGACTTAAAAAACACAGAATAATTGAATTTGGAGATACTTGTTTCCTGTGAGTTTTATGAGGACTGGATAACTCTCACTGGGAATTTCCGGAGAAATCAGATTCTTAATAAAGCTGTTATTTGAGCTGCACAGACCAGAGACTTAGAAAGTGCTGGCAAGTTGTGATTGGTGGGCTGAGAAAGCCCTCCCAGGGCCCTTTGGGAGAGGCTTTCTGCTTAAGATGAGGCTTTGGTGCCTTTTGTGCAGTGAGGGCCACAAACCACACTGGCCTGGTTTGCCCTTTCTGGCTTCTTGGCTTGTGTCAGCCCCTTCTTTGGCATATTTTAGAAGGTTGGTGGTCCTGTTGACTCACAGCAGGTCAAGGAGGATCATCTGTGCTAAGGTTCTTCATCCTTCTTAAGATTATCGTAATCCCTTGGGCTTATTAGCTGGTGCTCTCTTAAGGGGCTTAAAGTGCTCTCACCGGTAACAAAGACTGACCAGTGAGGGCCAGGTGGGATTCTGCCTGGCCAGGTAGATGTCACACGGGTAAGTGGCTTTTTCCCGCCACTCTGCTTTCATTTACTTTTATCAGTACAAGTAATACATCTGTATATCGTTACTGTTTAAAAACTTTGTCTATTTCAGATTGCAGATAAAGTGTCTTCCTCGGCTTTGTGGAGGCATCAGTTATTGTCTGGAAAGATAGACACCATGTTAATGTTTCTCAGGGTTACATACATGCAAAAATAACTCCATTTAGAAATGGTTTAATACATTTATGTCATTTGTTATGATATGGAACACTTAACATGTCTACATAGAGGGAGCTTTGTTTTTTTCTGCTTACTACAAGATCTGTGTAAACTACCTTTTTGGTGATGAACATTTAGGTTTTCAGTTTCTACTGCTACAGACGGTGAGTTAGTAAATATCCTCATTTATGTTACACATAGGTTCATCTCTAGAGATCACTAGAGGTAGAATTGTTGGTTGAAGAATATTTGCTTTTTACGTTTTTTTAAATCCGCTTTATTGAGTCAAAATTTGCATACAGTAAAATACCAATTTTAAGTGCACTGTTGATGAGATTTGACAAATGTGTACACCGCCACTGTAGAGATCTAGAACATGCAATCCCTTTGGATTTTAAGAAATAGTAACATCTTGCCCTCTCCGAGGGCTGTGTCAAATTACATTGCTGTCAGCAGTATTTGAGAATTTCTATGCTGTGGATGTTACTGGTCTAATTTTTGTCTGTTTGATGGGAAAGAAATGGTGATCTCATTTTAATTTGCATTTCTCTGATACCTGAAGAGATCAAGCGTTTTCCCTGTTAATTGACCAATCTTATTTTTCTTTGAAGTGATCATCAGTGTCCTTTGTCCGTTTTTCCATTGGATTATCTTGTTCTTACTGACATAGAATCTGTTCAGTATTCTGGATACTCTTCTGTTAATTGTAAATCTGGAAACATTTTCCTACATTCTTAGAGGAAGACGATATTTTTGGAGTTGAAGAACATTCTTGAGTCATCTAGGACCTAGATTCTAGGTCACTGGTTTCCAAACTTGGTGTGCACCAGAATCAACCAAGGAGCTTTTAAAAACTAATTGACTGCGTAGGTCTCTTGTGCTATTTTCTGGGTGACTGATGGAGCCCCAGCCCATTGCTGGTCCCAGATGGAACCACTGCCTCAAAAAATACCTGTGGTATGGGCCCTATATGTGCCCTACGCTGGGTGGTTAGGGTCTGTGGTTGGTACAGAGGCGACTCAGAGTGGGTTCCTGTCCTAGGTGAATTGATGGTGAACTCCAGTAGGGAAGACACACGTACAGACACCTGCCCTGTCTCCACCGCATTCATAATCCTGACTCGGGCATGGCACAGCCATCTAAGAGTAGATCTGTTACAAGCCACCTGGTTCTGATAGCCAGGTTGACTGCATTGCAAAGCTCATAGAGTTTACACTTAAGTCTGGAGTCAAATACCAAACTGAATGTGTTTTTTTGTTTTACAAACTAACTTTCATCTTAGAGATCTTTAGCTAGCCGAGGAAGAACTAACGTGCTCAGTAACGAACAAAGTTCAATTTAAACCAAGATGGCTTTGCAAAAACAGGTAGTGCACAGAACAGTTTGGCATGAGCATCAGTAGCCCCGGCCCTCCCCTCCCAGTCCAGAGCCCTCCCCCCCCCCCCCACGGCCTCATGTTCTGCACCGGGCGCCACTCTGTCTCTCTCCCTTCTTCCCGACAGTTTCAGTCGTTCAGTCAGTACCGCTGTAAGACCGCCAAGAAGTCAGAGGAGGAGATTGACTTCCTTCGTTCCAATCCCAAAATCTGGAACGTTCACAGCGTACTCAATGTCCTTCACTCCCTAGTAGACAAGTCGAACATTAACCGGCAGCTGGAGGTGTACACGAGCGGAGGTGAGTGCTGCTTGCCATCTGTTCCCGGGGAAGAGAGGCCGCAGAGGGGTCGCTGCAGCTTAGGGAACCGGCTGCTCCCGTTTGGTGTTGGACGTGGGCAGTAGCCAAGTGCTGATGTCGGGGGCTGTGCGGCTTGGCAGCCTGTCGCAGACTGAACCGGCACTTGTGAGACCAGCATTTGCAGGCACTTGTACTGTCTCCAGGGCCTTTGTTTAGATCAGTGATTCTCCCAAGTTTTCGGTGTTGGGACCACTTTGCAGTCTTTAAAGATTGAGAATCAGCAAGTTGAGCTGTATAAATTTTGCCCCTGTGAGAAGAGTATCATTTTCTCAAATCACTTTGGCACCAGGTTTCATGGAAGAGAGCTCAGTGTGCTTCTGCCTTCTGTCTGTTGCAGTTACAGTCTGTTTTAGTTGCAGTAGATGAGGGAGACCGGGCCTCATCCAGACACGGAGTCGGGAAAGGGAGGAGTATCTCAGCAGCCTTTTCAGTCTTTGCCTTCTTTGCTGCTACATCAAAACTTGACAGCGAGGGGTTCATACCTGTTAATTGGATGAGGATTCTGAAAACGTTAGCAGTGATTTACTTTCTTATATTAAAGTTCATAGGTTTATCCTGCAGCTTGAATGGATTTTTTTTTTTTTTTTTTTTTTTACTGCTGCATGGTTTTGTAGAATACTGGTTCATGGAGTTATAAAGATTTTCTGTTGACAGATTTTATTATATAATTTTAAAAAAATATTTTTAAATGTTTATTTTTGAGAAAGAAGGAGACAGAGTGCAAGCTGGGGAGGGGCAGAGAGAGAGGGAGACACAGAATCTGAAGCGGGCTCCAGGCTCTGAGCTGTCAGCACAGAGCCCAGTGCGGGACTCGAACTCACAAACCGTGAGATCATGATCTGAGCTGAAGTCAGATGCTTAACGGACTGAGCCATCCAGGTGCCCTTTTATTAGACAGTTTTTTTTTTTTTTTTAATTTTTATTTATTTTTGAGACAGAGAGAGACAGAGTGTGAACGGGGGAGGGTCAGAGAGAGGGAGACACAGAATCCGAAACAGGCTCCAGGCTCCAAGCTGTCAGCACAGAGCCCGACGCGGGGCTCGAACTCACAGACCGTGAGATCATGACCTGAGCCGAAGTCGGCTGCCCAACCGACTGAGCCACCCAAGAGCCCCTATTAGGTAGTTTTTAAAGACCACATCTGTTACTTTTGTCACCATCCCATCAGATAAGGCTTTATATGGAAGACATTGAACTCATAGTGGCAGATTCAAGTTCTTTAAGACTACAGTTTTTGCTTAAAAGCTCACATTTTCATTGGCAGTGAAGTGAGCACTGTCCATTTTGTTGCTGAAATGTAACAGGTTCACTTCGTTCAGTTTTGGAACGTGTCTGCTAAACACCCCAATCTGAATTTATGGGCCATTCTTTCAAGTAAAAATAGTATTTTGTGAAAAAAGTGGCTGGTTCTTTTACTGCACGTGGTGGGAAAGAATACAGTAATTGCAGGCCACTGCCTGATTTATGCTGAGTTGTTGGTAGTTTTGCCTATGTTCTCGGGTGTTCGGTGCAAGTGTCAGTTCAGTGAGAAAGACAAATCGCATCTTAGTGTTATTAGGAAAATAGCTTTGACCTCAAGAACTTCCTGAAAGCAGTGGCCTTGGTGAGTAAACTGCTCCTGATAAAAAGGGCCATCTCAGTATTCTCAGGTGTTTTGGGACCAAAAAAAAAAAAAAAAACCAAAAAACTGTCACCCCACTCAGGCAACTCTTGTTGGTAAATTTAAGATTAGTTTAAGGCCAGGGAGGCCTAGCTGGCTCATTCGGTGGATCATGTGATTCTTGATCTCAAAGTCATGAGTTCGAGCCCACGTTGGGCATAGGGATTACTTTAAAAAAGAAAAGGTTAGCATCAGGTCAAGTGTGCTGCTTCTTGGTATTTCTTTGAGGGCAGTGAATCTCTGTTGCGGGAAGCTTTAGAGGCCGCTGGTAGGTGAAGAGGTCACCGAGTGACGTTCAGGGCTCAGGCTTACCTTCTTTCACCTGCCCCTGCGGAAGTGTTCACGGTATCTGTTTCTCTCAGGTGACCCCGAGAGTGTGGCCGGGGAGTATGGACGGCACTCCCTTTACAAGATGCTTGGGTATTTCAGCCTGGTGGGGCTCCTGCGTCTGCACTCCCTGTTGGGGGATTACTACCAGGCCATCAAGGTGCTGGAGAATATCGAACTGAATAAGAAGGTGATTACCTGCACCTCCCTCCCCTCCCCACCCCCTTCCCGGGCCAGAGGGTTCAAGAGACACTCTGATCTGTTAGGATACATTTCAGGGAGAAGAAAGGATTCATCCCCAGGCCAGTTGAAAATTGAGAACTGGGGGAACCACTGTACTGAAAATCTGAGCCTGGGCAAGGTGCTTTCTCTGTGTTAGTTAGTAACACTTGAACTATTCAGCAGTCTTTGATTCTGTTTTCAAAACAGAATGACCGTGGCAGATTTTTACCATTCAGGTTTCACTTGTTAAGGAATTAACAGAAGATTTAGTTCTAAGATGGTTAGATAATGGTTATTAGCTGTGGTGGTTTTTCTTAGCCACAGAAAAATTGGTGCCTTTTTGACGTGTGTATCTTCCAGTCTTTGTTTATCTGTTCCTTTATCAAGTTTATCTGGAAAAGGAGTAGAAAGCAAGGAGGAATATGTGACTGAGGTATAGAGGGATTTGGATCTGAAAGAAATTTTAAGGTTACCTGATTCAGCCCCCCCCCCCCCCTTTAAAATATCTAACAAAATGAGGTTCTCAGGTCCTAGAACTTAATCGGTGAATGGTATGGTCTGTACTCAGAACCTCTGACTCGAGCCGGGGCTTCCCCTGGGTGGTCCAGGGCTTCTGCCTCAGCTGACACTGGGCCCTGCCAACCTCCAGACTCTCTCTGGGGTGGATCGGTTCTGGGACTCATGGGTGCTTCTCCCTAATTCCGCAGAGCATGTACTCTCGTGTGCCCGAGTGCCAGGTGACCACTTACTACTACGTCGGTTTTGCCTATCTGATGATGCGTCGCTACCAGGATGCCATCCGGGTCTTTGCCAACATCCTCCTCTACATCCAGAGGACCAAGAGCATGTTCCAGAGGACCACATACAAGTATGAGATGGTGAGGAAGCCTCCGACCGGCCTGACCCCTTGGCACCTATGCCAGCAGTTTTGGGGAAACGCCATCCAAAATGTTGCTCTTTGTATGCCTTTTCAAGCTGGCATGCTCTAAGTTTCTTTTCTTTGTGTCTCTTATCTCAGATCATCAACTCCTTAACAATAGGGACGATATCTTCCATTTTACTTTTGTCCTGCGACAGTGCCTACACGTATTCAAAAACCGTTTGCTGAGCGTTCACTGGGCTGCCGGTGTTTAAAAAGGAGTTAGTTGTGGGTACCGCCCTCACGCAGTTTGCCGTGGAGGAGGGTGGGTCCAAGACGTGCACAGCATTGAGGTTTCTAGGCAGAGAAGAGGTGTCGAGACTTAGAAGTATGGTGATGTGGTACCACGATGGACACTCTTGTCGGGGCGGGGGGGCAGGACAGTAGTCAGATTGGGGTGTCAGGTTCTGGAGTGGCCTTCACCACCCAGCTAAGCTGTTTGATCGTTACAGGCATTACGGCGCCATCCAAGTTTCTGGGTGACTCGGTCGTAAGTGGTGTGGGAGGATTGATCTGGTGGAGTGTGGGGTGATCCAGGGAGAAGGAGGCCCCAGTAGAGAATGCAGGAGCCAGCTAAGGAGGACCTGGAAGTGGGCTGGGGAGGTTCACTGGAGCTAGAGGGCACATTGGGAGAGACTGTGGGAAAGCGAATGGACCCGGGAGGGTGTTGGGGCGACGGCGGCAGGGACTTCCGAAAGTCCGTGGCATTTGACCCTGCGGCGATTTCTCTCCCACCCCCAGATTAACAAGCAGAACGAGCAGATGCACGCGCTGCTGGCCATCGCGCTCACCATGTACCCCATGCGAATTGACGAGAGCATTCACCTCCAGCTGCGGGAGAAATACGGGGACAAGATGCTGCGCATGCAGAAAGGTGACCCACAGGTCTATGAGGAGCTCTTCAGCTACTCGTGCCCCAAATTCCTGTCGCCTGTGGTGCCCAACTACGACAACGTGCACCCGAACTACCACAAGGAGCCCTTCCTGCAGCAGCTGAAGGTGTTCGCTGATGAAGTGCAGCAGCAGGCCCAGCTCTCAACCATCCGCAGCTTCCTCAAGCTCTACACCACCATGCCTGTGGCCAAGCTGGCTGGCTTCCTGGACCTCACGGAACAGGAGTTCCGCATCCAGCTCCTCGTCTTCAAACACAAGATGAAGAACCTGGTGTGGACCAGTGGCATCTCTGCCCTGGACGGCGAGTTTCAGTCGGCCTCTGAGGTGGACTTCTACATTGATAAGGTACGGCAGCCCCCCGGCCTGGGTCTCTGGGGCCCTCTGTTCACGCACCCCACAATAAACACTGACCGGGCGCCCACCGCGCTGAGCATTTGGTACTTAGCGGTGAACAAAATCCACAAAGATTTCTGCCCTAGTGCTGATGTACTAATGTAAGAAAATAGACACTAAGTGTTCTGATGCAGCGAATCAGGTAGTAGGTGTCGATGCGAAATGAGCAAACCCACTTAATTTTTTAAGAAAAAAAGTTCTGTTCGAGTCCGAGTCCGCGTTAAGACAGCTGCCTGAGATGCACAGTCTCCACAACGTAGAGAATGAATGCTCCAGGGAACGAACGTTTGGTGTGAGAGGTCTATATGATTTTGTTTTGTTGAGTTACAAGTCGCAGTGAATGACCTTCCAGAGAGTTACAGACTTTATGTTACTTGCAGGGCTGTATGACTTTAATCTTATGGGAATCCGGGAGTTTTTTTTTCTATTTCTTCAGCCCCCATTCTTTTTTTTTTTTTTAACTATTTTTTTTCTATTTCTTATCTTTATGTTTGGAATGCTTCTCTCTCTCTCTCTCTCTCTCTCTCTCTCTCTCTCTCTTTTTTTTTAAATGAAGTAGATGTACAGAGTTTACTTGGGGCAGAAATAGAACCCGTGCTTTGAGGTTTTGCCAGGTCATTTTGACCTTAGGTAAGGGTTAAAGTATAGCTTCCCTGAGAGCCCAGGAGCAGGGCCCACAAACACGGAGAGGTGAAATTTTTCCTTTATTTTGTGGTAGGTTAGAATCATCAAGTGCTACCCAGTTACCGGTGGTGGTGGTGGGAGGCAGGGGTCGCAGGACTGACTAAGGTGCTCGGGACAGCCTGTGCTGAGGAAGGGAAATCGAAGCTAAGACTTGAGGGAGGTAAAGACATTAGCCAAACGCACATCTGGGGGAACAGCCGTCCACGTAGAGGGAGCAGAGGCCCTGGGCAGGAGCGAGGGGACAGCTTCAGTGTGGCTGGGGCGGCCCGTGAGAGGAGGCTGTGGCCGAGGGGAGGCTGGAGAGGGAAGAGGGTGGGTGCTGTGTCACATCTTCCATCTTTTTTTTCCCTCTGTTCTGCTTAATTTCTTTGGATATATTGTTCTGTCCCTGTTCGTGTCTTCAGCTCTGCTTTTGCTTTCTCTGATTTTTTTTTTCACGGTTCAGTGTTTCCTTAGATGCCTTTTTTGTTTTTTAAACCTAGGACGACCGTTCATTCTCCTAGAGGGGATTTGCTTTTGCCTCTTCAAGGTGCCTAGGGAGATTACTGGTCCGGGACCACCATAGACCAAAGCCTCAGGTTTTCTGGGTGGGACCAGGTAGCAAGCCCAGGCTGCAGCTGCAGATTGTCAGAAGAATCACCTCGTGTTTATAGTATGTTGGGGATGGGTCTCTTTCTGTTATGCTCCTTGGCCAATTTGGTGAGCTTTGCTTGATGTCTGGAGCAGGCAGTTCTGTCCGTGTCCGCCTTTAGCTTCAGGGTGTAGCCCTTCAGGGTCCCAGCAGTGCAGGGAGGGGTTTCTGTAAGACACCCCAGCCTTGGTTTGTCCCCTCTGTGCAGGTCTTCTAGGATTGATTAGCGAATGTCTTCAGTGCAGAGGGGGCTTTTAAGTAGCTCTGTATTCTCTTGTCAGCTCTTTGATGTTATGAGGAGGTTTAAAAAAATTGTTTTGTTTAACATTTACTCATTTTTGAGAGCACGCAAGCGGGTTGGGGCAGAGAGAGAGGGAGACACAGAATCAGAAGCAGGCTCCAGGTTCTGAGCTGTCAGCACAGAGCCCGACGTGGCGCTGGAACTCACGAACCGTGAGATCATGACCCGAGCTGAAGTCAGACGCTTAACCGACTGAGCCACCCAGGTGCCCTGATGTTATGAGGAGGTTTTTAAAAATCATTCTGTATTTTGGTTGTTTTAAGAAAGTGTGCTGGTCTACACATACTGTTTTTTGGGGAGTTTTTTTAAGGTATAATTTGTATAACAAACTTCACTGTTTTTTTTTTAAGTGTTTTATTTATTTTTGAGACAGAGACAGAGCATGAGCAGGGGAGGGGCAGAGAGAGAGGGAGACACAGAATCCAAAGCAGGCTCCAGGCTCTGAGCTGTCAGCACAGAGCCTGACACGGGGCTCAAACTCACAAACCGAGAGGTCATGACCTGAGCCGAAGTCGGACGCTTAACCGACTGAGCCACCCAGGCGCCCCAAACTTCACTGTTTTAAAGGGTATAATTCCAGGGGTGCCTGCGTGGCTCTTGATTTTGGTTCAGGCCACGATCTCACAGTTTGGAACTTTGAGCTCGAGTCCTATGTCTGGCTCTGCACTGACAGCATGGAGTCTGCCTGGGATTTTCTCTCCCTCTGTCTCTGTCCTTCCATTTGCTCATGTGTACGAGCTTGCGCGCTCTCTCTCTCTCTCTCTCTCTCTCTCTCCAATAAATAAACATTTTTTTACAAAAGGGTATATATAATTCCATGGTTATGAGTATATTCATAGTGTCACACAACCATTTCCACTGTCTAATTCTGCAACATTTCCCACATCCCTGAAAGAAGCTTCTACTCATAACTGGTCATTCCCAGTTCCCCTTGTACCCTAGTCCCTGGGAAACCAGTAGTCTGCTTTCTGTCTCTGTGGATTTATCTCTCTCTCACTCTTTTTTTTTAAAGTTTATTTGAGCGTGAGAGAGCACGCATGCGAACAAGGGAGGGTCAAAGAGAGGGAGAGAGAATCACGGGTGCCCAACCAACCAAGCCCCCCAGGTGCCCCTGGATTTGTCTATTTTTTGACATTTCCTATACATGGAATCATAAAATATGTGACCTTTTGTGTTTGCCTTGTTTCATTGGATGTGTTTTCAAGTTGCATCCAGGTTGTAGCATGTATTAGTACTTTATTCCTTTTTAAGGCCGAAAAATACTCTACTGTAAGGATATACCGCTTTATTCATCCACTCATCAGTTGACGGACATTGAATCGTTTTCGCCTTTTGGGTATTGTGGATATAGCACTGCTGTGAATTTTTGTGTGCACATAATCTCTTGGGTGTATACCTACTTGTGGAATTGCTGGGTCAGTTTGGGTAGTTTGTTTTGAAAGCTCATCTTGCTGAATAAACTGTGTCATTCAGAGTTTATGACTTTTGCAAGACTTAATGTTTGGCAGAACTTAGCTATCTGACGTGAACCAAAAGTAGAAACATCGGAAGTGGAAGTTTTCCAGTGTTTTATTCGTGCTTTTAAAAGTCAGAACTGTCCCTTGCAGCATTACATCAACTACCTAAAGTCCTTTTTGAGTTTATTCCCAGTACCTGACATATACACATTCTTTGGCAATGTCAGTAACCTGGCCCATCCCTCTGTCGTCTCTTTGTGACCCAGCTGAACTAGTCCCAACTATCTGGATGGTCTTTAATAAAATACTTCTTCCGGGGCGTCTGGCTGGCTCAGTCAGTAGAATATACAACTCTTGGGCTCAGGGTTGTGAGTTCAAGTTCCACGTAGGGCATGGAGATTTGTTTTCTTTATATAAATGTGTGTGTGTGTAAAGAAATATATGTATGTAGATATATACGGTAATGTGTATATGTACATACACAGATACAAGTAAACGCTTCTCCCAAGAATTAGCCATTTAGTTATTACAGATAAAATTTGGTCATGATTTGTTAAATTCATATTATAAGTTAATACTGATTAATAAGTTTGTATGTGAAAAAAATTTCGGGGATATTTTTCTTTTATTATTGTTCCTCTTACTGGTTCAGGTTCATCTTTGGCAAAATGCTGCTTTCTGTTTTGTTCTCAGTAAAGATTTTATTTTTGAGTAATGTCTACACCCAGCCTGGGGCCCGAACTCATAACCCAGGATCAAGAGCTGCATGTTCCAGTAACTGAACCAGTGAGGCACCCCTGCTTTCTGTTTTTCTGGCTTTTCTTTTTTCATCCTTGACTTGAAAAAGTCCTCTCAAAGAGATTCAGAAGGTTCTTGGGTCTTAACCTAGATTATGTAGGAATTTACAAGTAAATTGGTGTTCAACCCCATTTGAGCTAAAACACACGATTTAAAATCTGGACTAATTTGAAACATTACCCTCCCAAACAGTGTTGAGAATAAAATGTTGAGGATGCCTGGCTGGGTCAGTCAGTGGAGCATGGGACTCTTCATATCAGGCTTGTAGGTTCAAGCCCTTGTTGGGTATAGAGATCACTAAAATAACAAATCTTAAAAAAAAAAAAAAAAAGAATAAAATACTGTCTTAAATGTTTTTATTGCCGAAAGAGTCCTATTCATTAAAAAAATAAAAATAAATAAAAATGAGATTTAAAAAACCTTGAAAGTAAAAATAAATGGGGTGCCTGGGTGGCTCAGTCATTTGAGTGTCCAACTCTTGATTTTGGCTCAGGTCATGATCCTAGCGTTGTGGGATTGAGCCCTGCGTGCTGAGCATGGAGCCCGCTTGGAATTCTGTCCCTGTCGGTCTCCCTCTCTCTGGCTCTTGCTCTCCTTTCCCCCTCCCCTCCCCACCCCACCCCCAGCTCATGGGCGCGCAGGCCCTCTCTCACACTCTCTCTCTCTCTCTCTGAAATAAAAAAAATTAAAAAGGAGAAAATAAAAATAAATGAATGAACAGGAAGAAAATAAAAATCAACCGTTTAGAAAGAAAGAAAGCTGCTATCAACTGGTTACGCTCCCCTATAGGCTCCCCCCCCCCCAAACACACACCTATTTGCTTTTGAAAAGCACGGCAGGGGGTTATTCAGCAGCATGGTTACTTGCAAGTCCATTAGTGGCTCTACCTCACTGCCCCTCTCTGATTCTACTTTTTCCACAGGACATGATCCACATCGCAGACACCAAGGTTGCCAGGCGCTATGGGGATTTCTTCATCCGGCAGATTCACAAATTTGAGGAGGTGAGAAATCGGAGAGAGTGTGGTGTGTGGGCTGGGGACCGAGGTTAGGACCTTGGTCGGGGAGTTAGGAAGTTTTTAAATTTTTCATTTCAGCAAAGCCCCAAGTTGGCCCTTGAAGTTTCTGAGCTAGACTGGCTGGCTGCTTGGGGTTTGGGGAGTGGGGCTGGGCCTGTAGTAGTTGCTGTGTCAGCCTTCTCCAGAGCATCTCTTTCCAAGATCCCTCTCTGCGGGTGGCCGGCTCTCCTCTCTCTGCCTCCCTGGTATTTCCTAATATGGGCGGATTCACTGCCTGCTCTTACGCATCCCTCCCCATGTGGCAGTAACTCTCTTAGACAGGTCTGGCCAGTTTCTGCAGGCAGGGGACAGGAAGCTGTGTTTTGACAGACTGGGTGCATTCCACATCTTGCCCTGGGCGAGGTCTTGTGGGACAGGCCAAACACTAGGAGGGTGCAGGGTGCAACGGCGGCGTGGGGGGTCTCTGTGGCCAGCTATGGGTTAGGGTTAGGGAGCCACTTCGTCCTGGTGTTCTGAGTCCTCCAGCAGAGGTCACTGTTAAACGCTCAGGTCCGTGTCACCTGGCCCCTCCTGCAGGAGGCCCTGGCAGGCTTAGCGTCTCTGAGGCCTAGAAAATGGGCCAAGCCATGTAGGGTGTGTGTGTGTGTATGTGTGTGCGCGCGCGCGTGCGCGCACATTCTGTGTGAAGGACAGGTAGAAGAACAGTCTGCATGAAATTTTTTTAAGTTTATTTACTTATTTTGAGAGACAGCACAAGCAGGGGAAGGGCAGAGAGAGAGGGAGAGAGAAACCCAAGCAGGCTCTGTGTTGTCAGTTTAGAGCCTAATGTGGGACTCGAACTCACGAAACATGAGATATGACCTGAGCTGAAAGCGAGCCGGACGCTGAACCGGCTGAGCCACCCAGGAGCCCCCAGTCTGCATGAATTAATTGCGCACGGCCACAGGTGTCAGGATTGGAGTCCCTAACTGAGGCTGTATACACACACAGCCGACACCTATGCCCGCATCAGAGACGCCCTCCCTGACTTCAGAAGGGCGGCCCAGGGGCTGGGCCTGGTGATCGTGTGCCCTGCAGGAACAGGATTGGTGAAATCTCCATAGCTAACTTTGCTTTTCTCTTTCTTCTAGCTCAATCGAACTCTGAAGAAGATGGGACAGAGACCCTGAGTATTTTCACACTGTTCTTAGGAACCTACTCTGATGTCTTTGTAGGTGGGCTGTATTTTTGTCACCGTGAAGCCTTTACCTGGATCGGCCATCAGCTGTTCAGCTGAGTTGAAGTTTATTTGAATTCAGGACTGAAATGTTTTAAATAGGCCTCAGTAAAAGATCTTTGGAGCCAGATTTGTCATCTAATCATTGTTGGGGGGAATCTGTGGTTGAGGGCAACGGTATGTGATTTCCTCTGATTTTCTCCTGATGCGTCGGTTACTGGTGTTTAAATTGAACTCACAGTTTGTGGGACATTTTCACGGTTCGTATCTGATTGACCCCTCTCAAGAATCCTGTGAGCATTAGTGACCTGTCACAATTCGCATGCATGAAAGCTGAAGTGCTGTGTCTTGGGGAGAAACTTGGACCCCTCCTACTGTCCTGAACCTGCACCGTGCTAAGAGGAAGCTGTGTATGCTGCTCACGCCTTACAGCGCGGGTTCAGCAATAGTATCCTCACTTCGCTGGTGAGGAAACAGACTCGGGTTGTAAAGTGCCTTGATCAAGGTCATATAGTTATAAAAAAGCCAAGACTCAGCTCCAGACTACTTTTTTCTGCCATCTTCTGCCATGTCTTTGATTCCTCCCACTGAAAACCTTGACCTGTGTTGTGTGCAGCCTCTCCTACCCTCCGTGAGTTTGAAACGGCTGCCTGTCAGCACCTTTATGGCCAGTCACGACTGAGTAGGGTCTGTTTTTCACCCTCTCTGCCATTTCTTCCTTACACGCCCACGTGGGATCTGCCATCTTGGGGGCTTCTCTGAGAAGAGCTACCTCCAAACCTAGCAGTCTACACTGTTTTCAGAACCAATTTCTAATCTTCTAACAGCACAGATAATACAGATCTATGATTATTGAAAATTTCACTGAAGATAGTTATCTCTGGCATCTCACCTGACCTAGTTGTCAAAGATCAGATGTGCTTTCTTTAAGTCTTTTTTTAAAAAAATGTTTATTTATTTTGAGAGAGCACGCACGCGTTGGGGAGAAGCAGAGAGAGAGGGAGAGGGAATCCCAAGCAGACTTGTGCAGAGCTTTACACGCGGCTCGATCTTAGGACCATGAGATCATGACCTGAGCCTAAATCAAGAGTCAGGCACTTAACCGACTGAGCCACCCAGGCGCCCCAAAAGATCAGGGGTTCTTGTTGCTGCAGAAACTTTGTATTCATGAGTAAATCCTCAGGTCTGTATAAAATTTATGCATTATCTTACTTTTTCTGGAGCCAGGTATCTTGATTTTATTGTTGAGGAAAGAGACTTGGGGTAACTAAATAGTTTGTCCAAGATTAGTCCAAACTAAATAGTATGTCCAAGATAGTTTGTCCAAACTAGTTTGGGTAGTGAAAACAGATCTTTTGTGCCGCACACCTACTTTGACTTTAGAAAGTCCTACCCTGAGGCCGGCAGGGAGAGGTCTGAAACAGCAATAGACCAGCCATAAAAATCTACATGGTGCATAAGCCCTAAAGTGAAGGCGTATTTCCTGGAACTTGGAAGGACACAAATAGTGAGGCTGCTCCGTGTGTCTGGTGACTGGGTTGCTAGGAATTCTTGAGCTAGACTGCACTCACCTGGTGTGTGATTGGTTCTGTTTGAGTTTTGAGATGGTGAGGGAACTTAACATGGAAAGAGCCATTGACACCTGGGTTCAAGTGTGAATTGTGTCCTTGGTATGCTGTGTGACCCCTCTGGGCCGGTAGCCTTGTCTGGAAATGAAGCTGTCTTCCCAGGTCGTGCGATGGAACGGCTGTGGGAGTGCCAGGTCACCCTGGGGTGGGCACCAGTATGGCCTTCAGGGCGGAAGCCCCTCCTTGAGAGTCAAAGATAGGAGTTGGCGTTTTGAACAGGATTCGATAGAAAAGATCCCGCTGCCGGGTGTCATTTGGGCAGAGACCTGAAGGGGGCGAGGAGGCAAACGTTGAGCCACCTGTGGGAGGAGTGTACCAGGAAGAGGAAGCTGCGAGCACACAGGCCACGAGGCCAGAGCGTGTTTTGTGTGTTGAGAGAATGTGGTGAAAAGGCCGGTTGGAGCAGGGTGAGCCAGGGGGCCGGAGGAAGGGAGGCCGGAGGCGGCTGAGGCTCCCAGTCAGGTATAGGCTACGAGGATGGTGACTGAGACTGAGTGAGAGGGGGAGGTTTTCACCAGGCCGGAGCTAGAGTGGAGCCAAGGATTGGAGCCAAGGATTGAACCCGGGTCAGCCCACTTCTACAGCCTGCACTGTCTCTGGGACAGCCAGCCGACAACTTGGCCCCACTCCCAAAGAGGGGAAAAAATACCAAAGCCGCCTCTCTGTTAATATGTAATAAGTCCAAACATTCACAGAGCTCCTGCTTGCTTTGCAAGCACTTCTTCATCTATTAACCTTGCTGGATCCTAACAAGTGGCAGAGTCAGGATCCTGCCGCGCGTCGTGATTGCCAGGCCGGTGCCAGCCAGGCCTTCCCCCCACTGCAGTGCCTGCCTCTGGTGCCCTGGCCCAGCACCGCCTCTGAGGCCGTTCCCCCACCGCCAGTCCTGACATTCGGCTGTGGTGGCTCAGGAGTTTAGACCCACCTGAGCCGCCTCCCCGCCCCCGGGGCTAACTTGTTTTGGATTCAACTCCAGAGTCTCTTGTAGCTCATGTCTGAGTCTCCGGTCTCCGTCATTAAAGTGGTGCCAGGTCAAGGTGTGCTGTGCCTGACACAGCCTGTCGGCACTCTTCTTACTGTGCCAGGAGACGGGCCATTTCAGGAGCTCAAGGTCACACAGACCCAGTGTGAGCGCCTGGCGCGGGGCCACTTCCCAGTAGCTTGGTCCAGGCCCAGCAGCCGTGCTGGACAGCCAGCAGCCCTCAGGAGGGGGCAGGCACAGCTGAACTCCGCCTGGTACCGCGCGAGGAATGCAGGGCATTCGGCAGCTGCAGCCAACTTGCAGGAGTTTTATTCCAGCTTGCCCAGAATGGAAGAAGCAGGGTTATAATCCTCCCACACATAAGGGGAGCACAGGTTTTGGTAGGCAACGGAGAGCGCTGGGTGGTGCCAGTTACCAAAGTTGTGCGCCGGTGAGAGAAGGCAGCATGGCAAAGTGTGTGGGCTTGGGTTCGGTCAGATCTGGGTTTGAATCCCGACTCCCCAAACTGTAATCGTGGGCCAAGTTACTTAGTGCCTCACTATCTCACGCACCTACCTCAGGATTGTTTGTTGGTTAAATTACACAAAGCTCTTAGCGCCTGGCCATTGTGTGATTAGGCAGTGAAGGCCATTATTAGCTGGCTGCGACCTTGGAAGTCACGTGTGGATCAACATGGCTAGTTCATGGTGGAGCTGGGACCCCCGGCCTCCAGGTTCACCCAGGGGCTTCCTCCGTTCCTTGTTCTCCGTGCCCCAAAAGCAGGTGTGTGTAGAGACGCTGAAGAGACCAGTTCACAGAAAGGCTGAGACACTTGTCTAGAGTAGCCCAGCCACAGAGGAGCTGGGCCTCGTGTAGTGGCAGCAGCAGGCATGGGGGGAAGTGGAAGAATTCAGGAGCGATCTGGGGAGGTTACAGAGGACAGGACTCGGTAGATGGGTGGATGTGGAGGGGAGACAGATGCCCAGTCCTCCGGCTTTTGCAGCTGGGACGATCGTGGACTCAGATGGGGGGTAGGTGGAGCAGGTTAGGAGCAGGAGGCATGGGTGGAGAACTGGGTTTGGACACGAGTTCGAGGGTCCTGTGGGGCATCCAGGTGGAGATGACCAGGGTGTAAGGATTTGGGCAGTGAAGAGCTGGGGCTGGAACCCGGTTCTTCAGGCCCCGACGCTAGAGCTTGTTTCTCAGTACATAGACCAGCCTCTGGAGGCCCTGGCTTCCTTTGTACGGTGTCTCTGGCTTCCTCATACACTGGGCCGCGAGCCCAAGATGGGGCTTCTCTTCCCAACACGGCCTTGACCTTGGGTGGCTACCAATCGCCTCCTTGTCTGCAAAATGAGGCAGTGAGACCAGCTGTTGTCCCGAGGGCTGCAGCATTCTGGGTAACATACTAGGATTCGGATGGGCCAGGAGTCCCAAAAACACATGAGATAAGACAGGGCTTAGCAGTGGCCTTTGCATAATGAGAATTCGTTGAATGAACGGCGAGTGCCTGAGGGAGTGAGGGGATTGAATGAAATAACGCAAGTATGAATAAGTGATGGAGTGTGCCTTAAATCCTTTCTAGAACGCAGACGCATAGAACGAATAAAGGATGAATGTCTGTACTATCCAGCAGTCTTTGGCCAATGGAAGTTGTGGCTGCGCCTGCACTGGCTCCTGACAGTGGCCTTTCATCCCCACCCCCAGCCTGCCCTGCAGCCTGGGGATGGGCTGGAGGGAGCTGTTGCTCCGGGTCGGGAGCCGGGAGCCAGCCTTCGCTCTGGGGGAAGGGCATCAGGAAAAGGCTGGGGCGGGGGAGGGGGGTGGCAACCTGAAGGCCCATAGCCTGACCAGCAATTTCCTGATGTTTTCCGGAGGGAAGGGGCTATGGGAAGCTGTAAATGATCCTGGTTCCTGTGGCTCCACATTCCTGTCAAGCCTGCAGCTGAAATTCCCAGCTTTTCCTTACTTCTGGCCCCACCCATCCCTTATGCAGCAGCTTGATCAAGATCAAGGTACTTCCCTTCTGCCCTCACCCCCACCCCTTATGTCCCCCGGGGGCCAGTGGACTCCTCTCTAGTCTTGGTTAGGATGGGGCAGTCCCGACACCGCCCCCCTGGTAAGCAGGGACATTTCCGGTGTGTTGCTCAACTTCTCCGAGCCTCTGCTTCTGTCCTCAGAAGTGGGGAGTAATTCTGTCCTCAGAGTAATTCTCCCCCACCTGCCTCCCCGGGCCCTCCTGGCCTTAGCATATAAAGCTGGAGGGTGTATAGTGTCACATCTGTCCCAGCTGCATTGTACTGTGTCGCCTGGAGGTGAGGCGTACCCTCTCTAACCTCTGTTTAGAGGAAGAAGCAACTTTCAGAGCTTCCACAGAAAAGTGTCACTTTCTGTTTCAGACAGGAAGAGCTGCCTTGCTTGCAGTTCCGTGTAGATAGTCAGGTAAGTGGGAGACAAACAGTCTTTTTCCAGGCTCTGACAGGCCCCTTCCCTGTCAACTGGTCCTTGGGGCAGAGGTGGCCTTCCTGTGTCAGAAAGGCTCCGAAACCATTTTCTACTCTGCTTGCGTTGCTTTTCACCCGCAGAGCTGGCCAGGTGGGTAACGAGGTGCAGCTAGGACGGCTGCAGCCTTCCCAATCTCCACCATAACCCCCCGGTTGCTGCCGAAGAGCCCAAGCATTAGCAGGGCCACTTCGCTGACCGACTGCGCTCTAAGTCAGGCCTTCCAGTCTCCCTGCTGCTCCTTCCTGTCAAATTTCTGCCCCAGAGTCCCTCCTGGGGAGCAGCAGGAGCCCAGCTGTTAGGGTCTTGAATGCTAGATCAGCATCCGAGCAGGAACCCTGCTAGAAGAATCATGTTTATTGCAGTCGGAGGCGAGATGGAAAGTCGCAAAAATGCCTGGGCTGGAGGCCTTGGGGGCTCCCTGTCCAGGGTTGGCCTCTGGCATTGTGGACAGGGCCTCTGGAGGCTTGGAGCTGGGGATCTGGGAAGGGTTCTTGCTCACCAAGCTCATGGGTAGGTAACAAGGAGTGAATTGAGGCGCAAACTTAGTTGTGCCGTGGTGAACTGGACACATTGCCTGCCCCAGTACACCAGTGACACATCTTCGTGGTGAAAGTTCTTTGTGGAGTTAGAGCCAGGCAGTGTGGCTTCAAACAGGCTCTAAACTCTCAAAACCTTATCCTTTTTATCAGTAAATGGGGATCATGCGATAGTCCCAAGCCTACAGAGTTGTCTCGGGGAATCAAGGAGGTAATGCACTTTAACAACAAAAACAACACACACACACGCACACGCACACGCACACGCAATGTCTGCCATATGTGATGTGTGCTGAGTAAAGGTGAGCTGTCAGTATTACTGAGGATCTCACATTTTACTGGGAAGAGACATATATGCACAAATAAATGCCACACAGTGTGAACAACCATCCAAATACCGCCTTCTCCATGCAGCCGTCCGGGATATACCCTCAGTCCCCAGGCAGGAGATGAGAGGCTCCTTCTGGAAGCCCTGTTGCCCTTTGCTTGTTTCTTATTTCTTATTCCTCCATTGTATCCCTTGTCTTTCTGTGAATGTTTTTTGCAATTGTTTACATACCTGTCTTCCACACTGGTCTGCCAGTGCCTCCAGGGGAGGCGTGTGGAAATTCCTTACTGAAATCAGCATGCGTGTCCCCTCTAGGTTCCATCTAATTGTAAGGGTGAGATTCTGTGAGACGGCCTGGAGTTGTGGCCTCAGGGAGGAGGTGATGTCAGAGCTGGGCCTTGAAGCCTGTGCAGGTTTAGAACAGCAGCCACAGGCGTTTCAGGGGCAGCCAGAAGGGGTGAGGGGCACGGTAGCAGCCTGTAGCACAGAGAGTGGGGGTCAGGGGGATGGGGTACAGTCCCAGCGTCCCCTCTAAGTGCCTCCACCACTCTGGGCAAGCACGTCCCCTCCCTGGGCTCTAGTTTCCCGTCAGTATTAGGAGGGGGCTTTGCTAGGTGGATATTTAGTCCTGATGGTCCTTGCCAGCTTGGCTGTTTAGTGGCTTCTTTGACCCGCCTCGCCTCCTACTTTGATGGCAAAGTAGGAGTATTTTCTGGCTCAGAGAGCACCCTCCCAATGACAGGCAGCACGTGGTCTTCTCTGTTCTGGAGAGTTTAGTTGGAAGGTTGTTTGGTTTCAGGGTAAAGATACAAGCCCTCATGCCTAGTCCCAGAGGGCTTTCCCTGAATGTGTATATGTGGGGAGCAGCATGGCCTTTGAAGAAAGGCTTGGGATAGCTGGGATTCCAGGGCCCCCGAGCTCACCCCGGCCCCAGCTCTGAGGTCCCACAATGCTCCTATTGTCCCCACCTCTGCCAGGCTCCCCCAGGGAGCAGCTCTGAGCCAAGGACCTGGGCAGGGCCCTGATTCCTGGGGGCACAGCCTGGGCAGAAAAGCACAGCCATCAGACCTCCATGGAACTTGGAGAACCGTAGAATCCGGCAGGCAGAGACGCTTAGAAGGAGGAAAGCGTACGATGAGAAAACCACGGGTACTGAGGCTCCAGGCGGTGCAGACGGGAGGGATGGCCCAGCTCCAACATCCCGCTCCCTTGGCTTATTTCAATTTTTTCATTATAGAGTTGTACTTGCTTCCCCGGATCTACCCAGATTTCTCATCTTTCCAGCGATCCGCCTTGTTCCCCTGGTGCCTTGTGGACGAATTTCCTCCCTTGGGGCCAATTTTGTTTTGTTTTAAAAAAAAATTGTAAGTTTCTTTTAGTGTTTTTTAAATTTATTTTTGGGAGAGCACGCGCGGGAGAGGGGCAGAGAGAGAGAGAGGGAGACACAGAATCTGAAGCAGGCTCCAGGCTCTAAGCTGTCTAAGCACAGAGGCCGTCTGAGGGCTGGAACTCGTGAACCATGAGATCAGAACCTGAGCCAACCAACTGAGCCACGCGGGTGCCCCCGAGGCCAGTTTTGTTTTCCAACGAGAGGCCGATTTTCTTGTAGCAATGCCGATTACGTTGTAAACAAGGTTGTGCTGGTAGGAGAAAGTTAAAGTGATTGTTTTTCGATGACTGGTTAATACTATGAGCAGAATAAGAGTTTAGCACTTAAATGCTGTGTGATTCCACTTATATGAGGGTCAGAAAGTAAAATGTGACTGCCTGGGGCTGGGAGGAGCAGGAGAGGAAGTTGGCAGTGAGTGCCAATGGGTACAGAGTTTTGGGGATGGATGAAAACGTTCCAAACTAAATAGCGGTGAGGGTTGCACAACTCTGTGAATATATTAAAAACCACTGTACCCTTTAACAGAGTGGACTTCACGATATGTGAATTCTTTCTCAAAGCTGTTATTTTAAAAAACTATACCTGCTGTTACAAATTCAAACCATAATGACTTCTAAAAAGTGAGTCTTGCCACGTCCCCAGGCTTACTCCCCAAATTAACCACCCCCAGCATTTGGGCAGGCATCCTTTCTTCCTGATGTTTAAAAATTCCTTATGAAAAAAGACATTCCATATGTATGCTCATGTAAATGTTTAGATGCAGAAATGTATGTGCTAGATCTATCCTATACATATACATTTTGTTTTGCAAAAATGGGATCCTATTATATACCTCGAGCAGTTTGCTTTGTTCACTTCATTTGAAGATGTATTTCCATGACATTCTTGTCAACAGTTGTGTGGTTTTCTGTTGTTTAAGCTGTGCTGAAACGTAATTACCCAGTCCCTTCCTAATGAGCGTTTAGGTTGTTTCCAGTGCTTTGCTGTCAGCAAAGAACATATTTGTATGTGCATCCCAGGGCCCCGGGGATAGTATTTTGGAGGACAGAATCCTCTCCACGTGTTATAGGTGTTGACATTGAACCTTAGATGACATCTTTGTCCAGGATCTTCTGGCAAGGCTGCAGGGGAGAGAGGTGGTGGGTGAAACGGGGCCAGCAGGCATCCCCTCCCACACCCAGGAACGCACATACATACACACACCTTGGACCACTGGCTTTTAGAAGCAATCCACCAGCCTCCAAACCGATGCAGAATCAGGTGAACTCAATAGGCAGAGGTGCCCGGGGGCAATGATGAAATTCTTTCTCCCCATAGCTTCTCCACGTCCCCTCCAGGGCAATCCTTCCCCCCCCCCCCCCGACCTGTTTGGTTTTTTTTTATGTTTATTTTGGAGAGAGAGAGGGAGACAGGATCAGAAGCAGGCTCTGAGCTGTCAGCACAGAGCCCGATGCGGGGCTCCAACTCATAAACTATGAGATTATGACAAGAGCCTGATGCTTAACCTACTGAGCCACCCAGGCGCCCCTCCGAGCCCTTCCCCTTTTCTTAATCTCTGCACCCAGCATGGGGCTCAACTCTTGACCTGGAGATCAAGAGTCTAAACCAGCCGGGTGCCTCCAAGCCCTCTCCCTTTTTTATCTTTCCAAAAGGTACCTTGTGATCTGTGTGGGAAAGGAAATCTAAACGAGGTCCTGGTCATTCACTCGCTCTTTCATTCCCACCAGTGTTCATTCTATCTTAGCTTCTTTTAATGTTTGTTTATTTTTGAGAGAGAGAGAGAGAGAGAGAGAGAGAGAGAGAGAGAGAGAGAGCGAGCAGGGGAGAGGGAGACACAGAATCCAAAACAGGCTCCAGGCTCAGCTGTCAGCACAGAGTCCGATGCGGGACTCAAATCCATGACCTGAAATCATGACCTGAGCCGAATTTGGACACTCAACCGACTGAGCCATCCAGGCGCCCCTATGTTAGCTTCTTCTACCTAACCTGGGGAAGAATGGCCAGTGGGAATGGCGTGGCCATTCCCAAAGTGGTCTGGGAGCTCCTCTGGACACCGGGCTTTCCTTCCCTTGCCCTTTATCATGCTAGACAAAGATTATCCAGGAGTCTGTCTCACGCACCAGACTAGCCAGCCCCTGCCCTGCTCCTGGGACCCCTGCAGCTGTTGCTCTGGAATAAACTAAAAAAGTTTCCAACTCTACCTGCAATGACCTCTCTCACTGGCTTGTATGCACCTTGTTTTCTGGGGGGATGGGTGTCATTCAGCTGGCATCCCCAGCTCAAAGATGCCTTCCCTGGCTACCCCATCTGTCTCCATGGCTCTATCACGGTGTCTGGCCGTATTTTTTTTTCCCAGCACCACTCACCATCTGAAATTATCTTTGTTGATTTGTTTTCTTGTCCCCTGCCTGCCTTCCCTGCTAGAAAGTTAGCTCCATCAAGGCAGGAATCCTGTCTTGTTACTCCTATCTCCCCTTGAGCGCTCAAGCTGGGAAGCAGGTGCTCAGTAAATATTTGTTGAAACCATGGGTGGGTTTTTGTTTTTGTTTTTTTTAATGGGGTTTTAGAAGTAGAACGCTTTCAGTTTTGTTTTGTTTTTTTTTTTTTTTAGTTTTTAAAAAATGTTTATTATTTTGAGAGAGAGAGCGTGAGCAGGGGAGGAGCAGAGAGAGAGACACACACAAAATCTGAAGCAGGCTCCAGGCTCTGAGCTGGAGCACAGAGTCTGTTGCAGGGCTCGAACCCACGTACTGCGAGGTCATGACCTGAGCCGACGTCAGATGCTTAACTGACTGAACCACCCACGTGTTCCTTGAGTCCATGTTTGCATACAAATGCATGTGTGTAAGGTCTGAAAGGGTCCGTTTCAAACTGACAACTGGGGCCGGGCTTGAGGGAGACAAATAGGAACGTTAGCTTTTATTTTTAAATAAAAAAGTTTTTTGTAACATTTGTATTTTTTGAGAGACAGAGCGTGAGCAGGGGAGGGTCAGAGAGAAGGGGACACAGAATCCAGAGCAGTCTCCAGGCTCTGAGCTGTCAGCACAGAGCCCGACGCGGGGCTTGAACCCACAAACTGTGAGATCGTGACCTGAGCTGAAGTCAGAGGCTCAGCCCACCGAGCCACCCAGGCGCCCCGCCCCTCTTTCTTCGTTTTTTTTAAGCAAGCTCTACCCCCAACAGGGGGCTTGAACTCACAACCCTGAAGATCAAGTGTCGTATACTCCACTGACTGAGCCAGCCAGGCACCCCATGCACAGCAGGTTTTTATCCATTATCTCACCTGATTACCCACCACCCTGGGATTCAGGGAAGGCAAAGTTTATTATCCCTATGTTACAGGGTAGGAAACTGGGGCTCGTGGGGGTGAGTCGTCTGGGCTGCGTCATACAGCTGTGGTCTTGCAGGTCCTTATTTCCTATCGTGGTGAGCTGACTCAGATAACGAGCTTATAAATGGGTTACCCACAGATGGACTAATGGGGGCCTGGAGGGCTGTGCCGTATAAGTTATTATTATGGTAACCGGATCAAGGTCTGATCTGGGGCTGTCTTCAGGGACTTGAAGGGAGCCCCTTAGGCTGGTGAGTACAGGGATATAAGCCCTCTTGGGGGGCGCCTGGGTGGCTCAGTCGGCTAAGCGTCCGACTTCAGCTCAGGTCACGATCTCGCAGTTCGTGGGTTCGAGCCCCGCATCGGGCTCTGGGCTGACGGCTCAGAGCCTGGAGCCTGTTTCGGATTCTGTGTCTCCCTCTCTCTCTGACCCTCCCCCATTCGTGCTCTATCTCTCTCTGTCTCAAAAATAAATAAACGTTAAAAAAAAAATTAAAAAAAAAAAAGCCCTTTTGGGTATTAAAGACAGAATCCTGGCGGCCTTTGAGGGCCAGGGTGGGTCCTGAGGCCAAGTCTCTGATTTAGTGAAGGAACCTTCCTTTCCTGGAGTTGCTTTCCCACAGGGGAAAGGGCAGGATGTACGGAGCTCAGGGCTGGTGAGGGGCCAAGAGGTCTGGCTAGGCAGGCTGGCCCATGGCAGCCACTTCCTACGTGGCCTGAGAGTCCCCATTCTGGTCCAAGAATGTGCCTTCCGGCCTTGAACAGATCTAAGATGTGAGGCTGGCCCCGGTTGGGGTCATGATGGCATTCTGGGCTGGGGCTCCGAAAATCCTTGAGGAGGTGGGAATCCCCAAGTGGGCTTCTCTCCTCCACGATTTACCAAAAGGCCCAGGTAAGAAACTGGATACAAACTGTTTCTAATCCATTTTACCTCATGTTTACCGCGTACCAGATAACAATAATTAGAATTTATGAGTGATGACCGAAAGGTCTGGCACATTATGTCTTAATCCTCTCAGCCACTTTGTAAAGCAAGAATTATCCCTATGTTTTTTTCCATTGGAGAATAATTAACACGCGGTGTTACATTAGTTTCAGGTGCACGATATAATGATTCAACAATTCTGTACATTACTCAGGAATTATCCTTATTTAAAAAAAAATTTTTTTTAACGTTTATTTCTGAGACAGAGAGAGACAGAGCATGAATGGGGGAGGGGCAGAGAGAGAGGGAGACACAGAATCGGAAGCAGGCTCCAGGCTCTGAGCCATCAGCCCAGAGCCCGACGCGGGGCTCGAACTCACGGATGGCGAGATCGTGACCTGAGCCGCAGTCGGCCGCTTAACCGACTGAGCCACCCAGGAGCCCCTAAAAAAATTTTTAACGTTTTTTTATTTGAGGGAGAGGGAGAATCCCAAGCAGGCTCCATGCTATCAGCGAATGGCCTGACTCGGGGCTCAAACTCACCAACTGTGAGCTCAGGACCTGAGGCGAAATCAAGAGTCGCTGCTTAATGGACTGAGCCACCCAGGTGCCCCTGTCCCTGTTTTTAAGATGTGGAAACTGAAGTTCAGGGAGGCCCATCACTGGGCCGAGTGAGTGGGGGGAAAGCCAGGATTCCAAGCCCGAGTGGATAGGACCCCCAAAGGCCCCGTCTTTCCAACCTCCAAGGGCTGAGGGGTGGCAGAGGTGACTAAGACCCTGCCCCTTCCCTTGGGAGGTGGAGCGACAGACCCATCCCAGCTAACTATTACATTGGTCAGGGTGACGTCACCACCATGGCAGCTGAGTGGGAGGCTGATTCATCTGAGGTCTGGATGGGCCTCTGGGGAGGAGTCCCTGACCCGGGTCTTGGAGAGGGGAGCAGAATATGGCTTGGGGCTGAGGCCCAGAGCCCCGCTTGACAAGGGCCTGCTTCCCACAGGTCTGGCCCACGGGGGCCCCACCCGCCACCACTGTAATCCGGCCTGGCAAGGAGGAGATCCCTGAGCCTACACAGGGGGAGAGAACCCTGGAGGACCCGTGGTTAGGCTCAAAACATCGCTGAGTGGACACCTAGGCTGATGGGGGGGGGTGGGGGGGTGGGAGGAGGGGTGGGGGGGCATGGAGGCTCCCGGGCAGGCAATGGGGGGAGGGGACGGTGGCAGACAGGGCTGTGGAGGTCAGGGGTGTTTGGGAGTGGTGAGACAGGGTCGGGGAAGCTGGTGGCCATCTGGGGGGCGCTTTGCGGTCAGCAGGGGAACGGCCCGACGGACCTGACATGGGGGTAATGCCGGCGCAAAGTTTCGGGCCAGGAGAGCTGAGCGGGTTGAGGGAAATCAGTGTAGGGGATCTGCACGCAGGTCCTTAGGCCAAAGCGTGGGAAGAGAGCAGAAAGGAGAATTCCAGGGGGACATCGTGGTGGAGGTAGTGGGATGGAAGAAGTCATTGTGGGCCGGGCGAGTCTCCAGGAGGTGACGGGGCTGTCCCGGAGTTGTCTTGAGGGCTTCCCGAGGGGAAGCGGTGGCCGGGACCGCGAAGCCGAGGGGGGGCTGTGGGCAGTCGGGCCCTCGGGCGGGCGGGGGCGCGTCTGGGGGCGGAGCCGCCGCTGGGTGGGGCGCCAGGCCCCCCGCTCCCGGCGGCCGCGGGCGGGGACCGAGGCCAGCGGGACGCCCGCGCCCGCGCCCGGCCCACAGCGAGGGGGGCGGGCGGCGGTGAGTAGGCGGCGGCCGGCCGGGCCGGGCCACGCGGGCGGCGGCTGCGCGGGCAGGTCCGGGCAGGGCCGGGCAGGGAGCAGCGAGCCGAGCCGGGACCCCGCGCCGGAGCCGGAGCCGGAGCGCGGACACCCAGGCCGCGGCCCCGCCTCCTCCCCGCCCTGCGCCCGCCGCCCGCAGCTCGGAGCGGCGCCGGAGCCGGAGCTGGAGCCGCCGCCGGAAACCGGCCCGAGCGGGGCCCGGGGGTGAAGCCTGATCCCGGCGGCGCCCGGAGCTCATGGCGGGGCCGCGGGGCGCGCTGCTGGCCTGGTGCCGCCGCCAGTGCGAGGGCTACCGCGGCGTGGACATCCGCGACCTGAGCAGCTCCTTCCGGGACGGCCTGGCCTTCTGCGCCATCCTGCACCGGCACCGGCCCGACCTGCTGTGAGTGCCGGGGTGGGGGGAGGCGGGCGGGCCGGGGAGTAGGGCGGCGCGGGCCCGAGCTGGGGACCCCCGCCCCCCTCAGTGACGCGGAGCCCGGGCGGTGGCAGGCGCCGCCCCCCGAAGACCGAGACGCCGACCCTGCCGACGGCCCCGAAAGACTTTGGAGGCACTGAGCACCCGCCACCCAGGGGGGGGCCCCCCCTTCCCCACGAGGCCCCGCCCCGCCCACTGGGACACCGAACCTGTCCCCCATACTGGTCCGTGGCCTAGGGGCACCGACCCCGCCCTTAGGGCACTGATTTCCGCCAAAGGGACGCTGAGCCCCCGTAGGCCTTGACTCTCTGAAGGGGAACCGAGCTCTCCTTGGGGACCCTGGGCCTTTCCCCGCACCACACTGCTCTCAAACAGGCGCACTGAGCACCTCCCTCCCGGAGAGGGAGGCATTGAGGGCCGTCCCCTCTGTGAGGGCTTCCCCTTGCTCACTTCTGTGGTTCCCCCAGGCCGTCTTGTCTCCAGCCCGGCACAGAGGAGACCCCCGTTAAGAGTGGTTGGACGGGTGGATATACACCCCCTACCTCCCACCGCAGTTAGGACACACATCTGCCTCCCAAGTGTGTGCCCCACAGCCCTGCTGTCCTCAGTGGGGCAGGGTGGCTGAGTGAAGGCTCATAAGGTCTGTCTGACAGCCACCACGGGGCTGCTCCAGGGTGGGAAATGGCCCCTTCTTACCCCCAGCTGCCCAGTGGGGTTCTCATGGAAAAATTTATTCCAACCCCCCCCCCCCCCACCCCAGCAGTTGGCAACTTGGGGCTTTGACCTCAGCTGGTCCTGCCTTGGGCCCTGGAACCTCTCCCATTCATTCATTCACTCATTCATAAGACACCAAGTGAAAATTAAGCTGGGGCCCGCCACTTCTTGCGCTTCCTGTCTCATCTGCAACTTGAGACCAAGAGGTGCTTGCCTCTCTTGTGGACGGCACCCCGGACAGGGCTCCCCGAGCCAGGCGGGCTCTGCGGTCTTTCCGTGTCTGTTCCACTGCAGACCTGTGCTCCCCCTGGAGCATCTGGGAGGGCTCTGATGAGGGAGAGAAGGGAGGAGAGGATTGCCACAAGGATTCCATGGTGCAGATGCGCGTGGTTCACTCTGTACCGGGGGGTACAACGTCTGTGTGCCGTGGGGCCCTGTGTTGGACCCTGGAGCAGAGGGTTTGCGAGGACGTGGACGCGGAAGCGGAGCAGTTGAGGTGGAGACGCACACGGGCTTCTGCCTGCCGTGGGACAGGTGACAGCTGCAGTAACACAGACACAGGGTGGGTGAGCTCAGGAGTGGGGCTTGGAAGGAGGGAGGAGAGGGGCACCCACATTGGACCCGTGTGTTGGAAAAGAGGGCTCACGGGATCTTCTGTTTGGGCTGGGGGGCGGGCCGCGAGGCGGGAGGCAGGGGACAGGGCCAGTGTGTGAAGGGACCTGAGAGTCAAGCTAAGCTTGTTGGGCCTGAGCTTACCAGTATCAAAGTGCAGGCTGTTGGGTTTTGTTCAGCTCCCACGTGTTCTAAGTGTGTGACCTTGGGTAAATCACCAGACCCCCCTCCGGGCATCAGTTCCCTCGTCTGTAAAGTGGGGTTGACAATAGGACCGACGTCACAGGATTGGTGTGAGGCAACGAGCGCGTGCAATTTACAGTAGTTATTGTAAGTTGTGTGATTAGGGAGTCGAGTATGATGAGTGTGTGTTGTTCCTTCCTTTACTCAACAGTGTTACAGAGTCACCACGCTGTGCTGGGCCCTGCCTGGTGGCGGAGACGGCAGGAGCCAGGTGATGGCAGGTGCCAGCCAGAGGGGGCCACCTGAGCAGAGACCGGGGGAGGGAGCACTGCTGGGGCCTGTAACGCGTGGCAGGGGGGACCCGAGATACAGCTGGCCCGGAGCACCAGGCTTGCTGGCTCAGGAGGGTGGATGGAGCCACGGGGAGCTTTGTGGGTTTTATTTATTTATTTTTTAACGTTTATTTATTTTTGAGACAGAGAGACAGAGCATGAACGGGGGAGGGGCAGAGAGAGAGGAAGACACAGAATCAGAAGCAGGCTCCAGGCTCTGAGCCATCAGCCCAGAGCCTGACGCGGGGCTCGAACTCACGGATCGCGAGATCGTGACCTGAGCTGAAGTCGGATGCTTAACCGACTGAGCCACCCAGGCGCCCCAGCTTTGTGGGTTTTAAGCAGGGGAGGGCAGCTCCCCTTCTGAGAAGAGATCCGGAATCCTGTCTAAACATTCATTTGTAGAGCAGGCCAGTGCCCGGGCCACCAGCCCATTGCACAGCAGAGAAACTGAGGCCCAGCTGCCACATGAGGCGTAAGGAGGATCTCCATGAGAGTAGGGGCAGGGTAAGGGCCGAGGGCAAGAATCATCTGAAAGGTTCAAGCTCTTGGAGCTGTGGGCCCTGCCTCCGCTAGGGGGTGGGGTTTGCCCTCCTGAAGGGACTGGTTCATTGTTCCCCACCCCTGCCCCCCTCCCTTGAGGACAGAGACCATGTGGGTTTCATTTTTCGGTCCTTCGTCTCCCCCAGAGCCAAATAGAACTTCCCAGGGTTTTTGAAAACTCTTAGAGAATATCTGTGTTACTAAAGTCCAGATGTTGATGAGGGACAGAGATGGGGGTGGGGGAAGAAGCTGGAGGAAAAACTAGTATCTCAGGGTCCCTTATAGTTTTCACACTGTTTCCGGAATTTATTCATTCAGTGAACATTTATCGAGCACTTATGAAGTACCGGGAATGACACAGGGCATTGAGGGCACAGGGTGAACAAAATGTGACCCCAGCCTTCTAGGAACCCTGCCAGGGAGGCTGAAATAAACTGCCAAGACTAGTTGCCTTTGTCTCATTGGGTCTCTGAACAAGCCTTTGCTGGGGCTGGGCTGGCGACTGCTCACCTATTCACAGAGCAGGAGGCTGAGGTTTAGGGATGTGAAATAGCTTGCTTATGGCCAGACTCTTAGGCAGTGGCAAAGCAAGAGGACTTAGGGACCCGGCTTTGGGGTCGGGGGAGAGGGAAGTGACCCGGCCAGATGTGGCAAAAGGGCTGAGGCTCATACGTAGTCAGCTCCCCTGTCCTAGTCCACCCAGCCTTGGGGCACCTCCCTCTGGCACCTCCCTCAGGCTCCCCTTTCCTGCCTCTGCCCACGGTTCATTGTCTGGGGCAGGAGGAGAAAGGCATGCTTGCCCGCTCCCTTGTATCACCGAGGCCCGCCCTTCACCCCGCCCAGACTCAACCCTAACCCTCCCCACCAACCTGGGAGGTGGTCTTAGAGCTCCCCCAACATACAGATGGGAAAAGGGAGGCCGAGACGACTGGTGACCTGCCCAAGGCCACACAGCCAGGCCCGGAAGAGCAGAGCCTGGGACTCTGACCTTGGAGGTGGTGCTGCCTGCTCTGGCCTCTGGGCCCACCGTCTGGGAGAGTCAAGGCGGCACTTTTCATCCATAGAAGGGCAAGGCTTTTGGCGGGGGCACCCGGGAGGCTGACGCGCAGGAAGGCTGTGCGAGTTGGTATGGCCTCTCTGGGTTTGTGATATGCAGAGGAAAAGCCCAGAAATGTGGCTTCTCGAGGCCGAGTGGCTTCCCCTCTCTGGGTCTCAGGGTCCTCATCCGTAAAATGGGATAAATACCTGCCAAATAGAGTTGCTACAAAAATAAATTCCAGACAGGAACTCGGCACAGGTCAGCTATCTGTGGCTGTTCCTGTCGTTACAAACATTAGTCCTGGTCTTAGTGTTGTCTTTTTTTTTTTTTTTTTTAAAGCTTATTTGTTTTGAGAAAGGGAGAGGGAAGGGGGGGGAGAGAGAGAGAGAGAGAGAGAGAGAGAGAATCTCAAGCAGGCACAGCACTGTCAGTCCACAGCCCAACTCGGGGCTCGATCTCACGAGCCATGAGATCATGACCTGAGTGGAGATCAAGAGTCAGACGCTTAACAGACTGAGCCACCCAGGCGCCCCTTAGTTTTTTGTCTTTGCCACTGACTCAGGACTTTCTGGTACAGTGCTTTCTGGTACAGGCTTTCTGGTACAGTGAGAGGAGGGATCTTAAACTTGAAAGCTTGGACTTGAGCCCCGCCCCTTCAGAGTGATTTCCAGCCTCTGCTTGGATGCCGGAGGGGGCCATGAGCTCATCCTCTGCCCCCTCCTGGCAGACCTGGCTTTGTGAGCGTGTGCTCGTTGCCTTGGTTTCCTCCTTGACTGTTCACAGACCCCTCCCGCAACCCTGCTGAGGCCCACACTGGGTGGGATGAGGTCGGGGCCACTGTTCCTTCCAGACTCCATACCCCTGCCCCAGTCACCTCCTCAACGCTCCTCCTCCCTTTACCTTTTACAGAGATTTTGATGCGCTTTCCAAGGACAATGTCTTCGAGAACAACCGTTTGGTGAGTCCCCAAGCGGGTGGAAGCTCTGTGGGCTTGTGGAGGCTGTGGGCGTGTGGAGCGGGGTGGGAGTGGGCAGGGGTGTTGCAGGGCAGGAGCTGAGGCAAGGGGATCCTGGACCAGCTCCCTGAGAAGCTGCTTTGCACTGGGGCCCTGCCTGCTCCTCTCCCCACCCCCTTCTTCCTTCTGGCCCCCCTGTGTCTGGATTACCAGCCGGCCCTCCTCCAGGCCATCATGTGAGGCCAGAGGGGAGCCTATAGTCTCGGACCCTTCATCCCACTGAGGGGAGCTGGGCCTAGGCTGAGGGGCGCCCACTAACCCTGCCTCGTCCTCCTCTTCCTGTTGTGGCTGCTTTCATACCCACTCGTGCACCTGCCCCCGCTCCCCCCACTGCCTCTACCACTCCGCCTTCCCCCACCCCCGCCCCCACTCCTACCCTTGCACCCTCCCCTCTACCCCCTACTCCACACCTGCCCTCACCCCAGGCCTTTGAAGTGGCCGAGAAGGAGCTGGGGATCCCTGCTCTCCTGGACCCCAATGACATGGTCTCCATGAGTGTCCCTGACTGCCTCAGCATCATGACCTACGTGTCCCAGTATTACAACCACTTCTCCAGCCCGGGCCAAGGTGAGAGGGGACCAGCCCTACAGGGAGGCTGGTCCTGGGGGTGGGGCCGGGGATGTGCAGGACTGTTTTTCTGAGCGTTCAAAGGGGCAGCCGGGGAGGCAGCACATCATTTATTCACCAGATGATTCATTGAGGCACTGACATATGGACCGAGTACAACAGCACCGCGCTCGGGGTGCAGCCGTTCACGATCACTGCCCTCGTGCAGCTCACAAGTCTCCTGGGCAAAAAACACCCAAACCAATCGCCGAACAAAATGAAGGTAGAGAGACAAAGCAGGGCGAGTTCGTTCGCTGCCTGTGAGTTCACCTCTCTGGCACTCGCCCTCACTTCCTGTTTGCTGATACTTCCCTGGGGTTTTTCCTCCCAAGCCAGCGAGACCTTCAAGGTCTGAACGCTGAGAGGCTGGGGAACTGGGGGTGGGGCTGGGGAACTTGGGGGAGCTACAGGGTACTTCTCTGCCCTGAGGTTACTGGCTGCTGAGCCCCCTGCCCCGGGGCATCCTCCTGCAGAAACCTCCCTTGAGGACAGCTGGGCCTCTCCTTCTGCTGAGAAGAAATGGGCCCAGGGGCCCAGAGGGGAAGCGAGGAGCTCAAAGTCACATAACAGGAAAGCTGAATGTCTGGACAAGAATCCAGCTGTCCTGACACCTGTGCTGGGTCCCCGGGGGCCTTGGCTCCGCTCTCCATGTGGACCATCCCAGACAACCTCTTTAAAAAAAAAAAGTGTTCTATAAAGACAGATTTTTTTTTTTCTTGCTAAGAGTAAAACATACTTCCTATAGAAAAGGGAGAACATAGAGAAGAGCATAAAGATGAAAATAATCTGTTACCCACCCAGCCATAGAGATCGATAGTGCAATTGAACAGATACCATTATGTGTGTTTTGGTAGAAATCAAAATGAAAGTATTTCCTGAGCACTGAGTCCTTGGTGAGAGGCGGTAGGGTGGGAATTAAGAGCACGGACTTAGAACTTTAGCTTTGCCATTGACTCTCTGGATGACAGTGGGCCACCATGGCCCTCTGCCTGCCTCAGTTTCTCCTTTGCAATGGGGATAAGAGTAGCACCCGTCTCTTAGGATTGATGTGAGGAGCGAGGACCTGCAAACCTGTCTGGTCCTTATTTAGGACTCAAGGTTGATACTATGACTTCTTTATTTTGTTGGTTAGAGTTTTAGCCTGTTTACCTAGAATTACAATTCAGTCTTACCTTCTGGAAGGTCCCTTGTTTCCAAACCCTCATCTCTTTCAACTGAGCTCTTTTCTGGAGGGCCACCCTTCCGAGGACCTGTGAGGTGGGAGGGGTGGGGAAGGGCCTTCCACAATACTGTTGCTCGTGCCCGCTGTATTCTTGGGTCCTCACCGGGCGACCCTGGTGGGCCCGGCTCCCCTCGCTGCGTCTGGGTGGGATCACCCCCGTTCTTATTGCTAAAGGCACAGTTGGTGCTTTTCATACAACTTGGCCCCTAAATGCAAACCATTTTATCCCACCTGATGTTCAACCCACGGAAACAACAGCAGTGTGTCCCCACCCTGGGGGCAAAGCTGGCTGTCAGACTTCCCCAGATGGTCCTGTACTGTACTTTCTGGGCAAGTAGAAGGATTTCAAGGGCGATTTTGACTAGACTTGACTTTCGCTGGACTGGATACCTTTGGAACCTGGCCCTGGCTAAGACACCACAGCACCGTGCCGAATGTCCCCCCTGCACCAGGCTCCGTGGTGCCAGTGACCCTGGGCACGGCAGCTGACCCCTGCCCTCCAGCAACCACGGGGTGGTCTGGAACCAGAGTGTGAGTGAAGGAAGCCCGGTGGCTGTGCGAAATGGGCAGTCACAGGGTGGCACGGGTGAGGGTCATCTTCTTTTTTTTTTTTTTCAACGTTTATTTATTTTTGGGACAGAGAAAGACAGAGCATGAACGGGGGAGGGGCAGAGAGAGAGGGAGACACAGAATCGGAAACAGGCTCCAGGCTCTGAGCCATCAGCCCAGAGCCTGACGCGGGGCTCGAACTCACGGACCGCGAGATCGTGACCTGGCTGAAGTCGGACGCTTAACCGACTGCGCCACCCAGGCGCCCCGAGGGTCATCCTTCTTAGTGGGGCCCCTGGGGGTCTCTCCCGTAGCTCAGTTTGAGCCGCTTGCTGCCCCAGCCATAGTCATAGTGAATTGTTTTGTGTTTTGAGTCCATCACATCCCTTCTCTGCTAAGCCTTTCTTCGTGGTGATCCCCCAGCCCCAAACGCCATCTTCTTTTCCACTTTTCCCACCCACAACGTTCTTTCCTACCCACCTTCCCATCTTCACATTTTGCCTCCTCTAAGCAGCCTGCCCTGATTTACCCCCCCCCCCCCCCCCCGGTGCTCTTGTGGCTCCCTGCCCTGTGGTGAACACATCAGACTCTGTTCATAATATTTTGATCCCTCCTCCCTCTTCCCCTGCAGACCATCTCTGTCCGGTTCATGGCTACGTAGCCCCAACACCTGGCACTTGATCATTCATTTAACAAATATTTACCGAGCCCCCTAGGGGGTGTGCCAGGTGCGGGGGAGAGAGCTGAGAACAGGAGGGAGGGAGAGAGAGCACAGGTTAACAGTAGGTAGTATAACTGCAAAGAAGTCTGATGAAGGAGACAAATCACGGAACTGGGGTAAAAACCAGTGGGAGGATGAAGAGGCTACTGGACGAGTGGTCATGGAGGGTCTCCCTGAGGAGCTGACATCTGAGCTGAGCGTTGGACAGAGAGAAGAGGGAGGGCATTTGAAGATCTGGGGAGGAATATTCCAGGCAAGGGGCAGCACAGGGGCCTGTGTGCTTCAGCGGGGAGTGGGCAGGACAGAGGGGATGAGGACAGAGGGGGATGATGGAGGGTGCTCCTCGATTAGGCTGCCCCACTTCCAGAATCTCTGACGGTGACTCATCACACACATTCCCATCACAGTCCAAGTTCACGCATGTGCGTGTCACTGAACCAAGTTTCAGGAAACGATTCTTCCCCTTAATGACATGTGATACACGCAGGGGCGCCTGGCTGGCTCATTAGGTAGAGCACGTGCCTCTGGATCTCAGAGTTGTCAGTTCAAGCCCCACGATGGACATGGAGAGTACTTAAAAAACACCACCACGGCCGTGGCGCCGGGGCGGCTCAGTCGAGCGTCCAGCTTTTGATTTCAGCTCAGGTCATGACCTCAGAGTTTGTGAGTTTGAGCCCCGTGTCGGGCTCTGTGTTGATGGTGTGGAGGCCGCTTGGGATTCCCTTTCTCTGTCTCTCTCCAAATAAATACATAAACCTAAAATAATTCTTAAAAAAAAAAAATGAATAAAGTTTGTCAAGTGATATTTTAGACTACAGTAAGGAACTTGGGTTTTGTTCTTAAAATTATCAAACCATAAAATTGACTTGTTGGGGTATATGGTTTTCTGAATTTTAGATTTTTATTTTATTTTATTTTATTTTTACATGTTTATTTATTTATTTTGAGAGAGAGAGAGAGAGAGAGAGTGAGCTTGTGCACAGCATGAGCAGGGAGAGGGGCAGAGAGAGAGAGAGGGAAAGAGAGAGAGAATCTCAAGTAGGGTCTGTGCTGTCAGCACAGAGCCCGACATGGGGCTCGATCTCACAAACCTGAGATCGTGACCTGCGCTGAAATCAAGAGTCAGACGCTTGACCCACTGAGCCACCCAGGTGTCCCAGGTTTTTATTTGAATCATGGGGTACAGAGTAGGCGCTCAGTGGATATTTGCTGAAATCGTAAAGGAGTGGAGTCTCAGAGGGGGCTGGTGGGGTACGGTGGGTCTTTTTTTTTTTTTTTTTTTTTTTGCTTGAGGGAGTACAAGCAGGGTTCTGGGCCACACCAGCCCATTTTCCTGAATCTTCAGACCAGCGCCACGTGGCTCGTCTCTTTTCCTTCCCTCCAACCCCCTTCCCCCGGTGGGAAGGGAGCCACTGGTCCTGCCGCATACTGGGCGCTGCTAATTCTGTGATCCTACTGTTGCCTTAGCGTTTACGCTGCCCCTGAGCGGTAGGAGTCACTGTCCCACTTAGTGGAGGCTCAGGGAGGTTAACTAGCTTGCCCTTGCCCTTGGCTCGGAAGAGGAGGTGTCCGCTGGCCAGTGTGAAGTCGGGGCCTGCTCTGGTCCAGCTGTGTTGGGTGGTCTGCCCAAAGGCGATAGCTGTGGAGCTCAAGTTGTAGGCCAGGTGGGGGCCTCCTAGGACTTCAGGGTCTCTACCTGCCTCAGGGTCTCCCTCCTGTCTCTTGGCAGCTAGTGTCTCATCACCTAGAAAGGCCCAGGCACCCTCCTCCCCGCCATCCGGAGCACCTACTCCAGCACAACCAGGAGACAGGGCTCAGGTAGGCAGATGCCTGGGGTGGGCGGGCTGGGGCCACTGCGGGGTTCATTCTTGGTGCTTGTCCCATTGGCTTTGGCCGTAGAGCCTCATTGGCCAGGGTGGGTGAGGGGGCATGGGTCAGATTCCAGTCCCGTTCTGTGGGCAGGGAGCTCCTTTTCTTTCTCCAGGGCTTGGGGTAGAATCAGGAGCTGCCAGGCCTGGGAAGGGGGCATAGGACAGTCTGCAACACTGACTTTGCCCTCGTGGCGCTGGCAGGATTTACACGTTATCATAGAGCAAATACTCCCCAGATTCCTGTTGAGACAGGGTTTTAGCTTCCCAGCATGATTGCATTGTATCCTCTCCACACCTCTGGGACGTCGGTATTATGTGTCGAGAAAACTGAGGCTCCGAGAGGTTTCGTCACCTGTCCAAGGCCGGTCCCCTGCTCCCAGATGTTTAGAGGAGCCACACTTCAAATGTGGATAGCTCTTCCCAGTGTGCAAAGGGCTTTTCCCCCTTCCCAGCTTTCCCTTGCTGGAGGGGCTCCTGAGGGACGGGGAGCTGGTGCAGTGTGGGTGCCCGGTGAGCTGGGGCTGAGACAGTCAGGGGTTCTAGGATTCCGTCTGCAGGAGGGAACCCAAGGCACAGAGGGTATGAGAAGCAACCTCAAGGTCACAGTGCTTGGACGTGGAGAAACCGGGATTTAAATCTGCAGCCCCAGGAGGGGAGGCAGAGAAGGGAGACGAGGTGGGCCTACGAGGACAGTCACCCGTCAGGGGCCAACCTGCAGGGATGAGAGAGGGGAAGGGGTAATACAGCCAGGAGCCGTCTTTCTGGCCGGGAGGGCCCCAGAAACCGGAAGTCAGGATTTTTGTTTCCATTCTGACCCAGTGACCTTGAGCCAGTCTCTCCCCCTCTCGGGGCTTCAGTTTCCTCATCTGCAAAGTGGTGACTGTCTCCCTCTGCTCCTCCGGGGCTCTGATGAAGTACATTACTACTGCAAAGCTGATGCGGACGTGGGGGGGCAGTGGCTTTTGGAGGGGAGGGGGACTATTGTTTAAAAAACATTTTTTTTAGAGAGAGAGAGAAAGAGACAGAGTGCGAGCAGGGGAGGTGCAGACATAGAGAGAGAGAGAGAGAGAGGGAGACACAGAATCCGAAGCAGGCTCCAGGCTCTGAGCTGTCAGCCCAGAGCCCGACGTGGGGTTTGAACCCACGAACCGTGAGATCATGACCTGGGCCGAAGGCGGACGCTCAACCGGCTGAGCCCCCCGGCGCTCCGGAAGGGGGCTTTTCTTAAACAGGCTGGCTGGTGACCACACCTCTACCCCCCCCCCCCCTCATCTGCCCACCCTGTCCCTGCAGGGTGAGGAGCTCTCCTCCGGCAGTCTGTCAGAGCAGGGTGCCCACCAGACCCCCAGCAGCACGTGCGCGGCCTGCCAACAGCACGTGCATCTGGTGCAGCGTTACTTGGCCGAGGGCAAACTATACCACAGGCACTGCTTCCGGTGAGTGGCGGGGGGAGCCTGGGGGGCAGCGGGCTTCACTCCCCCCCAGCACCCCATTTCCAGGGAGGGAGATTCCATGGATTCAGCACCTCAGGGGGCCAGGCACATTGTGGGGCTCTTCGTGCCGGAACATCTTCCTTATCCCCATTTTACCGATGAGCACACTCAGGCTTAGTGAGGGGAAAAGCCTTGCGCCGTCACGGAGTTAGGGAAGGAGCTGAGCTCAGGGGTTCTGCCTCCAGCGCCAAAGCTCTCTGAGGCTAACGACCTACTGACAATTCAGGAGCTGACTTAAATGCCCTTGAGAAAAACAAAAAGGATTTTTAAAAAATCACGACTTGTTTTCAATGTGTGGCTCCCAGGGGAAGTCATGTTTAAAGAAAATGGAATAAGAGACAAGGAAAAGACAGATAACTTAGAAAATGTAGAAGAACAGTTTATTTATTTTTAATTTTTTTAATGCTTATTTATTTTTTGAGAGAAAGAGAGAGAGAGAGAGAGACAGAGTGTAGACAGGGGAGGGGCAGAGAGAGAGAGAGAGAGAGAGAGAAGAGAGAGAGGGAGACGTAGAATCCGAAGCAGGCTCCAGGCTCTGAGCTGTCAGCACAGAGCCCAGTGCGGGGCTCGAACCCATGAACCACGAGATCATGACCTGAGCCAAAGTCAGATACTTAACTGACTGAGCCACCAGTCGCCCCGGGAAAACATTTTATATGTTGCGAAAAAGCAATTAGAAAATAGTCGAGAAGCCAGTAACTGAGTTACACAACATGCATTTGACTCTGGGTTAGTTTGTGTCTATGTGAGTCTGTGTGTGTGTGTGTGTGTGTGTGTGTGTGTGTGTGCGCGCGCGCGTGCATGTGTGTGGTCGCATGATGGCCGGGCCTGGAACCCCAGGGGCCTGATGGCAGAACTGAGGTGTCACGAGGGAAAAGTCTCAAGCAGGCCCATCGTTACACCAGCACAATCACCTTTGGCCACGAGCGCGGTGGTTTAAAGACTTTTCACAGTGTCTTCCAGTGGAAAACACGTTTGACACTGTGAGAGTTCTGACACGTGCCTGAATAAAAACCTGTGTAATCAGGTGCGCAGCTGGCATTAGAGTTCCCTAAAACAATATAGTCTCGCTTGTGCGATACACTCTGATGTGTCGTATTTCATTCTATTTCATAAAACAACACCAGCAACAAAACCCACGTTGCCTGGAAGTCCAGCGTATTGAGACAGAATCCAGGCTGGCAGGTGGGAGGAGGGGAGGGAGGGAACGGCCTTGGCTACTGGGGGAGGAGTAGCCGGGGTCCCGGGCCGGGTGCCCGGCTAAGTCGACGCGCCCACCCCACCTTCTCCCCGGCAGGTGTCGGCGGTGCTCCAGCACGCTGCTCCCTGGAGCTTACCGAAGTGGGCCCGAGGAAGGCACCTTCGTGTGTGCGGAGCACTGTGCCAGGCTGGGCCCGGGTGGGCGGTCGGGGACCAAGGCCGGGCCGCCTCTGCAGCCGAAGCAGCGGCAACTTGCAGAAGAAGCCGAGGATGTGGACGGAGGCGCCCCCGGCCCTGGTGCACCTGTCGGGGCTGAGGTGGATGTGCCCAAGGCCGGCCCCGAGGCCCGGCCCCAGATCCCCACCAAGCCCCGGGTTCCAAGCAAACCGCAGGAGCTGGGCAGCTCTCCGGCCGGCCGCCCCACGCCTGCCCCGAGGAAGGCGTCTGAGAACACGGCCCCGACGCCCCCCACGCCCCGGCCCCGGTCCAGTCTGCAGCATGAGACCCCGGGGGAGCCGGGTGGTGGCAGCAGCTTAGTAAATGGTGAGCGAGGGTTCGGTGGGGGGCCGGGCGCTTGGAGGGGTGTGTCTGGGGTTTGACTGTGTGTGTGCACTGGGAGCACTCGTGGAGGCCTGAGCTGGGCCCTGGGGCCGGACGTCCTGCTGAGGCCGATCTGTGCCTTCGAGGCGCTGCCAGTGTCACGGGGGAGATGGGCACAGACGGAGGGGTTTCCGGAGAATGTGGGAGCCTGTCACGACAGGGGAGGGGGGGCTGTTGTGGGTTGCATGGAGGCCACTTGGGGGTCAGGGGGAGCTTTGAGGAGAAGGTGATGCTGGGCCTGAGTTGAGGCAGTGTTTCCTGTCCGCACTGGGGACGTGTCCGCAGGCCACTCGGGTTCCCCCTTCTCAGCTGAAATGCAGATGGGGTTTCCGGGTACCCTGGCCTGGCCCCTATGACCATTCTTTACCCGTCACCTTTAGTGCTTATCTAATGTCCCTGAGTGCTGGGCCTTGGAGGTGCAAGGTTGCAGGTGAGGTCGCCACGGCTACCTGGAGTCCCGGATCTGCCAGCTAGAAAGGGAGGGCGCCCCAGGTTTCCCAGTGCCCGACTCTGCCGCCTTGCCCACAGCTGCCCGTGGAGGCCTGTCTCACTCTCCTTTCCCATCTAGGAAGGCTGCATGAACCCCCCGTCCCCAAGCCGAGAGGGACCCCCAAGCTGTCTGAGAGGTACGCTGGCTCTGAGAGGCTTTCCTGCATCGGAGGCCCTGGTGGTGGGAATGGGGGTGTTCCTGGGGCCTGGGGGGGGGGGTGAGGCCTCCCGTGGGCACATGACTCACCAGCACACCCTCCCGAGGACGCGCAAGGCTCACTCTGGATGGGGCAGGAGCGCTGTGCCCGCCTCTCCTTCCCTGAGGCTCCCCCCGGGGTCCCCACTTTGGGGCAGTAGTCTGGTGGAGACAGTGCCCCCGGGGCCCCTTTACCTCTCCAAGTCTCTGCTGCCCTGTGAACATGGGAGAGCGAGGCCTCACTCAGAGAGCTGTTGTGAGAATTGGCAGCTGAGTATAGAAAGACCCAGAAAAGCTCAGCTCTGTCCCCGGCTCAGGCCCTCCACCCCGGGACCCTGCGTCCTGCGTGCGGGCATCTATTTCCAACTGTTCTTTGGAGCTGTGCTTCCCCTGTGTGGTCTGTGAGGGAGCGGGTGGGCCCCAGCTGAAATGGGAGTGCACTCAGTGAGCGCTTGCTGTATACAAGGCACTCTGCCCATTGGATCCTTATAATAACCTTGTGAAGTGAAGACTATTGTCCCCCTTTCATAGGTGGGCGACTGTGGAGAGAGGCTGGGTGACTTTCTCAGCCTCATGCAGAGAGCCTCTGTGGGTCCTTTCCTGGGCTGGGCTCATGGAGGCTGTGTGATGTGAAGGTTCACGCTCTCTGGGCCTTAAGGCGCCCAGCTGATGTGTGACTGTAACAGTGCATTTCGGCCTTGGACCCAGACTGGCCCCCCCTGGGCTGGGAGAGAAGGGTGCGGTTTCTCATCTACCTCCTTGGAAGGAACTGTCAAGAGAGAGGAGGCTGCTGTCCCCCCGCCCCCTAATGGTTTCTGCCTCCATCCAGGACACCAGCCCCCAGGAAGGATCCCCCATGGATCACACTGGTGCAGGCAGAGCCAAAGAAGAAGCCAGCCCCCCTCCCCCCGAGCAGCAGCCCCGGACCTCCAAGCCGGGACAGCAGGCGGGTGGAGAACGGAGGCGTGGCGGAGGTGGCCCAGCAGAGCCAGGTGACAGCTGGCCTGGAGCCCAAGCCCTACAACCCCTTCGAGGAGGAGGAGGAGGAGGAGGAGGAGGAGGAGCAGGAGGCATCCCCAGCTGCACCCGGCCTGGCCACAGGCCTGGCCACAGGCCCCGCCCTGGCCCACTCGGAGTCTACACCCAAGTCCCTGCACCCCTGGTATGGCATCACCCCCACCAGCAGCCCCAAGACAAAGAAGCGCCCTGCCCCCCGAGCGCCCAGCGCCTCCCCACTCGGTGAGTGCCATCTCTGGGGGCCCCCCGGACAAAACTCGGGGCTCGGCTGCCTGGGTCAGCCCAGGGCTGGGGAAGGGTGTGTGGTGCGGTGGGATCCCCGCCGGGCCAGGGGCCACGTGTGTCCTCTCATTTAATTCGAGAGCAAACCGGTGAGGTGGGTGGTCACACTCCCATTTTGCAGGTGAGGGAGCTGGGGCACAGAGAGGGTAAGTGATTTACCCAAGGCCTCATAGCACGTAAGCAGTAGAGGCAGGATGTGTCAGGCAGGAGGCTCCAGACTCTATACTCCTAACCCTTCGTAGTGCGCCCGCAGGTGAGGTGTTGTGAGGGTTATATGTGCGCCCCAGCCAGGGGTTCAGCGCAGCCCGGCTCGCGGAGAGCGTGCGGCAGGGGTTGGCTTGAGTCCGCCTGTCTAGTCACCACCCTCCAGTTGCCGGGCACCTGGGACTCTGACCTGGCTGTGTGTGACACACGCGTAATGACCTTGAGCGGCTCCTTCCCTGTGTCCGTCTTCAGTCTCCCCGTCTGGAAGATGGAGGTGGCGGGCCGGCTCCAGGGCGCTGTGCCCCCTCCGCCCATTGCGCCCTCTCGCGTCCAGGCACGTCGTAGTTTTTGTCGCTCGCTGTCTTGCGGTTTATCTCAGGCCTTGGGCCTGGTCGCCTCCCACTGCGGCTGGGGGGTGGCCCTCAGGACCTCAGCGGGAGCCCCTTAGACGGTGGGACTGAGAGCACGTGCTCAGTTCCCTGCTCCGGCCCCTGCTGGAGCCCTGGGACCCTGGAATTAAGGGTGGCTGGCAGCTTCCGGATGCTTCGGGCGGGATGAGTGCTGAGTCCCACATAGCTGTGTCAATCCCAGCCCTTCCCGGGCAAGTGCCTTCTCTCTGGGTCTGTGGCCTCATCTGGAAGACACAGATGGTGGTACTTCGAAGCACGGTGTCCATCATCCACGTGAGGACTAGCGCGACACGGGGCGGTGCCTGGCCAGGGCCGGCCGCTGCGAGGGCTGCTGGCTCCTTCCCTCTCCTGCTGGTCAGGGCAGAGGAGAGGCCAGCCTTGATTCCGTCTGCCCTCCCCTCCGCTGGCAGATCTGCCCCTTCCATTGGGCTTTGCCCTGGGTCAGATCGGACGTGGGCGGGGAAGTAGGGGCAGGCGCCATGTGCACATGAGGAAGTGGGGAACAATGAGGAAACCCGGGGCGACAGGTGTGCCATGAGGTGGCACAGCGCATCCCAGAGTGTGGGGGATGAACGCGGATGATTTGGCCCCTCCTGACCTGGGTCCTAGCACGTTGCTGTTCTCTGGGCCCCGGCCTCGACTGGACGCGGGAGGACTTCGGTTTCCAGGGCCACCCCCAGCCCTGTGGAGACTGGGGGGCGTGAGGTGAGGCTGTACCGCCTCGTGTGGCGCTCACGCGCTCATTTGTTTGCCCAGCTCTCCACACCTCCCGCCTCTCACACTCGGAGCCTCCCTCGGCTACCCCGTCGCCAGCCCTCAGCGTGGAGAGCCTGTCGTCCGAGGGCCCCGGCCAGACGCCGCCTGGGGAGCTTCTGGAGCCACCGGTCGTGCCCAAGAGCTCCTCGGAGCCTGCAGTCCATGCCCCTGACACCCCCGCGACCTCTGCCAGCCTCTTCGCCAGCTCCTCCCTCTCCTCCTCTGGGGAACTGGTGCAGCCCAGCACAGACCGGACACCCCAAGCCAGCCCTGGCCTCGCTCCCAACACTAGGCGCAGCCCGGGGCCCCAGCCAGCCAAGCCCTGCGGTGGCGCTGCCCCCACGCCTCTCTTACTGGTTGGAGACAAGAGCCCCGTGCCTTCTCCTGGAACCTCATCCCCGCAGCTCCAGGTAAAGGTGAGTTCTCCCCGCCTGCTAAGAGCTGCTGTCCTGTCCGGTGGATCTGTCCGGTGGTCTGACTTATTTACTGACCCGGATGTGTCCCTCGGCCCATTCGTGACTGTATTTGCGGAGGCACGGATTCATCCACCTGTCCACCCGTGCATCCGTTCCCCTGTCCCCATGCCTGGCCCTTCATGTAGTGATGCGTCCAGGCCCCTGTTTACTTGCCTGTCCCATGTACTTGTCCCACCGGGACCCCTTCACCCAGCCACCGTCTGTCTTCACATCCTTCTGTCCACCTCTCCATTCTCTGAGGCCCTGCTTCTGCCAGAGGCCCCCTCCCAGGCTCACCCCAGGCTCTGTCTCCTCTTGGGGGTAGAGTGGGCAGGGGGCTCGTTTTCCAGGTGACCTTCGTGCCTGTTTGTGTAACTGTTTCTCAGTCCCGTGCCAAGGACTGGGGTCATTAGGGATCAGGACATTTCCTCTAGGTGTCTAGTTCCTGAGGGCACCTCTCTTGTAGCCCCAGTCCTTTTGGGCCATCAGGTTCTGATGGTCCACATCTGCACACTCTCTGTAGCCCGCTGGGGCCCAAGGCTTGTGCAGCCCCGGGGGCAGGGTGGCAGGACAGCTCATGGGGGTGGGGGGTGGTCGTCATGGTCTGACGGACCTGACAGAGGATAAGTCGGGGGAGAGGGCTGAGCTTTCGGTCCAGACAATTTAACCTGCCCCGGCCTGGGCAACGGCGTCCTAGCCAGCTCTGCCACCCGCCTGCTGTGTGACCTTGAGAAGGCCCTGCCCCTTCTGTGGGCCTCGGACTGCTCTGGGGAGGCCCAGGTTTCCTTAGGAGGGGCAGGTAGGGGAAGAGGTCAACTTTGGACACCTCCCCCTTCAGGCAGCTCCTTTGAAACGTCTTCTTCCCATCCTGCGGTGTGTGTAAGGTTGGCTTGACAGTTGGTGCTGAAAGGCTGAGAACCCTGAGGAGCTTGGGGGCCTCGGGCTGTTTGGTCCTGCTGGGCCCCTGCGGGCGCTGCCCTGTGGGAACCAAACCCTGTCTCCTTGCCATGCCTGGACTCAGGCCCTGGTACTTTCCCTGCTTTAGAAATCCCAGGGCAACTGCCAGTCCAAACGAATCCCTGGGCTGGAGGGCTCCCTCCAGCCTCCCTGAGCTGCTTGGAGAAAGTTGGGTAAACACTCCTGGGAGCACTGCAGGCCTCAAGTGAGACCTTCCGTGGGGCCCACGATGACCCCTCTGTTTCCGATGAGCTGGGGAGAGCAGTTGGAAGACGCTGGCGCCTCCCGTATTGGCAGGCGAGGCCCTGTCCCAGTGCTGGGGCGGCCTGGCTGTGCTGGCCTTGGAGGGTGCAGGGGTCTCCGCAGAGGGTCAGACAGATGCAGGGCTGTGGATACGGGAAGGAGGGTGCAGCAGAGAGAGGGTAGGGGTCTTTCGTGGACAGGGAGGAAGCCACTCTTTTCTCCATCTACTGGCCAGATGGAAGGTGGGATCTCTGCTTTCACACTTCCTGGCCGGGCGGTGCTGGGCAAGGAGCTTCGTTTACCTCTCTGAGCCCGAGTGCCTGCTAGAAAAGGGTGGTTGTGAGGCCTGAGTGAGCTGTCTGGCCCTACACTTCATGTCCTGACCACTGCCCCGGGGCTCGACAGCTGCCCTGGCCCTAGCTTGGGCCCTTGGGCAGTGCATGACCTTGAGCCAATCAATTAACCTCTCTGAACTTGAGCGTCCTCCGCTATAAAATCGGCCTTCCCATACCCATTTCGCAGAGAGGTTGTGAGAACAAGAGCGTAGAAAGGCATCCAGGGCAGCAACTACGTGTGGCAGGTGCTTGGAAGTGGAAATGTTTGTTGAATGCCTCAGTGCATCCGAGACTGAATGCTGGGAATCTCTCTCTGCCCGGGCTGCCTCCTCCCAGGCTCCAGGCCGTGGTCCCGTAGTCCCGTAGTCCCCCGTAGTGATCAGGCTACAGCAGGGGGCGGCAGAGGGGGACAGGGCTTGTCTTACTGCCTCTTCCCCAGACTTATCCTCTGCCATTCTCCCTGCCTTTAGTCTTCCTGCAAGGAGAATCCCTTTAACCGGAAGGCATCACCCACAGCATCCCCAACCACAAAGAAGGCCACCAAGGGATCCAAGCCAGCCAGGCCACCTGCCCCAGGACACGGCTTCCCACTCATCAAGCGCAAGGTACCAGCCACTCGGCTGCCTGAGCCCTGGCGACCCCTCCCTTGGCCGCCTCAGGCATCCCCTGCGGCTCTCCCAGAGGATGGGCTGTCTGGGCAGCTGCCCTCGGATGCCCGAGGGTGGCCTGGTCCGGAGGTTTAGCTTGCAGCCAGGGGGATTTTGAGCAGACCAGCTGTTCTCAACCGGGCGCAATGAGTGGTGCATTTAACTTGTTACTAATAATAGTTCAAGGATCAAAGCACTCACATGATATACTTCTAGTTAAACAGATTAGAGCGTTCTCGAGTTTATCTGTCCACTAGGGTCACTCTCTCACATTGTGGTATCATTTCTGGAAGGGCAGAGAAGCAGGGGGAGGGTTGCCACGAGAGGCAGGAAGTTGTGCCTCCCTCTGGGTGTGCCTGTTGGCGCTGGCTGGGGCCAGGGGCATCAAGGGGCTGTGGCTGTCCCCACCGCCACCCTTCCCTGCACCGGGATCCTGTACCTGGCCACGCTGGGGGGTGGGACACAGCCTAGGGCCTGGGTCTGTGGTGGCCAATGCTGGCCAGAAATGGCTAAAGCTCCTGGAAGCGGGCAGGTGGGAGGAATGGGCTGTCCTTCAGGTCACCGGGGCATTGTCGGGCAGGTCCAGGCTGACCAGTACATCCCCGAGGAGGACATCCACGGAGAGATGGACACTATTGAGCGCCAGCTGGATGCCCTGGAACACCGTGGGGTCCTGCTGGAGGAGAAGCTTCGTGGCGGAGTAAATGGTGCGGGGGCTGCTGGGAGGGCCTGGCGGGTGGGACTTAGGGGTGATGGGAGCCTCTCTCCCTGGGGGCAAGCCCCGATGGCTTCTTTGGGGGCTGGAAGCGCCGCCAGCCCTGGCCTCAGTGGGCATCTGGCTTCCAGAGGGCCGTGAGGACGACATGCTGGTGGACTGGTTCAAGCTCATCCATGAGAAGCATCTGCTGGTGCGGCGGGAGTCTGAGCTCATCTATGTGTGAGTCCCCGACCCCCCTCCCCCCCCCCCCCCACTTGGCCCCCTGCTCCGGTCCCCAGAATCCGCAGAGTTTACAACGGAGAATCTTCCCTATGTTCCCTCGTCGCTGACAGCACAGGGCAGGGCAGCCATGCAAGGGGCAGGGTTCACAGTCAATGTTCCTGCCTTCTAGTTTCAAGCAGCAGAACCTGGAGCGGCGCCAGGCGGATGTGGAGTACGAGCTGCGGTGCCTTCTCAACAAGCCCGGTGGGTATAGGCACACGTGCTCCTCTGGCACCCGCCCGGGGGCCTGGTGACATTTAGGAGTGGGCTGGGTGCTGACCCTCCAGACTGGGGATAGGCGGACACCGGAGCAGGGCCAGAGGAGGAGAGCGCCGGGGGGTGTCGTCTGGGTCACGTAACAGGTGGTACACGGGCTCGAGCGATGGCAGGAGAGGGAACAGCATGGCCGGTGTGGGGTCGTGGACTCATGTGGCATCAGGGGTGACAAGGCTCTCAGGCAGCACCAGGCCTGGGAGCAGACTGGCCTGTTGGGGCTGCTCCCTCTCCTGGAACTTGTGGGTAGAGCGGCACCCACTGGGGAGGGCCTTCAGGCTTCAGGGCCCGGGGCTGTCCCAGGTGAGAGGGGGACAGCAGATGCCTGGCCAGCAGGCTAGAGCATGGCAAGATTGCACCAGTGGTGGGAGGGAAGGTGGGTCCCCTGCACAGTGTGGCTCAGCGGGACCCTGGGAGTGGCTCTGGGAGAGGCAGGAAGGGCCTAGAATGGTGGAAGGGCAGCGGGAGGGATCGGGTGTGTGTGGAGTCACACGGTCCTGTGTTCTGCCACTAACAGGCTGGGAGCAGTCCCACTTGGGCTCAGGTCATGATCTCACGGCTCGTGGGTTCGAGCCCTGTATCGGGCTCTGTGCTGACAGCTCAGAGCTTGGAGCCTGCTTTGGATTCCATCTCCAACTCTCTGCCCCTCCCCTGCTTGTGCGCGCGCGCTGTCTCTCTCTCTCTCTCAAATATAAACATTTAAAAAAATTAAAAAAAACATGCTGGAAGCAGAGGATGGGGTGTTGGAGGAGGGGGGGGCACTGGTTAGGCAGGTTTCTTCATCTCTCTGAGTCTTAGTAGCTTCAAGTGTAAGACAGGATGAAGGTACCCACCTTGTAGGATATTCTGGAGACAGGAGACAGTGGGTAGGGAAACACTCCGTGCCCTCTGAAGGGCTGATGGTTGATGGTTATTATATGTGGCCGAGTTGGGGTCTTTGGCCATGACGTGTAGTTGAGCCACAGCTAGGCAGAGAGATCAGAGGCATCAGGGCTCTTGACCACTTCTTGGTCCAGGCAGTGGACCTCACGGTTCCCATTTCACAGATGAGGCAATGGAAAGCTGGAGGTTGAGAGTCTTGCCCACTGGTGGGGGAGCTGGGCTTCTAATCCAGGTCTCTGACCCTAGCCTGTTCCTGGACACACAGCCCTTCCTGTCTGCTGGGACAGTGGCCCTGCCTCTCCACTGACTGAGGAACTTGGGGGGCTGGGTGAGACCCAAGGCAGGAGTGTCTCTGGAAGCCACTCCCCTGCCATCTGTGAGTCATTCCCAAATCTCCTGGAGGCTGGGGCACAGCCCCCACCCCCGCCCCCCCACCATGCAGAGGGAGCCACAGTGACATTCTGTGGCTGGGGTGGGCGCAGCACCTGCACCCCCAGGCCGGCCTGGGCATATTGTGTTGCTTCTCCAGCCTTCTGTGTGATGGCAGCACGTCCTGGGCTTGTCATCCTGTCCCAGATGTTGCCTTTGCAGAGATGTTGCCTTTGGTTTATAAGGCCCCAGATGAGGTAGGGACCCACAAAACACCATAAGGGCTGTGGCTTGGGGGGTGTCAGGTTCCCCGGGCTCCAATCCTGGCTCTCCCCTTGCTGTGAGATACTGGTCAAGGACTTAACTTCCCTGAGCCTCAGTTTCCCCACATGTAGGTTAGGGACATAACCTCCCAGGGCCCAAGGTTTGGGAAGCGTCAGAGTAAGATTTGATTTGGGCCGTGACTCAGAAGCCCGTGCTGTCCCCAGAACTGTGCTGGGCCACCTGCTCCTGAGCTTTGGCAAGATGAGGTGTTAGGACATTGGGACAGGACTAGGGGGCCTCAGGATGTTTCTTTCGAGACAGGGAGGCCTGTGGTGCCAGATGTCGTGGAGGGAAGGCTAAGGCACCCTTCCCCTGGGAAGCTATGGGCTGGATGAGAGGTAAAAAGGCGCAGGTGGGCCCCTGGGTGGTCCTGTGGGATGGCTCGGGTTCTTGGGAGGAGGCTGGTGGGGCAGTAGGTACGTGAGACCTCAGGGACACCTCCTGGCTGGGCTCCCCGCCCCTAAGTTCCTGTCCCCTCTAATCTGCCCTCCTTCATGGCATTGTGTTAAGGTCCCGATGTGCCACTTGGGTCCACACACTGCCACACACTGCTTCTACTGTGCAAGGACCTAGGAGTCCCCTGTTGTCTCCCCCGCCCCCCCGCCCCGCCCCACTCTGGCCAGCCCACCTTTGGAGACTCTTAGCAGGCCCAGCCTGAATCCTGCCTCTTCTAAGAAACCACCGAGTGAACATTGGTTGAACAGAAGCAGGAATGCTTCGGCAAGAGCTGGTCTCTGTTCTCAGAACGTGTGTTGTACTTGCCCTTCTGGAGCCCCCTTGAAAGGTTTTTTGGTAGGCATCCTAGTATGCTTTGTCTCTGCCAGAACCACCTTCGTTTCCCCCAGAACTTGTCATCCCCACCCAGCTGGGCCCCTCCTTTCTGTCCTCATAGGATCCAGCATGGGGGCAGCCCGCAGCCGCCTCAGCACTTAGGCGTTGGGTCCTGGCTTCCTGGGAAGGCAGGCGGGTTTCCCACCACTCATGCCCCCGACCTTTCTCCCTGGGCAGAAAAGGACTGGACAGAGGAGGACCGGGGCCGAGAGAAGGTGCTGATGCAGGAGCTCGTGACCCTCATCGAGCAGCGCAACGCCATCGTCAACTGCCTGGATGAGGACCGGCAGAGGTGACATGGCTGGGGAAGGGCTACCCTCTGGGCTTCCTTGCCGGAGGGGTCCGGAGGAGCAGGCCTGGCCAGCCCTGTCCTCACTGCCAGCGATCCCAGCGCACCCTTGCTCAACCCTGTCGGAGGGACTCAGAGGCTGGAAGGGACTGAGAATATCCGGGCCTTCCTCCTGTGGGACCCTCGGCTTCCCTTTCTCGTTTCAGGGAGGAAGAGGAAGACAAGATGTTGGAAGCCATGATCAGGAGGAAAGGTGAGGCCCTCCTGGGGCTCTGGTTCACCAGAACGGTTGGCGGGCAGGTTGAACAGAGGGTCGGAGCGGATGCTACAGGGACGTTGTGTGCAGACTCCCAGCCTCTCTCTTGCCGGGAGGGCCGTGTGTGGCGAGAAGGGCTATGGCCTGGGCTGGGAGTGGGGGGCTACGGGGAGGGCTGTGGTGGGCAAGGGGCACTTTCCTAGGGTGGCTGCCCGAAGCCAGGCATTCCTCCTTGACATCTGGAGCTGATCTCGGAGGAGTTGGCGGCCTCACACAGCAGTGCCTACCAGAGATGAGACGGTGCCTGGAATGGTGGAAAGGGCACTGGCCGCGGAGTCAGGAGACCCGGGTTTAATCTTGGTTCCACCAGTGACTCATTCTGTGGCTTTGTGGTTGGGTCTGGACTCTAGTCAGGCTGCTTGGGTTCCAGTCCCAGATCTGGAACTTACTAGCTGGGTGACTTGGAGCCCCAGCCGTTTCAGTCCTGTAGGCCTCCCCCTCCTTGTCTGCAGATTGGGGGTGATAGGGGCACCCCTTCACGGGAGGGCTATTCAGATAATGCATGTAAACAAAGCACTTAGCTCCGGGCCTGGCAACTACAAAGAGCTCTGTTGGTGTTAGTTCATTTCAAAGGCCCACGTTCTCGTGGTCTATAGGCAGATGATTTCTGAGGTTCCTTCCAGCTCTGTCCGTGTTTGCGTTGTAACCCACAGAGCTGAGCACCAGCCTAGGGGTCGGGCCTTTTCATGATAAATCTTGGCCATGCTTCAGAGTTCCAGACTGTTTTCACATTCATTTATTTCTGGATCCTTGCCAGAAACCCCATCCTGTAGGCCCAGAAAGGTGAAGTGACCCGCCCAAGGTTCCACACGAGGTGGAGGGGCGGAGCTGGGCCTCCGTCACGGCCCCTGGCCTCTCCCGACGTACTCCCCCTTTCTCTTCTGCAGAGTTCCAGAGGGAGGCTGAACCCGAGGGCAAGAAAAAGGGGAAGTTCAAGACCATGAAGGTGCTGAAGCTGCTAGGGAACAAGCGTGATACCAAGAGCAAGTCCCCGGGGGACAAGAGCTAACAGCGAGGGCAGCCAGCTGGGACTTTCACCCCTCCTGGCTCAGCCCCTGGGCTGGGCTCCACTCGAGGGTGGCGGGGGGGTGGGGGGCTCCCTGCTTCCCATCAGGATCAGTCCTGAGGAAAGATGATGCAAGGGGAGGGGGCCTCTCGGTGACAGCCTCTCCCTCCTCAGGGTCCTGTTGCTGGTCTGGGCCAAAGAGTTTTCTTCCCCCTTCTCTGAGCCGTAGGCAGCTGTGGCTCAGCTCTGCCCAGTCTGGTTCTGGTGATTCCAGATGCTGGGACTGACCCACGGAGCGAGCAGGGTCCTGGGTCCAGGATCCAGGGAGGGGCCGTGGCCCAGCACACCCGCCTTGCCCACCACCCAGCCCCTGCTGTGACGGGCAGCCCCTTGGTCCCTCCTCTTCCCTTCTGTACTGTGTCCAGAAGGGATTCTTAGCTGTCACAGTCCTGACCTGGAGGTCCTTCCGCCCGCGTGGTCCGCCCACGGCCGACCTCCGGCCGGGGTCTCCTGCCTTCAGGCCTCTGCTGCTGTTGGCAGGCCAGCACTCAGGGCTTGGTGGCGCTGGCTTCTTCCTGCCCCAGCCCTGGCTCTGCGTCCCCGTTTTCCTTTCCAGTGCAGGTGGCCCTGAATCTGTTTCTCCTCACTCAGGAGCTCTATTTATGAAGTCTAATTAGGTTTGAGCTCATTACTGTGTCCTCAGACACAAACGGGCCTGATGGACAAATCCCTCCCTCTGTCCCTCAGAGTTCTAGGAGGGGCCTCTCTCATTTCCCCTGGTTCCATAGGAAACCTCACCCCCCGGAGCCACGGGGCTGGGCGGCCACGCCGGGTGGATGAGGGTCTCTGGGAGACAGGCCCCATGGCAGTTCTGGTCCCCGATCATCAGCCGAGGGAGGATGTTTCACAGAGGTGCTAATCCTGGTTCCTTAACACATTGTAGTCTGACCCCTCACTTAGACCTCCCCCCACCTCCCCCGGGGCTGGGGATGGTGGGCCTGTTCCTGCGTGTGGCCGTCACCCGTCTGTCTACTCACGCTCGACTGTTGTCCGTTCTCTCCTGACTTGTTCCCCCGAAGGACTGATGGCCACTTACCCCACTGAGATGGCCAGGGGAGAGGAGGAGCCGATGGGGACAATGGCCTTTTCCCCAGGGAATGTGTCCAGCAGCTCTCGGTCAAAGCACTGTTGCTATAAGCTATCTCTGGGGTGCTCCAGGGCACCCCCCTCAGCACACCTCTGGGGAAAGTACGCACTGTATTAACTCACGAGGATTTTCCTCGCCAACAATAAACGGAGACAACCTCAGCTGCCGGTGCCCTGGAGCCTTGGGTGCTTTGCCCTTAGCCAGGTGTGCCTGCTTCCCTGTGTCCGCCGCATGCCGTGGCCGGACATCTCTGGTCACCTGGGCGGGACCTGTGGGGCCGTCCCTGCCAGGGAGCCTTGGTCCTCAGTGCCTGCCAGTGGGCAGGACTCTTCTGCAGCTGGGAGAGGTGGCTCCCGCACCTGCACAGCCCCTGGCGGTCTCCTTCCAGACGTGCCTGTTGACCTGGAGCTGGTCACCAACTCCACAAAGGCTTTCAGGGGCCAGGCAGGTCACATGCATGACCAGGCGGGGTGTAACCTGAGGAGTGGCTCTGGCAGGCTGTCTGGGTGTCTGGAGACTCAGGTGGTGGGGACTGGGGTGAACTGGGGTGTCTATGCCCCCAACTAAAGGGGGAAGTTCTTCGTTACTTAAGTCAACTGTAGTTTGTGGGAACGTGGGCCCAGTGTTGCCAGACTCTTCCATTTCTCAAAAGAAGCTAGAAATCCAGATTGCGTGTGCGTGTGATTTGTAAACGTTGGCAACGGATCTGAATTTAAATCAAGGGTAGGCTGTATTGTCACGGGTGGCCAAATTTGTCCTGGCATTCTCCAGTTTGCTGCCTCTGGGCTATGTGAGGGGGCCTTTGAGGTGGAGGACAGCTGTCCTTGTCATATTATACCCTCTGCCCTCAGGTTCTGGAGGGTGTGTGGACACAGGCCTCCCATGGAAATGTTCCTGAGCCAGCCCTGCATCTGGCCTCTTCTACTTACCTGTTTGGGGCTACGGGGCCATGTTTGTTCTGCAACCCAAAGCTTGGGTCATGTATGTGGCCTGTAGGATGACATGCATCCCTCCAGGTGGGAGTGTTGGTTGAAATTGCCAAAAAAAATTTTTGGGGGGTGAAAAGGGGGATTTTGTTAAAGCACGGGGACGGGACCCGTGGGTAGGAAGAGTGGCCTAAATTTCCAAAATATTTTGACGTGTGGGGACAGGAAAGTGTCAGAATACCGGAGAATATAGTGCTCGTGGCTGTGAGAAGAAATGGGGACGTCCATGTGCCGTGTGCCAGGCCTGGGGGGCTGTTCTTGTGGTCGGAGGTCTCTGTAGCCCTCTGAGGCAGGGCTTCGCCGATGAGCAGTCGGAGCGGAGTCTGGGGTGCTGCCCAGGCTCGCAGAGCACAGGCTGGGATCGGAGCTCCAAAGCCGGGCTCTTTTGGTCTGTCTCCCACCCTTGTGTCTCTGTGGGCCGCGGGTTTAGCGGAAAGACCGAGAACTAACTTCTAACCCTTAGTGGGCTACTTGAGTTGAATGACCTTGGTTACGGTGTCCTGGGGAGCCTCAGATTTCACACAGTGGGTAGCAAGCCGTCCCAGGGCTTTATTGAGCAAACGGACCAAGTGAAATTCAGCACCTGCCATGGTGCCCGGCCATGGGCTGTTCAAGAGGTGTTGGTTCTCATTTCCACTTGAGACGTGCAAATGGCTAAAAACCATCCGGGCTTGAAAAGTCCTAACTCCTTGAACACATAAGCCTTCCCTCTGAAAACAAAACAGTGTGTGTGATGACCTAGGGTAGAGGTGTCTTATGGGCCAGTTAATGGTAGTCGTTAAGAAGGTAGGCTGTAAGAAGTCAAATAAATAGGTCCTAAGACAGGTAGGTTGAAAGGACTCCCATTCATTCCTGGGTTCTGAAAAGCAAATGCGTAGGGCACACAGGGGGTGCTGGGTGGGAAGGAAGGGGCCCGTGGGATGCCCTCTGACACGTGGCCAAGAGGGTGCGATTGGGCCTCGCCTTCACTGTATGTGGGCTCTTTCCCCGAGAAAAGACTCCAAGTCGTGTGTGCTTATGTGTGTGGTGTGTGCTGGGCATGTCTGTGACTGTGACTGTCGGTCTCAGTGGCTCAGCCGACCCAGGCTCCCTGCGCAGAGCCTTGAGGAGAATCAGCTCATTCTCGGAGACTGGGCCATTTTCTAGGGTGCTGTGTGTGCCCAGGTTTCCCCGGGCCAGGGCAGTGCCGTGTGGCCATTTGACATGGCTGAAGGCCAGGTAGGTGGGCTGATGGGGGGGGGGGTGCGGGGGAGCCTGCTTGGCGATGGGGTGGGGCTCCAGTGGTCCAGGTTGGGCTACTCTGCTCCTGTCTCTGGAGGCAGATCAAGGGTTGGCAAGAGCCTTCCTAAGTTCCTCACTCCTCTTGTGGTCAATGTCTTCCATTTCCCGCAGTTTCTGCAAAGGGCATCAGGGAAAGCTGGGATTCAGGGCCGGGACCTGAGGAGCCCCAAACCTGGGCGACGGGTGCCCTGTCCACTCACGTCTCATGCTGCACACGCACGGCAGACCCTCTCCCTCCCTTCCCTGTGGCTTCTACCTGGGAGATCTCCGCAAGGATGATCCCTCGGTACTGTCTGCCCTGTCCCAGCGCCTCCATGTCGGCCAGGAATTCTTTCCTGTCCTGGATTTCCTTTACTACTGGACAGGGGAGAAGGGCCGTCAGTGTACAGGGCAACGGGGGCCGCCAGGCTCCCGGGAGGGGTGGCGGGGACAACGGGTTGCTCCCTTGGGGAGAGGAAGCGTTTCTGCGGTCCGTGTTCCCCACTCGTTGGCCCTCAGGGTTACTCTCCATCCCCCCTGATTGTGGACCCCTCTGCCCACCTTCCCGGCCTAGGTGGCCCATCGGTGGCTTACATTCTTCAAACCGGTCCAGCTCAGGGGCTGGGTCCTCCTGTCGCACCGGAGGGGGGGGCTTCCTTTTCCGTTCCTCGGAGTCCTTCCCAGTGGCAAAAATGTTTTGGAGTCTTCGCTTCTCTTTCTCCAGATCTCCTACAGGGCCCAGAAATGGCCTAGTTAAGGCAGGCGAGGCACCCCACTCGTGGTCTGAGCTCCTGGTTGGGCATGCTTGTTCCGGGGTCCCGGCACCTTGAACCCCGGGAACCCCTGAGTTTGTCCTGTCCAGACAGGCGGGAGGGGGAAGGGCCGAAAGAACTAAGGTCGGAACCCACACGCTCTGGTGCAGAGCAAGGCTAAGAAAACTGTGGTCGCCGTGGAGGCGGCCTGCGTGTAGAGGCCACGTGGAGCTGTCGGCAGGTCTGGGCCAAGAGCTACACCGGATGCCAGGTAGGGAGCGAGGCAAAAGGCTCCAGGAAGTAGGTTGGCGTGCCTACTGTGTGGGACTGTGTGACCTTAAGAGAGCAGGGGCCCTGAGGTCTGACAGCCAAACACTCGTCAGGGACTGGTGGACTCTAGTTAATCATTACAGAATTCTAAAAAAAATGAAAAAGGACCAGTTCACCGGTTTCCTCTACACCCTGAACACCCCCAAGCTAACAGGTGCCCAGGCTCAAGTACATTAGTACAAACAGTGAGAGAATTTGGTTAGACACTTGCCCTGCCCTACGGGCCACTTGGCCCCCGGCCCCCTCGGGGAGGGAGGTGGAAGAGGGGCTCTCGAGGCCCTCTCACTTACGGGTGGCTTGAGGCTTGAATGGTTCCCGGCTATAGGCCCCGCCGGCTTGGCACACACTGGCAGGCCGGAGGTGGGGCCGGGCCACCAGGATGGGAGGCAGGTAGATGGCCGAGGCCGGCTGTTTGGGAGGCAAGACCCTCTGGCTGGATGTTGGGCTGCACTGGAGGGGCAGAGTGTCTCCTCCTGGGAAAGGAAGGTTCGAGGTGGAGGGGGACCCACCTGGCTTTTTTTTTTTTTTTTTTTTTTTAATTTATAAAAGTCATACCTGCCTGTTACAAGCAGTTAAACAGTATAGAAGTCTTCCCTTCTCCCCTCCAGTCCCCCACCCCTACCCCATAACGAGCAACTTCTAATCTGGTGGTCTCGTTCCAAACTTTTTGATGTTAATACAAACATGTTCAAAGATATGTGTGCATATATGAGCTTCGCTTTTCAAACACTGGACCATACTGTATTATATTCAGTAATTGGCTCTTCACTTAACAATTGATCATGGACAGTTTTCCAGATCACTTCATTTATATAGAACTTATTTTTTATAGCTATATACTAGTTCGTAGAATGGATACATTGTTTATTCAGCTAGTCGTTTAATTTCAGAAACTCAGGCTGTTTCCTTTTCTTTTTTTTCCTACTACTTCAAACAATGCTGCAATAAACATTCTTGTGCATCAAGCTTCTAGACTGCTGCTTTCATTTCTGTAGGCGGATTCCTAAAACCTGCTTGGTCTCTAGGCAGGGAGGGATGGTTTCGATGGTGATACACACCAGTCCCCCTGACTGTCCTTCCCTGCTGTCTCGGCCCAGATCTGGGGATCCCCCTCCAGGCCAGCCAAGTGTATCACCTCCTACCTGGTTGACTGGCCCCTGCCCTCAATTGCCCCAAAGCCCAGCTCGGAGCAGCCCCTCCCCTGCATTGTTTTGATCTGGCCCCCCCATCTACCTCTTCCACCTTTTCCAGCCTTCTATCACCCACCCAGCAAATACGTACCGAGTATCTGCTCTGTGCCAGGCCTAGGACACTGGGGGTAAAGTGGTAAGTAAGACAAAGTCCCCTCATGGCACTTACATTTGGGGTCGGAGGAGTGTGGGTGATGAGTAAGTAAAGTACACAGTTGGTTAGTGACGGCACAGGGATGGAACAGAGGAGGTCAGAGCAGAATTTACAATTTTAAAGAGGGGAGGCAGGGAAGGCCTCATGATGAGGTCAGCCCCCAAAATGGTGAGTTGCTCTGTCGTGCAGATATTTTGGGGAAGAGCATTTCGGGCAGAAAGAACAGCCAGAGCAAAGGCCGTGCGGTGGTCACGCGCCTGGAATGTCTGAGCAACAGCCAGAGGCTAGGGGGCCAGGAATGGAGTGAGCGAGGCAGGAGTATAGTGGGAGCAGAGGTCAGAGGTCAGGGAGGGCAAGAGAAGTTCAGGGACCTGCAGGCCTCCGGAAAGACCAGCTTTTACTTTTTCTTTTTTAATGTTTGTTTATTTTTAATGTTTACTTCTTTTTGAGAGAGAGTGAGCACATGAGAGCAGGGGAGAGGCAGAGAGGAAGGGAGACGGGAGAGAATCCCAAGCACGCTCCGTGCTGTCAGCGCAGAGCCCGCCTCTGGGCTCGAGCTCACGAACCGTGAGATCGTGACCTGAGCCAAAATCAGCTGGCTTTTACGTTGAGGTGGGAAACCATCGGAGGGTTTGGAGCAGAGGAGTCACATGACCCTTTGGTTGCTGCTGAAAGTACCGTGTGGGGGGGCCCGGGGCAGAGGTGGTCAGAGTCAGGATATGGTTTGAAGGTCAAGCAGACCCACGCCGACGGGTTGGATGTGGGGCCGGGGAGAAAGACGAGGAGGAGTCAGGGATGATTCTGAGGTGTCTGTCCCATAGGCCTGGAAGATGGAGTTGCCACTTTTCCCCACAAACGAGCCCCTGCTCACACCCTCTACCTAGAGCCACACCACGGCCTTCCTGCTCTTCTCTGGAGAGACGCGGTGCTTCCCAGAATGTCCCTCCTGCTCCCTCCGCTCCCTCCTTCCGCCTGTCCGGTGCGGTGTGCCGTCCCATCCCCCGGCCTACCCTCAGCAGATGATTATGGCCTGAGTAATTCTGGGAGGTCAGGTGAAGGAGAGGAATCTGTGGCTAGCAACAGAATTTGAACGAAGCCTCAACACAAGTAGGATTTGGTTAAGAGGAGAGAAAAAGAGACGGGATTCCAGAAGAAAGCAGACCCAACACAAATGAATGTCTGGAGACAAGTTTTTAAAAAGAAAACTTAGGAGAGTAAAACTAAAACTGTCAGGCAAACCAGTTACTTGCCGAATGAAATCAGTCCTTCAGTAAATATCGAGCACCTAGGTGCTGGGGGTCCTGCGGTGAACGAGGCGGACATAGTCCTTCGTTTCCTGGAATTTATTGGAATTTCTAGCACATTCTCTTTGCAGTCCTGCTAGAGGGGCCACCAGATTATTAGTGGATTGCTGAGTGCGGAGATAAGAGTTACACGATGCAGATGTGTGAAGGCACCAGGCTCTGACGGCCTGGGCTGTCCTTGTCCCCAATAAGTCCCCTGGCCACTGCTGGACCGGCACTGCTAATATTCGCCTCTCTGACACTCTCTTCCCTTCGCTTCTGTGGCTGCTCGGGTGCCCTCCCACAGGCACCCTCTTCCGTACGTAAGGCAATCACTTCTGGTAGATTCAACAGAGAAGGTTCTGACGTTCTCTCTCTCAGAGGCAACTTCACAGGTCTCTGTTCCGATCCATTAAATGCTGATTCAGTGAGACCTCAGAAAGCAGGGTAGTTTTCAAGATCTCAGGGCGCACCTTGCTACCGTGCCCATGTACTTACACTTTGTTGTTTTCCTTAAAAATAACTAATACAACGGGTAGTCAGAGGTGAGCGGGGGGAGGCCTTTGCATACTCCTCCTATGTTGGAATCCTGCCACTTGTCTTGCTTCTACTAGCTAAGCTGTGAATGAATGAAAGTAGGAGTAAGACACACAGTCCTTTCCTCTGGAGAGCTCATATGGTATGTGTGTAACAGACTGCAGACATGACCACGTGGAGACTATTTTGGTCGGGCAGGACGTCTCAGCTGGGCTGTGATCTCATGGAAGGATGGCTGGAGACAGATGGCAAGAGGCTTGTTGTTGTGCTAGGACCCGTGTCCCAGAAAGAAACAAAGGCCCTGAACAATCAATTCCCCAGGAGCAAGGGTCAAAAATACTATTCAATTTTTTTGGTCTTTTTTTTTTTTAATAGAATTTTTAAAAGCTTATTTATTTATTTTGAGAGAGAGAGAGAGCGAGAGTGAGTGAGCGAGCCAGGGAGGGGCAGAGAGAGGGAGGGAGAGAGAGAATCCCAAGCAGACTCCAGGCTATCAGCGTGGTGCCTGATGGACCTGAGCTGAAACCAAGAGTCAGTCGCTTAACCAACCTAGTCACCCAGGTAACCCTTTTTGTGGTCTTTAAGAGATTTTTTTTTTTTTTTCTTTCTGAGAGCCCAAGCAGGGAAGGGGCAGAGAGAGAGGGACAGAGGCTCTGAAGGGGGCTCTGCGCTGACAGCAGTAAGTCTGATGTGGGGTTTGAACTCGTGAACCGTGAGATCATGACCTGAGCCGAAGTCAGGCGCTCAACCCACTGAGCCACCCAGGTGCCCCTGGTCCTTTTAAACGAGATCCCCAACCCCTGAATATGGAGGAGCATTAAAAGTGTGGTCCAGAGTCCCTCTGCCCAGGAAGCCTCTGTGGGTTGCCTCTTACTTTTCATGGTGTCCATGATGTGTCGCTGTTGGAAGTTTGTCAGTTTGGATTCCTTCATCATCACTGCAAAGACAAAGCACCGCTATGAGGTCTCCCGGACGGCAGACACAGCCCTTCATCTCACCTTATTCTAGTGTAAAATTGTATCCCCTCCTAACCGCATTCCGCACCTCAGTACTCCTTCCCTCCTTTTCCTGCTTCATTGTTTTTTCTGTAACGCTTACTATCACTGAAATTCTATGTATTTACTGTCACTTCTACTAGAATATGAGCTCATGAGAGAGCAAGATTTTTTGCTGTTTTTTTGTCTTTTCATTTCTTTTATTATTAATTTTTTTTTTTTAGCATTTATTTATTTTTGAGACAGAGAGAGACAGAGCATGAATGGGGGAGGGTCAGAGAGAGAGAGGGAGACACAGATTCTGAAACGGGCTCCAGGCTCCGAGCTGTCCGCACAGAGCCCGACGCGGGGCTCGAACTCACGGACCGCGAGATCATGACCTGAGCCGAAGTCGGACGCTTAACTGACTGAGCCACCCAAGCGCTCCATTTTTCTTTTCTTTTCTTTTTAACTGCTGTGTCTCTGGCACTTAGAACAATGTCTAAAGCACATTAAGCAGGTTTAAAATTTTTTTTGCTGTTGAGCGAGTGAACCAATGGACACTATTTTATTAAGCATGTGCCAGGTGCTGGAGCTACAATCCTGAGCCCAAACAGGCACAATCCCTGCCCTAATGGAGTTCGTGATCTAGAGGGGTAGATGAATATTAATCCAGTGGGAGACAACTAAATATCTGACTCCAGGTTGTGTTGTCCATTGAAGGAAAGGGTATTTGGTAGTGTGAAAGCAGGGAACTAACTGTTGGTTCCACTGTGGTGGTGGGTGGGGAGGAGATCTGGCTTCCCTGGGGAAATTGAAAGTGTGATCTAAGGGATGCGCAGGAGTTAATCACTTCAAAATTCTTATTTCTTTGACTGTAGGCCACTTGCAAGTTGTAGGATCCCCAAACCTTTCTGAACCCCAGGCTTCTTATCTGTAAAATAAAAGTAGCAATTGCTAAGCACAGATCATGTAAGGGATAACTGAGTTACAGAGGGTACCTGCTACCACCACTCTTCTCCGGTCCTTTAAACACACTGACCTCTGAGCAGCTTGCAGGTCCCGGGGGTGTAAGTGGCTGGCTTGGAGCAGCGCCAGAACCCTGTTCCTTTGGTCGCTGCCTCCACCCTTTCCTGGGAAGCCATGGAAGGGCCCTGAGGAGGGAAAAACGCAATGACAACCCCTGTCTCCCAGGCCCAATTTCTGCTCCCGCGCCCCCAACCTCCTCGACGCCACCCAAAGTCCGGGAGCGGGGGTCGAGTCTCAGCAAAAACGTAAAAACGTGACTCGTTGCCGTCAGTATCGCGATAGTGCCCTTCCCCCCCCCCCCCCCCCCCCGCCCCGAACAGATACACAGGCAGATCCTCACACATGAACGGAGACCTCATCCTGACCCGACGCCGGTGGCAGGGAAACCCTCTCTGGCGGAAAGGGGAGGTTAGGATAAGCCGTGGTCCGGACAGAGCCCGTTGGGGGACAAACCAAAATGGAAACCTCACCCTAAAGTAAGACCCCGCTGGTGCCTCCTCCCCTCAGGGAGCAGCTGGGCTCGGGAGACCGTAACCACGGCCCCGCGGCGGTTGTGCGGCGCCTGGACCCCGCGCGAAACCCTCCGGATCTCAGCGACTAGAGCCCGCCCCCAGCGGCTCCGGCTACCATGGGAACGGGCACACGCCTTCCGGCGCGTGCGCACAGTTACGGCTTCGGCCTGCCTACCGGAAGTACTTGCCTCTGGGTCACGGCGCAGGCGCAGAGTACGCGTGGCGCCGCTCGAGGCGGAGGCGCGCTGTTTTCGGGTCTCCGCGCGGGTCCCTGGCGCGGAGTGGGGTCGCTGCGGCGCCGACGTCATGTCAGATAACGAGGACAAGTGAGTGCGGGAGCTTGGGAAGGGGCGGGTGAAGCGGGAGCCTGGGTCGAAGGAGGCCGAGGAGCCAGGCTCGAGGGGCAGTGTCTTGAGGGGACTGCGGGTGCTGAGTGGGCCCGCGGAGCTGCGGGGGAGAAGGGCGGGGGGCCGGGAGGAAAGATCCATCCAGAGGCCCGGCTCGAGGAGCAGTGAAAAATGTCTTTCAGCCGACTTCCAGCGAGCCGGGCTCCGTGTCTTGTAATGAGAGTATTGAGGTGAACTAGGCATAGTCTCTCGTCCCCGGGGGCGCCCTTTCTAGAAGAGGGGACAGGCCCATGAACAGATAATGCAGGGTCGTGTGAGAGTACGTGGTAGACGTACGTAGTAGAGAAGGAGTCCAGGGGAGAGTCTGGCGAGACTCGGGGGGTGGTAAAGGTCTGGAAGGGTTGCAGGAATCTCGGTGAGAAGGTCGTGGCTTGGACTGGGGTGGCGCTAGGAGAGGTGGTGACGGCAGGTGGTGTTGAATTCTGGATCGATGTTGAAGGTAGAGCCCAAAGATTTCCTGATACGTGGGGTCGGAGGAGATGCGTCTTATGAAGATGAAAATAGTGGAGTCATCAGCAGTGTGTATATGAAATAGAGTATACTGTATTTTATTTTATTTTATTTTTTTAAATGTTTTTTTTTAACGTTTTTATTTATTTTTGAGACAGAGAGAGACAGAGCATGAACAGGGGAGGGTCAGCAAGAGGGAGACACAGAATCTGAAACAGGCTCCAGGCTCCGAGCTGTCAGCACAGAGCCCGACGCGGGGCTTGAACTCACAAACCGCGAGATCATGACCTGAGCCGAAGTCGGATGCTTAACCGACTGAGCCACCCAGGCGCCCCGAGTATACTGTATTTTAGTCAAAACTAAGAATCAGGTGAAAACCTCAGGGGAGTGTTGGTAGAGAAGAAGAGATGGCTGGGGACTGTTAGGGCATTCCAGCATTGAGTGCCTGTGGGGAAGAGAGGGGGAAACCAGCATAGGAGACTGAGATGGGACAGCCAGTGAGGTGGGGGAACCCCAAGAGAGAGGTGTCCTTGTAGTTAAGTGAGGGCAGAGTATTGAGCTGGGGAGTGTGTGTGTGGGGGGTGGTCTGGTGTGCCAACTGAGAGATTCAGCTAAAGGAGAACAAGACTTGTCCATTGGATTTAGCAACGTGGCAGCCATTAATGAACTTGAGAAGGCTGGTTTTGCTAGAACTGTGGAGGTAAAAGCCTTGCTGGCGTGAGATTATGACACAACTGGAGACAGAAGAGGGACAGCTTTCATGAATTTGGCTCCCAAGAGGAGCATGGACATAGGGCTCGGTGGGGGGTACAAGCGAAATAAGTTTTGTTTATTTTTTAAGATGGGAAACTAACTACATGTTTATATGTTGATGGGAATGATCCAGTAGAGAAACAGTGACGATGAGCGAGTCCTAGCACAATTTGGGGGCTGATGGGGGTAAGGATGGAAGTAAAATGGAAAAGAAGTTTGATTCACTCATTAAGTAGTTATTTATTGAGTCAGTTCTACATACTGAGTGAGATACGGGTATCTGCTGTCTTTAAAAAATTTTTTTTAACATTTATTTATTTTTGAGAGACAGAGTCTGAGCGGGGGAGGGGGAGAGAGAGACAGACAGACAGACAGACAGACAGACAAACAAGATCTGAAGCAGGCTCCAGGCTCTGAGCTGTCATCACAGAGCCTGATGCAGGGCTTGACCTCACAAGCCGTGAGATCATGACCTGAGTCGAAGTCGGATGCTTAACCGACTGAGCCACCCAGGCGCCCCTCTGCTGCCTTTGATTCTAGTAAGTGATGCTCCAACTAACTGCCCTCTTCTTCTTGTACAGTTTTGATGGTGACGACTTTGATGATGTGGAGGAGGATGAAGGGCTAGGTGACTTGGAGAATGCCGAGGAGGTCAGTATTTAGCTGTGGACTCCCCTTTTCTGCAGTCCAAGCTGCCAAATAACCCGGCCGGTGATAATCGCCTGAATGAATCTGCCTCTTGCGGGTCACATCCCCTGCCACAAGCACCCCCAGTTAGAGTGAGCAGTGTTCCAGTCCTGGGTGGAGGAAAAGTCCTACAGGGTGGACCATAGCCTGTGGCTTTGGGGGCACTGATGTGTGAAATATCACCTTCATTCATTCAGCAAGCGTGTGTTGATTGTTATGTGTTAGGTGCCCTATGGGCAGGGTTTACTTAAGGAGCCCTGGGGAGAGTGGTCTGGGATAAAGCTGGAGAGGTAAGGGCCCACATCAGGCAGGATTTTATAGCCTAAAGGCACTTAGAAGCCACCACGTGTTGTGGTTTTTAAAAATATTTTTAAATTTATTTTTTTAAAGTAATCCCTACACCCAGTGTGGGGCTGTGGGGCTCAGACCCACAACCTTGAGATCAAGAGTTGTACTCTCTACGGACTGAGCCAGCCAGGCGCTCCCACCGACAAGTGTTGAGCCGGGGAGTGGCACCATCCCGTGTACACTTTAGAAAGGGCATTCTGGCGTCAGAGTGACGAGTGAGTTGGGGAGGAGCGGGAGTTAAAGACAGAGACCTTGAGGGTCTCTCCATCTAGGCGAGAGACCCGTGGCTTGGACTTGGGTGCTGGTAATGTAAGTGATAAGAAAATGGACAAAAGAGGTATTTTTGGTGGATTGGAGATGGAACTAAGAAAGTGGGAGGTGACAAGGGTGACCCCCAGGTTTCTGACTTGTGTCACCAGGTGGATGGGTTACGAATTTCATGAATGACATTGGGCTTTCTGTGCCGTGACTGATGGAGGAAGTGCTTTATGGCTCCTGGAAAGGGAGTGATCCCTCAATTATTTTAGGCTTGGAAGCTGAAGCCCCCATTTTTGGATTTCTCTTTCTTCTGCACGGCACTCTCGGGTACCTGTTCGCTGAGTCGGAAACGTCCTCCCCTGTCCTGGTCCCCTACCATCCCTATTTGGTTGATTTTGCCTCCTACACATGGTCCAGCCCTGTTGCTGTTTCTCCATTCTCAGTGCTTCAGCCTGGCTGAGGTCTTTATTCCGCTTCACTCACTTTGCTGCGGAAATGTGTTACTGCTTTTCCTGCCGTCAGTCCCCCACCACTCTGCTGGGTTGGCCATTCTGCTGCCACAGTTTCTCTTACCTGCCTACCTGATTGCTTACTACTCGTCTTCCTCTATGGTCTGCTTCTGCCCTTACCCTCTACAGGATATGCTCAACAGAGCATCTGTGGGGATACCTTTACATTTTTTTTTTTTTAAGTGTATTTATCTACTTGGGGGGGGGGGGGTGCGGGGGAGAGAATCCCAAGCAGGCTCCATGCTGTCAGTGCAGAGCTCACACAAAGCTCGATCCCCTGAACCGTGAGATCATGACCTGAGCTGAAATCGAGAGTCAGATGCTTAACTGACTGAGTCACCCGGGCGCCCCTCTTTAGTTTTTATACCACGTATGTTACTTGTTAATTTTGTTATCTCTTGTAATACAAGCTCTATAGGGAAAGAATTTTTATCTGTCTTACTCTTCTATTTCAGGCACTTAGAACACTGACACGTAGTAAGCACTCAATAAATATTTGTTGATTTAATTCTTTTTTTGTTGTTTATTTTAGTAATCTCTACACACAACACGAGGCTCGAGCTCATAACCTCGAGATCAAGACTCACATGCTGTGTCCACTGAACTAGCCAGGCGCCCCTAATTCTTTATTTATTATAGAATTTATTCTCCTGCCTAAAACCCTTTGCACACCTTTTGCTCTAATCATACTTCACAACTCATGCATTGTCTCCCACCGCTGTGCTTTTGTGCCTGCAACTCAGCCTACCTGGACTGCCCTTCTGTTTCTCGTTGGCTTGGCAGCTCCTACTCCTTCTAGAGTTGCTTGTTTCGTCTCTGGACAGCCTTCCTAACCCCCAGCATGAGTTTGATGTCCCCCCCCCCCACCTTCTCGTGAACTTCATTGTCCACTTGCTGACCTTTGTAGCACCTGCTGCTTTGTTTACTCTTGTCTCCTCTCCTGACTGTAAATTCTTTGATAGCAGAAATGCTTCACTTGCTGTCTTATCATCCATTATGATGTTTGGCACATGACAGATCCTTCATAAGTAATTGTTGAAAACACGTGAGCGCCTGTGTATCCTTGCCTTCACTTTGACTTTTTAGCCACTTGACCTGCTGATTCAGTTACCCTGTCTGAAAGATGGGGTGCTTATTCCTTGCCCCCTGCTTAAAGAGACTTGTCTGTGCTGAAGGACTTCTTGGCATATGGCTAATGTTCTGGAGCCACCCCATCTCCAGGCCATCTGCTTCCCTCTTCCGGATGAGGCAGTTGGCTCTGGAATCCCAGTCGTGGTTCTTCTTTTTTACTAGGTCTGGGACTTTGACCAAGTTAGCTAACGCTCTGAGCCAGGCACTATAATGCCCACCACGTAAGGTTATCGTGAGAATTAAAGGAGGTGTCACTAACTGCGGGTGTGCATGCTGGCACATGATAAGCAGTAATGGTAGGGGGGATTGTAATCATTGTCATTATCGTCCTGCCCCTCGACCCAGAAAATACACCTGAGACTTTCCCTCTTTTCTGTCTTGGCGTCCAGGAGGGCCAGGAGAACGTCGAGATCCTCCCCTCTGGAGAGCGACCACAGGCCAACCAGAAGCGAATCACCACACCGTATATGACCAAGTATGAGCGAGCCCGTGTGCTGGGCACCCGAGCCCTCCAGATCGCGTGAGTACATGCCCTTTCGTGATCTTTTCTGTCGGTCAGGCCGCAGTAAGCTTCCGAGCTATTGATGTGGCCCACCCGGCACCTGAAAACACTCTCCCTGCTCTCACATGCTAAGCAATGGTGGTGCTGTCTCTGTGTGCCGGGCACTGTTCTAGACTCCTGCCCTCAGGGAGTTGGTGATCCAGTAGGAGAAATAGGACGTGAACATCTGAGGAGCCAAATAACAGTCCAATAGAAACATAAGGAAGGTACAGAACTTGGGTGCCTATTAGGTTAGTGAAGCAAAACAAAAAAAAGTGTGAGTTCAGGGAGCTATAGACCATCGTGGGCTGGTGGATCAGGGCTGCTGTGGCAGCACCTGTCTGGCTTAAGGTGGTTCTTGACCCGACGTGGACGGTCGCCAGCCCAGAGGAGTGGGGAGGCCCTCCGTGTAGAGGCCAGGCTAGAGGAGCGAAAGCACAGAGCAGCCTTGCCTTTCTCCTAAGTTTGAACCCAGGAGAAGAATGAGGAGGTTCAGGAACTAGCCAGTGGACAGGTGATTCTGTCATCTGAACGTGAAAATGTCCGATGGCTGCACATTCACCCTGTCGGCCATAGGCACTGTGGGCATCTGGAGCCTGTGTCTGCAGGGGCCAGCCAGCCTGCCTGCCGAGGCTGTGGGCGAACAGACCTGAAAGCACCCTCTCTGTAGGCAGGTGGCTTTGAGAGAGCAGGGACTGTCGACGCTGGGCCACGGACGCTTTTCCTCCCACACTCCCTCTTGGGAGTGACTCTTCTTTCCTACGGAGCCGTGAGTCCGGGAACAGAGGGAGGACACACGTGCTCTGCATACTCTAACAGAATGTCCTCCCCAGGGAGAGACAAGGCTGAGGAAATGAACCCCCACCCCAATGTCTTACAAGCTGGTATGGGAGATGGGTGTCTGGTCGGATGGGCACATCAGGTAGGGAATCGTGGAGAATTGGCCAGAAACGCTGGGGTCAGCTCTGTGGAGTGCTGATGCTAAAGGAGATTCTAATCTGTGCGTTCCCTCATTTGTTTTCAAATAGCACTGGGCTTTATCCCCGTTACTCCTGTGGGGTAAAGATGACCACCATGTGCGCTTCGAACAGGGTTTTATGGGTGGGTAACCCTGTTCCTCGCCTTCTCTAAAGCAGTAGACCTCTCCCTGGCCTGCTTGTACTCTTGGCTGGTCTGGGCGGAATTAGGGCTGCACTGAGCATGACAGTTGGGATGGTCGCTGGGTCAGGATCCTGGGGGTCTGCACCATCAGTTATGGCAGCCGCCTGCCGCATGTGGCCGTTTATGTTAAGTAAGATGAAGTGAAATGAAAAGTTCAGGTTTTCGGTCTCATTAGCCACATTTCAGGTGCTCAGTAGCCACGTGTGGCTAGGACTCCATAACAGAGAGCACAGATAGAGGACAGTTCCATCATTGCAGAACATGCCAGTGGGCAGTGCTTGTCTAGGCTAAAAATGATCCAGCAGAAAGAAGAACTTCTCAATTATCTTTCAAACAAAGAGAATGATCGTATGCAAGCTTAAAGTCTTTCAGTGCCGACTGAGGTAGTGTGCTTGCACCCGCTGGGGATGCAAAGATGATTCCAGATGGCCACAGTCCCCCCACCCCTCACCCCCCCCCCTGCCCCCCAGCCCAGTCCTCCCGGTGTTTGCTGCCTTGGGGGAGATGGCTCACAAATAACCAGAACCCACGGCAGACGGGAGCAGTGCTTTCCAGAAGGCACGAGAAAGAGAAGGGGGTAGTTGTAGGGGTGACTGGGAGAGCCTCATGAAAGGATTAGAATTCAAGAGGGATGGGGAAAGGCAGGTGGTTTTGAGGGTGACCCAGGTGCCAGAGACAGTGCGAGGAAAGACAGGCAAGTGTGGATTGTGGTGGGGGAATGGCAAGTAACTAGGGGCACAAGGGGCTGGAAAAGATGTCACCGGTGCCTCGAATGACAGGTTCAGGGGATCGGCATGCGTTTGGTGGACAGGGTGGGGCACTTGAAAGTTTGGAGGCGGACGTTCAGGACGCTACCAAGACCCGTGTCCCGCTTTGCTTTGGGAGAGACGCTCGGTTCAACTTAGTTGGGTCTGTTGTGCCCCTTCCAGTTAAGGGTTAGGATGCCGTCTGGTGGTTCCCAGCGTGCCGTGAGTCCTCAGACAGCCAAGGGCTGGATCTCGTCCCCTAGTACCAGGCGTGCGATGCTGCAGCTTGTTGGTGCTGAACAAATAGTTCTTGGATTTTTTGGATGAAGTCTCACTCTGGTTTTTTAGCACCACCTGGTGGCTGATGTTTGACACAGCCACTTCCTAAGGATCGTTGCCAAGTTTGTGGGGTCACTGGTGCAGACATAATACCTGAGGGCACACTCATGATTCGCACATTGTGTGCACAAGGCTGGATGAATGAACTTGGATTATTCCTATCTTGAAAGAAATAAGGTGTAGGCAGATTAGGAAAAACAGTTTGCTACGTTTTTTAAAGCTTTAAATGTAGGGAAGGACTTACATACTTGAGAGGGGATATAGGGAAAGTTAAACATTTGGTCCCTGCCCGTGCGAAATTTTCAGGGCCTTTGGAAGTAACAGAAATCAAAATAGTAATAAGATTAATCAGTTACATTGTGTAAACTGGTGGCTCTCAGACCGGCTGATGATCAGAGTCGCCTGGTAAGCTTTGCAAATGGAGGTTCTCAGGCTCCTTCACCAGAATTGCTAGTCAGGGGGTCTGGAGCAGGAGCTGCGAGCCTGTGTTTTTAGCGTGCTCTCCTAGTAATTCTGGTGATTGTTAGGTTGGGGATCCGTTAGTATAAACTTGTGCTGAAATCATGAATGGTGGCTTCCTAGAGGAGGTAGGCCTAGAGTCGGCATTCCCCCTGTTCATTTTTAGAGCCTCTTCTGAAGAGCAGTTGTTGTTAGGGCATGTGGCCTGGGTCACAAGGTGCTCTGGTCTAATGCAGAAAACTTCAAATAAGCAGCTACAGTACAGTGAGATCGAGAAGCTTGTGTCAAATGAGTCAGGGCGCTGAGCGTTTTCAGGGTGGACGATTTCCAGAGTGGAGACATGTGAGCCCCTCCCAGGCTTGTAGGGAGAGGAAGAGCTTACAAGAGGATGCAGAAGGGAAACAGCAGGGTGTGTACAGGGAGCCTTGGGGGAACGTGGGATAAGTACAGGCAAGTAGCATGAGAAGGTGCACCTAGAAGGACAAGCAGGAGCCAGACTGGGTTCTGGCTGATGGCCGTGGGGCGCCATGGAGGGTCGTAGGCAGGTGCGTGCCTGATCGCAGGCCCCGTATGGAGGCTGGAAGAGTAGGACGGCGAGGGGTGTTGCCAAGGTAGAGAAGGAAAATGAGCTGGCTGGGCCCTGAGGCAGGCCTGAGGAGTCGGGTTAGAGCGAGCCTTTGCCTGGCCATTCCTTTGTGCTGGAATACTCTGCCGTGGTTGCCGGGCCCAGGAGTCTGTGGTCGGCTCTGCCTTTCTTAAGCGTATGGATCTTTAACTTACGGATCTTTAACTTATTAGTGGGAGGCATTACAGCACAGTGGGTAGGAACATGCGGGATTCAAATGGCTGTGTGATCTTGGCAGATTACTGATCTCTCTGTGCCTCAGTTTCCTCATCAGTAAAATGGAAATAATAGCAGTACTTACCTCAGAATGGGGTCATCCCCATAAAGAGCTGAGAACAGCATGTGGTTCTTAGTGAGCCTTTACTTGTTAGTAACGTTTTAGTGTTGTAGGTGAGGCAGGACTGTCTCCCATTTTCAAATGAGGATACTGAGATTTGGAGAGAAATTCAGTGTGTCTTTGGAGGCAGAATTTAAATCCAGTCTCCTGGTTCCCACTTGCTTCTCCTCACTATGGCAGTGCCCCTGAACACGTTCCCACCCTCCCATGCCTGCCTGTCTCCCTGGAAGGTGACCTTTCTAAGTGAGGACTGGGATGCTGATCTGATCCTATCTGTGAAGTGAGCCCCCTGATTTCTTGCTGGGCCCTTCTCCCCCAACACTTGTCCCTGTACCTACAGGATGTGTGCCCCTGTGATGGTGGAGCTGGAGGGGGAGACAGATCCCTTGCTCATCGCCATGAAAGAGCTCAAGTAAGTCACCCAGATCGTGGTTCACTGCTCCTGAGCCCTGCGAGGTATCCCCCAGGTTCTCTGCTGCACACCTCTGCCCCACACCCCTGCCTGGGAGGTGAGATTCTTGTTCCTCTTGGTCCTTAGTTTGTTCTGGAGTCAGCCCGCCAGGCAGGGGGGTGGGAGGGGGCAGGCAAAGGGGGAGGGCTTTGACGAGGCAGGGTCCTCTCCTGTCTGTCAGAATCTCCCTCTTCCTGCTGCACTTGGCCTTACCAGTATCCCTCCACACTTCCCCTCCTCCCCTCTTCAGCCCTCGGATGGCAGAGCCTTTCCAGAGCCACCGTCCCTGGGATGCAGGAACTCTCTTTTTATTGTAATTTCTTTTCCACACCTAGTCCTAAGAGGATGCTGCTACGACTTCCCTCCCCTTGCATTCTGCACACAGTGTGTCCCTTCTGCTATAGAGCTCGGGTCACCAGCCCTCATATCCTTGTGACTTCTCCCTGCCACAGGGCCCGAAAGATCCCCATCATCATTCGCCGCTACCTGCCAGACGGGAGCTATGAAGACTGGGGGGTAGACGAGCTCATCATCACCGACTGAGCTGGAATCATCTTCCTGACTGTGCCTCATCCTAGTTTCTATTTTCACATTCTTTATACATGTAAATAATAAACCTTTCAACCTTTCATCCCCCTCTGCCTCCAGCTCTCTGTGATGCCCCCTCGCTCCTTCCCTGATAGCACCCTGCTGCCTGGCGGGTGCACCCATTCCTGTGGCCCCGTGACTGTCAGCTCAAGAAGCACCAGGGGCCTTACTCCTTGTGGATCCCCCGCATCCCTCCCTCCATCTCCCTGTTCACCAGCGCAAAGGCTGCTGCAGGGAGACACCTCAGCTGCCTTCCCAGCAGACAGACGAGTCTTTGTGCCCAGGGAACTGGTTGCCACGGAAACCCCCAATTTCCTTTCCAGTGGGGACTGGCTTCAGGGGCTTCTCCCTTCTCAGGAGTATCACAGAGCAGGTCTCATCAAGCCACCCATTGTTTCCTGAGGACCTGCCTCGAGCCTCTTATCGTGGGCTCGGATCCCCTTTCAGGAGCTAGTGCCCCAGCAGGAAGCTTGGGGATGCAGTGATCTCCCGCCCTCCCCAGGCAGAGCCCTGCTGGGCAAGGCAGCAGCTGGAGCGAGGACTGAACACCTGCCCACCCCTGTCCCAGCCCTGTCCCCACTCCCCAGGTCACCGCCCGTACACTGCCTTCCGTGGCCTTCTGGCCCGCCTCCGCCATCCTCTCTCCTTCCCCACCTCTGGAAGATGTCCTTTCCCTTCTGTGTAGGGCCCGTGCTCCTCCCAGACCTTGACTGGGATGATGGTGGGCAGGGAAGCAGGGCTCCTGGGTTCCAGGTATGACATTAAATCGGGACTGGAGCTCCCCTTCCTCTGCCCTAGGCTCTCCTGGGTCCTGTTCTCTTCACCCTGCTTACCCAGCTTGCAGTAAGACCAATCACGTTGCTTCCCCTCTCCCTTGTGGGGACAGGAAGAGGGTGTATCTTGATACCAACAGAGATAGAGGGGACGGTTGGCTCCCTGAATATTCCAGCCTTGCCCTCCATTCTGCTGCCAGCTCCCCTTCCAGGAAGAAGAGGGGCAGGCTTGCCTGACTTCTGCAAGAGGCAGGGTCTCCTGGGTGGGTGCTCTGTGGACAGAGTGGGAGTAATGAGCGTCCCCGGGGGCGGGAGGGGTGCTTGCCACTCTGAAGAAGGGTTAATCCGGGGAGCAGTGGACTTCGCACCCCCTTCCTCCCTCCTCCAAGCCTGTGGAGTCCTTTAATCAAGTTGGGTGCTGAAATTCCAGCTCTGAAATGCCGCCTTTGTGCTGGCGTCCAGGCGGCCGCCCCAGAGCGCGGGGTCACTTTCTCGGCCCCGATCCTCTAAATGGTCTCTTTGTTCCTGCTGGGCCGCTCAGTATCAGATGTGATTAAAGGGAGATGGGGTTTGGGCGGGGGAAGAGAGAAGGGGATGGGAGAGGGAGTAGGGGGTTAACCCTTAGGGGATAGGGTGTAAGGGAGATGGAAAAAGGGGTGGTTTTCCTCCTGTCTCCCTTCCCCTCTTTCATGGAGTCCGTCCCTTGCTGCTCAGCTGGCCAGGCTGGGGCATAGCCTCTTCAGTCCTCGCCAGAAACATGTGGCCCCGTCTCTATACACATGGGGCCACTGCCTTGCTGAGGCCCAAGCTCATCCAGAACCTTAGGTCTAAGGGGTGAGCACAAGCCAGGTCTTCCAACTTCTCCAGGGTCATTTGTCCTCTGTGGGGCCACTTTCCCTCCTCCCGTATCCCCAGTGACTTCCCAGTCCATCTCTGTCTCATGAGAGGCAGGGTCCTTGTGGTGGCGGTTTCATCTCGATGAGGCCCCTCCCCTCTGCCCTGCTGGCTCTTGTGTCCACAACCTCACTGACAGCAGGAGCAGTGAACGGACTGGAAATGGACCAACAACCTGCTTTTCAATAGAGGGGAAAGGGTGGGTTGTAAAAACTGCGAGCACCTAAGGTTAGTACTGATTGATCCCTGACAAAATTCTAGAACAGGTTGTTGCATGTTTGAAAACACATAGCTAATGAAGAGGAGATCCAGGAGCTGTCAGGGTTTCTAAGAATATCGCCAAATGAGCCACATTTCCCTTTCTCAAAGGTTACTGGTCTGGTAGGTTGGTGGGATAGAGCGAATCTTGATTTTAACAAGGCATCAGGCCAGTCTCTGCATACAGCCACAATGGAGAAGTTTGTACTTCTAAATAGATTCAGAATTGATCGGACAGTCTTCCCCTAAGAGTGCAGATAATTGAACCGATGATGGAGAATCTTCAGTAGTGTATACGGGCCTGTCCCTGTTCATTTCAACCTTTTTTTTTTTTTTTTTTTTTTTTAAATTAGTGACTTAGGGTATTCAAGTCTGCAGATCCATAAAGCTCGGAAGGAGCGCTAATAAGTTGGACCCAGAATTCCAAGACTTAATAGAGGTGGGGAAATGGTCAGATCCCACAAGATGAAATCTATTAAAAATCAGCATAAAGTCCTGCATTTACCCACAACATAACAAACGAAGACCCCAGAGAATAGCTTCTGTATAGTTTGGGCTGGAGCCCACAGATCGAAGAAACAGATGAGGGGGCTGGGGATGCTGGTCTGGAGCAGCAAGAGAAATATCACCAGATTACAAGCAGAAGTGTGGCCCGCAAGCCATGGGCAGGTGAAAGTGACAGTGGTTCAGAGCACAAGCTCCAGAGTCCCCTGGCTTCAGATTCTGGCACCAGCCCTTCTCAGCACCCACCTCTCGAAGTTTCGCAGCTGCCCACGGGGAAAATAGGGAGAATGAGCGGGTCCACTCTCTCCTAGGCCTGAATGGCAGAAACCACTTGGCCGAGCACTTGGCCAGGGAGCGCTCAGTGCATGGTAGCTGTTGCTGTTGCTACGCGCGGGGTCTAAGGAAGACTTCCAACCGCCAGAGCCATCCATCGGTGGAGCGTGGCGGTAAAGAGGTTTCCCTGGTCCCTGAGAACTGTCTGGAATGGCACCGAGGGGAGAGCTCTTGGGAAATGAGCCCTGGAGGATTAGGTCGCGTGTCTGCCATCCCGGGTTTATACCCAGACACAGGCAGCTGCCACGAAGACTTGGCTTGATCTTGGAGTGGACCAAGGTGTGTGTGTGTGTGTGTGTGTGTGTGTGTGTGTGTGTGTGTGTGTGTGTTAGGGGAGAGGGGGCACAGAGAGGGGCGCAGTGAATGAAGGCCCATCGACACATCCTAAAGGACAGGCCTGCTGGCTGCAGGCAGCCAGACGTCAGGTTTGACCCCTGCCCCTCTTTCAAATTCCCACCCCCTCTGCCAGGCAAGTAAGAGGGGCTCCTTGGAAGGTGCTCTTGCTGAGTTCCAGCTGGACGGCAAATGAGCCACCTGCAGCGTGGGCACAGCTGGGCTGGGGGAGAGCTCCCGGCTGAGGCCTCAACCCCGAACTCAACGCTGAGCCCACGGGGATGCCGGCCGTCCCCATACCCTGCCTGGCCTCTGCCTTCTCAGGGGAGAGAGGAGTCCTTTGGGTGATCTGTCCTTTGAATTCCACCCCTAGGCCACTTCCAGAGAGCATTTGAGGGAGCCCAGTTGAGGGGTAAGAAACCAAGAGACAGGCCAGGTCAGGCCCACCAAGCAGGTAACCGGAACCTTTAATTTTATTATGTGGAAGGCTTAATGCAGAGTTAATAGGGGCTGGAGTACCTAGGACGGGGGCGAGGGGAGAGGGAGCTACTGAGATAAATAAAAGGGGGCAGTCATGAGTTACATGTGGACTGTGGGGGCTGCAGAACAGGAAGATGGGGGCAGACAGAGCTACATACTTTATTCAGATACCACTGGGAAGCATAGGGCAAAAGGCCAGGGCAGAATGTACATGTCGGGAGTTTAGTGTCCTCGGCCTGCTCCCAGCCACCTGGGCGCCGGACCCCGCGTCTCCTCCTGGAGCTGAGGGTCAGGGCCTGAGCAGCTACAACACTCTGGGAAGCCTGAGGAGTTGGGGCTGACAGAGCAGGGACCGCAGAGCCTGGTGAGGGGCGAGGCGGCGGGGAGCCTGGGAGGAAGGCTCTGTGAATTGTCTCTGAACCCTTGCCTGGGGCCCTGCCTCCTCACCTGGGCTGTGCCTCCAGGTCTGGGAGGCTGTGGCGGAGGAGGAAGAGAAGGACTGGGGCCTCTTTCTCCGTTAGACGAAGAAGGGGGTTTGGTGGGCACAGAATTGCATCTCGAGGCCTCTGTATCAACTCCTGCCTGTGTCCGGAAGGGGAGGGGGCGCTGAGGGGATAAGGAGACCTCCCTCTGAGACCCCTCCCCTCCCAGGCTTTCAAAGCTGTCCTCCCCGGGCGGACGTAGCCCACTGCAGGCATCATGCAGGTCTCTGGCTGGCTTTGATCTTAGGCACAGTGGCAAGGGCTATGTCAGACCCCTCATTCTCCACGAGAGCGTGAACATGGGCACAAGGTACGGCAAGGCCTCTGGTTCCTGCCCAGCCCCGGCTGCCTCCCCCACCCCCAGAGGAGGGTGAGAGTGGGTCTTTCTCAGGTCCTGGGATGAGGGTCATTCCGGGGGGGCGGGTGGGGGGTGGGAAGGTGCGGCCCCTCATCGTTCAGTCTAGGGGCGACAATCAACCTCCTTCTCCTCTGCCCAGCCTAGGAGCCCGGGGCTTTGCCTGGGCTGGAGCCTGGATAGGACGGGGTGGGGTCATCAAAGGCAGTGAGCCAGACAGAAAGCCTTCTCTCCGCTGTCAGCCTCTGCACCCTCCTCCACGGCCCACCACCAGGTCTGAGATGGGCGAGGAACAGGGCACAAAGGCTGGGGGACGGGGCATGCTACCCAGAGGGGCCGGGCAGGGTGGTGATGACAGGGCCCCCTTTAAGGCCGGGACAGCGTCGTGTATACTGGCTGCTCCCAGTGCGTGGGGCTGTGGGACTGGGGCCCTGAGGGGCTGGGGTCAGAGATGGCCGTGTAGAGGGGCCGCTGCGAGGGCCCCATGTAAGAGAAGGCCGAATAGAGGCCAGAGGCCTGGCCTGAATGGCCGTAATAGGGTCCTGAGGGCTGATGGTCAGAGTAGTCAAACTGGGGGCGGGAGATGGAGGGGAAGGCAGAGCCGTAGTGGGGCAGGCTGAGGGAGGTGTAGGCGATCTGCGAGGTGGATGGCTGGTCGGTGTAGTGCGGGGGGCCCTGGGGCCCCGCGGTCTCCGTCTTCACCTGGGCTTTGGCATCCACACCGGGTGGCGAGACCGTGGGCAGAGCCACACCCGGTGGCTTGGAGATCCAGGCGGAATGTCCACTGGCCACAGCCAGGGCGCTGCCCAGCCCGTAGCCGGCTGCCGAGTAGCTGCCCACGTGGCCCGGGTGCCCGTTGGGTGGCAGGTACTGGTCCAACTCGGCCACATCAAAGGTCTCCATGTTGGACATTACCTCGTGACTGATCTCACCGATGTCCACGTTGCCGAAGTCGATGTGAGGCTTCCCGCCCTCCCCCATGGAGCGCCCATCCCGCTTGGGGTCTGCCTTGCCCGACTGCAGCTCTGTCTTTGGGGTGGTCGGAGGGGTAGGTGGACCATGGCTCTGGCCTGGGGGGGAAGGGAGACAGAAAGCAAGCGGGAAGCCGGGTCAGAGGCTTCTGGATCCTGACGGCTCACCTTCAGAAAAGCTGCCTCCAGGAGGCCGAGGACCGATCACTGCGTGACCTCGTGGGTTCTGCGTGTTTGGGCAGCCCGAGTTGGCATTTCACTTATTTAATGGTCTAGGGCTGGTCTCCAGTTGTCTCTGAAATTCCCCATTCTTAGGGGCGTGTCCTGCCTCCCGCCCAGAGCGGGGGCTCCCTCCGTCACCCATGTCCTGGAGAGGCTTGCTGCATTTTGAAAAGCCCTCTCTGTTGGGGAGTTCTTCCTCATATCGGCTGATGTCGGCTCCCCGCCCTGCTCCCCTGCCCCTTCGCTGTCGACCCCGACGGGTCTGGCCCTTGGTCTGCACTTGTCTGTTCTCTTCTGCGCATGCCTGGCTTCTGCCAGCTGCTCTCCTTGGTGCCGACCTCTCCTGCCCTCATCGCTCTCGACTGCTTCACCTTTGCTAGCTTGCCTGGGCCCCCTCCCCCACCCTCCACCCCCACCCCTGGCCCCCAAACAGCCATGTGTCCCCTCCGGCCCCATCCCTCCTGCCAAAGCCAGCTCAAGTGCCTCTCACTCCAGGAAGCCTTCCCTCCGACTCTGCCCCACCAGCCACGCTCTGTCCCCCCACTCCTTGCTCAGCTGTGCTGCCCCCAGCCCTCCAGCAGCTTTTCCTTGCTGGATCAGGAGGACACTGAGATATCTAGCTGACTTGCTCCACCCCTCTTCCAATGTCTATTTTCTCACTCACATTGTCATTCACCCGATGCTTAGGGCGGGGGGCGGGGTGGGGGGCAGCGTGCCAGGCACAGGGCGTACAAACGTAAATCAAGTGGATCCTCTCTTCATAAGCTCAGAGTCTTGGGGGAGATCCAGAGACGCGCACAGTAGTGGAGGGCAGCATCAGAAGTTACAGGGTATGCAGAGGGCTCAGGAGACTAGAGGAAGGTGCCACCCCCACCCCCCACCTGCCCTGGGGACTTGGGGAAGGTCTCACTGAGGAGGGGTAGCTGAGCTGGGCCTTGGAGAAAAAAAAGTCCATGCCCACAGTTAGAGCCTGGGGTGGTGGTTCTGTACCTGGTCCGGGGTCTTCTGGTGTGTGTGTGTGTGTGTGTGTGTGTCCCTGAGTCTCTGAAGTAACGTATACGTGTGTGGGGGAGAGATGGCAGGACCGGGGATCCCCTCAGAGAGAGAACACATCCACAGTCTACGAGGCCAGGGGCTCCTTGAGGGCATTTCTGTGTCTCTCCCCGCCCTCTCCCACCACTTTAGACCAGAGGCAATGCCAAGTCGTGCCCCGGCCAAGCGCTCTGGATTTTGAGACACCGCCTGGGTTTGAATCCTGGCTCTGTCACTGTGCGATTCTGGGGAAATGCCTACCGTCTCTGACCTACTGCCTGATCAGTAAAACAGAGATGACGGCAAGTGGCTCAGACGCGGCCTCCTTCTGGGAGGCTCTGGCTTCACGCACCCTTGTGTCTTCTTCATGCATTTGTTTTCATCCCTGCCCCTCCCTCTGGACTGTGGGGACTCCCACCGCCAGGGACCGTGGTGGCTTCTCTTGTTGATGCCCCTGGTGTCTGCTCCCAGGCCGGGCACAAAGGGGGACGCCAGGTGTGTCTTCTGAAGGTAGAGCTGTGCTCACGCAGGCTTCTGAGCCCAGGCAGCGCGGCTGCCCTAATCACAGTTTGGAGTGACTGAGTTAATACTCAGTATGGCAATCAGCAGGGTGCCTGGTACACCCCGAGCAGGTGCTCAGTTAATGTCAGCCTTACTTGCGCTAATGGAGATGAAACAAGATGGCCCTATGTCTGTTCCTCTGTGGCACAATCTCAACATCCCATGCCGTGGCTCCCCCATCAGACTGAGAGGTGGGAAAGAGGCAAGGGTCTCTCCTCCATCTGATCTCCCATTTCTCAAAAGCATCCTGTCTGTGCTTTCCCTGCTGTAACTCACCCCTGCGCCTCCCCGGCCTCCTTAACTGGCCTCTTGGCTCAGCAGCAGCGCCCTCTTCCATCAGCCAGAGCCATCTTGCCCAGCCACTTCCTCTGGCGCCTCAGCTCCCACTGAGGTCCCTCTGGGCCCCTGCACCCCAGCTGGGGCAACGAACGGCACAGCACCGCGAGCCTCCCCAGCGTCCAGGGCGGTTGTGGGTCATCAGAGTCTCACGACGGCCAGCCTTCGCCCCTCCCCAGCGCCCAGGCTGTCCCCACCCAAAGCTCATCATCAGCCCAGCGCTCACCTGAGGGGTGTTCAGGGTTCCCGTCTGACATGGGGGAGCCCTCTCCGGGGTGCCGGTGGTCCAGGTGGGCGCTCTTGTAATGGGCCTGGATGGCGGCGGCCCCACCCTGCTCGGCCTCGCCGCCGGGACACTCTGACTCCCCCTGGGCCGCCTTCCCATTCTTCCGCCTCCGGGGCTGGTACTTGTAGTCCGGGTGGTCCTTTTTGTGCTGCATCCGGAGCCGCTCGGCTTCTTCAATGAAGGGGCGCTTGTCACTCTCGTTCAGCAGCCTGGGGCAGTACAGTTGGGGGAGACAGCAGAGGGGCCAGAGTGAGTATCTACCCTGGAAGAAATGAGGTCCCTGGATGGGGAGCCCAGCGGGCAGGGCCCGGTTCTTTGATTTACAATCTGGAAGATGTGAGGCCCAAGGAACCACAGGCTCAGAAGGCTGTGATCTCTGTCCCTAACCTCAGGAGCTTTGGTGCGAGAGAGGTGTGAGAGCGGGATTAGGCTGCTGTTTCTGGCAGCCCCCGATGATGGAGTTAGCAGTAGGAATAGAGCATCTGAGGGACGCAGAGCTTCGCTCAGTTCAAGGAAAGGAAAAAACTTTCTCGTCATCAAAGCTGTCTGCCGGTAGAACACTGGCTGCCTCCTTAGGGGGTGAGCTCCCCGGAGCTGGAGGTATGCGAGCCGAGAAGCAGCAGAGTGCGGGGGAAGAGCCCAGTCTCTGCTACTTGCTAGCGTGTGACCGTGGACAAATCACTTCTCTGAGTCTCAGTTTCTTCCTATCAAATGAGGATGATAAAGCCTACCTCCCTGGGTGTGGGATTGGCCAAGGTAGCGTGCGTGAAGCACTCTGCACTGGGCCTGGGGGCGGGGAGGGTGGGCACCTTGAGGAACAGGTGCCATGCCAGTGCTGGGGGTAGGTCCTCTCAACTCTGGAGTGCTCATTTTGTGAATTCCAGTGTGGTGCGGCTGGAGGGACACGACGTGAGCCCCCTTCCCTCTGTGGGGTCACTGCATCCTGGGGGAGATCCTATCTCCTTGTCCAGGGGGTGACAGAGGGTAGAGGAAGCTAGACTTTCTCCCCAGACCCTGGGACAGAGGCAAACAGACCCTCTCCCCAGTCTGAGACCAAGCTTGGAGGAAAGCCTTGAAGGCAGTGCCCCTGCCCTCCCAGCTCCAGCCTCGGGGCCCGGGCTGGAGGACGGTGGAGGGGGTGATGTTTAAGGCTCCGATGCCCCAGGGTGAGGAGGGCAGGACAGGGTACCTTGCAGAGGGAGCGGAGGGGAAAGGACGGACTCCTGAGTCCTACACAGGAGGGACTTTGTGGGCGCGGCTCTGTCCCTCTGCCCAAAGGGCCTCTCCAGCTGCCCACCCCCTCCCCAGTGGGTGCTCTCTTCCCCCAGTCAGCAGAAGCCGAGCCCTCCTGCCCAGGATGGGAGGGGGTGGTCATACCAGGCACCTCCTAGCCGGTGGCAGCATTCCTGTGCGGCTTAGCTTCCCCGGCTGCCCCCCTCCCCCCAGGCTGCCGGCACCCAGCCTAGCGTAGCCCAGCTTTCGCCAAGGGTCCCTGCGACTGAGTGATGGGATGGAGACCCCAGGCCAGCGCCCCAGGGGTCAGAGAGTGGGCTGTAGCCCCAGGCCGGGGCCCCTGGGAGGCTGGGCCGGTGGAGTGGGTGGGGGGGGCCCGAAGGGGGTGTGCGTGTTGGGGGCGGGGAGACAGAGGTACTAGAGGGCGCAGAGCAGGCCCAAGACCCCAGCGCGGAGGCTCCGGAAAGGCTGGGGACCCTGAGCTTCCTGTCCCACCCAACTCTTCCTTGTGCCCTCTGTGTAGCTGGCAACTGGGCGTGACTCAGCAAGAAAATGGCAGGGGGCACGGAGCGGGGGCACAGGCCAGAAGAGAGGGAAGCTTCCAGTACCACGCTCATTGTCACCTCCCATGCTGGGTCCCAGCAGTACCCTCACCTTGACAGAATCCACACTTTCAGTCCTCCCCACCCCCACGCGGTTGTCGGATGGCTCCAACCCCAACCTCACACTGACCTCAATTCTATTCACTCCCTCCTAACCCCAGGCCCATCATCCGGCCCCACCTTGCAAACCCTCTCAAATCTAATCTTGACCCCAACACCAGCCTCACTGGGCATTGCCCCCCTCCCAGGCCCCAGCGGTGCCCACAGCTCTAACTGCAAACCCGATCCTCATTTGCCACCCGGCCTCTGTCTTCTATGTGTTCAAAGTTTGGAATAGAGGATATGGAGGGTAGACTGGTTCTCCCCCACCCCGGGAAAACTGGAAACCCCGGCCAATGGGTGGGGGGCTTCCAAAGTGGGGCACTCACTGCTGCTCTCCTGTTAGGGAAGGGGCCTGTGGGCTTGAGGGTCAGGAGAGGCTCCAGCCTGTGACCCCCTTTCTAGTCTCCTGACTCTATTCTCTCCAGACAAATCAACCCATATACAACCGTCACCACGCGATCGGTATCTAACAAGCCTTTCCCAGGCGCGCACGGAAGGTTAGCTCGACTGTCGGAGCTCACGTCGCCACTTAGGAGCCAGGACCTGGACGCTGGTGTGTCTGACCCCAACCTACTTCCATCACCCCACACATGCAGCAAGTCTGCATGTCTTGCTGTTTTCGGGTGTAGGGCCCCCGTTTCCCAGTTCTGTCTAACCATCCCCCTTCCTGATGGCCTGGGAGTCGTGATCCTGGGAGGGCTTTCAGGAGGAGCCCCTGGAGGGACTGGCCAGCCCAGCCCAGCCCATCTTTAGATGCCTCTCAGGACCCCCCAGCCAAGATCCTGGTAGCCCGCTGGGCGTGGGCATGGCCTTGGATCCTTGTCAGAGTCCAGCCACCGTCCTGCCCCCTGGGGCTGGGTCCTGGGCAAACAGTGCCTGCTTTCCTGATTGCCCAACTCTAGCGTGGCCCTGGAGGCCAATCGATGATGGCCAGAAACCAGTCTTCCTGAGGGAGCCCGAGCCCAGGGCTCTGGTCTGGTGGAACGGGGACAGGGACAATGGAAGGTCCAGTCTTAAATCCTTCGCAAGGGGTGAGGGAGACGTGGGGGTCTATCCTTGCTTTGATGCTATCACTGGGCCGGTGCTGTGGGCTGTTCATAATCCCCAGGGCCTGCTCCGTCTGCCTGCCTTTCTCCCTCCTGGCTCTCTGGCTCTCATTTGCTCTTCTCTGTACCAAACTGGCCCCGGGCTGAGCCCTACCTGGGTGCGGATGGACCTTGGGCAGAGCTGGAGCCTCTGGGTCCACACAGCAGGCTGGCCACTAAGCCCAGGGCCTGCCTGCCCAGGATGAACAGAGCGCCGAGGGCAGAGACGGGGAGGTGAAGGACTACCAGGCCATCAGCAAACACGTGGCCAAGGACAGGGCCATGGGACTGGATGTGAATCCCTCTCGGTCTCTTGGGGGCCCTCTTCAACCTTTGGCCTTCTAGACCCTTCCATGATGCTGGGGCCAGCATGGGGACGGCAGCAGCAGGAGGGAGGCAGGCTCCCCTGAGAAGCCCAGACTTTCTGAAACTCGGGTGCGCCTCGCTCCTGCCCTCCCCGTCTCTGCCTGTCCGCCTCACTCCTGACCACACCTTAGAGTGAAGGGGTAACCCGCCACTGTCACCAAGGACAGTGTGGGGGGAAGACCTCCAGATGAAGAATCAGGAGACCTGGGTTTGGCCCTGCTCTGCCACCAGCTGTGACGCGGCCTTTGCGATCCCTTTGCCTTTGTGGGCCCGTCTCTAGGGCAGCGTCCTGGGGAATCAGGTGGCCTCTGTGGGCTCGTACCTCCCGGAGCCCCTGTTCTTTTTCTGAGCTGCCCAGGATGCCTGAGGTCGGGGGTTGCTGCCCTGGTCAACATATCCCAAGGGGCCGGGCTGAGCCCCACACTTGAGCTGAGGGGGGCCCTGACTTCCTCCTTGGGGGGCATGTTCTTCCCCAGAGGTTTGGCCCCAGGGAACCTGGGACTCTGAGGGACCCTGGGTAGGAAGGGGCCAGGGTTTCCTCCTGGGTAGGGCTCTCAGCGCCAGCTCTGGGGCTGAAGGGGTAGGAGGTTACTCAATGCTGGGTGGGGCCCTGGAGAAGAAGATGGCGGCTGGACTGGGAGAGGGAGGGGGGAGGGAGGGAGGGAGGGAGGGAGAGGCAGGCCTGGCAGCTCTGGGACAAGGTGGGAGGGGAGACTTCTTTCTGTGTGTCCCCTTTCCTAGGGAATGAAGAGTCCCCCCCCCTTCCTCCCCTCCCCAGCCTGAAGGAGGAGAGGATGAGGAAGGCACCGTGAAGGTAGCTGGGACGGGATCCTGCAGTGATAGATCCTTGGTGGTTCTTCGTCCCTCACTCTTTCAAAGACTCCTGTCCGAATTCCTTGTTTTCTTGAGCTGCCCCCTCATGCTCCAGCTGGCTGCCTCAGTTTCCCTGCCTCTCCAGCCAGGCCTTCAGCTCTTTCCCCGAGCATTCCTCGGGCATCCCCCTGACCACTGGGACTGGTGGCCGTGGCACCGCTGAGTGTGCTGTGCCTGCGGGAAAGCCATGAGTGAAGGCCTTTGGTGCGGGCCGCTCGGGATCCTTCCCTCCCCCTGGCCTTCACTCCCCCAGGAAGAAGCTCAGACGCTTCGCCCGCCACCCGACAGAATTCCAGCCACGAGGGGGCGCCCTCTAGCCCGCTGCCCCAGGTGGGGAGCCGTGCCTAGGCCGCAAGAGTTCTAAGCCAGCGCCACCCCAACGGGGTACTCGTGGGGGAAGGGCGGGCCCGAAGCCCACACCTGGTCTTCCAGGCCCATCAAAGCGGTGGCTCACCCCCCCCCCCCACCCCGGGAGCGGGGCCCGGGCAGTGCCCGTCCAGCCTGAATCCACCCGCAGCCAGGGGGCCCGCGGGAGCTCCCCGGAGGCGAGTCGAGGGCGCTCACCTCCACAGCTTGCCCAGCGTCTTGCTGAGCTCCGCGTTGTGCAGGTGCGGGTACTGGTCGGCCAGCTTCCTGCGCGCCGCCTGTGCCCACACCATGAAGGCGTTCATGGGCCGCTTGACGTGCGGTTTGCTCTTGCTGGCGCCGTTGACGCGCACGGGCATGGGCACCAGCGTCCAGTCGTAGCCGCTCAGCACCTGGCTGACCGCCTCGCGGATGCACACGGGGAACTTGTCATCGTCCGCTTCGCCGTCCTGCTGCTCCTTCTTGACCTTGCCCAGCTCGCCGGGCCCCGGGCTGGCTCGCAGGCCGGATCCGCCGCCGCCACCGCCGCCGCCGCCGCCGCCGCCGCCGTCGGGCCCCAGCGAGGGCGCGCTCCCTGGGGACAGGCAGCGGGGCTCCTCGGAGCCCACCGGGCTCAGCTCCACCTCGGACAGGTCCTGCTCCTCCGCCATGTCGCCCCCGGCCGCCGCCGCCTCGGCCGCCTCCCCGGGGCCCGCCGCCGGGGTCCTGGCGAAGAGTCCAACGCCCACCTGGACGGGAAGGAGGGAGCGATGGAGCGGCGGGACGCGCAGCCCCGACGGGGGCCCCGAGACGCGACGCGGGCACAGCCCCGAGGTGGCGCCCGCCCTGCTCCCCCTGCACCCGCTAGAGCCCCTGGGGCCCGCGCACATGCCAGCCCCGGGCTCGGCCTCCTAGCGCCCGCCCTCCTCGCCTTCCCACCACCTGGTCCCAACCGTCTCTTGGTGTGGGTGGGTTTGGGTTTTTTTAAACCTCCTTTTGGGTGGAGGTTTGTTGATGGAAAGGAAGAAAAACGGACTCTTTATTCTGCTCTAATCCTGGCTCCTGGAATTTCCCACCTTTTCTCTCACCTTTCCGGCTTCCCTTCTGCCTGCCCCCCGATGGAGTCTAGAGGAGCCGGGTGGGGGGCAGATACGGGTGTCAGTCACTCCCCACCCAGCCCGACCCCGCAGGGGCCCAGGCCCGGGCCCAGGAAGGCAGGAGCGGAGGAGCGGGCTGTGCACTCACTCACCTCCTCGGACCTCTCCTCCAGTCTGGGGCTCGTCCTTAGGAAGTGGAAAACCGTGTCCCAAGGTGTGCGGTCCAGCTCGGGGCTGGGGGGTGACGCTGGTGGGCTGGGAGGGAGGGGCTGGGGGGCCCTGAGCCTCAGGCCGCGGCCTCGTCAGGACGGAGCCTGAATCCTCACCACCAACCACCCTGGCCGGACAGCCTGAGACTGACTGAGCACTGAGCTGCTGCGGAGGGCTGGGAAGGAAGGAGGGGGAGAGGGGGAGGGGGAGGGGAGGGAGGGAAGGGCAGAAGGTGGAGCCTCCAGCGCTGTCCTTCATCCCCAACACTCAGGGCTCCTCCGCCAGGCCCCCCCACCCCAGCTCCAGGCGCTGCTGTCCCAGGCCCGTCTTGGGGCCTGGACTTAGGGAGATAGAGGAACGGGGGTGGTCAGGCCAGGAAAGCCAAGGGATGTAGGTGGGCAGGGTCAGAACCGGTTGCTTGCAGGACCCCTTACCCTCTGCCAACCGGGACCCCCAGCCTCCACCTCAGGCAGTGGGATGGGCAGGTGGCGAAGGATGGGGGCTGCGTGAGAATGCAGGTGAACTTTCTGTCGACGTGTAAACTCGGCTGGCCTGTGTCGCTTCCTTTAAGACATCTTACGGAGAGTGCCTACGGTGGCCAGACGCGGCTTCTCAGCCTGCCTCACCTGCCTCCCGCCCCCGCCTAGGCTGCCCTCTGCCTCAGCTCATATGGCAAGAGAGAGAGCATGCAGGCCCATACCTGGTGAGGTAGGGCAGCTGGGCCCCCCACCCCCACCCCCTGCCCAGTGCAGAGGCCCCTGCTCCACCCCTGGGCCCTTCTCACCAGACACCCAGCACATGTAAGGGCTGGGCTGGCTCAGGTACAGAGGCAGGACTCAAGTTCCCAGGAGGCTGGCCAGGGGGCTGGGCTGGGGGTCCACTCGAAGTAGGTCTGAAAGGCGTCTGGGGCCCCACTTCCTGGGCCCCAACTCCCTCCACGCTGGAGTTCATGCTCTCTTGGTGTGTGTTTGGGGGGGGGTGTCTCGGCCCCCGTTAGTCTCCCACCCCTCCACCCCACGCCCGAAGGGTGGGGAGGTGCCCTGCCTCCCTCTCCTGCCTCTCTGCCCACTTCTGTCCTCAGCCACCTCCCCAGTGGGGTGACCTTCCTCCTTTTACTTTCCGGCCCATCACCCAAGGCTCCTGTTCCTCTCCTCTTTCCTAGATCCCTCCCCCGAAGGCCACAGCCCCTCTCTCTTCTCAGAGGGTGGGTGTCGAGGGAGCGGCAGATAGAGCCCGGGCCATGCTGGCGGCCACGTGCAGTTCTGAGCTCAGTGGCTGGGCCAGGCCGAGGCCCACCCCAAGGGAGTCTTGTCTGGAGTGAGGCTGCAAAGGGGGTCTAGGCAAGGCCTCATGCTTGGGAAAGGCCAAGGGGGTGGGGGGGTGGGTAATGGGACACAATGAGGTAGTCACACGAGGCAAAGGCATGTTGGGGGTGGGGGGAGCGGACATTGGAACACACACACGCACACACACACACACACACACACATGCTCGCACACACAACCAGCCAGACAATCGGGCCAGTGTGTCTGGGGCCTCGGAGCCCAGTGAATTAGGAGTTTGATAAGGGTTTTCTCTTTCTCTCGCTTGCCGGCCTTGGACAATCTCCCCCCAGTTTTCCTCGACGCCACCCCCAGCGCTGCCAACCCTCCTCCCCCCGCCTCCCTTCTCTTCCCTGTGCCCAGACTCTTGTTCGGGGCCTTGAAACAGTGAGCTGTCTTTGTTCGAAATACAGGTGAACGGCAATCATGTGATTAACACACACACACATAAAAAGCTTTTTAACAGCGCCCGCCCGGCCTCAGAACCGCCCAGAGAGGAGCCGCCCTGGATGGACAGAGGGACGGAGGGACGCTCATCCAGCCGGTCGCGTCCAGCTGCCCGCAGCAGTCTCCGACACTCGCTGCTGGCTGCCCGCTGCCCGCCTGCCCGGCATCTCTCGATCCCGGTGGGTCCCCACTCATCCTTCCGTCCTCGGTTCCTCCTCTAAGAGGGAAGGACTTCCCTGCTTCCCGCGTCTGCCATTTGGCCTGAGACCCCCTGGGGCGGGAGGGGCGGCTGTGGCGGGAGAGGGCCCAGGGTAGAAAGCCGGGTGTGGGGTCCCACAGCGCCCCTCTCCGGCTCCCCGCCTCCTCCCTCACTCTCCGTGGCCCATCTGTGCCAGGATGGGGGTGGGGTAGCAGTGGGCGCTCTGGGTCTACCGAGGAGCCACACTGGACAGAAGGGGCCTCTCTTTCCCCCTCCCTCTGCCTCCCTCTGTCTCTCTGTCTCTCTCCCCCTCTCCTCCTGTTTCCTCAGTGCTGTGCTCGGGCTTTCTGCCGAGAGGTGCTGGGTGAGGCAGGTGGGCCTACAGGGGTGCAGGGAAGGGTGCCCAGAGCTGTGGGCCTGGGGGGACCTCCCCTGCTGTGACGACACCTGTGCTGGCAACTGGGACCCCCTCCATCCCATCCCAGGCCCCAGGGGCCCAGCTTTCCCAGCAGAGGGCAAAGGCCCTGTAGCCATCCCTGGAGAGCAGGGAGTTTGGAGAGGGGGTAGGGATCCTGGATGAAGACCCCTGGCCTCTGCCCCTGGCAGAACAGCCACACCCCCATCGAGCCCGCCCGTCCTCACTGAGGTGTGGTGGCCGGTGGGCTCTGTGACCTGCGCTCTGTCCCCAACAGAGAGGGGCCCGCCCTGTGAGTGTAATGGTGGAGATTCAGGCGAGATCTGCCCTTTGGTGGGGCAGGGGCTGTGCAGGGGCGAGGGGTGGTGCCAGTCAGGTCGAGGCTCTGCTCCAGCCTCAGTTTCCCCGGGTGGGCATGAGACCCTTCCTGACTGAGGACCAGAAGAGGGGACACTGGGGGAAGCACTTTACCACCTTTAGGCACCTGCTTGGTCCGGAGGCTCCCATCCTTCAGGTCTGGGATGGGACCTGAGACTCTGCCTTTCTGACCAGCTCCCAGGCAGTTGTCTAGAGAATTGGTCCTAATTCTCGCTGAACTTTAGAATCATGTGTGAAATTAAAAAAAAAAAAAAAATAATAATAATAATACAGAAGCCTGGATCTCACCCCAGACTGGCTAATTCCGAATCAGGGGTGGGGAATCCAGACGTGTTTGCTTTGCGAACTCCCTGACCCTTGCTGTCCTTCACTGGGTCTCTGGGACCCTAAGGCTGTCGTGACCCCCTGCAGAGCCTGAAATCTCCAGGGAGAGGGGAGGGAGCCAGGGCTCTGGACCCCAGAGCTAGAGGCCAGAAGTGTAGTCCCACTGGGCTGGGTGGGGAGTTGGGGGATGTGGCAGGGGAGGAGCTACGCACTGGGGAGAGGGAGGGCTCAGGGGTCACAGGTCAGGGGTCAAGGGTATGGCCGCGAATCGGTTCAGAAGCTTATTCTGTCTGGGTGGGTGCATGAGGAGTATGGGAGCTCCCTCGAGCATTTCTTATGCTCCCACCACCTCTGGACAGGCGGTGGTGTTCTCGGTTTGGAGTGGCGTGGAAGGAGCACCGGACTTGGAGTCAGGAAGTCCTGCCATTAGCATCCACGTGGCCTTGGGCAATTTATGCCAGTTGACTTCTCAGGCCTCGGTCTTCGCCTGTGCAAAATGCTGATGTTATACGCCACTGCGTCCCCAAGAGGATGGGAGAATTGAGTGCCGATGCAGACGTGCACGCGCGTGCCTAGCTCAGTGTTTGCGTTTGATGTGCGTAGCGATTTATGTGCTGGCAGGAGGGAGCCCTGCTCGCGTCAGTTCAAGTGCACGGGTGTTCGCTGAGCTGCCCCTGTGGACTTACTTGCCTTTAGGAGTTTATAATCTGCCCTTTGAACCCCAGCGTCAGACCAGGGGGGTGCGTGGTAAGCTCCACCGGGGGTGGGGGGGGGGTGGGCCTCCCCTACCCTGTGCCCACCCTGCCCGGGCCTCCCTGGGGCCAGGCCAGCTCTGAGCGCTTCTGTTGTCTCAGCAACCCAGGGAGTAGATGCTTTTGGTATTCTCCTTGGGGGAAGGAAACTGAGGCACCGGAGGTTCATTGACAGGCCCGACCTCACCCAGCCAGTGATGGGAGGGAATATGCTGGCACCTGCGGTTCACCTCCTGAGCCCGGCCTCTGACCACTCTGCCCTCCTGCCACGAGGCCCCAGGTGTGGCCACAGGCCAGTTGTGGCCTCCCCGGCCTCCTCCCACCCACCCCCTCCAGCCCCAAGGGGCCTTCGCACTTTCTCTGCACTCCCTGTCACCGCTCCTGCTCGCAGCCCGCCCCCTTCCCCAAGGCCCAGCATGACCTCAGGGAGTCTTTCTTGAGTTGCGTTGCTGTCAGGGTTGCGAGGAGGAAAAGATAGGCTGGAGGGGGCCGACTGGCTTCTGCCCTCTTCTCAGTAGCCTTCCAAGAAAGGGACTGCTTGTTCCTGTCCTCCAGACCCAGCTAGCTGCTAGAAAGCCCTTCCTGGTGTCTGCCCTGAATCTCTCAGGCTAAGGTGAACTTTCGGGAATGTACTCTCTGTAGGGGGCACGGGAGCTCAGAGTTTGATGGGAGGGGCCTACACGCACACCTGGCTCCTTGGCACAGCCGAGAGCCTCCACGGCTGTGCGGGCGACGAGGACCCCCGAGGGCTGGGCTCAAGTCCCAGGTGGGCTATGGAGGCCCTTGGTTGCTTCGGCCACCTCTGCCCTCTCCTGGCCTCAGTTTCCCCATCCATAAAATGAGGGGCAGACTAGGTTTTCGCGAAGGGCGTTTCCAGATCTGATAGCCCATGAATTATATTTCAAAGCAAGAGGCCAACCCGTGACCCAGTGTTTCCACGACTTGGTGTGCCTCAGACGCGGATCGGCATTTCTTGAAAGGACCGTTTGGTGCGCAAACAAGCACTGATTTCCACATCCTCTTTTTAGAGACGCAGGGCCTGGTGGGGGGGGGGGTCAAGAGCTCTAAGTTCTGCAGTTAAGAAGTGGGTCTTTGCTTAAAATACTTATCCCCGACCCCTCTGCCATGTGCACTCTCCCCACCCCCCGCTCCATGGCCCAGGCCCCAGCAGGCCAAGCCTTTGCTCCGGATACCTTGCCTGTTGGCCTGGCCCCGGCCTCTCTCACCTTTCCAGCAGGACACTTGTCCCTGCTGGGGTGTGGACCACGATGCCTGGCACGTGGAAGGCGCACAGTGATACAAATGAATGAACGACTCCCGGTAGATGAACTTACCCCGGCAGCCACACGTGGTGCTCTTGAGTCAGACGGGCTCTGGGTTTGAATCCCCGCACCCCCGCTGATTAGCTATGTGTCTGTGGCAAATGACGACGTTAACATCTCTGGGTCTCGGTGGTGTGGGGAGGGCTAAACCGGATGATGTATGTAAGCATCTAGGGTAGTGCCTGGCACGTTACAGGGCTCGGTAAATGGCAGGTATTGTTATCAGCATCCAGGGACCCGCCCTGGGAGGGTGGCTGTCCGTTGACCTTGGGTTTGATAGGAGTCATTGCTTCTTTTCCCATCCAAGTGCTGTTGCTGTTCCTGGACATTCTCCCATCAGCCCCTGGCCACGGGAGGCAACACGGGGAGGATCATCATCCCACTGAGCAAGAGCAGAAAAGGAAGGGATTGGCTGGGACTGGCTGAGGCCACATGGCCGTTTGGTCTTGGAACATGACCTCTCTGCCATGACTTTGTGCCCCGGGTTTCCCGACCACCCACCCCCTAGGCCAGGCTCTGCTGTCTGTGAATGCTCAGCTTGTCATCGGGGAGCTTGTCAATGAGCAGGGAGTTGGGTCACCCATCCATACTTTCCCACGCACGTATTAGGGCAACAAGGCGCAGACACGAGTGAGGATGACGGGAGCGGAGTGGGGAAGGTGGAGGAAAGAAAGGAAGGGTGGGGGAGGGCCGAGTGTGGCTTTTTTTTTCAGCGGGGACCCTGGGATTGACCCGGAGGGGGCTGCTACTGTCAGAGCGGGGTGGGCCACGTGGGCTAACGAGGGTCTTTGAGCTTCCGTCACTTGGGCAGCGGCTTGTCCAGAGTGCCCAGTTTCGGAGGTGACTGTCTGCCCATGCCCGCTCCCCTGTCATTTCGCTCCGTCATCCAGGGCATTACCAGGGACCGGGGCTATGGATACCGAGGGACAGGGGACCGGGCTGGGCGTGAAGGAAGGCACGGTCACCCATTTGAGCTTGGTATTGTGAACGCGTCTCTGCTCTTGCAAAGTTCCCCTCTGTCCCCTGAAAGTGAAAACAGGGTGATCCAGGGGGATTTCAGTGTTTGCATGAGCCCAAAGGGGCCTCTCCACAAGGTTACTTTACCCCTTGAGGTTGTCACTTTATTTACTTATTTCAGTGTTTATTTTTGAGAGAGAGAGTGTGCGAGCAGGGGAGGGCCAGAGAGAAAAGGAGACACAGAATCCGAAGCAGGCTCCAGGCTCCGAGCTGTCAGCACAGAGCCGACGCGGGGCTCGAAGTCACGGACCGCGAGATCATGACCTGAGCCGAAGTCGGACGCTCGGCCGACTGAGCCCCCACCAGGCGCCCCGCGGATGTCACTTTACAATGACAAGGGAACTGAGTGATGAACTTGAGATCTGGAGCCGGAGAGGCCAGGGTTCAAATCTAGTCGTGTCCCACTAATCTGCTGTGGGATTGGGCCGCGTACGCATCTCTGTAACCGATGTCTTCCTCCGGCAGGGGAGGATACCAATTCTCGCTTCCTGGGAATGTTGCAAAGATGAAAACAAAACAAACAAACAAACAAAAAAAACAATGAGAGGGGCGCCTGGGTGGCTCAGTCGGTGAAGCGGGTTCGAGCCCCGCGTCGGGCTCTGTGCTGACAGCTCGGAGCCTGGAGCCTGTTTCAGATTCTGTGTCTCTCTTTCTCTCTCTCTGACCCTCCCCCGTCCATGCTCTGTCTCTCTCTGTCTCAAAAATAAATAAACGTTAAAAAAAAAAATTAAAAAAAAAACAAAAAAACAATGAGAAATAGCAAAGACCTTGCACGGTGCCTGAGACAAAAGGCAGACACGGTCATGACCTTCTTTCATCGGCTGGTTGGTGTCCAACGTTTTTCAGGTCGGATGGCTACCGTATTGGGTATGATAATGCCTTGGAGATAATACGCTCAGGAAAACCTCTCCCTTTCTAGGGGGAGGAGACGTACTTACCCGCGATGAAAGCAAGGGGCTCAGGCACAACCCTGGGGGTGTGCTCACGTGTCCAGGAGCTCCGGTTCAAGCAGAAAGTGTAACGTATCCGTGAGGCTGCCGGACGTGGGGATTTTGTCTGTCTTGCCTCCCTACCGGATGGCAGGTTGAGAAGTCAGAGAGTTTGAACGTCTCCCGTTTGGGGCTAGAACCCGGAGTGGAACAATCTCCGCTTTGGCAGGTGCAGTGGGAGTTGCTGCTCCCAGCCCTGCCGGGGGTCCAGACTCTTGCTGTGTGACCTGGGGGCAATCGGCGGCCCTCTCTGGGCGTGCGTGTCCCTTCCTCTGCCCAGTGAGAGAGCTGGCCTCAGATCCCTGGGGGCTCTTTCAGATTTCCTAGCAGGGGGTTGGGCGTTCTATAATAGGAAAAGGCCTCGATCTGGTTTTGTCTCCCCGGGGGCCGCTGCTCAGGGCCTGGACGTGTGAGCGTACAGCCGGCACCCCATCAGCGCTTGTCGAACCCCCCTGACCAGGCAGAGAACCCGCCGGACGCCCTGTGCTACTTCTCCTCTCCCCAGGCCTGGTCACACCATCCCCATCAGCCCCACAAGTTCACGCCACAGTCAGCTGTTTGCTTATTTGGCCTAAAGCACACAGATGGGGCAGACACCCGTGCACGTAAGGAAATAATACTTCCGATCACAGGCGGATCAGGTAAGTATTTCCTGCTCACGGTTCTTAGGATCCAAATCCCAGACCTTCAGCCTGGCCCTCGTGTCCTCGCCCCACGCTCGTCCCGAAACTCTAGCCAGAGAGGCTGCCGAGCGCCCGCAAATGTCCTCCCTCCAGTGGACACGCGTCCACCGTCGCCCCGCTTGGCTCCTCCTGGGGGCTCAGCCTAAAGGCCGGGTCTAGAGACACCTCCTGATTCTCCAGCGTCGGTTATTCCCAGACAGCAGTCCGGCCTTTTCCTTTATAGCACTCCCTGCAATTTACGATGTTGTGTTTATTGTGAGACTAGTTATTCATGGTCTTCCCACAAGGATGTCGCCTCTGGGAATCCCTGGCGATCGGCTGAGTGCCTGATGAACGAATGGGCGAATGAATGAATGAATGAATGAATGAAGGGATAGGACCAGTAGAGGAAGGGGTGCGAGGCCTGGAGAGGTGAAGAGAGCAAGGAAGGAGGCTGGGTCTGAGGGTTAGAGGGAGGAGACTGGTCCAAGGTCTCTCATGGGATGGAGGCAGGAGAGGCAGGTGGCCTGATTCCCAGTCCGGGGGGTTCTTCCTTCTCCGGCAACTGGGGCCGCTGGAGGGACGGGCTGGGTTCAGTGAGTCGCCAAGCCCCTGAGGACCTAGGGAAGGGGGATCTCAGCCAGCTCCTCAGCCAGCTCCACCCCTTCCCCCAGCAGGCAGGAAGGACAGGGGCAGATCTGTCAGCTTCAGACACCATCGCCCCAGGGGACCCAGCCCCGAGTCCGAGGAGGCCAAGGGAAAGAGGTGGGGGGGGGGGCCAGGAAGCACAGGGGTCTTCCCCTCCTCCCTCCTGCCCCGCCCTCCGCCCCCATCTCTGGCTAGAGCTCGCAGCCCCAGGCCTTGGCACTAGGGGGACGGGGGCGGGGGGAAGGGGGGACAGAAATCCTATTCTGGCCCAACGCCTTCCTCCTCCCTGTTCATTTTCTGGGCCTCAGGATGGCGACTGACCTGGCAGCCCCTGAAAAGCTGGGCCCTGGCCTTGAGGCTAGAGGGACAGAGGGAAAGGAAGGGGGCACTGTCCCTTTAAGCCCTTCCCGCGTGCCTGGCACCTTGCGGGACCCACACCCTGCAGCCCCCGGGGCTAGGACCTGGGGGGCCTCACCGTGAGGCTTGGCCGTGTAGGGGATTGTTGTGTGGCCATCAGCGTCCCCCTCATCTGTCCGCATGGCCCACATCTGGGCCATGTGTCGCTGCCAGCTCATGGGAGAGCTTGTTGTACATACAGATTCCCAGGTCCCATTCGAAGTCATAGACTTAGGTGGGACTCTGTTTTTATTTTTAAGTTCATTTGTTTATTTAGAGAGAGACAGAGACAGCACAGGTGGGGGAGGGGACGAGGGAGAGAGAGAGAGAGAGAGAGAGAGAGAGAGAGAGAATCCCAAGCAGGCTTCGAGCTGCCAGCGCAGAGCCTGACGTGGGGCTTGAACTCATGACACCGTGAGATCATGACCCGAGCTGAAACCAAGAGTGGGACGCTTAACCGATGGAACCCCCCAGGCACCCTGGGGAATCTCTGTTTAAAAGCCCCATGTGATTGTGGTACAGCTGGTGGGGGAACTAGGGGAATAGATGGTCTCTGGGTCCCCCCTCCCCAGTCTCACAACGCCCACCCCCCGGGCCAGGCTGTCCCTCTGGGCTTCTGTGGTGCCCTCCTCCCTGCTGTGCGCCGAGCCCCGTGGTCCTTCTGCTGAGCGCGGTGTCCGCAGGGATCAGGGGCTGGGCGGGGGTTGCGGGGACCTGCCGGAGCTTCAGGGGAGCCTGGGAGGGCCCCCTTCCTCCTCCCTTCTCCTCGTCTTCCTCCAGACTTTGCTTGCTCTCTTTTTTCCACGCCTGTCTCTGCCTCTAGTCTTATTCTCGGCCTTGATTTCCTCCTCTGTCTCCACTGCTTTCTCTTCCTCCTCTTTTCTGCCCCCCCCTCCCCCCACTCCCCTGGCCATCCTTCACCTGCCCTGGCCCCATCTACCTGGAAATCTGGGGAGGCTGCCAGGGGGCGGAGGGCCCCAGGAAAACGAGGGAGATGTCAGAGGTGACGACTTAGAGGAACCAAGACGTGTGCACACAAGTGCAGAGTGGCCCTTGGGTCTCAGGGCCCCGGGCCGCCCGCCCTGACCTTCTAGGTCCTGCCGGCCTGGCTCCAGGCCACGTTTCCGCTTGCCGCTCCCCAGGCCACCTGGCCCTGGCCAGCTCCATGCACTGGCCGCCCTGCTGCTCCCTGGGGCCTGTGCCCAGCACCCTGACCCCCTCTTCCTATTCCCTGCCTCCCCACCCTCCCACAGCCCTGTCTGGGGGGGACGGGAGGAGGCAGAGGTGGCAGGATGGGTTCACGTCTTTCTGGGGTGGTCCTCACTGAGCTGCGGACAGGGATTTGTACCTTGTCCTGGGGCAAGAGGCACTGACCCAACTGTAGAGCAGGTGTTTATGCCCCCGTCACGCACGAGCTTTCCACCCCCCAGAGAGCCAAGGTGATGGTGCTCGAGGTCACACAGCAGGCGTGCAGAAGAGGGTCAGTGGCAGGGAGAGGGGGGAAAGTGGGAATGGAGGGGATAGAGAAGGAGAAAGGGTCTCGATTTAGAAGCTAGGGACTTGAGTCCTGACTTGAGTGCCACTACCTTGTGGAGGGACGGAGGCCACGCGGTCTGGGCCTCAGTTTCCCCATCTGAGCAGGGAGTGACTGGCCTCGATCACCTCTGAGGCTCTTCTGGCTCCCATTGTCCACGCTGGAGGGGTGGGGACAGGCGAAGAAGACAGGGTGTACTTTGACTCAACAGACCAGCTCCTCCTCCGTCTCCAGACTCAAAAGGCTCAAAAGGCCACGCACCTCTTGTCTCTGTCAGTGACCTGCCTGGTCGGGTGGCGTCCTGCCTCCAGTCCTGTTAACCCCCTCAGGGCCAAGGCAGGGCCGAGGGCTGAGCCTGCCAGCTGCCCCGTGAAGGGGCCTCCCTGGGGTCCAGAGGCATCGGGCCGGCCCTGGCGAGGCCAAAGGCGCTGGGCCTCCCACACTTGGGTCGTGAGGCCTTCTGGCCACCAGGGCCTGGCTGAGAGCCTCAGGCGAGGAGTTAGGGTCAGGATCCCTGGGGAGGTTGGGTGGTCCTGCTGGCCTGTTCTGGGGATTTCATTCCAGGACCTCTGGGCCGGAGGCATCCCTGTTTTTCCCAGACTCCCTCTCTGCATCCCGCCTCCCGCCGGCCCCGTGGCCCTGGGTGTGGGGACACGCGGGGGAGCAGCCGGGAGAAGGGTTAAGTCAGGAACTCTTGGGATGGCTTTGGCCACGGCTATTCCTCCGGGAGAGGAGAACAAGGAGCCCATTCTGTGTGTGGGAATTAATAGCAAAGAGTCATCTGGGGTGTCATTCAAGCCCTGATCAGCTCCCAGAGGAATGTGAGAGAGAGAGAGAGAGAGAGAGAGAGAGAGAGAGAGAGAGTGAGTGAGTTGCTGGTGGGGGTGGTGCGGGGAGAGGCCTGAGGCAGAGATGTCAAAGGAAGGACATCAGGGTCCGCCCTGGCGGGTGGGCCCGCGGCCCTAAGATAGGAGTTCTGCTTTTCATCACAGATGGAGCCCTGTTCCCACTTGGGATGGGGACCCCTCCTGTCATTCCCTCACCAAGGGTCTCCTCCTTCTGCCTTCCCGCTTTCCCAGGATGGCTACACCCTCCGCCCCCATGTGACTGTCTCCCCTGAGGCCTGGTGCCCAGCCCAGGCTGTGGGCCTGTCAGGGCGGGTGACAGGCCTGCTCTCCCGGGTGCCCCTCGTCTGTCCCCATCTTTGCCTAGGGGTCCTTACTGTTCCCTGTAGGAACAGCCCTGCGGCCGGCACTGTGGAGTGCCAGCTTGGGCTCCTGAGCTGTACCCTGTGTCCCAGGGTCCGTGGCGTGGCTCCAGGTTCAGCTCAGACGCATTCCTGCCAAGGGACCGCAGGCACCTTCAGCTGCCTGCACGTGGGAGGCCCTAGGGCATGTCAGCAGCCACAGGGGCACAGCCCCCCACCTCGGCAGCCTCAGCAGTGGCCTGGGGGCGAGGCCGGCCGGCCTCTGGAGACATCTTGAATGTCACGGCCTAAGGAAGGGCCTTGGTGAAGCTCTCGGTCACATTCCTGGTTTTACACACGAGCCGGCTGAGGCCCCTGGCCGGCACCTGCGTCCCTCTGGGTCACCTCTCGGCCCCGTGCCCTGACTCTGGCCCCCCGAGGCCCTTCCAGGCCGCTGAGCTGAAAGGCCAAGCCGCTGAGTGCGTTGCCGCTTTTATTGTGTTGATCCTTACTACTGGAGGTGTGGGCATTGCCACTGACCTCGGGCCGAAAGGCACCCTGTGTGTGCTGTGTCGCTGTCTGAATCTGTGCCTGGCAGCCCGTGCCCCCTTGGGTGGGTTTGAGGAATCCCATCGCTGGTGCGGTCTCGCTTCCACACCTGGTGGCTCGCCCTGCCCTTCCCGGAGGGTTGTGCTGTCTTTCTCCCCGACCGAGCGGTGCCGGGACAGGGTGCAGGCACTGAAAACCACCAGCGTGCCGTCGGGGGCCTGGAAAGATCTGGGCCTTAGTTTCCTCCTCTGTAACATGGCCAGCCTCCCTCACCAGGCAGGCTTTGGACCATGTTGAAGCCTGAAGGGGTCTTAGAGGTTGTCCGATCCAACCCCCTTAGAGCACATACAGGGAGCTGAGTTTTCGGAGAGAGGGGCCTTTCTGAGATGCTGGGGGACTCCTGGGTCCCGGCCTGAACTCTGCCTCTAGGAGCCAAGGGGACCTGAATGATTCCTCACCCACACCTGGGATAGGACATCCCATCGGCTGAAAGAAAGGAGGTAACGCCTCCTGACAACTGAAAAGTGCTCTATATTTGGGGACTTTTCAGGAGGGTCAATTTGGGACCCCCCCTGGCCTAGAGACTCCAGGAAGAGGGTAGCGGGTGGACCAGGCCCGTCTCTGTGTCCTTCGACAAATGCCGTGTAGGGGTCGAGGGTGGCCGGTGCCCCCGGCACAGAGGCTGCCCCACCCACACTCAACAGGGGTGAGAGACGGGGGCGGCCCAGGGGCTCCCTGCCTGGCTTGAGAGGTGGCGGGTGTTTGCAAGTGACGTCCTCCAACATCCTCGAAGCAGAGGGTGGGCTAGTGAGGGCCCGCCGTCCCTCTGCTCTGGGCTCAGCCTCTGCCCTTCAGGAGCTCATAGCCAGGTGACCTCGGCATTCTTTATTTTAGCGCGGGTTCTCTGCACAGTGGTTGGCACGTCGTTAGGTGCTCAGGAAGCGTTGGTGGGAGGGGGCGGAGCGTTCAGACCGCCCCACGGCTGGCACGATGATGCATTTGGTGCAGGGGAGGGGTCTGCATCTTGCCTGGAAGCAGAGGGACGGATGGGGAGCAGGCGAGGAGTGATGGCTGGCAGTGGGATCTGCGAGCGGCAGGGGAGGGGTGTTGAGGGAGGCAGGAGCATGGGGAATCACACAGTCTATCGTTCGTCATTTCCTCACTCCAGCGACCTCTTACTTGCCAGCTCGTTCCCTGCCCTGCGCCTCAGTTTTATGACCTGTGAAACATCGACAATAGGATCTACCTCGCGAAGCCGTCCTGAGGCTCAAGAGAGGTGGCGCGTGGGCGCATAGGAGGCTCTTGACCGCATACACACTGAGCACTTGAACGGTGTGATGAGGGGCGCCCGGGTGGCTCAGTCGGTGAAGCGCCCGACTTCGGCTCAGGTCACGATCTCGCGGTTCGTGGGTTCGAGCCCCGCGTCGGGCTCGGTGCGGACCGCTCGGAGCCTGGAGCCTGCTTCGGATTCTGGGTCTCCCTCTCTCTGTGCCCCTCCCCGGCTCATGCTTGCCCTCTCTGGCTGTCCCTCTCTCTCTCTCTCGAAAAATACATCAACATTAAAAAACAAAAAACGGTGTGTGCGAACAGAGAACTTTGGAGAGGATGGACATAAATTGTAGAAATATTTCGTAGGGACACATCTGGGTGCATTCTTCTTAACCTTTGGCAGGGGGAGTTCAGGGCCCAGGGCCCGGAGGCTTTTGATCACCCCACAAAAATGTTTGAGAACTAACGCCAAAAAGTACCAGCTTCAAAATAAACAAAGAAAACAGCACAATAGAAATTAATGAAAATGTCACACGAAAAATCACAAAAATCTCTTGAAACTTATTTATACCCAAACAATTGTTCTTAGTATGTGATGTGGGTCCTAAAATTTTTTTTTGTTTTAAATACTTATTTATGTATTTACTTTACTTTATTTTTAATGTTTATTTTCGAAAGAGAGAGACAGAGTGCAAGCAGGGGAGGAAGAGATAGGGAGACACAGAATCTGAAGCAGGCTCCAGGCTCCAAGGTGTCAGCACAGAGCCCGAGGCGGGGCTTGAACTCACAAACTGTGAGATCGTGACCTGAGCCGAAGTCAGATGCTTAACCAACTGAGCCACCCAGGTGCCCCTTGGGGGTACTTTTTATTTTATTTTATTTTATTTTATTTTATTTTATTTATTTTTTAAGTTGTTTAATGTTTTATTCATTTTCTGAGAGAGAGAGAGAGAGAGAGAGAGAGAGCAGGGAAGGGGCAGAGAGAGAGAGAGGGAGACACAGAATCCGAAGCAGGCTCCACAGCCCGGAGCCTGATGTGGGGCTCGAACTCACAAACCACGAGCTCATGACCTGAGCTGTAGTCAGACATTTTAACTGACTGAGCCACCCAGCTGCCCCTTGGGGGTACTTTTGAATATGTTGATGTGATGTGGGGTCAGTCTGGCACCTGCAAGGCTCTTAGGAAATGATCCTGTGCACCAGGGACTGAGGTTGCTCGGCAAAGGGAGCTGTGCTGGGGTAATCAAGGAGGGCTTCCCAGTGGAGGGGATATTTGGGTCAAACCTTAACAGAGGAAAAAGTGGCCTAGTGGTAACTGAAGAAAAAAGAGATATATGAATAAAAGTTCAGGGAGAGGAAAGCACATGGACAATTTGAGAGAAGTGTAAGATATTTGGAATGAATGCAAGATATTTTGGACTTAGGGTATGGAGAACAGGGGAGGGGCCAGAGTGACCCTAGAAAGGTTGGCAGGGGTTCGATCCCGAGGACAATGAATCACGGAGAAGCTTTAAGAAGGAGGAAGTGTTAGACTTTTCTTTTTTGGTTAGACTTTTCTTTTCTTTTCTTTTTTTTTTTTTTGAAGTTCATGCTCAAAGCATGATGGAAGATGCTTGCTGGGTTAGGAAAGAGGGAGGTGCTGGAAGAGACCGGACACAGGGAGGCCAGTTAGGAGGCTGAGATGTGAATCCTGGTGAAAGATGGTGGGACCTGGCTTGGGACAGGGTCAGAGGGGAGAGAGGAGGAGAGATTTGAGCACCAGTCAGGCAGTGGCTGGAGTGAAAAGACTGGAAGGCGGCTGGGAATATCCAACCCAGCGCAGTTCCCTGGGTGCTCACCGCGGGCCCCAGACGTTCTGTGACGTATCTTCTGGATGAACCTTCGTCACCTCCCTCGTGCAGACAGAGACGGGAGGCAGGCTTCGCCGAACTGAAGTCTGCGTCCCTTGAACCTTCAACTAACCAGAACCCTCTACGCCCTGCACTTAAAACCAATGTGGGAAAACATATAAATGATGTACTTCCATCGTAGACAAATTAGAAAATACAGGGACACAAAGTCAAGGAAGTAAACCTCCTAATCGCTTTGTCCTAATCCCTTCTTCCAGGCTTTTATCTCTAAGCATGTGCATCGAATGTGTGTGTCTGAGCAGGGAAGTGCATGGCTCTAGGCGGAGGACCGGGTAGATGTTTGGGGTACGTCTGAGTACATGCATGCCTGGATGTTGGGTTTCATCGACTCTGCGGTCAGCCAACCGTTCTAGATTGTCGCTTTTGCTCATTCAATCTATCAGGAGCTGTGAGACACGGTCCAAGTCTCCTCTTCCCAAAGTACTTTGATTCTCCTCGAATCTCTTATGGTTTCTGCTTTGTGGATGTTGATGCTATTATTTGGTGCATCAATATTTATGTTTAAAAATATCTTTATAACGGCACCTGGGTGGCCCAGTGGGCTGAATGTCCGACTTCGGCTCAGGTCAAGATCTCATGGTTCGTGAGTTCCAGCCCCACGTCAGGGTCCGGGCCATAGAGACTGCTTTAGATGCTCTGTCCCCCTCTCTCTCTGCCCCTCCTCTGCTCACTCTCTCTCTCTCTCTCTCACAAAAATAAATAGACATTAAAAAATATCTTTATAATGTTTAGCCTTATAAAGTCCATATTCCCATCACTTTTAATGCCCTTGGCCTAACTTTAACCTTGTTGTATCATAGGGTTGCAAGCCCTGACTGTGTTTGCTTGGTGTCTCTTTACCATCAGCAAACAAATATACAGTGTAGATAGTATTATTATTATTATTATTATTATTAGCGGTAGTAGGATCCATGCCCAATGTGGGGCTCAAACTTACAACCCCAAGATGAAGAGTCATACGTTCTACCGACTGAGTCAGCCAGGAGCCCCTACCGTGTAGATGCTTAACTCCAGAGGCCAACAGAACAGAGCTAGAATCCGGATTCTGGCACTCGCTGGGTGTGAGGCCTTGGGCAAGTCCCTTAATGTTTCAAATCTCCACTGTGGGTGAAGAGGCTGATAACCACTTGACAGAGTTGTTGGTGACTGAGAGAGAGAGTGTTGCGTGACGAACGAAGGATGGCTCTGAGTGGGCGCCCACGTCCGCAGGGGAAGACGAGGCCTTCTCAGCAGTCCCTTAGAGGGTTTGTTGGGGGAGAGCACGTTCATGTGCAGAAATGATAACTGTGCCCGTTGGGGCATCCACTTCTTCATAAGTGGCCGGGACGGGGGCTTCTGGAGCTCGGAGGACAGAGGCAGGAAGCCCAGCGGTCTTACAGGAAGGGAGCGGGGCGGGGTGCGGAGAAGCTGGGACTGACAGCATGGGGAGGACAGGGCTAGCTGGAGAGGAGCTGGGGCCACAGTATTTCCGGCAGGAGGCAGTCCTGATGTGAAGAGCGTGTGCAAACCTGTGGCTGCGGTGGTCCGCGTGGATGCCGGGTTTGTGGGGAGAGTGAGGAAGAGACGGGGCTGGGGAGTCTGCAGGTCCGGCTTCCGGAAGGAACGTTAGGTCCAAGAGCCCAAGCCCTAAAGGGGAACCACGAGGGATTTCAGTTCGGGGGCTGTGGGACACACTTCAGAGCATCGCCAGGCTCACCCTGGACGGGGTTGGGGGCCAAGGCCAAAGATGGGAAAGCGGGGTTCTGGCTGGGGTGCCAGGGATGAAGGGTCCCGCCAATGTGACATCAGGATGGAAACAAGTTGGTGATCCATTGGTCTGTGTAGGTGGTGGGGTGAGGGGTTGTCAGGCAAAGTGGGGATGGGAAGGGTGACTCTGTCACCGAAATGAGGGAATCCAAGAGTAGCGCCCCTGCAAGTGAGGTCTACAGACTGGTACCTTAGAAATTCCTGGAACAATCTGACATAGGTATGGTTTCGGGGTGGGGGGGGAGGGATGACATTTTACGAATTCATTTTTTTAAACCTACTTTTTTAATGTTTATTTTTATCTTTCGAGGGAAAGAGAGAGAGAGCAAGCATGCGAGGGGCAGAGAGAGAAGGGGGACAGAGGATCCAGGCTCTGCGCTGACAGCAGGGAGCTGGAGGCAGGGCTCGAACTCACGAACCGTGAGATCCTGACCTGAGCTGAAGTCAGACGCCCAATCTACTGAGCCACCCAGGCGCCCCAGTGATTCATTTTTATTGTAATCGACGAAAGTACTGGTCCACAAAGCATTGGGTTTCGAGAAAAAAAAAAGTTTGTCCTTCCCCTCCAGTGAGCTGGAGACGTGTGGTCCAAATGGGCAGCTGGTGTCCAGGGAGGGTAGTGAGCCGGTCAGAGAAGGCAGGGAGCGCGGGGTGGGGGTGGCCATGCATACGCCCAAGGGACCTTGGGATCAGAGTCAGAGGGTCAGTGTCATCAGCTGACCACAGCTGCCGATCCCATAGTGAGGTCCGTCTTCTTCCAGCCATACTTCTTTGGTCATTCATTCAACAGCCATTTATTTATACAACACAGGACAGGTGCCAGAGCACATTTCAATACGGAGGAGAGGGAGCCAGATCTGTCCTTGTCCAGTTGGAGCTGATACCTTCTTACTCCGGTCCTAAATACCTGGGGGTGGGGGGGGTGGTCAACTCAGCTCTCAACTCAGGGGAGGGGGCAGCAGGCTGACTTGGGATCGCTGTTGGGATTCCTTGGGGGCAGCCTCTCCTGTCTTCTAGGTGTTCTGGGAAGCTGCAGGCTCACAACAATCTGGAAGGACCTGGATCTTTTGTTTTTTAAGATTTTCTTTCCTTTTTTTTATTTTTAAAGTTGGCTTAAAGTAATCTCTTCGTCCAACACGGGGCTCGGACGTACGACCCCAAGACCAAGAGTGACACGTTCTTCTGATGGAGGCAGCCAAGCGCCCCATTTTACTTTTGGGGGGGGGCGCCTGAGTGGCTCAGTTGGTTAAGTGTCCGACTCTTTTTTTTTTTTTAATTTTTTTTTCAACGTTTATTTATTTTTTTTGGGACAGAGAGAGACAGAGCATGAACGGGGGAGGGGCAGAGAGAGAGGGAGACACAGAATCGGAAACAGGCTCCAGGCTCTGAGCCATCAGCCCAGAGCCTGACGCGGGGCTCGAACTCACGGACCGCGAGGTCGTGACCTGGCTGAAGTCAGACGCTTAACTGACTGCGCCACCCAGGCGCCCCAAGTGTCCGACTCTTAGTTTCGGCTCAGGTCATGATCTCAAGGTTTCGGGGGGGTCTAGCCCCACATCGGGCTCTGCACTGACGGTGTGGAGCCTGCTTGGGATTCTCTCCCTCTCCCTCTTCCCCTCTCCTACCTGCGCTTTCTCAAAAATAAATAAACGTTAAAAGAATGATTTTATTTTTAAGTAATCTCTACACCCAGGATGGGGTGCAGACTTACAACCCTGAGATCAAGAGGTGCCTGCCCTACTGACTGAGCCAGCCAGGTGCCCCTGGAGAGAACTGGGTTTTACTAGTTATAAGTGCTCTATTTCTCAGTGAATAAAAGCAAGAGGTCCAAAGAGGGCAAGGGGTGCGTCTGAGGTCACCAGACCAGGGTCAAGTCCAAGAGTGGAACTTGACCCTGATTCCTGACTTGAGGTCGCGCATACAGTGCGGGGCACCTGGGAGCCCTCGAGGAGCTATGGGAGCACTCAGACGGTGGGGATCATGTCTCTGGCACCCTCAGCCCCTTCCTCAGCGGGTCTCCTGACAGCAGGACGGCGGCTGTGAGGGGGGCACCTCCTGAGAGGGCAGTGGGTGGGGGAAGGGAGCAGTCTCAGTGACAAGGGAGAGAGGCTGGCAGGCCTCTGTCCTTGCGGTGCCTGGCATGGGCCCCTCGCGTCAATGCTGAGTAACGGGTAGTGAATAAATGAATGTCTACATGAAGGAGGAAGGGAACTAAAAGCAGTTTAGCCGCGGCCGATTTCCATCCCAAATGGCCAGCAGGATTTGAATTCCACACGGAGCGTGGTCTGTGTATTCCCCGCTGCCCTTTGGGACCCTGCCCACCTTTCCCCGTCGTCTTCCCACCTGTAACTCCTCTGCCCCTTTTCAATGAAGCCATTTGTATTTTATGTACCTTCTCTTCCTCACGCCCTTCTTGGACCAAGGCAGAGAGAACACCCAGGGGAACCTAGGGAGAGTTATTATTCCTGTTGCCGTTATAAGATGTGGTTCCCCCTCTGGAATTGGGAGAGAGGGCCTGGCAGGAGAAATCTGGTTATAGATGCCAGGGGTGATCAGGACCTCCGATCAGGTGACCCCAGCCCTGGGGAGACGGCAGAGCATGCTGGTTAAGAGCACAGGGTCTGGAATAACCTTGAGCGTGCTTAAGTCTCTCCACATCTCAGTTTCCCCATCTGGAAAGTGGGCAGAATTATAGCACCACTTCTGGGGATGATTGTGACCTATGAAAAGCACTCAGAACAGTGCCTGGTATGCGTTAAACATTCTTTTTTTTCTTTTTTTAGTTTTTTTTTACATGTATTTATTTTTGAGAGACAGGGAGAGACAGAGCACACGTCGGGGAGGGGCAGAGAGAGAAGGAGACACAGAATCCGAGGCAGGCTCCAGGCTCTGAGCTGTCAGCACAAGGGCCCGACACAGGGCTTGAACTCACAAACCACGAGATCGTGACCTGAGCCGAAGTCGGACGTTTCACCAGCTGAGCCACCCAGGTGCCCCACATTAAACATTCCTTTAACATGGGAATGCAAGCTGGTGCAGCCACTGTGGAAAAGAGTATGGAGGTTCCCCAAACAACTAAAAATAGAACTACGCTACGACCCAGCAATTGCACTACTAGGCATTTATCCGCGGGATACAGGGGGGCTGTTTCGAAGAGACACATGCACCCCCATGTTTATAGCAGCACTATCGACAATAGCCAAAGTATGGAAAGAGCCCAAATGTCCATCGATGGATGAATGGATAAAGAAGATGTGGCATATCTAGACAATGGAGTATTACTCGGCAATCAAAAAGAATGAAATCTTGCTGTTTGCAACTACGTGGATGGAACGGGAGGGTATTATGCAAAGTGAAATTAGTCCGAGAAAGACAAAAATCCTATGACTTCACTCCTATGAGGACTTTAAGAGACAAAACAGATGAATATAAGGGAAGGGAAACAAAAATAATATAAAAACAGGGGAGACGAAACAGAAGAGACTCCTAAATACAGAGAACAAACTGAGGGTTCCTGGAGGGGTCGTGGGAGGGGGGAGGGGCTCCATGGGGAAGGGGCACTAACGAATCTGCTCCTGAAATCATTGTTGCCCTAGATGCTAACTAATTTGGATGTAAATCCAAAAAAATAAAAAATAAAACAAGTAAAAAAAAAAACAAACCATTCCTTTAACAAACATTTGTGAACACCTACCTGGGGCCCCTAGACTACAACACTGACTTATATAACAAAAATACAAATTCCGGTTGAGGGAAACAAACCAAACCCGAAGTAAGTTAATTTTATATGGTATGATATGGGGTGGGAAGGAGGTTGAGCAGGGAAGAGTGTGTCTAGAGTAGAGAGAAGCATGGCTCACAGGGTTTTTTGGTTTTGTTTTTACATTTTTTTTTTAATGTTTACTTATTTTTGAGAGAGACAGAGTGTGAGTGGGGTAAGGGCAGAGAGAGAGAGGGGCACAGAATCTGGAGCAGGCTCCAGGCTCCATGCTGTCAGAACAGAGCCCGAGGCGGGGCTCGAACTCACGAACCTCGAGATCACAACCTGAGCCGAAATCAAGAATCAGATGCCTAACCGACTGAGCCACCCAGGCGCCCCATGGCTCACAGTTTCAAGCGCGGTGATTAAGGCAGGCCTCGCTAAGAAGGCGGCATGGGGTGAAGGTTGCTCAGGTAATTAAGCGTGTGAGTACCTGGGAAAGAACATTCCAGACAGAGGGAGCAGCCACGGCATAGGCCCTAAGTTGGGACAGAAGCAGTCACCCCAAAACATCCCTCCTGCCCCTTGGTCGTCTCTCCCTGTGCCCCTCCCCCCCGCTCCTGCCGCCTTCCCCAGACCACCATGGATCTGCCTTCAGTCACTATAGATTCAGTCACATTTTCTAGAATTGTCGCTAGATGGAATCATACAGTAGAGAGTCTTTTTTGGTTTGTCTTCTTTCGTTCACAATAGTTGTTTTGAGATTCATCCATGTTCACGTGTGTATCGACAGTGTATCCTTCTTCCTACCAAAGAATATTCCGTTGGACGGATCGACCACGATTTGCTTATCCGTTCACCTGTTGATGGACAGGTGGGCTCTTTCCGGACTTTGACGATTCTACACAAAGCGGCCGTGAGCATTTGTGCGCCTGTCGTTGTGCGGACGGGTGCTTTCATTTGAGCAGGTCGATGCTTAAGGTGCGAAATGGCTATGCTGCGCGGTAGGCGTGTGTTTCACTTTTCAAGGAACCATCTGGCTCTTTTCTGAAGGGGTTGTGCCATTTGGCATTCCCACCAGCAGCGCCTGAGACCGGACAGCCCTTGGTAGGGTCAGTTGACATTTCCCTGATGACCGGCCACCATGAGTATCCTTTCACGGCCTTCTTAGCCACCTGCATATCTTCTTTGGCGAAGTGCCTCTTCAAATGTGTTGCCCATTTAAAAAACTGGGTTGTTTTCTTGCTGAGTATGGAGACTTCATGTATTCCGACTACAGTCCTTTATTAAATATACACCTGGCAGATATTTTCTCCTGGCCTTTGGCTTGTCTTTTCATTCTCTGACTTGTGTCTTTTTTTTTAATGTTATTTATTTATTTTGAGAGAGAGGGTGAGTGAGAGCCCGAGCAGGGGAGGGGCAGAGAGAGGAGAGAAAGAATCCCAAGCAGGCTCCGTGCTGTCAGCACGGGGCCCGATGCGAGTCTCGATCCTACAAACCGTGAGATCATGACCTGGGCAGAAATCATGAGTGGGACTTTTAACTGACTAAGCCACCCAGGCACCCTATTCTCATGAAGTCCTACTTATCAATCTGTTCTTTTATGGGTTGTGCCTTTAATATTGTATCTAGGGAGGGGTGCCTGGGTGGCTCAGTCGGTTAAACGTCCGACTTCTGCTCAGGTCTTGATCTCAAGGTTCATGGCTTCGAACCCCACGTCAGGCTCCGTGCTGACAGCTCAGAGCCTGGAGCCTGTTTCAGATTCTGTGTCTCCTTCTCTCTCTGCCCCTCCCCCGCTCCTGATCAATCTCTCAAAAATGAATAAACAATAAAAAAAAATTTTTAAAAATTGTATCTAGAGAATCCTTGCCTAACTAGGGTCCCCAAGATTTTCTCCTCTATTTATTTCTAGAGGTTTATGCATTTTTAATTGTTAATTTATTTTATTTAATTTTTTTAAGTTTTATTTAAGTAATCTCTACACCCAACGTGAGGCTCGAACTCACGACCCCAGATTGAGAGTTGTAGGCTCTTCTGATCGAGCCAGCCGGGGTCCCCTGGAGCTTTTATAGTTTTAGGTTTTACATTTAGGTCTGTGATCTGTTTTGAGGTTGTTGGGTTTTTTTTTTTTTTTTTTTTTGTATATTACATGAGATAAAGGTCACACTGCATTTTGTTTTGTTTTGGTTTAGTTTTTGCTTGCAAGTGGCCATTCAGTTATTTGAGGCCCATTTGTTGAAAAGACTCTCCTTTCCCCATTGACTTGTCTTTTGTACCTTTGTGGAAAATCAGTTGATCATATGTGTGGTGTATTCTTATTTTTTTGTTTTTTATTTTTTTAATGTTTATTTTTGAGAGAGAGACAGAGACAGAGCATGAGCGGGAGAGGGGCAGAGAGAAGGAGACACAGAATCTGAAGCGGGCTCCAGGCTCTGAGTCATCAGCACAGAGCCTGACACGGGGCTCGAACCCACTAACTGCAAGATCATGGCTTGAGCTGAAGTTGGACGCTCAACTGACTGGGCCACCCAGACACCCCTGTGTGGGTCACTTCTTGAACTCTCTATTTTTCCATTGATCTATATGTCTGTCTGTATGCTAATACCACACTGTCTTGATTATTATAGCTTTAGAGTAAGTCTTTTTTTAACGTTTATTTATTTTTGAGACAGAGAGAGACAGAGCATGAGTGGGGGAGGGGCAGAGAGGGAGACACAGAATCGGAAGCAGGCTCCAGGCTCTGAGCCATCAGCCCAGAGCCCGACGCGGGGCTCGAACTCACAGACCGCAAGATCGTGACCTGAGCCGAAGTCGGACGCTTAACCGACTGAGCCACCCAGGCACCCCTAGAGTAAGTCTTGAGATCAGGTCGAATAGTTCTTCTGACTTTGACTAGTCTTGATCCTTTGCATTTCCCTGTGATTTTTATTAATTTTTAATTTTTTTTAATGTTCGTTTATTATTTTTGAGAGAGAGAGTGCACCCATGTGCCCGTGCAGGGGAGGGGCAGAGCGAGGGGGACAGAGGATGCGAAGCAGGCTCTGCCCTGTCGGCACAGAGCCCAGTGTGGGTCTTGAACTCATGAACCACGAGATCATGACCTGAGCTGATGGCAGATCCTTAACTGACTGAGCCACCCAGGCGCCCCTATTCATTTTTATTTTTAAATTTATTATGGAAGCATAGTTGACATACAATGTTCTATCAGTCTTAGGTGGCCAACGTGATATAATTCCATGCTTTATTCAGTGCTCACTCACCATCCATGTCAGTTTTAAAATCAGCTTGTCAGGGGCGCCTGGGTGGCTCAGTCAGTTGAGCGTCTGACTTCGGCTCAGGTCATGATCTCACGGTTCACGAGTTCGAGCCCCACGTCAGCTTGCTGCTTGTCAGCCTGTCAGTGCAGAGCCCGCTTCAGATCCTCTGTCCCCCTCTCTCCACCCCTCCTCCACTTGTGCTTATCAAAAAAATAAGTATTGAAAAGAAAAGAAATAAAATCAGCTGTCAGTTTTTCCAAAATAGCTTGCTGGAATTCCTATTGGGATACGATGCAATCTATAAAACAATTTGGTGGGGGGGGGGGCTGATATCTTAACAACATTGAGTCTTTTCATCAATGAACGGGTTTCATCTCTCCATTGATTGATGCCTTCCTTCATTTCTCTCAGCAAAATGTTTTATGGGTTTCATCTTTTGTCCAATTTATCCCTAAGCATTTGTATTTTTATGCTATATTAAGTGATAGGCTTTTTTTTTTTTTTTTTTACTTTTTAGTTTGACATAATTTTAGACTGACAGAAGAGTTGTAAAGACAGTACAAAGAGTCCCTGTATACCCTTCACCCAGCTTCCTCCAATGTTCTGTTTTTGTCCCAGGAGCCAAGCCAGGCTCCCACATTGCATTAATATGTCATCCTTAGTCTCCTCCCATCTGTGACAGTTCTTTAGTCATCTTTCCTTGTGTTTCATGACCTTGACGTTTTTGAACAGTACTTACTGGTCAGGCATTTTTTTAGAATGCCCCTCAATTTGAGCTTTTCTAGTGTTTTCTCATCATTCGACTGAAAGGATGGATCTGGGGGGAGAACACCATGTGGGCGCGGAGGATGTGCCCTTCTCGCTGCATCATATTAGGGGGTACACAGGACACGGGTACACCTTCACGGTGACATCAACCTCAACTTGGTGAAGATGATGTTTGCCAGATTCCTCCACCGGAAAGACACCATATTCCCTTCTCATACTCTGTTGGAAGTGAGTCACGGAGGCCGGCTCACAGTCAAGGAGAGGGCAATGAAGTTCCATTTCTAGCTCCCCAGTGTCTATTCTAGCCTGTCCCCATGACTTATCTGTGACTAGGTTCCATGCCCAACGCGTTGCTTCTTCCTTTCCGATCTGTATGCCTTTTATTTCATTTTCTTGCCTTATCGCACTGGCTAGGATTTCTAGTACAGTGTAGAAACAGGTAAGGTTGGGCATCCTGGATGTGTTTTGAAAATAAATCTAACAGGATTTTCTAAAGGATTGGAGTTTAGTGGTTAGTATGAACACTGACTTTCCCCTGTTGGAGAGAGCGCTGGTGCCCACACAGGATGCCTGGGGCCTCAGCAGGGATGGTGGGGGTGGTTTGCAGGGGGTGAGAGTCAGACTGTTGTCAGGAGGCCCCTGCTCAGCAGAGGTGAGAGGTGGGTGATGGGAGGTTTTCCTCCGTGTCCTCCTTCTTCCAGTTTGGGCTTCAATGTGAAGGATTTCATGTGATTTTTTTTTTTTTTTTTTTAAGGAGGGAAGACAGGCTAAAGCCAATTTGGGGATCAGCTCCCAAATAGGTGGGTTAGCATTCCTCTGTCGCTCAATCCCAGATTCCTAGTATTGGGTGTGTCTATCCCAGGGCAGTCGAGTAGGCAAGAAAGATTCCTGGATTGGGAGTATGGAGGCTGGGTTGGAATCCTGCCTCTGTAAATGCCAGCTGTGTGGCCAGAGAGGAGACCCTGCCCCAGGCGGGCCTCAGCGTGGTTGTGAACATCCACCATGACCACGACCACCACCACAGTAATAATAGGGGCCACGCTATTGACCCCAACCATGTGCCAGGCTCTGTGCTACATATCTTACGTGCAGCGTTTGATCTTCCCAAGTACCTGTGACGTAGAAATTACTATTAACCTCATTTTAGTAAGGAGGAATTGGTGGTGAAGGGGCAGAGGCGGGGTCGGATTCCCACTTCTGCGGGAACCATCTGTCCTGCCTCTGCTGGTGCTGCCCCCTTCGCTGGAGCATCACCTCCCCCCCCAGAACTGTCCCCATCATCCTTCCGTCCACCTGCCCAGCACCAGCAACATCAGGCCCACAGCCTGGGCTCCCACTCACCCATCCCTTGTGGTCCCCCCAATCAGGGATCGTGTCTCACTCATCCCCACAACCCAGCCTCTAGCGAGGGACTCAGACTCGGCAAGGGCATCAGCGGATCTCTGGCCCTGAACACACAGCTAGGGCAGCAGCCTGCGTTGCCAGATTGTAGACTTAATTGTGGGCTCTGGCCACACCCTTGGGGGTCACTAAGAAGGCCTCCTGCCGTGGGGCCTTCACTCTGGACGAAGCCCCAGGCCCCAAGGCATCTTGGAGCCGGCTCCTCCCTCTGCGCCACCACCAGCCGGCCCCAGGATGCTCCAGGAAGTGCTGCGCATGACACCCGCCCCCACCGCCACCTCCCAGAGAAGGGACCATTGTGTCCCAAGGGTTAACAAGGGATGAGGGATGCGAGGAAGGGGCCCTTTAGCCATGATGCCCTCTGACCTTTCATAAATCAGAGGGGCTGGGGGCGAGGGGGCTGCTTGGCAGGACTTGGTGGGGTGGGGGCTTAGAAGCAGCTGCGCGCGACGTTGACATTGTTCCCACCATTCTAAGTGCAACAAATCCCTCTATTGTGTTCCTGGTTTATCTGGTTCCTCTTGTTTATTAGCAGGGCTCCTTTGGCAGAGGCTCCAGCCCTGGGCGGGTGGAAAGAGTGCTGGCACGCACCGCGGGGGGAGGGGGCCAAGAGGGGGCCGCCGTCAATGCCCGCATTGTTCCCGCGCTTTTTGTTTCTACTGTAATGACATGTTGGAAGAGAGAGAGGAGAAAAAAAAAAAAAAAAAAAGACGTGAGTTGGGGAGGGAAGAGGAGGGCAGAAAAGAAAGAGGGAGCAAGGGCCCTGGTGTGGATTGATGTCTGGGCCTGGGCGGATGTGCCGGCAGCTGGGCACTCGGGTGGATGGAGCCAGGCCGGGGTGCGGGCGGAGGGGGAAGGGGGCGGCGGTGCGAGGGGCCGGCAGCCCCCCGCCCCGGCCTCTGCCGCCTGGCACCAGGTGCCCCCACCACCCTCCAGCCCTCCTTGGGCATCTGTGGGGCCGTGCCAGAGTGGGGCAGGTGCCGGGGTCTGGGGTCCGCCTCCCGAGGTGCCCCTGCCTGGCTGTGCCACCCAAGGCAGGTCACTAAACCCCTCTGGGTCTCGATGTCCAGGGTCCACGATGGGGATGTTGGGGGAGAAGGGCTATCCTGGCATTTTGGAAACGGTGGCGTCTCCTCCCCACTTCTGGGTCTGTACCTCTGAGCCTGGGGCAGAGGTCCACGGGACAGATGGCCCAGCACTGCTCCCAGAGTGATGGGGCCCAGTGCCAACTTGGCAAGGTGGGCCTCGCCTCCCATTTAGGCCTAGTCCGGGCCTTGAGGGGGGCGGGGGCGTAGGGAGAGGAGCCTGAACAGGGGAGGATGGAACCCCGGTCCCACCTGGCTGGCTTGGGTCTCTCCCTCATCAGTTGGCAGGACCCTGAGGCCCTTCCAGGTCTGGCTGCTGGGCTGACAGGGGAGAGAGTACAGGGCACCTGAATGAGACATGACGCCCCCTCGACATCTCGGGGCTGGCAGAGCCCTCGGAGGCTGTGGACCTGTCCCTGCCACTTCCGGGGCCTCTCTGTAGCACCGGCAGCAAATCACCCACCTCTGCTGGCACATCTCCAGTGATCCACAGTCTACACGCGGCTTCTTCGGTCCTGGCCCAGCCCAGACTTTGGGGAAATTCTTTTTTTTTTTTTTTTTTTTAGTGTTTATTTATTTTTGAGAGAGAGTGAGACAGCACAAACGGGGGAGGGGTAGAGAGAGAGGGAAGACACAGAATCCAAAGCAGGCTCCAGGCTCCGAGCTGTCAGCCCAGAGCCCGATGAGGGGCTGGAACTCACGGACCGCGAGATCATGACCTGAGCCCAAGTCAGAGACTTAACCGACTGAGCCACCCAGGTGCCCCAGGAAAGTTCTTTTTAAATCTGTTTCCTTATAGCTTCTGCTTTTTGGTTCCAGTGCTATTCATCGGAACCACATGGAACAAGTTTGGCCTCCCTGAGAACCTGTAAAATGGGAATGATAGGCCCCGTCCTGCCACATGGCAATGGCTGTCGTGTGGGTTCTGTAGAAAGTTCTCCAGATCTTCTCAGACTGTAGATAGGGCTTTCTGTGCTTGAGAAAGCGGTGAGGACCATTCCTCATATGAATAAAGGCAGAGTATTTCGAGAAGATTGGCTTAAGGCTCAGGTTCAGGCTGCGATCAGGGTTAATACTCAGCAGGGGGCAGGACCAGGGCTCAGGTTGTGTATGGGCTCAGAACCCAGACTGCAGTCCGAGTTAGCACTCAGCTGGGGGCAGGACCAGGGCTCGACCTAGGGCCAGTGTCAGGGCTCCGGCTGTAGCTCTGGCAAAGGTTCATTTTGGAAGAGGGCAAGGGCTCAGTGTGGGGTCAAGATCAGGGTTCAAGCTCAGGCCGGGATAAGCATTCAGTCTGGGGTCAGGATGAGGGTTTGCAACAGGGCTCAGTTTATAGACAGTGTCACAGACAGCTCATTCTGGAGTCAAGGCTCAGGCTGTGACCAGGATAAGGGCCTATTTTGGGGGTCAGGATCAGGGTCCAGTCTGTGGCCAAGTTCGAGGCTTATACGCATTCGTTTTGGGTTTAGGTTCAGGCTACAGGCCGGGGCCAGGGTCAGGGTCAGGCCTTAGGCTCAGGCTGGGGTCAGGGCTGAGGCTATCACCCACGTTTGACTGACGCTCCCGAGCTAGGGTCGGGGCTCCCTCTGAGGCTCTGTCTTTGAGTGTTAGTTGACCTGCGTTGGGGCTGACCTCCTGAACAGATGCGCTTTTTTGCGTCTTGTTCCCTAGTAGCTCCGTGCACCAAGGTTTTCCTGGCAGACTCCGATCTCTGGAAGCCTTCAGCGGGCCCGGCAGCACCCGGGTGTGCCATGAGAGCACAGCAGGGCAAGGAGGAAGGTCTTGGCTCCAGGCAGCCCATGGAGGAGGCCAGGGCGTGCTGTGTGTGATGAGGTGCTGGGGGTTAGACGCGGGGGAGGGGTTGGCCTCTGGAGGACCAGGATGGCCTGGGCACGTGAAATCCTGACTCTTCAGGGGCCCGAGAGACAGCCCCCTGGCCTGGGGATTGCCAACAGATTGTTAGGGGTGGGAAGGGGCGGGAAGGGGTGGAAGAGGGTCGAACAGGAGAGAAAGGGCAGTCTCGGGGGCATCTGGCCCTTCCTCCTGTGCACGCGGGCAGATGCGCTTTGCATGATAACATGTGAATGTACGAGTGGACTTGTGTGCGCTCGCGTGTGCTGGGAGGGTGTCAGTAGGGGCGTACTTGTGTCTGGGGGTGTGCTGATGACGGCACATGTGTCTAGGGGCACGTGTGTGGCTGTGGGCAGGGTCAGGATGGGCGGGGGGGGAGGATGATGCCAGGTTTCGTCCTCTCGGTCCCTCCAGCCCCGAGCTGCCGGTGCGCCTTCTCCAGCCCCCAGCTGCTGCGTCCCCTGAGGGTCCTGGCCGTCCCACGTGACCGGCATCTGAGCCCTGGACGACACATCAGCTGAGGGCCTGTGACCCGCTGCCTGCTGACGGGAGACTCTCAGGTTGGGGGTCCTGGTTATGACCCCCGTGGACCACACAGCCTTCCTCCCAGATGGCTCGGGCATGGCACCTGCCCAGGAACGGAGGGCCGCCCCAGGCAAACAGAGAGGGGTCCCCGTGGGAGGGCAGCGGTGGGCGCGGAGTTGGGGCACCAGCTGAAGTCAGGCCACTGGCAGTGGGGAGGGTGGCGTGCCCCCGTCGTGTGAGTGGGGCCCCTGCCGCCGAGGTCTGCAGTGGCCTTTTAAGAAGGTCGGGGCCGGACCTGCAGGATTCCTGCTACCCCCTCCCTGCAGGCCCGTTGACACTGATCTGTTTCTTGGTTCTTTTCTGCTGTCACCTTCCAGGGGCTGAAGAGGGGGAAGGTGCCCCTTTGAAGTCTCTGCCCCTGTCCCCTGTGTCTCTCTGTTCTCCTTCTCCTCCCCTTCTCAGCATCTCCTACCCCTGGGTTCTTTCTGGTCTGATGGTTGGCTGCATGTTCGCGGACCTCGGAGTCAGGGTCGCTGTGGGATGTCGGCGCCAGAAGGGGCCTCAGTCCCGCGCCCACGCGTACGGCCAAGGGAGGGCTCCTCTGTGTGTGCGTCGCACCTGCCCCCCACTCACGACCATGCGCTGAGCCCTACTGTGCACCAGACCACAGAGGAGAGGCCTCAGGGAGCCCTCTGCCGCCCGGGGGGGAGTGGGCAGCACGGGAAAGCCAGGCTAGGGGAGCCCCGGCTATGGAAGGGTGACCTTGAACTAAGGTGTGTAGACAAGGAAGAACTGGCCAGGCAGGGCGTGTGTGTGCGTGTGTGTGTGTGTTGTGGGGGGCAGCCTTGAACTTGCTGGCAAAAAGGGAACGTGGCCACGGGGCTGCCTTTGCCAAGCTCTTCCTCATGGTCTGGTGAGGGAGGACCTCCGCCAGGAACAGCGTGGTTTGGGAGTGAGACCCGGGGGGTTTGAGTCTCGGCTCTGACACCTTCCAGCCCCGTAACCTGGAGAAGCTCACGAACCCCCTGAGCCTTGCTTTCGTCACCTACAAAAGCGGGCTGGTGGCCTCTGTCTCCTGGCCGCGCGGGAACGACGGTCTTGCTTCTCCCGGCTGCTAAGTGGGGCCACGAGGCTTCACCACCCCCCTGGTCTACGTGGCTGACTTGGCCGTTTTTCATGGTGCTTCCTCCGTGAAAACATGTGGGTGCAAAGTCCCGGCACACGTACAAATATTCCTCACATCGGAGGTGGTTTGGCTCCTGAATCTGGAGGGCAAGAATCAGACGCCGGGGTGTGAGTCCTGAGGCCATCACTGAAATACGTGTGGTTCCTGAGTTTCGGAAAGTGAAGGCTGGAAAAAGGAATTTCTCAGGATCTAGTTAGTTCCGAAGTCAGCTCTCAAGGCCTATCTATTCGCAGGTCATTCACAAGTACTATTGTATTAAATACACACACGGTAGAAGTTTCAAAATAACAAGGGAAGGGGCGCCTGGGTGGCTCAATCGGTTAAGCCTCCGACTTCAGCTCAGGTCACGATCTCACGGTCCGTGGGTTCGAGCCCCGCGTCGGGCTCTGGGCTGACGGCTCAGAGCCTGGAGCCTGCTTCCGATTCTGTGTCTCCCTCTCTCTTTGCCCCTCCCCCGTTCATGCTCTGTCTCTCTCTGTCTCAAAAATAAACGTTAAAAAAAAGAATTAAAAAAAAAATAACGAGGGAAAGAATAAACACGGAAAGAGATTCTGACACTTTCTTTTGCACCCCGCAGGGTGACTCCGTGTTTCCCCTGGGATGTCCCACCCCTTCTCGGGACGTTCCCGGTCTGAGGTCAGAGGTGGTGACGGGTGACCCCAGAGCGCAGGAGGGCCCGAGGGAACCTCGTCCGAGAAAAGCCATTTGTTACTGTCCCTTTGTCCCACTCACACCCCGCGCTGGGCCCGGGACACGAACTCCCCGTTCTGTGCCCCCCCCCGCCCCCCACCGCCGCAGCCCTGGCAGTCACTGCCGTCTTTTGTCGCTGTGAGTTTAAGCGCTCTAGGTACCTCACGTGGGTGCAGTCAGACGGTATCCGGCTTCTGACGTCCGGCTCTTTCGCCGAGCGTGATGTCTTCAAGGTTGGTCCGTGTTGTGGCCGAGTGGCAGCCCGTTGCCTGCACGCACCACGTTTGGTCGTCCATTCGCCTGGTGACGGGCACCCGGGTTCTCTTCACCCGTCAGCCACCGCGAGTCATCTGCTGGGAACACGGGTGCACAAATATCCCTTCGAGTCCCTGCTTCCCATTCCCGGTGCCTTCTAGAGAGAGAGAGAGAGAGAGCGTTTGGACAAGTTTTTCCCATGGTTTGGGAATCACGGGTTTGTGGATTACCGCGTGCCACGAGGACCGTCATCGACGCGTACAGGTGAGAGCACGAGACGTTACAGGGCCGCGGGAAGGCTGTCTTTGAAGTCCCTGCACAGACTGGGTGTGTGTGGGGGGGGCGTCGAGGAGACTGGGGGGCAGGAGGGGAGCAGGGAGAGTGGGGGGGGGCAGGGACAGCCCCTGGAGGGTGTGGCTGACCCGGCTGGGGAACCTGGGTCTCTCCTGGAGGGAGGACGAAGGCTCAGAGATCCTCTGATAAGCATGGGGGTGGGGGGGAGGGGAGGGGACACTAGGTAAGACTTGCTCCTCCCCGGGGGGTCTGGCTCCAGTGCTGGGGCCACCTTGAACTCGGGGAGGCCGGGTAGAGAGGAGGCCTCCACCTCACGGCACGTGTCCCCCTTCTTGGTGTTTCCTGGCCCCTTGGAGGCCCCTGGTCTCCTTTCTGGCCTCTCCAGCCACCTGAGAGCACGCTCTCCAGGGCGCCGGGCTTCTGGACATTTTGAGGTTTGGCTCAGCCCCCTTTCCCGGAAAACATTCCAGAAGCGATCCCTTCGCGGCAGACCCCACGTGCACCCGGACTCCCGTGTTCACACGCTCCCTCCTGGCCTCACCCCCACGTGCCCCCGCGCGCATGCATCCGTGCCCCCGCGCGTGTGCTCGCACACAAGCACGACGCACGCACACGCTCGTTCACACGCGCGTGTGCTCGCGCACAACCCACACTCACACGCAGGCACAACTCACCCACTCACGCATGCACACGCTCACGACACCCGCACTCAGACCCACACCTCTGCGTGCAATCACGGCACACAACGCTCACCGCCGCCCCCCCGCCACACACACACATAGTCCCCCTTCTCCCCTGTTCGCCCATCTCTCTCATTTCCAGACTTCTCTGGGGACCAGAGCTAACGTTTACTGAGGATCTCTGGAGGGGCTGAGACAACGGCTTTGGCTCTTTTCACTCCTCATGACCATCTTCCTGAGTGGATGTCATCACCCCGTTGTACAGATGCACAAACGGAGCCTGGGTTGCTGAGGGTCTCACAGGAGCTGAGGGTCCGGGGGCCCCGACTCTGCACCCTCCTTTTGGCACTTTTCACGGCAGCGCAGTGGTTTTTGTGTGCGTGTCATAAGCTCGCTACGTCAAGTTGGCAAGACCCCCCACCCCCACCCCGGGGTCAGGACCACGCTTCCTCCTTCTCCTGCGTCTCCCACTCGGGCTGGAACTCGGACGATGCTCAACGAATGCTCTTAAATCAGCGCCTCTGAGTTCTGATGTCAGAGGAGTGGTCTCAGGACCCCCCCATTGTGTCCTTGTGCCGTTCTGCTGCCTGGAGGCACCCCTCTCACTCTCAGACGTGCCCTTCGGGGCCCAGCCTGGGGGCTCTTCTCAGGACCACCCCGCACACCCTGTCCTCCTTGCTTGCGGCTCTCTGTTGGAGCTCACCTCTCCGTGGGACGGTCATGATAGGTAGTTATTATTTACTCTTCTGTCTCCGCTGTGGGACTAGGAGCTCCGTGGGGACAGGGCTGTCTCTGATTCGCCTGTGGGAGCCCAGAGATGCTCCCGAGACCCCACCCAGCGCCGGCTCCTGGAGAGAGTGCCTGGCGTGGGAGCACCATGCACGCACATGTGTTGGGCTCAATTCCCTGACCAAGGGGGCTCCCCTGCCTGCTCCTGGGAGAAGACTTTCGTGGAGGATCCCATCGGGCGCCTCTGCCTGCGTCCCCCACGGCGCCCAGGCATGCTGGCCTTCAGAAGTACCCGGTTGGAGATGAGGCGGGGCTTAGTTGCCCATCTTCCTGGGCACTGAAGCTGGGCCAGCAGCTTGTGAGCAGAGCCACCCAGGGCAGCTGGCTTGGATGACCCTGGGACAGCAGGGTCCCTTCCCCTTCAGCAAGGACAAGGCGGTGCGTACAGCTGAGAGAGTCCAAGAGACCCGGGAGCCACCCTTTCCCTAGGGCCAGCACTCACTCTGCCGCAGCGACGCCACCTCTCTGGGCCTCAGTTTCCCTCTCTGTAACACCAGGGGTTGTCTCCCTGACCCCAGGGCCCTCCCCAGCTGTGCCCTCCTGCACCTGTGAGATTCTGATAGCAGAGGCGGGAAGGCGAGATGGCCCCTCTTTCTCCGCCGCCTCTCCCTGTCCCCCAGGGTCACCCCAAAGCCTCCCCCTCCCCCGGCTCCCTGGAACTTCCCCGCAGCTGCAGGCCTGGTGAGACAATTGGGTGTTTTAGAGAAATACATTTTTGGGCTAATTTGCCATGCATAAGTGTTTCTCTTACCCTTTAAAGGCGGAGAACAAAGAGGCCTTTCTGCACCCGGGCAGGCTGCTGGGGAGGGGACCGCAGCTGTACCGGGCCGGCGACCCTCCTCCCTCCCTCATCCCTGTGAGCGCCCCGCCACGCCGCCCACCGCCCCCCAGGAGAGACAGCCTGGACTTTCCCAGCCTCCCCCAGCCCCCTGCCCTGCTGCCTCTGAGGCCCCTCTGGTCCTGCCCCACCCCAGCCCCCACCCTCCCACCAGCTGCCCCGGGCGAGAGGGAAAGTGTGCGTGGGTGGGGGGGGGGGGGGGGTGGATGGATGGGGAGGGGGCATGCCCGCCCGGAGACAGCGGCTTTCCACGAGGCTCGCCAGGGTGGTGATGGCCCGGCTGGATGTGAGCCAGAGCTCCCGTGGTGTGTGTGATGCAGTCATGGGGTGCGGGATGGTGTCGGTCATCAGGTGAATCACCAGTGTCTAGGGGGCATGTGGCAGTGACTCCATTCCTTCCTGCGTGCGTGCGTGCGTGCTGCGCGCACGCGCGTTCATTCATTCACTCAATTAGCGGTCAAGGACAGACAGGCGCTAATGATTACAGCAAAGCCCCCGAGGGTCACGTACCTCTTAGGGGAGGTGGCGCCTATGGCAGTGGCTGCACGGACAAGGCTGCGGGTGCGGAGGTGCGAGAAGCAGGTGCATCGCCCTGCGTGGGGCTGGGGGCCTGGTGCATAATGAGGGGGGGAAAGGGCTTGGTAGCAGCTTCCCTTGCTGGCGGCGAGGGTCCTGAAACCGGCGGATTCAGCATATCGCTGTTCTGGGGCCACGCCTCTCCTCTTTTGGGGGGGGGTCCCTCGTGGCTCAGGGCATGGCCATCAGGGCCTGGCCCCTCAACCGTCCTGTCGGTCTCCCGCAGCACCTGCAGAGAGCACACGTGTGCGCGCCGGCATCCACGCACCTGCACGGGGCACCGCTCTCCCCCTGTCTGCACCTCCCCTCCCATCTTCGCGAGCTCGCTGAGGGCAGGGGCCTTGGGTGCTTTCCCAGCACCCAGCCCAGGGCGAGTGCACAGCCCTCCGTGCTCCGGAAAGGAGCACGGAGGGTTGGACACCCCTCGTCTAACCTCCTAACGGCAGCAGCTAAGGTTCAGCGAACACTTGCTGGGTGCCAGGCCCTGCGGGCGACGTCCGCTCGCTCGCCCAGGCATGACAGCTGCACGAAGTAGGCGCTCTTACCTACCACTGTCCTACAGACGGGGCCACTGAGATCCAGAGAGGTTGGGCTTTGGTTAACGGTCACCTGGCCCCCCGGGGAGGAGGCGTCAGAGTCCTCGCTCTAAACCATTCTACCCGCATCACCCAAGAGGCCGCCCGCTCCCTGGAGCCTCCCGGGATGGACTGGGAGCTTGTCCTGCCGTCCTGCAGCTTGTTCCCATCCTGAGCCCTGCCTCTGCCCAGGGGCATGTGAGAGCCGGTGAGAGGAGGTCGGATTGAAGGGGGTCGTCCCCACGAGAGCCCTGAGGGGCTCCGGTTACTTAGGGAGGCAGGGCCGGGGTGGGAGGCGTTTGGTACTCGGATTTCAGGACCAGCAAGGGGTTCAGAGCCCCTTCTAGCAACCTCGCGTGGTTCCCCGGCAGTCAACAGACCCGATGGCACAAGTGACCCCTCCCGGTGCCCCAAGTGTCAGTACCGGGTGACTGGTGGGGGCTTCACGACCCTCCGTGTGCGGGTGCGTGTGCACGCTTATGCACGCACACGTGTCAGTCTCTGGGTGGGCCCATGTGTGGGTTGGCCTGTGCACATCTGTCTCAGGGGGTGCTCCGGAGATGAAGGAGAAGGCGGAGATTGAGAGAGGACAGTGGCCACAAGGTCCCCCGGAATTCTCTGTGTAGGATGGGCAGCCGTCTAACCCCACCCGCTCCTGAACATACACATCCGAGGTTGGAGCAAAACAGGCAGAAAGCGAGATGTGGCTGTTGGCCCAGGGGGGTCGAGGGGGAGCCCCGCTGTGATGGGCAGGCGACTCTGGGCCTGTCTGAACAGGGACTCCCAGGTTCACAAAAAGCCCCGCAGGCCCCGGCTGCTCGCAACCCATTGACGGGCACTTAAGGGTGCCGACTGGGCAGGGCCAGGGGTGGGCGGGCAAGGCCTCTGCCCTTTCAGGAACCCAGAGCCTGAGAGAAAAGAGCGCCCAGGAACCTGGAGTTCAGGCCCCTGAGGCATGAGCGGTGTGGTCTGTTGTGGGGGGGGGAGGGGTGAAGGCTGCCAGGGAGGGCTGGGAGGTTCCAGAAGGAGACTTGAAGGTTAGAGACGATGGGGAGAGGGAGGGCCCATATTCTCAGAATCCTAGAATGTGAAGGGCAGAAGGTCTTTGGAGGTTACCCCACCGAAGTCTAGTTTGTAAGGAGGGGGAAACTGAGGCCCGGGGCCAAGGGATGATTTGCCCAAGACCGCGACGGAGTCAATTCAAGCCCGTGGGGCACCAGGCGGAGAGCTCAGCCTTAAAGAAGGGCCTGTCTTGCCTCAGTTGGCTGTGGTCTGGTGGGGCAATGGACGCACAGACAGATAAGCACCGCCCAGTGCCATGAGTGTGACCATCGGGGCACGTGCAAGGCAGCAGGGTGAGCGTTAATGGGGGACTATTATCTAGGCAAGACCGCTTGACCGAGGTAGCATCCGAGTTGGGCTTTGAAGGATGAACCTGAGGGCCGTCTGTCCTCCACGAGGGCCCCATCCTCCGGGAGACTACAAGCCGACTGGGATGGCGAGGGGGCTCTGGTGGGCTTCTGTCCTGAGCCAGGCGACAGGGGTCAGGGTCTCCCGGGGCCCCAGGATCAGCCTGGTTGCAGGGTGAGCCACTCAAAGAACATTTATGGAGCGCCACTTGTGAATAAACCTTACCCAGCGGTTAGGATTTCAGGAGGCAAAGAGGAAAGAAAGGCGTTCCAGGGAGAGCCAACGGCACAAGCAAAGGTGTGGCTTCTGGAAAGCGAGGGCCTATTCAACACGTAGCATCTTACTTTGTGCGGCTGGAGCAGGGGGGGCGCGAAGGGAGCAGTTGAAGGCGCAGCTGGAAAGATTGGCTGGTGATGGAGCTGGAAGGGCTCTTAGGGAGAAGTTTGGGTCTTAATCCGGGGCGACCAGAAAATGCTAATGGATTCTGTGCGAGAGCAAGTCCCTCAAGAGCCTAAGTCTGGGCCGGGACCTTAAGAGAACCCAGAAGCCTCCGGGGGAACCAGGAAAGGGCCCCCCCTAGACAGCGGTGTGCTTAACAGCCAGCTTTGTTGCGGGACAGGGTGGCCATGCAGGGTCGTCGTGGGCTGGAGTGAGGGTGCAGGGGGACGTGTGGGTGGGAGAGCACTGCGCTGGGAAGGCCTCGGGAGCCTGTGTGGTGAGGGGACCGGGGACGGAGCGCGGGACAGGGAGAGCCACATGGGTGGCCCCGGACTACAGACCACCAGCGCCTCTGGGCCTTGAGACATGTCGGTTCCTCCTCCTGGTGCCTCCCTCTCCCTCCCTGTCTCTTGGAAAACTCCTACTCGTCCATCAGGCCTCAGCTCCAGCGCCCCTTTTCCAGGAAGCAGGGATTAAGAGCACGGGAACCTGTGTGGCCCTGGGTAATCTGCTCAGTCTTTCTCAACCTCATCTGTAAAATGGGAACAACGATACCTCGTAGCTTGTTGGGTGGTGCCACGAGATGCACTTGGCACATACCCCCCGCTTCTGAGAATCGTGGTGTTGCCATCCCTCCTTAGTTACGCCCCCTTCCCTCCTTCCCCCATGTCCCTCCCAGGGAAGCCTGGCCTCTGAGTCCCCACCATGCCCTGTGGGGACCCCGTCGATCAGGTGGTAATCATGGCCGTGTCCCTTCCACCGGATAGGGAACCCCTGAAGGTGGGGGGTTGGGTCTGATTTGCCTGCGGGGCTCCCAAGCGCAGCCCGGACCCAGCCCGGCACCGGCCTCACACTATGTGTTAGGTGAGGGACTGACCCTGGCTGGGTCCCTGGCCTCGGCCCCGACACCGACCAGCTTGGTGTCCTGGCCAAGTGGCCACGCCCCCCCTCCCCACTGAGCCTGGGTTTCCTCATGTGTGAACTGGATGACCTCTGGGGTTACTTCTTCCCCCAAAAGCTGAGCCCATGTCCCAAGCCCAAGTCACCATCCTGCCCCCCCACCAGCCCCCCCTCTCCCCCCCCCCCAACTGCCCTGCTCCATCAATGGCCCCACTGTTCTCCAGTGACCCAGGCGTGAAACTTCGGAGTCATTTTTGACTCATCCGCCCTTTCATCCCCTCACGGCTAATCATCAGCCACGACAGTTTTTCCCTCAAAATGTTGCTCACATCCGTTGTCCCCTCTCTGGTAGCACGGTCCCCTGGGATGCTGTTGCCCACTTTCTAACCGGCCAGCCTCCCCTCCCCTCCCCTCCCATCCCAGCCGTCTTCCCAGCAGAGCTGTTATGTCCCCTCCAGGAAAGGCACACCTGTCACCTGGCAGGGGATTAGCAGGCCTTGAATCTGTCAGCGGGGGGAGGCCGGGTGGGTCCAGGAGAGGCAGGGGGAGGGGCCCTGAGTGGAGTCTGGGGGTCCGCTTCCCAGGTTGCACCTGCTCACACACCTGTTGGGCCCGGCGCTGAGTGTGGGCCGGGAACTCCGGAGGGGTTAGCCAGAGCCCTGGCGCCTACCGTGGGGTGTAGGAGGGGTGGTGGGGGCTGCTCCCTTGGCCCCTGAATCGGGAAGCTTCCCGGGGGAGAGACAGTTGGTCTGACTCTTGAAGACGGAGAAACTGTCCAGAATGGTGTTTCAGGCCCGGAAGCAGCCTGTCCGTGTAGGAGCTATAAGAGGGCTCCAGAAGGAGAGGTGTTTCGGGTGGCCGGTGCTGGGAGGGGTGAGGCTGCCCGAGGTGGGAGGCAGGAAGGCTGAGCAGGGCTGGGTGGGCCGCGGAGGGGTCCTTGCTGGTCAGAGGGAAGCAACCGCAGGGACCCCTTACTCCCATCTGTAATTCACGTCCCCTGAATAGACTCTTCCCCCTGGGAGGCAACTCCTCTCTGTGAAAATCAAAGGGACAGTCCGTGGCACTGCCCTCTACAGTTTACACGGTGCTGTCCTTCCCCAGTTCCTCGTCTTTCTTTATCAGCCCTGTGAGGTGGGACTTCTCAATCCCATTTTACAGATGAGGAAGCTGAGGCTCATAGAGAGGGAGGGACTTGCCCAGGGTGACCAGCTAGTCCTCGGTAGAGCGAGGCCTGGAATTTCCCTGGCCCCGGATGCCCGACCCTGGAGGTTGAAGGGAAGGAGGGAAGGGTTCGAGCCCCAGGGCCCACGTCCTCCCGGGGAGGGGCTGGCTCTGTGCGACCCACATCGGGGGACAGGCCCAGCTGCTGGCATCCTGGGACCCAGGCAAGCCCTGCCGGGCTGGCCTAGCCTCTGGGGTAGAGCCCCTCCCTGGGTGCACGGGGTGGGGGTCGGGCCCGAGGGAGCAGGAGGGACCGGGTGGCGGATTTGTGTTTCCACTCGATTTCCCCGGTTGTTTTTCCGAGAGCTGTGGCAGGATCCCGAGGGGCGGGGCGGAGGCGGGGAGACCTCAGGAAGGCGCCGTGGCCCCCGTTGCCTGCCCCCCATGTGACTCCTCTGACTGACGACAGCGCCACATGGAAGGGCCTCGAGGCTTCCGTCCTGCGCTGGCAGGACGAATGTGTGACGTGGGCCAGGGCACTGGGCCCACACTGGGTGACTTCCCGCGTGACCCGCACTGACTCCGGCGCACTTTCCATCGGGGGCTGACCCCTTTGGCTGTGGGGTGAGAGAGGCCCGTGACCGTCGCCTGACCCCCACTCCCAGCACAAGCCCCAGGGGCAGGCACCTAGGGCCAAACCCGGGCAGGGCGCGGGGGGTTGGGGGGTGAGCGCTGAACGCCGGGGCTCTGTGCGGTGACTCCCCGGCTCTCCCAGCCCCTCCGACCTCTCCAGATGCCCCTTCGCAGCTCGGTCTGTGGTCCACAGCCGGTTCCCCTTCCTCCTGCGGCCCCCCCGCCCCCAACACCATTTCGGGCCTGCTGCCTTGCCACAGGCCGTCCGTCTCTCGACTTCCCCAGGCCTGGCCACGCTGGGCTCGCTGTCCCCACTGGCTGCCTTTCCTGCCTTCCAGAACTGCCCGCACCCTGGTCCGCGAGCCCGAAGCCCGGCCTGGACCATACGGCTGTTTCCCTGAGGCTCACTTTCCTCCTCTGTAAAATGGGTATAATCATAGTTCCTTCCTCCTGGGACTGAATGAACTACTCCCAGGGGAGTGATTCTCTACCTGGCCTGGGGTGAGGGAGGGCTTCTCAGAGGGGCCGCAATGCGTGGTTCTAGACAGCGACTGGCCAGCAGAGACACGTGGTGGAGACCAGGAGCTTTAAGCCGAGGCTGGGAGGGGTGGAGGTGAGACTTGGGGTCCTGGCCTGGCCTGGGGGGCTATCTTGCCTCTCCAGCCTCTCACTTCCTGCTCTGCAACCTGGTTCCCTGCTCTGTGCCTTTAACTTGGGTGGTTCCTTCTGCGTACAAGCCCTGCCCATCCCTGGAAATACCAACTACAACTGGGAAGCCTTCCCTGCCGAGGCCATCTCCCTCTCTCTCTCTCTCTTTTGTCAGCCTGTCGTACCAACCATGGTGAGGGATTATCTTGTAAATGGTGCCCGGGGCCTGGAACCCAGCGGGAGCGCAGGAACCACCCATAGCAGCCTCCCATATGCCCGAACCTTCGCTAGGGTTCTAAGGGGCCAGAAGGTTCTAAGGGGCCAGAAGGGATGAGGCCAGGCAGTTGATGCAGAGGTCCCAGAGGCCAAGGGACCCACAGCAAGTTGGTGAGGGAGCAGACAGGGACACGGCACTCACTTGCACTTTCTCTCTCTGTCTCTCCCTCGCTCTCTCTCTGCCACCTGCACCCCCCCTGCCCCCAAGTGCCGAGATCCAGGCTGGGGCCTAGTAGGGGCATATTTCCTTTCTCTTCACCTGGAACTCCAAAGTCCGTCCTGCTTCTGTCCCTCTGGGCCATGCAGCCTTCCTTCCCCACCCGCTGGCCTGTCTGCTGTCCGAGGGTCCCTTGATATTGTCGCCAGTTTCAGAAGCCACCGTCCCGCTCCGGCCCACATCACCACTCCAGGCACTTGACTGGGGCTGAGCCAAAGTACCCACAGTTGTACTGGGAGCACACAGAGGGTGCAGGGAAAGCCCTGGCATTGGGGGTAGGGAGGCGCCGCCCCTCCCCAGGTGGCGACGGTGAGCCATCACTCACCTCTTCAAGCCCCAGTTTCTGCCCCCAGAAGAATGAACTACTGCTTAAAAAAAAAAAAAAAAGGTTTTTTTTTTTTAATCTTTATTTATTTTTGAGAGAGAGAGAGAGCAAGCAGGGGAGGGGGAGAGAGAGAGAGGGGACACAGAATCCAAAGCAGGCTCCAGGCTCTGAGCTGTCAGCACAGAGCCTGACGTGGGGCTCGAACTCACGGAAGCAACTTCATGACCTGAGCTGGAGTCAGATGCCCAACCGACTGAGCCACCCAGGCGCCCTGAACTGCCGCCTTTTTATGCACGCATCAAACCTGCAAGGTGTGTGTGGTCTTACATAAGATGAGGAAACTGAGGCTCTGGGAAGCCAGGGACCTGCCTGAGGTGGGAGGCGGGAGGTAGGCCACCAAGCCCCTGCTTTGCTGGGCCATTTGCAATATCACAGCACCGTGTGGGGCTCAGGGGGGCAATGTCCTGAGAGTTCTTGGTGAAGCTTTAAAAACTCCCCGAAGAAGAGGCTTTGTTCTTTTTTTTAAAAAAAATTTTTTTTTAACGTTGTATTTATTTTTGAGACAGTGAGAGACAGAGCATGAACAGGGGAGGGTCAGAGAGAGGGAGACACAGAATCTGAAAATAGGCTCCAGGCTCTGAGCTGTCAGCACAGAGCCCGATGCGGGGCTCGAACTCACGGGCCGAGAGATCATGACCTGAGCCGAAGTCGGCCGCTTAACCGACTGAGCCACCCAGGCGCCCCGAAGAGGCTTTGTTCTTAAACCAGGGTGTCCACGGCCAAGTTCACCCTCCCAATGGTTCCACTGCGGGGGCCTGGAACCCCACCATTATGAACCACCCCTGGGGGCAACCTTGTTCTCTTTAGGAACCTGCCTGTTCCCAGCCTTAACATATAGCAGGCTCTAGGTCAACACTAATTCAAAGAATGACTGGACCATACTTATGAGAGGGTGGGCAACGTGGGGGGGAGTAGCCACCAGGGATGGGAGCACATAGGGCTTGGGGGGCTGTGGCAAAAGCCCTGGCAGGTCTCTAACCCTCACCCTTGACCTTCTATAGTTTATTTCTTGCATGGCAGCCAGAATGTCCTTGTCCAAATGGAACTCAGACCACACCCCCGCCCCTGCCCCAAGTTCCTGTGGGACCCTCACGCCTAGGCTCCTCTATATTCCTCCGTGATCTGACCCCCTTTCCCTCATCTCCCCTGGTCCCTCTGCTCCCCTCACTCTGGCCTCCTCTCGGCTCCTAGAATCCCCAGCACGTTCCCTCTCAAGGCCTTCCCACGTGCTGCTCCCAATGCCTGGAACATTCCGCTCCCAGATACTCTTGCTCTCTACATTCAGATCTTTGTCAAATGGCACACACCCTTCCAGGGGCCTCCCCTGACCACCGTGTCTAATGTATGCCCTTCCTGTCCCTCCCTCCCCTGACCCGGCTTTGTTTGTCATCGTAGAGCCCATGGCCACCTGACAGTAGCTTGTATATTCACTTGTTTATCGTTGATCCTGACAAGAACATCCTCTCTGCGAGGGCAGGGGTGTCTGTTTTGTCCACTGCTGTAACCCCAGAGCTGGGACAGTGCTGGGTACATGGCTGGTGCCCAACTCATATTTGTAGGAGGAGGGAAGGAAGGGAGGGAGGAAGGGAGAGAGGGAGGAAGGAAGGAGGGAGGGAAGAGGGAGGGAGGAGGGAGGGAGGAGGGAGGGAGGAGGGAGGGAGGAGGGAGGGAGGGAAGGACCTCTTTCTTCTGCATATCCATGGAGTGCCTCCCATGTTGTGGCCCTCTGTTAGATGTTTTTAGAATGAGAGCATCAGCAGAGGGGACAGCAGCTCCCTTGAGCCCAGCTGACCCCAAGGTAGCAATGGTCATTTAGTAAATACATATTAAGTGCCCAGAGCAATATCTCTTCTTATGTGCGTTATTAACCGATGGAGTCTCTAGGAGCCTGAGAACCAGGGCTGGTGGGTGGAAAGTGGGGGAAGGGGAGAAAGCTGGGTAAGGATGAAAGAGATTTAATTACATTTTAGGAAAAATTTTCTAATAGGCAAAACTGTGCACCAATGGAAGGGACTTCCCGAGGAGGAAATATGCTCCCTGTCAGCAAAAGGAGGCAAGTGGAGGCTGGGTGGCTCTGGAACCCGAAGCAATCAGCCCTAGGACCCGAAGCCAGAAGATGTGAAGATTCAGGGGAGTCCTCCCCAGGGTTGGGGTGGGCCAGGCCCTGGAACTTGGAGTAGGCATGGGTCACCCGTCTGACCAGACCCAGGCAACAGAAGCCATGGCTCCAGTCCCTGGGTCCAAAGGCTTCTGGGACTTGGCCAAGCAGCCATATTGGGCCTCTGCACCTATGAACCACAGACGAGGCCTGGGAGACAGGAAATGGCCCTGCTCAGGGCCCAAAAGCCCCCTTAGCATACCCTCACTCCCTCCCCGCCTCCCACAGTGGCCTCAGGCCCCTGCGCCCCGCGCCCATGGGGTTAAATCTCTCCCTGTCTCTCTCTGCTCCAAGTTGTTTTCCAAGTGAAGCAGAGAATGGTTCTCTTGTTACCAACATGGCTTCTGGGCATTGGGTAATGCGCTCCCTCTTCTCCCTGCTCCGCTCCACAAAGGGACCTTTTGTTCCTCTCCCTGCCCCTCTCTCTGGCTCTTCCCCGGCCCCCCACCCACCCCAACTCCCTCCTCCCCGCCTCCCGCCCCACGCTGCACCCCTGGGCTGTGAGGAGTGACCATGGCCTGGCTGTGGTGCCCTCCCTCTCTCAAGGCGCCCAGGGAGGAGAAGGGGCCTTGTGGCCGCGGCGGCCATTTTGAGAGCGGCCATTCCAGGCGGTCCCGGGCTTCCGTGAGGCTTGCGGGGTTGGGGAGGCCACAGTGGGGTGGCTGGGGCTCAGCAGGAGGTCTTGTGGTGCACCTCCTGTCCTCCAGGGAGTGGGGGGAGGGACCCTCCCACCCACCACCCTGACCCGGGCCGCCTCCTTGCACTGAGACAAGACACCTTCCCATCCACCATCTCGCTTGACCCGCACAGCAGCCCAAGGGGCGGGAGTGACACCCCGTCTTCCACAGGTGGAGACTGAGGCTCAGCGGGGTAAGTGTCCTTCCCCACCAGGGGCTCAGTGAGCAGGTGCTGCAGCTAGACGGAGCTGCGTGCTCCTCCCCTGAAACCTCTCCAGGAAAGAGCCCTCAGAATGTGCCCTGACCCAAGGGACACGCCGAGCTGGATCTGGGCCACCAGAGGAAGCCTAAAACCAAATTTACTGGAGTTTTTTTGCAAACGGAACAGATTGTGCCCGAGATGGGAGTGTCAGGAAGCCAGTCAGATACTGAAGTGTCTGCTCTCAAGGGAAGACGGTCTCTGTCCACTGTCCCCTCCCTTGCCTCCTCACAACAGGCCTGCAAGGCAGGCAGGGACAGGCTGACGACAACATTTTTCAGATGAGGAAACAGGCCCAGAGAGGATCCAGGGCCAGGACTCGGCGCTCACCCGGTTAGATTCCAGCTCTGGTTGTTGTCTCTTTCCGGGGCCGCTCCCCACCCCTCGAGAGGCCCAGGGACTCGGGGAGGGGACTTAGGTGGGTCCCAGCAGCCCCAGCCACCCCATCTGCAACCACAGGAGCCAGAGCCCTGAGGATGTTGTATTCAGGTGCCTCAAACATCCATCGATTCCCCCATCACACTCTGTTCCTGTGTCTACAGAGATGTGAAACAGAGCACCCGCGTGTGGCCGTGATGCATATTCCCCTGTGACCACTGAGCTGGGTCTGGGGCCTTCGGGCCACTGCGAGAAGTAAAATGGGTAGATTGGGGATGGGTGGATGGGCAGCTGGGGGGAACAGAGAGGGCACGAAGATTTATCCAGAGCTGAATACACCCCCCTGGGCCTGCCCTCAAGGAGCCACAGTACAGGAGGAGAGCTACATCCGTAGAGAGCCAGTGGGCTGTCAGAGAGGGGGCCTGGGAGCTCACCGCTGGCTGGGAGGTTGAGGCAGGAAGGCTTCTTGGAGCAGGGGACCAAGGACAGAGCCTGAAAAGACGAGGATAAGTTAACCAGGCAACGAAATTGAAACGGAAGGTAGGAGAGGAGCTGGCAGAGGGGGTGGGGCTGGGGCTGAGAAGAAGGTGAATGGTGTGCGATGGGGTAAAGAGGCCACCCGTGTGCCAGAGCAGAGTGGGGACGGGGAAGGTGGGAGAGGTGGGTAGGGGGAGGAACCACGTGGGCTGCCGAGGGTAAGTCAGCGGGGGGCTCCTGCTGTGGATGCCCCGATAAGGTACACGGACGAGGTCTCGAGGGATAGTGGGGTGGTCGCTGAAGGATTTTAAAGGGGTCAGGGCTGGGTCTGTGCCAGTCTGGTTTATTACTGTTTTCCCAGCGCCCGGCTCAGTGCCCGGCATACAGCAGGCGCTCAATAAATGTTTTGGATCAATGCATGAATGCCGCCGGTATACCCTGAGGTAGTGGTTAACTCCAGTCGCGGGGTCTCGGGCCTCAGCTCCCTCGTTTATAAAACGAGGGTAACAGCCCCTGTCTCTGGGGGTGCCGAAATGGTTGAGGGATGGAGCTCGTGGCAGGACTTTGCTCAGTGTCCTGCATGGGGTCACGCTCCATGACTGGGGCCTTTACGACACGTGTGCAGACGTGCTGTGGGCAAGACAGGGGCAAGGACTGGGTTAGAAGCGGCCGAGTTGTCCAGGTGCGAGAGGATGAGCCAATGGCCACGTCCACCAAGGGCTTACGCTGTCCATACATTCTCTCATAATCCCAAAAACAAGCTAATGGAGAAGGCATTATGGTCACCCCTGTCTTGTTGTCCAGGACACTGAGGTGCAGCGAGGCGACGTGATCCGCCCGAGACCCTGAGGCTGGCGAGCCGTGGACGGAGGCCAGACGCCAGCGCCCAGCCTGTGACCACTGAGCTGGTGACGGAGACTGGTTAGGTGGGAGGTCACTCCATTTCCCGAGCGAGGGACACAGCGGGACGGGCTGGCTCAGGGAGGGAGGACGCGCTGAGTCTGGGGGCAGATGCCCGGGGAGGTCTGGGCTGGGGGTCTGGACGAGGGTGAAGGGAGCTCCTGGGGCAGGTGGGAGGCATGGGGGGGGGGGGAGCGGAGGAGCCCCAGCGCCCGGAAGTGGTGGCACATAAGAGCAGTGACAGCAGACGTTCTATAGCGTGTGCTCGGTGCCAGACGTTCTCCTAAGCCCTCGTATCACCTTATTTAAATCCTCCCAGTGAACCCTGTGAGGGGCACCCTTACCACCCTCGCCTCACGCCCCAGCCGAGAGTGAGACGTCCTAACTGCCCTGGGGCCCAGGGCTGTGACGGACCAGGGCCCGGGGCCCGGGGTGGGGACGCGTGGAGAGGCTCCGAGGGCAGCCCGGGTACGAGCCGACGTGGGGGCATCTGAAGAAGAGAGGAGGAGGGTGCGTGGCCTGCCTCATTGCCCCTTCCGTGTGTGGTTCGGTCGGCTCCCCTCCCCCACACCTCTGCCACCCACGGGCCCCCGGCCTTGTCACTGTGACGGGGCTCTCTCTTGCGGGCAGTGGGAGCCAAGGAAGATGCAAGGGCTGGGAGAGAGGCTGCCGAGGCCTGGAGAGCAGTCAGGGACGATGAGCATGGCTCTGACTGACTGGAGAGGCGTAGACGGGCTGGACAGACGGCACGGTGGGGGGCAGCAGCATGGCTGGGGACACTGGTGGCTGTTGGGTGTGGCTTGACAGGTGGGGTGTCAGGTAGGGGCAGATGTTGAGGTCGGTCGGCGGTGGGCAGGTGGAGTTGGAGGTCCCGAGGGCCCCCCAGGTGGAGACAGTTGGTTTCGTGGGTCTGGACCCTGGGGTCTGGCGGGGGGGGGGCGGTCAGAGGAGCCGATTCCGTCATGAAGCCCTGGGGAGAGTGGGCACCCAGCTGGGAGCGGGCGGAGGGGGTCAGAGAAGGAGACACACTGTCACAGAGGGCGGGTGGCCAGCGAGGTAACCCAGACAGACAGGACAGGGAGGGAGTTGGGGGAGGGGGTCCCGTGCCACGGAGCCTTCGCCAGAGCAGGATCGGGGACTGGGGGAAGAACGGAGGAGCATACAGCCAGGGAAGAAGTGTAGACAGCAGGTGTAGACAGGGCTTCAGGGAAGCCGAACGCAAGGGGAGATAGAGGGCAGTAGCTGAAGGGGACCCGAGGGATGGTGGGTCGTTCTTAGAAGAGATGACGAGGGTGTGGCACCGAGGTGGGCTAAGTGGGGGGAGGGGCTCCTGGAGTGGGGGTGGGGCAGTCCTGAGCTGGATGGAGCGGGGGAACCCTGGCTTGAGGGAGGGAAGGGCATGAGATGGGGTCTATAAAGTCATTTGCAGGCTGAAGGAAGGGAGGTCAAGGGGCCTCTCTTCTCGGCGATGGAGGAGGGGGGCTGGGGAGGCAAGAGGGTCCTGAGGTTTGTGTCTCCACAGAAAGCCCTGGAAGAAGGAAGCCTAGGGGATCAGAGAGGGTGGGTGGAGCCGGAAGAGGACCCAGCACAGGCAGCCTCTTGCCTGAGGGGGACCGGGGTCCAAAATGGCAATGTCCCTTTTCCTCTGGGTGTTCTGAGCGCTGGCCAGGTGCTCGTGTCCCAAGGAGCTGCGGGTCTGTCCTCCAGGGGCTCAGCTGCAGTTTCTCCGGACGTGTTCCTGCCCTGGTCCTGGGCAGCCTGTCACCAGGGCAGGGGGCAGAGCGGCTCCCAGATGCTTCCCACGGCCATCAGCCCCCTTCCCCCAGGCGCGGGCTGCACCTCCCTCCTCCCCCACTGGCTGCCAGGCCCCAGTTGGCCACACAGTCGGGCCTGGGTGCTTACATGACCCCCCACGTTTCCGAGCTCCCCTCGCCCCCTCCCTGGAGGGCGCAGAGTGGACCAGACTCCCAGGGCAGGCCTCGCTCTGGCCCCCCTCCCCCCACCCATCGGCTCTTCTCCCGAGGGAGCCCCGCACCCAGGGTCTAGGTCTCCCCCGCCCCCGCAATCTGACACACTTTCAACACCTCGGCGCTCTGATTTCTGAGCCCAGCCAGGACAGGATAAGAGGAAGGTCGTCAGAAAGGGTGTGGACGGAGGGACCGCGCGCAGGCAGGCAGAAACTGTTGCTTAAACTTAAACATTCGCTAAGAGGGTCGATCTGATGTTATCACAAAAGAAACAAACAAAACACAGAGTTGCTGAGTTGGCCTCGTAGATAACAGCATCTGCCACCTAATTTCAAGGGAGGACACGTAGGAGCAAACCAGGTATGAATCAGTAGTTACGCGCAAAGAGGTCTGTTGCCTTGTGTAGAATATGACCGACTGGCCACCACCTTGATGCTCAGCAGTAGGGGAGGGTCACGGTCCGGGGACAGAGCGTGACGCAGCCATTGAAAGTGATGTTTACGACGAATTTTTAACGACAGAGGAAATGTCTTCCGTGTAATCTTAAGTGAAAACCAAGATGTAGGGGCGCCTGGGTGGCTCCATCGGTTGAGCGTCCGATTTCGGCCCAGGTCGTGATCTCGTGGTTTGTGGGTTCGAGGCCCGCATCGGGCTCTGTGCTGACAGCTCGGAGCCTGGAGCCTGCTTCGGATTCTGGGTCTCCCTCTCTCTCTGCCCCTCCCCTGCTCGTGCTCTGTCTCTCTCTGTCTCAAAATAATAAAATTGGTTAAAAAAAATAAAGTTATTTGAAATGAAGGCATGGTGTGTATCCTGTCTTTAAGAAGGAGTCCCATTTCTCTGGAAGATCTATTTATGTGAATATATGAGATCTTGGAGTGTATTTATACATTTTTCAGCTTGAGGTAAGGAGCTTGGGTCAGTTAAGAATGCGTTTTGACTGCAAATAACAGAAAATCCAGTGACATGGGCGGGGTGGGGGGGAAGGTTGTATTTTTCCCCTGTACCAAGAAGTCCCCCTTCACATCCGGGGCTGCTGTGGCTCCGAGAGGCTGTTGTTAAGACCTGTTTTCACCCTGAAACCATCTCTTCCAAGCTTCTGTCCCCCACACCCTATGGCAGTTCTGGGACTGAGACCAGCCGCTGCACACGGCACTCACTGGCGGTATGTCTGCGTTCATCATCCGGCTGTGTCTTCCAGGTTCCACTTGGGGGCTGGGACCAGGCGGCTCAGAGGGGGCCAGCTCGTGGGGGGCTGTTCATGAGGAAGTGACCTGCCCCAGTCACGCTGCTGCTCAGGGAGCCGGATGAATAAAGACTAAATGGATGGATGGGGGCACAGTTAGAACCCGGCTCTCAGCTCTTTTCCGCGCCCCAGCGACAAACCGCCAAGTCTCAACATCTAGCATGGCCTGTCAGTCCCTGGAAGCCCTGGCCCTGCCGACCCGCTTAGCCTCACGTCTCACCACTGAACTGCTGTGGCTCACACACCCACCACGCCGGGTTTACTCTGTGCCTTCGCATATGCTGTTCCCTCTGCCTGGGATGCCTTTCTTTGCTGCTGCTGCCGCCGCCACGCCCTTTGGTCTAACTTCTGTTCACCCTTTTAGAGTCAGCCCAGCATCATCTCTTTCTGGAAGCCTCCCTGACCTCCTGGCTGGGCTAGGGGTTCCTCTTCTGACACCCCAGCGTACTCTGTGCTTACCAAACTTACCACATTTCAACTTTGATGTTCATGTTCCGACCGCCCCCCCCCCCCGCCCCCAGCCGCTCCCTGCTGGCCTGTGAGCCCCTCAAGGGAGGACGTATCTGATTCACCTCAGCATCCAGCCCTGGCCTCAGAAGGGGCACGTTTGAGCAGGAAGTCAGGGGACCTGGATGTGTACCCCTGGTCCTGAGGACAGCCTGGACCAAGGTGTCCCCGGGTCCCATCCAAAATGTTGGGCCACATTGGGTCACTTCTGAGGATGTGGTCATTTACGAGAGGGGCGGGGCTGGCACGGGACCAGCTGTACTGGGTGCCCCAGACGTGGGGGGAGGGTCGTGGCCAGCGCCTTTGGTCAGCACCCCCACTACTTAGAGTGTCTGGTGGTGGGGAATAGGGGTGGGTGCGAAGCAGAGGGGTTAGAGACCTACGTTCTGGGGCCCCAGCACACCAGACCCCGCCAAAGAGGCTGGCCTGGCATTCCCCCACGGCAGGGGGGTGGCCCTCAGCGGTTATCAAAGGCCAGCAGGGATGCCTCCCTCAGATGATGGCTGGGAGGGGGAAGGGGTCTCCCTGGTGACACGCTGGGCCATCCGTCAGCCTTGAGCACAATGGGGTCATTAACCCCTGACCCTGGGCCCTTCTTAGCCACTTCCTCTGGAGGGCTCTCCCCACCAGAAGAAGAAGGGAGGGGGGGATTGCTCTTAAGCCTCCGTCTTCAATGAGAGGCCCAGGGGCCCCTTGGCTGGTCTCGGGAGTCGCAGCCTTGCAGATTCTTCCAAAGCTCAAGGTCCCGATTCTCTAGCTCCCATCCTCTGCAGCTGCTTCGGGGATCTGGTCGTGGCTCCCACCCTCGGTCAGCCGCAGGAGCAGTGTGTACGGGGCGGGACAGAGAGGGACCCTGAGAGCGACAGAAGAGACACAGGCCTCCTGAGAGAGACACTTGAGCTCAGAGACGGCTCTTTGCCATTTGCATACTATATTCAAAGGGACCTTCCAGACCAGTCCCACTTGCGAAAAAGTCAATGCAAGGACCCTAAATAAAACAGTAGCAGAACAAACCCAGCAATGAATCAAAAGGATACATACATCATGACTGATCGGGTTTACCCCAGAAATGCAAAGGTGGTTCAACATTCGAAAGATCTATTAATGGCTTCCATCACGTTAATAAATTAAGGGAGAGAAGTCATATGATCCTCTCGGCACTGGCGATACATTTCAACCTCTGCTTATGATAAACATGTTTTAGCCAACTGGGGATCGAAAGGAACTTCCTTCAGTTGATAAAGATTATTGACAAAACCCAGCACAGATACGGTTCTTTACGGGACAGTAGACAAAATTCCTTAAAATCCAGGGCAAGGCAATTTTGCCTGCATCCATGCGTCTATTTAATATTGTAACTGAGGTCCTAGATAGGGCAATAAGAGAGTAAAAAAAAAATAATAAAACAAAACAACAAGGTGTAAGGATTGGAAAGCATCATTTGCAGATGCTAGGATTGTCTACATAGAAAACCCCAAATAATCTACAGGCAAATTATTAGAACCACGAATGAAATGTAACAGATATATAGAATATTCCAATATCCAATCAATAGGAATATACTAAAAACCCACTGACTTGTACACTTTAAAATGATTACTTTTATGGGGCGCCTGCGTGGCTCAGTCGGTGAAGCGTCCGACTTCAGCTCAGGTCACACGATCTCACGGTCCATGGGTTCGAGCCCTGTGTTGGGCACTGTGCTGGCAGCTTGGAGCCTGGAGCCTGCTTTGCATTCTGCGTCTCCCTCTCTCTCTCTCTCTCCACCTCCCCTGCTCGCACTCTGTCTCTGTCTCTCAAAAAGGAATAAACATTAAGAAAAAAAATAATAAAATAAAATGATTACTTTCATATTGTGTAAATTAGATCTCAATAAAGAGTAGTCACGTTTATAAGCACGAGAGCCAAGTGTAATTCTTAAAAATCCTCCATTTGCAATGATAACAAAACTTAAGTCTGACAAAATACCTACAGAGAAAAGCACAAAACGTTACTCAGGTACAGCCCGCCTGGAAAATACTTTGGCAGTTTCTGAAAAAGCGAAACACACCCTTAGCGTTTGACCCAGAGACCGCACATCTAGGTCCTTGTTGTAGAGAAAGAAAACTAATATCCACGTGAAAATACCTACACAATTACGCGCGGTGGCTTTATTTGTAATAGTCAAAAATAAGAAACAGGGGCTCCTGGCTGGCTCGGTCTGTAGAGCAGGTGACTCTTGATCTTGGGGTGGCAAGTTCGAGCCCCATGTTGGGCATAGAACTCACTAAAAAAAAAAAAAAAAAAAAAAATCTAAATGTATCTACATGCCCTTCAGGGAGTGAATGGTTGAAAAAATCAGTGCATCCAGACCGTGGAATATCACTTGCCAATAGAAAAGGAACTAACGATTGACAGACGCAACTACCTGGATGGACTCGAGGGAATTATGGGAAATGAAAGAAGCCTATCTTGAAAGATTTCGTGCCGTGTGGTTCACGAATGTGACACGTTCTCAACATGACGAAAGGAGAGAGAGGGAGAATGGGAGAATCGATTAGTGGTTGGAGGGGTTGGGGAGGAGGGAGGGAAGGGAGACGGTAGCTGGTGGGACAGCTCTGTGTCTGGCTCCTGGTGGTGATTACACGAGTCCACACAAGGGCGGAAACTGCATGGAACCCCACACGCACGCACGCACGCACTCGGGTGCGCACGCCCACGGATGCACGTAAAACGAATGGAAGCTGAACCAGGTCTGTGGGTGGGGCCAATGTCAGTTTCCCAGTTTGGATAAAGTGAGATGTCACCACTAGGGGAAGCCGGGTGACGGTACCCAGGAACTCCCTATAGTGTTTTTGCAACTTCCTGTCAATCTAGAACTATTTGAAAACAAAAAGTAAGACCAAAAAAAAAAAAAGAAAAAAAATCAGAAACACTATTAGAAGACTTTAAAGGAGACCCTAGAGATTTGCTTGAAAGTAAGGAATGCTGGGAAGGGAGAAGGGGCAGGAAGGGACAGGGTTATGGCTGAACAGAGAGCGGTCACGAAGGGTAAGGGGTAGAAAGTTCTCTGTTACCCTCCTCTCTGTCTTTTTGTACACTTGACATTTTTCTTAATAAAAAGTAAAAGAGGGACGTCTGGGTGGCTCAGTTAAGCGTCCGACTTCAGCTCACGTCATGATCTCACGGTTTGTGAGTTCGAGGCCCGCGTCGGGCTCTGTGCTGACCGCTCGGAGCCTGGAGCCTGCTTCAGATTCTGTGTCTCCCTCTCTCTCTGCCCCTCCCCCGCTCGCGCTCTGTCTCTCTGTCTCTCAAAAACAAATAAACGTTAAAAAAAAATTTTTTTTTTCAGTAAAAGAAAGAACTCTAAGCAAATTCAGAGAGATAGCCATTAACCTGCACAGGGAGACTGAATATCACAGATTTCTTCCCAAATCAATGTCCAGATTCAATTCAGTCCTGATCAAACCCCCACAGGGTTTCGGTGGAGCTTGTCAAGCAGATTCTAAAAGCACCAAGAGTAGCTGAGACACTCTCACGGAAGAAGGAGGTAGGGCGCTTACCCTGCAAACATCAAGGCTTATTATAAAGCTATAGTGATCAGGCCAGCTGGAACAGAGCTGGACCGCTCGGCGGATGGGGCAAGACAGAGACTGACACGCAGGCGGGGCCGTGGCAGATCAGAGGGGAAGGGGGAGCAGACACGTTCACATCGGTGTCACATGTCACCCTCACAGCGTTCCTGTGGGGCTGGATCTCTCCTAAGCATCCCAAGGTCCCATTGCACACTCGGCGGAGGCTCGGAGGAGGCCAGTGGTGCCCGAGGTCTTCTGGCTCTGGTCCTAGGCTCTTTCCAAAGTGGGGGTCCTCCCAGGGGTCCCTGCCCTGTGTCTGAACCATGGGCCCTCCCCTCCCGAACCTACTGATTCATAATCTCCGGGGATGTCCCCGCATCCACACGACTGCTAACTTCCCACTTGAGCCCGAGACCTCATGAACTAGAGAAAGGGAAAGGCAACGATGGGTGGGCGTGGCGGGCGAAGCAAGAGCGCGCACAGCCAGTCACACTGAGGCCCGCGGGGCCTCGCTGCCAGGGGTGGGGAACAATCAGGCACTGTCCCTCTCCTTCCACCCCCTTAGGCTTTCATCACTGACCTAACTCTGGGGGCAGAGCACTAGCAGTGTGTGTGTGGGGGGGGGGGAGGTCAGGGGTCAGCCCACTGCATGCCAAGCCGAGCCAGGAATAGAGCCGGTTTGGGGACGGCTGGGGGGGACTCAGGGCCCCACGGGAGCCCACAGCCCACTCCCGGAGGACGCCACTGAGAAGAGAGGAGGGCAGGGAGGTCCACGGCTCCATCCAAGCCGCTAAGGGGCTTCTGGAAGGATGCAAATGCCTCTGAGCAATGCTAATTCTCCTCCTCGGCCACTAGCGGGAGGGACGTTCCTGTCCCCAGGAGGATCTGGCGATCTGGCCTCCACAGACCCATCGCCCCCAGGCTGACCCACTGGGCGAGTGGCCCCCTTCTGCCTTGCATCGTAGCTTCCGGTCTGTGGGTCTGCCGTGCAGTTCCTGGGCCCTGCTCCCCCACTTTGCTCAGATTAGGGGAGGGGAGATTCCCCCCACCCCCACCGACCTGCTGCAGTAGCCAGTGGGGTCCAGCCACCTACAGATCTGACTGTTCTGCTCTTCTGCTAGGCACCTGCGACTGCCCAGGCAGATGGAGTCTGGGGCCCTGATTCTGAGGGTTTTGAGTCCTCCGCCGTCTCTGGCCACTCCCCAGCCTCCGAGCGGCGGTCTCGATGATACAGTCATTCATTCATTCAATAGATGTGCATTAAATGTTATACGTGCTGGGCACTGTGCTAAGTGTTGGCGAAAGGCGTGACCAGGACAGGCCAGGCTCCTGCCAGCGGGCAACTTGTGGTCCTGGGGAATGAGTGGGTGTTCAGAGAGACCAGCCGAGGGCTGCGCTTGAGCTGGCGAGCCGGGAGGGCTTGCCTGAGGTCGTAACCTGTGAGTAGAGACACGGATGAAGTGAGGCGGTGAGTGTACCCGGGGAAGAATGCTCCAGACAGAGGGAGCTGTAAGGGCAAAGGCCCTGAGGTGGAAACATTCCAACACGTTCCAGGAACAGCAAAAGGCGCTGGAACAGAATGCGGATGGAGAGGAAAGCTGGGCCATGTGCCAGAGAAGCAGGCAGGCCCAGATCGGGGAGAAGACCGCGTGTGTTGGAAAGATGGCGGAGGGGTTCGAGCAGGGGATTGTCATGGTCTGACTTAGAACCAACACTCAAGTTCTCATGGTACCCATTTACCCACGGAGACCAGGGCTCAGAGAGGTCAAGTGAGGTTTCCAGGGTCACATGGCCACCACTGAGCCAATGGTCTGTCCAGCCCCCCTCACCAGCTCCCTACAAATCTACAATCACGCCCCTTCCCACTGGGCTCCCCTTTTGACTCGGGGCCTCGCTCGACGCCCCGAAGTCGGAGGTGTTACCCTCCTTGGGCAGCTGAGGAGGCTGAGTTCGGAGAGGCCAGGTCACCCGTCCACACCCGCACAGCCCGATCACAGAGCCGCTCCGGGTCAGACGCATCAGGCTTCAAACCCCGGCCTTACCCGCGATGACCTGAGAGGTGTCTAACCCTTCAGAGCCTCGTCCGGGAAACAGGGGTGCCAATAACATTGGCTCTGACCCCCGCTGACCTCACTGACCGATTCCTGTGCTCCGCCCTACCCCTTCCAGCCACGCTGGCCTTTCTGTTCCTCGAAGATGTCCGCTCACATCCGCCACAGGAACATCCTGCCCCTCGGCTCCCTCTCGGGCGTCTCCGGCCACCTCCGAGGACTGTAGTGACCTTACCTGGGCTAACGTACGGGGACTGTTTGGCACAGGGCCCGATGCAAAGGCCCAATGAGTGTCAGCTGCCAGGACTACTGTTATTATGTTCGATTCCCCAACCCACGCTCCAAATCTCTGTGCTGCTGCTCAACTGAACCAAAGTTCATCCCCTCACCCCCAGTTTCTTGGCCTCCACCGGGGTCTTTGAAGCCAGCGGTCGGTGAGGCGTCAGGCCTTGTGCTGGGGCCACAGCGGCGCTGAGGGGCGGGCACCTTGGTCACAGCCCGGCGTATGACCCTTCTCACTCAGGGTCCACAGGGTACAGGACTCCTGGTCTCCCCAGCCAGACCAGAGCCCGGCGGCGGGTGGTGGCAGCGACTGGATGGGAGAGGTGGGGACTCCCGCTAGGGCCCTGGCGCCCCAGGAGGTGTTTTTTTCCCCATGGCCACTGGGTGGCAGCACTTGTCCAGGAATATGGGGGCAAGAGAGGCGCTTTTCCTAAGCGTTGGGAACACAGGGCGGGAATCTTGGAGGGGACCCGGGCCCAGAGAGGAGTTGGGACTTTCCCAGGGTCACACAGCATTCAGGGGCAGGGCCTGGCCAGGTGAGGGGTCACCCGCCTGCCTGGAGGAAGCAGAGGGAAGGAAAAGGAGGAGGAGGAAGCTGGGAGAGTGAGGGCCAGCCCGCACAGACACTGTACATCCTGAGCCTGTGACCCGGTGGTCCTCCAACTGCAGTAGGCTTCGAAGGGATGGGCGGAGCTTTGCCGAAGCGTAGCCTCCAAGACCCGCCCTCCCTCGGAGACTCTGATTGAATAGGTCTGAGACCGGGGCCCCGGAATCGGCATGTAAGGCCCTTCCCGGATGAGGCCGGAGCATCCTAAGGCCCTTTAGTGTGCCCTTGGCTCTGCCCGCTGAGGCAATTGGGCAAAATCATTGCAATGAGGCGCAATAAAAACCCCTGACATCTGAGTCACTTGCGAGGTACTTGCACACCGGCTTCTCCTTCTATTTATTTAGTTTTTTAATAATTCTTTTAAGCTTATTGATTTTGAGAGAGAGGGAATGAGTGGGGGAGGGGCAGAGAGAAGGGTACAGAGGATCCAAAGTGGGTTCTGTGCCGACAGCAGAGAGCCTGACCTCAGGGCTCCAACTCAGGAACCAGAGCCGAAATGGACTGAGCCACCCACGCACGCCCCCCCCCCCCCCCCCTACAAACAGCAGGGCTGAGCTCAGATCGGAGCTGGGACCGTCCTCGGGTGGGAGTCGGCAGTCTAATGATCAAACCTCTGGGTTTGGAGGTTGCTCCGAACGTGCTCGTTGTTGCTAAAGACCAAAATTCCAAACTTCAGGACCTACAACTTGCTGTGATGATCCCAGCCCCGTGGAGGAAGCTCAGGGCCACTGCCACTGTTCAGGTTCAGGTTCAGGTTCAGGCCCTCGTCATCGCTTCTCTCCACCTATCCGCATCCTCTCCTCCAGGGCCCAGAAAATGCCCCATCTCAGAAAAAGTCACAGCCATTTCTAGGGCACTTCATCCGCAGCCGGGTACCATGCCCGGCTCTGTGGGAGATGCGGGCACCCCCCCCCCCCCTTAACTGCACTTTGTAGATACCCGCGTCTCTTACAAATCGAAGGTCAATGGCAGTTGAGTCTGTCGGCGCCATTTTTCCAACAGCATTGGCTGACTTCGTGTCTCTGGGTCACGTGTTGGCATTTCTCACAATATTTCAGAATTTTTGATTCTTATTATATTTTTTGCAGCGATCTGTGATGAAGGATGATGTCTCAGTGAAAGCTCGGATAATGGTCAGCATTTTTTTTTTTAGCAATAACGTATGTTTTAATTACGGTATTTACTTTGCTTTTTCAGATGTATGCTATTGCACTTACTAGACTACACTGCCGTGTAAACATAACTTTCTTTTTAAGGTATCTATTTTTTGTTTTGTTTTTTATTTTATATTTGAGAGGGAGAAACAGAGAGACGGAACACGAGCAGGGGAGAGGCAGAGAGATGGAGACAGAATCGGAAGCAGACTCCAGGCTCTGAGCTGTCAGCCCAGAGCCTGACGCTCGAACCCACCCACCCACCGTGGGGCTCAAACCCACCCACCGTGAGATCGTGACCTGAGCCGAAGTCGGACGCTTCACTGACTGAGCCACGCAGGTGCCCCCCATAACTTGAAACATTTTTTAAATTTAATTTATTTTTTAAATTTACATCCAAGTTAGTTAGCATCTAGTGCAACAATGATTTCAGGAGTAGATTCCTTAATGCCTTCAGGAGTAGATTCCTTAATGCCCCTTAATGCCCAGTTAGCCCATTCCCCCCTCCCACAACCCTTCCAGGGACCCTCTGTTTGTTTTCCATATTTAAGAGTCTTATGTTTTGTCCCCCTCCCTGTTTTTATGTTATTTTTGCTTCCCTTCCCTTATGTTCATCTGTTTTGCCTCTTAAAGTCCTCATAGGAGTGAAGTCATATAAACATAACTTTTATAGGCACTAGGAAATCAGAAAGTTCATTTGACTTGCCTTATTGCTGTATTTGCTTTGTTGTGGTCCAGAATTGAGCCAGCAATATCTCTGAGTTATGCCTGTGCAGAGGACAAGATCTGCCCCCAGGGGCTTTCCGTCTGGTTGGGAAGACAAGAGGTGCTTACTTTGGTGATGGAACAAGTTACTTGAACTTTTTTTTCCCTTCAAATTCATGGTCCCAACCTTACTCCCTTACTGGAACAGGTTTCCCTGCTGCGTGGGCTGACCCAGGAGACCCCCCTCACGGATAAAGTGGTTCATGGTATTTTCACACTACTAGGCATTACAGAGCAATCCGATTTTCTTTTTCTTGTTTGTCACGGTAATACCACCCATCGATGGATTCCAAGCATCCTCTGGAAGGTGGGAATGCCAAGGATTATAAAGTTGGTACAGAAAAGGAAATCAGGGAGAGGCAGTTTGCAATTTATCAAGATATGAGCCCTTAAGCCCCAATTTTAAAGGAGGAAAAACTTCCTCAGACAAAGCACCAGCACGATCTGAAGCCAGCTCAGTGCTGAGAGTAGAGAGCCCAGAGTGGGGCTCAAACTCACAAACTGAGAGATCAAGAACTGACCCAAAGTCAGACGCTTAACCCACTGAGCCACCCAGGTGCTCCTGAAGGCTGTTGCTTTTTAAAAAAAAATTGGGGGGCACCTGGGTGGCTCAGTGGGTTAAGCGTCTGACTTCGGCTCAGGTCATGATCTCGCAGTTTGTGAGTTGGAGCCCCGCGTCGGGCTCCGTGCTGACAGCTCAGAGCCTGGAGCCTGCTTCCGATTCTGTGTCTCCCTCTCCCTCTGCCCCTCCCCTGCTCACGCTCTGACTCCCTCTGTCTTCCAATAATAAATAAACGCTAAAAAAATTTAAAAAAATTTTTTAATGTTTTATTTATTTTTGAGAGAGACGCAGTGGGGGAGGGGCAGAGAGAGAGGGAGTCACAGAATCTGAAGCAGGCTCCAGGCTCTGAACTGTCGGCACGGAGCCTGATACAGGGCTCGAACTCACAAACAGGGAGATCGGGACTGAAGTCAGACACTTAACTGACTGAGCCACCCAGGCGCCCCATGGGGCTGCTGCTGCTTTTTAAAATTAAATCCTGGCCTGAACAGGGCTTGGAAGTTCCGGCCCTAGATCTGCCACCGACCATCTGTGAGGCCGAGGGAAGCTGCTTCTCTGAGCCTCAGTTTCCTTACTTGCACAGTTGTGGCTGACAATCCTTGTCCTCTTCTCACAGGGTCGTGCTGAACTTGGAAATCCCGTGAGTAACCTGAACTGCAGAGCAGTGGGAACACGGGGAGGTCGCCCCGTGTGCCATTCTGCACATTTGCTGAGGCTCAGATTATCTTCCTAAGGAGGGGGTGGTGTGGGGATCCCATCGGATGGTGGGGTATTCGGATAATCATCCTTCTGTGCGGCTCTCCTTCCTCCGCTGCCCCTGGGAGGAAGCTGTGACCCTCCGTGGGGCCCCAGCGGGGCTGCTCCCCAGGACTAAAGAGGGAGGTGAAGTGTGAGGAGCCTTTCTCCAAATACCGCAGAAGCATGTGCCTCAATGCTCTTAGTTTGCATATGGGGAAAGGGGGCACACAAAAGCAAAGGAAGGTAACTTGTCCAATCTGTGGTCAATAACTGAGCCACTGAATACAAGTGTGCAAGCCTTAAAAGGGCGCTGAACCCGGTGGCAGGAATCTCAGGGTCAAGATCTAGATCTTAATACCACCTGGGGGGGTGGCTCCGGACCAAAAATCCCTTGCCTTCCCTGGCATTGAGTTTCCTGGTCGCAGAACTGGGATTAGGCTCCAGGGGCCCTAAAAGCTCGGAGACTGTCATTCTAGCACAGGAGAAACAAACAGCACCCTAAGACGGGGTGCTGAAAATCTGAGAGGGTTTGTATTCCACTGAACTTCGCCGGAAGCCTCCGCGCCCAAGGATGCTTCCGTTGCCAGGCAACCGCCCGGCCGGCGTGGTCCCCCGCGTCCCGCTGAGGAAGCCGGGAAGAACCCTACCCTTATCAAGATGGCGGCGGCCACGGGGCGGGGTCGGGCGCTGTCGGCCCGTCCAGACCTTTCCTCTGTTTCCGCTGTTTCATGCTAAGGGCGAGCTTCCGCCAATACTTGTTCTCTTTTCTGGTTCTCGGAGCCCAGGGAGCCCGGGAGGAAGGCTTGTCTGCAGGGATCGGGGCAGATACCCGGGTGGTGGAGAAGGCGGGACTTCCGCGTCTCGCCGGAAGTGACGCGACAGTCGCGGCCGCAGACAGGTGGAACGGCAGGTGGGTTCAGGTGCCAGCCTGGCCTGGACCCGGCGGAGGGACTGACGCTTCCGGTGAGAGACCGCGGTAGTTCCCAAGGGCCTGGAGACCCGTGGGGCGGCCTCTGGGGTCTGAGTCCACCGCCCTGGCCTGGACTTCCCCCCTGTACCTAGTAAGAACCCTTTACCTTCCCGCCCCCAAACCCCGGGGACTCCCCCCACCGGCCAGAGGGAAGGGGGAGGGTCCGGCTCTCCCGGATCGCCGCGGTGGAGGTTGACATCTGGGCACTGCGGGTCCCTAAACCCTACGCTCTTTTCTCTCCCTGATCCAGTTCCCCATTCCTCTGCCGAGCTGGGCACTTAGCCAGCCCCCCTCAACTCTCGGAACCATGTTTGCAGACTTGGATTATGACATCGAGGAGGACAAACTGTGAGTATTTTGTTCCCTTCAAGTCCCAGGGATGCACGAGCCCCAAGGGCCTCCAGATCCCCAGACTTCCCAGGTCCAGAGACCCTTGCCTCTCAGCCGGGGGTGGGGGTGGGGGGGATTGGGTCTTGTCCTGTAGCAGAAATGGACCCTGCCCTAACAGGAGCTCACCCTCTGTAGGGGGCTGTGGTCACATTAGCAGATGATATTCCAGGGCCACATGGGCACTAATGGAGAATGGCCTGGTGACAAGGAGAGATCAGATGGGCCAGGGCTTTTGCTGGGATGTTCAGGGAAGACTTCGAAAAGAGGTGGCCACTGAGCCAGGTTTTGAAGGTGAACAGGAATCTTGTAAACGTAGCTTGCTCCCCGGCACAGATGATGAGTGGGACAGATTTTTAAAAATTGTTCGCCTCCTTACCAAAATGTATTCCCCATCACTCCGCTGCCCGTGTCCTTAGTGCTTCGTACGGTGTTCTACGTCAATAGGTTGTTAGCCAACGTTTGCTGAACGAGGAAGTGAGCGAAGGCAAATATTTTTCCACAACACATAAATAAGTGCTGACCTCGTAGTGAAAGCTGAGAGGTAACTGAGCAGAGCGATTGAGAGATGGGTGACGGATAGTTTAACAGGAGCTTTCCCTGTGCCCTCGGTCATCCTTCCTTCGGGGAAGCGGTCTCATGTCTTTTCTTTCTAGCGGAATCCCTACTGTGCCTGGGAAGGTGACCCTCCAGAAGGATGCTCAGAACCTGATCGGGATCAGCATAGGAGGAGGGGCCCAGTACTGTCCCTGCCTCTACATCGTCCAGGTACTGGCTGCCTTGCAGGTGGGGGTGAGGTCCTGGAAGGGGCGAGCCACCTCCCTACTTGGGCATGAGCAGGGCAGGTTCATCCTCCACTCTGCAGAGCTGATGGCTCCCTGTCGCTGAGGTCTGGCCTCAAGAGAGGCCTTCCTGACTCCTCCCCCTCCAGCCGGCGTGCCCTGGTTTTCTTGTCATTTCAGCGTGTTCTTTTCCTTCTTAGCACTTGTCACCGTCTCTAATCACGGGTTTGCCCACTAGTCGTTCTCTATCTAGCCGCTTCCCAGACTCCGCGTGGTGAGGACGGGAGCCGAGTTTGCTTTGTTACCGCAGTCAGCACCCAGTGGCGTTCCTGGTGCGGGGTCGACCTTCGGTAAAAATGCCTCTCATGAATCCACGAACCGAGTCCACCCCGAGTCCTGGTGCAAGTCGAGTGTAGGGGGGAGTGTGCAAGTCCGTGAAGTAATAACGGTCTGAGTTCAAGTGTCCCCTTCCCTGCTTAGCAGCCAGTTACTTAAGCTCTCTGGGCCTCAGTTTCCTCACCTGGAAGGTGATGGTGTAAAATGTGAAGGTCACGGTGGCGGTTAAACAGAATGCCCCAAACAGTGCCTGGCATCCAGTAAACACTCATGAAGTAGTACCTGTTACTATGTTTATGGTGGCCGCTCGTTTTCCCAGCCGATCTCCCGGAGGTGCTGAACGATTTGGTGGTTCTTGTCAAAGAGACTGCCCTGGTGATACTCAGTCAGCCGTGACTCAGGAGTGGGGACAGTTTTCTTTACCCCATGGCTAGTCAGGAGTGACTGGTTTTTCGGTAGCCTCGGAAGGAAACTTGCCACCTCAGACGTAAACTTGACCTGGCTTCTACCCTGATCTAACTTTCTCAGCTAGGTAGTCATTGATGGCAGATGGGAGACTGTAGTCTCCCAGGATCTCGCAAGAGTCGCTTCTGGGCCTTGGAGACCGAGATTCCCGGGATCTGGCCCGGCCTGCTCAGGCTCAGGGTGCTGCTTTCACGAGCAGTTTGGTCTCCTGTGACCCAGGAGGTGTTAGGGAGGCCTGGCCCAGGCCTGGCCTCCTTGCTATGTGCCTCTTGGGCCCCTGCCCCCTCCCCCTCCTCACCTGTTTGGAGTCAGGTTTGCTTAAAAGAAACTGGGATTATATACTCATAGACTTTGGTTTTTTAAAAATCGAATTGTGTTGGGTGCCTGCGTGGCTCAGTCGTTGAGCATCTGACTTCGGCTCAGGTCATGATCTCACGGTTTGTGAGTTCGAGTCCTACATCGGGTGAACGTGAGCCCCCACTGCAGTTAAAAAAAAAAACAACAACAAAAACGAAAACAAAAACGCAAACCCCACTTTGGGTGAGACCTGCTTCCCTGTCTGTCTGTCTGTCTCTCTTTCTCTCTCTCTGCCCCTTGCTCACTTGTGCCCCCGCCCCCCACTCTCAACAGAAATTGAATTGTATTTTTATCAAAGCTTATCCGATTTGCTCTGGACAAGTCAAGAGCCCCAGAAGGCCTGTGTCAAATAACAGCCCACCTGTTCCACCCCTTCTTACCACCCTTCCCCACCCCCACCCGCCCTTCCCCCACCCCATCCGGCAGCATCACCTTTTCTCTTCCCTTGTAGCTGTTTCTTCCAGCGCGTTTCCATTTTTCTCACTTAGATGCTTATCTTGTTACTTCTTGGTCTGTCCCTTGTAAATATCCGTCACCTCTTCCCAGTCCGATGGAGGGGCACGTTAGCTGTCTTCCAGAACCACTCTGCTTTCTCTCACCCCAGCCCCCCCAGCATAGTGATTTTGCAGTTTCTGCGAACCCACTGTCACCACCGTCAGCGCGGCGGGCCTGGCTCCAGGGTGGGCGCTAGGGATCGGGACGTGAAGAAAATAAAGAGCCCGTCCTCCCTAGCTCGTGTTGTAGGAGAACAGTAACGCGCTGTTCTGCATACTGAGCTTAGGGATCCTCCGTGGTTGTGCTTTTTAAAAAGATTATTTAAGGGGCGTCTGGATGGCTCAGTCAGTTCAGCGGCCAGCTCTTGATTTCGGCTCAGGTCACGATCTCACGGTTCACGAGTTCAAGCCCTACAGTGGGCTCTGCCCAGACGCAGACGCACAAATTAGCGTCTGTGCTGGTTATTTTATTTTATTTAATTTTTTACAGTTTATTTATTTATTTTGAGAAAGAGCAAGCATCAGTGGGGTGGGGGGGGGGCAGAGAGAGGGGGAGAGAGGGAATCCCGAACAGGCCCTGGGCTGTCAGTGCAGAGCCCGACACGGGGCTGGATCTCACGAACCACGAGATCGTGACCCGAGCTGAAATCAGGAGGCTGACGCTTAACCAGCTGAGCTACCCAGGCACCCCGCGTGCCGGTTATTTTCGATTGGTTGGTCATCTGGTTATTATAGAGGTTGTTTTTTTCTGGATATTTTATATAAAAAGAATCTGCACATGTCACCTTTCGTATCTTGCTTCTTTCACGTAGCATAATGTTTTTGAATTTCAGTCAAGCTGTGGCATATTTCAGTAATTCATTCTTTTCACGGCTAATCTTCCATTTTGTGGATACCCCACAATTTGTTTACCCGTTTGGCGGACATTTGGGTTGTCTGCACCTTCCGGCTGTTACGAACGACACCACCGCAAACATGCACGCGCAGTTTCTGTGGGGACACGCGCTTTCCTTTTTAGGGGGTGCGTACCTGGGAGTGGCAGCGGCATTGCTGGGCCCCCCGGTGCCTCTGTGTTTAACTTTTTGAGGGACCTCTGTCTCCATTCTTAACTTTTCTTTTTTGAAGTCGTTTCTTGGGGGGCACCTGGGTGGCTCGGTCGGTTCAGCGCCCGACTCTTGATTTCAGCTCAGGTTGGGATCTCATGGCTTGTGAGTTCGAGCCCTCGTGCTGACAGCTCAGAGCCAGCTTGGGATTCTCTCTCTCCCTCTCCCTCCGCCCCTCCCCCGCTCATGCTCTCTCCGTCTCAAAATAAATAAACTTAAAAAAAATTAAAAAATGAAGTCATTTCCTGGGTTTTCTCCCTTTGCACTCTCCTCGCACATTCAGGGCCCTTTCCTCAGGCGGACTTTGCCCATCGTCTTTCTGTTCCCCCCACCTGCGCTGCAGCCGGTCCTCACTGACCCTCCCCTTCCCTCCCCTGTGTTGGACTCCCCTGCCTCCAGGAGCCCCCGTTCTTTTCTAAAGTCTTTATTTTATTTTATGTGTTTATTTTGAAGTTCATTTATTTAAGCAGTCTCTACACCCGGCATGGGACCAAACGCGCAACCGCGAGATCGAGAGTTGTTTGCTCCCCCGGCAGAGCCAGCCAGGCGCCCCTAAAGTGTTTATTTTAATTTTTTTTAATGTTTATTTATTTTTGAGACAGAGAGAGACAGAGCATGAACGGGGGAGGGGCAGAGAGAGAGGGAGACACAGAATCGGAAGCAGGCTCCAGGCTCCGGGCTGTCAGCACAGAGCCCGACGTGGGGCTCGAACTCACGGACCGCGCGAGATCGTGACCTGAGCTGAAGTCGGCCGCTCAACCGACTGAGCCACCCAGGCGCCCCCTAAAGTGTTTATTTTAATTGCAGTTAGTTAACATGCGGTGTAATGCTCGTTGCAGGCGTACAATGTGGTGACACGGCACCTCCACGCCTCACCCAGTGCTCGAAACGGCAAGTGCCCTCCCTCGTCCCCATGTCTGTTTGACCATCTGCCCCACCAGTGACCATCAGTGTGTTCTCTGTAGTTAAGAGTCTGTTTCTTTCTCTTTTCTTTTCTTTTTTTTTTTGGCTCAGTCGGTTGAACATCTTTTCTTTTTTTTTTTTATAATTAAAAAAAAAATTTACATCCAAATGAATTTACATCCAAATATGTTAGTGGCTATATATTCGTTAGCGTATGGCAACAGTGAATTCAGGAGCAGATTCCTTAGTGCCCCTTCCCAGTTAGCCCCTCCCCCCTCCCCCAGCCCCTCCCACAACCCTCAGTCTGTTCTCCATATTTAAGAGTCTCTTCTGTGTTGTCCCCCTCCCTGTTTTTGTATTATTTTTGCTTCCCTTCCCTTATGTGCATCTGTTTTGTCTCTTAAAGTCCTCATAGGAGTGAAGTTATAGGATGTTTGTCTTTCTCTGACTAATTTCTCTTTGCATAATACCCTCCGCTTCCAGCCACGTAGTTGCGAATGGCAAGATTTCATTCTTTTTGATTGCCCAGTAATACCCCATTGTCTAGATGTACCACATCTTTATCCATTCGTCCGTCGATGGACTTTTGGGCTCTTTCCATACTTTGGCTATTGTTGATAGGGCTGCTGTAGACATGGGGGTGCATGTGTCCCTTCGAAACAGCCCCCCTGTATCCCGTGGATAAATGCCTAGTAGTGCGATTGCTGGGTCATAGGGTAGTTCTATTTTTAATTTTTTGAGGAACCTCCATACTGTTTTCCAGAGTGGCTGCACCAGCTTGCATTGCCACCAACAATGCAAAAGAGATCCTCTTTCTCCGCATTCTCGCCAACATCTGTTGTTGCCTGAGTTGTTGATGTTAGCCGTTCTGACAAGTGTGAGGTGGTATCCATTGTTTTGATTTGTGTTTCCCTGATGATGAGTGACGTGGAGCATTTTTTCATGTGCCGGTTGGCCATCTGGATGCCTTCTTTGGAGAAGTGTCTATTCGTGTCTTTTGCCCATGTCTTCACTGGATTATTTGGGTTTTGGGTGTTGAGTTTGATAAGTTCTTTATAGATTTTGGATACTAACCCTTTATCCGATATGTCATTTGCAAGTATCTACTCCCATTCTGTCGGTTGCCTTTTAGTTTTGCTGATTGTTTCCTTCGCTGTGCAGAAGCTTTTTATTTTGATGAGGTCCCAGTAGTTTATTTTTGCTTTTGTTTCCCTTGCCTCCGGAGACGTGTTGAGTAAGAAGTTGCTGCGGCCAAGATCGAAGAGGTTTTTGCCTGCTTTCTCCTCGAGGATTCTGATGGTTTCCTGTCTTACATTTAGGTCTTTCATCCATTTTGAGTTTATTTGTGTGTGTGGTGTAAGAAAGTGGTCCAGGTTCATTCTTCTGCATGTCGCTGTCCAGTTTTCCCAGCACCACTTGCTGAAGAGACTGTCTTTATTCCATTGGATATTCTTTCCTGCTTTGTCAAAGATTAGTTGGCTGCACGTTTGTGGGTCCATTTCTGGGTTCTCTGTTCTGTTCCATCGATCTGAGTGTCTGTTCTTGTGTCAGGACCATACTGTCTTGATGATTACAGCTTTGTAGTATAGCTTGAAGTCCGGGATTGTGATGCCTCCTGCTTTGGTTTTCTTTTTCGAGATTGCTTTGGCTATTCGGGGTCTTTTCTGGTGCCATACAAATTTTAGGATTGTTTGTTCTGGCTCTGTGAAGAATGCTGGTGTTATTTTGATAGGGAATGCATTGAACACGTAGATTGCTTTGGGTAGTATCGACATTCTAACAATATTTGTTCTTCCTATCCGGGAGCATGGAATCTTTTTCCGTTTTTTTGTGTCTTCAATTTCTTTCATAAGCTTTCTATAGTTTTCAGTGTATAGATTTTTCACCTCTTTGGTTAGATTTATTCCTAGGTATTTTATGGGTTTTGGTGCAACTGTAAATGGGATCGATTCCTTGATTTCTCTTTCTGTTGCTTCATTATTGGGGTCTAGGAATGCAACCGATTTCTGTGCATTGATTGTATATCCTGCAACTTTGCTGAATTCATGAATCAGTTCTAGCAGTTTTTTGGTAGAATCTTCTGGGTTTTCCATATAGAGTATCATGTCGCTGCAAAGAGTGAAAGTTTGACCTCCTCCTGGACGATTTGGATGCCTTTTATTTCTTTGTGTTTTCTGATTACAGAAGCTAAGATTTCCAGGACTATGTTGAATAACAGTGGCAAGAGTGGACATCCCTGTCTTATTCCTGACCTTAGGAGGAAGCCCTCAGTTTTTCCCCTTTGAGGATGATATTAGCGTTGGGTCGTTCATATATGGCTTTTATGATCTCGAGGTATGATCCTTCTATCCCTACTTTCTTGAGGGTTTTTATCAAGAAACGATGCTGTATTTTGTCAAATGCTTTCTCTGCACCTATTGAGAGGATCATATGGTTCTTGTCCTTTCTTTTATTGATATGATGAATCACGTTAATTGTTTTGTGGAAATTGAACCAGCCCTGCATCCCAGGTTTAAATCCCACTTGGTCGTGGTGAATAATTTTTTTAATGTATTGTTGGATCCGGTTGGCTAATCATCTTGTTGAGGATTTTTGCATCCGTGTTCATCAGGGAAATTGGTCTGTAGTTCTTTTTAGTGGGGTAAGAGTCTTTTTCTTGTTTTGTCTCTCTCTCTCTTTTTTCCCATTTGTACTTTTGTTTTTTTCTTAAATTCCACATATGAGTGAAAGCATATGGTATTTGTCTTTCTCTGACTTATTTCGCTCAGCCTCATACTCTCTAGATCCATCTATATCTTTGCAAATGGCAAGATTTCCTTCTTTTTTATGGCTTTGCATATTGTGTCTCTATACACCACATCTTCTTTATCCATTTATTGGCCGATGGACAGTTGGGCTGCTTCCATATCTTGGCTACTGTAAATAATGTTGCTCTAAACATAGGGGTGCACGTATCCCTGTGAATTAGTGTTTTTGTGGGGTGAGTGGGTAACTCAGTCAGTTCAGCGTTCAACTCTTGATATCAGCTCAGCTTGTGATCTCGCGTTTCGTGAGATCGAGCCCCACATCGGGCTCTGTGCTGTGCATGGAGCCTGCTTGGGATTCTCTCTCCTCTCTCTGCCCCTCTTCCTCGTTCACACACACTCTCTCTCTCTCTCTCTCTCTCTCTCTCAAAAAAATTAATAAACATGAAAAAGAAAAGAGTTAGTGTTTTTGTTTTCTTTGCGTAAATACTCAGTAGTGCGATTGCTGGATCATCAGATGGTTCTATTTTTAACTTTTTGAGGAACCTCCACACTGTTTTGCAGAGCAGCTGCACCAGTTTGCATCCCCACCAACGGTGCCAGAGGGCTCCTTTTTCTCCACGTCCTCGCCAACCCCTGTTGTTTCTCGTGTTGTTGATTTTAGCCGTTCTGACAGGCGTGAGGTGGTATCTCATTGTGGTTTTGATTTGAATTTCTCTGACGGTGAGTGATGTTGAGCATCTTTTCATCTGCCTGGTGGTCCTCTGGATGTCTTCTTTGGAGAAAGGTCTGTTCATGTCTTTTGCCAATTTGGTAATTGGGTTATTTGATTTTGGGGTATTGAGTTTTGTAAGTTCGTTATATATTTTGGATACTAGCCCTTTATCAGATCGGTCACTTGCAAATATCTTCTCCCATTCCGTCGGTTGCCTTTGAGTTTTGTTGATTTTTTTCCTTTGCTGCCCAGGACAGGAGCCGCCTTCCTCGGCTTACTTCCTGATCGTGGTGGAACACATCCTCCTGTAGCTTTCTGAGAAAGGCTGCTGGGGAGGTGAATATTTTGAGAGCTTGTGTCTCTGAAAATGCCATTATCCTGTCTTTGTTGTGATTTTCATTTTCTTTCCATCTGACGCTTGGCCAGATCAAATTCAAGAATGACAAGTTTGAGGGGCGCCTGAGTGGCTCAGTCGGTTAAGCGACCGACTTTGGCTCAGGTCATGATCTCGCGGTTTGTGAGTTCGAGCCCCGTGTCTGGCTCTGTGCTGACCGCTCGGAGCCTGGAGCCTGCTTCGGATTCTGTGTCTCCCCCTCTCTCTGCCCCTCCCCTGCTCACGCTCTGTCTCTCTCTGTCTCTCGATAACAAATAAATGTTAAAAAAAAAAAAAAAAGAATGACAAGTTTGAAAATAATTTTTCACTTAGAGATTTGATGGCATTTTATTATCTTTAGACACGAGCACTGTTGTTATGTCTGATGCTTTGCTTTTTTTTTAATTTTTGTTTAACGTTTATTTATTTTTGAGACAGAGAGAGACAGAGCATGAACAGGGGAGGGGCAGAGAGAGAGGGAGACACAGAATCGGAAGCAGGCTCCAGGCTCTGAGCCATCAGCCCAGAGCCCGATGCGGGGCTCGAACTCACGGACCGCGAGATCGTGACCTGGGCCGAAGTCGGACGCCCAACCGACTGAGCCACCCAGGCGCCCCTGTCTGATGCTTTTCTTATCTGTGACTCTTTATCTGTAATGCGTTCTGTCCTTGAAATGTCAAGACTCTTGGGAACTTCTTCTTGTCCTTGGCAACTTGAAGGACCATGACGATGGCTCTCGGCACAGGCCTTTTTCTGTCTGTTGTGCCGGAGCCTCAGAGGGTGTGTTCCTCAGGGAGCCTCGTGTCTTTCTCTGCCATGGGAGTCTTGAGTATTAGCTCTTTGATGACATCCCGCCCTCTGGTTTCTGTTCCCTCTTGTGGGACCCCTCTTGGTTGGTGTTGGGCTTCCTGAATGGACCTTCTTCTATTTTTCTTTCTCTCTTCTTCTGGCTGTGAAGTTTGTCAGTTTCCTCGGCTTGGTTTCCGTAGCTTCTTTGACATTGTACATTTCAATTAGATTTTGCATTGCTAAGAGATCTTTCCTATTTCCGAGTCGATCCTTTTACGTCATCCTGGCTTCCTTTCTCTAATCACCTTGAAGATGTTAATTATGGCTTTCCTTTTGTTTTTCTGTTACCTCTGCTTTGTCGCTGCTTCCTATGGCTCCTTTTCTTCTGTTTAAGTATTTTTCATGTGGGGCACCTTTCTCAAGTGCCCGTCCTTACATTAGGAGTGAACCATCACAGGCACCTACTACCATGAAGATCCGTGTGCAGGCCGTGTCGGGTGGGCTTCCCGTGGGGCGGTCGGGCATCAGGCAAGCTGTGGGGGGATCTCCCGGTGTCTACATCGACGGGCCGTTCGGGGCAGGGGCCTCCAGTCTCCCTCGGGGAGGGGCAGTAAGCCTGGCTGCTGGCATTCTGGGGCCCCAGTGGGGCTAGAGGGCTTTGGGACTCGCTAAACCTGAATCTGTCTAGACTCGTGCCTCACTCCCACCTCCCTCGGTCCCTGGGCCTGAGTCGGGAGCTTCTCCGGGGAAACCCATCTCCATCTCGCCCAGAGAAGGGGGAGTGGGCGGCTGTGTGGACAGGGAGGGAGCCCAGAGTTGAGTCCGTTCCCTACTTTCTACACCTTGCCTTCTACCCACCTGTGGCTGTTTCTAGAGGTCCGCTTCCCGACCCTCTGGCAATTTCCAGCAAAGATTAGATCTCTCTTACTAAAGCCCCTCTGCAGGCCCTTGGCTTTCCACTGTCCAGCTTCCAAGGACAGGTGGATCCTCTCGCTGGTGTGGTCTCCTTTATCAGTTTTTAAAAAATAATCCCCGGGGCACCTGGGTGGCTCCGTCGGTTAAGCGTCCGATTTTGGCTCAGGTCATGATCTCGCGGTCCGTGAGTTCGAGCCCCGCGTCGGGCTCTGTGCTGACCGCTCAGAGCCCGGAGCCCGTTTCCTATTCTGTGTCTCCCTCTCTCTCTGCCCCTCCCCCGCTCACGCTCTGTCTCTCTCTCTCTGTCTCAAAAATAAATAAACGTTAAAAAAAATTGAAAAAGAAATAATCCCTGTGTTCTTAGCGTGATGCTCTGCCCATCTCCCCCACCCTGCCCCCACAGGTGTTTGACAACACCCCGGCAGCCCTGGACGGCACTGTGGCGGCTGGCGACGAGATCACCGGCGTCAACGGCAGGTCAATCAAAGGCAAAACGAAGGTGGAGGTGGCGAAGATGATTCAGGAGGTGAAGGTAAGCCTGCCGCGGGGGTGGGGACACAGGCACCCTTCTGGGACGCCCAGCCTCCCAGAGGCCCCGGCGGGCCTGCAAGGAGACGGGCCCTCTCTCGGCTACCTCCTTGGTGCGCCGGGGTCTGGGCCACACTCCAGCCTCCCTCGGTGGCCCCCACGTGTGGTCAGTAAATACCGCTCCTACTCGAGGACTGGCGCTGCCTTGGCGGGAGAGTGGGCACCTTTCGGTCCCCTGCCCTTCAGCTCCCAGGGGAGCTGTCGGACTCGAACCAGGGCCTCAGGGCAAGCCAGCGTGTCCCCCTCTCAGGGCTGGAGCTGGAAGTCCAAGGTGATCCCGCCGGGGTCAGTAGACCCTCGATAAATGTCAGTTGGGCCATGCTGGGCCTGGGAGGGGAAGGAGGAAAGAGAAGCCCCCCCTCCTCATCCCTGTAGGGACTTTCAGTCCCCTGGGTCCTCCTGGGCTCACAGACTCCCCCCCCCCCCCCCCCGCAATCCTCTGAGCCCCCCATGGTGCCCACGAGGACGAGAGCTGTTGTGTGTGCACAGCCTTGACATCAACACAAGGATCTCCCGGCTCCCGTGTTTGGGTGCGGGCAGGGACTACCGTCCCCATTTCACTGGTGCCCAGAGAGAGGAAGGGATGGGCTTTGGTCACACGGCGGGACCAGAGCCCAGGTCTGACTCCCGCTGCTCCAGCCGCTGTCGGTGCCCCGCCATGCTCTGCCGCAGCCCGAGAGAGCCTCGTGCATCCTCGCGACTCTGACGGCGGCGTCAGGCCAGTTTGGTTCCCCTTCAGGACTCATTTTTGAAATCCTGTTTTGCATTTGAATGGATCCTGCCCCAAGTTCAAGGGTCTTAGGATTGCGTGGATGAGAGTGCTTGTGGTGGCCTCATGTGGTTAGGGAAGGCTTCTCAGGAGAAGCCGGGCACTTCTCTTCCAGATGTAGAATGCGACGTGCGTCAGCCTCCCTGCTGCCTCGGTCCCTGGGAGGTTGGGGCCGCCCTGCACCTGCTCCTTTGAGCCCCAACACCGGGCACAGAGAAAGTATGCAGACATACTAGCTGAGTGAATGGAGGGACCCCTCAGGATGGGGTGGCTTCGGGCGCAGAAGACACTCCACGTGGGGCAAATGGCGTAGCAAAGGCTTGGAGCATGGCGTGCGTCGGGGAGGCGGGGCACCTGATCCGGCTGGAGCACGGGACATCAGGGACTGCCACGCCGTGAGCTCTGTGGCAGCAGGGACTGTGTCTGCCCTTGTCCCCGCTGGTTCCCCGGGGCCTGGCACATAGCAGGACAAGGAGGGACTGGAAACAAACCGGTTAAGGCAGGGCCGTGTCACAGCCCTTGGCCTGGCATGGCAGAATCCATAGTTGGTCTGGGTCCTTCCCAGGGCTCAGGATTCTCTCGTGACCGCAGATTTGGGGGCGGACAGGCCTTCCCCAGGGAAGGGGCCTGGGACCCAGGAGACTCCATCTGAACTCTGCCTATCCTGCTTTTCCAGGGGGAGGTGACTATTCACTACAACAAGCTGCAGGCGGACCCCAAGCAGGGCATGTCCCTGGACATTGGTAAGCTGGACCAGAGCAGGGGCCCCACAGGCACCCGGCCCCTCCTCTGCCTCTTTATGACAGTGTGTCAGGAGCTACGTGTCTTTTGACCAAGCCAGTGCAGAGGGCCTGGGAGGACCCACGATGCTCTCCTGCCTGCCACTGGCTCCCAAGAATCAGTCCTTGATTTCGCTCTGCCCCGTGTTTCAGCCCTCTCCCCTGGCCACCTCCTCTGGGACCTTGCTGCCGTAGGGTGGCCCCTTAGAGGCCAGCCCCTCACCCTTCCAAAAGGGAGGGCGGCTCACAATGAGGCGTGGTGCCCCATGACCACCCACACGCCCCTGCTCGGCCCTGGCCTCCTCTTCCGCCTCCCTACTCCCAGGAGGGCTCGAGGTCTGAACTGGACCTCAGGCCTCGGGCCGAGGGTCGCAGGCCAGCCCTTCTTCCCACGGCATTCCCTGGGACAGGTTGCCTCCTGCAAGGGGGGCTGGGTTTGGCTCTGTAGTAACTTCAAAACTCCAGGCTGGACAGCAGCTTCGAAGTCCTCTGGACCAGCCGCCTCATCCCGCATCAAGGCCTGAGGCCCAGAGAGGGCTCTGCGTCCCCTGGGTGAATGCACACGCAGATAGATCTCTGGGCTCTGGAGCCCGGCACGCTTTTCCTCCACCCTAGGGCCGCAGCCACCTCCTGTTGTTTTTAAAGGAAAGAGGCTAAGAGCAGGTCAAGTCTGTCCTGAAGGTTCTCCCTAGAAAAGCCCTGTGGTGCCATCCCGGTCCCCTTCCAGGGACTAAGTATACGAACACATATACGATACTTGAGTCCGGGGTCTGAGGCCACTCGTGGTTGGGTGAGGGCACCTCCGCTCCCAGATGCGGAAGGGACAAGAGGCTCTCCCTGGTTTGCCTCTTGGCATTACATGCATTTACCTCCTTTCAGCTCCCGACACTGCCCTCGTGTGGAGTGATTAGGGCAGGGGGCCCAGCACGCCCTCCTGGGGCTCCCCCCACTCCACGTTCACCCCTGCACTAAACATCAGCGCGGCCCCTCAGCCCCTGCCGTCGCTTGCAGTGAGAGATGAGCTGGGGCAGGGATGGCCTGAGGGCCCTGCTGTAGATTACCTGTCACTGAGTCCACTGAGACCCTTTCTCGCCTGGTCCCAGTGTTGAAGAAGGTAAAGCATCGGCTGGTAGAGAACATGAGTTCGGGGACCGCGGACGCCCTGGGCCTGAGCCGGGCCATCCTGTGCAATGGTGAGTCCTGTCCTCCCGCCCAGCTGCCCCGGGGACGAGGTCTCAGGCCCAGGCTCCGGAGAGAGGGGCGCCTTGGCTGCCCACGTTGCTGATGTGGGTCCTGCTGCCTCTGGGGCTGACGGTCACCATCCACTCGCCCATGGGCCTCTCTGCCTCCCCAAGAGCGCCCGCAGCCGTCAGCCCAGGCGGCCATGGCCCCCACACCCCGGTGGGGATCCCGGGCCCGGGTCACAGATGAGAGCAACACACAGTATGGAGGTGCTTTTCCAGCAGCCCGAGCTGGCGCCTTCGCCACTGCCCCCGGCTGCTGTCACAGCGTTGGCCGCAGCCACCGCGTGCCCTCTTCTCCAGTGTGGGTGGCCCCGGCTCCCTGCTCCTGTACCGCCCACCTCCCTCCTACCTTTCTCCAGAAGGTGGCGCTGCTGCCCTCGTCTTGGTGGTTTCTGCCCGGGACTGGGGGTGGGGGCGGGGAGCCACGGACACGCACGTTCACACCCACGCATGTGTGTGGCCAGCAAAACACTTGGTCCTGCTCCGACCGGCCCCAGCCCGGATTTATAAATAGCAGTTCTGCCGTATATATATGTGGGGGCGGATATAAATGCCTATATATATATATATGGTAGGCTCAGCTGGGCCTCATTGGCTGGGACGTGGGGGTGGGGTCTGAGCCCGTTCCAAACGGCTACAAAAGTGGCAGCTGCTATTTTCAGCTTCTTGGTGTCTATAAATCCCGGTTACTGTAGTTACCATGCGTTGAGACGAAATTAGAGCTGGTTGTTGTGTTTTTCCCCCCAAACCTTGCAATTTCCCCAGCCTTAAATAGGGTTTCTAAAATTGAAGCTGTCATGATGTCCCATGACCCAGCTAAAAACAACAGCAAGGCCCTTACGTGGCTCCTTTCCTGCCAGGCTGGCCAGGTGCCAGGGCTCTGGGGAGCCAGCGCCTGGGGGCTGGCCGGTGGCCAAGCTCCCGAATGCCCCCAACCAGATGCCCTCCTCCCCCAGAGCCCACCCTCCTCCCCGCCCCCTGACACGCAGCCACTGTCTCTGCCCGGACTCTGCTTCTGCTCCCCTCCTGTCACTCAACAGCCCTCAAGGTTACTCTGGTCATTTGCTGCCCCCCCTCCTGCCCCCTCTGCTGGACCGTGAGCCTCGAGGGCATGACTTGGAGCTCATGACTCCGGCACACGGAAGGTGCTTGAGAAACACGGCCGTTAAGTGGGTGGAGATGTCCACCCAGGTCTGGTGCCAGGTCTGCCTCCAGGCCCCTCCCAAATTGGCCTTCCTGCCCCACATGGTTCTCCCTTCTGAGCCCGAACCTTCTGAGCCGTCACGACGGTGATGGTGATGGCGATGGCTTCTGCGGGAGGGGCTGCGCCGTGCCTGCGTGAGAGTTGTCAAAACAGCTCCTCTCTGGCTCCTGCCTTCCTCCTTCGCTGTCGGCAGGGTTTGTGTTAGACGTACGGGAGCCTTGACTGCTCGAGAGGGCCCGCCTTTGGCTGGCGGTGGGGAGCCACCCACGGGTTGGGCCTCGGGGAGGGCCCAGCCGGTTTTCGCTGGTGACTCACGCTGGTGCCTCCGTGGCCATCGCCTTTCTGGCCCTCTGATGTGCCCGTCCTGTGTGGGGCGTCGGGGGACAGCTCGTCTCGGGAGCCGCCCCGGGGGCGGCCCTGCCTGTCCCCTGCTCGCCCGTGGTTTGGGTGGCCCGGGTCGCTACGAAACACTTCCGGGACCGGCTGAGATGCCAGACCCCCCCGCCCCTGGGACCCCGGCCCGTGCCAGTCCTGCTTCTCCTCTGGGCGCTGCCTCTCCCCTCCCCAGCCTGGCTCAGGCCGCCCCTGGCTCTCTCCTCGCCCCACGCTCGCCGAGACTCACTGGCCTCACCATCTCCTCTGACCCCCGCAGACGGGCTTGTCAAGAGGCTGGAGGAGCTGGAACGGACCGCCGAGCTGTATAAAGGTGAGCGGGCGCACACTCTGGCCGCCGGCCGCGTGCCCGGAGGGAGGTGTGCCCGGCCGGGCGGTAAGTGCCCAGCATAGCTCCGCCCTGGGGTAGAGCTTTAGGGTCCTGCGGCCGTTAGGAACTCTTCAGAAAAAGAAGCCTCTCGTCACTTCCTTTTTCTGACTACGGAAGTAACATGCATCCACAAAAAGTCGAGCGGTGGCACGCGTAGACAAGGCGAGAGTCTCAGAGCCCCGCCGTCTCCCGGAGATGAAGCCCATAGAAGGCCTCGTTCACCTTCTGCCCCCACCAAGTCCTGGCTCCCCTGTCTGACGGCGGCTCCTCTCGGGTGGCGCTGGGGGCTAAGCCTTCGACCCCAGGCCCTAGTGTGACTGTGGGAAAAGCCAGCGAACTCAGGAACAGTGAGGGCCTGGGGGTGGGGGTTGGAGGCCGTGTCCCGGGGGGGCCTTGTGGTCTCACCACGTGCCCCCGTTCCCCTCTGGTTGGGTTTCTCCCGCAGGAATGACAGAACACGCCAAGAATCTCCTGCGGGCCTTTTATGAGCTGTCACAGACCCACCGGGGTAAGGGCACCCCCAAACCTGCCAAGTGGCCCCGGGAAGACCCTCACTCCCTCGTCAGTTCAGTCCTTCCCCGTACGGTGAGGGTGTGGCTGATCCCCTCCCCGGGACCTTTCTCACGCCCCCACTCGGGTGGACCCCACAGCACCTGACCTCGGGCCCTTTCCGGGCCGGGCCTTGCCTAGATGCTGGGATATAGCAATAACGGAGGCCAGTTGGGAACGTGTGGACCAGCCGGTCTTCTGTGGGGGCCCAGGCTCTCGTCTGGGCCCTGCCCAGTCTTACCTGTACTGCCTTACTATGTACGGGGCCTTTTTTACTTGTGGTCTCATTTCCTACAAGGCTGTTAGCTGGGCAGGGCAGGGCAGCTGCAGTTAAGCCCCGTTCCCGGTTGGGAAAATGAAGGCCAGACAGAGGAAATAGTCACGCAGCTCCTTAGGGCAGAGCTGGCCTTAGGACCCAGGCATCCAGACTCCCAGACCGGTTCTCCGCTGTCAGGCAACGCTGGCTTCTCCAACCTTGACCGAGCCTTCTTCCCCCATGCGCTGGTCACTCTGGGGAACGAGGGCCACTCCCGTCAGGTACAGCCCCGGCTCCCTTAGGGGATACAGACCCAACTCGCTTCGGGCGTAGAACCACCTACCTGGGTTTGTAGACTTCATGCGGACCTTGGCCTTCAGCCTGCCGGGCCCCCCTGCCCTGCTTCTCCCCACCAAATCCCGGGCTCCTCCACGAAGGGGTCAAGTTGGGGCAGCCTTCAGGGCAGACTTGTCCTGCAGCCTTTGGGGACGTGTTCTCTGTGATTGGGGTGCGGGAGCCCCAGCCAGCTGCGAGCGAGGCTTTTGTGAAGTTTGCCGACGCCCACCGCAGCATCGAGAAGTTCGGCATCCGGCTGCTGAAAACCATCAAGCCGGTAGGTCACGTCGAGCACGCGTGTGTCAGCCTGTGAGGGTAGAGAGGGGGCAGCGCGGCACGCAGAAAGGGTCCCGTACTGGAGTTGGAACCCTGGGGTGCGGGTCCGGCTTGGTCACCGACGTGGCCGACTGGGGGTAAGTCACTCTCCCCGGCCTCACTCGGCATTGACCGACTCACTTGTTAAGTCTGCCCTTGGCCTGGCCTGGCCTCTCACCCTTCAGTGGACAGAGCCATCTGGGAGCGCCCTTTGGCTCTGACGCCTGAGTCTGCTAGAAGGATTGACGGGTCAGTGTCATGCTTTGTCAGCTGGCCAGCCTGCCCCCTGCCCCTGGGGGACTGAGCATCCGCCCCCTCCATCCCTTCCAGATGCTGACAGACCTGAACACCTATCTCAACAAAGCCATCCCAGACACTCGCCTCACCATCAAGAAGTACCTGGACGTCAAGTTTGAGTATCTGGTGAGTGGAGTCTCCAGTCTCTGGGGAGGGAAGGGTCTGGCACCACGGGGAGAGAGCCCCCCAGGAGGTTTGCCCCTTAGTGGGCCACAGGGTGGCAAGCCAGATGGGGCCGGCCTCGGTCATGTCTGATTGAGGGTGTGGGACCAGGGACCTGGGAGGTACTGGAATTGGGCAGCAGCCTGGACACTGGCCCCAACTGCTGAGAGGAGACTCTGGGAGGCTGGGAGCCTGGGGTAGGCAGAGGGCTTATTCTGGACCACTCTGACCTCTTGGGATTTTGGGGTCACTTTCACCAGTGGGTCAGTGGTTATAAAGTAGGTGCCAAGGGACATTATTGAGTTTTATGTTTACATAATAATTCTCATGGTCAAAGGAGTTGACGGAAAATGCTCCGTGAAGCAAGCCAAGGTTCCTTTGCTGCAGGACTTCTCAGAGCCTTTGACAGGCCTATGTGTAGCATGAGTCTTCAAGGGCCTTCCCACGCTCTTTTGACCACGGAATCCCTTTTTTCCCAGAGCATCTTGAGTTTAGTAAACGCTGGGCTGTTTTCTCAGGCCCTTGCCAGCCTCCCAGATGCGTGCTCGCTCCCGCATGCTCCCGCGTGCACCTCGCCCCGGGCCTCCCCGAGCAAGGGCCGGTCTGAGTGAGGTGCCAGCCTGCCCCCGACATGTCTCAGCCTATCCTCGTTGAGGATGCGCAGGGCCCAGGAGGCCTGGCGTGGCTGCTCCTTGGCGGGGGTGCGTAGGGGTTCTGTGGTGTGGGAGGAAGTGGGGCACAGGGTGGCCAGCCCGAAGGTGCCGCCACCCTGACATCGTGGCCTCGCCCGTCCCACACAGTCCTACTGCCTGAAGGTGAAGGAGATGGACGACGAGGAGTACAGCTGCATCGTGAGTCCTCAGGGGCTGTCGGGCGGCCCTGGTGTGGGAAAGGGGGCTGTATGCACCCCCGCTTGTCTCCCAGGCCCGGGAATGTCCTGGGTCTGCCGGGGGGGGGGGGTCAGGCCTATCTGGGAGAGGCTTGGGGTCTGGCCGGGCTTTTGTTTCTGGAGCTGTGGGGCTCTGCGCCCCAACCCTGGCCAGCTTGCCGTAGGACCCCCCCCCCCCCCCCGGAAACCAGCCCCTCTGGGCCCTGTGAGGCTCTTGTGGGGAAAAACTGACTCCTCCCTCCCAAGAGGAGTTTTTGATCTAAATTTTTCATATTTTTTTTTTAACTTTTTTTTTTTAATTTATTTTTGAGACAGGGAGAGACAGAGCATGAACAGGGGAGGGTCAGAGAGAGAGGGAGACACAGAATCCGAAACAGGCTCCAGGCTCTGAGCTGTCAGCACAGAGCCCGACGCGGGGCTCGAACTCACAGACCACGAGATCCTGACCTGAGCCGAAGTCGGCCGCCTAACCCACTGAGCCACCCAGGCACCCCTAAATTTTTCATATTTTTGATGGCAGGATCCACCCTAGGATTAGATGTTTGTTATTTAATGTGCGAGGGTTTGGTTTTTTGTACCCCCCCTCCCCCCCCCGCCAAAGGTATGAGCAGGTGCTTCTAGCCATCCCTGGCGTCCTCAGAAGTGGTAGCTTTGACAAGTGCCCTGTGGTGCGGGGGAGTGAGCTGGCGGCTGGGCTCTGCAGCCTTCCTGCCTCCTGCCCCCATCTGTCCCAGAGCAGGCTCCCCCCGCCCCCTGCCAGGTCCCTGACGGTCACCTCCCTGCCCCAGGCCCTGGGGGAGCCCCTGTACCGCGTGAGCACTGGCAACTACGAGTATCGCCTGATCCTGCGTTGTCGCCAGGAGGCCCGTGCCCGCTTCTCCCAGATGCGCAAAGATGTGCTGGAGAAGGTGGAGTTGCTGGACCAGAAGCACGGTGAGGGGCGTGGGTGGGCGCTGGGGGCCTCGGGGGCATGCCCCGCCCCAGCCCTGTACCGCCCTCCGGGGTGGGGGCGGGGGGCGGGGCTACCGGCTTCTCCCGTCTCAGAGCTGGGAAGACCGCGGCCTGGACAGGTAGGCACTTACGTGAGGTCCCACGGCCAGGCCATGGCGGAGCTTTGAGTCCGACCCAAGAGGGACAGTCCTGGCAGAAACGCAGCCCCCTTCCTGGGGTCTGGCCTGAGCGGGGCTGGTCCACGCCCTGTGGGCGCAGTGGGGGTGCGGGCCCGGCTCCCCCTTTCCCTGACGCGGGAGCTGGGAGACCCGGCCTCGCCCGCTCCCAGGGCGGAGCGGGCGCGAGGCCTCCTCGAGGCGTGGACGAGAAGCCCGGGGGGAGGGGCAGGGGGGTGCCCGGGCAGGCGTGGAGGGGCTTCTCCACCGGCGCCTGTCCGCTTGCCCTCCCTCCCCAGTCCAGGACATCGTGTTCCAGCTGCAGCGCTTCGTATCCACCATGTCCCAGTACTACAACGACTGCTACGCGGTGCTGCGCGACGCCGACGTCTTCCCCATCGAGGTGGACCTGGCTCACACCACGCTGGCCTACGGCCTCAGCCAGGATGAGTTCACCGACGGGGAGGACGAGGAGGACGAAGACGACGAGGACACGGCAGCTGGGGAGCCGTCCAGGGATGCGCGAGGGGCCGCCGGGCCCCTGGACCAGGGTGGGAGCTGGTGTGGCTCCTGAGTTGCCCCCGTGGGGTGCGGAGCTGGGGGGGCAGGGTGAGCGGGAGGACAGCGCCTGGAAGCGGGGGCGGGGCCGCCGCACGACAGGGCGGAGCCTAAAGGCCCTGCCGGCTTGGGGCGCCTGCCTCCCTGCTCCTCTGTCCTAGCTCAGCGAGCCCGGGCCCCCGGCCCCCGTCCGGGAAAAGGCCCGGGCCCCGGACACCGGCCCCCTCTCCCCTCCCTCCCCAGCCAGATGGAGAGCTTGGCCTCTGGAACTGCCTTAGGAAGGAGAGAGGGGGCAGGAAGTCCAGGACCCGTCCCCCCTGGGCGGTGCCGCTGTCCCCACCTGGAGCCTGCCGGAGCTGGGGGGCCGTGGGTGGACGGCCGAGGTTGAGGCCAGCGTCTCACGTACACCCGCACCTCGCCCGGGGCGGCCCCACCGCAGCCCACACTCACACCTCGGCGGCCTTTATTTATTTCGTGCCCCCGGCTCAGCCGCTTCCCCGGGGAGGGGCTGGGCGCCGGGCCTGTATTGAATAAACACGAACCCAGACGGAGCTGGGCTCTTCGCAGTGGCCTCAGACCCCCCCCCCCTCCCCACAGTGCCCCCCCTGCTGCCTCCCCGGTCTCCGGGAAGGGTGGGCGACAGGATTTATGGACGTTCCCTTCCAATATGTCACTTACTCTTCGCACTAGCTCTGTGACTGGCACTACCGTCCCCGTTGACAGACGGGAAACCGAGGCTAGAGACGTGTCTTGCTCAGGGCCACCCAGCGTACAGGGACAGGGTGAGCTTTGGACTTCAATCTATCGGGTCCCCGAGGCTCTGGGGAGCCCTTCCTGTCCTCCCGTATCTTTGATCTGTCAGTGCTTCCGGCCAGCAGCCCAGCCTTTATTTGGGGAAGGGCAGGACAGACACTGAGTCAGGAGGCCCCCAGGCCCCACGTCGGGGAGAGAACGTAGGGTGCCCCCACCCTCCGGCCGTGCCTGTTCTGCCAGGGCGGTGGGAGGGCAGTGGAGAAAGCCACCCTCGTACCCCGTGTCTTTGCAGGGTGGCCGTGTGTCCCGTGAGCCGCGCATCAGTCTGTACCTGCGGTCCCGTGTAACTAATAGTGTCCCTGTTTGGCCACTGAATTATACGGTCATCCCGACGAGGGAAGAGTCTGGGGGGGGGGGGGTGGGCAGAGGCTAACATGGGGCGGGGGGGAGAATGGCTTTCTGCTTATTAGCTGTGAGTTCACGGGTCACGGGCAACAGCCCGAATGGGACTGTCAAGCGTGGAGGGAGGGACGGGCTGTGGCTAGGAGTCCACGCAGGTCCCCCGGAGCTGCCAGACCAGACCGCCTCTCTGAAGGAACAGCCAGTGTGGAGGCCAAGGGCACAGACTGCAACCAACCACCTGGCTTCCAGTCACAGCCTCTCTAACCCTGAGCTCCTCCCTGACCTCTCTGTGCCTCGGTTTCCCCATCTGTGATTGTGGCCAATAACGGTCCCTGCCTTAGTGGGCTATTTTGAGCATCCGAGGAGGTGACGCCTGGAAAGGACTTAGTGCCTGGCACAGTCTGGGCGCCGTGAGTGTTAGATCAAACGTAGTCACTGCTCCAGTGACACGGGGAACCTCAGACCTGTGTGAGCCAGCCAGGCACCTGGAGGGCTCCCCACATCCTGTGTAGGGCCTGGATGGAAAATGAGACCAACAGGGAGGTCGGGGGGGGGGGGGGGGTCACTGGGAGGATGGGCTCTCTGGAGCCCATGACTGGATAGTCTGGGTCTGTGGTGGGAAGGCTCTTCCTTCCCACGCTTGGGCCTGGTCCCCACACCCATGATTGGGAGGGAGAGAAGCGGAGAAAGTGGTGTCAAGTTTGTGGGAGGGCTCCCCGCATTTGGATCGAAGCGCAAGAGGTCAGAAGTCAAAGTGCAAGAGAGACCTCTAGTGCCCCGAAGTCTGAGAACATCTCCCCCTCCACGCCCCACCCTTCCCCCTCTCTGCCACTTCCTCCCCCAACAGCTTCCAGGTCAGAGGGCCCTGAGCAGAGCCTCCCGGGCTCCTTCCGACCCCCGACCCCCGGCGGGGGGGGGTGGGGGTGGGAGGGGGCAGCCAGAGCCGCCAAGACGCAGGAACAGGACTCGGTCTCGCAGCGGAGCTTTATGCACTTGAGTTTCACGCAGGCCCGGCCCCTGGCGGTGCACAGCTGCTCCACCGAGCGAGGGCAGGGCCTGGCCGCGGCCTGCTGGGCAGATGAGGGAGGCGGCCCACCCAGGGCCCCAGGGGCGACCTCTGCAGAGCAGCCTGCAGTGCTCCAGGCCCCCTCGGGACAGCCAGGGCTCTGAGAGGGTCGGCCCGTTCCCAAAGTCACCAGCCACCTCGCCTAGTGCCCCCCGAGCTATACAGACTCGGGGTCCACGCCCGGCTCTGCCGCCTCCTTTGGTTCCCCGGGCCCAGCCCCGGGGCTTGGCGCCTCCAAGGCCTGGAGGCTGCCGGGCTCCTCAGCGCCGGTGGGCAGGGCCTCAGCGTCCTCTTGGGCCTCAGCGTCCTCAGTGTCGCTGGCCCCGCCCTGGGCGCCTTGGCTGGGCGGGGTGTCCTTAGAGCGGCGCAGGCAACACTTGGTGGCCACAGCCATGAAGATCCCAGCCAGGGCCACCTCAGAGCCGGCCAGGTAGAAGATGATCTCGTAGTTCTTCAGGGCGTCCACCAGGCGGCCTGGGGGGCAGGGAAGGGGAGGTAAGGGTCTGCCGGAGGGGGGGAAGGGGGGGCTCCACCCACTGCCCTTCCCTACAACCTCAGATAAAGGGCAGTGCCCTCCCTGGAGTTGGGTTTACATCTGAGGGACGCAGACACCCACCCCGGTCTTTGTTCCCGTTTTACAGACGCAAAACACCACCGGGGTTTTGCCATCTGAGACCTTAAAAACGTCACCACCTCCTGGGGCCTCTCTCAATTTCTTAAGTCGTGTGGACTCTTTGGGGAGGCAGCACCTTTCAGTTTACAGGGCACCCCCTCCACCCCCAGATCCAAGCCCCACACGTTTCTGTGACTTGCTCAGCTAAGGAGTAGGGAGGGGACACTGCGCTTAGCCTCGCCCTCCTGGGGGTCCCCAACTCTAGCTCTTTCCACGCACCCCCCCCCCCCCCAGTCTTCAGGGGCCTGGCCCAGCTTTCTCTCCAGCTCCCTCCCAGGGAGGCCCCGGTTCCCTCTCTGCCAGGAGGCCCCGGTTCCCTCGACTGAGCTTCCCTAGGCTCTGTGGGCTCCGTCCTCCCTCTCGGCATTTTTGTGGCTGACCGCCCCAGGCTGTGACCTCTTGGTGTACAGCTCTGTGACCTCGGGGAGGCTTCCTTGTGTCCCCCCCTCCCCACCCAGGCTGGCTGCCTACCTGAGTCCCTTTGAGCACCAGTCCCAAACTTGCCTTCCTGCCCTGCGCAGCCAGCCGCCAGTCCTGTCCCTGCCCCTCCCACACTCGGCCCTGCAGTGTCCTTCAGTCTCACTCCCTATTAGATCTACCCCCCAACCCAGGTCACGTGAGAAAATGGAAGAGGGCTCCCTGAGCCTCTGCAGGTGGTGGGTGGGGGTGGGGGTTGTGTCTGTGGGTGGGGGGCTTGGAGGCCACCCTCACCCAGGTTAGATGACAGAGCTGGATGAGGCCACTCGGCCAGCCCAGCCCTGGAAGGAGGGGCAGCTCACTCCACCTCAGGGGCAGCCTGGGTCCCAGCAAAGGTGGCTCCCCTCCGTCCCGCAGCCTGAGCGCAGCGCTGCTCACAGGCAGGCCCCCTGCTGTCTCAGGGACGACCTGCCAACCCTGGAGAACCCTAATAGCCACCGCCCCGCCCCTTCCCAAGCTCAATTCCTGCCTCACTTGAGAACTGCCTCACAGTTTAGGAACACTGTCCCCTAAACGTGCCCTGTGCTGTCCTGTGTCCTCTCCTGTGGGGTCTACCCTGCTCTGTGAGGCTGCCTTCATGCCAGCCTCTGCAAGAATCCTTTCCTGGCCTCTCATCATGGCAATTTCCAAGAGGCAATGACTGCAGAGTGCCCAGGGGGCACGCACAGTGGAAGGCCCAGATCGTGTCGGGGCACAGCAGCTGCACCAAGCGAGGGCAGGGCCTGGCCGTGGCCCGCTGGACAGATGAGGAGGGAACCCCTCCCTGGGCCCCTGGGTCACCACCCCATGTGCACACTGAGCACCCCCACTCTGCTCCTGGTCTCATGGCTGGTTCCTCAAACACACCGTCCCTATGTCCCTATCCTGGTCACCCTTAGAGGCTGGGGACGCTAAAGCACTCGGAGGCAGTGTTCCAAACTAAGGGCGTCTAGCACTGGGCAGGGCTCTGCTCAGTTTGGGGACTGCACCTGTACTAGACCTCTGTGCCTCAGTTCCCCCCATCTGCGAAAGGAGAATAAGCATTTGCACTTCACAAGGCCTTTGTGCCAACGCTTGAGATGACCCAGCGGGTCAGCAGCCGTCGATGGGGGGCTCTTCCTGGGCCTTCTTGGCCTCTCCGTCCCCACCCAGGGCTGGTAGTACTGGCTTGGAGGAGGGGTTAATTGGCCACGAGCAGCCCCACCCCCGACCCCACCCCCAGGCTGTCTCGGCCAATGGGTCTCTTCCTTTCATCCCTGGAAGCTCCATCTGGGACAGAGAGGGCGCTTTCTTCCATCTAGAGACATTAGCCCGTCACCCCCTACTCCCGAGGGGCGCACCGGCAGAGGGGGGTCCAATGAGCACGGCCACGGCCTCGACGAGCAGCACCAGGCCCAGAGCACTGGGAAAGCGGTGCGACCCCACGGCTGCCATGAGCACCTCGAACTGCAGTGCTCCCACCATGCCGTACGAGAGGCCGAAGGCGACGCAGAAGGCGACAAGGGCGCCGTAGGAGCGCGCGCGCGCGCTGCTCAGGTCCGTGAGGCCATTGGCCATCAGGGCCAGGCTGAAGAGGTAGGCGACGTGAGGTCGTAAGCGCGCCAGGCCCGCCAGGGCGCCGCACGCTGGCCGCGCCACGATGTCTACGAAGCCCACGATGGACAGCAGGAAGGCGGCGTCGGCGTCCGGCACGCCCGCGTCCTTGGCGTAGTTCACCAACAGGATGGCGGGCACGAAGAGGCCGAGGGCCATCAGGAACTTGGTGACGGCGTACACCCCGAAGGCGCGGTCGGCGCACACGGCCACGTCCAACAGGCGGCGGCGGCGGGTCCGGCCGCCAGGGGGCGCCTCGCGCAGGCGCAGCCCGGCGCGGTCCGCTTCCGCCTCCCCGGGAGCGTCGTCCGCGCTGTCCCCGCGCGGCCGCGGGCCGGGTCCCGGCGGCGGCCGCATGACGGCGCCGCAAGCGCAGCAGTGCAGCAGGAGGCCGCCGAGCAGCAAGAATCCGCCGCGCCAGCCGAAGTGCTCGAGCAGCTGTTGGCCGAGCGGCGACAGCGCCGACAGGAACACGGGGCTGCCCGCCGCCGCCAGCCCGTTGGCTAGGGGCCGCCGCCGCTCGAAGTACAGCCCCAGCATGATGAGCGACGGCTGGAAGTTGAGGGCCAGGCCCAGGCCTGCGGGACGAGGCAGCGCTGTGCCGGGGTCCCCGAGGGCGCCCCCACCCCAGCCCCGGGCAGGAGGGAGGGGGGAGGGGGAGGCCCCGACGGGGCAGGCAGACCCCCGGGGAAAACTGAGCCGAGGGACGTCGAGGACCGCCTTTGGAGGGGAAACTGAGGACAGAAGGCGTTGCCACAAGGACTCCCGACCACCCCCCCCCCCCCACCTCACGGCCGGCCCCGTCCGCGTAGGGGAGGTGAGCAGTGGCCGCCCTCACCTGTGAGCACCCCAGCCGTCAGGTATAGCTCCAGGAGGCGCGTGGCGAAGGATGCTAGCACCATGCCCGCCGAGGCCAATAGCCCACCCACCAGCATCACCGGGCGACAGCCAAAGCGGGTCACGAGGATGCTGGAGACCGGACCTGTGGGCCGGGCACGGTCACCGCTCCGGTTGGACTAACCTCCTTTCCCCATGGACACTCCGGGCTTTCCCGGCCCCAGAAAATGGCTCAAAGGGATAAGGTCACCAGCGGTTCAGAGAGGGCAGCGTCTGGCCAAGGTCACACTGCTTGGCTGGGCCAGACCAAGGCAGGCCGAGGACTCACGGGAGGGACCCGTCTTGGTCCAGAGCCCCCATCCATCCCCAGTCCTCATGAGAACAGGGAACCCCAAGCAGAAGAGGTGGACCCCACTCCCCCTTTTTTTTTTTTTATCTGCACAGCTGGAATCGCCCCTTGGGCTGCCCAGGCTCTTTCCAGAAGAAAGAGGAAAGCCTCCTCTTTTCCGCGAGGCTTGGTCAGGATAACGCCAGCGTTTCCCCCACCGCAACAGGTGGTTAGGGCTCAGGGGAGCGGGGAGCCGGAATCTTATTTAGAACGATTTCCCCACCTGTAACACAGGCGGGCCTTTTGGCAGAACTGGAGAGGTCCTGCCGGCTGGCCAAGCTTGCCAGGTGTGTGGGCTCTTCCTCGAGCCACTGTTCCTTTCCTGCCCTTTCGTCCCCTCTCTCTGGTGCCAGTGTTCACAGGAAGAAAGTGGTTCCCGCGCCCTCCCCCGAGGGGTCTGGGGAAGGCTCCCGGGGTCCGGGGTCCGTGTCTCCTAGTCCCTGATCCCTGCTCTCAATCCTGGGCCCGGGGTTGGGGGAGGGACCCGCGAGGGGGCGCTGACCCGTGCCGTAGAGCATGGCGAGCATGATGGAGGACACCCAGGCCGTGTCGCTGTAGCCCGCGCCGAAGTCGCGCATAAGGGCGCGGAAGAAGACGCTCACCGCCTTGGGGAAGCCGTAGGCGAAACCGGTGATCACGAAGCAGGCGCCCAGCACCGCCCAGCCCCAGCCGCCGTCTGGGGGGCCCGCTCCCCGCCGGGGGCCGCCAGCGCCCATCGCGGCTGCCTCTGCTGGCGGAGGGGGACGAGAGGGAGCAGCGAAGGTCTGTAGCCCAGGCCAGAAAGGGGGATGGAGACCCAGCGTGGGGGAAACCGAGGCACGGGGCTACCCCTGCTCAGGGAATGAGCCAAGAAGGGAAACCCAGGCAAAACCTCGCCCCAAGTCTCCCCTCCTCCAAGGGGCCCATGAAAGATGAAGGGGGGGGGGGGCGGTAATGGAATCGCTCCCACCTGAGCCTGAACTTCAGGAAGACTCCCTCTGGAAGACTCCTTGCCCAGGGACCTGGTGGTGGCAGGAGAGGGGGTGCTGGTGAATGGGAGAGCTGGGCGGCCAGCGTGTGCCCCATGTGCTTGGGAATCCCCAGTGTCCCCAGTGTGCAGGTGTGAGGGTCTCAGCACAGAGGGACTAACCCCACGTGTGGGACAGAGAAGCAGGTGCCAGCTGCAAAATGGGTGGGGCTTATTTTCTTCCTTGGCTTTGCGGTATGTTCCTAATTTTTCTCAATGATCAGAAATGACTATTGTCATTCAGGGGAAAAAAAAGAAGAAAAGAAAAACCCAAGAACACGTAAGAACATCAGCCTTGCTTCAGGAGCAAGGGAGCCGAGTTCCGGTTCACCCCGGCCTAGCCATGGATTTGCTCTGTGACTTGGGCAGTTCCCCTTCCCTCGCTGAGCCTCAGTTTTGCCACCTGTAAGATGGGTGACGGATTGTCCCAGGCCAACCAGGAGTCTTGGTACCGGCGGGGGTGGGGGGGGGGCGGTGATCAGATCTCTGGTTCCACTGGGCAGATAGGGACCTCTGAGGGGGCACCAAGAAAGAAAGCTTCTGCTCTCCAAATCCCTAGCAGCCTGCCCCCCCGCCCCCCCCCCCAACCCTACACAAGCAGAAAACAGCTCTAAGGCCTCTCACACTCTTGGCTCTCCACCCAGGGGTCCACACAGCAGCCTCATGCACCCCCGTAACAGACGAGGCTGGTAGGCCTCCCCAGTAGGGGGGACCAGCCCACAGCTGGGCAGAAGCCTCCTTCCCTCCCACCGCCCCTCTGCATGTGGGGTCTCCTTCCCGGCACTGGGGAACACCAAGATACCCGTGGGAATCTGGGACTCTGACCCTCTCTCACCAGGACGGGGTCCTGGCTTTTCCTGCCTGTTGTCCCCTCACCGTGGCCGTAGCCACTTGGAGGCCAGGACAAGGGGGTGGTCCTGGCAGCCCTCGCCCCACACTCACCTGAGCCGTCCTGTGGGTTTGGGCGTCCAGCCTCACATCTCCCGAGGCCTTCCGGGAGGGGTTGCCCCCCCCCCACCCCGGTTCCCCCTTGAAGCCTAGCCTGAGGGGGGCGCACAGCCGAAGACCCCCCCCAGGCTTGTCTACAGATCAGCCGCTGGCCAGACTCACCCACGGCTCACTCCCTCAGGCCTGGAGCTCAGAGTGTTCCCCACCCCCACCCCGCTAAGAGGCTTTTACCTGGAACAGGAGAAGGGACGGGGCAGTGACCGCAGCACAGGGCCAGGCTGGACCCCACGGTGGGGGGTCCCTGTCTCAGGCCCTCCCAGCAGAGCTAGAGAGATAATGAGGCCCCTCCACTGGGCAGAGGACACACAGAGCCCTGCTCTGGTGGTGATGGGAGAGGAGGATCCTACTGGTGCTGGGGGCGCAGCCCTGCCCTGGAGAGACCCCACCAGCCCTACTCACCTCAGCGCCTTGCCTGCCCCCCACCCCCAGACCACATTCCAGGAGGGGCCTCCGAGGCTTTCCCCTGGATCAGGCTAATCCAGGTCAGAGAGCTTGGGACCGAGGGGCGGGGGGGGGGGGGGTGCGGAGGGGCCAGAACAAAGGGCGCTGTGTCCCAGGCTGTGGCAGGGTGACTGCTGGTGGTCCTGGACCTTGGCCACTGCCACCCCTCCGCCTCTGGAGAGGCCACCACAGCAGCAAAGGGACTGGGCCAGAGCTGGGTGGATAGACCCTGAGGACTTCAGGGCAGACCTAAAGATTTGCTTAAAATGAGGGATGTGACAGGTGCCCGGGGCGGGGGCTCAGTCTGCTGAGCGGCCGATTCTTGTCGGTTCAGGTCACGATCTCACGTTTCGTGGGTTCAAGCCCCGCATCGGGCTCTGCGCTGGGATTCTCTGTCTCCCTCTCTCTTTGCCCCTCCCTCACTCGCTCTCTCACAAAATAAACAAACTTAAAAAAAAAAAAAAAGAGGGATGTAAAGGGCTGTGAGTGAGCGAGTCCTCTCGGGGAACTCCTAGTGACCTTCAGGACCTCCTGGACACCGTCCTCCAGTGGGAGGCTTCCATGCCCCACCCCTCACCTGTCCCCCCAGTTCGACACCGCCAGTCCTGCTGCTGTGTCTCCTTGCTTTATTTCTCCCCGTTTACAAAAGTTAAACAAGAGGACGTATGGGGGGTGGGGAAGGGGGTGTGCGGGGCTCCTCCCTCCTGGGGCAGAGAAGGGGAAAGGGGGTGGGGTGCACGAGGCAGGCCCCCAGGGAGAGTCCTGGGGCCCTCGGAGGGGAAGGGACTGTCCTGTCCCCCATTCTGCCTGCTTTACTTTGAAGGTCCCAGACCCCAGGTCAGTCCCCCGGGAGGGGCAGCCACTCCCAGTTCCAGAGCCCCGGCTTCTTGGGTCCACCGCTGCTGCTTCTGCTGCTGCCCCCAGCTCCCAACAGCCCCTGAGCAGGTGTGGGGACGAGCTCAGACCCCGGATGGAGGAGGGCGCCTCAGCGGATGAGGGGCGCTGAGCGGTCGTTGGTGACTGTGGGCCGCAGCTTTACGGTGGCAAAGGGGTTTGTGCCCCTGCGAGGGGAGAGGTCGGGGTGAGAGGGGCCCAGGTTCCCTCCCCACCCCCCCAACCCCCGCCGCCCAGCTGGCTCTGGCTCCAAGGAAGGTCGCCAGGTGCCTGAGCCATGTCCGCCCCGACCTCCTGCCCCCACCGGTCACCTCTCACCCCTGCCTCATCTCCCCCCTCCCCAGAACCCCTGCCCAGCCCCCACCCCCACGCCGCCCCCAACTCCTGTCCTAGGACTCACCGAGGGAAGAGCTCTGGAGGGTGCTGTTCCGAGGACATAAGTTTCTGCAGTGAGGGTGGAGGAAAGGCCAGGTTTAGGGGGGGAAAGGGGCAAGTGAGCCCCCACCCCTGCAACTCCCCATTCCAGGAAGGCAGACGACTAGACCAGAGGCCCCTGCAGGCCAGGCTTCGGGGAAATCAGGCCCGGGCATTCCGAAGCTCAGAATTCTGTGGGTTTCAGACTTGAGAAGCCTCTGGGCCAGGGCACCAATTGCTCTCCCTGCACCCCCACCCCCCAGCCCCGGTCCTGCCCAGCCAGCCCCAGCCCAGGCTCCGTCCGACCCAGGACGCTGGTCTGGCCTCTCCCGGGAGGTGGGAAGGACGGGCCTTTTCCAGTGCTCCCAGCAGGACCACGGGGGCTCCAGTCCCTGAGAGGAATGTTTTCCCCCCACCCTCTGCCCCAGGCTCAGAAGTCCATCCCACACCTCCCTGCAGATTAGGCAAACTGAGGCTGGGGAGGGAGGGCCCCCCTCCAGCCAGCCAGTGGCAAAGCAGGGAGGGTCACCCGGTCTCCAGTCTCCCAGCCTGCTGGATGAGCCCAGGGCTGGGGACTGGCTGGGGGGGAGGGGGAGGGGGCTCACCTTGACGTCACTCGCCACCCCCATGCTGCCCACGCTGCTTCGGCGGCTACTAAGCAAGGGCGGAGGTGCAGGGCTGGGGGCGCGGCTCGGTATCCGGCTCGGGGTTCGGGAGCGGGATTGGCCGTCCCAGTACTCCGAGGGTGCTGTAGAGTTGCCCGGCCGGCCCAGGAGGTCATCAAGGCTGTGGCTGCCCCGGAGGGGGTAGGATCTGAGTCCAGAGCAAGGAGAGACGGGCAGGGGGTCAGGCGTCAGGCCCCTGCTGCTTCCCCCACCCCCGATCTTGCTGGGCCCCTCAGCATCCTACAGCTTCTTCCCTTGCAGGGGGTGGGGGGAAGGCCACAGGGCTTGGAGGCAGTCCTCCGAGGAGGCAGAGGGACAGACGCAGTGACCCTGGCATGCGGAGAGGTGAGGGTCCCCTTCCTCTGGGGACCGAAGGAGGCTGGGTGCACTCAGGACTGCCACTCACAGATGTCCCCCTGGGGGGTGGGGCCGCCCCCCCTGAAGTCCCCACCCCCGCCCCGCCTCCCACCACCCAGGTACCTGGAAGGTAGCTCATTCATAGGGTTCATCAGGTTCATGGAGGTCACTGGGCTCAAGGGGTTCGTGGGGTTCACAGGCACCTCCTCCAAAGGCTTCACATAGGCCTCGGGGAACCAGCCGCTCCTGCGGGGTGGAGGCAGAGGGTCCCATAGGCAGAAGGCCCAACAACCGTGCCCAAAAGAACGCTTCCGAGGGCAGTTACTGGGCAGCGCTGTGTGCCAGGCCTTGCTCGAAAGGCTGTGCCCAGAGTAACTCATTGAATCCCCTCCAGGAGACCTTTCTCCACCTTCAAGCCCAGCTGTCCAGCTTCATGTCCTGCCAGGGGCTAGGTCACCTTGGGGGGAGCTGCAAGTCCAAGGAGGAGAGCGACATGTCCGAGGACATGTGGTGACCGGCTTCATTCGCTACTCGCCGAGAGTACCCACCACGTGAGGGCCCACAGAGAGCCCGACACACTTCCTGCTCCCCGGAGGCCCCCGGCCTGGCCGACAGGCCCACAGACGGATGATTACCAGGGGACAGGGGACAGGGGACAGGGTGGGGGGCCCGGGGATCACGGGCAACTGTACCAGCCAGGGGAAAGGGCACTTGAGCCTAAGGTGCCTAATACCAGCCAGTGCCCTTTCCTCCTCAGCCCTGCCCCTTCCCTCCACCCTAGAACCCTGGTTCCGGGGACCCCGGGCACCCTGCCCTTAGAGTCCGTGCCTGGCTGGAGGCTCATCACCGCCCCTCCCGAACAGCCAGGGTTCGGGGAGAGGCACTTCGCGCGACGTTCCTTAGCTTTTTCAGACCCCGCGGAGCCCAGCGGATTCTTGCAAGCACTCTGGAAAGCGTTCTCCACAAAAAGCCACCTTAGACCTCCAGACCCAACCAACAGCGCTCTCGCCTGAAGGTGACTAGGAGCTATTTCACCTCAAACTGACAGACCAGAAGCATTTTCCACGCGTTTTGCTTCCGCCTTCACCGTAAAGTGCCTACGGATAAAACTTGCCACCTTCTTCCCTGACCTGTGAGGCACAGAGGGAAGGGCAAAATGTCCCGGGAACGTGGGTGGAGAGCACCGGCCCCCGGTGGTTTGACACTCAGGTCCCCGGGGGACAGTCTGCTACACGCCTGTTGTGGGGACTTGTGCGGGTCCACGAAGCAGGTGTTTCCAACCCTGGTGGTTGTAGCCATCTCCCTACGTCGCCAGCACAGCCTTCCGTTCTTGATCCAGTAGTCCCCGGGCCTCCACCCCTCCATCCGTCCATCAACCCACCCTGCCTCCCGCATCCAGGATCCACGTGGGCAGCCACCCACGGACCGCCAGTCCCTAATCCGTCTCCACCTGCCTGCCCTTCTGCCAGCCCGTTCACATGCTTCCCTACTCACCCCTCAGCCTACGTAGGCACCCCACATCCGTGCATCCTCTTGCAAGCACCCTGACGTGCACCTGCTGACTCCTCCCTCTAAGCCTCCATTCATTCACTCAGGCCACTATTCTTGCCCTCCTTCCTCCCTTCTCTCCCTCACATGAGTGCGAGTGGGCACCACACCGTCTCCGGCCGGTAAGGCCCCGTGGGGGGGTCACTGCCTGGCTCCAGCAAGCCCCCACCTTCCCTTTTTCTTTGGTAGAAAGAGTAATCCTTGCACACTCTCTTTCGGCGACCACAGAGCACTCCCCCACCTCCCCGCTCCCATTCACGGGCGTCGAAACGGACCCCCAATTTGCCTTCTTTAAGGATCTGCACCGCACGCGACCGCCCCACTGGGCCTGTCGGCCTGCTCGGTCCCAGCTTGGCCTCTGGGCCTGGCCCCGGGGGGCCACAGCCTGCTGCGCTCTGCTGCCGCTCTCCGGGTAAAGAGGGGCCGCCCTGTTGCCCCCACAGTAAGTGCTCAAGCAGTGGGGTTGCTGCAGCCTTCTGCAGCGCAAGAGAGAACCTTCCCGTCCGTTCCTCTCCTCTCGAGGGCTACCGCCCTGTACTCGGCAGGGAGGCTCTTCCTACCCCCTTGGACTGGATGAGGACACGGAGCGCCGCGCGGGAGAAGGGAAGAATCGTCTACCGCCCTGGGGCTGGAGGTTGGGGGGCGAGGAAGCCGGCGGGGCGGTGGGGGGGGGCTCCTTCCACCCCCCTCCCCTGCGCCCCGGGGGCGCCCACTCACGTGGACGAGCCCTCCAGCTTGCCATAGAGCCAGCCGTTCTGGGCCTCTGGCACTAACACCTCCACGACGTCTCCGGCCGAGAAGCGCAGCAGCGTGTGGTTGGCGCCCTCCGAGTGGGAGACGAGGGCGCGGACTCTCCGGGCGCCCCCGCCGCCGCCCCCGCCGCCCGGGCGCTCGCCGAAGGAGTTGGAGCGCGAGCGCTGGGTGCTGCCGGCGTAGAGCGAGGCTGCCGGGGGCGGGGAGAGCGCGGCGGCGCGTGGGTGGCGGGTTCTCCCCCGCGATCTGGGCCCCTTCCCGGTCCCCGCGTCCCCGGCCCTCCCTCTGCGCTCCGGGGCGCCGGGGCCACTCACAGGCGGACGGCGTCCGGGGCAGCGACCGGCGGTCTGGCTCCAGCTGGGACGCGGACCTCGCCTCGGCGGCGGGCTCGGGGCCGGGGCCGTAGGAGCCGGAGCCGTGCCGGCTGCGCGGGGAGCTGAACTCCGCGAGCGGCCGCTGGGGCTGCGAGGGGAGACGGGCAGGGGAGGGTGGGGCGGGGAGGGGAGGGGTGGGCCGCGGCGCCCTAGTCCAGCCCCCACCCCCAGTCCCAGACGTCGGCGTAGGGGTTCTGGGGCCTGCGGCCCAGCCACCACGGGGGCGCCGAGGCCGCGCCCGGGAGGGAAGGCCGGCCCAGGGGCGCTGCGTAGACGGGGAGCCTGGGGGGCAGGAGGCTCCATGGGGGGGGCCTCGGGCCCCAGGGCGCCGTGGTGGGTGCGGGGATCGGCGGGGGCGCGAACAGCGGCGGGGGCGCCCAGGGCCTCACCATGTCCAGGCGGGTGGGCGTCAGGCGGCCCGAGGGGTAGGGCGGCCCCAGCACGGGGCCCAGCAGGCCGGGGGAGTGGGCGCGCGACGGGCTGCGGCTGGCCTCCGACTGCTCCTTCCACAGCAGCACGCGGTTCTGGAGCGTGCTCCGGGCCTGGCCGCGTGCGGGGGGACGGACACCGGGGTCAGCCAGATCGGAGCTGGGGACTCAAAAGTGACACCCTAGGCCTGGGAACTCGGGCCCTGCAAGCGGTGGATGACGGGATCGTCAAGCCGGAAGGAGCCAGAGATGGCGGCGGGGTCACCTCATAGGGTTCGCTAAATAGAGTGAAGCCAACCCAGGAAACTACAGCTAAGGAAACGTGGCAAATTTCCAATCACACGTGGGCTCCTAGATCCAGCCATACCTGAACCCCTTGAACGAAAGGGATAAACTAACCAAAGGGATAAATGCCTCTCCTGGGTAAGGCAGTTTGAGTGGTTTTCTAAAAAGAGGCCCTTCAAATACAGTTTTTCCAGTCTATTCCTTTTAGTCTACGTAAGCACCCCTAGTGCCCCTGGTACGTAGGCATCTAACTGTTTGAATACTTTCAAGGACAGGAAACTCAGCAGTTGACCCCGCAATTCATAACAACCTGGGGTGAGAGGACTTTAAATGTCAGACCTGCTGTATGCATTAATCATTTTTTTAGGGGGCGCTTGGGTGGCTCAGTTGGTTGAGCGACCGACTTCAGCTCAGGTCATGATCTCACGGTTGGTGAGTTCGAGCCCCGTGTCGGGCTCTATGCTGACAGCTGGGAGCCTGGAGCCTGCGTAGGATTCGGTGTCTCCCTCTCTCTCTGCCCCTCCCCCACTCATGCTCTGTCTCTGTCTCAGAAATAAGTAAACATTAAAAAAACATCATTTTGTTAATTTTCTGTTTTTTATGGGTTGACATCCCAGGGGCTTTGTTAATCCTGCCCAGATTGTCCCTCCCGGGGCCCGATAATTCCTAGAGATAGTAAGCAACTTGCCAGGAAGCACGTATGCAAAACAACCGGTCCAAAACCCACATCCCTAACCACCTCCCGTATCTAACACACACCAAGCCAGTATTTCCCCTGACCTCAATCACCCCAAAGCAGGTGCCAGACAGTTAGATGCAACCCCTAGAGCCCAGAGCTCAGTGAAATTATTCAAACCATCCCGTCTTTCAATGGCCTTGACCTCTCTGTGCTGTCACTCAGTCACTTCTATAAATTAAATCCCAGGTATGATCAAAACACCGTGCTCTCTTCCGTTACAAGGGTCTCCCCCTGGGAATGCAAGCTGGTGCAGCCGCTCTGGAAAACTGTATGGAGGTTCCTCAAAAAACTAAAAATAGAACTACCCTGCGACCCAGCAATTGCACTACTAGGCATTTATCCACGGGATACAGGGGGGCTGTTTCGAAGAGACACATGCACCCCCATGTTTATAGCAGCACTATCGACAATAGCCAAAGTATGGAAAGAGCCCAAATGTCCATCGATGGAGGAATGGATAAAGAAGATGTGGCATAAATATACAATGGAGTATTACTCGGCAATCAAAAAGAATGAAATCTTGCCATTTGCAACTACGTGGATGGAACGGGAGGGTATTATGCGAAGTGAAATTAGTCAGAGAAAGACAAAAATCCTATGACTTCACTCCTATGAGGGCTTTAAGAGACCAAACAGATGAACATAAGGGAAGGGAAACAAAAATAATATAAAAACAGGAGGAGGACAAAACAGAAGAGACTCTTAAATATGGAGAACAAACTGAGGGTTCCTGGAGGGGTCCTGAGGGGGGAGGGGCTCCATGGGGAAGGGGCACTAAGGAATCCACTCCTGAAATCATTGTTGCAGTAGATGCTAACTAACTTGGATGTAAATTTAAAAACTAAATACATAAGTAAACAAACATTAAAAAATAAATAAACAAAGGCCTCTCCCTTTTCCAGTCAAGCATCTCCTCCCCCAAGGCCAAGCTCAAGACCGTCACCTTAGGAATAAGCAAAGCTTCCCTTTGTCGAGCATTTACTCTGCGCCAGGCCCAGTGTTCAAGCTTCACCCGTATCGTCTTATTTGATTCTCGCAATCGCCCTGGGAATTAGATGTCACTATTACCACCGTCTTATCGAAGAAGATACTGAGGGTCAGAGCAGTTAATGACTGGCCCCAGGTCTCACAGCCAGTGAGCCTCGGCGTGGCCTGCACTAGTCCAGCTTGAGACAACTTCCTGGGATGGCACCTTTGGACGCTTCCTCCCTTCAGTCTGGGCCAGCGGCTGAAAACCTCACGGGGATCTCGGGCAGCCAAACAGCAGCGACTCCGTCACAGGAGCAAGTGGCCAGCGGGTCACTAGGGTGGACAGCCCCTCCGTTGTCTTGTCACGGTGCTAGGGCGTTCTGGGAGGAAAGGCCCCGGCACCAAGTCCCAGCCTGGACAGCGCAGAATTTTACTGGCTTTCGTCAGCCCTGCCTCCGGGCGGTGTAGCCAGGGGTCGGGAAGAAACACCGCACAGGCTTTCAAAACCATAAAGAGACCGTGGGGGGATTTCCAAAACAGGGATGGAGTGGGAGAGCCAGTCTAAGTATGGTACGGACCCCCCCATGCTAGAAAAGGCGGATACATTTGATTAAGTCAAGATAATTTTTTTAAGCACGGCAAAACCTACAATAAGCAAAGTCAAGCGATAAATGACAAACTGGGAGATATGTGCCTCTCATCACCAAGGAAGCTCTAATCTCAGTAACATATAAAGAGCTCCGAGAAACTAATAAGAAAAATGGAGGAAACGATGCTGATAGCACAGTGAAGGGCGTCCGATGGCTCTGAAACATGAAAAGGTATCAGTCCCGCTTGTAAGACGAGGCTAAAATGAAACCATGTCTGGAGAGACCATTTTTACCTCGCTGGCTGGCAAAGAGGGACAAGTTTGCCGCCACGCTGTCATCGAGGAAAAGAGGATCTCCGATTTTGCTGGCAGAAGGGTAAACTGGCACAACGAATGCCTACATCCCTGGGCTCGCCAATTCCATTCCTAGGAACGTATCCTGGAGATACGCTCGCACAACTGCGACGAGCCCGGAGAAGCTGAGGGCGAGGTGGGCCGAGAGGCATGCTATTGACCAGACGCAGACTCAGCCAGGGTTGGTCACAGGAGGCGCGTGAGAATGACCGCTGGCTGAGCTCAGGCCCTCATCATTCTTTCTTTTAAAAAAAAAAAAAAAATTTTTTTTTTATGTGTATTCATTTTTGGAAGACAGAGAGAGACAGAGCAGAAGCAGGGGTGGGGCGGAGAGAGAGGGAGGGGACGCAGAATCCGAAGCAGGCTCCAGGCTCCAAGCTGTCAGCACAGAGCCCAACGCGGGGCTTGAACCCGCGACCGGTGAGATCGTGACCTGAGCCGAAGCCGGATGCTCAACCGACTGAGCCACCCAGGCGCCCCTCATCATTCTTTCAATCTTGTTCCAAATCTTGTGCGTTCTGTTTATAGACAGAGTGACAGGTAAACACGTATGTTTGACTATCTTCGGGAGTTAGATCTTGTGTGTCCTAAAAACCAGCTGGATAGAGCAACACGATACCTACCCCACATCCTTAGCAGATCTATCCCCTAGAGCCACGAGGAGTGAAAACGTGTCCACGCAAAAACTTTCACTTATATCCCCACTGGCATTATTTCTAATAGCCGCAAAGTAGAAACGACCCAGATATCCATCCACGGATGAATGGATAAATAAAATGTGGTCTATCCAGACCGTGAAATGTTATTTGGCAATAAAAAGGAATGATGTACCGGGGCGCCTGGGTGGCTCCGTCGGCTGAGCGCCCGACTCTTGATTTCGGCTCAGGTCACGATCTCACGGTTTGTGAGTTTGAGCCCCCGTGTGGGGCTCTGTGCGGACAGCGCAGAGCCTGCTCGGGATTCTTTCTTTCCTTCTCTCACTCTGCCCTTCCCTGTTCGTGTTTTCTCTCTCTCTCTCTCTTTCTTTCTCTCTCAAAATAAATAGATGAACTTTTAAAAAAAAATCGTAAAAAAGGAATGATGTACTGATTCCTGCCACAACCTTGATGAATCTCAAAAGCGCGAAGCTTCGTGAGAGGAGCCCGTCACAGGGGACCACGTATCGCATGATTCATGAATTACGTGCTGTGTGGGTTAGGTCTCAAGAAGACCATTTAAAAGAAGGTAAAACAGTTCTGGAATGGAACCCCAGTCCGTGGGAGAGAGGAGGGGCAGGGGGAGAAGGCTGAGCCCTGAGCTTGGGGCTGGCTGTGGGGACAGCGTCTCCCACCTCTGCTCAGCACCAGGGGGTCCCTGGGTTCAGTGACTGGGGAAGGGACTTGGCTGAGGCGGGGAGGCGGGAGCAGCAGCCGACTGCAAGCAGACAGATCTCCTGAAGGGCAGCTTTTGTTTTCATCTTTGGAGGGGGAAGAGAGCAGGGGCCGGGAGAACCTAATTCCACTGGGCTCCTTCGCATGAAACTTACATCATTACAGCAACCTTGTGAAGAGGGGATTATTTCCTTCTTTTGCCAGAGAAGAAAGGAGACTCAGAGAAGTGAAATCAGTTGCTAGGTCTGCAGCCGGGGCGCAGAGGCTGGGAAACTGAACAAGACTACGAAGAAAGAGAAATAGAAACGAAATAAGAATGCACAGAAATCGGAAGCATTGGACAGAGGGAAGAGGCTGGGGCGGGGCGGGGGGGGGGTGCGGGGGGAGGAGCCCTGTTGGGGGCATCAGGAATAGAGAAGCTGCCTGGGTGGGTGGGTCAGGGACCCAGATGGAAATAGAGACAGAGCCTCTATTTCATAGACACAGCGGGGCTTTAAAAATATTTATTAAATACGTGAATGAGGGGCACCCGGGTGGCTCAGTCGGTTAAGCATCCGGCTTCAGCTCAGGTCATGATCTCGCGGTTTGTGAGTTCGAGCCCTGCGTCAGGCTCCGCACTGGCGGCTCAGAGCCTTCTTGGGATTCTCTCTCTCTCCCTCTCTCTCTCTCTCTCTGCTCCTTCCCCACTTAAAAAAAAACAAATACATAAATGAAAGAACAAACGATATTGGAAAATGCAGGGACAAAGTCATCAATTTATGAAGGCACGGTGGAAAGATCATGTCCCAGTGTCCTTGGCACCTCCTTTTGTACATCCCACCAGCCACCCCCCGCCCCCCAGAGGGGTCAATAGCTAGACCAGGCCAGGTGGGTAGGAACTGTGAGGCATCAGCCCCTGTTGGACCTAGAGAAGACAGCAGGACAGAACTTTGACCAGTGCTGGGCTGGCAGGGGCCTGAAGTGCTCCCGGACAAAACACAAGAGGCTCTTAAATATGGAGAACAAACAGAGGGTTACTGGAGGGGTTGTGGGGGGTGCTAAATGAGTAAGGGGCATTAAGGAATCTACTCCTGAAATCATTGTTGCTGACCAATTTGGATGTAAGTTAAAAAAAATAAAATTAAATACAAAATAAAAATAAAATAAAAATGTCAGAAAGAAAGAAAGAAAGAAAGAAAGAAAGAAAGAAAGAAGTGCTCCTTTCTCCAGGAAAACACAGTCTGCACGAGTGTGTTGAGTTTTGAGGGTAGAGCATAGCTCCTACTCTCAACCAGGTACCCTTGTGCAGTGCACGACCTGCGCAACCTTCCCGGGCAGCCCTGTCTGTGGGGGTTCTCCACATGGGTAGGCTACATTAATCCCTATTCCTGAGGCTGAGTGAGAGCTGATTTGCAACAGGAAGACCTGAGTTAGAGATGGGGTCCCACTGGGGCCGAGATGGCTCCACTGCCCCCTCCCCCCACATTTGTCAGTACCTCTGCCTGAGCCCTTGCAGCTCACCTCAGAATGGGAAGAGGACCATGAGGAGGCAAAGGAAAGAAACAAGGTACCTAAGAGGACCCAGTGGTCAGGGAGGAGAACCCAGCAGACCACCCAGGCAGCTGAAAGAAGGGGTGACAAGCTTAACAAGGTCTTGACCGGAGCCTTTGCTGCAGAGCAGACACCTTCCTACCCAGACAAAGGTCAGGACTGTAAGCTTTAAAATTCAACGGATGAACCAGGGGCGCCTGGGGGGCTCAGTCGGTGAAGCGTCTGACTCTTGACTTCGGCTCAGGTCACGATCTCATGGTTGTGAGATCAAGCCCCGCGTCAGGCTCAGCTCGGAGCCTGGCGCCTGCTTGGAATTCTCTTCCTCTCCTTCTTTCTCTGCCCCTCCCCCGCTTATCATCCTCTCTCTCTCCCTCAATAAACGAATAAACCTAAAAAAAAATAACACAGTGAATAGATGAACTCTAAGAGAGAGTAGTCCTGTTGAGGACACCATCAGTTGCCTGACAAGTCAAGGGGAGAGAGATCTCAAAATACAGACTAAGAAGAGACGAACACATGGGGGGGGGGGAGGGGTCGTAGATGTGGAGTTCCAGAAGGAGGAAAAGGAATGATGGCAGAGAGCTAATAATTTAGGAACCAGAAGAGCAAATAGCTACCCTGACCTGAATATAGGCCTGAGCCCGCAGAGGGAGGGACACGGATAGGCCCTCGTCTATGGGTAACCAGACAAGTTTCTGAGTCCCAAGGACACCAAGAAAATCTCCAAGCATCCAGAGAAAGAGCCAGGACACAGACCAGCACCCGACTTAGCATCCGCAGCACGGAGCGCTAGAAGCCGGAGGAACATCATCTTGGGCCACAGGAGAAAAGGGCCACAGCTCTGGAGTCCTGTAACCAGCTAATGTGCCACCCGGCAGTCAGGGTAAAAGTGGGACATTTGCAACTGCGCACGGATTCAGACGATGTGTCTGCAGAACATGTTCAGTTAATCGGGACAGAAACCTCAAGACAGTGGGAACGGAAAGGAATGAAAACAGTGGCGAGCGGTGTATCTGGTCACGTGGGTCATGATGCAAAGAAATGACGAGTGAGAGCCTGGAACTAAAAGTCCCGAAGTTTTTTGGCAAAACCAAGAGCCGGAGTTGGGGAGGATGAAGGGAGGCGTCAGGCCACATCTTAGAGTGCCGGGGAGGGCAGGAAAATTCTTCCCAAGGCCTTATCTTAAGGGCTGGGGAGGGTGCTCGATGGACAGAGTAGTGTCGGGGGGGGGGGGGGTGTCCGTATATTTTGGAAAAGATAATAGATGAATATCGATTACCATGAGGGTCACAAAGTGAGGTCATCGTGAGTAGAGATGAAAAGGACAGTAGGATTTGCAAACTAATAAAGGGGGAAAGGAGGGGCGCCTGGGTGGCTCAGTCGGTTAAGCGGCCGACTTCGGCTCAGGCCATGACCTTACAGTTTGTGAGTTCAAGCCCCGCAGCGGGCTCGGTGCTGACAGCTTAGAGCCTGGAGCCTGCTTCAGACTCTGTGTCTCCCTCTCTCTCTGCCCCTCCCCTGCTCACGCTCTGTCTCTCTCTGTCTCAGACATAAATAAACATTAAAAAAAATTTTTTTTTAAAAAAGAAGAAATAAACATTAAAATAAATAAGTAAATATTTTTTAAAAAAGAAATCCGGTGAAAAATGAAAGACTCTCTGATCGGTCTAGCAGACAGAAGAGAGCAAGAGCACAGAGGATTTAAATAATACGATAAAATTATAGGCAATAACTCAATACGCCCATGAATTAATGAATTTGCAAATAGTATCTGCAAGCAGGAATGAGAAAGTAAACGGTTCCTATGTGAACGAAGAAAGGCGTGAATTAGTGAATGGGTGTGAGAATAAGCAAAGTCATGAACGACGGAATCAATGAATGAATAGCTGATGACGCAAATCAACATAGCAAAAAAGAAATAGATGGGGAGAGTAAACGAATAAAATAAATATCTACAGAGGGGAAGGAAGGAAGGAAGGAAGGCAAAGGCAGGGGACTCTCTGGGGGTAGCCAGCTCACAGAGAGCACAGACCCGAGGAAGGCCCCCCATTAAGCCCGGCCCCGGCCCCCGCTCACCCGGCCAAAAAAATGCAGGAAGGTGTTGGAAAGCAGCAGGTGCTTCTCGGCCAGGAAACGATAACGCCGCTTCTCTTCCAGCTCAGCTGCCCGCTGGCTCTCGGACATGAAGGCCTGCATCTGTGCGTGCAGCCGGTTCACGCTCTCCTGGGGGAGAAGCGGGTTCTAGCAGGAGGCAGCGGGTGGGTGTCTGCCACATCCCACCTCCCCCCAGTGCCAGCTGTCCAAAGCCCCCTGTCCTTCCTGAACCACCTCCTCCTGGAGGCCCTCCCTGGAGCGCCCAGCCCATCCTGGCTCCCAGGCCCACCTCTCATGGGCATCCTCGTGCTCTGTGTCCGCCCGGCCCGGGGAACTCCTCACGGCCATGCCTCTTTCCCTAGCTCCAGGCACGGGGCCAAGCATGGAGTGGGGCCCGGGGAGGTTGGTTTAAGAAAATGTGAATGAGTTGATTCATAAGCCCTTACTTGGGAGGGAAGATTCTGAAGAGGAGAGGTAAGAGCCTATTGAAGGAGCCAGAAGACTGGGGGCGCCTGGGTGGCTCAGTGGGTTAAGCGTCCAGCTCTTGATTCCCCTCAGGTCATGATCCCGGGGTCGTGGGATCGAGCCCCGCGCTGGACTCTGTGCTGACTTTGCGGAGCCTGCTTGAGATTCTCGCTCTCCCTTTCTCTCTGCCCCTCCCCTGCTTGCTCTGTGTCTCTCTCGAAACATAAATAAATAAACATTGCAAGAAAAAATAAAGGAGATAGAAGAGGAGACAGGAAAGGAGATAGAGGTCTTGGAGACAGAGGGACAGGGCCAGGGCCCCCGAGCTGGGGAGGAGGGCCGGGCCTAGCGGGGGGCAGGAGGGATCGGGGGATGGCAGGGACCTGCGCTACCGTGATCAAGGAGCAGCATGGTTGAGGGCCTTCGGTTTTCTCAGTGAAGTGGAAGGCGGGAGGCCTGGGGAGGGCCAGGAAGTGACAGCACAGGGAGCAGCGCTGAGGGTGGCCCCGGAGGGCCGGTGGTGCCCAGCCGCCAGGGGCTGGCTGAGCGCTCTGGCTTTGCTCACGGCAGAGCGCATGGCAAGTGGCCCTCCTAGAGTTGGGCTGATGCTGGGCGGGGGACCTGGGTGGCAGGGGGGAAGGGGGATTGTCAGGGCGTCCCCCCCAGAGCCCGGCTTAGCCCCCCAGCCCACGCACCTTCATCTCCCGCGCATTCTTGTCCCTCTTGCGCTCCATGCGCCACAGCTCAGACATGTACTTCTCCAGGTTGGCGGCTCGGTGGCGGTATTCGATCTCATAGTGCTGGCGGCTGTCCTTGGGTGGCGTGGAGAGAGGGGGGGCGGGGGCTCAGCTGGGAACACGTACAGCCTGGGGCCAGTCGGTATCCAGCGCGGGCCTCGGTGTGCTCATCCATCAAATGGGGAGGGGCGGTCTTGCCTGTGATGGGCTGGGGGGGCCAAGGTGGGTGGCCAGACTTACTTTGATGAACTGCATGTCCAGCTTCGTGTTCTTTTCCATGTGTTGCAGCAGATCCCTGTGGAACGTCTGCACCTGTGTGGAGTACAGGGTGGGGGTGGGCAGGGTGGCCCCGATCCTTCCAGACCCCAGCATCCCTCGCACTGCCCAGTCTAATACAGCCCACCGCGTTCCTCACACCCCAGGCACCTGCCCAATCGTCAGAGACACGGTCATAATAAAAGCACCCGGAGGGAGGGAGGATTAAATGGTTAAAAATGCGAAACACTTAGTGCGGTAACTGGGTCGCAACACACGGTCCGATACACGTAGCAACGTCTTCTGGTTCTTAGACTCAGTCTGCGCTTTGGTCATGCGGTACCCTCTGCCTGGAATGTGCTGTCCGACTTGAAATACCAGCTTCCCTGCCCCCTCTGCCAGGAGGCCTTCCCGACTTCCCCAGCGGAATCCCCCGCTCTCCCGTTTTCTTTCTGGAACGTGTATACGTTAGTTCGTTTACTTTTCATTCTTCGAGCCATAGGCCAGATTTCTTCCTGCGCCCCTGGTCGCAGCCCCTTTGGAGATGCAGCGAGCCGCTGTGGGCACGAACGTCGGCTGACCCATCTCCGTGTCCCCAGCACCGTGGGCAGGGCCCGACCCAGGGAAAGCGCTCACAGCTGTTGAGAGGTCTTCACTGAGGGGTGGCCGGTTCGCGTGACAGGTGGGACGGAGGCGGCTGACCGCCTGCGTGGCCAGGAAAGCTACTGAGTACAGAGCTCAGTACAGAGCTCAGTAGTACAGAGTAGTTTGCTCTGTAACTTTGGACAAGATGCTGCCCCTCTCTGGGCCTGTTTCCCTATCTATAACAGGGAAGTTTCGGCCGGATGCTCTTGAAGGTTGAGCTTTATGAACCTGAAGAGCTTTGACGCCCGGCGTCACCCGGCACATTCCCCCACCCTGCAGCCACTCCCGTCTCTGCTCAGCCTTGTCTGCACACCCTCTCCCCTCAGCAGCACCTGCTCAAGAACCCTCAGTGGATGCCGCTTGCTGCCACAGGGGTCCCCACGCTGTGCTGTGGGCGCTCTGTCCCTTGGGGCAGGGCACTGCCCAGAAAGAGAATGCTGGTAATCTTCTCCTCGTATGCGAGGAAAACCAGCCAAGTATAAAAGTTGCAAATTTTACGGGCCCCTGGGTGGCTCAGTCGTTTAAATGTCTGACTCATGATTTCGTGGTTCGTGAGTTCGAGCCCTGCGTCGGGCTCTGCGCTGACAGTGCGGAGCCTGCTTGGGATTCTCTCTCTCTCTCTCTCTCTCTCCCTCGCTCTCTGCCCCTCCCCGCTCTCGCTCGCTCTCTCTCAAAATAAATAGATAAACCAACTTTTTTTTTCAAGTTGCAAAATTTACATTTTTTTCCCTCCCATAATTGTTTCTGAAAGCCTGGTAACGGCTGGTCTGTAGGGGAGCTTGAGTGTGGCCCCCTCGGGACTGGCCACGCCTTGAACCCTGAGTTGTGGCTGCTGGTGAGTGTGTGTGACGGGGGGAGGGGGTCAGTGTTATGAGTGGCACCAAGTCCACGTTTCTGCCCTTATCTGCTGGACCCAGGAAGTAAGGAAGTGAGCCACCTCAACCTGCACTGCGGGACCTCCCAGTGGAGCCCTCGGGGCGCCTCACTTGCCCCTCCCCGGGCTCTGCTTCCCCCTGACCGGGCAGTCTAAGACTTGTGCTTGAACTCCGAGCGTATGTTCTTGAAAATCTGCACAAATCGCCCAAAATAAACAACGGGGCTTGGGGGAGATGAGGGGTTGGAGCAGACCTTCAAAAAGCCCGGCAACTTTGTAACCAGAGCACTAATACAGTGGATGAGGGGTACCTGGAGACGAACTTGAACCACGCCGAAGGCCACAGAAAATATCTGCAATGCGCAAACCCGACAGAATGGACGCGGCAGCTCCGCCTGAATGACCTCAGCGCTGGCAGGCTGAGCCGTGCAGGGGGGTAGGGGACGGGGGGAAGTAGGGCTGTCACAAAGGTAGGCAAGGGAGGCTGTGCAGCCTGCCCCCAGCTGAGGGCCCTGGGTGGCTGGGAGCGGTCTCCCCAAGGAGGCCTGAGTGCAGGAGCTCTTCTAAAATGTTCTTAAAATACAGATCAAAGGGCTCTTGCTGTCAGTGCAGGAGACAAGTTGGGGGCCCTTCCCCGCCTCCTAATTCTGTTTGCCTTTTCCCACTCTCACCTGGGAGATGTCGCTGTGAATAAGCTAACCTTGCATGTGATCAGATGTCACTTCTGCCACGTATGAACGGAGTCACACCGTGGATATGTGTGCTAGAACAGGGCGGCTGGATGGTAATTCTTCCCATTGCCACAGTTTGGCTGTGATCGCCAAAGGGGTAGAGGGCACAGACCCAGCATGTCCCATTAAGATGGGGCCCGAGCACCAATGGGTTAATGGAAAGTCTTTGTCAGGCTCCAGAAGAAACAAATCTATTAAGAGGTTGATAACTGATGTGAACTTTGAGCTCTTGTTATGGGGAAACCATAGGACTATTGGCAGGTGGCTTCTGAAACAAGGAAGTCATCAACCCCGGGCAGGTCAGATTCCCAGCAGGTCAGAAAAGAGACTGCCCTTCCCAGAGTTTCCTCTCCCGGCATATCCTTCGTTACCGGGTCCTGTGAGCACCTCAGTACAGAAGCTGAGAGCAGATCCACTGTAGAAAACACGCACTGTAAGCTCTATGTATTGACTTCTTTCAGTAACTCACAAGAGATCTTTTTGTCGCCTACACAGGAAAACCCCCTGAAAGAATTGTCCCTGTGAGCTGATCCCACTCCTGCCCTTTCGTTTGCTCGGGAAGGCCCTTCAGTCAGTCTGTGCCCCACCATGCCAACAAGAATGTCCTTGTTAAAATCACTGACACTCCACAGTGCAAAGCCAGCTGTCAGGACTCATCTGACTCGTCCTGTGGTCATCATCTGACACAGTTGACCATTCCCTCCTTCTGAAACACCTTCCTTCCTTGGCTTCCGGCCCACCACCCTCTCCTGGTTTTCATCACACTCCCTAACCTCCACTCCCACTCGCCACCCTCACTGCCTGTCCCGCTGATTCCCCCTCATCTCCTGATCTCCCAGGGCCTCTTCCCTTCCCTTCCTACACCCACTACCTCCATGAGCTCATCTGTCCATGCGCTCACGACTCCCAGACGAACAACCGAACCTAGACCTTGACCCCAAACTCATACCTACAACTGATGTCCACATCTCCATTTGGTTTTCTGATAAGCATCACAAACTTACCATATCTAAAGCCGAGTCCCTGATCTCTCCCCTCCACCCAAACTGCTTGCTCCACACTCAATATTTCCCACATCAGCTAATGGCGACTCCACTTTCCAGTTGATCAGGACAACACCTTGAAGTTACTCTGACGTTCCCTTTTCTTTTACAACTGACGTCTACTCCATCAGAAAGTCTTATTAGCTCTACATTCAATCTGATTTCTTCTCAACACTACCAGTGCTGCCACTTTCCCAAGTTATTTCAGTCCCCCCCTAGATTATTGCAACAGCCTCCAAACTGGTCTTCCTGCTTTTGCTTTTGCCCTCCACTGCTGATAATTTTTTTTTGATGTTTTTATTTTATTTTTTGAGACAGAGAGAGACAGAGCATGAGCAGGGGAGGGGCAGAGAGAGGGGGAGGCACAGAATCCGAAGCAGGCCCCAGGCTCGGAGCTGTCGGCACAGAGCCCGACGCGGGGCTCGAACCCACGGACCGCAAGATCGTGACCTGAGCCGAAGTCGGTCACTTAACCGACTGAGCCATCCAGGTACCCCGATATTTTATTCTTAGTATAGGAGCCAGAGCGATCCTACTAAAATAATGTCAAACAAAGAACAATTGGAGACTGAAATTGAAAAATTCCAACTGTGGGAATGCCTGGGTGGCTCAGTCAGTTAAATGTCTGACTCTTGCTTTCAGCTCAGGTCATGATCTCAAGGTTCATGAGATCGAGCCCCACATCAGGCTCTGTGCTGACAGTGAGGACCCTACTTGGGATTCTCCCTCCCCTCTTTCTGCCCCTCCCCCACTGGTGTGTGTGCATGCACATGCTCTTGCCCCCTCAAAATAAATAAGTAAACATTAAAAATTCCAATTATAATGGCTAAAAAGTCAAACACGTAGGAATAAATCTATCAAAAGATGTGCAAGACTGCTGCCCTGAAAATGACAGGGTGTTACTATAAGAAATGAATAAATGGAGAAGTATACCATATTCATGGATCAGAAGTCTCAATATTGTTAAGATGACCATTAATTTATGGATTAATGCAATCCCTCTCAAAATTCCAGCAGACTTTCTTGAATTGACAAGCTGATTCTCAATATGTAAATGCAAACATTGTTGAATGTCCAAAATAATTTTGAGAAAGAAGAACAAAATTCTTAGACTACTTGATTTTTAAGACGCACTATAAAGCAATAACAATTAGTACAGTGTGGTATGGTTGTAAGGATAGACAAATATATATCAGCGGAACAGAGTAGACAGCTCAGAAATACACCCACACATATACAACAAAATTTTTTTTGACTAAGACACCAAGTGACTTCAATGGGAAAGCAAAATCTTTTTGAAACGGTGCTGGAACAATCGAATGTCTATACAGGGGGAAAAAGAACCCTGACTCTATGTCACTTCATGCACAAAAGCAAATTTAGGGTGGGTCATAGAAATAAACATAAAGCCCAGAACATACAGCTTCTACAAGAATACTTAGAATATCTTTGCCAAAGGGGTAGGCAACGATTTCTTAAATAAGATATGAGCACAAGCCATTTCTTAAAATTGTCAAGTTAGTAGAGACAGGTGTTCTTTTTGGTGTTTGCTGTTGCCATAGCATTGACTCATGAACTGTAAGGTAGTTTACTGAGTTTAAACAGATTCCACCTTTTGTAAAATGAAAACCATAAAATAGCCAAACTGGGCTTCCCCAAAATCTGACTTTCTGTTCATCAAAGACACTATTTAGAAAATGAATAGACAAGCTATAGGTTGGGCAAAAAACTATGCACCATGCATATACCTGACAAAGGACTCATATCTTGACTATATAAAGAACTCCTATAAGTCAACAGTAAGTATTACCTGATAAATGGGCAAAGTACTAATCAAACACTTCATGAGACAAGATATGCAAATATCTGGTAAGCCTGTTACAAGTCTTCAGTCACTGGCAAATGCAAAATGAAACCACAATAAAGTACCATTCCATACCGTCTAGAATGGCTAAAATGAAAAAGGCTGACAACATCCAAGTGCAAGAACATAGCAAGTGCATAGAACAGCAGCAGCTTTCAAACATTGCTGGCAGGGGTGCGGCTTAGCACAAGAGCTTAGGAGAGCTCTTTGACGATTTCTTATTAGAGCTAAATATATGTCAACCCTGAAACCCACAGATTTTGCCCCCAGGTATTTTCCCAAGAGGAATGAAAATGTATATCCACAAAAGACTTGTATAAGAGTGTTCACAGCAGCCCTCTTCACAATAATCGCAAACTGGAAACAACCCCAACAACCATCAACGGAAAAACCAGATAAACACATTGTGGTATATTCGTTCAGTGGAATACTAAGCAATCAAACAACAAAGCAGCGATGCCTGTGAAGTTCACCAAGGGAACGAGGTGGGACGCAGAGGAATACTCATGTACGATTCCCTTCGTATGAAGTCCAACAACAGGCAAAATGAATCTCTAGAGATAGAAATCAGAAAGTGGTTGCCGAAGAGGAGGAAGACTTTTTAAAATTCTTTAAAAAAGCTTATTTCTTTATTTTGAGAGAGAGAGAGGCAGAGAAAGAGGGAGAAAGGGAGAATCCTAAGCAGGCTTCACATTGAAGCGTGGAGGCTGACGCCTCAGGACTCGATCTCACAAACCCGTGAGATCATGACCTGAGCTGAAATCAAGAGTCAGATGCTTAACCGATGGAGCCATCCAGAAACTTTTTTTTTTTTTTTTTTAAGGAAAAGTGAAGAATGAGAGTGACTGCCAATGGGAATGGTGTTTTGGGGAAGGGGGTGACAAAAATGTCCTAAAATTAGGTAGTGGGGATGGTTTCAAAACTCCGTGAGTACATTAAAAACTTCTAAATCATGCACTTTAAGGGGGTGAATTTTGGGGTGCCTAGGTGGGTCAGTTGGTTAAGCGTCTGATTCTTGGCTTCGGCTCAGGTCATTATCTCATGGTTCATCAGTTCAAGCCCAGCATGGGGCTCTGTGCTGACAGTGCAGAGCCTGCTTGGGATTTTCTCTCTCTCTCCCTCTCTGCCCCTCCCCTCCTCGTTCTCTCTCTCTCAAAATATATAAATAAACTTTAAATTTTTTTTCAACGTTTTTTTTTTTTTAATTTATTTTTGGGACAGAGAGAGACAGAGCATGAACGGGGGAGGGGCAGAGAGAGAGGGAGACACAGAATCGGAAACAGGCTCCAAGCTCCGAGCCATCAGCCCAGAGCCTGACGCGGGGCTCGAACTGCCGGACCGCGAGATCGTGACCTGGCTGAAGTCGGATGGTTAACTGACTGCGCCACCCAGGCGCCCCTAAATAAACTTTAAAAAAAGGTGAATTTCAAGCTGATATTATATATTTAACATATAATATATCATATATAATATATTTATATTTATATGTACAATAACATATAATATATATTATATTATATATGATAATATATATTATTGTGTATACATATACAACTATGATAGGACTTCTATTACGGACTCCATTTGGGGTCTAGGTATTAAATCATAATATCTGGAAGTGGAGGAGAAAAAAAAGAAATGAAGAAAGAAGTAAAAATAGCTAAGAGGAAGAAACAGATATTGAAGATAAGCTATGGAGATCCAACATACAGATAATAGGAGTCCCTGAAGAAGAAAGGCAAAGACAGAGAACAAAAATATTCTAAAAACCGGGATTCAAGACAAGTGCCTAAAATTTAAAAAAACGATGCCTAAAATTAAAAATATATATATTTAAAACTACATATTGAAAAAGTATATCATATAACTGATCATATTGACCCAGACTGATCAACATCAAGACACATCTAGACAAATTACTGAACTTAAGAAACAGAAAAGAAATCTTTCGGGCATCTAGGTTAAAAAAGTAAGTGATTTCGATGGGAAAAAATAGACGATCAGACCTTTCAACACCAACACTCAACATTCCATGCCAGAAGGCAACTGGGATATTTGAATGCTTTCCTTCTCTGTATCCTTGAGAATCAGGATTTTTTTTTTTTAATGTTAATTTTTGAAAGAGAGAGAGGCAGACCGACAGATAGACAGAGGATCAGAAGTGGGCTCCGAGCTGACAGCAGAGAGCCCGACGCGGGGCTCGAACTCACAAACGGTGAGATCATGACCTGAGCCACAGTAGGACGCTCAACCGACCGAGCCAGCCAGGCGCCCCGAGAATCAGGATTCTTGATGAAGACCAGGAACAAAGGAGATGCTGGTGTGATACCAGAAGAGGCTGAGCAAAGCAAGACACCCAGCAAGCTATCAAAACCAGTAGGGTTGTGCCCAAAAGAGTCAGGAGCCAGACTGAAGAAGCTTCTACTGGCCAAAGAGGGGACATTTTCAACTTTGCCAAAGACAATAATCACAGAGGACTAAAATACATCAAATGTGTTGTTGAAGTCTATGATACGGGGGACGCCTGGGGGGCTCAGTCAGTTGAGCGTCTGACTTCGGCTCAGGTCATGATCTCAAGGTTCGTGGGTTCGAGCCCCGTGTCAGGCTCTCTGCTGACAACTCAGAGTCTGGAGCCTGCTTCTGATTCTGTGATTCTGTGTCTCCCTCTCCCTCTCTGCCCTTCCCCCACTCATGCTCTCTCTCTCTCTCTCTCTGTCATAAACATTAAAAAAAAAATTTTTTTTTATTGGAGCCCTCCAACATTTGCTATCTGCCTTCCCTGCTCTTTCCTCCAGAGCACATTTTGCATCTAAGCTGTCACTTGCTAGTCTAGGGTTTTGTCCGTCTCCTCTCTTGGGGAAGGCAAGGGTCTCCCCAGTGCCTGAACAGTGCCTGGCACCCGGCAGCAAATGGCTGTCGAGTGAATGAGCCCGAGGGGGAGGCGGCCTCTGGCGTCCTGGGTCTGGTACGGTTCTGGCCGAAGGCCCTGCCTGGCTGTCACAGCCAAGACACTGGTACCCAGAGAGGGCAGCTCTCCTTACAGAGAGGCCCTGGATGACACTTGTCCCTAGCCAGCCCAGATGTGCCACAAGTGACACGGAGAGCCATCAAACCCGAGAATCGGAAGTCACCGGCTCCCCGCACGAGGTGTGCTCTGTAACTCCCGTCCTGAGCCCCAGGAAGGGGCACGGCTGGGCTCCCAGCCCGCAGGTGGCCGCCAGACGGGCGCCCAGGACCAGGGTTTCCTCCTGTGCAGGATGCGTGTTCTCTGCTCGTGACGTCGTTCCCCATTTTGACATAGTAACCAAGCTGCTGAGTGTTTTTACGGCGTTCCCCCAAAGAGCACCCTGACTTCCAGTGGTTCCCGGCCCCCACCCCACATTTGAGAGCCACGTGCTGTGGCAATGAGCTGACATTTCCTCCCGAGCTTTCCGAGACCCCTCACCATCAGGTCCTCTCTTGCTCCGCCCTGGCTCCCCATCGTTGGCTCACTTCTGCCCACCACACACGCGCCTAGCCCGCCGGCCCCCTCTGGGAATGCCCTCTTGCCTCCTCTCCCTGCGGCCAGGCCTCACCCCCTTTTCAAAGCTCGCTCTTTCTGTCCAGACTGGGCAAAGCCCTGCTTGGTGCCACGCTCCGGCCCAGCCCTTGCAGGGATCCGAGTCCCCGCAGAGATAGAGACGGGGTGATAGATTCTGCCTCTAATCGTCACAGCGGAGACGCACGGAGGGCTACAGGTGGGTGCCGGGCCATAGGAAGTCGCTTAGGCCTCACAAGAATCCTGCCAGCGGTTTTTACGGTCGTTTTCGTTTCACACACAGATAAGCCCAAGTGCAGAGAGTCTTGTCCAAGGTCACAAGCCAATGATGGGTGGCGCTGGGCTTTGAACCCAGGTGCTCCGGCTACAGAGCTCGCTTTCCTAACCACCATGTGCTAAGAACGGATAGAAGCAGCGTTGGGAGTCCAGAGGGGGAAGTGATGAATGCGCCCAGGGGTCAAGGGAGGCTCAGGAAGGTGCCGGCCGGCAAGGGTAGGGGTGGTTCTAGGCTGACAGAACAGCATGAAGATAGCCCAGCGGTGAGGGCACCAGGCCGCGTCTGCAGAGGGCAGCTCTTTGGGGTGCTGGGCTGTGATGGGGGGGCGCCACGGGGAGACTGCTGGCTCAGCAGGGCCTGGAATCCCTCACCGAGAAGACTGGGTTTGGTTCTGTGGGTGGCCGGGGGTGGAAGGGCTGTCCTCATGGGCATGACAAGGTCAAGTGCCTGGCTACTCTCTTGGGGGCGTGGAGGGAGGGGCCGCGGAGCCAGGCAGGGGGCAGGGCCTGGCCGGATGCACCCGGGCAGTGGTCCTTTCTCTCCCCAGCTCCTCCACTCACTCTGGAATTTGGGGCAAGGGACTGGATCTCTGAGACTCAGTTTCCTCCTTTGTAAAATAGAGATGGAAGTAGTTCCTGCCTCCCAGGGTTGCTGGAGGCTTGCACAACATATGGCAGATAAACACGCCCAGCACAGCCTGGCGCTGGCGGGTGCCCAGAAGGGCAGTGCTCGTGTGTCACTAAGGGTCCCAGGGAGTCCTCCCCGAGAAAGGATGTGGGAGGTCGGGACCCCGGTCTTCCTTGGAACACAGCCCAGTCTCCTCCAGGCTGAGCAGCCTGATACTCACCACCACCTCCAGGTCGGAGTTCAAGTGCCGCTGGGTATCTGACATCTGCACCAGGATCTCCCCTGGAGGCAGGGGGAGCAGCAGCTTCAGTGGGGCGGCCGGCCCCGCCCACCCCTCCTCCTGCTAGAAGCTGCTACAGGGGGCTGCCAGAGGCTGGATTTGGGGACCAAAGTCCAGGGAGTTCCCAGATGGCTCTGGGAGGGTGGCAGTGCCTGTCCCAGCCCCGGAACAGCCCTGCAGGGAGTGGTGGGGAGGGGCTTGGGCTCCAAGGAGTCTGGGCCGTGGCCGCAAGGCCTGCGTCTTGGGGAGATTTCCTGGAAGGGCAAGAACATAGCGGGCACGCTCCCCGCGATCTCAGGACGGTGGGCGAGGCAGGCCTCGGGCCTGAGGGATGGCAGGAGGGAGACAGAGGGGCCTGGACGGCAGGAGGAGGCCTGGGGTGGAGGCAGGGCTAGGAGGAGAGCACCCCCAGGCCCAAGCGAGAGTGGGGGGTGTAGTGGGAGGGGGAGCGCCTCACCCAGAATCTGCGAGGTGGAGCTCTGCAAGGCCTGCTCCCCGATCTTCTGGATGGCGTTGAAGTATACCTCAGCCGCCTCGGAGAGAGCTGCGTGGGGATGGGGGATGGGTCCGGATCCAGCCTCCCCCCCCCGGCCCCCCGATCTCCATCCTCTGGAGACCTCTCCTGACAGGGCACGTGGAGGGGACACTGTGGGGTCTGCCACAGGCGTCCGTGACAGGGAGGGGTGTCCTGGGTGGTGCGTGAGGACAGGTGGTGTCGGCCAGGGGAGAAAGCGGGTGTGGAGTGGGGGGTGGGCTTCCCCCCCCACCCCCCGCGGAGGCAGGGCCCAGGGTGGATGCACCGAGCACAGGGATCGGTGCTGAGCCGGACATCCGGGGGTTTGTCATGGGCAGGGGCGTAGGCACCTGCGTGTACCCGTGTGGAAGACGAGTTCTGATGCGCAGGGTAGGGGTGGGCTGAGGTTGCAGGGTGGGGGGGGGGGGAAGCAGGCTTTGACTCTGAGGTCCGAAAGGGCAGGGAGGGCTTGGGTGTAGCAGCGGGCCCCATGGATAGCATCAAGGCGACCTATAGCATCGCTGTGTGTGTGGCTGGGGCTGTGTCGGCCACCAGGGCCTGGCTCTGCGTCTCTGGGAGCATCCTGAGGGCACTTAAGAAGTGAGCACAGGAGGGTGTGGGGGTGTGTGGGTGAGGGTGGTGGACAGGAGTGTGTAGGGCTGAGCCTGAGCTGAGTGTGGGCTGTAGGGTGCAGAGAATATGGGTGGGGACACCAGTGCACGGAGGGACCGGGTGGGTGCGGGCAGTGACGGCCGAGGGGCTGGGTGCCCTGGGCTGGGCACTTACCGTGGAAGGCCCGGAGGTAGTTGTTCCCGAGGTACACCAGGTTCTCCAGGGCAGGGTTAAACTGCTCCATGATACTCTGGAGCCGGAGGGCAAGGGGTGATGGGGGATAGATTGGAAGAGGAAGAAACGTTGATGGGCAGGGAGGCAAGTCACTGGGCCTCAGAAGCAGGGCACCCCCGGACCCAGAGAGAAGCCCGACCCTAGGGGAACCCATCTAGAAATGCGGAGTCACCCAGGATCCTGACTCTGCTGCAGGGGCCTTGGAGGCCCTCTCTTGGGCTCACACGCCTGCCCTGGCAGGACCTTGTTCCCAGGACAATGCGCTTGGAAGGTTCTCCTCCTCCCACTGGGTTGAAGGCTGTGGTCCATTGTGGGCCCCCAGCTGGGTGTGGCTCAACCCTGCCCTGGGTCCAGGCCCCGCTGGGCTGAACACACAGGCGGCCGACAGTCACCTCAGGGGCAAGGGCAGATCTTGCCCTTCCCAAAGAAGAGCCCCTTGGGAGCAAGGCTGTGGCTGGGTCATAGGCCACCTCAGGCCATGGCCGGCAGGAGAGTACCCTCCATGGTGGAAAGGACGCTGGGCATGGACTTAAGACTTGGGTCTTGGTTCAAATCCCAGCAGCCTCTTTGGGATCTCTGGTGACCTTGAACAAGCTGTTTAACCCTGCTGGCCTCGGTTTTCTCATCTATCATTTGGGGTGATTATTTTCTATCCTACAGGCAGGGTGCCATGAGGCTTATGTGTGAAAGGGTCTTGTACACAGTAGGTGCTCAATAAAAGTCTATGCAGACTACAGTAACCTCTCTGGAGTGAAGCAGAAAATTTGAGTGAGGGGTTCAGAAAGGAGAGACAGACAGAGACGGGAAGATAGAGACAGACAGAGAGGGACTCTCCAGTCGTGGGCCAGGTGGCTCTCCGGCCCCCCTATCCCACCTCTGGCCACCCTGGGTCCTCTGTCCTGCCTTGTCCGGCATCTAGGAGTGCTGTCTCAGCAGGCCTGTTGCTCCCTGGGTAACTGTGTGGACAAACCCCCGCCCTGCGAGCCTCAGGTTGGGGCTGGGGTGGGGGCCTTCGGTCTGCATGTGCCCAGGCCCTGATGGCCGGTGGGCCGCGTCTGGGGAAGAGGTGAGAAGGCTGGCTGTGCCCAGGGATCCCCATGTCATGCGCACAAGCCAGACTGGTTCACAGACCATGCTGCGCCCACGCACACCCTCCACCCTCCAGCCCTGGGAACGGATGTTCGGGCCCCGGGCCCCCAGCCACACACACACACGCTCACCTTGTAGATGGCCATGGTGGACCTGTAGAACTGGTCCATCTCGGGGGCCATGGAGTGGGCTTCGGCCCAGGTGCTGAGCAGGAGGCTGGGGGTGCTGGCAGGGTCGGGAGCGCCGAGGGTCAGTCCCCTCCAGTGCCCACTGCTCTAAGGGAGTGAAGAATCCTACAGACTAGCACCGAGGTGAGGGCCTGCCCGCGGTGGCCGGGGAGGTGGCAGCTTAATTATTCACCAGCCAGGGATGTCAGAATGTGATCTGGGGCGTAACCAGACCCGGGGGGAAGGCATCCTGTGACGCGGGCAGGTTTGTGTGACCTGCCCTTCAATTATTTACCCCTGTGGGCCGTGGGCTGGTGGGCACGCGTGGATGGGCCGTTCTCTTAGGTCGCCTCCTCCTCCAGGCCGAGCTTTCCCCAGGCCCCGCAGGGACCCCTGGCTATGGGGGGACCCCCGCCCTCCCGCCTGCCCACATTGGGCCCTGTCCAAGTTAGAGGGGCCGGAGCTGCGGGGGTGCCCTCCCCCAGAACCCTCCCCGACAGACCCCTGCACTTCAAGGGCTGAGGATCCCACATCTGCCAAAGCCTGCCCAGACCCTCTCATGCTGGAGAGGCGGTACCACAAGCCCCAGAGCCACACAGACCCGGGCCAGACCTTGTCCCTCCCCACTGGCCGTGTGACCGTGCCCAAGCCCCCTGCCCTTTCTGGGTCTCATCCCCTGCCTGCCCCGGCAACTGGGGCTCGTCCTCACCCCCCACCGTGGGCAAGTGGACTTAGCTGCCGCCTCTGAACACCCTCACGGCCTGATCTGGGGGGGCCTGGAGCAGAGAAGTAGTATCCCCAGGGGAGCCCGGGAAACAGCATTCATCCAAGGGGGCACAGGAAGAGGACAGTCAAGGCTGAAGGGAGCTGGTGGGTGCGGGGCCCTGGGGGACTCTGAGCACAGTGCACACAACACAGGTGAGCTTGAATCAAACCGTTTATTTCAGTTAAGGGCAGGCTCTGGATCCCCGCCCCACCCATCAACCACCTCGGGTCGGGAGGAATAAGCGAAGTCACAGAAGTGACCTTTGAGAGCTGAGGGGAGCTCGCAGGGTGGGGCAGTTCCGAGGGGTGCAGGCGGCTGCATGTGTGTTGAGGGCAGAGTCGGCGGGGCTTGGGTTTCCCCTGCTGATGGGTGGGCAAAGGCCTGTTTCCCCAAGCCCCCCACCCCAGGGAAGAGGACAGAGAGTGGAAGGGGTCTTGGCATCCCCCCTCCGCCAGGGGACCTGGGAGAACGCCTGGTGTCTGAGCTAACAGGGCTGGGGGCCCAAGCGTCAGTTGTCCTTGGCCATCAGGGAGAGGGCCCCAGTGAGGCTCTAGGATTTCTAAGCGTGGAATGACAAAAAGTGCCAGAAGGCGGGGACAGTGTGGGCAGGACTCAGGACCAGCCTCAGGCAGGAAGCCCAGTGCTCTCTGAGGCCTGGTCTGTCTGGTCTGGAGATGCAGAGCCGCCGAGGCCCAGCTCTGCCCAGTGGCGCGCTGGTTAGATGTCACCTGGCCTCTCCATCAAGGGCTGGGTGGGTGGGATGGGGTGGCGGGGGGTGCCCAGTGGCCTCACGGTGACAGCAGCAGCTGAATGAGCTTCTGGAACTGTTCTCGGTGCTCATAAATATAGACCTCAGTCTCCCACAGGGCATTAACCAGCACTGTGTCGCTGACCTCATCCAGCATGATGTCAGTCCCCAGCTGGGGGTTCAATCTGTCCGGGTCAAGGAGGAGGGGGTCACCCCACGAGGCTCGGCTTGGGTTGGGGATGAGAGCTAGGACTGGGGAGGGCTTGGGGCACAGAGTGGCCGCGTGGGGAGAGGGGACATCCACACCAAGGGCTGGGTGGGTTAGTTCACTGGGTCTGGCCAGGCCGGGACACGGGGCTGGGCCTAGGGTCAGGAGCCGAAGCTGAGGCCTCACCTGAAGTACTGGATGCCGACCATCTCACACCAGGCCCGGGCCCGGTCCACGGCCCGCCCATCCGGATCCGTGCACTGGCAAGAAGCAGTCTGTGTGAGCGTCCTACACAAGCTGTACCCACAGCGTCTGCCCAGGGACCCCCAGGTTCTAGTCTGGCTTAGCCGCTCCTCGGCAGAGTCCCCCTGCCTGGGCCGCAGTGACTATCCCAGCTGTGTCACACAGGGGCGCGGTCTGAGGTTTTCTCAGGTGGTTCAGCAGCCCCTGACCGGGTTCAGGGGGACAGGCTTCTGTCCATCTGATATCCTGGGCTTCCGCCCGGGGCTGTGTTTGAAGGGGGGCTGTGTTTGAAAGCCCCAGGTGTAGGTGGCCACTAAGGGTCCCTGCCAGCACTGAGAATGAATCAGGAACCCCCTCCCCTGGGCCGGCTAAAGAGGTTCAACAGAGCCTCCCTGACGCCCCGGGTCCCAGGGGGCTGAGATCCAGAGGGGAGAGGACATGGGGAGGGGCCCATACTCACACAGTCCACCACCATCTTGCCCAGTTCCTTGGCCCCAAAAACAGTCTTGGCCAGTTCCCAGGGGTTGCTGGGACGGAATACGTCCACACAGGTCACGGGCACCTGTGGGGACCTCCCTGTCCCCAGAGAGACCACGATGGAGAGCTTCTTCACCTTGCCTTCCTGGCCCTGTTGGGGACAGGACAGGGGTAGTTGGAGGGGATCTGCCCACCGGCGGACCCTTCCCCAGGTGGCAGAACCAGAGCCTGTGCTGTCCTCTCTTCTGCTCCCCAACAAGCTCTGCTTCCCACATGCTGGGCAACCTTGACAAGTCTCCCCGCCAGCCAAGGTCCTCATCTGCAGTAGGAGGCGACTCAGACAGAGGATGACCCATGACCCTCCCCATCCAAATCTTTGAGCCCTTCCTCCTCCAAGGAAGCCTGCCTTGCCCGGTCTGGCCGCTAGAGGGCGCCTGCCTCTTGGACCGCCACCCCTGTTGTGTCACCCAGGGTCTGCGCCCTGGGCTTCCTGATGACCACAGTGAGAACCACAGCCGGCAAGGATATGGCACACTAGGGGTCAGGCACCGTCCTAAACATTTTACACAAAAGCACACGGATGCCTCATGACAGTCCCCATGCCGGTACCACCCATCCCCAGTGCAGTGGCTGGAGCGAAGCACAGGCAGAGCCAATGCCCAGACCCTGAGGCCATCTGGCTCCGAGGCCTGAGCCCACGTCTCAGCACCTCTGCTGGTAACACACGGGCCTAGCCCCGCCTCTGCGCTAAGGGCTAAGGCCCACTTCTGTTCCTCTGGGTCACGGACTCTGCACGGTCTCCTCCCTAGAGGTCTCCTCCACGGGCCCTTTGCAAGCCCCCAGGTCTCCCAGCACAGGCTATCCTCCTCCTGGGCTCCTGCGTGGTCTGCTATCTCAGCACCCCAAACCCCTGGAGGGGCGTATCCTTGTTTATAGATAGCCCTGCTTACACAGGGCAAGCGCGTGTCCCCAGGCTGGGCAGGGTAGCCAGCACCATGGCAGGCATGGACCACTCTGCCTGCTGCCCACTAGCCGCCCTTCACCATTCGGTGCAGATTGGGCCTCAGAATCCCTCTGATTAGCACAGAGCTCTGGGCAGACACGGCCCATCAAGCAAGTTTGAGCGTGAGATAAAGCTGCTGCCCAGGGCACCCACGAATGAGCACAAAAATAAGTGCCATCTGGTCTCCTAGGAGTCCGTCCTTAGTAAGATTTGCTGAAACAGGGGTGGCTACGGTGGACGGTCACGTCCAGCCCCTCTGACCCACGGCGCTCTCACCTTGCGGATCATGTCCTGGTTGTACTCATGGATCTCGGTCATGGCGTCCAGCGTGGGATTGTTGGCCAGCAGCCCACCGTCCAGGAAGCGCCCATTGGGCCGGAAGTAGGTGGGGGCCGCCCCACTGCTCCGGGCAGCTCGCCACACCAGCTGCTCTGGGGGTGAGGGAAGAGGGTGGCCCAGTGGCACGAGGGACCGGTACAAACCCATGCAGTCCCAGGGTGCACGTGCCTGTGCGTGTGCGGGTCTGTAGGGAGAGGTGGAGAGGCTGGGGACTCTTCTGAAGCAGGACCCACAGGCCATGCTCTCTGGCCCCGCCATCCTGGTGGAAGGCAGGGTGCAGCTGAGGACCTCCAGGGGCCTCCTCCAGCCTGAGACTGGAGAGCGCCCCGGTGCGGCCTGGCCTCAGCCGATAAAGACTCAGGGCAGTGTGAGGGATGGTGGTGGGCTGGGGGTGCCCAGCAGCAAGCCTACGACTCCCACCCACCACCCCGCGGCCTCTCAGGCCGACTGTTTCCCACGGATGCAGCCAACATGGTTTTCACCTGAGGGCTGAGTCGGAGGCTTCAGGTTAATATTCTGGCTGAAACGAGGTTCCCGTACACACTCCGGAGCCTCGTAATTCCGGAAGAGGTGAAGCTCAGCAGGCTGCCGGTCAGACAGCGTCCCCGTCAGCATCACCCTGGAGAGACACGAAGGGCAAGACGGCTGAAGTCCCTGACTTACCCACCCCTGAAAACCCACGTTGGCCGTCTGCATCCGAATCACTGAAGGCCTTATCCTTGGACCCATCGGTCCTAGTTCTGGGAGTTCATCCTAAGACATTCTCACGGACACACGCAAAGCTGTCAACAGCGGCATCGGTGGACAGAGTAAACCACTGGAAGCAGCTGAAAGGTCCACCAACGGGATGGTCCGATGCATCACGGCTCCCCTACTCCGTGGGGTCTGTGTCACTGCAGAACGACTGAGGAAGCACTTGATGCGCTGATAGGCCGTGAGCATCAAGGTTGACAGTTAAGTGCGAAAAGTAAGGGTTAGACCAGTGCGCGTCCTATGCCACCATTTATTTGAAAACAAAACCCCCAAAATTGATGTGCTTATTGGCTTGGTCAGAAGGACCCATGAGCGGAACCTAGGAGTGATGAGCTGCCTCTAGGGCAGGGGACAGCTCGGTGGCTACAGCTCACAGACAGCAGTGGGAGGAGACTTCTCACCGTGTCACCTTTGATAACCTCTTCAACGTTCCACCGTGTGAGTCTATAATCTATTAAAGACTCTTACCTGTCTCAGACAAGACAAGCATCCTTAAATAGTGCAGGGAGTGCGGACTGGCATAGCCCCCTGGGAAGCTAATGTGTACTAAGATCTTACAAATATCCTGGCTCTTTGATCTGAGAATTCCATTTTGGAAAATCTATCCCAAAGGAATAATCTGAGCTACAGTAAGAGCTTCTTGCAAAAAGCTACTGGTTGTAGTGTAATTATTACAGTAAAAAATGGCCCGGTCTGAGGCACCTGGCTGGCTCAGCCGGAGGACCGTGCAGCTTTTGATCTCAGGGTCATGAGTTCGAGCCCCATGTTGGGCATAGTGATTACTAAAAAAAAAAAAATAAACTTGGGCGCCTGAGTGGCTCAGTCGGCTGAGCGTCCGACTTCGGCTCAGGTCATAATCTCACAGTCAGTGAGTTTGAGCCCCGTATCGGGCTCTGTGCTGATGGCTCGGAGCCTGGAGCCTGCTTCCGATTCTGTGTCTCCCTCTCTCTCTGCCCCTTCCCTGCTCATGCTCTGTCTCTCTCTGTCTCAAAAATAAATGAAAACATTAAGAAAAAAAATAAAAAAATAAATAAACAGTAGCAAGAGAAGGGGTAAGTAAATGTTTTGCACCCACTCCAAATCGTGCCAGCCGACTAACAAAGAAATACGTTTGTTATGCTGTAAAAACAACCACAACAACACACAGGAAAGGGAACAAAAACTCTGCCTCTGCATAGGAAAAATATACTAGTTTTTCATTTCTGGGAATACTGTGGAAAGCTTATTTGAACAACCTCCCCACTGAACAAAAAGTGAAATGCTGGAAAAATTACTTTTAAAAATCCCCTTAGGGGTTCCTGGGTGGCTCAGTCGGCTGAGCATCTGACTTCGACTCAGGTCATGATCTTGCCGCTCCCGGGTTCAAGCCCTGCATTGGGCTGTCTGTTGTCAGCACGGAGCCCACTTTAGATCCTCTGTCCCTGCCTCTCTGTCCCTCCCCATGCCCTCTCTCTCAAAAATAAACATTAAAAAAAAAGAGTAAAAATAAAACACAGGAGACCTGACAAGACAGAAAGGAAATACCAGGGTAAGCTCTGAGGATAAGCAAAAATCCAGAGAGGTAAGTGAAGCATAGACCTAGGTTTGACCTGAGGCAGATTCCAAACTCAGTACGTTTGAGATTCAGTTTTGATGGCTTCATGGGACTTGGGAGACAAGTCAAAGCCCAGGGCCCACCAAAATTTCAGGGTCTAATGGGAGACCCCCACATTAGGCTGGGACCCCAAAGGACTACACTCTTGGGTAGGGGTGAGCCAGAAATAAATCTGCCCCCTTCCCACCCCAGAGCCTGTGAAGAAAGTTGCTTTGGCATTGGATAAAAGAGAGAGAGAGAGAGAGAGAGAGAGAGAGAGAGAGAGAGAGAGAGAAAATTCCTGAAAATGTATAACCACAAGCTAACCCTCCTGCAGATTTGTGGTCTAAATTCATATCACCTCGGGGAAGTCCCCAAACTTTATGTCAAGAATTTAGTTATAGTGGCATTCGATGGTAGGGTACCTAGTACCTGGAAGAGACAACACAAAACAATCTGGAGGGAGATACTTGCATTCTAGGCCTCACAGAATCTAGTCATATTATATTTCAACACTAAGGAACACCACACAGTAAAAAAGGGAGGGGAGGACACACAATGAAATAAAACATCATAAATGAAAACCAGTATAAACCAACATAAACAGTAAAATATACCTATAAAGACTGCAGATATTTGAGTCCTTGAACACAGATTATAAAACAGCTATGCCTACAATGTTTAAAAACATCAAAGGCAAGTGTGATAAAATCACCAAGGAATAGGAAACTATCAGTAATGACCCAGAAGAACTAAAGAAGAACCAAAGAGAACTTCTAGAATTAAAAAATAAAAAAGCAATAGAATTTTTAAAAATCAATGGATAGGTTAAATGGAAAATTAGATAAAGCTACAGAGAGAATTAGTGAATTGGAAAACAGGTAAGAAGAAATTGTCTGGGATGTAACACAGAGAGACAGAATGACAGAATATACAGGAGAAATTAATAGAAACAGAAGACAGAAAAGGTCTAGCACATGTTTAATTGTAGTTCCACAAGGAGAGGAGAGAGAAAATTAGGAAGAGGCAAGGGTTGAAGAGATAACAACTCAGGATTCCAGAACTGAAGAAAGGAAACAATCCAAAGATTCAAGCCTAATAAATACCATGCAGGTTAAACTGGAAGTAATTCATATCAGGCAGAAGGAAAGTGGTCACAGATGGAAGTTTGAGATGCAAGAAACACTGTAGAGCAAAGATGTAATACACACACACATATGCATACACACACACACACACACACACACACACACACACACACAGCCAATGGTGTGCAGAAGCCAGCTCATACTGGCTTGTAAGAACCTATTGCTGAATCCCACAAGGTGGTTATTAAATGGTTGGTAACTTGAAATTGGCCATGGTGGGAGTGTTCATGCCATGGGAATTAGCGAACACTATAAATCAGGACTTCTTCCCCCCCAGAGATCTGGTTTACCAGCACACTACTGGGTAAGTCTAAAGGGTAAATCTAAATGAAAACCAACTTCAAAGGCTAATAATAATGTCTTGTGATGCTTAAAAAAAACAAGATGGAATTAAATTATTTTAAAATCCTTGATTATCTGAGGGGAGGGTAATGGTATCAATTAAATTTAGGCTTTCATAAGTAAAGTATTCACTAACAAAAAAAGAAATGAGTTCACAAACTTGAAACTATGGGGGGGAGGAATATAATGATCAAAATTATTCAGCAATTCTAAAAGAAGGTAAGAAAGAGAAAAGAAATGGAGAACAAAATAGGATGGCACATATCATCCCAAATATATCAGTAATCATATAAATAAAAATGGACCAGCCATATAAACTATTAGATTAACCACATGAACTTTCTGATAGTCAAATCAATCAACTAAATCAGACTTAACTAGTTGACTTAAATCAATATATTACTATGCATTTAAAGCCTATAAATGGACTAAATGCTCTAGATAAGAACAAAGAGTAAAAGATTACAAGTAAAAGTACAAAAGATATCTCTAAAACAGAAGGATTCAAAGAAGTTTGAATTAGAGGGTGAGTACAGATCTACCACACAAATATAACCAAAGAAAGCTGATGTCACTGTATTAGTATCAGGACAAAACAGGCTTTAAAGCAAAAAGCATTCCTAGAGGTAAAGAGAGCTGCTCTATAATAATAAAAGATCCCAGTCACTAGAAAAATACACAAAAATTTAAATATACATGCACTTAATAGCATTGTGTCAAAATATTAAACGAAAAATTGACAGCACTAAAGGGCAAAAGGGCAAGTTCCCAGAGTAGGAGATTTCAACATGTCTCTCTCAATAACCGATAAAAGAAGTGGAGAAAGAATTCTTAAGGATATGGCAGATTTGGACACTTATTTCATTTTATTTTATTATTATTTTTTTTATTTTAGAGAGAGAGTGCACATGTGAGTGGGAAAGAGGGGCAGAGGGAGAGAGAAAGAGAATCTTTTTTTTTAATGTTTATTTATTTTTGAGACAGAGAGAGACAGAGCATGAACAGGGGAGAGTCAGAGAAAGAGGGAGACACAGAATCCGAAGCAGGCTCCAGGCTCTGAGCTGTCAGCACAGAGCCCGATGCGGGGCTCGAACTCACAGACCACAAGATCATGACCTGAGCCGAAGTCGGACGCTCAACCGACTGAGCCACCCAGGCGCCCCAAGAGAGAGAATCTTAAACAGGCTCCATGCTCAATGTGGAGTCTGACACAGGGACTGATCCCACAACCCTGGGATCATGACCTGAGCCAAAATCAAGAGTCAGACACTCAATCGACTGAGCTACCCAGACGCCCCTGGAAATTTTCAGCAACATTTCTAGCCAATATGACTTGATCGATTTGTGCAGTACTTGGTGCCCAATGCAGAATCCATATTCTTTCAAATTAGATGTGGGACATTTATAAGAATTGACTGTACAAGTAAGTCCACAAAGCAAGTAATAACAAAAATACAACCGGAGAATTCCCTAAGTTTAGAAATTGAGAAATGTAGTTTTAAGAACAGAAGGTTAAAAATCAAGGAGTTAAAAAATAACACTGAAATAAAACCAAAGAGAGTGCAAGGAATAAAAACAAAAGCAGAAATAAATGAAACCAAAAAGCACACACAAGAGAGAACCAATAAATATCCAAGAATTGGTTTTCTGAAGGACCAGTCCAATGGAAAAGCCTGTGACAGAACTGGTAAAGACGAGAGAAGGTGTACATAATTGGGACTGAGGGGCCCATCACAGCAGATGCTGCAGACATTAAAAAGATAATAAGAGAATATTCTAAACAACTCTAGGCCAATGAATTTGAAGATCTGATGAAATGGACATATTCCTAGAAAAACATAACCAAAACCAACTCAAGAAAACATTTAGAAATTCTACCACTAAAGGAATTAATCCCATCATCAAATATCTTCCACAAAGCAAACTCCAGGCCTTGGTGACTTCCCTGGCAAAGTCTACCAAATACTCAAGGAAGAATTAAGTCTTTCTTAGACCAACTTTTCCAGAAAATAGAAAATGAGAAACACTCTCTCAAAACCAAAACCCAGCAGCCCCCAAATGGGAAAACACATGTCCCGCTCACTCATGAACATGGGATGCAAAATCTAAACAAAATATTATTAGCCAACGGAGCCCCCCAGAATTCTCTCTGTCCAAGGCACCAGGCATTGAGAGCAGGATCTAGGAAAGGTACCTGTACACCCCTGTGGATAGCAGCGTTATCCACAATGCTCAAAAGATGCAAACAGCCCAAAAGGCCATCGACAGATGAATGGATAAACACAGTGTGGTGTATCCAGACAGCGGCGTGTTATTCGGTCTTAAAAAGGAAGGAAACTCTGACACGTGCTACAACACGGATGAAACTCCAGGATGTTATGCTCCGTGGAAGGGGTCAGCTGCAAAAGGACAAATATTGTACGGTCCCCTTACAGGAGATCCCTAGAGTCATCAAAATCATAGAGGCAGAAAGTTGAACGGCGGTTGCCACGGATTGGGGGAGAGGCCAATGGAGAGGTGTTTAACGGGAACAGAGTTTCAGTTTTGCGGGATTAAAAAGTCTGGGAGGCCAGCTGCATACCAGTGTGAGTCTGCTGGACACTTAGTCAACTGTACCTCGGACAGTTCAGATGACACGTTTTATATTATGAATATTTTACCACAATTCAACACTGTAAAATAAATACGTGGAATCCCTAAAAATGGGTAATTTACAGTAGCACAAAACACATGAAGTACCTGAAACAGATACAAACACCCCACGTGCTAGATCTCGACAGAGAAAATTATAAAACCACGTGGAGAAACTTCAAACAAGTGGAATGCTTTCCTATATCCTCTGATTGGAAGGCTCTGCGTTTTCAGATGTCATTTCTCCCCCCCACCCCAGATAAACGTACAGATTCAATGTGCTCTTAATCAAAATCCCAGTAGGAGTTGATATTCTGTAGAATTTGACTATCGGATGCTACCATTTCCGAAAGCACAAAGCAACCCTTGAACCGCACATTATGTGCCGCATGCTTTTACATAGTAACTTTTTTCCTCCTCCTGGAAACCCCACAAGGCAGGTCTACATTATTTCTATTTTTGAGAAGAAACTTCAGGGCATTTGCTGCTGCTGCTCCTCCTCCTCCTCCTCCTCCTCCTCTTCTTCTTCTTCTTCTTTAGTTTTATTTATTTATTTTGAGGGAGAGAGAGTGGGGAAAGGGCAGAGAGAGAGGGAGAGAAAGAATCCCAAGCAGGCTCCACGCTGTCAGCAAAGAACCCGACGTGGGGCTCGATCTCACGTACGTGAGATCATGACCTGAGCTGAAATCAAGAGTCAGATGCTTAACCAACTGAGCCACCCAGGAGCTCAAAGCACGCGCTCTTAACTACTTCTCTATGGTGTCTCTAAGAACAGTCATGATACCCTTGGGGACGGACAAGGTGGGAGGCCTTGCTCTCCCAGATACCGGGAAAGTTGAACAACAGGAAAGTCAGGGCATGGGCACAGGGACCCAGCCCACGGAACAGAACACAGAAACAACCCAGCAAGGACCTCCGAGCCACCTCTGTGGAAGCATGCCTGCAGAAATGGAGGGAAAGACGGACTTCTTCACAGGTGAGGCTGGGGAAACTGGTTGTTCATGTGGGAAACATGAAATTGGGTCTCCCCTGATACAAAACCCAGTTCCAGGTTGATAAAGCCCTAAACGTGAAAGGCAGATCTTGAGAGATCTCTGAGCTGACAAGAAAATCGCTCCCTGCCTCAAGGTTAAGGAAGGGTTCTTTTTTTTTTTTTTTAATTTTCTTTAACATTTATTTATTTTTGAGACAGAGAGAGAGCATGAACAGGGGAGGGTCAGAGAAAGAGGGAGACACAGAATCCGAAGCAGGCTCCAGGCTCTGAGCTGTCAGCACAGAGCCAGACGCGGGGCTCGAACCCACGGACCGCGAGATCGTGACCTGAGCCGAAGTCGGACGCTCAACCGACTGAGCCACCCAGGCGCCCCAAGGAAGGGTTCTTGAACAGACCTAAAAAGCATTAGCCATAAAAAGAAAAACATTTATAAATGCTACCACATTACGAACATCCATTCATCAGGGGCACCAGGGTGGTTCAGTTAAGCGTCCCACTCTTGATTTTGGCTCAGGTCATGATCCCAGGGTCACGGGATCGAGCCCCGCCATCAGGCTCCACTGAGTGTGGAGCCTGCAATTCTTTCTTTCCTTTTGCCCGTCTCCCCTGCTCATGTTCTCTCTCTAAAATAAATCATTAAGAAGCTTCTTAACCCCTCAGGGATGTGGGTTTGAGTCCCACATTGGGAGTAGAGATTACTTAAAAATAGGTAGATAGATACATACATACATAGAAGCCTCTTAACCCCCAAATCCCACAACCCCATTTTACCAAAAATAGGCAAAACATCTGAACAGGAACTTTACAAAAGAGGAACGCAAACAACCTCTAAACATATACAAACGTGTTCAATCTCCGCAGTAAATCAGGAAAATGAAAATTCAGGCCACATGGAGACACCACCTTTCACCACCCCCCCCCCCATTTGTAAAGATAAAAACGTTTTATAACAACCAAACATAAACAAGAATGCAGAGCAACAGAAACTCCCAAACATGGCTTAATGAGAGAGAAAACAGAAACCACACTTTGAAAAAAAGAGTTGGTCCGAATCTATGAGCTGAAGCCATGCATTTTCTGACAGGTGGAGACATGTACAGTCGTGGGTCAGAAATCAGGTCCGGAGGTGTTCACTGCAGGACTCCTCCCCAGAGGTCCAAAGTGGAAACAACCGAAATGTTGATGGAAGGTACTGGGAGAAGCAAACTGGGCATCGCCGTCCAGGGGAGTCCCCCACGGCAATGGAAATGAATGCAACACAGCTTCACCCAGCAGCGGGGGCCACGCTGACAAAATGCGGCATGGACGGAGGGAAGCGAGAACATAAAATGCGTCCGTCCAAGCCCAGAGACAGGCAAGACCGAAACCACGCTGTTCAGGGCTGCAGTCACAGGCGGTGAAATTGTACAGGAAATCCACATGACCGCAATCAAGAGGACAGCGCCCCCAGGCGGCAGGGCAGGGTTGTGATGGGGCTGGGGACGTGCTCAAAGGGCTTTCGGACTTGGCTGGTGGTTACGTGGGTGTTTGCTTTGTAATTATTCACTGAACTGGTTTATGTACTTTTCTAAATGTTCTATTTCACCATAAGAAAAAAGAGCAAAAAGAGCAAAAATGTCTAGGATAAAATATATAAAAATGTTTTAAAAAGTTATCTTTGGGGAGCCTGAGTGGCTTAGTCGGTTAAGCGTCTGACTTCAGCTCAGGTCGTGATCTCACGGTTTGTGAGTTCGAGCCCCGCGGCCGGCTCTGTACTGACGGCTCAGAGCCTGGAGCCCGCTTCGGATTCTGTGTCTCTCTCTCTCTCTGCCCTTCCCCTGCTCATGCTCTGTCTCTCTCTGTCTCAAAAATAAATAAAAACATTAAAAAAATTTTTTTTAAAAACCAGTTATCTTTAAGGGGCGCCTGGGTGGCTCAGTCGGTTAACTGCCTGACTCTTGGTTTTGGCTCAGGTCATGATCTCACAGTTGGTGAGATGGAGCCCCGCATCGGGCTCCGCGCTGATAGCACAGAGCCTGCCTGGGATTCTCTCTCTCCCTCTCTCTCTCTGCCCCTCCTCCGCTCTGTCTCTCAAACTAAGATTTAAAATAAATAAATAAATAAATAAATAAATAAATAAATAAATAAATAAAATAAAAACAAAAACAGTTATCTTTTGGGTTTTACTACGTGGATGAGATTTTTCTCCTTCTTACTTTCTGTATTTGCCAGATTTTGTTAAAAGACTAGGCATTATTCTTAAATGGAAAAAAAGAAAAAGAAAAAAGAAAAAAAGCTTTATTATGAAAAGAAATCCTCCCTAAATTTCTAGGGCCTTGCTGATATGTTACTTCCTCCAGGAAGCCCCTGTGACCACCTTGCCCGCAGGCCCTCAGTTCGTTCTCTCTCTCTCTCTCTCTCTCTCTGACAGTCAGTCAGCTCATGAACACTTCTCAATGCCCTGCTCTGGGGCAGGCACTGTGCCAGATGCTGGGGGTGCAGAAGAAACACACAGCCACGTTTCTGCCTCAGGGAGCTCTAGCCTGGCGGGGAGACAGGCAAGAAACGGACGAGAAAGTAATCCTGGGGTGGGGAGTACTACAAAGAAATAGCTGTGCTGCCGGCTCTTCTGGAACTTTGCAAGCACGGGCGGCCCTGCGTGGCTGTCACTTTTCAGGTCAGTTACCTCCCAACCAGCCTGCAAATGGCGCACCAGCCTTTCCGCCCGGTGGTTGCACTTTCACCCCCCCACCGCGCACATGCGATGCCTGGGGCAGAGCCCTGCTCAGCAAAAAGGTCCTGAGTGTATGGTGGACCAGACGCGACCCCCTCGGACCTGGGGTGAGGGTGTCCGCAATGTCCTCCAGAAGCCCCTGGTTCACTTGGGAAGAAGCGTCTCGCCTCCCCGGCCCCTCAGCTTTAACCAGACCAGGACAGGGAGCCCTCGGCCCCGCGGGGGAACAGCCGAAGGGCTGCCTAGCCGGGGCCACGGCCACAGCGCTCCCGCTGAGGAGCCTTACTTGGGTTTCTTGACGTCGGTCATCTTGGTGTGCTCCCCAAACTCGCGCTTCAGGAACTCCTCCAGGGGCCCCGACTCGTAGGGCCGCGAGCCTCGGAACACCTCATCCTTCATGCGAAAGTACACGCTCCGCATGTAGGCCATGGACTTGCCTAGAAGAAGATCGGGGAGACACGAGGGCCACGCCCTGACAGCCGCAGGACCACGGTGGCCGGAAGGGGATGGCAGGAGGGGACCGGACTGACTCAGGCACTACCCAGGCTTGGGCTCCTGGGCCTCTCCTGGGAAACTTCCCGCAGAGGCATAAATCTCCTTCAGCAGCCCCGCGGCTCTGGGCCTAATTCTGTGTTCCCAACTTTGTATTATTTTCCTTAGAGAGGGCCCCGAGAGTGTAAGAGCTTGTAAATTGAATCTAGAACCACCTCATGTGGCTCAGAACAGAAGGGCCAGCCCTGTCCCGCGGGCCTCTGAGGACAGCCAGAAGGAGCAGGCCGCACCTGGGCTGTGCGCGCAGAGGGGGCTGCGGAGAGGAGGGGGTCTGCCCGTATGAGACTTCTCAAATCCCTCCCATTGCCCCTGAGAGTCCAAAGAAGGAAGTGACCCTTTCTGGAGGAGGCCAGAACCTCCGCCACGGACCTCCTGCCCCACCGAGCAGAGGCAGATCCGAGATAGCTTTGCTCTCATGGAAGGCAGAACTGGAGACCAGAGAGGGGATGTGGGCCCCCTGACGCTAGCAGTTTACTGACTGATAATCCTCCTCGTCCCGGAGGAGCTCGATGGGACGCTGCTCTCAGCCATCGGCTGAGCAGGCTGCCCATGTCCCTGACACTCTGAACTGCTGGCCCGCGGCCTCTTCACACAGTGAATACCCAGGTACCTGTGGTGCCCCCAGGGGACTGGGGCTCCCTGAGCTGGAGCCTGCACCTGACCCACAGGCCCTGCCTGGGGGCAAGAAGGTCCTCTCCTGGTGCCTTCAAGACATGGGCGGCGGGGGGGGGGGGGGGGGGGGGGGGGGGCGTGGGTGCCTGGAGAGCCTGGAATCCGCCAGGCACTGGGGCAAGGATGTCAGGTTAGGGATGCCAAGGCAGAGGACAATTGCCTGGGTGGTTGCTGGCTCTGGGAGGGCCCCCCACAGGCAGCCCAGCTTGAGTGGAGACAAGAACTACCCAGAAGCCTGTCTGGTATGCAGGGCGCTGCAGTGCAAGGCCCTGTGGCCTTGGGAAGTGCTGGGCTGAGAGTCTAGGGAACCGTCCTAGCCCCAGTAACCCCATGGGTGGGCTATGTGACTTTGAGTCACCTCTCCCACCGGGGCCTCAACGTCTCTGGGGGTAAAATGAGATGTGCAGGCCGGGGCTCCGGCATTCTGTGGCCCTGTGGCTCCTCCTCCCTGAGACCATCCACCATCAGGATGGTTTTCCTTATTTTCAGCAGGTTTTGAGGCCCTGAGGTGCCTGCCTCACAAGGCTATGGGCAGGAGTGGTGGAAGCAATTGACATAAAAATGGTTCCTACACTGAAAGGCAACCAGTTCTGTCCCCCGTGGAGGGCAGGGCACCATGCCCCTAGCCTGCCTCCAAGCCCTTCTCTTTCAAGCCTCAGACCCCAACACCCTCACCCGCCCCACAAAGGGCTTACAGGCCTCCCCGTCCCCAGTGACTCTCTTTGCAAAGCTCTGAAAAGAAGCTGAGCCCAATTTGAGGGCAGATTCCAACCGCCCCCCCCCCCACACCCTGCCCCCACCGCCCCCGGGGCCGCCCTCACTGTGCAGAATGGCCAAGGCCAGGATGCCTCCAGTGCTGGTCCCCGCCACCCAGTCAAAGAGATCCTTGGTGGCGACGCCCGAGGCCTTCTCAATGGCAATGAGGAGCTGGATGATGACGAGGCCCTTCACGCCCCCTCCGTCCAGGCACAGCAGGTGGTCGTGGCTGTGGTGGGGACAGCAGCGGGAGAGAAGAGGGCCCGTTAGAGCCCAGCCCCTTACGTGGGCCCGTGTCCCTGAGCATCTGTGACTGTGTGAGACAAGGCCCTGTGGAGCTTGTGCTACTGGGCTTTTAGGGGAGTGTGGGGGGGCGGGGGGCAGGTAGGGGGAGCGCAGTCAGTAAGGAAATAAACATATAGTATTTCAGGAGGGGGAAAGTGCAGGAACAATGAAGGGAGCTGCCAGGTGTCACCTCCGCAGACACCTGGGTCTGTCTCTCCCATTGGGTTTTGGTCGGGCCTAGATTCCCAGTCGGGGGCCTGACCGGAAGCAGGTGCCTGAGAAAAAAGTCTGTCTGAATTAAACGAGGCTGCGGGAAGGGCTCTCCTGCAGCCAGGAACGGTGGTGGAGAGGGAGGAGGGGGGCAGGGAGGAAGCACCATCTCTCTGCCAGGAGCTGTGAGGGGCTTTCACCCACATGAATTCACTTAGATGTCCCACACCCCTTGGAGGCAGACGCTCCCTGCTACCCCTGTGCACGTCTGGGAAGGAGTGAAGCTCAGAGGTTAGGTGACCACCCAAAGTCACGAGATGGGGAAGCGATGTGGCCGGACCCAGACAGGGATGGGGGAAGGGGAGGGTCTGCTGACTCCTGAGTCACCTGCTGGGCAACACGACCCGACACGTCTCCCTCGGTCCTGCTGTGCCCAGCTCCCTGCCCTAAGGCTTCCACTGTCTGTGCTCAGACTAGGAAGCTTCCGTCTGGTCTCCTCATCCTTCCATCTCAGCGTAAATGTCACCGCCCGGAGAAGCCTGCTCTGATGCCATTAGCACCCTCCGGCTCAGCCGGCTCCTTCTCCACCCACTTTCTTGCTGTAGAGCCCTTCTCCCTCCCATAAGCAGGCGGTTTTCCCTCCGTTCACTTTCTCCCCCAGTGGGTGGGACAGAAGCTTCCAAGAGCAGGGACTGCCCTGCTCCGCACAGCGCTGCCTTTCCAGTGCACTCGGGAGGCGTCCGATGGACTAGCTGGTGAATGAAGGAGGCCCGGGTGGCCCACCACTAGGGTCCTTCTTCTGGACAAGCTGCCCAGCCCTGCAGCAAGCCCAGAGCGTGGCAGGGGATGCTGGGCCCTCACTGGAGGCCTGCAGGGCCCATGACCAGGGAGGCCAGAGCAAAAACGCAAGACACCCTTCTGAGGATGTGGGGCTTACAACGGAGACGTCAGCCCACAGGGAGCAAGGCTGAGCTACGAGGCTCGCAGCCTTTCGTGGGAAGGTCCCCACGGGGGTGTCCCTATTGTCGCCTCAGTCCCACCTCCAGGGAGAGTACTCAAGCTGCTGCAAACCATCTGAGAGTCCTGCTGGAGAATCTGCCTCCTCTGGTCTTACTGGTCAGGATGTTACCCTCCTCCTCAGCCCCTGTGCAGGTGTGTGTGTGTGTGTGTGTGTGTGTGTGTGTGTGCGCACGCGCGCGCGTACATGTGTGTGTACATGCAGGAAGTTCAGTGGGAGCAGAGAAGTACAATGCTGATGCAGCAGGTGCACCCCCACGGGGCATGTTACAGGGTGGCCTTGGAAACAAGTAGGACTTACCAAGGGGAAGCCAACCCTTCAGGCAAGGGGAGGCAGAACCACTTGCCACTGCCTGGCCCTAGAAGCAGGGGCTGTGTCTGCGGACTGAGAGCTTGCCCTGCGGGGGCCAGCACTACTGAGGCAGCCGGAAGAGTGCCTGCGGCAGCAGAAAGGGCAGGAACTCAGGAGACGGGGGGCTAGAGTCTCTGCTCCGACACTTATGGTGTGAGCTTGAGCAAGGCACTTCGCCTCCCGGGGACTCAGGTTCTGTCTGCATGAAACAAGGATCCTAATCCCTCCCTAGGAAAGCTGTTAGGGACGTGGGACAGTCGCAAACGGAGAACAAGAAAGCAACTCTATCACGGAAAGGAAGACAGAGCGCCGTCGAGCCCACGCACGTTTGTGCCGGGAACATGCCGTGCTGGCAGGCACCGCTTCTGAGGCCCCAGGGACCGCCCTTAAGGACAAAGGCCTCTGCTCTTTGTGCCCATCATGCAGGCCTGCCTCCAAGAACGGGCCTGGACGTACAGCAGGTGCTCGGGAAGTCCGCCCGGCCCACCAGCTCTGTGGAGGGAAGCAGGGCAGGGGCCAGGATGGAGCCAGAGGCAAGGAGGCTCAGCATCGCAGTGGGGATCTGCGTGACCTTCCCCAACAAACCAACACAAGGTCAGGAGGGACGGGACAGGCTTGCAGCCAGCTCTATCGTGTAACCCACAGCCCGCACGGTCCCTGATGAGAGAGCAGACCCAGGCTCTCCGAACACCCAGTTGTAGTTGGCTGTGAACTACAGAGGACACAAGCCACCTCACAGGGCTGTGGTATGCGCTAGACAACAGCCCCGAGCCTGCCGGAGGGCACCAAACAGAGGCCTGGTGCATGCGGTCCCCCTCCCTCCCTCCCCCACTTACGTCCGCTTCTCGTCCCTCATTGAGCTCAGGATGAACGCCGGCTTCCGGGCCCGGGAGATATGCATGATGTCCTGCAGTTCTGCGAGGCACAGGGCAGAGTGGGCTGGGGCCACGCAGGTGCCAAGCCCCCCCCCCACCCCCCCCACCCCCCCCCCTCGCCAATCCCACGGGCCCTGAGCAAATCTGGAGCTGAGCCCTCACCCTGCTGGCCCTAGGGGGCGCACCTTGCCCCCTGCCACCAGGAAGGGCCCTTTGTCCCAAGACACAGCTGGGCCAGAGGCCACGGGCCCCTTGGGGTGAAACGGGCTCGAGTGCAGAGGGTGGCCCCCTGCCCTGGGAAGCATCCCTCACCCCCGCCCGGCCACCTCCCAGACTCTCCGCGGTGCCTTCCTCCCAAAGCCCCAGAGCACAAGCACCCCTTCCGTGGCCGGTGTTTCCAGCTCACAGAGCACTTTCTCATGCATCGGGCAGGTGGAGTTGCTGACAGCCACCGTCACCAGAATCCTTATTTCCAATTTACAGATGAGGCTCAAAGAGGCTACATAAACTCGTCCAAGGTCATTTAGCCAAAAGGAGTGAGTCAGGACACTCCTTTCGGTTTAAACCCATGAGCAAAGGGAGATAACCGACCACTCTTCAGAGGCTGCTCGCCCTGATCCCAGGTCTGGAACTTTCCTCAGCGGCCTCTCAGACCAGCCGCACCCACCCCTCTGCCCATGTTCTCCTCTGGGCCCGAGCCCGCCCCCCGGATGGACTGGCTGCCCTCCTGGCCAGCAGCCCGGCCCCGGGGGCCTGGCCCAGCACCGCCATGCCATCGGATTCTGACTGCCCTCCCCACCACTGTGCAGAGTCTAGAAGCAGCAAAGCAGGAAGGCAGGCTGCAAGGCAGTGTATCTACCCTCACCAGAGCGGGTGGCCAGAGGGTGGGCGAATCAAGCGGAGACTGGCCAGGAGAGGCAGTGGCCAGAGTGCCAGGGGGAGGGTGGCAAGGATGGCTCATGTGTTCGGGCAGGCAGCTGAGAAGAGGCCACTAGAGCTACAACTAACTCGGGGCTGGGCAGGCTCTGCAGCCCCTCCAGGCCCAGGGCATTACCCACCGGACGCTGCGCCCCAGGCCCACCATCCAGCCTGGCGTGGGTGACTGCCTGCCTGTAAAATTGAGAGATAAAGATGGGGTTGGGAGGGGGGGCAGGTCCTAGACGGGGACGGGCAGGGGAGCGGAGAGGAGGAGCCAGAAGGACAAACTGTGGCCGCGGGCTCTGCTCTCCTGACTCCTGGCTAGGCTGGGCCATCCAGGCTACAGGTGTCTGCTTCCACAGCAGCGGGGAGAAAGGCCAGCTTGCCGAGGACTGGTTGCCGACAGCCCTATCCAGGGGACCCGGCTCTCACACAGTCTAGGCCGTGGCTGGGTCAGCCCACAGAAAGCCCAGAGACGGGACCCCATCTCCTTGGGGGCCATCTCCACGGGCACCAAGGTCACCTAGGGGCAGATGCAGGTTCCTGGCCCTGTTCAAAAGCCTGTAGGTCACCAAAGGGCCAGCAGGGGACAGACACACGGGCCCCAGGCCTGACAGAGATACAGCAGCATGGCAGACACACTCCTCATTGAAGCCAGAGGGCCAGGGGTGCCGGACCCCAACAGCACTCCTCACCGCCCACCCTGAGCTCCCAGGGCACAAGAGGCCGAGACAGTCTTCACCCCAAAGGTGCCACGGGGATGCCCAGACCGGAGACCATGTTCAGGACATCATCTCAGGAGAAATGGACTGCGGGCCATTAGCCAGGGGCCCCTCTCCCCCCAGGCCTCTGGGCTCCGCGGGTGCTGGCTGCCTCCAGAGGCTGACGAATCCTGCCCCAACCTTCCTCGTTCCTTTCAACAACTTCTACCCTGGGCCCCGTTTCCTTCGGATCAGGACTGCTCCAATCCCAGTGCCTGGGGACCAGCTGGAGAGGAGGGAGTGTGGCAGGGAAGAGGCCTACCTAGGTTGTTTAAGCTGATCGGTGGGGGCTGAGATCTTTCCTGGGAGAACAAGGAGTGATGTGTCGCAGCGGAGCACTGCTCCGAGGGGGCCCCTTGGGTGAGTGGGAGGCGGTGGTCGGCCCCTACGTTTTTCAGCAGAGTTAAGAGCGTCTTCCTGGTGACAACTAGTAAGGTTTGGGGGAGGGGAGATCGCACAGGATCACAAATGATGTCAACAAGCAAGTGAGAGGCCCCTCCTTTCCACACACGGCCCCCTCTCTCATCTACCAGGCGGCCTGGGTATGTGGGGGAACCGGGCGCCCGGGAGGCCTGACCCCACCCTGACAGGGCATGCTGACTCCAGTTGCCTGTAGCCCAATAGCTTCCTGGGGCCCAGGGCAGGTGCTGAGGTCGACCACAGAATCTGGAAAGGGGTCGAGGTTACCCGGTCGGGGTATTTGGGGTCCCCCACTTTCCCTTCACTTCTGGTCAAGAAAACAGGACCCCCCCCCCCTCCATACACACATCTCTACAAACTACCATGAACAGTCAGAAATCAAAAATTTAAAAACAGTAAAAAACAAGACAAAACAAAAAAAAACACGACAATGGGGTGCCTGGGTGGCTCAGTCAGTTAAGAGTCCAACTCGTGATTTGGGCCCAAGTCATGATCTTGTGGTTTGTGGGATCGCGCCCCGTGTCGGGGCTGCACGTACGGCAATTCTCAAAACTGCCGAATGCAGAGTCCCTCCCAGGGCTCAAAAGGGACGAGCCAGTCCGTGGGCATTTACCCTCATCTAACAGACAGGGTAACTAAAAAGGATGTTTTTAGGAAGTAGCACACACACACGTGCCCACACACAGTCACCTGTGCGCCCACAGCAGCCTCCACGGCTCCCTGAAACCCCCCGAGGGGGCCCGGGCTTCTGCTGAGGATGATCTTTCTCCAGCCCTGATGCCAGGGCTCACCAAGCGAGCATGCAGTGTGTGCCTCAAGCCCGCGTGCACACACACTCGTGTAGCGGGCATGCATCCACCCACCGTTCTTCCTGCGAGTGACTCCATCCGGGAATTACTTACTGCCTCCCCGACCTGCCTCCCCCCGAGTCCTGGCACCCGGAGGTGGGATGAGGGCGGCACAGAAGAGGACACTGGCTTGGCAAGCCCCTTGGAGGGTCCCACCTACTGGGTATGGCCCTTGTGCTCGGGCACAGGAAGCTTCCCCTCTCTGCCTCCCAGGTGCTCCTGGAAACCCTACGCAGGGAGCAAGTGGGGTGGGTACGGACAGGATGCTGGTGCCGGGCTGCTGGGACCACCCCTCCTCCCCAGTGCATGCGTCACCACCACCACCCCCGCCCAACTCTGGGACCGGAGTGCAGGGCACTTACGTTTGCTGATCTTGGAAGCTATGAAAGCAGGAGTCTCTCCGAGGTCATTTGGGGTATCCACCTCTGCCCCAAACACAATGAGGGCCTTGATCATCTCCACGTTGTCTTTCTGTTGGGGATGACGTGAGGGGAAAATCCAACGGCTCAGGGAAAGGAAGAGAAAAAGGACGCCAGCCTCTTCCGCTCTGCCTACCGACTCGGCGGAACGTGCTAGAACCCTTCAGGTCCCCCACCCGTTTAATAACCCAGGCAGAAGCTGGAAGTGACTCACCCCAGGTGCCAGCCCCACCAGCTCCTGGAAGGAAGCAGTGCATCTATGACCCCCGCCCCAGGGGCCACGGGGCCACCGAAGGGTCAGCTGCTGATCACTTCCAGAAGCAGCAGCAAAGGGTGAGCGGGGAAAGGGAAGGCTGTCTTGTCCATCAGGTCTAGGGTGCCACTTCTGAGGAGGTAACTGGGCACACGTCCTCCCTGACGGCAACCTCCAAGGGCAGCTTGCCTCCAAAGCGCACTGTGCATTTAACATCGGAGGCTGGGCGGGGCAGGGTGGGGCGTGGTTTCCCAGAACAAGCCAATCAACTGGCTGCCTGGAGACCGAGCTCTGGTCTTATCACCTCCCTCTTCCTGGGGCCTGATCTCCTGGCCTGGAGAATGAAGACTTGTGTCTAGAATGCACTTTTCCAAATAGTGGTTCATGTACATTAGGATTTATATGGGCACTGGTGATTATGCATGCTTGAGTCATTAGTTATGCATTTCTGTTTTGGTTTCCTTCTTTTCGTGTCACTGGTTTACCCCTTACGGTGGCGACAGAACCTCTCCTTTGAAATAAATTTAAGTAAGATTTAAAAGCAGGCCAACTTAGGGGCGCCTGGGCGGCTCAGCGGGTTAAGCGGCCGACTCTTGATTTCAGCTCAGGTCATGGTCTCACGGTTTGTGAGATCGAGCCCAGCATTGGGCTCTGCACCGACAGCGTGAAGCCTGCTCGGGATTCTCTCCCTCTTTCTCTCTGCCCCTTCCTGGCTGGTGCACACACGTGCTCTCACTCTCTCTAAAAATAAATGAATAACAACTTTATAAAAATAAGTTAATAAAAGCAAACCAACTTAAAGAAATGATTAAGCACTAATTGTGCAAGTGACACATCAACGTGCCAAAAAATGTGAGGCCGGTCTGCAAGTTCCTGAGGTATGGGAACCAGTGAATGTCAGCAGTCCTCAAAGTGACACGTGTGCCCCCCCCCCCGCCCCCCACCGAACGTGTGAGACCCTCTAGAGGGTTTTGTGAGGTTCACACTGTTTTCACAGGGGCCTCTGGCTGGCTCAGTTGGAAGAGTGTGCAGCTCTTGATCTTGGGGTTGTGAGTTTGAGCCCCAGGTTGGGCGTAGAGATTACTAAAAATAAATTAAAAAAAAAAAACCTGCTTTCATAAGACTATCAAGATGGTGTTTGCTTCTTGCATTGTGTTGACTTTAGCACTGATGGCATAAAAACAATGATGGATAAAGCTCCTAGTGCCATAGCAAGACGGTGACACCGTTGTGGTGTTCTTCTCTGCCACTCACTAGCAGTAAAAAATCAACCAATTAACAGGCGCCTGGGTGGCTCAATAGGTTAAGCATCTCAGGTCACGATCTCATGGTCCCTGAGTTCGAGCCCCACGTTGGGCTCTGTGCTGACAGCTCAGAACCTGGAGACTGCTTTGGATTCTGTATCTCCATTTCTCTGTGCCCCTCCCCTGCTTGCACTCTGTCTCTCTCTCTCTCTCAAAAATAAATAAAGACATTTTTAAAAATCAGCCAATTAATTAAAAAGCCAGTCTCACTTTGGAATGCCCTTCATGAAGCAGTAAGAATGAATTTTATTACGATTTGACATCGTGTCCTTGTGTTGTAAGATAGAGAGAAAGCCTGGGCATTTCTGTGGCATACCAGAGTACAACTGTTATCCTGAGGAAAAGCACGTCGGCAACTTGCCGGAGTTGTGAGCAGAAGCACGCATTTTTTTCCCCGGGAACACCATTTTTATTTGAGACCATGACTGACAAACTACGATTGTTCAGCCCTGGGTATCCAGAAGACGTGTTCTCAAAAATGAACGCAGTGAGCCTGGCACTTCAAGAAAAACGTCTGACGATACTTTGTGCCAACGACAAAATTCAAGCTTGCAAACAAAAATGGCAATTCCAGAAAACTTGTATATGCCACAAGTGGGCTTGACAGCTTTGACGGCTTCCCCAAACTGAAAGGTTTTTCTGATGAGATCAGTGGGGATATTTACAAATGTGCGGTTTTGCTAGCGTCTGATGAAATGGGTCGCCGTTTCTACGCATACATGGTGAACCGGTATTTTCCAAGGAAATTACGCATGGGTAAGAGATCCATGCCAAGTGCAAGAGATACCAGTGGAATAAAGTGTTTAATGTAACAAAGTGTGAAAAGCTCCTGGAGATGGCTGCTCTGCCCACTGCAACTGACTTGTCAGAAACTACCCTTGTCCAGTTTTGGTGCAACATCAAAGAATATCCATGATTCTCTGAAAAGGTGCAACTGTATCTTTTCCAACATAGCATTGGGAGGCCAGATTTTCTTCTTATCCCCCAACATATATTCAACACATATTGCAAGAGAATAAATGTAGCAGAAGATAGGAGGCTCAGTATGTCTTCTCTGAGGCCAGGCAATAAAAAGATTCACAAAGATGTAAAAGGATGCCAACTCTTCTGGATTGTTTTTTGTTTTGGAAAATAAAGTTGTTTTGCATAAAAATGTTATTTAATTTGGCTAGCTTGTGATTGGTGAATTGTTATTTTTAAATGAATCGATATCTTGAGGGGGACCTGGGTGGCTCAGTCCGGTAAGCGTCTGACTTCAGCTCAGGTCATGATCTCACAGTTCGTGAGTTCGAACCCTGTGTTGGGCCCCGTGTTGACAGCTCAGAGCCTGGAGCCTGCTTGGGATTCTGTGCCTCCCCCTCTTTCTCTGTCCTTCTCCCACTCATGCTCTGTCCCTCTCTCAAAAATAAACATTAAAAAAATTTTTTTAGTAAGTGAATTAATATTTTGAAAATGTCTTATGTTTAAACTCCAATCTAATAAATATAGATAGATAAAATCCATATAAACAAAAAAATCTTTGGGATCTTCAATAATTAATTTTTAACACTATAAAGGGACCACATAGACCCAAAATTTTGAGAACTGATGGACTAGATCATTCTAATGGCTCATTCAGTGCTGAAAATGGCCACGGTTTTATTTACAGTTTCCACCTCCCAGGGTAACAGTGTCTCCACCACAGTGATGGCCTTTGCTATAAAACAGGATGTCTTTGAGTTTGCCCTAAATCTACATCTTTAAAATTTTTTCTAACATTTACTTATTTTTGAGAGACTGAGAGAGACAGAGCATGAGCAGGGGAGGGGCAGAGAGACAGGGAGACACAGAATCCGAAGCAGGCTCCAGGCTCCGAGCTGTCAGCACGGAGCCCGACGCGGGGCTCGAACCCACGAACCGTGAGATCATGACCTGAGCCGAAGTCGGATGCTTTACCAACTGAGCCACCCAGGTGCCCCAAATCTACTTTTAGAGTCCCAGATGCCTCTCCAACTCCATCACTTGGAAATCTGTTGAACATACTTATGTATACACGGTATTGCTACGGAATGGGAACACACACACATCCGTAACGTAGTAAGAGTCCCTTCCCTGTATTCCTTATGTTCATACTCCAGTTGTCTATCCAGACTGGAGGGGGGAACTCTGCTCTATAATAAACCAAAAGCCGCGGCCAACACCTACCATGGGCCACGGAGATGTACAAGCAGACCCTGCCTCCCAGGAACTTACAGCCCCCCCAAGGAGATAGAAACAGTATGCAGACGGGTATTTTTCCCTAATGCAGGAGAGGAGAAGTGACATCTGAGGGTTGCCCACTGGTGCTAGGTACCACATGTGTCGTCTGGACATTCCTCCTGGGGTTACCAAGCATCCACCGCTCACTCCGCAGCCAGTACCGACACCCCAGTTTCCAGATGAGGAAATGGAGGCTGACAGACGTGATGTGACTTGCCCAAGGCCACAGCGGGTAGCCAGAGCCATCGCACCATGCACTCGTCACATGGGGGACGCGGGAGCCAGAGGGACAGGGGCATAGAGGAAGGAGACGACACTCTGGGCTGAAAGGGGGACACGGAAGGTTCCTAAGGGGGAAGGCAGGTCTGAATGGAGTGTAGGCAGGTAAGAAGATTCTGAGAGGCGGGGAAAGGAAGAGGGTGTCAAGGGAGGGAGCGACGGGTAGCACCCCCCACCCCCCCCCCGCAGGCTCACCGACATGGCCAAGTGCAGCGGCGTGTTGCCGTGCTCTCCGCGGGCGTTGGCGTTGGCCCCGTAGGTCAGCAAGGCCATGACACAGTCCAAGCGGTTGCGCATCACGGCCACATGCAGGGCTGTGTTCCCCGAGCTGCTGGTGCCGTTCACGTCGCAGCCCCGCTTCAGCAGCATGCGGGCCATCTGCGGGAGAAAGGGTCCGCGCCCAAGGAGGCGGTCACTAAGGGCAGCAGGGGCCGGCGACACCTGGGGGCTGCCACTGCCGCCCTGAGCAGCCGTCAGGTATCGGGCCTCCGGAAAGCACTAGCAACAAGAACTCAGGTGGCAGGCCCCAGTTCTGGGGGTGGCCCTACATCTTGGCTCCCACATCATCAGCAGGACGCTAGAGGACAAAGAGCTGATTTGTGCTGGCTGATTTAAGAGGTTCCCGGGTCCTTTCCTGGAACTAACGGGACCCCACGCATCTCAGCAAAGACCCACAACTTGCCCTGCTCCCTGTGACCTTCCCTGGGATCCTGCCAAAGTCTGGCCACTCCCTGGGCCTTGGCGACACCCGCCCCTGCACGCCCCACTGCCCTGGGGAGCCTGGGACACGGGGAGGGGCGTGGCCTTGGGAGCCTGGGACGGGGCGAGGGGCGTGGCCTTGGGAGCCTGGGACCTGGGGAGGAGGGGCGTGGCCTTGGGAGCCTGGGACCTGGGGAGGGGCGTGGCCTTGGGAGCCTGGGGCCTGGGGAGGGGCGTGGCCTTGGGAGCCTGGGACCTGGGGAGGGGCGTGGCCTTGGGAGCCTGGGACCTGGGGAGGGGCGTGGCCTTGGGAGCCTGGGACGGGGGCGAGGGGCGTGGCCTTTGGAACCGGTCAGTCCTGAGCCCACAGCTCAGCCTTACTTCCTCCCAGCCCTGGGAGCTTGGGTAGGCCGTCACACCCTCTGGACCTCAGTTTTCTGTGGCACTAGAAATGCAAGTCCCTACCTCACAGAGAGGTGACAACGAATGACAACTCGTACACTTGAACACGAAAGGCCGGACTTGGCGTCTAGCTCAGGGCAGGAAGGAGGTACCCTGCAGAAGTTGGCAATCTCCTCCCTCCTGGCCCGTCACAACGGACCACAATCTCTGGGGCATCCAGGGCCCTGTTGAGCTGTGTTTCCTGGAGGTGAGGGACCAGAGGCCTCCACCCTCCCAGGGGCATGGAGCTTGGCTTAGGGGCGGCCCGTGGAATCACTGCGCCACCAGGCTCTCTGTGGGCACAGCCAGTACCAGCACCAACTTCTGTTTGGCACTTTATGAAGCCTTTTCTCACACGTCACCTCGCTGATTTCACGCCTCCAAAGCCAGGCCATAGGACCCCCAATTCATACACAAAGAACCCACAGACAGGGCCCTGAGCCTGCGAGCAGCAAAGCCTGCGGGACCACTATGAGATCAACCCCCCAGAATCATCTCAGGGACCTCCTTCCCGCAGGCAGCTGAGGAACATGGGGCCCTGGGACCCTGCCCCCTGCCCCCTCCCCCCCACCACTCACCCTCAGACTCTGCCTACCTCTGCGTTCTTGGCCCAGTGGAGGGGGCTGGCTCCATAGCGAGGGTCTTTGCTGTGGATCTGGCTGCTGTCCATGCTGATGATCATTTCAGCACACCTAGGGGGAAAAGGAGCCAAGGGGCAGTATAGAAGGCCATGGGATGGTGGGAGGTGGCCCGGGGATGGTGGGAGGTGGCCTGGGGATGTCTGGAAAAGGCCACGACTTGGGGGCTTCAACCACTGGGGAAGAAGAGTTCCTGCAAATAAAGTTGCAACAAAACCAACCAGCACGTGTACTGTGGTATGTCCAGGGTATCCTGAGCCCCTATACACAGCTCTAGCCCCCGCCTCCAGGAAGCCTTCCCTGATGGCAGCAATCGGCCATGATCACTCTCACTGGTGCTGGCTTTAGGGTCAAGCCCCAGCCTCCTCCCTGGTGATCTCTGGAAAGTGGCTGAGGCCGTCTGCAACACGGGCGCGGTCCTAGCCGGACTCGTGGGGGTTGAGGGAGAGAAGACATTTCATTTCTGCGCCTGGCACGCGGTCGCCCTCCATCCCCTGGCCCTCCCTCCGCTCCTGCTGTTTCACGCAGTGACCTGCGTCCTGCAGGAAGCACAGGCACAGCAATTAAGGCTGCAGTGACTCCCCACTCCCAGGTGTACAGCCAAAGGAACGGAAAGCAGGGACTCAGACAGATACTCGTTCCCCCACATTCCTAGCAACACTGGCCAAAAGGGGAGACAACCCAAGTGCCCGTCAACAGATGGAGGGGAAAACAAAATGTGGTCCGTCCGTATATTACTCTGCCTTAAAAGGGCAGGGAATTCTGATACGTGCTACAACACTAACGACCCTTGAAGACAGCTGGCAAAGTGAAAAGTCGAGTCCCTGGCCCCAACCTGGCTCTGTGAAGGTCAGCCGAGTTGACGCTAACAGCGGAGGGGCTCCCAGATGGGAGCGGGGACGGAACCCCTCTCTGTGGCCCTGACACCTGTGGTCGCTGCCACCAGTTGCCGCGCGCTGGCAGAGGGATGGCCCCGCCGGGGCCCTGGGAGGACGCGGCTGTGGCAGGAGTCAGGCACGCCCGAGGTGTGAGGCTCCCTGCGTTGTCTAATGTGTGACGACCCTTTGCGATCTCTGCCAGCCCCACAGGGGAGGCCTGGCAGGGGAGAGAGGAATGCGGCTAGGGGTGTCCAAGGAAGGCACAACGTGGGCAATTCCAGGTCCCTGGACAGCAAGGCTTGGGGAGGCTGAGCTGAGCAAGAGGGAGGCCGCCATGCTACGTCTCAGCTATGACACGGCCTCACCCACCACCCGTGCCCGTTCCAGATGCAACCTGCCCCCGGGGAACCTGACCCCTGGGGGTGAGGTGTCAGTACTGTCTCCAACCGTTTGGTCAGGTCGTTCTGGAAGTTCTCCATCTTGGCTGTGCTGGGGAGGACATGGCAAGGGGGGCTGGCCCAAGCTTGGACCAGACCTTTGAGGGGATGGCGTCGCCAGAGGGGCCGGCACGGTGGGGGCAGACTCCAGAAGAGGAAGAGCCTGAGGGACAGCCAGGCTTGCCCCCGCCCCATGTGCATGCAGCCCTCTCTCCTCTTCCCCCTGCCTGTTTAGCACAGCCCAGAAGGACCGGGTGACCTCTGTGTCTCCTGTCCCAGAGCTGCTTTCTTTTCCGTCTAAGGCCAGCACCTAGCACAGTGTCCGGACTGTGGGACCGACTGCCTCGTTCATTCATTCAGTCAGCCATTCCAGACAGCGTTCCCACTGGGCCACATTTTAAGATATTCCTCTCTTTTCTCACCCCCCCCCCCAACGCATACACACATACCCACACTCCACATGGAGAATCTTCCCGAGAACAGGGTTTCCCAGGTCTCGGGAGAAGGGAAGAAGCCCCAGATTGGTCTGGGGCTCCCCACGGCATGCGCCTGGTACCTGCCACCCAACGGTGCCACCAGCCAGGAAAGATGGGGCAGATGGGGCTCTGGGACACCTTGCCAAGCATTCCTGGGCCTTGAGCCAGGAAGCTGCAGAAGCCACAGGGCAGCACTGCAGCCAGGAAGGGGTTCGGATCGGGCTGGTGGGCTTGGGTGCAAGAGGACCCAGGTCGGGTGGGCCCCTCCCTGGGGCTGCGTGGGACTCCAGCCCAGGAGGACCACCTGGGGGAGGTGGAAAGGGGAGGAGCCCCGGGGAGGATTTGGATCGTTCTTCTCCAGTTTGGGAGAGGGAGGTTCGTGGCCAGAAATTAAGGTGCGTTACGGAAAACATCTGAAAGCTCTGCTCTTTGCACAGCTGACTTTCTGGATGGAGATTCACACCTGCTACACGTTCATCGAGCACTCTGTTCGTGCCAGGCCGGCCCTGGGCACCAGCATCTGATACACATCTAATGAGCCTGGGGAAGCCACTGCTCACTTGGGCGTGAGGACAAGAGATGTCAGAGCTAGAGAGCCAGCCAACGGGGGTGGGGGGGGGTGGGGGGGCGGTCTTACCCCTTATGGGAGAACTTCATGGCTGCGTGGATGGGGTAGCCACTGGGCCCCACGATGTTGCACCGAGCGTTACAGAGTAACAGTACTCGGACCATCTCTTCCTTCCCCATCTGGCAGGCCAGGTGCAGTGGGGTCTGCCCTTGGTTGTTCACCCGGTTCAGGCCAGCCGAAGCGTTCTTCCCTAGGAGCTGACAGAGGGACACTGGGGTGGGCTGGGGCCTGACAGAGGCAAGCCCCCTGCGTGACCCTCCCCAACACCCTCCGGGCCAACCCCCTCCGCCGAGACTTGAGGGGAAGGGACGTCTGCCGATGAGATAACACGGGTAGGATTATAACCCGGGTAGGAACGTTAAGGGAAGCCCCGGAGAAAGGAGGTTTGGAGGCAAACAGGAAGCTGTCTGTGCCAGCCGGCTGGGGGGCTGGGCCGCCATTGCTGTGGCTTGTGGGAAAAATTCCTGGGGGTGCCTGGATGGCTCAATTGGCTAGGTGTCCGACTTCGGCTCAGGTCACGATCTCACGGCTCGCGGGTTCGAGCCCCACGTCGGGCTCCGTGCTGACGGCTCGGAGCCTGGAGCCTGCTTTGGATTCTGTGTCTCCCTCTCTCTCTGCCCCTCCCCTGCTTGCACTCTGTCTCTGTCTCTCTCTCTCTGTCTCTCAAAAGTCAATGAACATTAAAAAAAATTAAATAAAAAATTTTTTCTGAATTAAGAAACTTAAAAGGGGGTTGTTCCCAGGGATGGGCACTGGAGATCTGGTCCCACCGGACCATGAGCCCCTCCAGGAAAGGCTGAAATGAATTCACCCAGCCCAGGGTCAGGCTCGGTGGGTGCTTGGGACAAGCTGAACTAAACTGACTGGCTGGACTGGACCTCTGATTTCATTTCCTGGGTTGGAGGACCTCCCGAGGGTGGTCAGAGTACAGTGACCAAGGATGTGTCTCTCCTTGGCGAGCAGGAGGAGGGAAGGGAGGAGAAGGTACACCCTCCAGGAAGGAGCTCGGGGCCAAGTGGGGACAGTGGGGTGTGGCCAGCACCGATCACCCCTGCTCACCTGCAGCACCTGGGAATTGTCCCCCTGGACGGCGTAATGAAAGGCAGTCTCTCCGTTGTTGTCTGTGACGTCCATCTGGGCATGGCAGTACTGTACCAGCTCCGCCAGGATCTCCCCGTCGCCCTTGCGGCAGGCCAGGTGCAGGGGGGTACAGCCCTCCTCATTCTCCCTGCTATTGGCACAGCTGTGGGGGGGGGGGGCGGGGGGGAGGGAAGGAGGGAGGGGTGCTGAGAAACTCAAGTGCAGAAGAGGGAAGTGGGCTTGGAGCTCAGGGGCATTCACGCCATGCTCAGGCTGCCTGGTTCAAACCACTTATTTGTGGCTGACATGATCTTATCAGTTGTTCAGTGGCACATCCGTACGAGACACGCGTCCTAGGCCCACGCCAGCCTGAAGTGGGAGGCAGGCAGGGTGGGGTAGAGAGGGTCGGAAGGCAGCAATCTCATTAACCTCGGGCAACTGGCTTAATCTCTCGGGGCTTCAATATCCTTACCTACGAAAAGATAACAATAACAGCAGCTGCGCCCGCCCTAGGAAATGGACAGAAGCACTGGGAAGTGAAACACCATGATGGTGTGCAAGAACAGGTCCGTAGGCTGTAAAGGGCAGTGAGGAGTTTTGAGCCTAGGGCCTGGGAGCTGAAACGAGCTGCGGTCACCTCAGGGCAAGCAGGCTAGCCGGAGTCCTGCGGCGGGGCCCACATGGTCCCTCTTGGGGGTCACTTCCACTGACGGAAGTGTTGGCTGAGGGGCCATATGCAAGAAAGCGGTCCAGCCACCAGGAGGGCACCCGGATCCTTGGAAGGAGATGCAAGGATCTGAGGCCTCTTCGGCCGTCTCCAGCGGACTGACCTTGCACAGGCCACATAGTCTCTTGAGGGGATGATGACCCTTCATGCGGGTATTGGAAGGACTCAAGTTCATGGTGGTTATAACACACCAGGTGGGCCTGGCACCCGTCGGGCCCTACGTTTCTCCTTCTGGCTTCAGTCCGGCGTTCGTATACTCCCCACTCAGAGGCAACACCGACCCGCAGAGGGGAACTGAGGCAGGGCTGAGAGACTCCCTGGACCCGCCCGTCCACACACACAGACCCGGGGACCTTCCTGAGGGTCCGGCCCTCCTGGCCCACCTGATGATGTGGCTGTGATGGAAGCACTCTCGGATGCCCAACTCCACCGCCAAATGGGCCGCCGACCAGCTGGGATGGCTGCGGATGAGGTCGGTCAGCTGTTGCAGGGCCTCGACGTGCAGGACTTGGCTGGAGCTCTCGTAGAAGGGCAGCAGCTGGATAGAATAGTGCTGGAAGTTCACGAGGGCGTCCGTCTCCCTCTCCAGCTGGAAGAGTCTGTGGAGCCAGGGCACAGGAGGACGACACAGAAATGAGCCAGCCTCAGCCCACACCCTCGCTGGAGTCAGAAGCCCTGGGTCCCCACGGACGGCTCACTGTCTGTCTCTGGCTGTGCACCGACCTGTTCCAGCTGGACTCCCCTCTCCACCACGCACACGTGCACATGCCTGCATGCACACACCTCTAAATGGAGTCAGGATTTTCTTTCTTTTTTCTTTTCTTTTCTTTTCTTTCTTTCTCCCTCTTTCTTTCTTTTCTTTCTTTCTTTCTTTCTTTCTTTCTTTCTTTCTTTCTTTCTTTCTTTCTTTCTTTCTTTCTTTCTTTCTTATGTTTTATTCATTTTTGAGACAAAGAGAGACAGAGCATGAGCAGGGGAGGGGCAGAGAGAGAGGGAGACACAGAATCCAAAGCAGGCTCCAGGCTCTGAACTGTCCGCACAGAGCCCGACACGGGGCTCGATCTCACAAACCGCGAGATCATGACCTGAGCTGAATTCAGACACCCGACTGAGCCACCCGAGCGCCCCAAACCCCTGCCACTGTTCTAAATGGAGGGGTAAGTTAATGAACGAAACAGATGACATGGCCTGCCTTCCCGGAGCCCATGTTTTTGTGGGCGAGATCAACACAATGAGTAAGGTAAAAATCAAAATAAGAAAGTACATTAAACAAACTGCCGCGGAATGAGTGCTATAGAAAAAACAAAGAAGAGAGGACAAGGAAGGAAGTTTTCCTCATTCTCCTCGGCTCCTCTGTTTCATCCTGCCAACCTCTTAACATCAGCGTGCTCCACGTTAAATGCTGTTGCTCTGTCGGGTATAATGACACGAAATGACAACTAGTAATGACACTGAAAATTGGGGCGCCTGGGTGGCTCAGTCGGTTGAGCGGCCGACTTCGGCTCAGGTCACGATCTCGCGGTCCGTGAGTTCGAGCCCCGCGTCGGGCTCTGTGCTGACCGCTCAGAGCCTGGATCTCTTTCAGATTCTGTGTCGCCCTCTCTCTGACCCTCCCCTGTTTATGCTCTGTCTCTCCCTGTCTCAAAAATAAATTAAAATGTTAAAAAAAAAAAAAAAGAAAAGAAAAGAAATGACACTGAAAATTGATCATTGGGCTTAGCATCTATTGACGACTTTGACAAGACACTTTAGGTGGAAAGCAGAGCCTGACTCGAATGGTTTAAGAAGGAATGGAATGGAAGAAACCGGAGAAGTACAGGCAGTATGTTGGAGGGGTTTTGCTGTAGAGGGGAGCAAGCAGAGGTAGCTAACGGGGAAGGTGGAAGCAGGCATTTGAATTCCGGTGAGAAGAACCCAAAAGAAAACAGGATCTCTCTGTGGGAGGCCTTCCACTCCCACGGCAGACTAGGTCATGTGAACGGGAGCGCCTCCCCGGGACAACCAGAAATGCGCGACAAAATATAAGAGGCCATCTGCTTGAGGCGCTGGATACCTAAGTAGACTGGGATGAAGTGCCAGGCTGGACGGATTACGGAAATCTAGGAAGTGAGCCTGGTGTGGAAGGCTGCTGTCACTTGAGAGGCCGGAGGGATACACCGTAGCATTGACAACCTTGTGGGTTCGGGGGACAGGGACTGGAGGCCAGGGGCGGGCCACCTCTTACCGTGGGTGGGCACCCTGAAGGGCTAATGCTACCAGGTACCTGGGAGAAGCAAACATAAAAGACACAGAAGGCCAGGGGCGCCTGGGTGGCGCAGTCGGTTAAGCGTCCGACTTCAGCCAGGTCACGATCTCGCGGTCCGGGAGTTCGAGCCCCGCATCGGGCTCCGGGCTGATGGCTCGGAGCCTGGAGCCTGTTTCCGATTCTGTGTCTCCCTCTCTCTCTGCCCCTCCCCCGTTCATGCTCTGTCTCTCTCTGTCCCAAAAATAAATAAACGTTCAAAAAAAAGAAAATTAAAAAAAAAAGAAACAGAAGGCCAGGCTTCGGGGCACCTCGGTGGCTCAGTTGGTTAGGTGTCCGACTTAGGTTCAGGTCATGATCTCATGGGTTCGAGCCCCGTGTTGGGCTCTGTGCTGACAGCTCAGAGCCTGGAGCCTGCTTTGGAATCTGTGGCTCCCTCTCTCTCTCTGTCCCTCCCCCACTCATGCTCTCTCTCTCTCTGTCTCTCAAAAAATAAATAAACGTTAAAAAAATTAAAAATACATCAATAAAAATAAAATCTTAATAAATAAGTGAATACATACATCCAATTGCCAACAGTTTAAGAACCCAGTGGCCAAATATAAAAGCGGACTGGATGTGGCCTGAGTGGCTCAGTTGGTTAAGTGTCTGACTTTGGCTCAGGACATGACCTCAAGGTTTGAGAGTTCGAGCCCTGCATCAAGCACATGGCTGTCAGCACAGGGCCCACTTCAGATCCCCTGTCTCCCTCTCTCTCTGCCCCTCCTCTGCTTGCTCTCTCTCTCTCTCTCAAAAATAAACATTAAAAAAAAAAAAAGCAGACTGGGAAATGCTGAAGAGAAACCAGTGAATAGGAACATGGGCCAGAAAAGAGTAAACAGAATAAAGCCTGAAGAGCCTAAGGATGAAAAGGCAGGACAGGAGAAAAAGGACACAGAATATATAACGAAAAGATCGACCACACATATAAGTGGCACTACAGAAACAGAACAGAAAAAGAACGGCACAGAAGCCATGTTTGAAGAGTTCATGTCTGTGAACTTTTCAAAATTGATGAAACCTTGTTTTTAGACTGACTGAAAATATCTACGCGCCCTCCCACACAAACACAAAAATAGAAATTCACACTTAGGGACCTGGTGCAGGGTTTTAAAACATGGCCCCTAAATTCTTTGACACTGCTCCCATTGAGTAGTGGTGCCTTATGGCTCTTTACCCTTTAATTTGACTCTGTCACTGTTTTGCCAATAGCATATGGCAGAGGTGATGCCACTTTAGTTTCTGGAGCAAGGTCTTGAGAGACTGGAAGTTTCCACCTCTTTTTTCTGGGGACCCAGTTACCATACTACGGGAAAACTGACACAACCCACAGGGATGACTCTTGACCTTGGCCCCTTAGCTCTGGACGAACTTCCAGGCAACAGCCAGCTCCAACCTGCCAGTTGTGAGTGAGTCATCTTAGAAGTGGACCCTGCAGGGGCACCTGGGTGGCGCAGTCGGTTAAGCGTCCGACTTCAGCCAGGTCACGATCTCGCGGTCCGGGAGTTCGAGCCCCGCGTCGGGCTCTGGGCTGATGGCTCGGAGCCTGGAGCCTGTTTCCGATGCTGTGGCTCCCTCTCTCTCTGCCCCTCCCCCGTTCATGCTCTGTCTCTCTCTGTCCCAAAAATAAATAAACGTTGAAAACAAAAACAAAAACAAAAACAAATGGTATAGAAGCCTAGAGAGGAACAAATGGGGTTAAAAAGTTCTAGGACCCGTTTGTTGTTCTGGGAGACACTAACGTATCAATTGTACTTCAGTCAGTCCAAGGATGTGTGTTCCGATCTCTAGGGTTCTATCAAGAACTGGGAAGGGTTTCCGATTTTGCCCTACTTGCAAACTAACAAGTTAGCCTGACATAGTTTCATGGATGCTGGCAGAAGACACAAGATTCCTGGATCCAAGACAAAGGCCAAATTGTTACTCCCAGCAACAGCAGTAGCCAGAGTATCAGTGTGTGCGCCAGTTCCCTGGGATCCAGTTCCCACAGGGTGACATGAAGAGGGCCAGGTGACACCTGCTCACGTTGCATTAGAAGAGAGAAACCCTGAGTGTAGGGAACTTGAATCTTCTACCATTGTTAATAAGCAAATCTGTCTCAGCTTTGCCCTGGAGGATGATATGATTTTTATTCCACAAGAGAGTAAGCAAATGTCCCCTCTGCTCTAGGGAAAGACCCAATCTCTATTTTCTAAGGCTGTTCGCTGTATTAACCTCCTTGTAAAGATAACCTGAAACAGAGGAAGTCAGTGCCTCTGCTTGCGAGACACACGAGAGACCCACAGACAACTGTCCCCCAACAGTTATCACTGAAAGAGAATGACAAAAAAAAGAGAGAGAGAGAGAGTGAATGACAGAATGCATAACTTTTGGACTGACAGAGAGGGGACAAATGGAATAATAAGAAAACGATCATGAATTGCAAAACCATTACGCTAAGTGGAAAAAAAAGTCTTAAGACTACATGCTGTATGATTAGAAGGCAAAACCTTAGTGACAGAAAGCGTATCGGTGTTGGCCAGGGGCTGTGGTGGGTGCCGGGGACTTACCACAAAGGAGCATGGAGGGAATTTTGGAGACCACAGAAATGTTCTGTATCTTAACTGTGGTGATGGCACATGGGTGTGCCCTGTCACCGAAACTCACCAAATGCTACACTTCCAGTTGGTAAATTTCTCATTTTTGTAAATCGCATCTCAGTAAAGCTAACTAAAATGAAACAAAAATAAAACTGTGTAAGAACACAAGAAAGAAAGGAATAAAGAAAATAGGTAGAACAACAACAAAGAAAATAACAAGATGACAGATTTAGACCCAAATATATCAGAATTGTACGAAGTAGAAAGAGACTTAATGTTCCAAATAAATGTAAGGAATAACAGACAAAGATAATATGGGAAAAAAGTCAACTCTATATTCTTAACAAGATTAAAAATATAAGGAAAATGTGTGTGTGTGTGTGCGTATACATATATATAATGTATATATATAAATGTATATATATAAATGTATATATATAAAGAGAATATTTATACATTTTTATATTTATTTTATATTTATATGTTATATTATGTTATATATTATATATTATACAATATAATACTAACCTAAAAGATCTGGTGAAGCCATAATGATAAGAGACAAAATAGAGTTTCAGGTAAAAAGCCTTACTGGAAACAAAGAGGGACAATTCATAATGATGACAGTTTCAACCCACCAGGAAAATGTGACAATTAAGTTAATATGCACTTCATAATAAATCTCCAGAATAAAGTCAAACTTGATAGAATCTTTAAAACTAGACGTTTCTAAAAACAATGAAATCATCCATAATTCCAGCAAAAAAGAGAAAAAACGAGACAAATCCACAATCACACTGAAATATTTTAGTAACTTTTACCACTCATAAAACAATCAAACCAAAAAAAATCCCTATGGGATCTAGAATGATTAGTAAACCTGACCTGGCCGACATAGATGAAACGCTATCAGCTACAGAATAAGCTTTCTTTCCAAGCACGTGCAAACAAAAGTTAGAAATACTAGGCGTAAGCTGGGCCGTCAAGTTCATCTGAACAAATTTCAAAGGTTTTAAAATATTTATTTTTTTTAAATGTTTACTTATTTATTTTTGAGAGAGAGAGAGAGAACACGCGCACACAAGTGGGGGAGGGGCAGAGACAGAGGGAGACAGAGAATCCCAAGCAGGCTCCATGCTAATCTTCACAGGGCCCCACATTGGGTTTGAACTCACAAACTGTGAGATCGTGACCTGAGCTGAAACCAAGAGTCGGACATTCAACACATTGAGCCACCCAGGTATCCCTCAAAAGCTTTAAAATATTTAGACCATGTTCTCTGACCACAGTGAAACTAAGCAAGAGACCAAGAACAAAAAGGGAACGAAAAGTCTCCCATACGTTGGAAAATTAAACAAGATACATACAAACTATCTATGGTTCAAATAAACCTAAAAAAAAATTTTTTTTTAATGGGGCGCCTGGGTGTCTTGGTCAGTTGAGGATCCAGCTCTTGATTTTGGCTCAGGTCATGATCTCATGGTCTGTGGGTCTGGGCCCCATGTAGGGCTCTGTGCTGGCAGCTCAGAGCCTGGAGCCTGCCTCGGATTCTCTGTCTCCCTCTCTCTCTGCCCCTCCCCCACTCACACTTGGTGTCTCTCTCTCTCTCTCTCTCTCTCTCTCTCTCAAAAATAAGTAAACATTAAAAAACTGTTTTAATAAATAAATAAACTTAAAAATTTTTTTTTAACTATCTATGGTTCAAACAAGAAGTCATGGGGAAATCTGGCAAACATCCTGACTCAGTGATAATGTAAACATTCTCTACCAAATTTGTGGAGGAACCTCTACCTCTGGATAGGACAGAGGAGCTTATACCAAACTAGCCTTCCTGCTGAAAACAAATAGAAAACCAGGACTTAATGCAAACGAGTACATGAAGGCGTTGGAGGGAGCCCAAGGCAGACGAGAATACAGGCCAAGGTTGTAGACAAGAGGAAAGCACACCGAGGTACGCCCCACATTTTTACTCAGGGCACTCTGGGACCTGTGATGCAGGATATAAAGGATACAAAGGCTGGGAGGCAGCCAGACGCTGCCAGAATTCCCGCTAGGATGGGCAAAGAGAAGCCAGTGTTCAGAGTTTTCCAAGAAGGCCAGAACTTGAGGGAATTACAGGGAAGTAAGCCCAAAATTCTGCAAGAATTTTCCCTCCTAAGCTAGGCGGAGCAAGATGTCAAGAAACCACAGTGTCACCGGGGTGGCTCAGTCAGTTGAAGATCCAACTTCGGCTCAGGTCATAATCTCACAGTTCATGAATTCGAGCCCTCGCACAGGGCTTGCTGCTGTCGGCACAGAGCTGGCTTTGGATCCTCTGTCCCCCTCTCTTTCTGCCCCTTCACTGCTCATGCTCACTCTCTCTCTCAAAAATAAATAAACTTTAAAAAAAAAAAGAAGAGGAAGAAGAAAGAAACCAAACAGAAAACAGCAGCAGAGAGGTTACAGAGCCAAGCAGAAACTGGGGCAGTTTTTCAATAGTTAGAAAACAGAGATTAAAGTTCGAGGCCTACCAGGTGGAAGGAGCCTGGTGAAACCAAGGCCTTCAGCTGAGGCCTCAGAGCTTCTACGCCCTGAGAGTAGACATTATGACCTAGGAATCAGTGCCAGGTAGATAACGAATCTAGTTACAAAGGGCAAAATAATAAAGCTTCGGGAAGATACTACAGAACTACAGAAAAATATCCTCAACGCCTCATGGTAGAGAAGAACTTTCCTATACGGTACATGAAAGCAAACAATAAAAGAGATCAGAGATTCTGACTTCGTTGAGACTAAGAATTCTTTCTTCTCAACAGATAGCATTAAGAAAGTGCAAGGGTTGGGGCACCTGGGCGGCTCAGTCGGTTAAGCGTCCGACTTCAGCTCAGGTAGGTCATGGTCTCACTCACGGCTCGGTCCATGAGTTCGAGCCCCATGTCGGGCTCTGTGCTGACAGCTCAGAGCCTGGAGCCTGCTTCGGATTCTGTGTCTCCCTCTCTCTCTGTCCATCCCCCACTCATGCTCTGTCTCTCTGTCTCTCAAAAACAAATAAATGTTAAAAATTTAAAAGGTTAAGTGTCCGACTTCAGCTCAGGTCATGATCTCGTGGTTCATGAGTTCAAGCCCCGCGTCGGGCTCTGTGCTGACAGCTCAGAGCCTGGAACCTGCTTCGGATTCTGTGTCTCCCTCTCTCTCTGCCCCTCCCCTAGTTGTGCTCTCTCTCTAAAATAAACAAATAAACATTAAAAACAAAAAGAAGAAGAAAGTATAAGGGTAAGCCATGAGGGGATGGCTGCAACACACATAACCAGCAAAAGGTGTGTGTTTGAATATAGATGCGAAAACTGTAAGAAAAAGAACTTTATTTTTTAAGTGTTCAAGAGCATGGAGCAGGTACTTCACTGAAGGGAGTGCCAAATGGTTCATCACCTTATCCGAAGGTGCTCAAACTCGTATGTAATCAGGCAAAGGCAAATGAAGGCCACAACGAGACACTACTACACATCCCACAGAATAATTTTTTTTTTTTTTAAGCCGTCAACACTATACATCAGAAGTAACAGGAATCTCTTTCACCGCTGACAGGAAACCAGATGGGCATTATCCACTGAAGCTCAGGAGGTGTATGGCCTCAGCCCGGGAGCTGGTTCCACTCCCCGATAGATGCCCACCACAAATGCACACATATACACACCAAGAAAACCAGAAGCAGCCCAAATTCCCACCAACACACAAATGAATAAGTGAGCGGTGATGTAGTTAACACAATTCTGATGTGCAGAATTGTACTGCACAGAAGCCGGACCCAGTTCCATGCAAAAACACGTGGAAATCTCACTGACAAAAGGCTGAGCAAACAAGGCAGGCACAGAAGCAATAACCAGTAAGGTGGGTTAATGGTTACCCTTAGGGGGACAAGGGAGCAAAAGGGGTGCTTCCGGGGTGCTGCAATGTTCTATCTTTTGACATGGGTGCTGGTTACAGAAGTATTTGTGATCATTGAGCTGCACGTACTTTTCCGTGTGTGGTGTATTTCACTATTTTTAACAAGTTTAAAGAGAGAGAACAGGAGGAGGGAATTGGGGACGGCTGGATAGAGGCAGTGCCTGAGGGGAAATGAAGTCAAGAATGAAATTTGTTTTAAAAAAGGAACAAAGAAGAAACAGCACATTTGTATAGCAATGGAAAAAAACGGGTCAAGAGGGGAAATTACCCAGGAGAGAGGAAAGAATTGCTGAAGTGATGTCCTGAGGTGGATGAGGGGATGTTGACCTTGACGGGGACTGGCCTCTGCAGTGACAACAGGGAAGGCCCAGAATGCTGGAGCAGGTGTGGGCAGACAGGGTGGAGGCACAACCAGCTGCAGGTGAGCGTGAAGGGGGTGGGGAGGGAAGGAGGTGGAGGACAGGGTCAGACATAACTGCTGGCCCTTTGGGGTGAGGACAATCAGCAGGGAGGGGAGCTCCTCAGGCCATGGAGAACTGGAATTAACCAGCATTAGGGTTTTGCCAAGCAAATATGACAAAGAAAGAGAAGCAAGAAAGAAGAGAGGGTATGCAAGGTGTGATCATAATGACAGTTTCAGCAGGGCAGGAAGTGAAGTCCATGAAGGGGACGGGGACCCTAGCAGGGTGACACCTCGGTCTGTGTCTGCAGGGGGAGAACTTGGCATTGAGAGGACTAGGGAGAAGGAGCGGGAAAGACAGGAGCAAGGGCGGCAAGTGGGGGGCTTGTATTTGCAGAAGAGCCGCGGTTACTGGTGATGACAAGATCCAGGGAATGGCCATGTGGGCTGAGGGAGGTCTGGCACCAAGAGCCGTGGGTGTAAGGGGGGGAGGGCGCCCTGCAAATTTCACAGTCACCGAGCATCAAAACAGGTAGTGATGGTGACAGGGCACTCTGGGCCAGGGGCACATGTCCCCAAGGGTGTGGGGAACCCCAGGACAGAGTGTGGATAGTACAGGATGATGATTTCAAGGCTGGGGGGCAAGGGGCACCCTGTCCCTCCTCCAGGCCCAGTAGGGGAAAGACCGGGAGAGAAAACTCTTGAGGCTTTCGAGGGAGAGCCAGCCGTGGGTTAGGGCCAGGGGTGCAAGATTCAGAGAGAAGACTGAACACCGAGAGGGCTCGTGGGGCTGTCTTTTCCCTCTCTTCTGGAACTGAGCCCCCAGACAAAAACCACCTGGCATCAGCTCTGGGAAGCCTCAGCCTTGGCTGCGAGTGAGCTGTAGATGTGCCTCAGGGGCTCCGTGAACTTCAGGAAATCGCATCCCGTGCATTTGGGGGGGGGGGGGTGGTGGAGAGGTACCCTGGGACTTTCAAGGGCGTCCTAGACCAAAACAAGAACCATTAGGCTAGAGTGGTATCTAACTCTCCAGTTTCAAAGCTGAGCACGAGCCCTTCGGCACGGAGGAGAAACTCTCTGCACGTGACGTGCCTCTCTCTGCAGAGCCCTCTCTCGGCGCCTCCTCCAGGTCAAATCTTCCTCCCCCTTTTAGGCCCATCTCTCCCCCAACTGCCCCCGAGAGGCCTTTTCCAACCCCTCCTGTTAAAAAATTTTTTTTTTAACGTTTATTTATTTTTGAGACAGAGAGAGAGACAGAGCATGAACGGGGGAGGGGCAGAGAGAGGGAGACACAGAATCGGAAGCAGGCTCCAGGCTCCGGGCCATCAGCCCAGAGCCCGACGCGGGGCTCGAACTCACGGACCGCGAGATCGTGACCTGAGCTGAAGTCGGACGCTCAACCGACTGAGCCACCTGGGCGCCCCTAACCCCTCCTGTTAAAGACACATCTACCTTCAGTGGACGCGGGGGCAACCACACTCGCGACAAATACTCGTCACGCACCTGAGTGCCTGCCTGGCACTACCACGGGCATTCGGGGAGATGACTCTGACCCAGGCGCTGTCCCTCGGGACCTCTGCGGTCTGCTGGGGAGACACAGGTGCAAACAGACACATAGCGATCCAAGGCAAGAGGGGTGGACAGAAGCATGGACAGTGCTGAGGGAGAAGACAGTGGGGGACGACCCGCCCACAGAGCAGGGAGCCAAGGGTCAGGCAAATGGAGTGGGGAAGAGCGGCGGCAGTGAGGACAGAGAAGGAAGGGGCAAAGGGGGAGGTCTGTTTGGGGAACATAAGAGCTTTCCTTGTTCCTATTGTAACATTTATCCTGCTGCATGCTGGGTACGGATCTACCTTTCCTTGCTACTGTGTGAGCTCCCGAAGGTGTGCTGTGTTCAGCTTTGCTCAGAGAGGGTGGGCTGTGGGCTGGATGAATAGGGAGGGAGCAAGCCAGGATACAGGCCACTCAGCTTGTCTGAGGTCCCAGTGTTGGGGGGGGGGGGCTGCCTCGAAGATCAGTCCCCTTTCAAGAAGCAAAGATCACATGTCACAAGCAAGGGGCAGGAGTAGGTGATGAATTCGCAGCAGGAACGTAAGTCTGGATGTTATCAGGATGCGCACGCAACGCTCCCAGAGACTACCAGAAGAGCCAGGGCTCTGGACCGACCATACGTCAGGCCCGCGGTGCCCAGGACGGGCCCAGGCGAGCAGAGTCCCGCCCAGCTCTCCGCACTACACGGTGGCCCGGCGGGGGAAGGGGAAGGAAGACCTGGGTCCCGGAGCCAGAATGCTGGGTCTGGACCCCAGCTCTACGACTGACCAGCCTCCCTGGCTACCTGTAACAGGGTTGTGTGCCGTGGGGCAGTTCGGAGCCCTTTGGGCGAGCAAAGGTGGGGGAGGCCTTTCAAAGGCAGGATGTCAGCACCCTGGAGAAGTCTAGAACACCATACCTTCCTTCTACGAACTGCAGGGGATTGGAAGCAGCGGGGGAGACCCCGCAATGACTACCTTTAAGAGAACCCCTGGGCTCTGGCCCTCACACACCCCCCCGCCCCCAGGCCTCGGCATGGCCATTTCTGCACCTCTTCATAACCTCCACCCTGCTTCCCAGCTCACCTCCCCGACTGCCTTGAATCCGACAGTCCCCAGTCCCGGACAGAGGGCATGGTGCACAGCGAGCCCTCCGTAAATACCGCCAAAGCTGCGTGACTACACGGTGCTCATCTCACAAGGCCGGGTGCTGGGGACTGTACTGGGCTGAACACGACACACACGGCTGCTCCCCCTCACGGGCTCTGTGGTCCACCAGGAAGGCAGTCTACTGAGCGCAGGGATGGGGTGCTATGGGGCCACACAGCAGCAGCCCCTGCTCTAGCCTGAAGGTCAGGGAAGGGCAAGCAGAAATGAGGCAGGCCAAGAAAAGGAAAGCATTCTAGGCCGACGGAGGAGTCTGGGCGAAAGCCAGGAGCACAGGGTGGCAAGAGCTGAGACCAGAGGGAGGAGCAAGGCTAGCAGCTGATGAGTTAAGGAAATAGGGAGTTCTTGAAGAGTGAAGCAGGGAAGGGAGGGATCAGATTTGTGCTCCGGAAAGCTCTGCTCTGGCAGCAGCTTGGAAGAGGATGGGAGGAGAGCCAGAGGCTGGGGGGCGGGGGGTGCAGCTGGAGTCTGTGTGTACAATGACCACGGCCTGGAAAGAGAGGCGGCAGCAAAATGGACAATAACAGAGCCCCGGATTTTGGATTGGCACGCGGCTGGAATACAAGGCTCGGCTTCCCAGCCTCCCTTGCGGTTAGTTGTGGCCACGTGACCACCACGTCCGGGCCAAAGGGATTCAGGTGAAAGGCTTCTGTGCAACTTCCGGGAAGCCCCTAAGAAGGAAGGGTGCCTTTTTTCACCCTGTGCTTCACTTTTCTGCCGACTGGGAAGACGGCCGTGATGGCTGAATCTGGCGTGGCCCACCTGGGACCAGGTGGTGACCTAGAGAATGAAGGCCACCCACGGTAGAACAAGACAGCAAGAGCCCGGGCCCCTGGGGTCTCTGCAGAGCAGAGCTGTCTGCCGCGGCTGTCACTTGGGAGAAATCACTCAGGCCAAACCTAAGCATGACGGACGGAGAAGCAGCGGCAGACTCAACGTGTGCTTGGGAGGGGCACCCGACAGAACTCAGTCGTGACCCGGATCTGGGGGTGACGGAGCCCGAGGAACCAAGGATCACTCCTGGGTTTCTGGATCGCACAACCACGCAGATGGATGGCGATGCCATCTGCTGAGACAGAAACGCTTGGGTGGGAGCAGGTCAGAAGAAGAGGTGAAAGAGTCCAGGGCCAGGTGAGGGAGGTCAGGAATTCTGAGAGGAGACGCGCGCTTGGCTCGAAACCACACCCGACGCTCCCTATTCCGTCCAAAGGCTCGGAAAAACACAACGGCGCAGGGAGAGAAAAGGCTTAGGAACCAGAGGACACAGGTTCCGTTTCTTCACTGCTTCCCGTGCAACTCTGAATGACTCCCTTATCTTCCCAAGCCTCAGTTTTCCTACCCATAAAATGGGATACCGCTTTCCTTGCTTCCTTCTAAAGGTCACTGGAGGATGTGCTCATGTACCATATGTGAAAATAGTATAAAGTGGCCCCCTAATTAAAGGTAGTAAATAAACACGTAGTTGGGGCGCCTGGGTGGCTCAGTCGGTTAAGCATCCGACTTCGGCGCGGGTCATGAACTCACAGTTCATGAGTTCGAGCCCCGCGTCGGGCTCTGTGCTGACAGCTCGGAGCCTGGAGCCTGCTTCCGATTCTGTGTCTCCCTCTCTCCGCCCCTCCCCTGCTTGTAAATAAATTATTTGTTAAACAAATAAATAAACATTAAAAATAAAATACATGAAAAAAATAAACATGTAGTTAATAAGCTGTTGGCAAAGGGCTGAACCCCCTGGATGGAAGTGGGGCTCGAGCTTGCTGAGTCGGATCTGGAACCCTGTCAAAGGACATTTGTAGCGGACGGGACCTGGGTGATGGGGGAGGCTGGTAGAGCTCCCGGGGCTGGGTGCCCCCAAAGCAAAGCTGAGTGGTGCTCCAAAGAGGGGACCCGCCGCCTGCTCAGCTGTGCGTTCCCCACCGGCCGCCCTCAGCTGCGGGCCTGGGGAGGAGCTCTGGAGCCACAGGAAGCCTGCCTGCCCTGTCCTGACCAAGGCCAGCAGGATGGCCATCTGCTCAGGCCCATCTGTGCCCAGCGTGTGGACTAGCTCTGCTGTTTAAAACTGGCTGCTGAGCTGTGTTCTTTGCCCACTGTGGAGGCCTCTGCCTCAGTTTCTCTGTAGAGCCAGACTTGGATTCTCCCCTGATAGGCGGCCTCCACTTTCCTCCTGTTGGCTGGACACTGACCCCCCAGCTCGCCGCTGAGATCCTGCTGGCACGCCTCCTCGATCGGAACGGCCCCGGAGGCTCCCTCCGGCCTCACTTCTCACCAAAGCCTCGCACGCACCGGGGATCCGAGCCGGCCTGTCAGCCTGCAGGCGCCCCCCACCTCCACGCCTCTGCACGTCTGGAATGACCTTATCCACTCTCCTCTGCGGGGCACGTTCCTACCCATTCTAGGCTCGGAGTAGCCCATCGGGAAGCGATCACCTCCCGCGTCCCCACTGTCCGCCCCTGCCACGGCTCTCCGCACGTGGCTGTTACGGTGCCTGGCTGTGCACGTGGCCTCCCCCGAAGACTGCACGTTCCGTAAGGACACGAAGCGTGTCTCACAGCGCCAGCCGGGCCTGGCCCAGGGCCTGGGACTCCCGAGCCACCGGAGACGCCCGGTGTGTGGTGAAGGGATGGACGGTGGGCCGGCCAGATGGATGAATGGATGGAAAAAGGCCCATCAGCACTAGCCAGTCTGCCAGGCTCCTCCGGAACCTGCGTTTCGGGTGCTCGGCCACTTCTCCACCCCTGCGCCACTCGGCTCTGCAGCTGGTTCTCTTGGCCCTGTCCTGGCTTCCCACCCTTTCCTTCCAGCCCACGGGAGACCCAGCATGCCCTGAAAAGTGAGCGCTGTCCACTCCTTACACATTCTCCCGCACCTTGGCCGGCCCCTACAAGGACAGTCACGCCTTTAAAGATCCAGGGCTACAGGCGATCCCTCGACCTGACCCGATTTGACCCTTCTCGGCTTTCCTGTCCCTCCTCCTTCCCTCCCGCAGCATGGGTCCAGCCTGGAGGCAGGACGAAGCCTAGGCTTCTATCCCCATGCCCCTGCTGCGGGGCTCCTGACAGGCCAGAAGGTGCAGAGACTAGAAGGTGCCCCCCCCCCCCCCCCCCACTCCAGAGCCCTCAGATGTTAGGCCCAAAGAAGCTGCTTTTTGCCCAAGGGACCTCCAGCGCGAGGAGTCGAAGGAAAGAGGTGCGTGTGGGAGCCCATTGTCACCCACCGGAATCCGTTCTGTGAGTTCCTGGGGTTGACCAGGACGCAGTCCCATGTGCGGCTGGGAAAGTTCTGGAACAGAACCAGCTGCCCTTCCTCCCGAATCCGGCCACTCGAGACGTAGTCCGCCACAGCCACCTCCTTCACCCGGAACGGGTTCGAGAACAAGTTGGTGACGCTATTGAGGGTGTTGACCAGGCGCCCAAAGAACTGCATCTTCCGCGGGGCAGGTGGGGAGGCCCTGCCACCTGCCCCCTCGGTCTGGAAGGAAACGGGGTCTCTGGTCAGCTGGGCTCGGTCTCCCATGCCCACCTCACCAAGGGTAGCAGTTTCCTGCACAGGCTCCCAGATCGCTCCCCACCAGTGCTGCTGGTTCTGGGCCTGGAGGGACCTGGAAAGGAGGGAGAGAAAGAGAAATGACACTGGGTAGGGGGTCAGAAGGCCTGATGGGAAGCTGCCACCACACCCAGGGGACCAGACCCCTCCTGCTTCCTGACCAGTTTCCCCAACGGAGCCTCAGTTTCCTCGTCTGTAGTGTGGAGCCGTGTCACTCAACGAGGCGGCAGACAAAGGGGCGCCTGGGTGGCTCAGTCGGTTAAGTGTCCGACTCTTGATGTCGGCTCGGGTCATGATCTCACAGTTCGCGAGTTCGAGCCCCATGTCGGGCTCTGCACTGACAGCATGGAGTCGGCTTGGGATTCTCTCTCTCTCTCTCTCTCTCTCTCTCTCTCTCTCTCTCTCTCTCAAAATAAATAAATAAACTTAAAAAAAAAAAAGAAGATGGCAGACATGAATACACATAGACGATACTGCTCTGTCCAGATGGAGGGGTTCTTGCTACCTGAGGTTCAGAGTCAGGATTTTAGCATTCAGAAAGCTTGCCATGACTCATTTCAATTCTGCAAACGAAGCCAGTGTCCCGTCTCTACAAGAAGCCGCAAGGGGACCAGGATCGTCTGGAAGCGTTGGTCTCCAAGTGCCTTGGCAATGAACGTGAACGTCAAGACTTACACACCACAAACGTGTGTTTGGATGGAAACACATTTACGTGTCAGATTCAAAGGATCACGGTTTCTGCCGTGGAAACTGTTCCCAGTTGGGACGACAGAATCAGACGTCTCACTGTTGCCTAGGCTCCCAGAAAGCATACGGCGTTCCTGAGGCGGGGCCACCAAAGCTGGGTGACATTTAGCTACAGGCTGCCCTCTGGCTCCGGGTCGGGAGTGTGGGCACCCCGGGGGAGGGTGGACATGTGAACGGACACTGGCCACACTCTGGCCCAGCTCTCGAGGAGAGGATCGAGCTTGGGGATAAAAAGAACAAGAAGCCTACGAAGAACCACCTAGGAAGGGAACAAGGGTCGATGACGATAATTACACCAGGGGACGTTTACTGAGCCCTGCCTGACTGGGCAACAGGCCCTGAGCCAAGCATCTTACGTGACTGTCTCATTCCATTCTGAGAAAACCACACGAGGCAGGGTGCCGGAGCAAAACTGTGTTCAAATCCTTACCAGCTGTGTGTCCTCGGGCAAGTCACTTAACCTCTCTGTGTCTCAGTGTCCTTATGTGCACCGTGAGAACCGTAACGGTGCCCAGTAACAGAACCTGCAGACAGCGAACGTTCAATAAACATTATTAGTCCTCTTTACTCCGATCGCCCTCCCTCTGACAGATAAGGAAACTGAGGCTCGGAGACTGTGCTTGCAGAGTTTTGAAAGTGCTCTACAGCTGTGCAGCACCCTTCGTCTTATGATCGGTAATAAGATGTGGCGGGAGCAGGCTGTGAGCCTCAGTGTCCCCTTTAAAGTGAGGACAGTGCTCACCTCTCGTGTGCTCTGAGGTTAAATGAAAACTTCCTTAAGAATGTTTAGACCTGTGCCAAGGTCCTTCTTTCTCCTGCCCTTGGGAGTGGAAAGGACAGAGGTGCTGTCGGGGGGGGGGGGGGGGGGCCTGCGCCCCTCCCCATAGCCAGAGGAGACGGGAGGGACCCCAAAAGACGGCATGGGAAATTGTCCCTGGAAAAGACGCCTCCGAGACAGAAGGCGTGGCACACGCATCAGTGTGCGCGGCAACAATGTTTGTTTTCACCCAGAAACGGAAGTAACTTCTACACCCAACATTACAGGAATTGTAAATTCCGCCGTGTTTACTCCAGAGAGCCCCTGGAGTCACGAGAGACAGTGATGGTGACCGTTACAGCTCAGGAAGCACGCGGTGGTGTTACAGGCTCTGTGGCGTCGAGTCCTCGACGCTCCCTGTGCTGTCTGTGAACTGCAAACTTGACCGCAAGGCCCCTGCCTCTCCGCGCCGCCTCTCCAGGTCGGTCCCACCCACTGGGCTCCAAACCTCACAAGGTTCCAGAAAGCAGGGCTGTCTCGCACTGCCTTGCCTGTCCACTGTTGAGCTGTCTATCTGCTATGTCCTTCCTCTCCTTGATCCTCCTGCCTGACGTCACACCAGCCAGACCAAACACTCACGTGCCTCTCTGTGCTCTCTGGCCCTGGGCCAAGCACTTGACATCTATTCATCTTTAATCTGCACCACCACCCTATGAAATTGTTACCGTTATCATCCCCGTTGCACCTATGAGAAAATCAAGGAACAGAGAGGTAAAGCAATGGGCCCAAGGTCACACAGCGAGTGGGTGAAGGACAAGAGTTAGAGCCACACACGCTGGCTCTAGAGAGAGTCTGAGCTTCTTAAGGACAGGTGCTTGGTCTTTTCACCAACGTGCACTCACCCCTGGCACAGGCGTGGCCCACAGCAAGCCTGTGAAAACATAATTTAACTGAGTAAAAATTATGCAACAACCACGACGGAAGGGATAGAAAAATACCAAAATACTAAGGGGAGATGAGGATATTGGGTTCATGGGCCATTTTTCCCCCCTTTTTCCTATTTGTCAAATGGAATGGAAAAGGATTTTGTGTGTGTGATGATTCTATTTTTTTTAAAGAAAGTAGGAGTGCAGGCTGAGCCCCTGGGGCCCACAGCTGGGGATATGGGGACCCACGGGGGTCAGGACCAGCTTAGAAAATCAACACAGGGGCGCCTGGGGGGTTCAGTCAGTTAAGCCTCTGATTTCGGCTCAGGTCACGATCTCGCGGTTCGTGGGTTCGAGCCCCGCGTCGAGCTCTGTGCTGACAGCTCGGAGCCTGGAGCCTGCTTTGGATGCTGTGTCTCCCTCTCTCTCTGCCCCTCCCCTACTCATGCTCTGTCTCTCCCTCTCTGTCAAAAATAAACATTTTTTAAAAAGAGAAAAAAAAAAAAGAAAAAAGAAAAGCAGCACAGAGGCTTCCCAGAGAGCAGGCGGGTGGCACCAGGCGAGGGGCTCAGAGGCAGTGGGTACAGTCCAGAGCACCAGCGCCCATGAGCCCACTGGAGGTTGAGGGGAGAGTCACCACGGGCGACCAGCTGGATGGAAAAGCAGACATCCGGCCCCAGAGGAGAAGACGCCTTCCTCAGGGTCCTGGGGCTGGTGGCCGGGCTGCCTCCCACATGCTGACGACAGCCTGGCCACAGAAAGGACAGGTCTGGCCATCACCCGGAGGCTTCCAGGGTGGGCGTGAGGGTGAAATGACACAATGGAGGGAAAGCGTCCCAGACGCTGGCCGACCGTGGGCACACAAACAGGGGCCATTGTTATCACAAGGTAGAAGAAAGGAAATGAAACCCCTGGGCCACATCCTGGAACAATCATAACAGACCAGCCCGGAGAGCAGCAAGTGAGAAGCAGACAGAGCGCATGCCTGTGCTTCCCTCTTGCTTCGCTTCTGCGCTCTCCCTCCCAGTCTGCCCCTGACCTTGGAGCCCACATTGTTTCCAGCGAGGCTGCAGGGGGGAGCACGCGGCTGCAGCGGGGAGCACGCGGGGCTGGGGAGCAGGCTGCCATGGGAACAGCGCCCCGCCCCCCAACCCCCTCACCCCTGCCTTCCTCCCCGCTCTGGCTTCTCACAGCTACTTGCCCTTGACCTCCCTCCCCAGATCATCAACACTCGCTTTCATCTGCTGACACCCGGTCTCTATGGCTCCTCACCTGGGCTTGCTCCCTGCACGTAGGTGGTGGCGCAGGGGACACCAAGGTCATCTGGCAGGGACTGTCCGCTCCTGGGCACCTAAGGCTCTGAGCAGCTCTCAGATGCCACACGCAGAAAAGCAAGAGCTTTTGTGGTGAGGGGGATGCTGACAGTCCCGCCTCTGCACTCCTGCGATTTCCGGGTGTCGCCTACGTCTTCCCTTCAGTGAGGCCGGATTTCTCTGGCCTCTTCTCCTTATTTTTGCTGACCCATCCCCTGTCAAAGGCCCAGCCCGCCTGCTTGGTTTCTTCAGGGAAGACTCAGAGAGTCTTCTTCTGCTGGGTGAGGCGCCCCTAGGGGAGAGGACCCGTCAGGCAGGAAGGACGCGTCCTAGTGTCCCCATTTTAGAGATAAAGTAACTGAGGCCCTCGGAGGCCTCAGACTGTGGGTGTGGGAAGGGCAAGTTCAAGTGGGACATACCGATGTCCACCAAAAAAGAAAACAAAACAAAAAAAGAAACAGTACTGGGGTCACAGGCAGATTGGAACCAACGGGTGGCGTCTCTGGTGAGTTCCCCGGAAGCGGCCGGTTGGGTTCATAAAATGAGTAGTCCCAGGGGAACCCAAGCCCAGTCTCTGTCCCCTGGTGGGGGGTGGGGGGTGGGGGAAGAGTCAGGAAAGGAGGACTGCAGGACGTGATTCTTGAGCTGAACTTTGCAGTGGGGTCCCGGGTGAAAGGCCACCCCACAGACGGAGCACAAGAGAACCTGTGGGAAGATAGGGAGACGGCCCGTATGACGTGCCCAGGGACGAGCACCTTCACGGGGCCTGGGCGGTGTGGATGGGCACCACGGGCACTGCTGGATCAACATGAAGACTGGTTGCCACGGAGCCACTCTGCCAGCATCTAATTTAAAGCCGTGCTCGGGGGACGCCTGGGGGGAGGGGGCCAGGCTCAGTGGGTTGAGCCTCCGACTCTTGGTTTCGACTCGGGTCACCATCTCACGGTTTGGGAGTTTGAGCCCCACGTCAGGCTCCCCCCCCCGCCCCTGCTGTCAGCGCAGAGCCTGCTTGGGATTCTCTCTCCCTCTCTCTGCCCCTACCCTGCTCGCTCTCTTCTCTCTAAATTAATTAATTAGCTTGCAGACGACACAGCTGAAGAAGTGCCAGAAGGAACAGGGAGCACGGGGGCTGGTTACAGCGGTGGTTGTGAACTCCGTCCCCAAATGTCTGGTTCCACCTCTGCCGGGAAGTCCCCGAGGGACCCCAGGCAGGGGTCAAGCAAGGGAGGAAGTGCAAAGCCGCCAGGTCCTGGGCCCCGTCCCCCGTCCTCCTCCTTGGGACACTTCTCTCTTTCAGCGACAGGGGTGGCCCCGCGTTTTCAAACTGTCTACCTGTCCTACCTGGATCGTCCTCTCCCTGCCCCCGCCACCACTGTCATCTCTGTCACAGCTTCTGCTTGTCCTTCAAGGCCCAGCTGCCCCCTGTGGAGACTCAGGGTGCCACGCAGGTCCCCCCTGCAACACTCCCAGCTTGCACTATATCCTTTCGGTGCCCGTGCGACACGAAAGCCAGGTCGGCCTGTCCAGCCCTACAGCCCCTCTGTGCCTACCGCAGGATGCAGATCGGATGCCCCCACCTGCCCACAGACTTCCCACCACCTTCCAGAGGCAGCCCAAGCTCCGGGCCAGGGAGGCAAGCGCCCACAGGAGCTGGCCGAGCCCACCTCCTGCACCCCTCCTCCAGCCACGCTGCACCAGAGACCTCCTGGAACATGCCCCCCCCCCCCAGGCCTCCCCGCACCTGCACACACACCCCTGCCTAGACTGTGTTCCCCTGCTTTCCTCCTCGGCCTCATGGTACGCTCGCACCGTCAGACAAACGAAAAAACCCTCCGCGTCCTTCAAGAACCAGCTCACAGGACACCGCATCTAAAAGTCATACCTACTCTCAGCCCTGCGGACACCCTCACACAGCCCAGCGGCTCCCCCAAAGGAGCGTTTCTCCCGTGATGATGACGGTGCATCTGTTGGCTTGGGTTGCTATCCTCTATTTTCTTTACCCAAGTACATGGCACGCTGCTCCCAATGAATAGTGGATCTTTAATACATGTTTCGGGGCGCCTGGGTGGCTCAGTCGGCTGGGCGTCCGACTTTGGCTCAGGTCACGAGCACGGGCACCTGCTGGGCTTCCCGAGTGGCACCGAGCTTTGGTCTGGAAAGTCTGGCTTCATACACCTGAAGCTGAGCTCATTCCGAGTCTAAGCAGGGGACCTCTTTAAGCCCTCTGCTTCCTTCTGGACGAAGCCCAGCCAGAGGCCCGGGACAGCTGCCCGGGAGAGGTGCGTGACAGGATCCCACAGGCAGCTGGGTCAGGAAGCTGACCTCACAGGCCTGGCCTCGTGGGGGATCCTGGGAGCACACACAGGACCGCTCGAGTTGTAAATCAGGCTTCCTGAGCCCCGGCTGCTTAGGACAGGATGTCCCATGATTGGAACAATTGGCACGGGCCAGCGATCCCTCCTGTGCGGCTGATGTGTCCCCCCGGTCCACTGCCCGGGCAGGGTGGTCAGGGCACCGAGCCCAGGCCGAGCACCACCTTCCTTCCTTTGGCCCCGCCGGCCGCACCTCTCAACACGTGAGCGCACTGCCTCATGAGGCCCTCTCACGAGACCACCCCATTTTATGGCTGGCAAACACGTCCCACCTCTGTTGGCTGTCCCAAAGCTCACAAACACCCGAGAAGGAAGGAAGGTGCGAGTGCTGTCCCTGTCTGGCACACAGGGAAACCGAGGCCCAGAGAAAAGAAGTGGGAGGTACTGCCTGGTGGCTGGACTCATGGCTTCTTCTCCTTTTATTTAATTTTTTAAATTTTAAAGTAGGCTTCACGCCCCAGGCGGAGCCCAACACGGGGCTTGAACTCACGACCCTGAGATCCACACCCGAGCTGAGATCAAGAGTCGGAAGCTTAACCGCCTGAGCCACCCAGGCAGGTGGCCCTTGGTGGCTTCTTTGGACTCCTGAACTGCGGTACGCACAGGGCCTGCAAACAGTCGGTGCTCCATTAGTGCATGAGACAAGACTGGATGTAAGTAGGGGTAGGTCAAATGTCCTTTCTTTCCATCCCCCCTCCAGCCTCTGGACCGCCAAAGCTGCCTCCAAACCAAAAGGTTCCTTCAGATGTTCTCTTTGAGCCCAGCGCATCCCAAACTCCTGATGTGAGTGAGGAACGAGGAGAGCTGGCTCCCGTCCCTGTACCCAGGAAACAACACTGCCACGTGCACTCAGCACCCACGGGGCGCCCAGCACCTCACCATGTGGCTGAGGCAATTATCGCATTTAATCTTCACGACTCTCCTAAGAGAAGGTGTACTTCTATCCACGTTGCACACGGGAAACTGAGGCACAGGACGTTATGTAACTTGCCAGGCTCTGCACCCACGGGGTCGGCCGCTGGCACGCCATCTCGTCATCCTCAAACTGCCTTCAAGGAGAAAGCCTGAACGGAAAGTGGCCGAGTGGCTCGACGGTCAACCTCTTGTCCTCCGAAAGCTAAGGCTCACGTCTGAAAACGCAGCGCCATTCACTCGCGCCAGAGGCAAACGCCCTTCAAGGGAGGAGAAGGTTTCTTTTTTCATTTGCTCTGCTTGGCTGGACCACAGCTGACAGCGGGCTGCCCCAGATGTGTTGCTGGGGCTCTCAAGGACGGGAGACACCGATCGCCTGAAGAGATCTTTGGGCTCGTGCCTAGGTACAGGGTGGCCCATTTTATGAATCACTCTATAAATATTTATCGAGGCCCTACTCTGTGGCAGGCATTGTTCTAACAGCAGAGATTCCGCTGGTGTGAGCAACATAGACAAAAACCCTTGCCGTCCTAGAACTTCTATTTTAGAGAGAGCTATAAAAAAAAAAAAAAAAAAGATAAATGGGCAACACAGATACGTTGGTTTTAGGTGCTACTTAGATGCTGAGAAGAAAAGTCAACCAAAGAAGGGGGATAGGAAGTGTGGAGGTAGAGACTGAAATTTTGGACAGGGTGACCGGGGAAGTCCTGACGAAGGATGTGACCTTGAATAAAGACTAAAAGGAAATGAGGGCAGAAATGGTACGGACACCTAGGTGCAGAGTTTTCCAAGCAGAAGGAAGAGCGAGTGCAAAGGCCCTGGGGCTGCAGCATGCCTGATGAGTTCCGGGCACAGCAAGGGAGCCAATGAGGTCAGGGGGGTAATGGAGCGCCAGGCATGTACATGTGAGAGAAGCCACTGCAAGGCCTGGAGTAAAGGAGCAACATTAACAGATCACTGGCTGGACGGCAGGGTGTAGAGAGGCTTCAAGGATAACCTCACAGCCCTGGTCTAAGCAACTGAAGAAGAATACTGCCATTTTCTGGGGCACCTGGGTGGCTCGTTTGGTTCAGTGTCCCCCTTCGGCTCAGGTCATGATCTCACGGTCCGTGAGTTCGAGCCCCGCGTCGGACTCTGTGCTGACAGCTCAGAGCCTGGAGCCTGCTTCCGATTCTGTGTCTCCCTCTCTCTCTGTCCTTCCCCCACTTGTGTTCTGTCTCTCTCGGTCTCACAAATAAATTTAGAAAAAAACAAAAAACAAAACAAAACAATATCGTTAAAAAAGAAAGAACGGGCACCTGGGTGGCTCAGTGGGTTAAGCGTCCGACTTCGGCTCAGGTCGTGATCTCACAGTGTGTGGGTTTGAGCCCCGTGTCGGGCTCTGTGCGGACAGTGTGGAAGCCTGCTCGGGATTCTCTCTCTCTTCCTCGCTCTCTGCCCTTCCCCTGCTCACACTGTCTCTGTCTCTCTCAAAATAAATAAATAAACTTAAATTTAAAAAAAGAAAAGAAAAGAAAAAAGAATACTGCCATTTCCTAAAGATGGGAAAGTAAGGGGCGGGGAGGAAGGGAAGATTTTGGGGGAAGGCAGGGCCGAAGGGGACGCAGGAGATGAATGTCAGGAGCTTAATTCTGAATGCTTTTAACTTGGAAAGGCCTCCATTTGAGGTGTTGAGCAAGCCAGGTGAGTCTATCATCCAGGGGAAAGACCTAGACTGGACTGGAGACATAAATTTGGGAGTTGTCAGAGTAGAGATGGCGCTTAAAGCGATGAGACCGGATGAGATCGCCCGCAAAAATGAAGACGGATCAAAAAAGACAAGAGGCATTTAAGGCACGGGTCTATTAAAATGTTCTCCCAGGAGCCACCCTCTATGAAGTGAAGCTCGTAACACAGTCCCTTCACTACACCCCCTCACCCCGTTCATACACACCCAGCCCATGTTTGCAGACCCACACACAGCACTTCCTCTCTCTTGGTGACGTCATTCTGCTGAGTGAAAAGGAAATTCTCCTTTGAGGATGCTATCCCTTGATGAGAAAGCAATCCACAGGAGGGAGAAAAAGTGCCCTGGGCCCTGAGACGACACTAGTGACCCTTGCCCAGCAGGGCAATCACACGGGCGTTATACAGTATGGTATTCAGGGTGGGACTCCAGTCTCCTCTCAACACCTGGTGCCTCTCTTCCTTAAGTGAAATAGGAATGACATTGGCTACGTCAAGAGGAGCCCAGAACGTAATAAACAGTCCATAAATGGTTGTTCAATAAATGAGGAATGAACGGGCGGTAAAAGCAGCAACACACAAAAGAGCCTAACTCACAGCAGATGAGCCATAAATACGGCCAAATGCTAAATGAAAGACCATGTTCCTCCTACTTGCCTCTCCCTCCTTGCTTTTTGTCTTTTTATCCCTTTCCCTTTCCCGCCTATGACACAATAGCCAACCCATGCGTTTGTACAGGACCGTGCCGATTACGAAGCTTCATCTGCTACATTTTCTCAAAATTTCAACCTCACGGCAGCCTTCTGAGGGCAGGAAATACAATCCCCCTTTCACAGATAAGGAAACTGAGACTTGGGACAGAAAACAGCCTCCACGCTCCAGGAACATTTTAAAGCAGAGACAATAACAGAAACACTGCATTCGGCGCAAGGGTGGGGCATCTGTGTTGCCAACCCAAACCTGCCTAACATCCTGTTGGGTGGGTGAAAGGGCAGGTGAGGGAAAGACCCAGAAGCTCAGGGGAAGGGAAGGTGTTTGTTTATGCGTAGTCCACTAAAAAAAAAAAAAAAAAAAATGGGCACAGATCCCTGAGCCCTGTGCCCTCCTTGTCCCACACCCACGGGCCTGCCCATCTCAGTTGCATGGTCACACAGGTCATGCACTCCCTGTCACCAGATGTCAGGGCATCTCTGGGAGCAGGAGCTGGACACGGATTGGTGGGTTGGGAGACCCTGGGTGAGGAAGCTATGGGGAACCTGGTGGGGAGCAGGGACAGATGAAATCTGGAGACACATGAGAGACAACAAGCAAGGAGAAGCGAGTCAGAAATGGGGGAGAGTAAAATGGACAACAAGGGAGACACAAATGGAGAAAGGCAGAAAAGAGGTGAAATGAGGGATCAAGTGGGAATACAGAGGCAGAAAAGTGGGGAGCACTGACAAAGGCACAGGAAGGAAACGGGTCAATCAACGCGGCCCAGAGTGAAAGCTGAGGGCATTGAGAGGCACCGGAGCTGGAGGGAGACGGGGAAGGCCTCACTAAGGAAGTCAGGATAGAGGAGAGACACATCAAGGAGACCGGGGTACTAATGACGGACCCAGGGTCGAAGGTGGCGACCCAGGGGGTGGGGGTGTCACAAGCTCGAGATGAGACAAGAGCTGTCACAGATGGAAGTGGGGGACGCTGAGGGATCAAAGGGCGGAAGTTGCGGACACTCAGGGGGTCACACGAGGGCCAATGGAGGACACGACTAAAAACCGGGGAACACAAAGGAGGTCCGAAGGAGGGTCCGGGTGGAGACCACCGAAATTGGGGCGCGGAGGAGGTTTGGGAAGGGCCCTCAAGGCCCGCCTCCCCTGGGCCGTCACTCACCTCGGCTTACTCAGCACATCTACTTCCTCCTACTTCCGCAAACAAACGTGCCCGAGGCCACGTGACGGTCCGGCCACGGCCCTCCGCCAATCACCGAAACCCTTACCCCGGCCGCCGCTGCGGCCCCGCCCCCGCGCCGCGAGGGGGTGGTGCGAGGAAGGCGGGGGCGGGGCTCCGCCATGTTCTATAACTGCCCAATGGAAGGGGCTCCCAGCGCCAAGGAAGGCCGGGCTCTGGGTTGGAGCCAATCCTCCGCGGCGCGGCGCGGCCACGTCTGTGCGGGGCGGAAGGTCCTCGCGCCGGCTCGTTGGTGGACATGTTGATGAGGGGCAGGAGTCTCCGCCTTCTCCGCCTTCCGCCTCCGGAAAGGGTCCGGAGGTCTGGAGTCTGAACCTAGTGTCAGGGAGACGTAGGGCGTCGCGGGGAGGAACTTGCTTTGGTTTTGCCGGGGGACCCCCAGATTGAGCAAATAAAAATATGAGACGTTCAGTTAAATTTGAATTTTGGCTCAACCACCAATACTTTTTCAGTTTAAATAAAAAAACACTAAGTGCATTTGTGCTAAAAAAATATACATATATATACGAATATATACATGTATATGTATATGTGTGTGTGTGTGTGTGTGTGTGTGTGTATTCGTTGTTATCTGGCAGCCCTATAGCAAGCTAATCTCGGGAAATATCTTTTAGTAGAAACTCGAGCAAATGACTTGGTCTCTGTGGACTCCTCATCCTTAATAAGGATGTTGTGACCTGGAGATAAATTAATCTCTGTGCCTGCACATAGTGGAATTTCAACAAATGGTCGTTGTTATGATTAGTAATGCTGAGAAAGAGACACAGAAGAGAAGAGAGGAGCCTGGGTTGTAGTGACAGATTTGCTTGTGACCAAGCAGATCACGTGAACTAATACCCATTACAAAATAATTTGACTTGACATCCATCATCTCTGAATTGTAGTTTCTTTTCTTTCTTTCTCTTTCTTTCTTTCTTTTTTGTTTTTTTGTTTGTTTGTTTGTTTGTTTTTGAGTTTACTTATTCATTTTGAGAGAGACAGTGCAAGCAGGGGAAGGGCAGAGAGAGGGGGGAACAGAGGATCTGAAGCAGCCTCTGCACTGACAGTAGTGAGTCCTACGCCGGGCTTGAACCCACAAAACACCCAGGTGAGCCACCCAGGTGCCCCTGCAGTTCCTCTGGTTTGCATTTTACAGGTGAAGAAAATGTCCCTAAACCACAATTTGAATTTTGCTCGAGTTTCAGCTTTGAGTCGAGAGAACCAGGTGAAGACTCAGACTTCTCACTGCAAATATTTTGCTCTCCACGCCCCACACAAGTGGAGTTAGGGCGATGGTTATCAGGAAGCTTGCAAAAGGCCAGGCATTCCTCCCTCTGCGGAGTAATCTGACCCAAGAAAACATGTAGGTTCAGCGGGACGAGTCCCATTCTTCAGCAAACACCCACTCGGGTATTCAAAGTGGGTCTGAAAGACAAGTTTGGCAACGCAGACGCACAACCGAACCTGAAATGCAGAAAAGGCCAGGGGAGGCCGGATCAATTGTTAGAAACCCTCAGAGATCCATGAAAGAAATTCACAAAGTAGAATCTCAGGGCCTGATGAAATCGAGTGCCCCTCCTCTAGGTATTTCCGGTGAAAACTGTTAAAGGAGTGGCTAAAGCAGGAGATGAAGTATAGGGGATGATTAGGTAGCACTGAATGATCAAGCAATGGGAGGGCCGGGGGCAAATGAGTAGGCAAGGGAACGCACTCCGTTGGGTTTCTGTTGGATTTTGCATTGGGGCCGTTCAAGTCCAAGAACTTCTCTTGAGGGGCTGTGCCAGAAACATCTCGGTGGGGCTGGCAGCTGCAAACATCGCAGAGCAAAAGGTCTGCTTTCTAGGAGCCCAGACGCCAGAGAATCAGGCTAGACCAAGTCCTCTGCCTCAGAGTGGGATGGAAATGTAACTGAAATTTACCAAATGATGCAGTTTTCCACCCTTACCTTGTCTGATCCTCACAACAATGCTGAGAAGTAGTTACTATTATCCTCCACTTTATTGTGTTTTTTAAATGTTCGTTTATTTATTGTGAGAGGGAGAGAGCACACACATGAGCAGGGAAGGGGCGGAGAGAGAGGGGGAGAGAGAGAATCTCTCTGAGCTGTCAGCGCAGAGCCTGACACAGGGCAGGATCCCATGAATTGTGAGATGGAGACCTGAGTGGAATTTAAGACCCAGGAAGCTTAACCAGCTGAGCCACCCAGGCGCGCCCCCTACTCTGTTGTTGCAGAAACCTAGGTTCTGCAGTGCGAAATGATCTCCCAAGTCACGGGTCAATAAAAGGCAGAAGCAGAATCAGGACCTTGTCTTCTCTTTTCTTTCCCTACTCTGTAGACGTCCCCACTGGGTGCCAAGTAATGTTCTTGCTGCTGAGGAAACCACACTGAACAAAATAGGTAAAAATCTCTGCCCTTGTGCTGTTTGCAGTCTTGTGGTGGGAAGACAGATGATAAGATAAAGCCAAACACGGAGTGCGTTTTGCTAGAGTCTTCGGGTGAAGTGTCACGATGTTATTAGCATCTTTCCAAATACCTTGCATGTTGAATCTGGGGTTGTGTATGTGAGTGCCGTCGTGTTAGTCCCTCCCTTTTCTGTGTGTTTGAACATTTTTATAATTAAAAAGCTAGGGAAGGGGCACCTGGGTGGGTCAGTCGGTTGAGGGTCTGACTCTTGATTTCGGGTCGTGGTCCCAGGGTCGTGGGATCGAGCCCCGCTTCAAAACTTTCGCTTTCACTTGGTGGGAAATGGGGAGCCACGGGAGCGTTTTTTGAGCACAGTGACCTGATTGGATTTACATTTTAACAGATCATTATCTGTTCGGGCAAGATTAGACCATAAGGGGCAAAGCAGAGACTGGGAGGCCGGTGAGGAGGCTGTTATAGAAATTGGGGTGAGAGACGACGGTATGGCCCGTTATCCCATCCAATCACCACGACCGCAGAATCATTACGGTTGGGGTTTGTGTCATGATAGAACGCGTAAGGTGTAGAGGGCATTGCAAGAAGGCATTGGTGAGGTCTGTCCAGTGGGAAGCTTTGTGAGATGATTCTTGAATGGGGGCGGGCAAAATAACCCCCCTACCACCTGGTCCTCCAAACAAAGTTTTGTTGGAACTCAGCCACATCATTCATTCACACGCCTATGCTTTCTACAATGGCAGAATTTTGAGTAATTGTGACAGAAACCACAGGGCCCACAATGCCTGAAATATTTCTCCCTGGCCCTTTACAGAAAAAATTTACTAACCCCTGTTCTTTTTTTTGTTTGTTTGTTTTTAATGTTTATTTTTGAGAGAGAAAGACAGACAGTGAGCAGGAGAGGGGCAGAGAGAGGGGGAGATACAGAATCCAAGGCAGGCTCCAGGCTCTGAGCTGTCAGCACAGAGCCCGACGCAGGGTTTCAAACCACGAACTACAAGAGCATGACCTGAGCCGAGTCAGACACCTAACTAAGCCACCCAGGTGCCTCCACTAACCCCTGTTCTTAAGTGGGGTTTCAAAGGTTGAATAGGAGTTTGCCAGCTGGGTTAAGAAAGTGAAAACATGGGGCGCCTGGGTGGCTCAGTCGGTTGAGCGACCGACTTGGGCTCAGGTCATGATCTCACGGTCCGTGAGTTCGAGCCCCGCGTGGGGCTCTGTGCTGACCGCTCAGAGCCTGGAGCCTGCTTCTGATTCTGTGTCTCCCTCTAACTCTGTCCCTCCCCTGCTCATGCTCTGTCTCTCTCTGTCTCAGAAATAAATAAAAAAAGAAAGAAAGAAAGTAAAAACATGCCAGATAGAAAGAACCGTATGAGCAGAAGTCAACATCATAAGATTGTGCGGATCGTTTGGGGCAACTGCAAGAGGCTGAACACTCCTGGAATCTGATGTGTGACCAGGTGAGTGGGCAGTGAGCCACGGAGGCCACGCGTGAAGGGTCTCGAGTGCCAGGATGAGGATACGGATCTTGTTCTGCAAGCAGTGGGAGCCCCGGAAGGGTTACAAGCAGACAACTGACGTGGGAAAAAAAAATCCCCCTGATTACATGAGAGAGGTGACTGGAGGGCACAGAGGTCACAGGCAGCTGTGTAATGATTACACCAATTACATGGCTTCTGACTTGATGCCGGGGGTGGGGGCGTGGGAGGCATCGGGTCTTGTACCCTCTTCTGGAAGGAAATGAGTGCAGGTGACCTTGGGCTGTGCAGCTACGTGTGTTCCCATCCCAAGGAGGAAAGCCGGTCCTGGCCAGCTAAGCCAGGACGTCCCCGCTCTAGGGGCCCCTCAGCCCAGCTCAGGGGCTCACAGGAGAGACCGTGGCCTCAGGGCCAGAGGGCCAGGGACGCTTTGACAAGAAGTTAGCCTGAACCTGGATCCTGAAGGCTGGTGAGGGTTTGCAGAGGCTGGGCAGAGGGCATCTCGGGCAAAGATGTGGGACCCGTGCCAGTGATCATGCGGAGTCTAGCCTCTCGGGATGGGGGTCTAACGTGGGGGTCTCCTCCCTTTCTTTTTTCTCCGGGGCTCCTCACTTCAGTTTCTCCAGCCAGTACGGATAAAGCACCTACGACGTGGACAGCCTCACTCTTGGTGGGGTGGGGACACGAAAGGTCCTTCTGTTCCTGTCCTTAGAGTTCACAATTTAATGCACACTTGCCCCAGATACACAGGTCATTTTTTATTGTGACAAAGCCCTGGACTATAGGCAAATATGATTTTCCTGGCGAAATCACAAAATGACAAGGGATCGTGTTCCACGGGACCAGGCAGGGGTAGCCTAGGGAATGTCGCAGTCGTGAACAACGATCTGGGAGTCATCAGCACCGATGGCACCTGAGATCTTGAAGGGGAATGAGATTCCCCAGGGACAGCAAGAGCAGGCAGAGGCCAGCTCGGAGCATCACTAATCACTGAGCTCATGGGGAAGCAGGGATAGAGACTGAAAAGGTAGGAAGGGAAGCCCAAGCCTTAGAGGCAGAGCCAAGAGAGTGTTTCAGAACGGAGAGGAGGGAGCCGCACGGTCCAATGCTGTCCAAGGACAGGACTGGGACGGAAAGGGAACCTGGATTCAGTAACCAGGAGGTCCTGGGGAGGCGAGGGGGCAAGAAAGCACAGAAGGGGTGAGAGAGATCTGGCTGTAAAAGGGAAGAAAAGGTGGGGCTGGGGGCTGGGGTGATGGGGGGGGTAAAAAGGGTGGGGATTGGTGATGTCAGCCGCTTGGGGAAAATGTCGGTGCTGAGAGAGTGGACGGGAGCTGGGGGGGGGTTGGGGATGGGTCCTCCGCCACCGACTGGATGCGTGGATATTGGGCTGGTGGTCTTGCCTCCCCTCCTGGCGTTCAGATTTCTCGATTTCTCGTCTGGCGATGATAACACCTAGCTGCTCAAATGGTGGAGAGGACCTGTGGCAATCAGGCCCAGCACATCCAGCAACGGGGTCCCTTCTGGGCAGCTGGCGAGCCCGTAAACTGGTCCGTGTCCTCGCCTTTAAAATGAGGCTGATCATTTGTGCCCCACGACCCGCCTGCCACGTGGAGGGCTTTTGTGAGAAGGAAAGTGAAGTTATAAAGACGCTGAAATGCGATAAAAGCACAGGTGATTGGGGGGGGGGGGGATGGTTGGTGGATTTACCAGTGGGAGAAAAGATCCGGGGAAATACACACCGTGCAAACAGGTCTGAGGCACTTAGTGCTGTGCCTGGCACATAGGAAGCGTCCCCTAAACATAGTGATGAGTACTAAGCAGTAATAAGGTGGTAAGAGGCACGCGACGGGTGAAGAACTGGGAACAAGGGCCAGAAATGATCCCTGTGACATCACTCCCACCCAGCAGAGGAATGCACCCGAAATGCGGCACCTGGTTCAATTGATGGAGGGTTGCCCCCCCTAAGGGGGGCTGGGAAGGCCCCAGTGTCCAGGGACAGGAGCTCTTAGGGGCCTGGCAATCAAATCTCAGGGCAGGAAGCGCCTCCAGAGAACACTCGCCCAACCAACCGGGAGTCTCAAAGCCAGCACCGGTCCCCCTTGGCAGTGAGCCTCCAGGCTGTTCTACAATGTGGGACCCACACGGCAGAGTCAACTTTCCTTCGAAGAAAGTTTAGTGGGTTTGAGATTGTTTCAAAATCACTGACCTAATCCCAGGCTGTCACTGCAGATGGGGAAACTGAGGCTGGGAGCGAGGAATGCCCCACACCGGGGTCAGCCAGGGGTGCGAGTGAGCTGAGAGCCCGGCCTGGGTCAAGCTGTCACCGCGCACCTGCTATTGAGCAAGGCACGCCCTGTGGGCTGGGGTCCCACGGAGATGTGCTTGGGTGCTATTTGGTGTCTTGGCCAGGCGACAGGGGGGTGGAGCTTCGCAGTCAGTGTTCTGCCTGACTCAGCTGGCTGAAATGCTCCCTCCCTAGAAACTGGCAACAGGGCCCCGCCCCGCCGGCCGGCAGGAGGTGGGGTCTCTGGCCCCGGGGGCGGGGTCCTCACTGTCTGTGTGTCACTCGCCCAGGGAGGAAGCAGGTTCCTCTAGGGGATCCCGGAGGACTCATCTTTCTCTCACCCAATATCTATCAGTCTCTTATCCCGCACTTGGCACCGGGCCACATGCTTTTAAGTGTGAACACATTAAATTGTTTCTCAACCCATGAGGTCGGCACTATTTGTAAACCCAGTTTACAAAGGAGGAGAGTGAGGCAGGGAGAGGTTAAGTCACTCAGCCCGTGGAGGGGTGGAGGCCAGGATTTGAAGCCGGCAGACTACCCTGAGAGCCCCTACTTAAAAAAAAGAAAGAAAGAAAGAAAAAGAAAAAGAAAAACAAAGGGAAAAAATGGTATTAAAACAGAAATTGCAGGAATAACAGAATTTCTGTATGTGCCTCACCCAGATCCCCCAGCTGTTAATGTTTTATCACATTATCTTTCTAACTCCCTTCTGTCTTGTTCTGAACCATCTGAGAGTAAATTGCAAGCCCCTTCACCTCCAAATATGCCCACACATGTTTCCTAAAATCGAGGACGCTCTCTTGCCTGACGGCAGGACAAGGACCCCAGATCAGGAAATTAACACCAGTGAGAGTCTATTAGCTGGTCTCCAGAGCTCACTGGGGTTTTACCAGCCCTCTTCACAACGTCCTTCATACCAGCAGGAAATCCTGGACCCCACACCGCCTTCGGTCGCCGGTTGCCGTGTCTCCTGTCAGCCTGGAACAGCTGCCCTCTCTTTTCGTCTTTCGTGATCTCGCCATTTCTTTCAAACGTTTCTTTCAGCGTTAGGGTGGTCACACGTTTTCCTCACGATCACCTTCACCAGGAGTGTTTGGATGCCTCGTCCTTCTCAGTGCATCATTTAGGGGATGCACGGGTCCATTTGTCCCCTCACTGCGGATAGGAACTTTGATCACTTAGTGAAAGGGGTATCGGCCAGGTTTCTCCCCTGTAGGATTACTATCGTTCCTTTTCTGATTAAAAATCGTATTTAGGGCAATACTTGGAGGCTACACAATTTCACGCTGCTCATCAAAGCTTCGAATCCATTGTTACTAGAATGCTTGCCTAATGGTCATTTTCTCACCCTGTCATTCCTTCTACTGGAAGGAGGAGCTTTGTCTTATTTATTTATTCATTCATTCATCTATCCATTCATTCATTTATTCACATTAGTATAGACTTATCGATTCCCCTTTTATTTAATGGGTTCTGATCATCATTATTGTTATTTATTTTGATGTTCAAATTGTCCTAGGTTTGTCCTGTGGGAGCCCCCTTTCAAGCCACAGAGCTGCTGCTTTTAAAAACGACGTTGCTGGGGGCACCCGCGTGGCTCGGTGGGTGAAGCCTCGGACTTCGGCTCAGGTCACGATCTCACGCGGTGCGTGGGTTCGAGCCCCGCGTCGGGCTCTGGGCTGACCTCTCGGAGCCTGGAGCCTGCTTCGGGTTCTGGGTCTCCCGCTCTCTTCCTGCCCCTCCCCCGCTCATGTTCTTTCTCTCAAAAACAAGTAAGCATTAAAAAAAATTAGCAAAAAAATAATAAAAAATAAAAAATGACATTGTCACTCGACCTTGACCAGAAAGGGAACCATGTCTTCGGGGAAGCAGTCTCTGCTGTGTGGGCACTGACGTGCTGACTCCCTGACGAGGGCAGGCTGGGAATGGGAGCAAAGGCTTCAGGGAGCATGGTGTCCAGGGGTGTCGTGCAGGCCACCGGGGATTCATTCACTAGTTCATTCACTACTATGGCCTCAGCTCTTGAGATGCTCTTAGAAAATGGAGGTGGGGAGAGAGAAAGTCCGCCAGCCACAATGGCGCAGTTTGTAAAATCAAGAACTTTTGTACCCCAGGGGTAACATGAGGGGCTCTGTGAGCCGTGTAAATGTAGGGCAAGTGGGCAATCTGCTGGGGGGTGTGGTTCTTTAAGCGTCAAGTCAAATTCGCCACAACATTTGGTCACTTGGGAAGCTAGTGGGCCAATCTGCATAGGAAACCCAAGGCTTTCAGGAAGTGAGAGATAGTTGTCCCCATCCCAGATGGACCTGGACCCAGAGGCGGGAAGGCATAACAAGGGCTCTCTCATTCTGGAGCCCAGTGCAGGGCTTGATCCCAAGAACCGTGAGATCATGACCTGACCCGATATCCAGAGTCAGATGCTTAACCAACTGAACCATCCAGGTGCCCCCCAAACTGCCCCTTTTGAGTGGAGCTCCAGGCACTGAATACATCCCTCCCGTTTATACTGGGACCCACTTATTTGGGTATAGTGCCAAACATCTGGACCAGGAATCAATCAGGTCTGGGTTCAAATTCCAGTTCTGGTACTTCCTAGCTAGGTGACTTTGGAAAGTCACTTTCTCTCTCTGAGCCTCCACTCATATATGTCCTCAATATATGTTTGTTGAGAGCTCACTATGTGATGAGCACTGTTCTAGGCTCAGGACATGCAGTGATGAACAAGGTAGACGAGAAACTTACATTCTGGTTGGGGAGACAGACATTAAATAGTGAGCAACTATATAAGCAAGGTAACACCTTATAGGAGATATTAAGGTAATATAAAAACCTATTTCAGAAGTGGGGGCTCTTTTAGCTAGGGCAGTCAGGAAAGGCCTCTCTGAGACAGTGACATCTAAGCCGACCTGAGAGATAAGAAAGAGCCTGGCAGCGAACGGACGAGGAAACAGCTTGTGCAAAGGACCTGTGGTAGGAACGTGCTAGGCGTGTTTGAAAAACAGTAAGAAGGGCAGTGTGACTGAAGAATAGTGGGTGAGGGGAGCGTGGAAGGAGGGGAGGCTGCAGAATTGGGTAGAGGTCAGGTGGCTTAGGGCCCTATAGACCAAAAGGAGGAGTACAGTTTATATTTCAAACGCAAACGGAAGCCGTTGAGGGAATTAAGCCAGAGAGCAGGAAGTGTGTGAAACAATCTGATCCTTGTTTTAAGAACTTTGGTGCGTGAAGAAAGCCGTTGGGAGCAAAGTGGGGAGGCCATCAGGAAGCTTGCTGTCATTGTCGAGGTAAGTTGAGGGTGCCTGGACCAGGTGGGGGGGACGGCGGATGGAGTAGAGTGGTCAGATGCAGGGCGGCGTTGGAGGGAGAGAGAGCCAGCCTGACTGGTGGGGAGGAAGGGAGAAAGAGGAATGGAGCAAAGCTCCTAGAATCGGGCTGGAACAACTGAAATCGGGGAGTCTGGGGGTGTGGGGGAGCTGACGTAGTGTTGGTGGTCAGGAATTGGATTTTTGCCGTCCTCCTCTGGCACCCGGGTGGAGGCGCAGAGTGGGCAGTCTCGAACTCTTTGGAGAAGCTCTTTGCGGATCCTGGGCATATGGATGGCATTTAAAACCACGGGACTGGATGAGATCAAGGCAGAGGGTGTAGGGTGAAAGGAGAAGAGGTACGGGGCCGTCGACTGCCAAAACGAGACAAATGACACCTCCGCCCACGCGGGTCTCGCGAGGTATCACGTGAACGCACCCAGCCGCCTCTGACTGGGGTTGAGAACGCCCGCCGCGCGGAGGCGCGGAGATCAGGCCTTGTGTGGGCGGGGCCCGATCGGGGCGGGGCCGCCTGGGGGCGGGGCCCAGAGCCGGGAGGCCGCTCCGGGGCCGTAGGGGCCGCCAGGCGGTGACGTCACCGCATGACTGGGTTTTTATGAATGAAAGGAATCCTGTGAGTGAGTAATTCCGGGAAGCTCGCCTTACAACTCCGCGCCGCCCCCCGCGCCGCCCGCCCCACAACAAAACTCGGCGCTGCGCTCTCGGGAGCCCGGCTCGGAGCGACCGGCGGTCGGGACCGGAGGGGGATCGGACAGGAGGAGGGCGCGGGCCGAGACAGCAACGCCGGGACGGCAGCGGCAGCCGCGCGTGCACGGGGCGCCAGGCGAAGCGGACGCGGGTGAGGGACGCGGGTCCGAGACGGGGACGGGCGCGCGAAACCCGAGGCGGCAGGGTCTCCGTGCCCGGGAACGTGCCCGGGGCGGGGCGCCGGGGCCCCGCTCCGTCGGCGCTTTGGTGTGTCCTTCGCCCGGACGGCTGGCGGGTGGGGGTGGGAGCGGGGGCCAGAGGTCCGGGAGCTCGGAGACGGGGCCCAGGCGAGCTTGGCGGGGTGCGGTGGTGACGGGCCCCTTCTGGGGGAGCGCGCGGGGAGGCGGCCGAGCGGGGCAGGAAGGGGCAGCGCAGGCCGACGAGCGTCAGCGTCCGCCCAGGCGGGACCGGGGGCGGTGTGTGCACGTACGTGACTCGGTGAGAACAGTCCCTGGACCGGTGCCCGCGAGCAGTGCGTGCGCGGTTTGTTTACGTCCGAAGGCGGGCGTGCGTATGTGTTCCCGGGCCAGTGTCCCGCGTATCCTGCCCGGTGCGTGCGTGTGTGCGTGTGTGTGTGTGTGTGTGTGTGTGTGTGTGTGTGTGTGTGGTGTGTCCGCCGCGCGCGCTCCCAGGGGGGTGAAGACCCCGGGGCCTGTGTGTGCCTTGGAGAGAGTGCGCCCGCATGAATAAATGTGGAATAAGGACCCGACCGAGGGAAGTGGCCAGTTCCAAGGTCACACGGGGGTACGGGAATTCTCCCTCCGGCTGTCCCCTTTCGTCCAGACCTCCGCCAGGCCCTGGCTGTCCCCGGAGTTTCCCAGGGACACGGCCATGTGACTGCGGTGTTTGTCCCCCGCCCAGAGCCGGCGCCTGCAGCCCTAGGGTGGGGCAAAGTATCAAAGGCCCCATCCGGCTGGGCTGGGGGTGAGATGAGTGGGCCACCCCTCCCCCGCCCCAGCACCCTGATGCCTCTGTCCTTGTCCCCAGGTTTTCCAGCTGCCCCAGGAAGGCAGACCCTAGGGACTCTCCTTCATCTCCCCGGGGTTGCTCATCCCCTCCCTCTCGGGAGGAACAGGAAGGGCCTGAAAACCCACCACAAAGCTGGGAAGTAGGAAGGAATCCGTGGCTTCCTCTCTTTGGTGGCTCCTCTGGCTGGTCCTGGTTCTGGAGGTTGTACCTGCTGGGTTGGGGAGGGTGAGACCGGGAGAATGGGGTGGAGCTGGTTTCTGCTCTCCTGGTGGTTTCAGTTCCCAGGTGGGATTAGTCAGACCTGTGGATGGCTGGACCTGAGGAGCTAGTTGAGGGCCTGGGCCAGGCCTAGGACCCAGAGTCCTCACCCTGGGCTAGGCATGGTCAACAGGCAGTGGAACAGGTGATCTTGGTCCTGAGCAACGTATGAGGGGTGGGGCCCGGAACTCAACCCCTGTCCGCACCAGCCTCGTGGAACGGGATGGGGTCTAGGGAGTCCTTGGCCCTATTCTGCCCTCCCCCTCCCACCACAGGGCTTCAGAATCATCTGCGGGGTGGGGGTGGGGGGGGCAGTGATTGAGCTTGAGGGGGTGAGGAACCGGACGAACTTTTAACCTTGAATCTTTGAGTCCTGGTGAGCCCTGCTTCCACAGCCCAGAACTTCAGTATCTCCATGTGCAGCAGGGACTAGGCAACATGCAGGGTGGCATGATGGGTGTAGAAGGGGGTGGGGTGGGGTGGGGTGGGGTGTGGCAGCCTCCACATGCAGCCTATGGGAGAAAAAGAAGATCCAACAGCCCCAGGCTGGACCCAGGGATGTCCAGGAGTATAGGGTAGCCAGGAGCACAGGAACCAGGCACCGCCCAGCGATGGAGCCTGTCATGGGCCAGATGCTGGGGATGAGATGGTGAGCAAATCAGATCCCTTTGGAGCTTCCAATCGAGGAGGGGGAGCCAAAGTTGAAGGAAGAGCTATCAAACTCCATGCAGAACCACGGCTGAGATGGGTAGTCCGGGGCAGAAGGCACTGTGATTTGAAAGCATATAAACAGTGCTCCGACTTAGCCAGGGCAATCAAGGGAGGCTTCCCCGAGGAGGTGACCAGTGAGCTGGGTTCTCAGATGGCGTGATGGTCATCTACGAGGCCCTTAAAGGCAGGGACTGTGATTCATCTTTGGGCCTTCGGGACCCAGCACCGAGCCTGGCACAGAGTAGGTGCTTTTTGGACGGTTGCTGATTGAATGAAGGAATGAACACTAGGCCCGTGTCCCGAAAGAACTCCACAGCACTTGGAAAACAAGGCCTGGGAAACTTCCAGTGAAGCAGGGAGCCCGAGTGGGCTATAGGGTTCTTGAAGCAGCCTCTCAAAAGTGAGCAGACCCTCGGGCAGCACTCGGTGCGGGACAGATGGCAGGGCCGGCCATGGAGGCAGCCCAGACTGGAAGCCAGCGAGGAGGCAGCTGCAGTCCTGGTTCAGCTGAAAGGGGAAGTGGTCCCTGGCTGTGCAGGTGGAGCAGAGGGATGGTCAAGGCCGATGGTCTCCGAGCTTGTGTTCTCATGCCCCTGCCTCCAGGGAGCCTTCACTGATTTCCTTTCCCAGGGCGTCCACTCTGCTGGTGGTTTTGGAGCTCCATTCTGGACCAGAATCTGACACTCTATAAGACTCCCAAATCATCAGTGCTGGGAGGTACATTGGGCTTGGGGGAAGTTCGGCATGTTGGGAAACTGAGGCCCAGAGAGAGAGGGGAGGGACGGATTTGAAGTCACATTGGTGAGCGTGACGGGGTGGCAGAACGGGAGCTAGAATGCAAGGGCCCTGCTTCCATGGGGTGCTGGGCTCTCCCAGCTTTGCTCGGCTTCCAGCAGGGAGGAGGCTCCAACCAGCGCTGGCGGCCAAGGCCCAGGAAAACACATTTTTTCCCTCTGTCCTCACAGAGGAAGCAGAATGGCTCAGCAGCCAGAGAGGAGCCCATGCCAGTGGGTGGGCCGTCTGCAGGATGTCTCTGGAGTGGACTAGGGGGCCCGGGAGGGGGGCGGGTGCAGCAGGGTTGGCAGCTGCTGACTGGGCGAGGCAGCTGTCAATCAATCCCCGAGCGTAAACTCATTCTCATGCCTCCCAAAGAATGTGGGGAACCTGCAGACCCTGGAGGTCAACTCTGCTGGCCTCCGAGGGAAGAAGAGGAGAAACTGAGGAGGTGGGGGGAGATGTGGTGGCCGGCACTGAAGAAAGGGCCCCGAGCTGGGGGTCCTGGGAATCGGGACCCCTGGGTCCCAGCCCATCACTGCCATCAAACAGTCGCTTGGTTGCCTCAGTTACAGAGCTGGTTGGACCTGCTGCTGTCTCTGGCCCAGGGGCCCCCAGACTGGCAGAGGCAGCCTGGGGGAGGACCCACGCCCCTTGGCTTAGAGCCCTGCGACCCCTGGCCTGGGCTTGGAGAGTGAAAGCCTGAGGTTATCAGACAGTTCCCCCTTCTTGTGACTCTCCCTCTGTGATGACCTGACTTTGCTGAGCCGGGACATTCCTGGGCAAACAAAGGTGCCTCTGCTGACATCCAGGATTTGCTTGAAGGGGCTGAGGCTAGAGCAGGAGAAGGAGGAAGAGAAGAGGGAAGAACAGGTTCACAGTGTCCCTAGAAACTGAAAGTATTTAGAATCCCAGTCAGCTGAGTGGATGGGAACTTCAGCCGTTCTATAGAATAGCAGATGGCCAACAGTTTCCGCCTCTTGGGCGTGTGTTGTGTTGAGAAGGATTCTTTTTTTTTTTTTTTTAATTTTTTTAAACACTTATTTATTATTGGGAGACAGAGAGACACAGAGCATGAGCAGGGGAGGGGTAGACAGAGGGGGAGACATAGAATCTGAAGCAGGCTCCAGGCTCTGAGCTGTCAGCACAGAGCCCGACGTGGGGCTCGAACTCACAAAGTGAAAGATGATGACCTGAGCCGAAGTCAGTCGCTTAACCAACTGAGCCACCCAGTCGCCCTGTGTTGAGAAGGATTCTGAGGCTGTCTTTTTTTTTTTAATTTTTAAAAATGTTTATTTGTTATTATTATTATTATTTTTTTTTTTTTGAGAGAAAGAGAGACAGAGTGCAAGCAGGGGAGGGTCAGAGAGAGGGAGACACAGAATCTGAAGCAGGCTCCAGGTTCTCAGCTGTGAGCACAGAGCCCGACGCGGGGCTCGAACTCACGAACCACGAGATCATGACCTGAGCCAAAGTCGGACGCTCAACCGACTGAGCCACCCAGGCGCCCCCCCCCCTCCCAAGCTCAGTGGGGGAACAGTGCTGTGATTGATTAGTGATGCCTGCAGAGAGAGTGGAGGGGGTGGGGGCGATGGGGAGGTAAGCCAGCCATTTGCAGCTCCTGACCTTGTCTAAGTCTCTTGTATCTTACATGCTTAGACTGTTATGGTTGTCCCCACTCTACAAGTGAAGAAACCAAGGCCCAGAGATTCCCTTCTTGTCTGTGGGTCAGGCCGTGCTTCCGAGGTTCTGCATCAGCCGCAGCACCCAGGGCTCAGCACCTAGCACCCAATGGGCTCTCAGTTAACCTGCTTCACCTTTCCTATCAGGTCTCTCTGTGGGTGACCCTGGACTACCCTATTGACCTCTCTGGGCATTACCTCACAGAGCCGTCAGGAGGACCAGGCTGATGCTGGTATGAAAGGGGTCCGGATCCAGCTCTGGGTCCTTTACACGTGTTCAGAATCCACCCCCCCCAACCCCCGCCAACTTGAGGGGGAGGCAGCCACTCACCTGCCGTGTGACTTCAGGCAAGAGATGCCCCTCCGTGGGTCTCCACCTCCCCGTGGGTGAGGATGCAGGGCTGGATGCTCTCCCAGGGCCTTTCCCGTGTGACCCCAGCCGGCCTGGGGACCCTGAGTCAAAGCAAGGTCCCAGTGCGGGCTACCAGCCTGACCCCTCCTGGACGGACTCAGCGATTCTAATGACCCCCAGGTGCTCACTGACCTCTGCATTCTATACCACTTGGTTCCTCCAAAACCCTGCTCGGCGGGTATCGTTCTGATCCCACAGTAGGAAAAGTGGGGGCCCAGAGAGGTGCAGTGCCTTGCCCGAGGCCACACAACCCGGAGAAGACAGATGGGACTCAAACCCAGGCTCGACTCCATCCAGTGCTCCTTCCTTCCCATAGCCCACCTGGGGGCCCAGCATCGTGAGGGCAGAATCCCTTCTGCTCCCTTCCCGTCTCCCTAGCCTCTGTGTTCTATTCTTGCCAGGCAGAAGAAGGCGGCAGGTAGAACGGAGGAAGAGTTGGAGACGGGCACAGGGAGGTTTTCTCCTGGACAGTGTTCAGCTAGGCTCGGGCTTGGCATTCGCTTCGGACACTGACAAGCCGGGTCGTGGTGTCAGACCACCCACCCACGTCTCACCAGCGCCTGCTCCCTGCCGGGCCCGGGGCTGGTGGCCTCGGCACCCAGAACTGCTCCGGCCCCGTTTCTGCCGCAGAGCTCCCTGTCAGGTGGGGAGACAACGAGGAAATAGACGATCACAAGATGGGTGGGGGGGGGGGGGAGGGATGTGCGAGGGTGGGCGGCACCCGTGACATTCTACGGATCAGGGAGGGCTTCCTGGAGGAGGAGTTGTCTGGGCCCAGGGCAGAAGGATGAGCGGGAGTCTGCCAGATAAAGTCAGGGGGAGACGTGTCACGGGGCGTGGGGTTGCCCAGGGGCCATACGGTGTGGGAGGGAGGAAGTGAAAGAAACTCCGTGTGGCTGAGCTGCCAGATGGGGGCGGGCAGTGATGGCAGACGGGCCTCAGGTGCCACACAGGTGGGCCTGGACCCTGTTCAGGGATAGTAAGGGGCCATGGAAGGTTTTCATCTGGGTGGTGACGTGGTCACAGTCACCGGTGGAAAGAACCTCCAGTTGCTGTGAAGAGGATGAGCGGAGGCCAGCAGAGAAGCATTCTAGGCCCTTCCCAGGTGTGTGTGTGGCGGGAAGGCTATTTAAGAGGCCCGTGTTGAAGGGCAGGATTGGCAGGGGTGGCTTGGGAGGGTCTCAGGGTAGTGTCGGTGAAAGGCCAGGGTCCTACTTGGGACTTTCTGGGACTCAGCTACACCGCAAGGAGCCTGGGTGGCTCTGAGGACCCTCCCAGCCCAACGGCCACGGTGGCTGCCCCTCTCAGGGGATCTCTTCAAGTGCCACCTTCCCCCTCCTGTCCCACTCCTTGCTTCCCTCCGGGGTGCCAGAGCCCCTGGCTATATGGGCCCCAGGAGCTGCTGGGGGGCTCCAGAGAAGCCTGGGGCTTCTCTGCACGTCGGCCTGAGTCACAGTGAGAGTTCCAACGGTAGTTCGGCAGGAATACGTGAGCACCTGCTGTGTGCCAGGCCCTGGGCACTGGCACGCAGGCAGAGGGCAAGACAGAATGTCTGCTGTCGTGGAGCTCGTGCTCCAATGGGGAGGCAGACACTGAACCTATATGTGCAATAGATGTCATAACAATTACATATAGTGGAAAGTACCATGAAGAAACGTGAGGCAGGAAAGGGAAATGGAGAGAGAGAGAGAGAGAGAGAGAGAGAGAGAGAGAGAGAGAGTGTGTGTGTGTGTGTGTGTGTGTATCCAGGGCTGAGAATTCTAAATGGAGTGAGAACATGAGATTTGAAAAGAGCCCCGAAGGTGAGGAAGCAAGCCTTGTGGCCATCTAGGGGAAGAGAAAACCAGGCCAGGAGAACAGGCAGTGCAAAGGCCCTGGGGAGGAGTGGGCGTGGTTTGTTGAGGAACAGCAAGGAGGAGGGTGTGGCTGGAGCAGCCCCAGGGAAGGGGAGCCAAGCAGAAGCTGAAGTCAGAGGCGTGTGCTGGGGCCGCATCATGCAGTGGTTTGTGGGCCATCGTGATGACTTTGACTTTGACTCCCAAGAGAGATGGGGGCCACGGGAGGGTCCCGAGGGAGAAGTAACATGAGTGACCTAACACACTCTGTGGGGGAAACTGAGGCACGGAACAGTTACCCGATCTACCAGAATCGGAGGTAGTGAGTGGAACCGCCATCAAAAAGCTCCAGGTGGGTCTGGCACCCGGGTCCCGGCACTTGCGTTTCTCGGGGCCCGTGGGAAGGTATCAGAGGCTAAGCTGAGGCTGTGAGGTGTGTCCCTCAGAAAGCTCGAGAAACCAGGGCTTGCCCTCATTTGCCCCTGCGGTCATACTGGGTACTGCTAATGAGAATTGACAGGGTGCCGCATCTGAGGTCACAGGGCGTCTTCCCGCCCTGTCCTCTGTGCTCCTTACCCCCCCCCCCACCGCCTCCCTGTGGGTGGTAACAGATGAGGAAGTGCGGGCTAACAACGAATGGGGGAGAAGATCCGATGTGCAGGGACAGAGAGGACTGCTGTTTTAAAAGGGGGCTTGGGGAGACCGTCACCTTCGTGGGCACTGGCCTCCAGAATGCATTCTCCATATCTCCCCCATGTCAGTGTTTGGCATACCGTAGATGCTCAATAAATAGTTGCCGAAGGAACATGGAGGTTTCAGGCCTATGGAGGATACACTGAAGGCCCCTGGGCCCCTCCTCCGTTGAGGTATGACTGCCCTGTCTGACCAGGGTGGTGCTGAATTCGTGCTCGCGGCTGCCGGGCAGAGGAAGCTTCTCCAAGACAAACTTTGGTGAGGAAGGCTTGGGCTGCGGAAGAGGGAGGAGGGGACTATGTTTTTTTTTGGGTGTTTTGGGGTTTTTTTAAGTTTATTTATATTATTCATTATTTTTAAATGTTTATTTCTTTTGGAGAGAGAAACAGAGTGCAAGCAGGGGAGGGGCAGAGAGAGAGAGGGAGACACAGAATCGGAAGCAGGCCCCAGGCTCCGAGCTGTCAGCACAGAGCCCGATGCGGGGCTCAAACTCACAAACTGCGAGATCATGACCTGAGCCCAAGTCGGATGCTCAACCGACTGAGCCACCCAGGCGCCCCTATTTATTATTATTTTTTAAGTAAGTTCCATACCCAACGTGGGGCTCGAAATCACTGCCCTGAGATCAAGAGTCACATACTCTACGGACTGAGCCGGCCAGGTGCCCCACATATGTTTTGGGTGCTTTGGTGTATGTAGGTGATACTTCAGTGAGAAGTTAAAAAGAATCAAATAGACATATCTGGACCCCATGTGGAAGGATGGCTGGTATGGGAAGATGAAAGGCAAGAGAACAGTAAAGAGAACAGAAAGTGCAAAGGTCCTGAGGCTGGAATGGGCCCCTGGGACAGAGAAAGGTGGTATGACAGGACTTCCATAACAGCAGAGGCCTTGAATGCCGAGGCAGTGAGTCTGAGTTTTATTCCAAGTAGAGGAGAAAGTAACCTCGGTCTCCTCTCTCTCTCCTAGGTCTCAGCCCAGAGGGCACCTTCTGCAAACATGTCTGTGGACCCCTTATCCAGCAAAGCCCTGAAGGTGAGGATGCTGCCTCTGTTGTCCCTGTTCTCCCCCTCGCTTCTGGCTTAGGCTGGCCCATCCCAACTGCCTCTTCAGTTACTGGCATCCTCAAGGGTGGCTCAGCAGGCTTCAGGTGTTCGTGAGGCCCCGGGAAGGGCCGTGGGCTGGAAAGCAAGAGGCCTGATCACAGGCTGTGTGCCCAGGGAGGTGGATGGGGGGGTGGGGGAGGGGGCGAGCAGGTCACTCAGTTTCCCCATGCGCTCCACGTGCTGTCCCCAGATCAAGCGTGAGCTGAGCGAGAACACGCCGCACCTGTCAGACGAGGCCCTGATGGGGCTGTCGGTGCGCGAGCTGAACCGGCACCTGCGCGGGCTCTCGGCCGAGGAGGTGACGCGGCTCAAGCAGCGACGTCGCACGCTCAAGAACCGCGGCTACGCGGCCAGCTGCCGCGTGAAGCGCGTGTGCCAGAAGGAGGAGCTGCAGAAGCAGAAGTCGGAGCTGGAGCGCGAGGTGGACAAGCTGGCGCGCGAGAACGCGGCCATGCGCCTGGAGCTCGACGCGCTGCGCGGCAAGTGCGAGGCGCTGCAGGGCTTCGCGCGCTCGGTGGCCGCCACCCGCGGCCCGGCCGCGCTCGTGGCGCCAGCCAGCGTCATCACCATCGTCAAGTCGGCCCCCGGCCCGGGCCCCGCCTCCGCCCCCGCCCCCGGCCCCGCCCCCGCCGCCTGCTCCTAGTGCCCGCCCCGCCCGGCCACGCCCATTCCAGGCCACGCCCCTCCGACCCCCCCCCCCCCCCCCCCCGCTTCCTTCCCAAAGTGCCTAAGCGTGGTCTGTGTCCCTTGGTGCCATTTCTCTGCAGCCACCAGCTCTTGTGGTGAACACATGTTCCCTCCCGAGCCTGCTGTCTTCCTCGTTGTAGCCCCTATAACCGGGACCCAATAGGTGGCCCTGGGGTGGGGCACCTTTGGTGAGAATGGTAGGGTGGGGTTGGCGCCTGGGGTCTCTTTTGGCGGAGAGTCCTGCCTTCTTGGACTGGGAGGATGGAATACAGAGCAGATTAGAGAAGGGCTGTCGGGGAGAAGAGGGCCACCCCTCATTGTGTACACTGTTTGCTCAGATCGTGCCACAGCCCCGCCTCCCCCCCAGGATTTAGGACTATGTCCTCTCCCGGGGCTGAGAAGGGAAGGTCAGTTAACAGATGGGGACACCGTCCTCCAGCAGACATGCCAGTGCCCAAGGCCATCTGTGCTTAGTGGTTGAGCTGGAAAAGCTAGGCTTTCTTACTGCTGCCCCGAGATTCCAGCCAGGGGATCCCGCGGGGGGTTGGCAGGGGGCTTGTGGACACGGACTGGAAAGGGTGATGGAAGGGCCTCCCTGACCCGGGAGCCGCCTCTGTGAGTTAGGGGAAGAGAAGTAGAAGGCCAGAGAAGGTGATACAGATGGAAGAGATGGAAGGAGCTGGCCAGCCAAAGAGAAAGGGGACCAAGGAGGCGACCACCCACTGTGGCAGGTGGGAAGATAGATGCTCAAGTCCTGCAGCCAGGGGTGGGGGTCCTGAGAAGGGAAGGGTCCCACCCCTCCCCCTGGGAATGTCCACCGTGGCTTAGGGGCTGGCCACTGTCATTGATTGCCACTCTCCTGGGAAGCCTAGCCCCAGCCCCAACCCTCCCTGCGCCTCCCTTCCCCCCCCCCCCCCCCGCCCCACAATACGGTTGTCCCTCCCCGCTGTTTATTTATTGCACGAATCTAAGTTATTCTCCCCAGCCAGAAACCTAGCACCCAGTCCCTGGGAAAAGCGGTGTGTGGCCCTGCGCTGGACTTTATATTTTATATCTGCAAATGAATCACATTTTATCTTATATTTAGGGAGAGCCGGATGGCAACGACCAAAAAATGTTAAAAAAAAAAAAAAAACGCAACAAATTCGCCCGGCCCCTAGAATTTATTTATTTTCTGACTTACAGTAAGCGACTTATCCGCCTTCTGTGTTTTGTAGACTTTCTGAATAAAGTCGAGTTCTCTTTTTCCACGGAGAAGTGTACGTCTCTGGGCTACGGTCTTTTGGGGGAGGGGGTGGTGGGAGAGGTCCCGAATGAGGGGCCTAAGCTGGAGTCCAGCTTTCAACCCCAGCCGGGACCCTCTGCTCCAACTCGCAAGTGAAGAAACCGCGCCATCAGCCCTCGCTCGCTCACTAGCACCGGGAGCTCAGAGGGCAGGCGGATGCCAAAAGCTTGGTTCTTCCGTCTGGTTGCCTGGAGCCTCCCAGGGGAAGAAAATACCAGGAGGACAATGAAATGTAGGGTTAAATTCCCTGGCATCCCTTCAGTGAATAAACAGTCCCACCCAGAGGAAAATTCCCGGATTTAAGAGTAATCTTTCCAGCACTTTCCCACCGAGGTCTGATTTTCTACAGCCAAGTAGAAAATATTTTCCCCATGTTCCGGAAGGCACAGGGGGGCCGAGAGAGAAGTGGCTTCTTCAGTCCCGGCCTGCAGGCCGAAAAGGCAACCCTGTGTCTCATCTTGGGCTCCGAACGCGCTGTCATTGATTTCAACCCAATCCACCTGCCTTTCGGGGTCACCCTGAGGAGGAGGGGTCAGGGAGACCGGGGTTTGAATCCGCGTGACCTTTGGTGACTTACTTAGCTTCTTGCAGCCTGGGTTTGCCCACGGGTAGGACGAAGGCACCCGAGGGGGCTGCAGGCTGGAACATGCAGAGCAAACGTCTCCAGCGGCACAGACAGCTGCAGCGAGGAGGGTTTCTGTCCACACAGATGGCAGGGCTGGGCTCGGGGAAGGACACGTCTGGGGAAGCTGCCCGCTTTGAAAGTTGGGGAGGGGCCGAACCACATGGGTTGGCTCCAACCTCGGGCCTTTCTCCCCCTCTCAGGTTGAGGCCCTCGATCCTGATCCCTGACCCCGGGATGCCGAGCTCAGGCCTGCGAAAGGGCAGCAGGAAGCCAGGGGCCGGACAAGTGGAGGTTAGTGGCTGGCTGGGAAGTCCCCCCACCCACGCCGCATTCCTGAGTGCTCCTGTCAGCAGGCCAGCTCCTCCTCCCCAAAGGCCGGTGGTGCCCCGTGAGGCTAGGCACCTGGCCTGGTAGCCCAATGCCCAGCGGGCCCTGCCCCGGGCCTCCTTACCCCGAGGGGGAGGTACCTAGGGTCCCACGGTGGAGGGTGGGCTCAGGGAGGCAGGAAGATAGCCTGGGAAGAACAGGTGCCCTGGAAACCCCTTCAACCCCTGGGGGGAACCTGCAGGAATGGGGCTGCCAGCGTTCGGGTCCCCCCTTCGCTGGCTGACAGAAGGGGGAGCTTCTGCACGCACCAGCCCTGTGGGGTGGGGAGGGGGGGCCCCTTGGGACCAAAGCTGCCACCGTGTCCCACCGGCTGGAGGAGGAGGAGACACTTGGTCCGGTGGGAGCCCGGACCCCAGTGTCAGCCTCTGGCAATGTGGGTTTTTTTTCCCCCCATTACCTACACGTCACATCCCGTCTCCTAGGATACCCCTGCCCACGACCACTCGGCCCACCCCCAAGCACGAACACGGAGGCCGGGAAGACGAAGGGAAAAAAAAACCTCACCCACAGGCAGAAGAGATTTCAATACAATCTATATTATCTCATATATAGATCTCTCACTTTATTTGCTCACTTCTGTCACGCATTTAAAATGTCAGAGACCAAAATAGAGCGGCTTTCTGGTGGAACTCATGGCAGTCATACACGAGATACAAAACTAGGGGACTCTGTCCTCTCATACATCATACAATTAATTTTTCAAGTATCTTTTATGTACAAAGAGCTACTCTATTGGGGGAAAAAAATAAAACAAAAACAAAAACAAAAAAGACAGGTAGGTTATGCATCCTAGGAAGGAGGGGTGGAGTGGGCGGGCCCGCATTCCTAGGCCCTCATCTCCCCGGGGGGGCCGCTAGCTCCTTGCCGCTGAGTCCCCCTCCGTGTCGCCCCACGGACCATGCCAGCCGGCCAGTGCCAGGGCGGGCAGAGACCAAGGGGGCAGGGAGTCGGCAGGGAGTTTGGCCTGGAGGGAGAGTCAGAGAAACAGATTCGCGAAAGCAGAGGTGGGAGTGGGGGAGGAGACTCTCCTCAGACAGCCCGCTCCCACTCGCTGCCTTCCCACCAGACAGGGCCCGAGAGCTGGCCTCCGGGACCCTTGCACGCAGGCCTCTGTGACCTGGGGGCCGGCTGGGTCACAAGGGCCAAAGGAAGCCTGGGAAGACGGCTGTCGTGGACCCCACCCCCACCCCCACCCCAGCAGACCCTTGGCACAGTTCATTCCAGTAATGAACGAAAAGGAAGAGACTCCAGGTGAAGTTCTGGTGCCACAGGGCAGGGCCCTCCTCACCCTGTCACCTTCTCCAGGCTGTTACAGCCCAAACCCCAGCGCCCTCTGGGTGTCAAAGGACAGAAGGCTCCGCCTGTACGATCGTTACATCGTTATCTGTCCAGAGGCTCTTCCGAAGAAAGACAGTGGCCGGCATAAGCCCTGCCTGCCTGGCGGGGCGGGGGGGGGGATCCGGCCCTAGGAGGCTCCAGGTGTATGGGCTTGGAGGTGAGCGAGGGGAGGGGACCGGTGATCCTGGCCACCCCTAAGGCCCGTGTCCGAGGGTGCGTGGCCCAGCACTGCAGGATCCTGAGCGCCAGTAGCTTGATAGGGCGCCCCCAGGGGCTGTCTGCGGCCAGACAGACTGAGGGCCTAGGAAGGGGGAGCTTTCGTATGTGACTAAGGCACAGAAGAGATGGGCCGAGGGGCCAGCCGAGGCAGGACACCGGGCCCTGTGTGGATACGGCGCCAGGAAGAGGAGTCTGGGGTTACCACTCCCACTTCCCAACTCCCTGCTGCATGCCCCATCCTTCCGTCCTCCCTTCCACAAGACCGTGTTCCTCCAGAAGCTGGTCTGAGATGTGGAAACTCAGACCCTTCCCCTGAGGTGGGAAGGAGAAGCCCTAGGGAGAGGCCAGGACCCTGTGGAGGTTCTCACTGCTCAGCCCGCGAAGGAGGGTTGGGAGCCGCCGACGCTTTGAGCAGCCGGGAAGCAAGGGCCCTGCCCAAAATGGCTCTCAAGAAGACAGACCCCAAGCGCTAGGGCAGTTGGGCTGCTGGCTGCCCTCAGCAGGCCAGGAGGAAGGGGCACGAGGCAGGCAGGAGGGGCCGCCACGGAGAGGACACCCAGGGGCCCAGAGACCCCTGCTTGGAGAGGTCTCGTCAACAGAGGAGGGGCCCAGATGCACCTGAGCGCCCTTCTGACGTGGGCCATGTGGCTCTTGGTGTCGCTCTGGTCCTTGCAGCACGCCAGGCAGGCCCTGGGTCAGGAGAGGCCACCGGGAGCATCTGGGTTCCCTCCTCCCCCTCCTGCCCGAGGTGAGGCTAATCTAGCAAGGACAGAGGGCACAGGGGAGGGAGCAGGCAGGAAAGAGCCCAGGTCAGAGTATTGCACGGTGTTGGGGGCAGGGCTGGAAGTCTCGCGGGGGAGCGCGTGACCCGCGTCGGGGCTGAGAGGGCTGCGGCCGCCGGTCCACCATGGCCACATGGCAGGACGAGCCACGGGGGCACGGGAGTCGCTCCTCGCATCCTCTGTCCCTCGCCCAGCAGCGCGGGGGTGGCCTTGTATAAATATTTCTGAAGGCTCGTCGTGAGCCCGGGCTGTCCCCTGGGCAGACGGCTTCTGGCTGTTCTTTTGGAAGCGACACGTGAGTGTTTCTGGTCCAATAAATTAACGGGCGACGCCAAAGCTGTGCCAGCCTGCCTCCCGGCCCGGGCGTGAGGCCGGAGGGGAGCACAGCCTGCCCTGAGCCGAGGCGCCAGTCCTCTCCACCAGCAGCCGCGCCTAGAACTCGTCGTCAGAGCTAAGCAGGAGAGTCTTCTCGTTGTCGCGGGCGCCACTGAGGCTGTGGGAGCGCGAGAGGCCGTGGGCGCCGCCGCGCCAGGCGGGCCCGGGCTCCAGGGTGGACTGCTGGGTGTACTGCTGGTAGGCCGGCGAGAAGTTGTGGATGGCGTCCTGCACGATGTCGTGCGGGTTCATGGTCTCCTTGAGGCTGCTAGAGATGCTCTTCATGGGGGCGCAGCGGCCTGCAGGGTGGGAGCCCAGAGGCAGGGGTGAGGGGCTGGGGCAGCAGGAGGCCCCTGGTCCGGGGACTGCCCCACCCCCCCCCCAAGGCTCTGTCACCCAACCCGCCCCCTCCTGCAGCAGAGAACGGGGTCCCGGACACAAGGAGGCACAGGCAAAGGAACGGCTCTCCGGCCAGGGCACAGAGTGGGCGCCGAGCTAAGCGGCCACCGGAGGCTCGTGAGCCCGGCTGGTGGGAAAGGACCCAGGGTGGAGAATGGCATCCGGCAGACGAGGAGCCTGGCGTGCCCCCGGGAGGCCGGCGTGCTGGGGGAGGGGCCCAGCTCCACTCTGGGACGGGCACCGGAGTCTGCCTGACCAGCTCTGTCAGGGCAGGCGGCCAGGGGCCCGGGCCCACAGAGGGGCTGACGGAAGTCTTCACCGGCTCCCCTCCGAGAGGGCGGAAGCCGCCAGCCCTGACGTGCTTCCTCCCGACTCCCTCTCTAATGAACGGTCCCCGTGGGTTAAGGGGGGAGAACTGGCCCAGGCCATAAAACCTAGAGGTAAGGGATAAGCCCGGGTCTCCAAATTCAATTTGGCATGCTCTTTCCACCTTCATGTTCTCGGCCATAGATTTCCCATTCGCAAGCCCCCGGAACCCGGCAGGGCACATTCCGGAACAATGAGAGACCAGAGTGGAAGCAGGCAAACTCTACAGAGCGCAGCCCTTGGCAGGCAGGTGCTCTGAGCAATGCTGCCCGGGGGGGTGCCTGTCGGGGAGACAGGGACACAGAGAAGGGGCTAGGGGGAGAGGCATGCTGGTGACAGTGACCAGGACTGACGTGCGGGACAGACGCGTAGACCGAGAGCAGAACCTACCGTAAGGGCCGTATGTTGGTACTGCCCGCGGCCAAACCCGGGGCAAAAGCAGGGCGGAGAGGGGAGGGGAGGGGAGGGGGAGAGAAGCCAGAGAAATAGAGAAGACAAGAGACACGGCTGAGTCACACCGTCTGCCCACCACCGAGGCCGGCACACCGAACCATGCGCCCTTCCCGCCTCCCCGCCAGGCCCCACCTAGCACCCGGGCAGCCCCGGCTGCCCCCCGGAGCCTGGCACCTGGCAGGGCATGTCTCCCAGGGATGACTCCTCCCACAGGGCTCACACTTCCGGTGGGGGGTGGCGGGGGGTGGGGGGGGTGCTTACTTGTGCAGAGCCCGCAGTCGAGGTGGCTTTGGACCCAAGCCTGATTGGAGGGCTGAGGGGTTAGCGTGTGGGCAACAGGCCCGGGCCCAGCACAGAGGTGGGGTCCTGCCTTTCCCCGGTAGGGCTGGCCTGGGGTCTTTGCTAGAGCCGGATTTCTAGCCACGCTCCTTTTCGCTGGGGTGGATGTCTGGGAGCAGTGGGTGGGAAGAGGGCCACGGCAGAGCCACCACGTGGGCCTTTTTAAACCTCAAGGGTCCAGAAAGGGTTCTCTGCTATGGCCCCAGGGTCCAGGCACAATGCTGACTTTCCTAAGGGCACAGGCTCTTTCGGGACCAAGTCCAAGGGACATCGCTCTCAACACTGGGAGGGTGGGGGGCCCAGTGGGAAGCGGGTGGGACACCAGCTGGCAGCAGTGGGGCATAGCCAGCACAGCGCCTGGCACCGAGCAGGGGTGCCTACAGCCCTCGACCGGCAAGCGTGCTGGGAGAACACGGTCGGGCGCATAAGAGTTGAGCGACCCGGTGTGCGGTTCAGTCCACAGGCATCTAGCGGGTCTCTCTCCAGCCAGGAAGAAGGGGAGGGGGCCGAGGGGCTCTGCTGCCGCCCTCCCCACCCCCACTCCCGGGGCCTGTGGTGGGCCTGGGCGCTAGGCCTGGGGAAGTGGGGTTCTCTCCTCCAGCACATGGAAGGGAGCCGCCCAGCAGCCCAACCTCCGGGTGGACGTGTTAGACCAGGAGCTTCCCCTCCCCAGACCCGCAGAAGTCATTTCAGGCGAGCCCGGCCTCCTCTTCCCACCCGCCTTGGCCATCCCCCCTCCGCCCAGCGGCAGCCAGAGGCAGGTCCCCTGACCCCAGGCCCCAGGGAGCTTGGGAAGCACCCCCTACCGCCAGGCCCAGACCACTTATTATCGCAGGATCTCGGAGGGTGGGCTCACACATGGGATTCTGAAAGGGTCTCCGGGGCATTCTAATGTACAACGGCGGGTGCCAACCTCTTCTCACAAAGAGGAAGATGGGCAGGTGTAAAAAGAAAGCTGTTAAAATCGATTACCATCTGAGTGTGTTTCTTAGAAGTAAACCGGGCTAAAAAGAACTTTAGAGAGGAGGCAATTACAGCACAGAACGCAAAGCCGCGTTTGGCGTGAGGAACCCCAAGGAACTTGTCTATTCTAGGGTCTCCACCCTGGCCTTCCCGTGGGGATATTGTGCTGTAGCATCTCGGGGGTCTCCATACTCCAGGCCTGCTGCAAGAGACAGGTGGGTCTCCAGCTTCCAGGACGTCCCTGAGACCTTGTGTTGGGGGCGGGGGGGGGGGGAGGGGGAGAGCCTCGACCTGTGTCCCCTCTCCCCTCTCCCACAAGTAAGCTGGAGACGCCTGACCTGTCACCACCTGTCGGACACTGGGGGGCAGGAGGGGCCCTGGGGCGGGGCCGGGGAAGGCTTCTCCCGCCGGGGAGTCATCTCCAGGACCCTGGCTCATACCTTGCGCATCCAGCCTCTTGTCGGCATAGACCTTGTAGGTGAAGGCGTGCCGCAGGGCGAGAGCCGCAAAGAACATCTCCACGCAGATGATGAAATCCTGGTAGCCGGCGGCCACGGTGCCCTCGCCCACAGACACGCGGGCCGAGTGGATCTTGGGGATGGCCCCACACTTCTCTAGGATGGCCAGGAGCATGCCTGGAAGGGGAAGCATGGGCATGTGGCCCTAGACTGGACCCCTCCTCTGGTCCCCCCTTCCTCCCTGGAGCACTGCCCGAATGTCACTCCCGCCAGGAAGGATGACAGCCGGGGTCCACGGTTGCTCCCCCTGGGTCAGGGATGCCAACACCAAGCTGAGGCCTCAGGAAACCCCACTCTATTGGCTACCTGCTGGCCACCAACACTGAGATGTCACCAGTTACATGGGGTTCCCTGCATCCCCCGTCCATGAAGCGGACCCACCGAAGGTCCCCCGTGGCCAGGAGGTGCCCAGTGGACAGAGACCCTCTGGGCTCCAGGCTGGGATCATCCAGGGACAGCACAGGCCCCATGGGCACTGGGACAAAGAGCAGGAGGAGGGGACATATCTTAGGGGACAGGGCAGCATGGGCTGGCCTCACAGGGGCTGGGAAGAGGCTCACCTTGCCAGAAGGAGAGAAAGATGACGGACTTGACCATGAAGAACTTGAGGACAGGGCTGTAGGGGCTAAGCAGGTCCCGGGTGGCAAAGTAGAAGAGGAAGAGGGCGTAGAGAGCTAGGCTGACGGAGATGTTGTAGATGATGGTCACGTAGAGGTAGCCGCTGGTGACACTGTGGGGAACACGGAGTGTTCTCTGGCTTGGACAGAGCTCTCCGAGGGACAAGGGGTCTCCCTCCCTCCTCTACCCCTCCAGTATGCCAAACCCCACGGCGGCTCTCAGCAGTGGCCCCCAAGCTGTGCCCCACGAGCCACTGAGAAAGGGCTCAAAGCGACCAAAACATCAGGGGGCGGAGGAGGGGAGGCGTGCAAGGGTGTGCACCCGGGGTGCAGCCGGCCCTGCCGCCTCTGCTTTGCTCACAGGTGTGTCCAGGCTGCAGGCCTGCGGCTCTGGTGCCCAGGCTCCTGGTGGGGACACCAACACGGAAGCCAACAGCACCAGGGTTGGGGGCGGGGTTCATCCCGACGGTCAGGCAACAGGCGTCAGAGTGACACGGAGTTCGGCTTTGCTCTTTTCTCTTGAGCCAAGTCACGTCCCCCTCTGAGCCTCAGTCTGCTCACCTGCCCCCGTGGGGCCATCACGCGGGGTACAGCGGGTCTGCACAAAGCGTCTGCAAGCACAGGGCCTGGGTACGCGGGCACCGTCACTAACCCGCAAAACGGAATGAAATCCGCGTGGGAGAAGTCTTCTACCCGGGGGCTCATGACAGGCCTCTCAGGGCTCGGACCTTCTTGCTCCCTGCCTTGGGGGTGGTCGCTGTCCCTTCTTGACCCACCCCTGGGGCACCACTCTGGAGGCCGTCCGTGAAGGGGATGTGTGCGGAGGGCTGGTTCCTGGGCTGCAGGCGGGGCCGGGTGTGATGGCTGTCACTGCCAGGCTTGGGCCTTGCAACTCGGGGGGTGCAGGGAGGCGTGAGGAGGGCCGCGCTGTGCTTGGCCTCCCCTCTAAGGAAGGTCATGGGCGTGCAGCCAGTCTACAACCACTCCCTTCCCTGAGGCAGGGCATCAGCCTCTGGGCAGGCCCACCCACTCCTGCACCCACACTCCTCCCCCCGACACCCCTCAGGGGGACCCGCTGCTTACTCAAAGTCACCATCCCGGTACTTGCCGAAGGCCTGGAGGACCACGGTACTGACAGCCATGAGTGGCTTCACCACGCAGAACTGCAGGGTGGCCTGTTGGGGGAGAAGGTCAAGAGTTGAGGATGAGTGAAGGAACTGTGTGACAAGCACTCCTCCGGCCAGCTGGGCCTGTGCTGGACGCTGGGGGGTGGGGTGGGGGGGCCCCATGTCCTGCCCCGAGGGGACTGCCTTCTGGAAGAGGAGACAGATTCTATGGGGGTCAGCAAGGCAGTTGTGCGAGCAGATGTTAGGAAGGAAGGAAGGGAGGGAGGGAGGGAGGGAGGAGGGAGGGAGGGAGGGAGGAGGAGGGAGGGAGGGAGGGAGGGAGGGAGGGAGGGAGGGAGGGACGGAGGGAGGGACGGAGGGAGGGAGGGAGGGAGGGAGGGAGGGAGGGAGGACAGCCACTGTTGGGGCGCAGAAGCACAGAAGAGCCCATCAGAGAGGGCTCCTCAGAAAAGGGGTCAGAAGGAACGTGCCAGAGAGACGAGGACAGCAGAGCACGCAGCTCCTATAGAGACGGAGAGGCTGAGAGCAGACACAGGCAAGCAGGTAGATGCTGGTGATGGACAGTGGGCAGGAAGGGGGCCAGGGTCCCGCTCGAGGCCTCCTCATCCACCCCCGGGTCTGGCTCCTGGCCCCATGCTGCTTTGTGCCGAGCTGGGGGTCTCCCTGGGGCTGGAGGGGACCTCCAGGAGCACAACAAAGGGAGCAGCCCAAAGCACAAGGTCTGGAGTCCCGAATCCGAGTCTGAATCCTGGCCTCACTTCCATCTGGGGAAGCTCAAGTGAGCGGTCACTTAGCCTCTGAGCGGCCACTTCACTGGTAAACGGATGTAACCAGCGCCACGTCGCAGGGCTGAAGGACACATCGGCGTCTTCTGGGAGCTCTCCCCCCTCTCTGTGTTCAATAAAGGCCTCCACTGATCTGCTAGGCCACTGGCAGAATTCCTAAACCGGGTCCTCCCAGGGCCCTACCAGAGGTTCCAGTAAACTCCAGGACAACCCAGGGGGCCCATAAAACCACCAGAATCACCAATCTTTTGAAATCAATAAACCTAAGGCCAAACCACAAGGCCCCTTCGGTAGAGGTGGGAGCAGCTTTAAAAGGATAAGCCAGGGGCACCCAGGGTGGCTCAGTTGGTTAAGCGTCCACCTTTGGCTCAGGTCATGATCTCACCGTTTGTGAGTCTGAGCCCCACATTGGGCTCGCTGCTTGTCAGTGCAGAGCCTGCTTCGGGCCCCCCCCCCCCCCCAGCTTGCTCTCTCTCTCCCAAAAATAAACATTAAAAAAAAAAAAAAAAAAGGAGAAGCCAGTGTGGCTCGAAGCCAGGCAAGGACCCTGGGGCAGGGACAGTAACTTGTTGAACCCAAAGTTTCTGCCCCGTCGGGGACCTGAGTGCAGTTTGTGGGGAGTCCCGGGGGAGGGGGGAGGGTTGAGCTGTGGGGAAGCACGTGTGACGGGGACAGAGGTGTGATGCTGCCACCAGCCAACCCTCACACCTTGAGGGAGCAGGACCAGCAAGTTCGGGGAAGAGGAAAGAGCAGCAGTCTGTGCCCAGGGAGTGAAGAGCCCGCCAACAGGCCGGTGCCGTCCTGGTCAGCTGGGAAAACCAAGGCACAGAGAAGCTGAAGGGGCAGAAGAGGCCGCAGAGCCTTCGCTCAACCACACCCCTGGATCCGGTCCGAAATCAGTCAGTGGTTCCCAGCCAGGCTGGACATCAGAACCACCCGCGGAGCTATAAACACATTCCGGGCCCGGAGCTCCCTAACAGACCTTCTCCGTCAGGCTGGGGTGGGGGTGGCTGGCCAGAGAGTCTCTACCCTGAACCGGCTCTCCAGGAGATTCAGATACTGGGGCCGGCCCTGCGTTTCTCGGGAGGAAACTTTCTCCCAAGCGAAAGGGGTGCTGTTTTTATCCTCTTTCCTCTTACGACCTCTCCCTGCCACCTCCAGGAAAGTCAGCAGGACGTCCGAACCCACAGGGCTGGGGAATCATTTATAACAAGGCTACGCAAGCTAGCGATCATGGGATCAAAACTTTGTACACAGTATACTCATCAAAGAAGGCAGTGAGTCACAGCTGGGCCCTGGGCGGCTGGAAGGCTGGTAAACAATGGCTCTGAAAGGCCCCACCCACCGTGACCCCAGGACAGTTTTAACTCTTGCCCTCCGGGCCCAGGAGGGAGACTGGGGATCTAGAACACCCAAGGGAAGCCAGAGCTGGAAGCAGCAGTGAAGACCTGGTACGTCCAGGTAGGTGCTTTCGTGGGTACGTCCACACTGCAGGCAGCCCCCGCCCCCACCTGCCCTGCACAGAGGGGAGCGGAAAGGCCAGCCCTCTGGTGGCCACAGTGATCAGCTGTGGTTTTCATCGCCCCTTGCAACTACTCTCTAGGTGACGCTGGAGGGGCTGGCAGAGGTCTTGGCACCAAAGGGGAGACTAAATTGAGGTCATACTGGCGAGGTGTGGCACCTCTCCGAACAAGAGACAGCGGGCTCCGTGCCAGTCTGTGTCGCTTGCTTTGTACCCACCGCCGCACCTGTTCCTTCAACCATCCCTCAAGAAGTATCATTGTGCCTATTTTACAGAAGGAGAAGCTAGCTAAGTGAGGCTCAGAGAGGTTACATAACTTAGCCAAGGTCACACAGTCAAGAGGAAAAGCTGAAAATCAAACTCAGATGGGCAGACACCCAGGCCCATGCCCTTAACCACAACACCACACTGCCTCCGCCCAGGCTACTCGAGACCACAGGGAAGGCAGCCGAGGAAACCGGAAGCTGGTGGTCTGCCAACGGAGACATGGGGAACAGACCAGACACTGCACAGGCCCGTCTTGGCATGTATCTTTCATGCAGAAGCCCTCCTGGCCTCCAGCCGCAGCGGAGGAGAGGTTTCACACTGAGATTCTAGAATCCCCATGCGCTTTCCGATTCCCCCCCAGCCACCGAGACTTGGTCAAAGTGAGCAAAAGTATGGGACCACTTCGCGCCCCAGGGCCGGTCCAGACATCTTCAGGACACCCGCCGCTGCCCCCTGGAGCACACCCTGCGAACGCACGTGCATTCCTGCCAGCGTGGGGAGTGGGTGCCGGGGCTGGGAGGTGGCGGCCCCACAAGTGGGTCCCCAGGGCCCTACGTCCGCCTCTGCCGCTTGACAACCAGGGGCTCCCGGCCCCTTGCCCGGGGCGGCCGCGGGGGCACACACCTGCTTGCAGAACCGCAGGAATCCGATGGAGTAAGTCTTTCCCCAGAGGCAGCATGTGCCATACACACAGCTGGACCTGGAAGAGACAAGCAGAGAAGGGGGTTGGCGGGCAGGCAGCCAGGATTCAGGAATGGTGGGGCTGGGGAAGGCCGCCTTCCCTCACATACACACGAGTCCGGGTGGAGGGGACTGGGCTGGGAACGGGGCACAGAGCCCAGGCCGAGCACACGGAGAGACAAAGGGAGGTGTGTGCGCCTGCGGGAGGGCTCGGGGGAGCGGGGCTATGCTGGCCGGGGCGGCAACAAACCAAGGTAAAAAGCAGTGAAGGGAAAAACCGCCAGAGGGAAAAACAGGCAGACAGGAAGGGACGGGAAGAGAGAGAGAGAGGCCCTCCTCCCCCGAGTCCCAGTGAACAGTGTGGCTCAGGAAGTGTGGCGGGGCGCCTCAAAGCCAGGTCGAGGGCAGAGGCGGTCCGTGCGTCCAGCTGACGCCAGGACAGGCCCAGGAAACGGGGTGCTGTGGGGGGCTCCAGGGAGACTTCATACTCACTCGATGGGCTTCCCTCTGATCTCTGACATGATGGAACTTTCTCCCCCGAGGTACTCATAGCACAGGCTCAGGAAATTATAGATGACCAAGGCTGTGAAAAGCGTCCAGAGAAAACCACTCAAATCAACAGGATGGGTACACAGATAGTGGAATTCTAAACAGCCACGGAGACGAAGCGCCCCAGTCAGGGGCAGCAAGGCCGCAGGGACGTGAGGACCCACACAGGGATTCCATTTGTGACCGAGATCAGGCAACGCTAAGTCATGTTGTTTCGGGCCATGCACATGACGCTGCTGATCGTACCAGAAACACAGGGAGGCAATCGGCACAAAGTTCCAGATTGCGTGGGGACACCGCAGGAGCGGGAGACCAGGACGGGCTCACAGGGCTGGTGGGAGCCAGCCACGGGCACATTCTGGGGTTCAACAGGTACTGGCTTCATGACTGCTTGTTAGTTTCAGACACTTTTCCGTTTGTGTGGTGCTGGATCACAGTTTTACAACACAAGAAGCACAAAACATTCTCTAGAGGGATCTCAGGAGAAGTTTTTACAAGATTGAGACAGGAGCACCTTTGTCCGTTCAGCAACCTGCAGTGATGTGATAGTGTGCCCACATCACCATCAACTCTGCGGGTGCACAAACGTCGTGGGAAGCTGGGCCGGCTCATTCGGGATGCGGCCCCATGTCACCGCAAAGACACAACTCAGCAACAGTGACCGACGGCACAGAAGTATGTCGTCCATGCTACAATTCTAGCAAAACACTGTGAGTGGGTCTCCTGGTCAGACGATTTCTGCGGGGCCAGCAAGATGAAGGCTGCAGCCTGCCAGGTGCTAGGACCCCGGGGACGCACCAGGGGCAAGGACGGGGAGAGCGGAGAGGAGCAGGAGGAATGAAGCAGAGGCCGCCGGAGGGAAAAGGCACAGGAGGAAGACTGAGCAGAGCAGCAGAAACTCCAGAACATCCAGCAAAGGATGGACTGAGGGTCCAAATGGGATCAGGGGACAGGAAGGGCAGGGTGGGTACCAGTGGCCCTGCCTCCAGAGGGTTCCTTCTCATCTGCTCCTTGCTGTCCCCCCGTAGTACAGAGGCTTTGAGGCTCCTGGTGCAGCCCTTGGCTTGGCGTTCAAGGTTTTTCCACAGCGACCTGGCCCCCGCCCACCCTTCCCAGCAACTAGATACCCCTTTCCCGGCAGGCTATGATGTTCTCCATGCTTTTGCCTTGCCGATCCCCCTACCTGGGGCGCCCTTCTCTCCGTGCTCCTGGTCCCCGTGAAACCTATCAGACCCCCTGAGAAGTCTCTGGCCCCTCGCCACGGAGGCTGGTGCGTTCTCACCCACGGAACTGCTGATCCGCAGACGCTGTGCGGTACTTCCCGCCCCGCAGTGTGGCTGAGCGTGATCCCTGACTGCTGTCACTGGACTGCGGCCCCTGGAAGGGGCCCACTTCTTCCCCAGAGCAGGACACCGCGCTCGGCACTAATGCGGGACTACCTTGAACTGGAGCACATCCAAGCCTGGTGACAGAGCTATAGGCAAACAGTGGCCTCCAGCAATTGGGAAAAGGAGTATTTTTGAGGTGCTTCCTATCACTCAGTTGCTCTAACCTACTAAGGGCTCACAGCAGGGATGGGTAGCACCCAATATACATGACCCACAGCACCCACCACACTGTGCTGTGACCATCCCTCTATGGACACACAGCAGAGGGTTTGCAACACGGGTTTGCCACCGGTTAGCTGTGGGCCTCTCTGTGCCTCTGTCTCCCCATCTGTTAAATGGGGACAGTAAAGGTACCTGCCTTGCCAGGTGGTCTGAGTATGCCAAGGACTCAGAAGAGGGGTTGGCACTCAGCAGTGCTCACTAGGTGGCCAGTACTGTTTACCTGCTTGTCTTCCATGAGGGCTAGCATCCCTGGATGGGGCGGAGGACACTGTAAGCTGCCTGCCTGGCATGGGAGCAGCTCCGGATATGTGGGGACTGCGGAGATCTCCACCGAGCCCCAAAGCACTCTTCAGTGACAAGAACTTTGGGGCTAAAAGAGGGTGGGCGTCAAGCCAAATCTGACAGCAGTCTGCTAATGTCCAAAACCACACAAGGCCAAGTAGACTGGATGTGTCCATTCCAAGCTGGGTCCAGCTACATTGTGGCCAATGGTACTTCCCAAAGATGGCCACACCCTGGGACACTGACACCCCTCTGTGGGGAGACAGGGTCTTCCTCCCTCTCTCTGCATCTGGGGGGACTGTGGTGCCTACAGCAGAGGCGATACTCCAAGACGTCTGACGCTGGGGTTAGAGGAGGCCTCTGTCGTCTGGTTCTTTCTCTGGAGATGCCTGCCCTTGGACACAGCCACCACGTTTCAAGGAAGGCCAAGCCAGCCCACGTGGTGAGACTACCCAGAGTGGCTCACGCAGGAGGAACTGAGGACCAGCCGACGCCAGCATCGACTGCCAGACACATGAGTGAACCGGACTTCGGATCCCACCCCAGCTGAAGGTCCCCCAGTGGAAGCCCAGATAGCAAGGCACAGGGACAGACCATCCCCACTGTGCCCTTTTCAAATTACTGAACTGCACTGTCCATGAACAAAAGAAATGGTTGTTTTACACTAGTCTGTCTGGGGTGATTATTTATGCAGCCATAGTAAATGTATACATATACATATGTGTGTATATGTGTATGTGTGTATATATATGTATATACGTGTGTGTTGTATAAATATGCATACACGCGTATAATGCGTGTGCATATATGTGTACACATATTTGTATATGGGGGTATATAATATACATGTGTACACGTATATATGCATGTGTATGTGTATTTACGTGTATGTGTGTGTATACATGTGTTTTTGTGTATATGCATATACATAAATGTGTGTATATTTGTGTATATGCATGTATGTATATGTGTGTGCATATATGTATATGCGTACGTGTGTATAATGTGGGCACATATGCATATACATGTGTGTGTGCATGAACATGTTTGTGCATGTGTACATATGTGCATATATGTGCACACAATATGTGCGTGTGTGCATATGTATTATATGCATGTGCATATATGTGTGTGGGTGTATACATACATGTGTATATGCATGTACATACACATGTAAGTGTGCATATAGTTATATATGTGTGTGTGTACATACATACGTGTGTGTGTGTGTGTGTGTGATATAAAACCACTCCTGGAATTGCCAGGATGTGCAATGGGCTCTCACACCTCTGTGGCAGCCTGTTCTGATGCCTCTGCTAACTCCCAGGGGCAGGCTCTGAGGTGCCACCTCTCCCTTGGCAGCCCTCTGTCCATTGCCCGGCTCGCTCCGCACACCACAGTCTCCCTATTGATCCGTCCGATCCTTCCTGTTCAGGGGCAGCATAATGAAGCAGGACAGCCGTGGACCCTGGGGCCAGGCTACCAGGGTACAGATGGCGGGCCCACCACCTATGAGCTGTGTGACCTCAGGCAGGTTTCTTAAGTGCTCTGTGCCTTGCTTTCTTCATCTGTAAGCCATGGAAAACAGCAGCTCCCTCCTTGTGGGGCTGCTGTGAGGAAAGGGCCGAGTGTGACTCCTCTGGTAAGGCTGAGCTCACACTGAGCAATCCACAGTGTGTTACCTACTGCTCTTTCGAGACTGTAAAGTCCTTGCAGGCAGGAACTGAGGCCTACCCCTGACTACCAGAGGGCCTGGCACTCACACTCAATCAGCACAGAAAGAAGAAACAGACGGACGTGGGCCTTAACTTGGGGTGAAGCTCGGAGAGGCAGGCAGGCGGGGCCGGCACATGGCCTGCACCCCGTTCTGCACCCACAGAGCTCACCCTTCCTGGGCTGCGCAGCTGCGCCCGCGCCAGGCAATCAGACTCTGGTTCCCAAAGACAAAAACCCTCGAGAAAAGCCACGGGGGCAGAGGCTCATCAGCCCCCTTGCCCGGAACCACCCTCCAAAGCCAGGCCGTCTTGTAACCCACTCCTGAGAGGAACTTGGTGTCTGAGCTCACATCCTTTCCTGTGTCACAACACACGTCAGCACCCTCCTGAGTTACGTGGCTGAGCTGTCTATCCACAGCCAGCCCTGCGTTCGACTGGCTAGAATCATCAAATTTCATCCATCTCTCTCAGTGCAAGGTTCTTGACCTTTTACCAGTGCTCTAGGGCCAGCTGGTCTGTAAAATACCAATTCGCTGATGGTTTCCTTTCAAGAATCATTAGTGAGTCAATAATGCACTCTTAGAGAAGGGAGACGAGATAGAATCTCCTCGAGATGACTCAAACAGCCCACATCAGCACCCATTGACCATCTGCACAAATCAATCCCCTCCTAGGAAATTACAGAGCTAGGCAAAACACTACCCCCACCCCAGCAAGGGTGTCTGCAGTGGACAACTTTACCACCGCCCCCCCCCCCCCGCCTGCCCCCCACCCCGAACAAACGTGAAAACATGCCGGCCCTGGGCCTGAGAAGAGCAAAACTGCTGAGTTGGGGGTCAGCAGAGCACTTCTTAGGCAACAGGCTGTTGCCCGCCTGCCCTTCTGACCACAGCTCCGGTTCTGCCCCAGAGACACAAAGTGACTCTATGCCTCCCTAAATACTAAGACAGCTTGATGCCAGGCTCTGTGCTCGGCCCCGTGGACACATAAGCGACCTAGGGACCCACAAACCAGGCCCTCCAGTCTAGAGGGGGAGCATCCGGCATGAGGGAAGGGATGGTCCTTCTCTCTGTCCTGCCCTGGACCATCAGGCACCTGGAACTTTCTGCTCCATTCTAGATACGAAATCTTAAATGGACTGGAGCAAAGGTACACAGGCAAGAGCAAAGGAGATGGAGATGGAGATGAAATCAAGATCATACTAGAGCCTTGAGGCCCGGAGAAAAGACAGTACGGTCACTCTCTTCATATAAAGGACATGACGTGGTCCAGAGTCAGACGGGACCCGCCTGTCTGACAGGGGGCAGATCCTAGGCTTTCGGCCTCATGTAAGAAACAACTGCCAACAGGCCATCTTCAGAGATGAAAGGTAGTGAGCTCTGTGTCAGTGGAAGCTAGCAATCAGAGGCTGGGGAGTCTCTTAGCAGACATTATGAAGGACTCCTAAGAGACCTAGTCTTTACAGGTCCCTTCTGTCCCTGAGACTCGGGCCCTTCTTTCCTCACTGGAGGCTTCTCTAACCCACAGCTGCCTGGACAGGAGTCCTCACAAGCTCCCCGCTACAGGTCAAAACGGGCACATCTGTCTGTTTGTTCAGTAACCACTCACTAGACACCTCCGATGTGCCACGCTCCGTGTGCGGAACCTCGGTGACCCTGGGGGCAACCTACTGCTGTTCCAAACTCGCCGCCTCCATGCACCTGCAGCACCTACAGCTGGCCCTGTGGCCCAGCCTTCTTCGCCACCCCACGTTGGGCTCTGTGCCGACAGTACGGAACCTGCCTGGGATTCTCTCTGCCTCTTCCCCACTTGCTCACAAGCTCTCACTCTCTTGCTCTCAAATAAAAAAACTGAAAAAATATATATATGTGTTTTCAATTTGAGAGAGAGAGAGAGAGAGAGAATGCAAGTGGGACATAGGGGTAGAGGGAGAAAGAGAGAATCTTAAGCAGGTTCCACGTTCAGCATGGAGCCTGATGCGGGGCTTGATCCCAAGACCCTGGGATCTTGACCTGAGTCAAAATCAAGAGTCGGATGCTCAACCGACTGAGCCACCCAGGCGCCCCTGGAAAACTTAATTCTGACCACTTTGGACCAGAATCTTCTGTGCTCAGGAAATAGGAGCTTCAGAACATGCTTCCCCCTCTTTTTCAACGATCACCATGGACAGGAATGGATGCCACTCACTGCAGCCATGGTGGGCCGTGGGTTTGCCCCGAGCTGCTCCAACAGCAGCTCTCTCCAACTCCCTTGTGGCTTTTCTGTCCTTTCAATTCTGCTTACGGCTGCTTCCTGCCATCCAGATCACTGTTTCTGACGCCTCTTCTGACTGGTTTCCTCTCAATACCTTTCTTCATTCTGATCGACAGCTCCTGTCATTGCTGGCTCTGGCAGCACCCTGGACAGCCACCCCTGGTCCACCACAGCCAGCGAGTGCCTGGCAGCACCCTGGCCGGTGAGTCTCTTGTGACACCTGCGTGTGTGGCCCTCGGCTGGGTTCGGGTGACCCTGCTGTACTCTCTCTGCCTAGGAAGACACTTCACTTTGGGCCGGATTCCAGGAAGCAACGTTTGTCCAAAATCTGAAACAGGGTGGATGAAGCATCATTCTTGAACTGTTTCTTTCCAGGCACGTAAAATCTCCTCTCCTAACCAGAGCTCATGATTTTCCACCAGAGAAACCCATCTTGCACTCCTCCACCCAGGCTGACACGCAGGGCAATTCTGGGGACCAAAGACCCTGGGGTGAGTCTGGCCTCTGGCAATTACTCTCCAGGTAATCGTAAGTTTCTTCACTGACTCAAATTCTTTTCTCCGCACGTGTAAAATGGGGATGATCGTATATCCACCAGGTAACTGGGAGGGGAGAATGAGCTAACAGTACCGAAAAACAGGTGGTAAAACTGAAATGCTACACAAACAGGATTAAGAAAACAGTGCTTGGGGCACCTGGGTGACTCCTTAGGTTGAGCATCCGACTTCGGCTCAGGTCACAAACTCATGGTTCATGAGTTCGAGCCCCGCGTCGGACTCTGTGCGGACAGCCTGGAGCCTGCTTCAGATTTTGCGTCCCCCTTCTCTCTGCTCCTCCCCTGCTTGTGCTGTGTCTCTCTGTCTCTCAAAAATAAATAAACATAAAAAAAAGTAAAGGAAAAGAAAGAAAGAAAACAGTGCTTGCATAAAGCGATGGGAGAAGTCAGGTCTCCCTCCTCTGAGCTCTGGCCCCTCTGCACCCCTGATCACAGAGCTCCCCAGGGCGGTCTCAGAGTCATCATTAGGGGCTACCCTCGCCCTGAGCATGAGCACTACATACATGCAGGGGGCTCGTTCTGCCCTCCTCTGTCTCCCTGCCCCGATGGCACAACCTAGCGCCACGTGAATCACAGCCCTTGCCAGATGGGAGAAATGTGACCCTGGGTGCGCCATTTACTTCTTGGAGATGCAACCCCCACCTTGGAAGACAGCAATACTGCCATCAATTTGCGGGGTTCAGTTCCACTTGCTGTCCCCCCCTCCAGTGAAACGCCACTGAAGTGAGAACAGGCCCGGGGGTGGGGGAGGGGAGAGTACAAACCTTCACGCACAAGGAGACAGCCGACCAGAGATGCTGCCCACAGCTCTGGAAGATACAGTGTGGTCACCGACCCGGAGATGGGGGGAGGCCAACGAGAACCCCGGAGAAGCCCTAAAACTGGACACGCTGGGCAGTTCTGATGGCTGTGGGTGAGGGTGCAAACGGGAAACTCAGCTACAAGTCTCCACGTGGAGCTACTGGGTTTGTACTTTCAGAGCAGGTGGAGACGGTTCTGTCCTCGGAGAACATGGCTCAGCGGAGGGCAACGAGATGGCCAGAAAGTGGGCAACGCCTGAATGCGACGGGCAAGATGCCAGGTCCCTTGCCCCATCTGCGCCCTCAACGCAGCCTGCCCAGCTTTTGCCTCCCAGGCTGGAAGCGAGAACACTGTTCTCTGGGGAAACAGGCCCAGAATCAAAAAGTCTTTTTTGGTGCCTGCCCCCTGTGCTGCTCCCCTGCATAAAAATGGCAGAGGGCACATCACGTTACCCAACGGGGAGGCCCAGCAGTTTTAAGCCCCATTTTCTTTTTTTTTAAAGAGAGAGAGAAAGAGAGATAGTGAGCATAAGCAGGGAAGAAGGGCAGAGGGAGGGGGAGAGAAGGAGAGAGAGGGAGAGAATCTCAAGCAGGCTCCACACTCAGCACTCTCTCTCTCTCTTTCTCTCTCAAAAAAGAATAAACATTAAAGAAAATAATAAATAAATAAATAAAGCCTTTCATAGAAAAGCTCAAGGGTAAAGATTAAAACAAAACAAAACAAAACAACAGCTCCTTGAAAACAGAACAAAAAAAAAAAGCTCGAAAATTATAAAGAAATTCTGAGGTTCAATCCAGAAGCACAACATCCTACAAACAGGAATTCCAGAAAGGGAGGATAAAGTGGTGGGGGAAAGTTACCAAGAAACATACAAGAAAATTGCCCAGAACCTCAGGACAGGGGTTTCCACATGGAGAGGGCCCACGAGATGCCCCGCACGAGGAACGTCCCATTACCTGGGAGATTCTCAAACACGGGGGATAAAGGCACGGTCCCAAAAGCAAGCCTTAAAAAAGTAGGTCACATACAGGCATTAAGGATCAGAATCCAGCAGACTTTCCCCAGACAACACTGAAAGCTAAAATACAGGGGGAAACACGTCTTCAAAATTCAGAGGGAGGATGATTTCCAACTTAGAACTGGATTCCCGTCAAACTCCAAATAGGACAATACAGTAAAAATAGTTACAGATAATTTTCAGATTTTAGGCTTTTCAGGCACTTTTTTTTTTTTTTGCCAGGAAGCTCTGGGAAGGTATGTACTGACCAAAAAAGGGGGAGTAGACCACAAATAAGGGAAAAATGGCATCCAGGGAACAGGCGATTCAGCAAAGGAGGCAAACAGGATTCCAGAATGATGGTGATGGAGAGACCCAGGACAGACGCTGAGTGGTAAGAGGCCAGACAGGAGCCAGTCCAGACCAGAGCAAGAAAAGCAAGGCCCGGGGGAATGCCAGCAAGGGAAACCCAGAGCTAACAGATTCACTGCTGTGTCTGCACGGAGGAGAGGTTTCTCTCTGTTATTCAGCTGAAGCATTTGGGAACAAATTAATGATAGATACACAGCACAGCAAACCAAGAAGCAAGACAAGCAGTAACCAGAGGAAAATAAAAAGTTATACAGGGATATGTAGTCTCAGAACTCAGGCTCAGCTGTGATCAATATTGACAGACAGGTAATAAAGCAAATGCTGAATGGAGACTTAGAAAAAACGGTGATCTAGTCACAATGAAGAAAAGAGCACTGTGTGAGTGTGCATGTGGATGGGGCGGGGGATAAGGTGCCTAAATCAAAGCCTTGTACAACAGGAGGTCACCATGTAGCACTATCTAAAACCGAAAGATCAAGAAACAATAGTATAAGCATATTTTTAGGTTATTCTAGGAAAAAAAAAAACAGTCTACAGAGTTGAAAATGCAGTGAACTTGGGAGTGAGGAGGAGTCAGGGTCATTTTATCTTTCAACTGTGTGCACTATGAGAGTTAAAATTTTAGTTGTTTTAATTTTGTTAAAAAGACAATCGGGGTGTCTGGGTGGCTCAGTTGGTTAAGCATCCGACTTCGGCTCAGGCCACGATCTCACGGTTCGTGGGTTTGAGCCCCGCATCGGGCTCTGTGCTGACAGCTTGGAGCCTGGAGCCTGCTTCGGATTCTGTCTCTCTCTCTCTCTCTCTCTCTCTCTCTCTCTGCCCCTCCCCTGCATGCACTCTGTCTCTCTCACTCTCAAAAATAAATAAACATAAAAAAAAACTTCGGAAAAAAAGTAAAAAGAAAAGACAAGCCAATATCTGTGCAGTGCCCAGTGAGGTGCGGGCTGCCTGACTCCGAAATAGGGGTCGCCCGGCAGAGCCCTACTCCTGTTCCCCTCTGTCCCTTCCCGGGTTCGGGGGGGGGGTACTGAGAAGGAAGGGTGGGAGGGGAATGAATGCGGGGGGCGTCTTTTTGAATTTTAGGGACCTACTCTTATCACCAACTCTGCAGGGGATCTTGCAGATGAAAGGACAAGGGGAGGGGGTCCCAGACGCTGAGCAGAGACGCAGAAAAGGCCAAGCCCACCAACCCAGACACTAAAGCTGGTGAACCCTGGGGCGGCCTGGACTTCCCCGCAGCTGCCTCACTGTTTGTAAACTCCCTGGGAGAGGCGGAGAGGCGAGGGGATAATAGCGTTACTAGGAGACATGCTTAGCAGGGAGGCAGACTTCTTACCAGGACCTTTAAGTGCACCAGGAGGAAGGCTGGGACAGGAGGGGCCCGAACAAAGAGGCTTCTGGAGTGGGGGGACCCAGCCAACCATCTGCCGCCGTCTCTGAGGATGGTACTGAGGCTCCTCTTCTGCCAGGCGCCTAGTCTTCTGGGCCCCATAGAGGAGGGAGACTACACGGCCCCCGGACCACACAGGGGAGAATCCCGCAGCAGGGAGCACCCTCTTGCTTCTGAGGGAACCAGCGGGCGGAGGCTGCCCCCGGGCACACATTTGTGATCAGAAAAGGATTCTCAACACCAGCCTTGGCAGCTCCCCGGGGACCCAGAGGATTCCCTGGACTCTGCTGCTTCCAGGGACATCAGACATTAGAGCCCCAGTTATGCCCAGAGCGGGTCCCCACCCGGCCTCAGTATTCTCAGCTGCAAGAGCCAGGCAGGGATCCCAGCCCGGGAATTCGGTGAGACCCCACGCGAATGCAAGGCACACAGCAGGTGTTTGATAAAGTCCCTTATTCACTCAAAACATACAGACTGAGTGAGCACCTGGCCTGGCCCTACCACCTGGGCTCTCTGCCCGTTCCTGCTCTCGCAGGAGCAGAGTCTACTCAGGGAGAAGAGGGCAAAGCAGGCACGCACGGTCAGGCCAGGAGGGTGGGGCTGGAGGGGCAGGTGAGGGCGAGGTCTGTGGCTAGAGGGGCAGGAGGGGCCCAAAGCGCTCCTGTCAGGCGCCCGCACTTCTTTGCCAAGTCCGAAGGCATTTCCTGAGGCCCACGAGACCTCAGGGATACACAGGTTCAAAGTGGGACAGGGAGACTCCGCTTCCATGGGGGTGAGCACACTGCACTCCAATATCCACGGAGCCCAGGGCCCGAGGCAAAGCCCTCGCGCAGTCAGGGACGTGAACAACTGGTCGTGGTCAGCGCTGCCCCGCCTCAACATGAGGAACCCTGACATCTGGTCACTCTGCCTGAGACCGACAGCGCAGATACGGGAGGAAAGAGAAAAATGCACGACCCTGACAGGAGGGGCAGGGGGCATCAGAGTGGGGGATCCTGAATTCAAGGACCCCCTCCCGCCACCCCTGCCGGCCTATGCCGGCCCAGGGATCATGGGCCTGTGACCTGTCTCAGGGCCTCTGGCCTCTCCCTCCTTCACCCATCCTCCACAGAGAGATTTTCTAACCTGCAATTTCCAGTCGCGTCATAGTTTTGTGCATCCACAGTAAAAAAGAGAATCTGATCTAATCTAATCTAATCTCTTCTGGCCGTGGCCAGCCCCCAGCCCGGCTCCCCGCACCTCCCGGCCCGCAGAGCAGGGATTCCCTCCTTGCCCTGTGCATGAGCTGTCCTGTCTGCCCAGGATGCTCTGAGTCTCTGCTCCCTGTTCCTGTGGCCAGGCCCTCGCAGAGAGCTGCCCCGTCCGGTGGCCGGTCAGGCAGGCACCCAGGGGCCGGCTTTCCTCCTCTCGGCCTAGCAGCCAGCAGGGGGGCCTGGCCGGTGCTTGGAGCTCAGCACCAGAGCTTCCATACCACACACGAGACCCGAGGCCCGTGAAAGGCAGCGGGTCGCTTTCTTGGGTGGCACAGCAGAGCCTGCTCCCGGGACAAAGCCCTCAGAATTAAGGCACGTGGGGGAGGGAGGCTCGCCCCTGCCACTGCCCTGCCATGGGCCCCTGGCTAAACCCCTGACCCATCCGTACCTGGGGTTTCTATCTACGAACGGACAACTTGTTGACCGCTCACCCCTATCAGAGATGCCAGACTGAGAAAGGAGACCCAGGGGCGGGGTCCCTGCTTGCAGGTAACCTGTAAAGGGGCTGTGGGAGCCACGTGGCAGAGTGCTACGACGTGTGCTGTCCCCTGTCAACTGGGGCCTGGCTGGAAGCCCTGAAGTGGGTAGAGAAGCGAGGGGCAGGCCCCGGAGGAACCCGGGGAGGGGGGCTTCCGGGAGCCCGGGGGGGGGGGGGGGAGGGGTGAGCGGCCCGCCCCGCCCTGCCCCACCCCGCACGCCCTCCTCACCCTCGTAGCAGTCCCGCACGGTGCCGAAGTACACGTAGTACTGGTCGTTGGTGAAGAAGAGAAGGCTGAGCCAGGAGTCGAAGGCGTAGATGGGCACGATGAACAGGATGCGGACGATGTAGCGCTGCTCGTTGGGGCAGCTGTAGCAACGCAGGTGCATGTAGATCTGGGGGCGGAAGGGGGCGGGCTCAGTCAGGGCCCCCCCACCTCCCACCCCCCCCCCCGACCGTCAAGGCAGCACCGCCGTCACCCTCCTCCTCCTCTCTGCCCTCCAGCTCTGCCGCTCGCCAGCTCTGTGAACATTGCTGAACCCCGAGCCTCAGCGCCCTCCTCGATGATGAAACTCCCCATAGGGCTGTTCTGAACATCAAACCAGAGGGCGCATAAAGCTTGCAGGGGTGCATTCAGCAGTGCCCAGGCCAGACTCACAGACACAGGGACCGTGAGAGCATGCCCAAGGCTGCACTGATCAGAGTCAAGGATGGCCGGGGAGTCTAGAGTCATAATAAGCTCCCTGGGGACCCGTGTGCACAGCCGGGCTGGGAACCTCAGGCGAGTGGCACAGAGGAGATATTTACATCTCCTCGCCTCCACCCCGGCCTCCCTGACGCCTGGTCCCAGGGGTTTCAGGGCAGCAGCGTCCACCCCGTGTGTGGGACAGACGGGACCCTCGCTTCCATGGAAGGTGGAAGCGCTTTCTGGCTGAGCGGCTGCAGTGACGTCATCCTGCGTCTCACTTTCCCATCTGTTACACAGAGGCAGCACTGCCTGCCTCACTGGGAAGCTGGGAGAATGAAGCGCAGTTTTTAGAAAGCGGGGGAAAATAGAAGCCACACACAAATGCCAACAACTGCTCTGGCCACCCTCCTTAGTCCCAGCAGCCAGAGTCCCGTCCCAACTCTCGTGACTTCACACTTGGCCCCGCCGAGTCCTGGGCTCGGGAGGAAGAGAACAAAACATTCCCCATCTGCTACGAGCCAACTGCCCTGGAAGCCAACGCATTCGAGGAGGGACAGGGACCTGAATGGGCTCAGCCTCCCCTCTTCAAACCTTCTCCTTCCTCGGACGGCCGAGCCAGGTCTCGGCCCACACCAGCCTTCTGTGGGGATTGCGCGTATGGGGGGACAGGAGACCTGGCTTCTCTCCCGGTGCTGCCACCAACTTGTGCGGGAGTAGGCCAGCACCCCCTCCCATCTCGAGGTCTCAAGTTTTTCATCTGCAAAGGGGCTGCTGACGTCCATGTGTCCGCGCAGGGCCCCCCACAGCTCAGGCTGCACATGTAACCTGCACACGTTCTGCCCCACGCAAGGTGAGCAGAAGTGACGCGTGTCCTTTCTGGACTGAGACGGTTGAAGAGCCACAACCAGTTGTCAGACGGATGACACCGTGAAGCTACAGGACAGGGGAGCCATACAGTGGGGCCTGAGCCGCACCGATCGGGACATGAACGAGAATCAACTTCTACCTGGTGGAACCCCCAGATTCAGCTTATTTATTACTGCAGCAGAGCTCGGCCTCATACTCTGTTGGGCTAGAAAACCTCTTAGGATCCTTCCAGAGGGCCTTCAGAGGCTCTCTGGCTCAAAGGCTCCTGACCGGCCTGGGTACCTGGTGGCAGGTGATGAGCAGGGCCGTCCAGACGAAGAAGCCAGAGATGGCCTGCGCGGCAGTTGTCATCAGGAACACAGGCTGCTCCATGGCCGTGGGGCTGCCCTCAGGGGTCACAGAGACACTGGGCGAGGCTGCCACGGTCGTGGGCGACACTGGATCTGGGGCCAGTGCGGCCCCCCTCACCGTCATGGTGCCTGGCAGCAGGGGGTCCCTGAGAGAAACTCTTGCAGGAAGCGAGGAGCTGGCCTAAAGAGAGGAAATCACACTGTTAGCCTCCTTCCCGGGTGAGTGGCAGCGTCGCAAACAATCTTCCGGGTCTCTTCTGTCCACCTTCAAAATGTAACTGGACTCTGACCACGTGTCTCCCTGACCCGGCCACTACGATGGTCCCAGCCCCTACCGTGTCTCCCCTGGATTCATGAAACAGACTCCTGAGCCGTCTCTCTGCTTCTGCCTTTGCCCCTACTGTCCAGTCCCCACACACAGCGGCCACATGAGGCTTCTCAGCCGTTAGCCAGACTGGGCCCCCCCTGCTCAAAACTCCCCAGTAGGTCCCATCTCCTTCAGGCGGAAGCTGCCATCTGTCCAATGGTCCACAAGACTGCCGACGGCTCCCCAAGGCTCTCATCTCCCCTCCTTACAATTCTCACCCTGACCCTCCACTCCAACCACACAGGCCTCCTGCTGCTCCTCCGCTGTGCCGAGCCTGCTCCTGCCGCAGGGCCTTTGCACCGGCTGTCTCTGCTCAGCCACACTGCTCGCTTCTGCACTGCCTGTAGGTCTCTGCCCTGGCCACCCGCTCACACATGGTGACGCCTCCCCGACCCCAGGCACTCCTCACCTCTTTGCTTGATTTCTCTCCAGAGCACTCACTCCCACCTGACGCCCTCTGACAAAGTGTACATTTGCTCATGTACTTGCTAACTTTCTGCCTCCTTCCCCAGAACATAAGCGCCCTGAGGGCAGGGCCTGCTTCTGCTCGTTCTGCTCGCAGTGGGCTCTCCAGCATCTGTCATACAGCAGGCGCTCAATAAACACAGCTGCACGCTTCCCAGTCTAGCAAGATCACTTTGTTTCTTTATCTCTTCAAAGGGCTGTGCCTTTTCTTTGCCATTTCTCGCCAACTTCCCTAATGGCTGACGCCCGTTCATCACCCGTGTGTGCTGCTTTAGAAACTCTGCGGCCCACCTTGTGGGCCTTCAAACTGCTCTTTTAATCCAGTTTTCTGGATCACTCTTCCTAAATGCCTGCCCGCCCTCCTTCCCCCATCAGGAACGTGGATCCCTTTTCCATGCCTTTGTGCTTCTGTGTAACATGCAGCCCTGTCACTTGCTCGTGTGCTTCTCCTCTTGGGGCTGTCCACTCTTCGAGGCAAGAACACATTTCCATCATTCAGTCCCCAGCACCAAGCTCAGCACCAAAGCCATTTACTTAATTGCCTGTTGATTTTCAGTCCTTATTACAAAAAAAAAAAAAACATTTTGAGGCTTTCACGGAGAAGCAAACAGCTGAGGAGATTGGCATAACGGGAGCTTCTGGGTGGGACAATAAAGACGGGAGTGGATGGGACACAGGCTGGCGTTCTAGGGTCCCATCCAGTTACCCCACGCAGGCTCTCCGTCCGCTGCCCTTCCCAGCGGCAACTCTAAGACCCCTGGTAACAAATGAACAATTTCGCATTAAAAATTAACCCGGGTGCCCCCAAGGAAAAGCTGCTGTCAAAGCGTAAAGCCACTCTCGAGAGGCTGGCCACAGCAGTGGCCAAGGGCATCGGAGCCCCGCGGCCCTGACAGGCGTCCCTTTCGGTTCTGCCGGCTGCTGACGGGCTGGTCAGAGCCACCCTGGAGCCGCCATCTCCCCGCAGCAGAGGCGCCCTGGGTGCACCCAGGCCCACAGCCTGACCCTGCACGAAGAGACTCTTTGCCTACTGTGTCCGCACGCTCCGGGCTTTGCCCCCGGCCCCTCTCCCACGTCTCCAGAACCCCCGCCCCCCGTACGCGCCACCTCTGCTCTTAGCTGTGAGTTTTTACCCTACGAGAGCCCTTTGCATTTCTGTTTTCCTGCACAAATAAGTGATCTCTAACACACTGACCAAGAGATGAATCCAGATTAAAAATCAAAAGTGGAGAAGGCATCTATATAAAGAAACTCCAAACTGGAGAAGGTGTCTATATAAAGACCGGTGGCAGTGGCGAGCTCTGAAAAGGAAACAGCGACAAGTCTAAGAATAGCTCCTGTAAGTATGGCTGCAAAATTGGGAACCGGTGCCAGAAATACTTCTTTAAAAAAGAAGATTTGGGTTGTAAATCATCGTCTTTGTCTGTCATCCCAAATTAAATGAATAAACACAGGGAATTGGGTGGGGGGAGGCGCCTAGAGGGAGTACAAATACTCTTAAACCTGCGGCTTCCAAGCAAGGGCGGGCGGGTGGGTCAAAGGCTGTTTTGTTCACCACCAAAGGCAGCGGTGAGAGGCCCTGCATAGGGGCACCGCTGAGCTGACCCTGCTCACGGGGTGGGGACACGCGCCAGGACGGCTCCTCAGCTACGGGAGCCGGGCAAGCCGGGCGAAGGCCCCAGGCCCAGCTTCTTCCCGGGGCTTTGCTCAGGGCCGCTCAAGCGCCCCCCTCTCCGACCCCGGAGAGACAACGGCATGCTGAGTTCTTTCACGCTCCCCGTGTCCGTGTCCGTCAGTCAGTTCACAGGAGGAGGAGATCCGCTCAGCAGGGTGGGGGACTCGCCCCAACGTCAGGGCCAGGACTCAAACCCAGGTCCTATGTATACGTTGTGGCCCCGCACCTTCGGAGGTGGGGGCTCCGCGTGAGCAGCCCCCTCGGCTCCAGAGCCTCCTTCCGGGACACAGCCCCTTCCCAGCAGGCCCGAGACCCTCCTGGCAGGAAGGGGCAGCCGATGCTGGCAGGGCTCTCCGGCCCGGCCGTGCTCGCCGCGCTTCTGGGTTTCCCAGCCACCTCCTTGACGCCAGGCAGCGCTCGTGGTTTACAAATCATCTTCCCAAGCATCGCCTCATGTTTTTTCTCCCAGCAGCTTTGAAGTAAACACTCGGGCAGCGTCACCTGCCTCGGCCAAGGCTGGGGGGAGAGGGTCAGGAAAGGCTTCAAAGTGGCAGGGACTGTGGGGCAGAGTGTTTAAGGAGCACAGCCAAGCTTCAGCTTTGAGGTCACCCGACAGGATTCCTGCCAGACTCCACCATCGGCTAGTGTGGACGAGTGACTTCATCTCTAAGAACCTCAGTTTCCCTATGCACAATACTTCAGGGTAACTATATGAATGCTAAGGGTGTGTCCTACTCTAGAGCAGGCCCATTAATAAAGAGAGACAGAATAACAGAATAAAAAGGACCATTTTGCAACTCGGAAAACAAATACTAGACGTAGACATGGGTCATCAATGGATGATAAAGCCCCTGGCTAACAGGCTGATGGAGAACTTGATAAGGGATGCACCAGGCAGCTGGAGGAAGTCCAACTCTGAACCCACAGTCAAGATCAGCATCCCCAAAATGGGGCAGCGAGAAGTTTCCAGCTTCCTGATGGGATGCACAGGGAGCACAGAGCACCACCCAAGAAGGACCCTTACCCAAAAGTGAAATGGGATTGACACAAGCCTCTAGAACTACGACCAGTATCTAGGAAATACAGAGGGTACTGGGACAGACTAAATGATATCACGAGGAAGCAGAGGGCAAATCCAGACTACAGGACAGTCTATAGGTCAGATGATTTGGTTTCGCCAACAAATCGGTGGCTTATAATCAAAGGTGCTTGAGGGGCTATTACAGAATAGAGACTCAAGATACAATTAAATACAACGTGTGGACTTTGTTAGGTCCTGAGGCTAACAAACCAATGAAGACAAGATATCTTTGAAATAGGTAACACACAGGAATTCTTAGGTGAGATCGTTCTTAGGTGAGATTGTGGAGGGCGGGTACAAAAACGTCCTTATCACTGGGAGAAGAATCATCTTTTCAATAAACAGAACTGGAACAACTGGACATCCAGAGGCAAAAAAAAAAAAAAAAGAATGAACCCTAACCTAAGCCTTTATACCATATACAAAAATTAATTCAAAATAGATCACAGATTTAAATCTAAAATGCAAGGCTATAAATTTTTAGAAGATACATATCTAGCAAATGGCAAGCATCTAGAATACAGTAAGAATGTTCAAGCTCAACAGTAAAACAAACAAACAAACAGAAATCAGAAAATGGGCGAAAGGTATGAATGGATATTTCACTCAAGAAGGATACATGGAGGGGCGCCCAGGTGGTTCAGTCAGTTGAGCATCCAATTCTTGGTTTTGGCTCAGGTCATGATCTTGCAGCTTTGTGGGCTTTGTGCTGGGAGCAAGGAGACTGCTTGGGATTCTCTCTCTCTCTCTCTCTCTCTCTCTCTCTCTCTCTCTCTCTCTCCCTGTCCCTCTCCCCATCTCCCTCTCTGCCCATTCCCCACTTGTTCAACATTGTTAGCAATTAGGGAAATGCAAACTGAAACCACAAAACATCACTATACACACATTAATACAAAAGGGAGACAACATCAAACACTGGCAAGGATGAGGAAGAAACTCGTTCTTACATACGTTCCTGTTAGGAACATAAAATGGTAGAGCCACTCTGGAAACCAGTTAGTTTCTTATAAAACTAACATGCAATTTACCAGACAACCCAATGATCACTCTTAGATGTTTCTCCTACAGAAGTGAAACCATATGCTCGCACAAAACCCTACACACTTAGGTTTGCAGCAGCTGTGTCTGTAATTGCCAAAACCTGGAAACAATCAAAATACCCCTCAACAGGCAAAAGGTTAAACTCCAGTACGTCCAGACCATGGAATACTACTCAGCAATAAAAAGCAACAAACTACTGATACAGGCAGAGATCTGGATGGAGCTCAAGGGCATTCTGTTTCGTGAAAACAGCCAACCGCAAAAGGTCACATCCTGTCTAGATCCGTTATATAGAACACTCTCAAAATGGCAAATCTATAAAGATGCAGAACAGATCGGGAAGGTGTGTGCACAAATAGAGGGCAGCACAGGAACCTCCCTGTGGGTGACGAGATCCCTTCTACCTTGACAGTGGTGGTGGCTATATGAGTCTGCAGGTGATAAAACTGTACAGAGCTACACACACACACACACACACACACACACGAGCAGTGAAAACTGACTGAGATCTGTGGTACAGTTAATAGTACCGTAATGATGTCCACTTCTGGTTTTGACACCGTCCTACAGCAATTCAAGATGTCACCACTGAGAGAAGAAGGACACAGGGTACTCTGAATACTATTTTTTGCAACTTCCTGTGAGCCTATAATTATTTCAAAATAAAACAAGCTTTTAAAAAAGTCTTTATCAAGAAGACAGACATACTGATTTATTAAAGGGTAAAAAATGACAGGACTTCTGGGATTCGCTCTTTAAATGGAGGAGAGGGATAGAGGCATCTGGGTGGCTCGGTCGGTTAAGCCTCTGACTTCGGCTCAAGTCATGATCTCGCGGTTTGTGAGTTTGAGCCCCACGTCAGGCTCTGTGCTGACAGCTCAGAGCCTGGAGGCTACTTCAGATTCTGTTTCTCTCTCTCTCTCTCTCTCTCTCTCTCTCTCTCTCTCTCTCTCTGCTCCTCCCCTGCTCATGCTCTGTCTCTATCTGTAAAAAACAAGTAAACGTTAAAAACAATTTTTTTAAGGGGGAGGGGGATAGAGGCAACCAGACGGCAGGACATTCCTTACTGTTGAAGCGCAGGTACAGGCAGAAATTCATTCTATCATTTGCTCTACTTCCGTGTGTTTGAAATTTTCCACCATAAAACGCTTTAGACAGTAGAACAGAATTTTCCACAAAATTTGTAATGAGATGGGCAGTGACTCAGGAAATCATCTGTTTCAGAGATTTACTGGTTATCTTGTAGAAAAGCAATCAAGAAGACCTAACCGCCTACTTCAACACCTCTTTCGTTCACAAAAAATTTTCCATGTTTGTCCTTCTTTCTCTGTGACCACGAGCTATCAGGAATATGCTTCCCAGTTAAGTTTCTGAACCATCTTTAAGCATGGTTAACACGTCCCTTTGCGGGAAAGGCGTGTTATCACAACAAATGGGAGAAGAACTACTCTTTCGGAAGCAACCTAGGCTGGCGGAGCCTTCTGGAAAAGGATATTCGGAGATGTTGGGAATGTTCCTGCTGCCATAGAGATTTGTTACTGAAAACAATGCAAGTCTGTAACTTAGAAAACTCTCAGACCTGAACTCCTGAAAACCTACGTAACAGAATTTTCTAATCTGTTTAAAAATTTCCAAAGCACTGGAGTGGGTTTTGGACTCATGTGTGAAGAACTTTAAAATAAAATACCTTCCGTTTAGTTTACAAAAACATCTGATTGGCATCAGGAAGGATGGAAATGTACCAGCCAAATCTCAACAAATCCTCCGCATACGCCGTGGACAGGGTGGAAAAATGAGTAACCCAATTTAGAAAGAGAGCCAGTGATGCGTTTCCTCTGTGCACAGCTACATGTCTCAGGCAGGGATCTTTTTCAGAGAGGGCAGCCATTAAAACCAAACATCTAAACAAACTGAACACAGAGCCAGACCTTCCAACTGTAGCATTAAAGCACACTTTCCAGAAATAATCAAGCACATGAAGCCAGAAGGTTTTTGTACCACCAAAAAAAAAAAAAAAAAAAAAAATTTTTTTTTTTTTTTTAAGTATCCCATCTTTAGCTCCTGCTTTGGTTCTTATTTTTTGGTGGAGGTCTTAGGATGTACATGGTCTCACAGCGAGGCAATACATGTACGTAGCAATATGCATACGCTGGGGGTGCATATCCAGAACCAGAAAGTTTTCTACCGACAGGGAGGCGTGAATCTGAAAAGTGTAGCCAGTCGCCGACAGGGCTCCCTCTCCTCCCCGATGCCTCTGCTTCCCTGTCCTCAGGCCTCTCCTGGGGTCGCACCTGTTCCCTCCATCCCAGGCTGAGTCAGACACAAAGCAAAGTCGAGGCTTGGGCCGCCTCTCTCCCAGCAGCCACCTGCCGGCCAGGTCGCTCCACCTGTGTCCTCGCACCGACATGCAACCCCCAGGCTGTGAAGAAGCCAGGCCACGGTCTGTACTTTGTCCTAGGCTCTGAGTCAGGGAAACAGCTGGAATCCCGGAGCCACCACCCAGCTGTGACTGGGCAAGTGCCTGGGTGTCTCTGAACCTGTCTCCTGGGTGCACCATGCTGTGGCCGGGGCCCCTGGGCCCAAAGAGTTTAGGAATTCAGAGTTTTTTCAGATTTAGAAAGGATTACAGTGCTGGATATGGTGTGCATAGAATGGCACCCCAGAGGGGTGTGGGCAGCACCCAAAAATCAAACACATAGTATTTCCATAGAGAAACAGGAGATATTTTTAAAGACCATAATTAGTCTCACATCAATTCAGGTCAGATTTTTGCCACAAAATTAGTTTGCTGCAGACTTGGAAGAACCTTTGGGATTTTGAGTGTTCTGGATTCCAGAAAGGTGGGGGCCTGGGCTGCCCTCCAGAGCTGCAGGGAGGCTGACATTCGACAAAGCAGGAATCAGCATGGTCTACTTCTTCCCTTATTTTCAAACGTGACCGTGTCCCTCCTCCTGACCTGAGGTCCTTTGAGAACGAGTCGGGATGTGACGTGGGCGGGCTGCAGCTCCGACTCATTTGCAGAGAAGCCCGGGGCCCCTGGCAGCCGAGTCCCAGCCTCGCCCCCACCCCCCGCTTAGGGTCCCCGCACACACATGGCCTGAGCCTCTGTGCCAACTTGCCTTCCACTCTGCCCTGGTCCTCTTAAGGAGAGCTGCCTCTTCACTCACAAGCCATCCTAAGCATCACGGCCTCACCCGAGGGCCAGCCCATGCCTGCTGAGCCACACTGCGCTCGCTCCGTGGCACTAAAAGGTCAGTGGGGACACTTCTTGTCTCCCCACGCCTGGGTCATCGGTCTCTAGCCTGGCATTGTGTCAGACACCATCGTAGGGATGTGGAAGACAAGAATCCATGAATCAGCTGACTGCTGCACACCACACAGGCTTTCCATCACTTGGTCCCCTCCCCACCTTGGACACTCTCCAGACATTGGCTGAAGGACCTGGACCTTTGGCTGGAGAGAGGAACGGGGCCGGGTGAGGGCAGAGGATGAAGGCTACATCACGCTGTCCCAAACCCATCTTCCAAAGTGGAGAGGCCCCGCCAACCAGGGCAAAGGGACGTGTTCGATGAGGTCCAACAGGAGACACCCCCAGTCCACCTGGTGGCAGCAGCAAAAGATGGGTCTGCTGAGATGGAGATGTTTTTACAACTGGAACAATCTAGCGATGTTCCGGTTGCTTCTAGAAAAAGGAAGCTCCCAATCAAATGAGGCTAGAAGTCCCCTGGGGCAGGAATACTGACCGAGGAGCCTCCGTTGGGTGGTTCACTCTTACCTGTCTTCTCCCCAGCTGGCCTGCAACCTCCAGGAGCTCAGAGGTCATGTCTTACGTGTAATCGTGACCTGGCACCGGTTTCAGGGCCTGGACGTAGTTCACACTTCCCACGCTTGGGATGGATAAGGGAACAGCTGAATGGGTGTTTGCCCTTCGCAGCTCGTTCCAGCTCTGAACCTCTGTGATGCCCTCCATCACCACCATGCCCAGCCCTGGGGCGTGGAGCATTCTCTTGCTCCCACCCACGGATCTTTGTCCCCGCCAGCCTCGACAGGTATCGCCTTCTACAACCTATTAGAGTTTGCTCTAATCTGTTCCCTTAACATCCTGTGAGTTGGGCTCCATGAGGGCAGGGACCGCGTGCCATGCTGGCAGAGTACTTACTGACCGATTGCTTAGGGGGCAGAGGAAACAACATGAACAGAGGCATGGAACAGTTTGTGGGCAGGCACTCGGTCAGGAACATGCCCGGGGCAGAATCTCTGCATCCAGCCCGTTACAGATGGGAGGGGGGGCGAGGTGGGGGACAGGCAGTGTCTGACTGACCACCTGTGGCTCTCCAGATTGACAAGGACTTCCTGACAGCTGCGTGAGGTGTAGTTGGAGCATCCAGGCGGGGGTACAGTTCCCCGGGAGGCCACAGGGGGCTCTAGAAAGCAGAGGCCCGCGGAGGTGGGGGTCACCAAGCCACAGGGCTGGACAGAACTCACCTTGTGGGTCAGAAAGCCAGGCTTCGGGGCGTTAGTCAGTTAAGCGTCCGACTCTTGATTTCGACTCAGGTCGTGACCCCAGGGTCATGGGATCGAGCCCCCTGACTCTTTTCTTTTTATTTTTTTTTAACGTTTATTTATTGAGAGACAGAGAGAGACAGAGCGTGAGCAGGGGAGGGGCAGAGAGAGAGGGAGACACAGAATCTGAAGCAGGCTCCAGGCTCCGAGCTGTCAGCACAGAGCCCGACGCGGGGCTCGAACTCACAAACCGTGAGATCGTGACCCGAGCCGAAGTCGGAAGCTTAACCAACTGAGCCACCCAGGTGCCCCAAGTCCCCCGACTCTTGATTTCAACTCAGGTCATGATCCCAGTGTCATGGGATCGAGCCCCCCACCCCCACCCCGGAGCTGAGAGTGGAGCCTGCTTAGGAAACCACCCAGAGTGCTACAGATGCTCACTTCCCCTGATACAGCCCCTACCCCCATCCTTCTCTGAGCAAGACATCTTCTGGCTAACTCCCTCCTGAAGACACCCACCTCTTCCAGAAAAGCTACAAAGCTGTGTGTGAGATCAGTCACCTGCCTTGGGAGTTAGGGATTTCAGAGAAGACCTCACCATCTCAGAGTATTTCACTTCATGTTGGAGGGGACACCTTGCTGTTACTCCCCCACCCCCAGACTTCCTGTGCCGAAGACCGAATGTCCCCCCCCCCCCCCCGAGATGTCACATCTCAAACCCCTGAGCCTGGGGATATGTTGCCTCACGCAGCAAAAGGGACTCAGCAGGTGTGACTAAATTAAGGACCCTGAGATTCTCCTGGATTATCTGCGGAGGCGGGATATAATCACGAGGGCCCTTACAAGAAGGAGGCAGGAGGCTGAGGGTGTGAAGGACACAGTGTGACAGTGGACGCAGAGTGGACAGACTGGGAGGTGCCAGGCTACTGGCTTTGAGGATGGAGGAAGGGGCCATGAGCCAAAGAACGCAAGTGGCCTCTAGAAGCTTGAGAAGGCAGGAAACAGAGTCTCCCGAAGGATCGTGGCTGTGCCGGCACCTTGATGTGGGCTCAGTGAAATACATTTTGGACTTCTGATCTCAAAACTGCAGGATGATAAATTCCTATCTTAAGTCACTAAGTTTCTGGCATTCTCTTGCAGAAGCCTTAGGAAAATAACGCACCCGGTTTACAGATGAGGAAACAAAGGCTCGGGGTGGGGTGGGGGGAGTGGGGCAAGGCGGTTTGCCCACAGCTTCCGGCTAAAGGGCTGCAGACACTGCCCTTGCCGCACCATCAGATCCACAGATTTCCAAGTGCCATCAGTGAGCTGCGGGCTCTGCACTCAGGCCACTTGGACTTGAGCCCCAGCCCTGCCACTTACTAGCTCTGCGTCCTTGCTTCAGCTTCCTCAGCTGTGAAATGGGCTTGCAGTCACCCCCGCCTCAGAGAGAGCCGTGAGGAGCAAACAGGTTAATACAGGAAAGCCCTCAGCGCTGGGTCTGGCCCTGTATCATGTTGTCTCTTACAACAACTCTCCTATTTTAGAGCTGCTTTATCCTGCGGTCAGGCTGGGGGTTCACATGCCCGGCAGTCTCTGACGCCCAGGCTTGTCCTCCTGTCTCTGATTGTTTGCTCTGTTTTAAACCTCCTGAGATCGTATTTTCGTTCGTTAGGTTCAGACCCAAGCCCTTCTGAGCTGCAGCCGTGAAGCGCTCATCCGGGCAGTTGCCACACACACCCACAGGCCAAGCTAAGCTGGCAACCTGTCCACACGCTCGTCCCCAGGATGTTAACACAGCCTGGGAGAGGGATTTTTGCCGATTATATTTCATTTTTAAAAATATATAGGGGTGGGGCTCCTGGCTGGCTCAGTCGGTTAAGCGTCCGACCTCGGCTCACACCGTGATCTCACGGTTCGTGGGTTCGAGCCCCCACGTGTGGGCCTCTGCACTGACAACTCAGAGCCTGGAGCCTGCTTTGGATTCATGTCTCCCTCTCTCTCTGCCCCTCCCCTGTCCACACTGTCTCGCTCTCTCTCCCTCAAAAATAAACATTAAAAAAATTCTTTTAATAAACAAATAAAATAAAAAATATATATATGGAGGGGCAGTTACGCATCTGGCTCGGCTCAGGTCATGATCTCGTGGTTCATGAGGTGGAGCCCCACATCGGGCTCTCTGCTGTCAGCAAGGAGCCTGCTTGGGATTTTCTCTCTCTCTCTTTCTCTCTCTCTTTCTCTCTCCCTGTCCCTCCTTCCCCACTCCTTGCACACACTTGCTCTCGCTCAGAATAAACTTTATACATATATATAATATATATATTATATATATGTATAAAGTTTATATATATTATGTTTATATATATTATACACACACACACACACACATATATATATGTATGTATATGTATGTATGTATGTAGGGGAACCTGCATTGCTCAGTCTGACTCTTGATTTAGGCTCAGGTCACGATCCCAGGGTTGTGGGGTTGAGCCCCATGTTGGAAGCTCAGCATGGAGCCTGCTTAAGATTCTCTCTCTCCATCTGCCCCTCTCCCTCTCTCAAATTAAAAACAAAAAAACAAAATACATATATATTTTTTAATTTTTTTAATATTTTTATTTATTTTTGAGACAGAGAGAGAGCGTGAGCAGGGAAGGGCAGAGAGAGAGAGAGACACAGAATCGGAAACAGGCTCCAGGCTCTGAGCTGTCAGCACAGAGCCCGACGTGGGGCTCGAACTCACGGAGTGTGAGATCATGACCTGAGCCGAAGTCGGACGCTCAACCAACTGAGCCACCCAGGCGCCCCTATATATTTATAAACGTATATATAATCATATATATATCATATATCATATATATATATGTGTGTATATATATATGTGTATATATATATATGTGTGTGTGTATATATATATATATATATATATATATATATATATGAAACATTCCATCTTAGCATAGCTCACTAGTAGAACTTAGGAATTGCTAATCTGAACTGGCCACTCTGCCCCCACTCTAACACCTGCCAGTGACAACAGCCCTCCTGCCTCCTGGGGCTGTTTGGCTCTGTGAACTTCCGGGGGGTTGGGGAGGCTGCCTTCTGGGGGGGAGGCTGACCCACATCAGAGCAGGTCAGCAGCCCGCAGCCTGGCCCTTCACCAGAGGGGATTAGAGGAACGGAGCACCGGATCTGGCCAATTCTGTCTGGGCAGCCTTTGGGAAGAGGGTCACGTGCCCTCACGAGGGGGCAGGGTCCCCTCTCAGCCCCACTCCCTTTCATCAACACCCACAAGCCAGGCCACTCCAATGGCTCCTCGTCTCTCCCCCTTCTCCTGGGGCCAAGCTCCCACGAACCCCCCAACCACGAGAGAAAAATCCTCCAATCCTGTAGCTATCCTTCATGTGGAGCAGAAATATAAGCGAACAGGGCCATCCAAAATTCGTCAGCAAGGGCTGACTTCATTCAGCCTTGTAATTAAGTTGTTGTTATTGTTGTTTAATACATACCAGGTCAGATCTGGATCACTCTAGTTTTCTCCCAAACAGCGAACAGATGGGCCAGAGCTCTGCCTCTTTAGCCTGACTCTATGTCCCCTTAAGTGTGACCACCTTTCCAGCCAGCTAAACCCCATTCAGCACCGCGTGCGCGCACACGCGCGCACACACACACACACGAACCTCAACTGTCCTACTGCCCCGTGTGAGGAGGCTTGTCCAAGCAAGACCCCTGAACCTGCCCCGACCCGGGAGGTGCCTTGAGCAAGGAACCCGGCTCCTGCCCCAGGTGTCTCCGTGAGAAATCCCAACCTGAATTTCACTCCTGTAAATTCGTGCCAAGTTGGGGGAGCCAGCGTTCCTCCCGGGGGTTCACCCGACCAGTGCACGTGTCCCGCAGACAAGAACAAGAACCTTCACTGCAGCCCTGTGCTCACAGCAAGAGGTGGGACACAAGCCCAGTGCCCATCCTCAGGGGAGTGGATAACTAAATGGTGATAATCTCAAACGGTGGGCCCCCACACAGCAGGCAAAAAGAACAAAGGACTGCTGGTCACAATCTGGACGAATCTCAGAGTATTTCTATGAGATTCCATTTCTGGAAAGGTCAAAGCCAGGCAAAGCGAGTCACTAGCGATGAGGTGTGAGTAGTGGTTACCTTGGGAGGAAACCCTGGGAGGCTTCTGGGCTCTGGGAATGTTCTGCAACTTTGATCTGCACATGGTTTATATGGGTACTTACAGATGTAAAAATTCATTGTGCTACAGGTCTAAGACTAGTGTATTTTCTTTATTTATTTTAAATGTTTATTTATTTTTGAGAGAGGGGGTGGGGAAGGGCAGAGAGAGGGAGACAGAGGATCCAAAGCAGGCTCCATGCTGTCAGCACAGAGCCTGATATGGGGCTCGAACTCACAAACCATGAGATCATGACCTGAGCCAAAGTCAGTCGCTTAATGGACTAAGCCACCCAGGTGCCCAGACTAATGTATTTTACTATATGTAGTAAGTTAACCTCCTTAAAAACTTTAAGAGTAGAAAAATATTGGGGCACCTGGGTGGCTCAGTCGATTGGGCATCTGACTTCAACTCAGGTCATGATCTCACAGTTCGTGAGTTCAAGCCCCACATCGGGCTCACTGCTGTCAGCGCAGAGCCCGCTTCAGATCCTCCTTCCCCCTCTCTCTGCCCCTCTCCTGCTTGTGCTTTCTCAAAAATAAATAAAAACATTAAAAAAAAAGTTTAAGTACAAAAATATTTATCTTTGAGCACCTCTGTGTGCTAAGTCCAAAGGGTATCTCAGACGAGACTCTAATCCTTTAAGAGTTCATAGTCTGGTGGGGAAGAAAATATAGTCAAATAATACAAGGCTGTCTGTGGCCAGGGCGACAGGTTGTGAGTCAGCCCAGGGTATCAGTATTACTCGTGATTTGGGGGAGGAGACAGAAAAACTTGACGCAATGTAGGACTTGGAGGCGGCCAGATGGGTGCCCAAATCCAGCTTCTTGCTGCTTGCCCTGCTTCCTCATCTGTAAGGGGGCATGATGGCAGCTGCACCCCAGGGGTTCTCATGAGGACGCAAGGAAAGCTCGCATGCAGGCACTCCGGCCCGAGACGAGACCGACGTCCCTGCTTTGCTCAGCCTGGCTGCACTGAGGTTCGCAGGGGTGAACCAGGCCCTGCCCCAAACAGCTTCCAATCTCACCTGGATTTCGCCTTAAGGGAGCCCATAGCCGGGCGGGGAATCAGATACCTAGGACACAATGTCAAGAGGCTTACCTGCCAGCCGAGAGGAACAGATAAAGAAGCCACAGAAGTCAGAGGGCCCCACGGGGGTGGAAATGCAGCCAGGCCTTGAAAGGCAGACAGGATTCCGGCACATGGAGACTGCTAGGGAGGGAAGGGCAGGAAGGGAGAGGGACCTACATGGGCAGAGGCATGGAGGTGGGAAGTCAGGGAGGCGCACAGAGGAAAAAGTAACTAGTCAAGTGTGGCTCAAGAAGGGGCCCAGGAAAGAGGGCCTAGAAGGCCCAGGGCTGAGTTCAACTTTATTTTGCTGTCAGTGGGGAAGCCCCTGCCAGTTTCAGAGGTTAAGAAGCGAGCCTATCGGAGCAAGGATTTAAACTGACAAGACAGGGGTGCCCCAGTGGCTTAGGTCGTGATCTGGTGGTTTGTGAGATCGAGCCCCACGTTGGGCTCCACACTGATAGCGTGAAGCCTGCTTGGAATTCTCTCTCTCTCTCCGCTCCTCACCCCCCAAAATAAATAAACATTTTTTTTAAAAATTAAAAATAAAAAAATAATAATAAAATGAGAAGCCAGCCAATAGCAGTGTTTCAGAGGAAGGGGGTGACTAGTTTCTCCAGGGCTGGGGCTGGGGTCATATTTACCAAGAAACATCCAAACCTTCACAGCTGGTCCCCTCTGTGAGACCCAAGCATGCATTTTTGTTTGTCTGTTTTGTTGTTGTTTGTTTAATGTTTATTTATTCTTGAGAGAGAGAGAGAGACGGAGCGTGAGTGGGGGAGGGTCAGAGAGAGGGAAACACAGAATCCGAAGCAGGCTCCAGGCTCTGAGCTGTCCGCACAGAGCCCGACATGGGGCTTGAACTCACCAACCACGAGATCATGACCCGAGCCGAAGTCAGATGCTTAACCCACTGAGCCACCCAGGCGCCCCTGTCTGTTTTTCAAGTAAACTCTGTGTCGAACACGGGGCTTGAACTCATGACCCTGAGATCAAGAGTCGCATGCTCTACAGACCGAGCCAGCCCCGGGGCTCCAAGCGTGCATTTTTGATGAGATGGTGGTAGGAGCCTGAGTGAGGCTGGCAGGTCCTTGAGGGAGTGGCCAGACCCTTGACCCTCCCGCACCGGGCAAGATGTAAGGATACGTTTCTTACGGTTCTTGTTTCCTTAATTTATTTTTTGAAAAAAAATCGTCTATCGCCATGACTCGGCATGCAAATGCTTCAAAGGGTCTCTAGCAAACAGCCTCCCAGCACCAGCCCGAACCCAGAGGCACCATAACCACCGACTCGGTGCAGACCCCCCGAGACCTCATGTACGCACATAAGCAAGTGCACTTTACTTACACAGATGGAGGCACACCAGACATGCTGCCCTGCACCCGTTTCTTTCACAGCAGACTATGCCGGCCACGGTTCCATACCCACGCATGGAGTCTCAACCTTATCTTCCACAGCCGCACAGTATTCCATGGTTTAGATGCAACATAACTTGTTCCCGGCCCTCGGTGGATGGACGCTAGGCTCCTTCTAGTCTTTTGCTAGTGCAAATAGGCAGCAATGACTAATCTTCCAATAGATCACTTCGCCCCCATGTTAGAACACCTGTAGGGTGAATTCCTGGAAGTCCAAACGGCTGGGTGAACGCGTACAAGTGACTTTGAAAATGTTGCCAGAGAGACGGGATCCGTTTAAATCCTCATCAAGAAATAAGCCTAATTGTTAGGAAAAACACTGACGACGTGTAGTTGTTAAGAGTGCCCAGACGAAGAAACGGTAGAGCAAAGCCCCGTTCGGCAGACAGAGCACATAGGCCTCTGCTCGCCCAGCGCCCTCCTCCCCGTGTATTTCTTCACCTGTGGGTGAAGGGCCAGAGCTGCTCAGCCCCTCAGCCCTTCCCAGCGCAGACAGGCTCTGATGCCCTGGCCCCAGGGCAGGTGGAAGGGTGGACGGTGACCGGAGTCACCACGAACACCCAGACTTAAGTGGTCCGCCTGGGCATAGGTGCCAGGGCCCAGGGGAGGAGCAGGCCACAGAGCAGGCCTGGTGGGAAGGGGTGGGAGTGGAGAGCCCGAGAGGATCAAGCGTCTCCAGCCCGGCCATCCCAAACGAGGGACGAGCGCCTGGTGCTTCCCTTGTTCAGGCCGCAGGGACGGCACAGCCACACAAGACACGCTCATGCTCTATGACATTCACTGCTGTGTCTACCACGGGCCTGCGACATGACATGTGTCTGACCAAAATGGCCACCTAAACCCTCCTTTTCAAGTGGGCAGCCAGCGGAGGATGGAGGCGGGCCTCTGGATGCTTAGTGCCCTCCCTGTGAGGACAGCTGGGTAAACACAGCGGGCAGGGCAGGGTTTCCTCCCCCCTGCACAAATCCAGCTCAACTACGGAGAAGTGGGAAGGAAATGGTCTCTTACCCCCAACACGGGAGGGGATACCAAACCAAAGACAGCATTTGAGAGGAAGAACCCTCACCAACCTTCCTGTTTCCGGCCCATGCTCTGCTCCAGTGGACCGGAGGGCCAGGAACTCCTATAAATCAAATGCACTGAGGTTACTACCGCTGAAATTCTTCTAACAAATGCACAGCACATCAACCTTTCTTTGTAGGGCCAACCCGTACTGTTTTGGTAAATCTAGGGTCTCACAGCACAGCTGTGCTGGGGGGCCACTCAGAGCGGCAAGGGCGCAGGATTAAAATCGAAAACCTGTGAGCTTCCCTCCACAGGATCTCAGGCAAATTCACCCTTCTGAGCCTCAGTCTATCCAGCTCCAAAATAGGCACAATAATTCCAAGGCTCCAGGACCACCAGGAGGATTAAAAGAAATAATTTATGTGGAATGTGATTTGCAAACTGCAAAGCCCTACACAAATTCTGGTGAGGATTAGTAACATTGGTGTTAAGATGCTGGGGCTCCCGGGTGGCTCTCAGTTGGTTAAGCGTCCGACTTCAGCTCGGGTCGTGATCTCACGGTTCGTGAGTCTGAGCCCCACGTCGGGCTCTGCACTGACAGCCCAGACAGAGCCTGCTTCAGATTCTCTGTCTCCCTCCCTCTCTGCCCCTCCCCAGCTCACGCTCTCTCTTTCTCGCTCTCAGAAATAAGGAAACCTTTCTAAAGGAGGTTAATGTTGATTAATCTTAATACCCTCACACACATCCCTTCACCGATACCCACTGTTGTGCTTTGCAGGCTCCCAAAATGACTGTTGATGGGATCCCAGATTCTGTTTGTTCTAGAATGAAAAACCCAAGCGCTACAGGCAAAGACCAGGAGGCTCTGCCAGTGGCTATAGCAGCAGCAGCCATGGAGTTAGCTATTTTTCCCTCAGAGCCTTCCTGTAAATGGTGACCCAGAGGGCTTTGGGGAACAGCACGGCCCAGCAGAGTGCAGGTTCTCGGCCACCTGCCAGCGGGGCAGGGCCTCCCCGGGGGCAGGCCGTCCACAGAAGCTGTAGCAGGAGAAAAATATCAAGTACCAAAGTACCAAACTCCACCATGACCTCCAGAGCAGGGAGGCTGTCTGATCTGAAAATCCCTTCGCGGTGACAGATGCAGTAACTTGTAGAGGTTTCACCCCACCCACCCTGAGGTGGGGGTGGCTGTCCCTGCTATCCAGGGACCGCCCACGGACGCAGGCACAAGACTCCACAGATCACAGGTCACCAGCGAGGAGACCGAAGTCTTCAGAAGGATCACCAAGCAAACTGCAGGTTGGAAAAGAAGCCACACACACACACACACACACACACACACACACACACACACACACACCCGTCTTCACGTGACCTGCTCTTACTCTAAATCAGGCCCTCCCTCCCCTTGGGGAGCTCAAGGCTTTACAACCACAGACCTCACCTGAGCCTTGCGGCACATGGCAGGTGAGTAGAGCGGGTACAAATAGCCCCCACAGAGGGCAAGGGACTTGCCCAAGGTCACCAGTTCTCTGACTTCCATGCAGTTTTCTGCTTGCCACTTAGAGTCATAGTGCCATCCTAGTGCAAAAAGGGTGGGGACATCATCTTTCCCACAGATACTAGATACAGCAGCAGGGGTTCTGTTTTGTTTTCTTTTAACATTTATTTACCTTTGAGAGACAAAGACACAGAGCATGAGCGGGGGAGGGGCAGAGAGAGGGGAAGACACAGAATCCAAAGCAGGCTCCAGGCTCCGAGCTGTCAGCACAGAGCCCGACGCGGGGCTGGAACCCACGAAACCTTGAGATCGTGACCTGAGCCGAACTTGGACACTTACCTGACTGAGTCACCCAGGCGCCCCAGGGGTTCTGTTTTTCAATTTCTCTAACTTTTTTTTATATCTATGGCTAACTTATTAATTTCATGGGTAAATGCTTATGAGCTGGCATTATGTGAACGAGATAATTCCAGATTATACCTAGAAAGAAAATATGCCCCCATGTCAACAGTGACTATTTCTTGGTTATGAAACTGGCAGTGATGTTTATTCTTACCCACTAATCTTCTGTGTTCCAAGTTCACTACAATCAACAAGTATACTGTTGTCCAAACCAAGAGAAGCCTATTGTTTTCAAAGGCTGAAAGACAGAGATCACCCCTGCAAACTTTCCGTTAAATACTCAACGACTCGCGTGTGACTTTGTAAAACATAGTAGAGGCGGAAGTGAGGCAGGTTAGGCACAAAGGTTTTCTGGGTGGGATCTTCCCGCTCTGGTTTCCGCCCCAGCGAAGAAGGAAAAGGAGGTGACTGCGGGGCTTCCTGCCTCTCAGCACAGGCCCCAGACCTCCCGGATCCGAGACCTCCCATGTGCCCCATCGGCTCCTGATGGAAGCTTGGCTCTAATCAACAATCCTGTTCTGATTAATCCTGGCCTCAATGTCCGTCACCTCTCGAGAATAATTCCAGCTTTATCCTGAGTGGCAATGACATTAACCCACGCAGTCGTTCATTTGGGCAGCCGAAAACTTATTCAGCACCTACTCTGTGCAAGGCGTTGTGCAGACACTGAGCCATCGTTCACCCGAGACTGGAAACGACCAACCGAGGCCACGCATCATCCTTCCAAGTTCTGCCCGAGCACAGGAGCAACAGAAATGTGAACAAACGCTGCCTGGGTGTGCAACCTAATTATGGCATCTCAACTCCCTCTGCCTGAGGTCTTCCCCACCACCCTCCCCTGCCCAGCCTGAGACAAAGCAGGGTCCGAGAACGGGTCCCTGTAGAGGGTGCTGGTAGCTTAGTGGCACTGCACTCAGGTACCGGTGGAAGCAGAGGGGAGGGAACGGGAGTAACCCCAAAACTTCAAGACCGTCCAATTCTCTCCACAGCGCCCTCCCGCTTTACTTCTTCTCCTTCCTGTCCTCTTTGAGGCTGAGAAGATCACATTCGATGATCATTGATTGAAGGTCCACCAGGTGTTAAGACCCGATGCCAAATAACTTTACAGACAGGAACTCAGACCTCTGCTGTGCACATGCTGTTCCCTCTGCCTGGAACCCGCCTCCTCTCCTTACCCGAGACAGCAGCTTAAATGGCACCTCATCAGAAAAGTGCCTGCCCAGGCAGGTATGCCCTGATGTTCCCTCAGAGTGCCCACGACAACTGTCATGGCTCCTGTTTGCCATCTCTCTCCCCAGCAGGACTCAGCTCCCTGCGCTGACACACTGACACACAGTTCTTTGGGTTTTTTAGATACGTTTTTTCTTTTTTTTCTTAAATAGGCTCCACACCAAACTCAGGACCTTGAGATCAAGAGGCGTACGCCCTCTTCACTGAACCAGCCAGGCGCCCCAGCAACACTTCTTGCTTAAATAAATTGAGCAGCCTGTAACGTAACAATAAAAGCCAGTGTTCACTGAGCATGTACTATGTGCCACATGCCGCGCTGAGCTCCGTGCAGACATGAGGTCACGACAGCTGCGTGACGGCTGCACTATTTTTACTGCCGCGTTACAGATGTAGGAAACTGCGTCATTTCCCCCCACTTTTAAAGGACAGAAATTAGAACCTGGTAAGCGACTTGCCCAAGGCCCCGCAGGGCTAACAACAGAGTGAGGATTTGAACGTCTCCCAATTTGAAGGTCTCCCAGGCCACGAGGACTGCTCAGCCGCACCCCACCCCCCACCCCTGTGCCCAAAGGGGCATTTCTTTCCCCTGTGCTGGCAGTGCCCATTCGTCCCCTTACTGAATTCTCAGCCTCCTCTCCCAAGGCACCCAGTTCAGAAATCTTCTGACTCCTCCCTTCATGCCCTATACCCCAAGCTCCCACGCCCGATGCGATGCGGGTGCCTCCGCCATGGGTCCTCATCTTTCGGCCCCAGGGCCTGGGGTCTAGAGAAGCTGCGTGAATGCTGGCCCCTGGACATCCTGCACAGCAGGCAGGGAGAGCAGGCATCTCCCCAGTGAACTCACGCATGGGACCCGTAGTTAAACCCAGCTTTCCGGCTCCTGCTCTGTCCCTACTCCCCTCCGCTTGTATTTATGGCGCTGCCGAGCGTGGGGGCCTGTGGAGGAGGCACACCCACCATAGCTCTCCACAGGGAAAGGGAGCTGCCCACGCTCATTCCAGATCTACGGCTTGAGAAGTCAGTGGGGACCCACAAGACCCGGGACAGCCAGGGAGAACTCGGGTTCTGGTCCAGTGGAGCCACTTCACAGCCGGTCCCAGAAGCCAGTTGGAGGGCAGACACCAAGACAACAGTGGGCTCCAGAGCCTGTCCGGGGTCACACGGGGTCGTCAAAACCAGAAGCTGCTGGAAGAAAAGAAGGCAGCTGGGCCTAAAATAAAAAGGATGCCTGTGGGAAAAGCGTCCGGAGGAAAAGCAAAAAAGGAGACAGGGAGGTCAGGTGTTCTCGGAGTTCTCTGCAGGAATAAGGGAAGGAGAAAAGATGGTAACACTGTCCCTCACGTGTGTAACCCACGGCTAGGGACCTCAATTCATTTTTGCAACCTCCGGGGGCTCCCTGCTGACCACACGGTGGGGGGGGGGGGGTCAAGTTCAAACTCCTTAGCGGGGGGCCTTCAAAGACCTCCATGCCCAGGCCCACTGTGGCCACTGTGGTCTGGGAGGCGCGGTATCCCAGGCCTCCACACTCTGCCCAGGGGCTCCTCAACCTTCTGGCTTCTAGAAGACTTCTGGCACACCCACACCGTGGGGTTACCACCGCTTGAACCCGCCAGGCTGACTCTGCAGAGCGGGAAGGTAACTGATCCCACCTCACCAGGTGGTGGGGGGATGAAACACAGTAATTCATCAAAGCACTCTGAACTGTGCCTGGCACACAGTAAGTGCTTAATAAACAAGCTGTTGTTCCTATTGTCCTCTGCACCCCTTTAGGGCCTCTGTTTCAACCACAAGTAGAGCACTGTCTTGCATATTTGTTACACATTGGACTCCTTCAGCCAACCACAGCCTTTCAGAAGGCACCATTCAGGCCTCTGTCCCCTGAGGCCTAGCAAGGAGCCCCGCACACAGTAGGACTTCAGCAAGTGCTGACCACCACCGCCACGGTGAAGGCCCACGGCAGGCCTCACACAGAGCTCTCCCAGGGCCCAGCTGCGGGCCTTCCACAACTCGCGCACCAATTTCCCAGCCTAAATGCCCCACGGAGCGAGAAGGGCATTCGCTGTTAACTCAGTTTCAAAACAATGAAGGGCTGTACTCTGCCCGACTGAGGCTGTTTCCACTCCAGGGAATGTACGGGGAGAAATGAGCACAGCAGGGACTGGAAATAGCACTGAGCCCCTCTTGGGGCGAGAGCTGGGCTGGCCCGCCAGAAACCAGGAGCAAAACCTCAAAGGCAGACGGGGAGCAAACTCCACAGGAGTCGGCCGACACGAGTGAAGTGGGACAAGGAGCTCACTCGCACCCATTCGGCCTTCAAGGTCTCCTTCCCGCCCACTTGGAGAGCTTTAGAAGGGGCTCTCTGTATAGCCCACCACCATGTGGGAGCAACTTACAACACACCCAGAACCCCAAAGGGTGCACGAAGGTACCCCAGGTTGTCTGTGGTCCTCGGTGGGGTGGGAATTCGGTGCCTTCTCCACCCGAATGGGCTACTGGGCCCTGGTGTCTGAATGGGGGTCACTGTCTATGCCCATCTCTCCAGCAGACCGGGAGGACTGAGGCCAGGCCCCAGGCCCCAGTCATGTTCAGACACCTGCACCCCTAGCACGGTGCCCAGCACGTAGATGTTCAATCAGCTACCAGGCAGCCAATTCTGGCAGCAAGAGAGGTCCTGGCTCAAGGACAACTCCACACAAGTCTGCCATGCACCACAGACAAGTGAGTCATGTGCTGTCCCTGGGTCTCAGTTTCCTCAAGTGCACACAGGGATGACGACGGCTCTGTACTCACACAGCCACTGAGAAAATTAACTGGGAAAACATATGTGGTAAACACCAAAGCATCAGACGCATGCTCGTCATCCTTCAAGCTTCAGCTCAGCCGTCCGCATGTGCTGGATCTTTGCTGCTGGCCATGTTCCCCCTCTTCCAGCAGTGAACCCCCACTGCACTCCCTCTATTGTTTTATATTTTTCACTTCATTGTGATTACTCGTTTCGAAGTTTGATTCCCTCCACCAACCTGAGAGCTCCCGGAAGCCCAGGGCATCAATAGTTTGGGTGCAAGGGCCGACCAGATGGGCACACGGCTCGGGCTGCTGGGACCCTCCCACCCCATGGTTCCCGTGAAGGAAGTCACACCTCTGAGACCTGCATCTCCTCTGCAGGTGCAAGTGAACTTGTTTGCCTGGCTGGCTCCGCAGCGCACAGGCCTCCAGGGCACAGATTGCTGCTTCTTTCCTTACACGAAACACCCAGCAGTCAGATAAATAATACATGGGCTTCGCCTCACACACAGGTACCAGGCGTGCAAACGCCTGCTTTGCGCCATGGTGCCCTGGGCGTGCGGGCACACCCATGCATACGTGTATATGCTATCTGGCCTGGCACAACCCCAGGGAGAACGTGAATTGGGAACAGATACCCATGCCCCTCCCTCAACCCTCTTGCCTTGCCATGGCCTGGAGTCAATTAGCACTAGACCTGAGCAGTGTGCCCAGAGAGGAAATGTACAACCCATGGGATGGATACATACACCCTAAAGCAGCCTCTACGGTCCCTTTCCAAACAAATATCCTTTGAGCCCTAGGTTAGCCTCGGTGCCCCTCCAAGCAGCTGGCTCGTATGCAAGGCGTGTACACCCTCCATGCAAGCATCCCCGAAGGCCTGGCCAGGCCAACCATACTCCCAGATCACAGCCACCCTCACAGGGCACGGATGCCTCCCCCGCTCGGTGGTGCCAGGCGCCAGCACACCCACCGGGCACACACAAACCCCACTTGCAAAGGGCCTGTCCATCGGCCTTCCCTCTCCCCCCGCCACCCCACAGGCAGGTCCGATTACACTCCAGGCGAGGGCCTGCCACGTTGGCGAGGAGGGGGCCAAGGCACACCCACGGGCAGCCCGGCGACCCTGCAGGGCGGGGAGGGGGCGCAGGGCGGGACGGGCTGGGCGGCGGACGCCCCCTCCCTCGTCGGCCGGGCCGGCCACCTTCGTGCCTTCCCCGCCCCCCCGGGACCTGCGACCAACGCGACCCGTGGGGCGCTCCCCGCGCGGGCCTCTCCAAGACCGAGCAGCCCCCGCCCCCGGGAGTCCGCAGCCACCCCCCTCGGGGCCTCGGCGCGAGGCCGGCCAGGCTGGGTACCTCAGGAGCCCATGGCTGCGGTGGCGGTGGCGTGTGCGGACGGCGCGCGGCAGCCGGACTCTCCTGGCGGGACGGGCGGGCGGCGCCGCAGCCCCGGTGTCTCGCCGCCGCCGGCGGGTCCCGGGCCCAGCGGAGTGCCGCCGCGGCGCGCCTGCGCGCTGAGCACGCCTCCGGGGAGGGCGGGGCGGCGAACTCGCCGCTGAGATCACCCGCCCGGCCTTAAAGGGGCCGCGCCCGGAATCCCCAGCTCTCCGCGGGGTGGTGCGGCAGACCTAGGTTCTCCCGGCGCTCGCAAACAAACCCTCAAGAGTCGTCTCCCCCACCTCAATTCGACCCCCCCCAACCCTGCCCACCACAGAGCTTCTTAGGGTGCACAGACAGAGTCGTGGGCTCCGAGGTCTGTCCCCGACCCTCGCAGGCTGTCTGACGCTTCACTTTTCTTAACCCTAATTACCTCCATTTGGGCCTGTTTTGAAGATGGAACAATATATAATGGCTATTTGTCGAGGGAGGATGCTTGTGGAAATGCGGAATTAACGTGTACTGAAGTCCTATATGCAATCACGCGAGATGAAATTGCAGAGCAGAGAACGAGACTTTTTCTTCCCGTGCCAATTCACAGAGGCGCTTCATTCTTGCCCCGCCTGTCTCTAGGCAGCCTAACCAGCAAAATTTTTCAGAGGTCATTCAAGCCGCCTATCCCATTGCTGTTTGCCGGGTCTACACCTTACCCACTTAACTGAAAAAAATCCAATCAAGTTCTGGCGTTGGTGTGCTCAGATCCCCAAATGTATTTATATCCCCTCCCCAGACTCCTCTCCTGAGCTGTCTACTCAACACTTCCATGCTTGATAGGGCGCCTGGGTGGCTCAGTTTCACCAATCCCCACCCCCGCAGGCTTTCCCCTGGCAGTGAGGAGACTGCTTGGGATTCTCTCTCTCCTCCCCCCCCCCACCCATTCTGTTCCTCCCCTACTCACACTGCCTCTCTCTCTTTCAAAATAAGTAAATAAATAAGTAAACAAAAAAACTCATACTTGAGGTCCAGTAGACATCTCAAAGCATGCCTTCCAAACACATACAAACCCACACCCTCGCAGCCTCTGTTGGCAACTCTGTCTTTCCAGTGCTCAGGGCAGAACTCCTGGAGTCATCCCCGAATCCCTCCTTCTACTCCGTTACCCACTGGAGCGGGAAATCCTCTTGGCTCTACCTGCAAAATATATCTAGACTCTAATCTCTTCCACCCCATCTCCACTGCTAACACCCTCATCCAGTTTCTGCCAAGGATCACAGCAATATTCTTGTTATAGACTGAATGTGTCTCCCGCAAATTCATATGCTGAAATCCTAACTCCCAGTATGATGGTATTGGAGGTGGGGACTTTGGGAAGTCATTAGGTCACGAGGGTGGAGCCCTAATGAGTCGGATTAGTGCCCTTATAAAAAGGATCCCAGGGAGTCCTCTAGCCTTTCTGCCACGTGAGAATAGAAAGGTTGGCAATCTATAACCCAGAAGAGGCTTCTCATCAGAACCCAATCGTGCTGACAGGCACCCTGATCTCAGACTTACAGCCTCCAGAACTATGAGAAATAAATTTCTGTTGTTGATAAGCCACCCAGTCTATGGTAATTTGTTACAGCAGCCCAAACTGACCAAGATTATCACAATGTTCTCCTAACCTGTTTTCTTATTCCAACCTCATCCCTGTCTCTATCAGTATAGGAGCAAGATGGATTCTTTTGTTTTATTATTTTTTAAGATTTTATTTTTAGGGATGCTTGGGTGGCTCAGTCATTTCAGCGTCGGACTCTTGATTTTGGCTCAGGTCATGATCTCACGGGTCATGGGATCAAGCCCCAAATGGGGCTCTGTGCTGACAGAGCAGAACCTGCTTGGGATTCTCTCTCTTCCTCTCTCTGCCCTTCCCCCACACACGCGGTCTTGCACACACATTCTCTCTCTCAAAATAAATAAATCAACTCAAAAAGTCACACTTTTCACTGACTGAGCCAGCCAGGCACCCCTAGAGGGATTCTTTTAAAACCTAAGTCAGAACATGGGAGTTCTTTGCTCAAAAAACCCCCGTTGTTCCCCCATTGTACTCTGAGTAAAAGCAAAAGTCCTTACAAATCCTCACAAAGCCTTGCTTGATTTGACATTCTATCCACCAAGGTTTGTCCGACCTCATTGCCACCTCTTCTTTCTCTCCACACTGACCACTTTCTGTTCCTAGGACAAGCCAAGCACACTCTGCCTCAAATCCTTTGCACTGGCTGTTCCAGTTGCTAGGATCACTGTTCCCTCAGATATCCAAATGGTCCCTCCCTCATCTTCTTCAAGGATTTGTTCAAATGTTCCTCACTCATTGAGGCCTTCCCTGACCACACCAATAAAATTGCCAAGTCCCTCACATGCACTCCTGATTTCCCTCTTACTATGCTCTATTTTTCCCCTTATCACTTAATTTCCCCTTATCACTGTCTTCTGTCAGTAGCACAAAAGCTCCATGAGGACAAAGATGTACATTCTTTTTGTTTCCTGATCTAATCCCAGTACTTAATACTGGGGTTGGCATAGAGAACACGCTCAAAAGGTATCTGTAGCACTAATGAATACCTTCTAGAAAGAGTCCTATAAAAAAATTCTTTCCCAGCCTCAGGTAAGAAGTTCCTCACGGCTATCCCAACACACAGAACAAGCCTTATTGGTTGCGTTATAATCATCTGTGTATGACTTTCCAGCTCTCCAGGGCAAAGTTCTGGTCCCGGTTTCACTATTTCTTATGCTTAGCGTAGAAACCTTGCAAAGCAGACACATTCCGACCTCCGCCAACCCCTTCAGAGTGTTTGGGCCAAACTGCACCCAAATTCGGGTTCTCAGCCCCTGCTCGTCAAGGGTACTTACTTAACTTTTGGGTCTCAACTTATGGAGGCCCTAGGCTGGTGGGGTCAGAGACAAGTCATGGGTATTTTTAGGCTTGAAGACAGAAAGTCACCTGGCCTGGGTGATACGGCAGGTTCGCAGGAGGAAGTGGGAACCCTGGTTGTTTGCTCTCTGCTTTTCCTCCTTCTCTCTCCCAGGCTTTCCAAAATGAAGATCAGTGTTCACCCCCTCTGCCTCCTCCCCAGTCCATGCAATTGCCCATCCACGGAGGCTCAAAGATGCTGCTCATGTCGGTCCCTTCTCCCCTCCACGCTTGGGGTCACTGCCCTGGTTCCGGTCCCCTTATCTCTGGACAATTATAACAGTTCCCCGCCCACCAGTCATCTTCATACCTGCCCAGTGGGTACTGAAGGCAGAATGCCTTTTTCCACCTCCAGCAAACAGCTACTCTTCCCTCAAAGACCGTACCAGAGGTCATCTTTTGGTTCCTTCTCGATCCCTCCCCTATTTCCCCCATGTCTGAATTCATTTCTCCACAACAGAAAGTTTGGAAACAACCTGAAAGTCATCAAAGAATCGTGAAGTAAATTCCGGCCTATCCATACAATTGGCATATCGTGTAGGTATTAAAATAGCCTCTTGACACATTTCTAATAACGTGGGGAAATGATTAGGAATCATAATGAGTAAAAAGGAAGTAATACATTTGCATGACAACCTGGTCTGAACTCTGTAAAAAAAAAAAAGATTAGAAGAAAGATTGGAAGGCAATATGACAAAATGTCAACAGTGGGTCCTTTTATTAAATATTTATTTTTGAGAGAGAGAACGTGAGGCGGGGAGGTGCAGAGAGAGCGGGGTGGGTGGGGGGGAGACAGATGATCTGAAATCTGAAGCAGGCTCTATGCTGACAGCAGAGAGCTGGATGCAGGGCAACAGTGGGTCCTTCTAAGTGGCAGGGTTATAAATATTGGTTTGGTTACCTTCCCCCTCCCCAGCCACCTTGTTTCCCTGTATTTTCCAAAATTTGTTGGCAAAAGCACGTAATATTTCCGAAATAAGAACAAAGGTTATTTACATAAATGATCTACTGTTTCCTTCTGTTTTCTTCTCACTGTGCATCTGAGAACCTCTCAATGGTAGGGCCCTGGTTGGATTATCTCCACATCCAAAACCCACTCCTAGCATTTGGCAGGGGAGTGCAGATTTGGGAAGAGCGAAGGCCTCAGCAGGGCAAGCTGATGAGCGGCCCAGAGCCCAGAGCACTCAGGTTACCTGCAGCCTCTGTGTCTCCAACTTGTCCCCAAGGATGCTGTGGGGGACCTGGCCTGGTGCCCTGGAAAGGCAGCATGGTGTGGCAGGCAAAGCACCTTAGGCATGTGGCTTTGCCTCTTGGAGCCTCAGTTTCCCCATCAGTAAGTAGGTGGAATGTAAGAACAGCCCATCTGGCAGAATTGTCCTGATAAATATATGTGAAAATGTCAGCCCAGTACTGTGCACACCGCTGATGGTCGCGCTGCCGTCCACACTGAAGACCCAGCTAACTTTTTACCTGAATCAGACCCTTTTGTTTGCCAAGAGATTGAAACCCAGTTCAAGTTACACAAAGAACGTGAATTTATGGGCTCAATTAGGAAGTGCAAGGCAGAGCCGGACCGGAGGCTTCCCGCAGGGTCATTGGGACACTATTTCTCTGTCGCGTGTGCGTCTCTGTGTACGTTCGCGCGCACGCGCTGACCTCGTTCTCGGGCATTCTTACCCCCCACAGCGACGATGGCAGAGTACCTCTTTCTCAAGAAGTCTCAAAAAGTTTTATCCCAGGACTGCCTCTGATTGGCCCATCTTGAGTCATGTTCCATTCTCTGAGCCAATGATTGTAGCCAGGAGATGCAGTGCTCCAATTGGCCAGGCCTAGATCATGGCCCTCCCCCAGAGCCAGGGGGTGGAGTCAGCCGCTAAGGAACCCAAAGTACTGAGAGGGAAGGGAGGGAGGGTCTGTTAAGGAAAAGGGGATGTCTGGGGAGGAAAACCCTCAGATGTTCAGCAGCTCAGAACGTTTAAGTGGCTCTCCCAGCGTCACCCAGAAAGGACAAGGGCGGACGTGTGACTTCAACAGCAGACACCGAAGGCACTAAGACAGAGCCATCAGGAGGGAACTAGGACAGAGCCATCGGGAGGGGGTGGCTCTTTCTGAGGCCTTTGGTCTGTGCAGTGGCCAGACTACTGGGTTCAAATCCCAGCTCCACCGCTGATAGGTTGCGAGACTTTGAGCAAATAACTTAGCTTCTCCGAGCCTCAGTTTCTTCCTCTGTAAAATGGGTCGACTAACCGTACCATCCATCCCTGCAGGGCTGATGTGAGGATTAAATGAGATGACACAAGTCAGGCTGTTGGCACAGGACCTGGCATGTTACGGGCACTCAGTGTGTGCTGTTTTTAGTAGCTACAAATAGAAACAGTAAGAAGGCCCTTCCTGAAACTCCTGTCTGGAACTGAAAACAAAAACAGGCTCTACGGGCCTGATTCTGATCTGCCATCAGTGATTCTATTTCTAGCAGCGTCAGGGCCTCGAGGCTGCTGTTGTCATCACCGGGAACATGTTCCTGACTCCTATCTCCACCCCGTTTCCTTCTGCCCCTCCTCTCGGGTCCTTGATAAAATATCAGTTCCCCTGGCTATGTCATCAAGTGGAAAAAAGAAAATATCACAAAGGACAGTGAGTACTGGATGTCACATTTAATGCAAATACATATGGGCATATGTATTGGGGGGGGCGTATGCGTGTGTGTGTGTATGATTTAAAATGCACAGAAAATTTCTGGAAGTCAGGAGAATAGTGCTCCCATAAATGGAGCACAAAAAAGGACCGGATCGTAATCATCTTTGCATTCCCAGCACCTGACACACGGGGGTGTGCTCTCCATCACCTTTATCACAACTACTATTTATTGAGCATTTACCCGGAGCCAGCAATGCACTAACCTCTTTGTCATCTCAGCAAGCAGCAGTGACTGCCATGAGGAAACTGAGGCACAGAGAGGCCAAGGTCACACCAGAGCAGCCTGGCACACAGGATGTTTGTGACATGAACCCGGGACCCATGCCAGCCCAAAGGGGACTAGGAAAATCGGGCAGCAAGAGAAAATGCTTCCGACTTCACACAGCCTCTCTTGTAGGGGTGGTGACATTCAGGGCATCAGTGGCCATCAGCAAGGCCGTTTCTCGGATGCCATCTGGGGTGTGTGTGTATAAATCAGGGATGTGGCTGGTGATGATTTACAGGTTGCCGCGAAAAGAGCCTGAGTGGAGACACATACGTGCACACACACACACACACACACACACACACACACCTGTCCCTCCCATGTAGGTGAGGCCGAGTCCCACTTCTAATTTACCTAGCTGGAACGAACAAACAAGCAAATGAAAGCAGGCCAGAGAGAAGGATTTACTGCCAGTTTCCTTGGAGTTCCTAGGAACATGGGTCAGATTCTCTACAAAATCCCAGGCTGCGGCCAGCTACCCTGGAGGGCTGCCATTGGGAAAGAGAGGTTCACTGCAGGTGGGGAGCTAGGGAGGCAGGGTCCAGGGTTTCCTCAGAGAGGCTTTAATGAGAGGGAGGAGAGGAGAAAGCAAGAGGCTGGGCTGTGCCAGCCTCGGAGCTACAGTGACTGGGTACAACTTCAAAGGGGCCGCCCCTTCATCATGGGTGCTTTGAAGATGCTGAGATGAAAAGCTGGGAGGTGTAAATTACCTCCGGTGCTATTCTCCCCTGGGACCTGCAGGAGGCCAGGTTACAGCCCCCAGGGGACCCCGGGGAGCCTCCTTGTGCCCCAGGGCTGGGCCCTCCACTCTGCTCACCCCGGGGAAGCTGGCTGGGCTGCTCCCCTGTCCCGACAGCCTCTCCTGTAGGGGCAGCACAGCCTGGGTGAAGCCAGGCCCCGAAGGGCAGCTTCCTGAATCTCAGGAGGCTGTGGGGGCTGCGGCCTCACGCACTTGGGAGGGCACAGAAGCTGCTGGAGAGAGGCTGAAAGAAGAGGAGGAGGGGAGGGGCCGGAGGGAGAGGAGGAGGGGACAGGTGTCACCACGGCAACATCGATCGTGCGCACCAGACCCCTTCTCCCCCACGGCAGGGTCACGGCCCCAGAGAAGTGTGGCGTGAGTAAGAGAGTCGTACAGGCTGGGGATCGGGCCGGGCGAGGCGGGAGCTCGGAAGGTGTTCATCCCTCGGACTGACTGGCGCGTTTCTGCGGGCGCTTGTGTGGTGCGCTCTGGGAGGGAGGATGTGACGCAGGGCTCGGCGTTCTTAGCTCCAACCCTGCCCACATCTGTTTCTCAGCCAGGGCATGGCTGGGGGGAGAGGCAGAGGGCGAGAGGATCTTGGAGTAGAAGGCTCTTCCCGTCGCTAAAGCCCTGCCGGAGTCGCCCCCCAACCCTGGAGCTGGCCACAGGGGTCCGCCGGGTCCACTCCCCGTGGGAGGCCCTGGGTTGTAGGTAGGAATGCAGACGGGAGACCACCGTCTAGGAGGGAGCAGCGCAGTGACACCAGGGGCTTGTGCTTTTTGCGGGTGACCAGCCACACAGGGGAAGTGACCGAACCGAGTCCCGTAGAGGCCCTGCCCGTCCTTTTGTCCCAGACCAGGTTCTCCCTCTGTCCCCTCCTCTCCCCGCTCCTCTAAACCTTCTGCAGCCCGTCACCGCCCCCCCCGCCCCCCGCCCAAGGGTTCTTCGGCCTCCAAACAGGTGCACAAGTCTCTGACCCCCAAAACCCACCGGAGGAGGTGCCGGGCCCAGGCCTTCCTCCTCCCGTGGGGTCTCCTGCGCGCGCACTGCCTCCTCCCACCTCCTGGAGTCAGATCACCTGTTGATGGAATCCGGAAGGGTGGCGTCCTGTGTCTGTACGGGAGTGGGGGACATTGAATGGGAAGGGGCTGGAGGGAGCCCGCTGCAGTACTGACAGTCGCCTACAATTCATCAGGTGGTGATCTCACAGGTGTGTAGAGACAGGTGAAGAACAATGGAGCTGTAAACTTAAGATACGTGCATTTTTTTTCTAAATTATATTCCTTTTTTAAGGAACTCAAAATGGTCAGCCAGAAGTTCTCTTTTTAGGCAGCCTCACCCATTCAACTGCTCTTTCGCGGCTGGCTGCTGGCCACGCCCTCCTTTCTGATGCCCCGCCCCCAGCTCTGCTCCCCCACCTCGCTGGCCGCCTCCCCGCCCCGGGTTTGGAATTCTCAGAACGCACGTCTCCAGCTCCACCTGCTTTCAAGCTTTCTGTCGGTGTTCCTGCTGTGCTCTCAGGCGTCCAAGCAGGCAACCTCACAGCCTCCTGACTCCTCTGTCTCTCTCAGCGAGCTAAAAACAGACCGTGTTCTGAAACGGTTCAGTCATCCTTGCCTTCTGGATGCCTCCTGCCTGGGTTGTTGGCATGGCTCCCTAACCCTTCTCCCTGTCTACTGTTGCCAGATTCACATCCCTCAAGTTCACATCCATGGGGATCCTCTCCCCTAATCAGGCGTGTCTCACATTGTAGGTGCTGGCAGATAAAGTCAGGCAGGAGAGTAGGCACTGAATTGGTCGGGCCTGTGGGGAATTACAGCTTCTGTATGGCATGATCATTCCCATTTTACAGATAAGAAAACCAAGGCTCAAGAATAATGAGTTGCTTGCAAGTAAGAACAGCTTTCTGCACCCCAAATTTTTACAGAATCACCTCTGTGTCCTCCAGCATCAGCTGCTGTGGAGTGGATCTTTGGATCTTCTCCTTCCTCTCTGTGCTTGGAATTCTTTTTTTTTTTTTTTTTTAATTTTTTAACATTTATTTATTTTTGAGAGACTGAGAGGCAGAGCATGAGTGGGGGAGGGGCAGAGAGGGAGGGAGAGAGAGAGAGAGAGAGAGAGAGAGAGAGAGAGAGAGAAACCCAAGCAAGCTCTACACTGTCAAGTGCAGAGCTCAACTCGGGACCCGATCCCATGAAAGGTGAGATCACGACCGGAGCTAAAACAAGAGTTGGATGCTTAACCGACTGAGCCACCCAGGCGCCCCTCCCTGTGCTTGGAATTAGAATATCAAGCTAGTTCATACCTCTGGGCCTTTGCACATGCTATTTCTTCGGCCAGGAATGACTTGCCCTCAACAAACTGTTACATTTCAAGGCTCAGGTCAAGTATCTTTGAAACACCTTCCTTGAGGACACCAGACACATTCCCCTCCCTCCTTTGTCTCTAGTTCACACTGAACATCTCACACCGGATTCTGGATTGGGATGAACCATTTGCTAGGTCTGTCTGAGTCTTTCCCCTAAGCTGTGAGTCCCTGGAAGCCAAGGTCACACCTCACGTTTGAGATGTATAGTCACCATTACTGAGCACATATAAAGTGCCTGGCTGTAGTGAAGGCTAAAGGCATGGGCTACGGAGGCAGGCAGGTTTCTCTGAGCCTCAATGTCCTCATCTACAAAACGGGCATCCTTACCCACCAACCTCATAGGATCGTTAGGAGCAAAGGGTTGGGAACATGGCGTGGCATGGAGAACCCGTACGTTGTTCTGTCATCTCACCTAATCCTATCACCCTCTGAAGCAGGTATCATCACCCCCATTTTACAGAAAAACCAGGACCCAGACAATGCCCAAGGTCACAGAGGGGCCAAGCTGGCCTTCGGGACTCCAGCCCTGTGCTCCCTACCCCTCACCCCAGCACTCTACTCTGCTTCAGCTCAGCACCTGGCTTCCCTGGCTCCCTCCCACACAAGCCCAGTCAATGTTTGTTTGTTGCATGAATGAAAATGATTCACCAAGTGGCATGTTTGCCCCCTCCAGTCTGGGCAAAATTTCCGGGTGATTATCTGGCGAACTTAATAAAAATAAACCGTGTGTATGGTTGACGCATCCTGGTCACCTCTGGTCTCAGTTAAATGTCAGTTCCTCAGAGACTGTCAGGCACCACCTGCTCCCTTTTACATTAGCTCACAGAATAAGAAACGGGAAGGATGAGCCAGAAACCAGCGAGGATCACGGGTAGGAACAGGGTGAGGGGACAGGAACAGGAGCGAGTCTCACTTTTTATATAGCTTGACTTTCATCTATGTAACAACTCCAAAATAAAATGAAAACACGAGGATGGGGGAAGAGCGCTAACTCATTGTTAAAATCAATACAGGGGTGCCTGGGTGGCTCAGTTGGCTGAGCATCTGACTTTGGCTCAGGTCATGATCTCGCGGTTTGTGGGTTCAAGCCCCGCGTTGGGCTCTGTGCTGACAGCTCAGAGCCTGGAGTCTGCTTTGGATTCCGTGTCTCCCTCTCCCTCTCTCTCTCAAAAGTAGATAAACATCAAAATTTTTTTTTTCTATGGGAATGCAAGCTGGTGCAGCCGCTCTGGAAAACAGTATGGAGGTTCCTCAAAAAACTAAAAATAGAACTACCCTGTGACCCAGCAATCGTGCTACTAGGCATTTATCCACGGGATACAGGGGTGCTGTTTCGAAGGGACACATGCACCCCCATGTTTATAGCAGCACTATCGACAATAGCCAAAGTGTGGAAAGAGCCCAAATGTCCATCGATGGATGAATGGATAAAGAAGATGTGGTATATATATATACAATGGAGTATTACTCGGCAATCAAGAGGAATGAAATCTTGCCATTTGCAACTACGTGGATGGAAATGGAGGATATTATGCTAAGTGAAATTAGTCAGAGAAAGACAAATATCATATGACTTCACTCATAAGAGGACTTTAAGAGGCAAAACAGATGAACATAAGGGAAGGGAAACAAAAAATATATAAAAACAGGGAGGGGGACCAAACAGAAGAGACTCATAAATATGGAGAACAAACTGAGGGGTCCTGGAGGGGTTGTGGGAGGGGGGAGGGGCTACATGGGGAAGGGGCACTAAGGAATCCACTCCTGAAATCATTGTTGCACTAGATGCTAATTTGGATGCAAATTTAAAAAAATAATTTTTTTTTCCTAAATCAATACAATAACCACAGAGAAAAGGATAATTTCAAGTTACTTCTGGGCACTGTGCTCTTACAATACATCCTTAGTGAAATGCATTCCAAGGACAATAAAATCCCCCCGAAAACTGTAAACACACCTCTTTACTCCACAGGTATATATTTGATAGTAATATTAAAATTGTAATTTTGAGGGGCGCCTGGGAGGCTCAGATGGTTAAGTGTTCGACTCTTGATTTCGGCTCTGGTCATGATCTCGCGGTTCATGGGTTCAAGTCCCATGTTGGGCTCTGTGCTGGCAGAGCGGACTGCTTAGATTCTCTCTCTCTCCCTCTCTCTCTCTGCCCACCCCCCATCCGCTTGCCGTGCACACTCTCACCCTCTCTCTAAATAAGTAAACCTAAAAGAATTTTCATTATAATTTGCAAACTCACGCATATTGTAGGATACAACAACACATTAGTGTTACTAAGTATTAGGATTTTTGCTGCAAAAGATACATATTTTCTTTTTTTTTTAAACATGTCATTTTTTTTTTTTTTTTTTGAGAGAGAGATTGTGAGCCAGGGAAGGGGCAGAGAGAGGGAGACACAGAATCCAAAGCAGGCTCTAGGCTCCGAGCTGTCAGCACAGAGGCCGATGTGGGGTTTGAACCCACGAACCGCGAGATCATGACCTGAGCCGAAGTCAGACGCTCAACCGACTGAGCCACCCAGGAGCCCCAGGATATAGATTTTTTATAAAAAAAATATTAGCTCCTCAGATTTTCCCTCAGGGCCTGTAGTTGGGAACACCACACTTACTGTTTGAGGTCAGATATGCAGCCTGAGAGGTCCTGAGGGGAGCACACAGAGAGCTGGGGGGCCACTGACTCTCCCAGGCAGGCCTCCCACAGTCACTGGCGACCGTTGGCCCTGGAACCCGACCCCAGGATCCCCACTGCCAGGGCTCCCTGGTGGATGGTGGAGTTCAAATCCTGCCTCTGCTGCTGGAGAGCTAGCTGTGTGATCTTGGGCAAGTTATTTTACTTGTGCTCTGTTTTTCCATCTGAAGGCAGGGAGATTAATAGGACCTCACTCAGAATTCTAGTGTAGGTTAAGATCAGGTTGTGAAGAGAGCTTTCAACCTTCCCCTGCAGTTGTGGTCCTGGGCCAGAGGCATCATCTGGACCTTGTGAGGGGCAGACACTCAGTCCCCACACACCAACCCTCTGGAGTCAGAATCTGCACTTGAATGAGGCCCCGGGCAGGCTGGCGGGTGTCTGCGGTTTTTCAGATTGATTTAAAAGATCCCCAGGGAGGCACCTATGACTGCCAGCCACACCCGCTCCCAGGTCTGCTGCTGAATGCCGAAGGGCTGGGGGGGGGGGGGGGGGACACTCCCCTTCGCCCCACCCCAGCAAAGAGGTGGACCGAGGGCTGCCCGTGTCACTTTATCCTTTTCTACTTTATTACTTCAAATTAACAACCACAATAAAGCTCAAAAAAGTCCAATATTTACACAGGAAAAAAGTACAAAATTCCCCCCAAAGTTCTTCAGTATTTTTTTTTTCAGTTTTTTAAATTACAAAGTAATAAAAAGCTTTGCTCTTTAATTAAAAAAAAAAAGAAAAAGAAAAAAGGGGAAAAAGAGGTAAATAAATTAGGAAATACACACATGGAGAAAACAAACAAAAAGAAAGTAAAAACAGGTGTTAACCAGGAGTGGATAAATCCAGCGCCCAGCCCTGACCCCAGGCTCCTCCTCGAGAGAGGCAGGACCCAGGGACGGTGGGACCCCAGCGGGTGTCAGGACCGGAGAATTCATTTATAACCCAGGAGCCAGATGCTTTCTGGAAGCAGTCTCCACGGATTCTGCCCTAAGACCAGGAAAGTGGGAGGGGGCTGCCCCAGGCTGATGACAGTCTCAGGGGTCGGCGGTGGCGAGGACCCGCTGGCCTTCTTGAGGGACGTGGAGGTCGCTGTGTCCTTGTTAGGAGGAGAACAAAACGTTGGCCCCGCAGGTGGGGCGGGGCACCTGCTGTCCTGGGAGCTACAGACACAGACACACACGCACACAAGGAATCTCGGCCCCCACCACCTTGAGACCCATTCCTCAAAGTCTTCTTGGAGAGGCAAAGAAGGGACCCAAACGCTCAGGGGCCGCTGGTAAAAGCCCAACGCAGAAACTCGGCCACGGTCATTGCAGGGCGGGAGGGGCTGTGCATGTCTCCTGGGGTCCTGAGGTTCAAGAGCACCCAGTGGGATCTGCCTCCGACCAGCCAAACCGTACCCCAGCTCCTCAGGCCATCTCTTGATGGCACCGGAGGACCGTCTGCATCTCCAACACAGAGATCTCCCCTCCCGGCTGGTGTCTGTGTTGGCTGGGGCGGGGCCTTGGCGTCTGGCACGTGGAGCCCAGTGTCTGGGGGAGCATTTGGGAGCCTGAAGGTTGTGGACAGTGGCAAATGCGGAGGGACAAGAATCCGCTGTGCTGAAGGTTTCCCATCTTCTTGCCGTTGGCAGGAAAAAAAAAAAAAAGAAAGAAAAGAAAAGAAAACAAAAAATCAAAGGAACAAAATCCATCGTCGGTTTTATGCTGAGTTTTTTTTTTTCCTTTTTGTTCTTTTGAGTGGTTTTTTCCCCCATCTTTTTGTTGTTGTTGTTTTTTAAAAGAAAATACAGTGAAGACACTAGAAGGAGGAGAAAAGACAGATCAGGCGCATGTCTGCCTCTGGCCACCCATCCGCCAGACCACCTGCAGTTCCTGCGCTCTTGACCTGAGGCTTTGAACGGGACCCTCTTTGGGGCACACAGCGGGTGCTCCATTTTCACAGGAAGAACACAATCTCTCTCCCTCCTCTGTTCTCTTGCTGAGTGGCCACACATCTGCCCCACCCTGCCACGGAAGGACTGGTCCCTGGACCTGAGAGCCGACGAAGGTAAGCCCTGTTTTAGGTCCCAGCTCGGTCTCTGGAACGAATTTCTGCAAAGCAAATCGTGCCCAGGGCGTCCTGGTGTGAGGCCAAGCTGGCGGAGCCCCCTGAAAAGTACATACTCCCTGGGGAGCTGGGACCTTCCCCTCACAGGCCGCCAAAGAATCTCCACCTCCCCTTCCCCAAGCCAGGCCCCAGAGCAGAGGCCTGCTGTCCACCACCTGAAGACCACACATGGTCATAAACTCCCATCGAGGTTCACACTGGCCAGAGGGCTTGTGGAGGCCACCAAGCGCCTTCTATTCCAGCACCTTCTATTCCAGCACGTAGACTCCTAAGTACGCCTAAGTCCCTATTCTAGTGCTTTGTGTTTAAAAACAGCCCGAGGGCTGGGACAGGCAGGACTAAAGCCCCAGGGGAGGTCAGGGTTTGGGTCCCGAGACTCTCTCTGCTAGGAACTAACTTTCCGGACAACTTTAGGGCAAAGAGGCGGGCAGGGGAGGCGGGGTGGGCAGATGGATGACCGGCCTAACGGCAAAGAGTTTTCTGGCAGAAATTAGCTGGTGTGGGCCGGGCCTACTGAAAGCCTGAATCGAGTGGCTTCGAGGTGTTAAATTCTCTTGAGAGCTCTTGGTTTTAGGGGTCCCTGCCACTCCCCGCCGTACCCCACAACATAGACTCGTCTCCTCCTGGGGCCAGGGGCGTTTCTAGACCTGGCTGGGCTGCATCCACAGCAGATATGGACTCACCTAAGCAAATACTGGTCGGATGGCGGTTCCTCCTCACTTCCCGAGATGGTCAAATGGCACGCTTGTCTTTGGGAGGAGAGGCACAGCGGGGGGAGGAGATCAGCTGCTAGTAATGGTAACCTGGCAAATCTCTTCCCATTGTGGAGTTCCACGCACCCCCGGCCCCGGCCACTGCCCCTGGAGCCAAGGGCAGGGCTGTGTGATCTCAACAACCTTAGGATGTAGCTGCTTTGTAGCCAAGAACATTGCCTAGAGAGGCAAGGCACCAGACTCCCAGCTCATGGCGCACCGAGCCTCTCCCACGGCAGACAAAAGGACCAGAGCAGGTATCCTGCCCCACTCTGCCGAGACACCTTCCCTGGGCCACCGCGGACTGCCCCTTCCTAACCTTCCCAGTCCAAACATGGTCCTGAGTGAGGCCACCAGACGGGATCTGCCCATCTCTCACTCCTGTGCTGACCCTGACCTGAGGGAGGCTTCCTGATGGCAGGGACCACGAGCGCCTGCTCTGTGAGCTCCCCTGCTGCCCACCCAGGCCGGGCCCCGGTAGTGAAGGCAGGATCCCAGCTCCACCACCTGCTGGGGCGACCTACTTCTCTGAGCCTCAGTCTACTTTGGTCAGTGGGGCTAAGCTGACCTCAGAGTGATTAAAGGAAGCCAAGTCCCTGCTCAACAAAAGGGGCTGCTCCAAGGTTATCGGAGAGGGCGGCTCACCTGTGAGGCTGAAATCCGGGAGACCTCTTGCCGCCCAGTGAGGTCGGAGGAGGAGACGTTGGCGGGCGCACCCCTGTGTAGCCTCATGCTCACCTTCCTCTCTCGGTCGACTCGTGAGATCGCTCTGGGAGAAGTATTGCCTAGAGGGTGAGGCGGGGGGAAGCCACCCTCAGTGTCCGGGTCCCTGGGTGCCCCCGGCACCCCCCGGGTCCGGCCCACCACACAAGGTCCCCGCTCACCAGCTTGCTGGATGCGGGAGGCTGGGGTGGAAGCCACAGGCTCGGCAGCAGGGCGGAGCCGGTTGGCGGTGGCCCCCGTGGGTGGGCCAGGGGGCAGGGCCCGGGTGGCGGACCCCCGGAGCTGCCCCATCCTCTCCTCGCGCTCGTGTTCTCGCCGCTCCCGGTCCACGTCCTCGGGGTTCCGGGCTGCGCCCTGTGGGGAGGAGATGAGACTTGGTCAGCCCCTGTGAGCTCAGGGTGCTCTGAGATCCGGCACTCACGCAGGGAAGAGCACAGGGAAGGAGGCCAGGCGGGCACCTGGGGGAGACGCAGCTCAGAAACCCTCTGGTCCAACCTCCTCCCCACCAGGCAGGAAGCCCGAGAAGCCTGGGAATGACCCGCGATCACACAGTACAGAGAAACGAAGCCACACGACCGCCCGGAAGGAGGAGGAAGCTGGGTCTCAGAAGCAGAGGGAGGTCACTCTGCCCTGGTCTCATGGGGCCGAAGCAGAGCCGAGAGGGCTAATGCCCCACAAAGACCAAGGGCACTCCTTGGCCCTCCCAACCTGGGCCCCTACTGTGTTCAGAAGCCCTTGGCCCCTCCAGGTTTCCAAACAGAGCAGAGCAGGTGTTCAGAGACCCAGAGAAGGAGTAACAGGCTAGCTAAAGGCAGGGCCAGCACTTGGACCAGGGCGCCAGCCAGGGGATCTTGTCAAAGGCTCTTCCCCTGTCCCTGGACCTGGCAGTGACTTTTGGCAGGTGCTGTGGGGGAGGCCCAGGGACTCACACAGATGCTGCCGGCCCTGGGACAAGACAAGAGCTCAGGGGGAGCTCGAGAAAGAACGGGCTAGATGCCCCATAGAAGAAATAGAGGCCCAACAGGCAGGCTGGGGCAGAAGGGGGAACATGAGCCCCCAGGGCCTGCCCTCCAGCTGCTGCCCCCGCCCAGTGCAGGAGGAAAGGAGAAAGGCCCAGAGAAAGGAGCCCGGCGTGGGAGCGGCACCCGGCCGCGTTACCTAGTTGGTCCTGGGGTCGTCCACAGGGAAGGGCAGGGGGCTGGCAGGAGGGGGGCCGCATCTGTGGAGAAGAGAGCTGCAGGCTGAGTGGGGGGGCCTGCTCACAGGCCACGGGGTGCAGGCTCCTGCAACCCTGTGTCTCTCCCAGGGAAATGGCCGAGAAGGCCCTGCTGTCCTTGGGAAACGACGGCTGGGGACGGCCGCGGCCTTGAAGCAACTCCAAGAGGTAGGGACGAGGGATCAGAATGATCCCTGAATCCTAGTGAGGAACTGAGGCCCAAGGAGTCCTCATGACCTACGTGGGGTCACAGCTCAGGGTAGAGCCGGGATCTGAATCCAGGCCTCTGCCACCCGGCTCTGCTCTGCGCTCTGCACCCCAGAGGACTTTGTAGGACATTTTAGGGATGCGCATGCCCAGCCCGCCCGCCCACAGGCCGGTGCAGGCAGGCCTGGAACCACCAGGGTTCAACCTCCTGACTCCCAGTCTCCACCCCCTCTCCACTCCTGGGCTCCTGCCCACTCAGTGACAAGCCGGCTGAGAGCAACTCAGCCAGAACGAGAGCAAGCCTGTGAGAAGAGCCGCAGCTCCGCTCAGGAAACCTCCAGAGGGCAGGCCAGGGATGTGTTCATCCCCTGCCTGGGGGAACTGAGGCTGATGAAGTCAAGTGGTCCCTTCAGAGGGGCACAGCCTTGGGGCGACCGACTGAGCAGAGGGCTGGAGACCCTGCCCTTCGTGACCCCAGCAGTCTCGGGTCAAGGCCAGGCCCGAAGCAGGAGGAGGCTATTCTCCACGTTTCCACCTAACCAGTGATGCCTCAAGAAATGCACACCGGGGAGGTTTCTTGGCTTTTATTTGCCCACAGAAAACACAAAAGGTCAACATCAAAGTCACACAAGCATCCAGCCCTGTCGTGTGGACCCCTGTCCTTGGCTATATGGAGTATCCTCCTGGCCTGCCGGTTGGACCTTGGAACACAGCGGCTCTGTGTGCTGAGAGCAATGTCCCAGGCTCCAGGTATCCAGGGACTCCAGGGCCCTGATGCTGAACGGGGCGGCCACTTCAGGGAGAGAAGCTCTCAGTCAAGGGTAAGATCCTTCTCGTGGCCCTCTGTGCCCAGCATGGTGTCCAGTCTGCAGGTAGGTGCTGGTAACGGCACCGGGGGGCCTGGCCTTGAGGCGAAGGCATGGAAGGTCCCCGTCACAGGTCTGCAGATGCTTCCGCCAAAGGGCAGGTGAAGACGGTCGAGCTCACCACGGTGACGGGGTCAAAGGCGCCCGCTGATCCAGCCCAGGCCAAGTCAGAGATCGGTGCAGAGTAAGGCTGCTGGCACCTCTGCTCAGCTTCCGACTCGAGAGCTTGCCTCTAAAGGGACCCCAGGAAGGGCTCAGAGTGGCAGCAGTGAGCGGGGAGGGTGCTCTTGGCCTGGCTTGACGTGAGATGTTGCCAGCCAGATGGTCCCACGAGAGGTTCTGCGAGGAGCCATCTAGAGCAGAGCTTTCTGTGATGACGGAAAGGTTCACGTCTACCTTGCTGGATATGGTAGCCACTGACCAGCCGCTCGTGGCTCCTGAGGGCTTGAAATGTAGCAAATGCAACTGAGGGACTACATTTTCAGCTTTCGTTTTAATTCATTAAAAATCAGCCACACGGAGCCAGGGGCTACCATACTGCCTGGCACAGGCCTAGACAACGTAAAACCCGTTCTTGGAGCTGCACGGAGAGGAAGGGCCGAGCCCATCCCCGAACCAGACCCAGGAATGACTTTCCACAAAGATGAGTGAGCGCCCAGCGGCCAGATGCCTTGAGCAACGCCCTCCGGCGAGAAGAGCCGGCCCTCGGCCACACTCCCGGCTGCAAGGTCTGGGTTGTAAGGTGCCCCACTGCCCATCTCCCACCCCTACCCCTCGGGTCCCTTGGCCTGTGAGACCGCTGTTCTCTGCCCGACCTCTGTCGAACTCCTCAGGGAACGGTGCCAGGCCACTGCCTGAGACCCAGAGAGAAGAGGGGCGCGAGACCCAGTGCCGACCCCAGCGTCCAAGAGAATAAGGCCTCGCGTCCTGAGCGTCTGGCAGAGCGAGCCGAGGGGATCCGCCACGAAAGGACAGGCACACCAGGATGGAGCGCAGTACAGGTGGGGGGCGTTTAATGAGTTCAGGTTCGATACAGAGGCCACCGTCAGGGTCTTGCTGAAGCCGCTCCCGGCGCCCGTTCCCACCAGGCCCTCCGGGGCGGGTGAACATCATCCCTCCTTCAGGCTCTGTTCGTCAGGCAGCTGCTGATTCATCCCCAAGAAGCTCCCGGCAGGGCCTTCTCCACCACCCCCTCTCCACCGCACCCCACCACGCCAAGGGACACCTCCTCAGGCCTGGCCCCGATGGGCTCAGACACACCTGGTGACGTCAGAACTGGGGCCCCGGAGTCCAGACCACAGGCCAGTAGTTTTGGGGGGGCAGCTCCTCCACCTCCTCCACGGGCCTATCTGGAGGGCCCTGGGTGCCCAGGGGCGCCGGGCACCTGGAAGGGACAGAGAGCACAGCAGAGGCTCAACCTCTTGTGCTTGCCCAGCCAAGCGGTAAATCTTGGAAAGGCCAGGCCTCAGAGGGTCCTTACCAGTAAGAGGGTGGGTACGTGGGCCCGGCACAGGGACAGGGGCGGGGGCAGGGCAGTGCAATAGCTTCGCTGTCACGGGGCTGAGCCTGGCTCGAGGAAGCCCCCTTTTCCAGAAGAGATGTGAAACAAGACACACAATTTCACAGATTCCGGAGCTCCGGGGCATGGCTGGCGCACGCTTCTCCCCACCCTACCCCCAAGACCCTTAAGAGAGGGAGAGAGAGCAACCGCCTAGCAACACCCAGGGTCCCATGACCAGGAAGAAAGAAACCACAATGAATGGGTCCAGGCTGGCCAGAGGGGCCACGGTGAAGGCAGCCGCCTGGGACGTGCAGAACAAGAGCAGGGTGGTGTAGGCGACAATGAGGACAGCGGGGGGGCCCGCCAGCGCCACCCACGCCCCACCGAGAGCACCCAGGAGGGACTCGAGGCCCAGCCAGGTCCTCTTGGGTCTGGTGGGAGGTGGAGCCCTGCCCGGGCCCTGCTGACCACAGCGGCACGTGCTGTCAGCACAGATGAGGCCGCAGCGGGGGGGCCGCGGGGACTCCAGGACCCCAGCGAGGTCGCTTGCGCTGTCCAGCTCATAGCTCCCGTTTTTCGGGAGCCCCGCCCGCCACTGGGTCACTTTGGCCTCGTGAGTCAGGGCCTTCCCCGTCCAGTCCCCCAAGCCCGCCTTGGCCTCCACGTGACTCACGAATTTGAGCATGTTCCAGTCGAAGACGTAGTCGTAGGAGAAGCCCTGCCTGTGGAAGAGGTTGCGGAAGAGCTGGCGCAGGTAGGAGTAGTCGGGCTTGTCGTCGAACCGCAGCGAGCGGCAGAAGTTGAGGTATGTTGAGAACTCGGCTGGCGGGGGTCACAAGGCACAGAAACGGTGAGGCCCGGGCTCCCGGGCGGCCCAGCAGCCTGTGTCGTCCCACCCACCCACCGTCCCCACAAATACTTTCAACCTAAGGCGGGGGGGGGGGGGGGGGGGGGAGGGGGGGGGACACAAGATGGCGCCAGAGCAGAACTCCGGGCGTCCGGGTGACACTAAGACCCGTCCCTGCCCGCGGGCAGAGCCTCCGAAGACTCGATGAGAACCGAGGAGGCGTGTGTTAGGTAGGGGCGAGCGTCCCCCCGCGGTGAGCAGGCCCCACAGCGCCTTATGTCACCGTTCTACCTGCCCCTGCCGACCATTCTGGGAGCCTTGCAGATAGCAGATCAAGAGCTGTCAAGCCCAACGGACAGCCAAGAGCCCAATCAATGGGAACTCCCAACGTGCGCTAAGCCACAGGGGGAAAACTTCCATCTCCTCCTGCCCACAGCAGGGGTGGGGAGAGCCCCTCGTGAGAGAACAGAAAACATAACGTACACTGGGCTCTGCCCCCGGTTCCTGGCACAGAATTCCTAAAACCCCAGGGAAGCCCTAAACGCTAAGAGCACTAGGGGAATCTTCTGTTCCGGATGAGGCGACTCTGGGCGGGCTCCCGGCGGCTCCTGGATGGATGGGAGCTGGTCACCAGGAAGACCAAGCAACGATTAGAAAGCTTAGAATTTTCACGCCCCATCTCCCCAAACGCTTCTCTAGAAGGGAGGGGGCTGGAAACGGAGTCAGTGACTGTTTATGCCTACGTGAGGAAGCCTCCGTAAAAACCCCAACGGTGTGGGGTCTGGGCAGCTTCCAGTTGGACGCATCCACATACAGGAGGGTGACACACGTTGACTCCCTGGGGACAGAAGCCCCTGTGCTCGGGCCCCTCCCACACCTCGTCCTATGAACCCCTTCCTCTGACTGTTCGTCCACACCCTTCAGCACAGCCTTTAATAAAGTGGTGGACGAGGTAAGTTTCCCAGGCTCCTACGAGCCGCCCTAGCAAATTAATCCCAGCCGAAGAGCAGGGCGTGGGAACCTCAGACACACGGCGCAGGTGGCAACCTGGACTTGTCAGTGGCATCTGAGGTGGGAGGAGGAGGGCAGCCCTTGGGATCAAGCCCTGAACCTCCAGGCGGACGGCGGCCGAACGGAGCTACACTAGAGGACACCCAGCTGGTGTCGCACAGAACTGCTCGAGGGGCGGGTAACACCCCACACGTTTGGGGAGAAGCGTCAGAAGGGACATGTTCTATGCGGGTAGCCAAGGAGGCTCCCGGGGTAAGGCCGAACTAGCTTTTCCTAACACGCAGCCCTTGCGAGAAGAGGCCGGAGAGGAGGCCCGAGCAGCGACAGAGCGCATGCGGTTAACGGTTCTGGCGCGGGGGGGCAGCAGCGGTCCGGTGTGGGCTGCGTGGCCTTGTCTTCCCCTCCGAGAAGCCTTCGGGGGTCCCCAGGCTGGCCGCCTCCCCACCTGGGCTACTCACAGGGGTAGCCTTTGCAGAGGACCTCGATGGGCGTCGACATCTTCTTCTCGCTGATGCGCTCATACTTCTGGCGCTTGGTGGCCGCTTTGAGGCCCTGCCAGGGCAGGGAGCCCAGGTTGAAGTACATGAGCACGTAGCCCAGACTCTCCAGGTCGTCTCGACGGCTTTGCTCTGCATGGAATCGAGGACGGGGTGAGGGGCAGGGTCCGCCTGGGCCGGGATCCCCTCCTCCAGGACACCCTCCTCAACGGGGGGGCACCGCCCCTGCACCCCCTCACGCTCACTTGCTGCAACCCCAACACAAACAGGTGCAGGTTATTAACGCTTCTGCAGAAAAGGGCAGTTTGGGGGCGCATCTGGCTTCGGCTCGGGCCATGATCTCGCGGTTCATGGTCTGAGCTCTCTGCTGTTGGCACGCAGCCTGCTTCAGATCCTTTGTCTCCCTCTCTCTCTCTGTCCCTCCCCAACTCACGCACACTGCCCCCCAACCCAAATAAACATTAAAAAAAAAAAAGGAAAGAAAAGGGCAGTTTCTCCAGCTCAGGTACTTATTCAATCAGTAACTATGTATAACAGGTACCCTGGTACCTCCCCGCCAGCCCACTCTGTGGGCAGGGCACAAGCGTGGCATCACCCAGGGCTGAGGTCAAATCCAGCTTTCGTACCAAGCTGCACAGCCTAAAGCAACCTGTGCTGCACCTGTGAGCCCACGTTCCCCACACTGTAAAAGGGGACCGTCCCCACCCGTTCTCCAAGGCTGCCGTGGGGATGAAAAAGGCACGTTCAGGCGCTCGCTACGCCACAGTTCTTCTTAAGGGGAAGATCTGACTTTGGGGCAAAAATTGGGGGAACTGGGTGCCTGGGTGGCTCAGTTGGTTAAGCGTCCAACTCTTATTTCAGCTCAGGTCATGATCCCACAGTCTGTGAGTTCGAGCCCTGCATCTGGCTCTGCGCTGATGGCATGGAGCCTAGTTGGGACTCAATTTCTCTCTCAAAATAAATAAACTTAAAAAAAGGCCGGGCGGGGGGGGGGGGGTAGGGGATGGTGGTGAGGGGTAAATCCAGGCCACAGAAAGCCAGGGTCCCAGCCAGCAGCCCATGGGTGCACACTGCTCTTGGGCCTCGGACACTCACCGATGCCCAGATGGGTGTTGATGGAGGCATAGCGGGCAGTGCCAGTCAAGTTCTTGTTTTCCCGGTAGGGGATATGCTGGTGGGTGCGGGCGTCCCGGTATTTCTTGGCCAGGCCAAAGTCGATGATGTACACCAGGTTGCCCTTCTTCCCCAACCCCATGAGGAAGTTGTCGGGCTTGACGTCGCGGTGTATGAAGTTCTTGGAGTGGATGTACTCGATGCGGCTGATCTGGGGAGGGGACAGCAAATCATTCAGCAAGCGGTCCACGGAAGGGCCTTCACCAAGCACTCTGCGCCAGGCCCTGGATTGGGGGCGGAGGGCTGGGGTGGCAGGGACAGAAAACACATCCATGGTCTCTGCCCCGGGTAGGGGAGAAAGATCTGTCTGCAACTATGTAAGACGATTTCCAGGGGCAAGTCAGAGAAGGCTTCCTGGAGGAAGTGATACAGAAATTCTGAAAGAGGAGTTCACCGAGGTTGTTGTGAGATGGGGAAAGACAGCAAGATAGGAAACGAAACCTGGAAAGGCATCTGGGCCCCCATGGAAGCCTTTGCTGCCTGAAGCCAGAGTCAGAGAAGCATTTCGAAGGGTGTTCTGGCAACCAAATGACGGGGGAAGGGGGGAGAGGGAGAAGAGCCAATGAAGCCTCGACAATGGTGACAGAGATGGAGTCTGAAAGACAGGATTTGTCCCCCAACTTGCAAAGGACACCCAAGTCAGGCAGACACACAGACTCTTCTCTTCCTTTAAACATCAGGTCAGAAAAGTAAGTTGACTTATACACGTACGATACACCCTCTGGCTAGTCAGTCCCCTTTCTGGACCTCAGGCTTCTGAAAATCCACAGCTTCCCTTGGCATGGCTGAGTATTTCCTAAGCCTTTATTGAGTGTCACACCCCGTGAGAACCTGACGACTCTCCTCTGCACACACACATTTAGACCAAAATTGCAGGTGCCTGCAGACTTTCTGTAGGTCAGCCGCAGACCCTGACCCCTGCCTAATAAGAGGTCTGTGTATCATTCCGGGTCCAACATTCTACGCTTTTGAGGCACCTGGCTGGCTTACTCAGCAGAGTGTGCGACTCTTGATCTCAGCGTCGTGAGTTTGAGCCCCACGTTGGGCGCAGAGCTAATTTAAAAATAAAATAAGAGTCCAAAATTCTGTGCTTTTAGATTTTTAAAGAGTTTTCCTCCCCTGAGTTTAACAGGGCGTCAGGACCCAAGGACAGCTCATCAGTAGGCATCTGCTCTGGTCCAGGCACTGTGTGGAGTCCCATGTGACCCCACAACGAACAACCCAGCCAAGGGGAGACTCTCATCTGAGATGACTGAGGCTCCGAGAGGCTTAGCGGTCTCCTACAGTCACCACAGCGGGGCGGGACCCAGGTCTGTATGATCACTAGTTTTAGAATCACCCGAGAGCAGAGTCCTACCCCAAGAGCCCAACCCAGGATTTCTGGAGTGGGACCGGGAATCTGCATTTAACCCCTTCCTCCATTCTATAGCCAATGGCCAAGGACCCCTGGTCCCGGTCCAGGAACCAAGCCTGTCCTATGGCCCTGTCACTGCCTCCCGCTGTGGCAGCCTCCAGAGGCAGCAGGCAGAGCCGGCACCCTGTGCCCAGTGGCACGGTGGGGACGCAGCGGTTGGGAGGGCAGCTGCAAGCCCAGCAGAGCCCACGGTCCCTGGCTTGGGAGGGGAGGTGGGGGCTCACCATCTGGTCGGCCAGGAGCAGCACCGTCTTGAGGCTGAACTTGCGGGAGCAGAAGTTGAAGAGGTCCTCCAGGCTGGGCCCCAGCAGCTCCATGACCATCACGTTGTAGTCGCCTTCGGCTCCGCACCACTTGATGGACGGGATTCCCACTGAGGGCCAGAGAAGGGGGGGGGGGGCGTCAGGGTAGGCCCTCCTGTGAACGCACGTGCATATTCATGCACAGTTCCTCACGCTCCGCCCCCAGGCCCCGCCAGCTCTCACCTCCCCCCTGCATCATCTTGTAGAACTTGCTCTCGATGTGCAGCTGCGGGTGCTTCGTTTTCACACACTCTAGCTTGATGGCAACTTCTTCACCAGAGGCGATGTTGGCACCTGCCAGGGGCGGGGGAGGAGCACAAGGGACCCGGGTCACGCTGGGCCAGGCAGGTGGCCCCGGGCCAGGGCTAACTCGTGTTTGCCCCGGAGCAGTTCAGCACCCCTCGGGGGAGGCCGGAATGGTGGCAAAGGGCCCAGCACCGCATCCAAGGGAAGTGGAGGGGCTGCGGGCACAGGGGCAGGAACCAGCCCAGCTTAGGCAACTGCAGAGAGCAAGAAAGGCAGCATATGTGAGGGGAGGGATGGGAAGAACTACAGACATGTCACAGAGCCACAGGCCGGCGCAGCGGGAAGGCCAGATGTAAAGGGAGACGTGTCACGTAAAAGGAATTTTATCCTGGTGAATGGGAGCCACTGAGCCGGAGAGGAGTGAGGTCAGTGGGATGTCAGTGTGGGAAGGAGAGAAGGGGGCAGGGCAAGGCTCTGTCTCAACAAAGACCCAAATCCAAATTGTGCCCTGCCTCAGTTTCCCCAGCTCCAATACTGAGTGGACTGAGCTAGAGGTCTGGGGGCTAGACTTGAGAGATGGGCCAGCTATAACTGTAGCTGCAACCACTGAAACAGTGTAGTCTTAACACACAAACAGAGCAGAAAGTCCAGAGGAGAACACTACCACGAGAAGAATTTAGGGTGAGGGAAGGTCTGAGTCTCAAGTCAGGGGAAAGGAGGAGGCTCTGTGATAAGCGTCCTTGGAACAGCCGGCTGGCCGTCTGAGAAAAGTCACCATAGTTCACACCGCACACCAGGAGAAAGCCCAAGTGAAGCAAAAGTGTGTAGAAAAAAGAAAAAGGTGGGGGGTGTAGGTGAGCATAGCCACTTTGCCCCCCCCCCCAACTTTGTTTTCAAGTTTATTTTGAGAGGGGAGGAACGAGAGAATCCCAAGCAGGCTCCTGGTTGTCAGCGTAGAGCCTGAGGTGGGGCTTGAACTCACAAATCATGAGATCACCGTCTGAACTGAAATCAAGAGCCAGATGCTCAAGTGACTGAGCCACCAGGGCACCCCAGCCTTTTTTTTTTTTTTTTAATTTTTTAAAACATTTTAATTTATTTTTGAGAGATAGAGACAGAGCATGAGCAGGGGAGGGGTAGAGAGAGAGGGAAACACAGAATCCGAAGCAGGCTCCAGGCTCTGAGCTATCAGCACAGAGCCCACGTGGGGCTGGAACCCACAAACCATGAGATCATGACCTAAGCCAAAGTCGGACGCTTAACCAACTGAGCCACCCAGGCGGCCCCCCCCCCATTTTTTTTTAAAGTAATCTCTACACCCAATGTGGGGCTTGAACTCACGACCCTGAGATCGAGAGCTGTATGCTCTACTGACTCAACCAGCCAGGCACCCAAGCATAGCCACTTTGAAAACCAGGTTGACATTTCTTCATCTAGTAAAGCTGAACACACACAAACCCTCGCCCAAGCAAGCCCACTCCTGAGTGTGTGCCCTCCAGAAACATGTGAGCCCCCAGGAGGACAAGAATGTGCACACCACCAAACCAGCCTCAGAACGGCCAAGTCAGGACGCAGTCAGAGAGAGGAATGCCGCAGGGCAGTGCAGAGGAAAGGCTGGCGGGCGGCTCCCGGCATCTTCACACTCAGTACAAGAGAACAAGGGGCGGCACCATTCACAGGAACCCAACGTGAACACAACCCAGTGCCCAGCACCGAACCCGTGGACACACTGAATGCATCTCTCCACGCGGTGGGATGTTATCCCGCCCAAAAGGGGACGAAGGACGGACTCACGCTGCAACGCTAATGAACTTTACAAACATGCTATGTGAAGAGGCCAGACGCAAAAGCGTAAATATTGCATGATTCCATTATCGGAAATGTCCAGAGTAGGTCAATCTGCGGAGACAGGAAGTAGATTGGTGCCTGCCAGGGGTCGGGGGAGGAGGAAAGAGGGAGTACCTACTTAATGGGTACAGGGTTTTCTTTTGGGGTGATGAAAATGTTTCGGGACTAGGTGGGAATGGTGGTTGCGGCACAACACTGGGAACGTCCCACCGGCCACTTAACTGTGTACTTTAAAAACGGTTAATTTTCTTATGTGCATTTCACGTCAACTGAAAAAAGAGGAAGACAGAACAAGGCAGGCACAGTTCAAAACGTGCAGTGCTGAGCACTGTCAGGTCTAGGGATACCAAAGTGATAGAACTCTTTAGCAAGAGGGAACGATTTCAATTGCCAGTGGTTCGCTCTGTGAGGGGAAAGCAGAGGAGGGGATACAGTGGGCCGCCAGGGGCCTGCCAGATGACAGGCGCGTCCTCCCCCGAGGGGAAGGGTGCCCAATACTATGCATATCTGTTGTACGTATTCCTTCGTGCCTACTCGACACTTAATAAAAAGAAAACATCGAGGGGCGCCCGGCTGGCTCAGTCAGTGGAGCATGTGACTCTTGATCTCGGGGTTGTAAGTTCAAGCCCCACTTCGGGTGTAGAGATTACTTGAAAACAAAAAAAAATATTAAAAAGTTAAAAAAAAAAGAAAACAATGAGACGTTAGAGGAATAGAAGACAGAACTGCCTTCTAACTTTGGGGTAGGCAAGCCTTTTAATCCCTGACTTAAAATCTGAAGGCCATTAAAAAAAAAAAGGGGGGGGGGGCTCTGTCCCATCCAGAAAGGGAATCCCTTCTCTGTGGCAAAAATACCAGCAACAAAGTCCTAAGAAATACATACTTGTAACTCTTCGCAGCGGCAAAGAGCTGGTGGCCCTACTAGGTTAACGAGCTCCTACGTATCAGTAGGAAAAAGACTCAAGGCTCAAAGGAAATAGTGTAAAGAATCTGAACACACACTTGGAGAGGAGGAAACCATTCACATAAAAATGGCGTACTCTTAAGAAAAGATGCTCAGCCCCCTTATAAGAGAAACGCACATGGTCCTGAAAAAGCACTCCCACCTCTGACTGGTGGCAATGCCACAGTAAGACGCGTGCCCTGTCCCGGCAGAGCTGTGGGGCGGTGGGCACTGGGCCCCAGGTGCATCCCCGCTCCCGCTTCGGGAGTACACTCCACACCCTGGCGAGTGCAAAAGAGGCCCGGGACGAGGCTGTCCGTGGTGAGCTGTTTCCAACAACAAAACGTGGACACAGCCCAGATGGCCATCATTCTGGCCACGGGTTAAAGAAAGAAGGGCCCACCAATAACCCAGAATACAATGGAAAAAGAATGAGGAAGCTCTCTCTGTGCCCAAGCCGACAGATCTCAAAGATACAGGAAGTGAAAAAGCAAAGTACAGAATAGTATGTATTCTCTGCTCTTTCCAGCTTAAAAACAAACAAACAAAGAAAGGTGGGGAAATCGTCCCTATCTGTGTTTGGTTGTATCTACGTAAGAAAACACTGCAAAGAATTCTGCGTGAGAAACCAGTAAGGACCTGGGAGGGCTACAGGGCTACGCCGACCCCTAGCCCCGGAAGGGTGAAGGACACCGCACTGGACACCAGGTTCCTCGTGGTCACTTTTTCCCAACGCCTGGAACAGAATTCACACACTTCCAATCACTTCTGAAGTATACAATGCAGTGGTTTTTTAGCATATTCACAAGTTCACCCCGAACACCAGTACCCCTCAGTACTCGCTCCACATCTCCCCCAAACCCCAGCTCTGGGCAAAACCACTCATCTCCTTTGTGTCTATGGATGTGCCTATTCTGGACGTTTCGTGTAAGTGAAATCACACGACGTGCGATCTTTTGTGACTGGCTTCTTTCACTTAGCATGCTTTTGTGTTTTGGTTTTTGGTTTTGTGTCGTTTCATTTTTGAACCCCGTAAAATGAAATTAAAATTAAAAAGAACACAGAGGACCAAATCCAGGGAGCCACGGGAGAAAAAGTACTTTGCAAACCGTAAAGCACTTCTGGCATAGCAACAGTCATCGCTGGGGACAGCCACACACGTGTCTGGGGGACAGTAAGGATGTGGCATGGGAGAGGGTGTTTTGAGTGCCTGGCACGCAGTAAGTGCTCAACAAAAGTTGGGTTTGGTAAGTACCGGCCCCCGGGCTTCAGAGGTGAGCCCACATAGGTCCTAACCACGCGCAGGCCAGTGGGAGGAAAGGCCTCAGGGGCTCCCGATGCATGAGCGGGACTGTGCCAGAGGGAGGTCACAGCACCTGCGAAGGCCAGACCAGACGGGAGTGGGGTGCAGCGAACTCTGAGTCGTTTGGTGCAGCCAGAGCTTGAGGTAGCTGAAGACGACACGGGAAGAGGTGAGCAAGGGAGAGATCAGAAGGGTCTCAAATGCCAGGCCAAGATCCTGGCCATGAGCCTGAGACTCTGCAGGCCAGGTATGAATGCCTTTATTACAGGCTTTCTCGGCCTTCTCACTGACACCTGAGGCCCAGCAGTTCTTTGCTGTGGGGACTGTCCTGTGCATTGCTGCGCCGTCAGCAGCATCTCTGACCTCCACCCACCAGCTGCCAGCGGTACCCTCCTCTTCCCCGAATTGAAACGATCAAAAATGTCCCCAGATCTTGCCAAATGTCTCCTGTGGGACAAATAAATCTGTACTCCTCCCGGCCTCGTTCGGACCCACCGTCATATTAGAAAGGACTGGAAGGGCTTGTGAGGGGCGAGGGAGCCCCAGAAGGAGCCGCTCCAACTAACTGTCCAGGCAAGAGCTGACCGTGGTCCCAGCCAGGCAGGAGGCAGAGACCTTGACACTTTGGAAGTGGGGCCTCTTATGATTCAGCAGATGTGTGCAGCAGGGAGAGGGGGAGAGGGGAAGGAGCCCTTTATTCCTTTGAACTCTCCTGCAGTCAAGCAAGGACTACTGTTCGTATCTCTCCTTGACACCCACAGAAACTAAAACACCAAAGGTCAAAGACTAAATGCCACGCTCGCTTCCCCAGGACACGGACCTCGCTCCTAGGCCAAGGCTTCGTGCCCCTGCAGAGTGCTGGAAAGCCACCACAGCTGCCTGCCCCCAAAGGCTCCCACCACCACAAGGCCCCTTTTGCTGCCTCTGGGTTCTATCAGGAAGCTGCAAGCCTTGTCTCTGAGCTCCCTTCGTTCTGCTACTGAGGCTCAGTAAGGTGACGTAACTGGCCCGAGGCCATAGGTCTAGCTGGGGGCAGAGCCAGGATTTAAATGTTAGTCCCCAAAGACTCTTTTTTTTTTCTCTACTCCAACTGTCTAGCAGCTCAGTCGTTCAATCGACAGACACATACACAGTGAGCCCTGGACTACTGAGGCAGCCCTGCCCTGGATGAACACCGCTCACCTTCTGTGGAGGCAATGGAGGAGAATTGTAAGTGAAGAGTGCCAGAGCAGGGGTGGTGGAGGTGACCCAGCAGTTGGATACAGTGGCCCTGTTGGGGGATGGGCCAGTCTGGAAAACAAACTTGGGACACGGAGAAGGGCTTGGAGCCGGCCAGCCCTAGGATCTGGGGCCTGGGGAAGTCCTGGGTGGGGAGGGGGGTGACCAACCTCACGTGGGGGCTCATTCTCCCCAGCACAGACTCACATGTATAATCAGGGACCTGGCTAGACTAGAAGTGCAGAAGAAAGCACCCCCACAACCACCTGTTGGGGAGCACCGTCCCCTCGCCATTGAGAACCGAGGAGCAGAGACCAAGAAGCACAGGGAGTTCTCAAGGGTGCACAGCCAGTGGTGGTAGAGTGGGCACAGTCTCGGCCACTTCTGGACCCCGTGCAGCTGACCTGAGGCCCTGACAAAGCTGGTCCCACTCTCCTGGTTGTCCCCTTATGATACTTGGAGGCGGGACCAGAAGAGAAGCTGCAGGCCTCGAAGCCATATCCACAAAGCACTCGCCTTCGGGTGATCCTGGAAAGCAGGACCTGGAGGCCGCACCCAACCCCACCTGCAGAGGCCATCTGGAGTCAGGCCCTGGCACAGGCACCAGCGACAAGAATGCAGCCAGAGCTCTGAACAAAGGGAGCCAGCGAGGCCAGCCGGGGAGGCCCTACAATCGCCACTGTCCCCACACTAGCAGGAGCCCAGGAATGAGCAGGACGCGGCGTCATGCCAGGACCCCCTCGGCCTGAGCACCCAGCAAAGGCTGGACAGGGCAGCTGCTCAGGGCAGAACGGGCACCCCACCTCCACTCAGGCCGAAGGGGACCCAAATCCTTTGGACAGTAGCAAATCCCAAAAAAGACGGAGGGCTGGTGGAGGGGGGGGGGCAACATAAAAACACTACCGCTGGGCCGACACGTGCGGGCGTTGTGCACACTCTGATCTCGTGACTTCTCACCACCCTGCGGGCCTCATGACCGACCCCGTTTTACTGACAGGGGAGCCAAGGCTGGCAGAGGTCATCACCTGTTCAAGGGCATACGAGAAGCACCCTGGTAGAATTTACATCAGGGCCTGTCCAAAGAGAAGCAAACCTGGGTCTGGTTTTTAAAATAAACTAGATAAACAGGAAGTCCTGCCCCCAGGGAGGTCCCACCACATGGACCAGGGACACTAGCTTTCTGAAATGACCTTGGCCTGCCTCTCCCCATTCTGTTCCCTTCTGCAAAGAGAAGGCCCTGGATTGGATGCTTCCTAGAAGCAGATGTGCACGTGTGCCAAAAACTACTCCCCGTGCCTTTTGCTCTTGGTCAGCCAGGCCTCAACATCACACAAACTTCCCGTATGGGGACACTGAGGCACAGAGCAGCCACACGACTTTCCTGCAGCTGCACAAAGCCAGGTCTGGAACTCGGGTCTGTCTGACGTCTTCCCCTCATGTCCTGTCACACCCTCTCGCTCACGTGGGGTATAAAGACTGCCTTTTCTAGTGTTCAAGAGGAACCCTGGGTGGCCAATTTGATGGTACTGCACCTGCTTCTTGATGTGTGCGGAAGGGACAGCACGGCTCTAGAGGCTGCTGCTGTGCGGGGCGACCACATTCAACTAGGACCCTGCCCAGAACCAACTACATGCTCAGAGAACGTCCCCTCCCTGTCCCCTCCGATGCGGGAGGCAGCAGCTCACCAAGAAGGAGTCCGTACCCCCAGAGGGCAGAGACCCAGACCACTGGGTGAGAGAAACCCCCTCCTCCCCAAGTTCAGAACCAATGAGCACAGCACACTGCCTTGATGCTTTCTTTTCTCTGCCCAGGACAGAAATTATTTACCTTGCTTTTCCAAGGAGGAAAAGAGGGACAGGAATGAGGATAAACCCCAGGGGCTGGCCACCCTGCTCTAACAACTCCCATTCAAGGTGACCCACACAGTATCTCCCCTCCAGACCCTTTTCTGCCAGGTCAGGGAACGGGGTGAGCGATTCGTTTCAAATGACAACACGGGAACAAACTCAGACTTTCAACAGGAAGCACATCCGGAGAGAAAGATCCAGAACGCTATGGCCAGACCCCTACCCCCCACCCCCACCCAGAGGTTACTGGGAGAGCCTGCGTCATTGTCATTCCGAAGCCTGCCTGGGCTGAATTCCAGGGGGCCCCCCAAGCAGAGGGAGGGGGCCCAGGCCTCCTCTGCCTATTAGCATCCTTCTCCCAGGAGGCAACAAACGGGGTGCTACCCCAGCCTGGCCTTTCCCACGCCCAGCTGGAGACCCAGGTTACCTGCAGCTGGAAACCAGGGCTAAAAATACCCTCTTCTGCCCAGCCTGCAGCAGGTGGGCACCCCACCCCACCCTGACTGCGTGAGGAGCCCCCTGGCCTGCCTCCCCCACAACCTGCTGCTTCCCTCCTTACCTGGGATGGCCCTGGGGACAAAATGGCCCAAACATGCCACGGGAGGCCTGAAGCCAAGTTCTGGCTTCAGAGCCTGAAGACCTGCCACATTCCCTCCTGCTTGTCCCCGGCGCTGTCCCCAGGGCCCCAAAACCACTAGGCCGGAACCAGAGACACTTACCCAAGTAGATGTCTCCAAAGGACCCACTCCCGATCTTCCGTCCCAGGCGGTACTTGTTCCCCACACGCAGCTCCATGACTCACTCTCGCTGCAGAGGGAAGCAGAGACACACGGGTCAGGGAAGCGGGGAGCCGGGAAGGGAGCCTAGGCCGGTAGACCCCACCACATCCCCCACCAAGGGTCAGGGAAAGACCCAAGGAACTCGGGAGACCAACATTCTCCCTCCCACTGTACAGGAAGAGATTTGGCCTGGCTTTGCCCGAGGGCACCCAGGTGTCAGGTGGCCTGATGGCCTCCACATGTGAGCAATAGCGGAGGCGGGCTGAGAACACATGTCAGGGTGGCCAGGCAGAAGGCGGAATTGGGAGATAAGGCCCGGGAGGAAAGAGCCAAGCAAGCATCTCCTCGGGGGACACGCATCTGGGGACCTTCCAATAAAAGCCTCTCAGGTGCGGGCCAGTCACAAAGGGCCAAGACCCTGAAAGGAAAATCAAAGACAAAGGGGGTGATGGGGGAGGGGGGACACAGGAGCTGCTCGTTCTGGGGGTGCTACCATGGCAACCACCGGCAAGTTCCAACCTCCAGGGACGGAAGGACAAGGTGAACCCTAACCCCGGCCCCCACCCTTACCTAACCTTCTCTGCTTCTAGTGCCAGGAACCGGACACGAGGCCTCCACGGCCTGGCCTAGTCTTTCCAGAGGCCAGAACTTGCCAGTGTGCAGTGTGCCCTGCTGGAGAGGGGCCTCCTCCCCAACTCAGGGGGCAGCCAGGAAAGGGGGCCGCCAGAACACCCAGTCACCTCCCTCTCCCACAACACCAAGCACGTCACACAGGTCTCGCTGCACGTATTTTTGGGGATGGACAGTTTGGGGTTGGCTTCCTTCAAGACTAGAAGGAGGGTCTCCCCAGAGGGCCCCACAGAGCAACTGAGGCAACCAAAGCCAGGTTTTTAGCCACTGGCCTCTGGGGTGGGAGGAGAGGTCTGAGGGAAGGATGCTGATGTGAGCAGTTCCCCTCCTTCCTGTGCCCCATCCTGTGCCCAAGCCCATGAGACATCAGGGGCCACCCTGGTGGGGATCCCTGTGCCCTCCAGGATCCTGGCCTGCAGAAGAAGAAACTCAAAGGCCAGGAGATGGTTTCTACAGTTAGGGGAGAGGGGATGGTGAACTATCAAATGGGGAGAAAGACGGGGGATCCCTAACGTCTCAGAGTGTTCATATGGGGGGGGGGCCTCCCTTTGCAGACAGGGAACTAGGGAGGCCACATCACCTGCCCCGCACTCCCCAGCAGCAACTTGGTGGCAGTCTCCTCACCTCGGACCCAGACGGGGTTCCCGCTGCCCCACCTGACACAATCAGGACTGATTTCCTGCCAGGCCTGGGAAGCAAAGCAGGAAGACGGAAAAGCAGCTGTACCAGGCACAGCAGCCCTGCCTCTTTCCTATGCCAAACGCTATCCCCAAAGCCAGACCCACCTGGGAGGGGAGATGGGCGAGATCTAGTTCATAGATGGCCAGGCTGGAGCTCTCTGGCCCCGCAGAGGCCAGAAGCCAACAGCTCCTGCCCAGGACACACATCCAGCCCTGGCACCTAACTCCCAGGGAGCCGCCACTGGCCCTGCCCCCGGTGGCCACAAGGAAGTAGCCTCCACCCCATGCCAGCCAAACTCTGGGCTCTCAACCAAGGGCCTCTGCCCACACGCCTGGCCAGTCCCGGCTGAGGTGCCGCGGCTGCCAGCGGAACACTCTCCACATCTGCAGAAAACTCACATTTCACATACACACCGACCTGTGTGTACCCACCAAAGGAAGAAAGAAAAGCAGACGCACACCGTGAGCCGCACAGAGGGGGAGGGGACGGGGGGGGGTCACGGGTGTGTGCATACACAAACACTGCCCCCCCAGTCCGTTTTCTGCCAACGCCAATTCAGAGACCACACATGGCAGCCAGGAAAGCCGCAGGTTAGGAGAGAAACATAAATATACCCGCATCCTATATTACATAAATACCCACGCCAGGTTATATAAATACCCGCGCCCTCCGTCTGGGTGTCTTACATAAATTACATAAATACACTGCACATGACCCCCCAGCCCCTCCCCACTCACCGGGCTGTGGGCAGAGAAGGGAAGAAGAGAGGGTGCAAACAACAGCCCTACAGGAAACCACGGCTGGGCGCTAGCCACCCAGACCCGGGGCGGGGGGCAGGGCCCCAGAGAGAGCCTAGACTGTCCCAGCACTGTCCCCTAAAAAGCCGCCCAGAGGAAAGGAGAAAGGATAGAGTCAGGAAAAGGAGAAGCTTTCCAGTTCTTTGCCGATTCTCCCATGGGGGGGGGGGGGGAAGGGGGGTGGAAAAAACGAAGTGAAAAAGAAAAAAAAAAAAAAAGGCAGACGCAAATCCGGAGTTTCAGCTGGTTAAAAAAAAATTACACAAACTACCAAGCAGCAGAGCACATGGACAGTTTTCTTACTCTCTGATACCCCCTCACCCCCAGCCAGAGCCCTTATCACTGGACCATTAAAATAAAAATTGGAGGGACGCTCTAGACAGTAAGGCAAAGGAGCCCCCAAACAGGCATTCGCTGGGCGTAACTTCAGACACTCTGGATCCCCTTCTCCCAAAATCCTTCTCCCTGAGGAAGGCTGTGCCCAGGAAGGTTGTGCTGAGAACACAAGCAAGAGAACTAAGGGAAAAGTTGGGGAGGGGGCTCACCCCACTTTGAGTTTGGGCGTGAAGAGGAGCTTGGGAATCCTCTCTCTAGAGAGACCCGGACAAAACATAGTTGTGTCCACGGAGACTCGCAAAACATGGATTTCTCCCAGCAGAAACGGGAGAATGCGATCTGATAAATAACCCCCACCCCTTTCTTTCTCTCCACAAAGGAAAACAGAATCTGTGGCTGAGTGACCACACACCCCATCACCTCAGGGCCCCCAGGCGCCCCCCGAGCACCCCCATCCAACACAGGGGAGCAGCCTCGCTGACCCCCAGGTCCGGAGCCCCGAGCCGGGAGAGAAGGGGGGAGGCGCTGCTGATTGTCCAGTGAAACACACAGAAGCCCAGGGTTTGACCGAGAAGCCCGAATCAACAGTATCAACAGTCTAGGGTGGCCCCAGCACCCTAGTCCCGGACCTCCCCCTCCCCCCGCCCCCCCGCAGCGTCCCCCCAATCCCAGCCCCGGGTGGCCTCTCGGCCGGCTGGGGCCTTGAAGGGTCCAGCTGGGGGAGGGGGAGGCGGGCCAGACTGGGGGGGCCTCCCCCGGTTAAGCCTGCAAAATAATAGTCACCCTCCTCCTCCTCGTCCCCAGCCGCGCCTTTGTCCTCGCCGGGCCGAGCGGGCGGCGCCCGGGCTGCCCCCCCCTCCCCGTACCCGAGTGCGAACGCGCGTGTGTCCGCCCTCCCCTCCCCTCCCTCTCGCGCAAAAACAAAGAGGCGGAGGGAGCCCCGTTTCCCCCCGGGTTTGCGCCCCTCCGCGGGCCCGCGGCCCCCCAATATTTACCCCGCCGGGAAGGCGCCGGTACCGGGCCGCTGCTCTGGGGGCTGCCGCGGGCGGGGGCGGCCCGCCGGGGCGGATGCCGGAGGATTCGCGGAGCCGCCCGGCGCGCCAGCCTCTCCCGGCCCAGCCGCCGCCGCCGCCGCCGCCGCCGCGCTCCGCTCCGCTCGGCCCCGGCCGGGCTCTGGCTCTAGGTTCTCGCCGCCGCCGCCGCCACCTCCCTCCTCCGGGCCCTCCTGCCCGCCCGCCCCCGCCGCCGGCTCGCGCGCTCCCGCCCGGCGCGCGCCCGCCGGCTCCCATTGAGCCCCGGGCCCGACCGCTGATGTCATCCCCGGCCCGCCGCCGCCGCCCCGGAGGATTTAAAGGGCCCGCGCCCTCGGCTCCCGGGGACGCTGGTGGGGGGAGGGGGGGGCGCGGCAGGGAAACACAGTCCCCCAGCCTGGCGAGTAGCGCGTTGCGGGAAGGCGGTCTTACGTGTGGGGCCGGGGAACACACAGACACCGACACCCTGATCCAGTCTGGGGCACAGGTGGAAAACGCTGGGTGGGGGTGGGGAGGAGGCGGGCGCACGAAAAGCTGGGGTTTTCTAGACCCAGAGCCTCCTCTTCCACCTGCTCGGTTCTCTCTCCTCTCAAACCAGAGGAGAATGTTTCGGGGGCTCTGAGGACTGCAGAGGACACAGTCCGGGTTAATTCAGGGGTCAATGATTTGGCAGGACAGCAAGAGATAGGGATGTTGACAAAAGACCCAGGGAGGTAGCCAGGTCTCAGCTATCCTCACCACCACCACCACCACCCATGGAAAGATCAAAGGCAAAGACCTTTTCCGTCTCCCTCCCTGCTTTTCCAGCAGCTCAAACTGTGATGGGTACAAAACAGACCCCCAAACCCTAATCCTGGTCTCACTGGTTTCATGAGGAACCCCACACACTGCCACGGAACTAACACTTGAGTCAGGGGCGCCAGTGGTGCAAGGTTAGCTAAGGCACCTCCCAACTCTGGGCTTGGGGTTCCATATCTGCAAATCAGGAAGAAGACCCTGCTCCCCGGGTCACTGGGAGAATTAATTAAGGCTTCTCACCTGCTTCCAGCGTAGCCAATGAAAGGTTCTAGGGCAAAGTTATTAAGACGATATTGACACTGCACCATGCACAGCTCCAAATTATGACACACATCCATTCACAGGCACAACTGTGCGGACACACAAAATGCCAGAGTGCACTGTATCCAATCCCGGAAGCATGGTTCCCGGGAAGAGTCACTTCTATAATAACTGCATCTTCCCTCGAGCCTGAGGGACTTAGTCACACACTGTCCAAACTGGTGGGAGCCCGGCAGACCAGGTTCTTCTCTATCACACAGCAGGAAATGGGACCCAGAGAGGGGAGGGGTTTGCTCAGGACCACACAGCACAGCCAAAGAGATAGCTCTGTTCTCCCGATGTCTCTGGAAGACTGAGTCTATCATGAGGTCAGTTCCAAGAGCAGGAAAGTGACAACAAACCTTCTCCCAGGGGAGATCAGCAGTCAGCTGGGGACCTGACCTCAACGCACCCTTTGCCAGAGCAGGGGGTCACCAGGGAAGGTGGTGGGCTTTGCTGGACTTGCACGGTGTTTCTTTGTTATTTATACTGTTTTGTTCATTGATAACCAGTATTGTCAATAGGCCGATTTCATGTTACAGATCAATATTCCCTATTTCTCTTGAAATAGCCCTGGGAAAACGGGCAACTCTGGGTCCAAACTCACACCGGGCTGTGACCACACTCAGCTGGCCGAGGCAGCAGCCCCCCATCTCGTTTCCTCACGTGAGTCTGTTGTATCCATTTTTATGATTTCCTTCATCCCCTAGAAGTCCCCAAGTGTGACCCTGTCCTAGAGGCCAGCCACCACCCTGTGATACATACCAATGCCCTTTGTCATCTGTTCTCATCTCAATCTCGCCAACCCTGAATCCAGAGGCTCTGTTTCCAGTGTCCAAGGATGCCAGCCCTCCATGGGGCTGCATGTTCTCCTAAAGTGACACGAGGTGCCCAGGCCTGGGGCCCCAGGCAGAGGGCCCTTGGAAGTACTGAGCAAGGGTGGAATGCACCCCTGTGTCACCGCCCACCCCTCCAACCTGGGCTCTGCTTCCCAATTATGGCCTTCCTCTCCAGGAAGGGACTGGTCCGGCTTTAGCATCCACGAAGCACCTGGCCCTGGGGGAGGTGGTTAACCTCTCAGACAACAACAGATTAAATCCTACTCTATTCTTTCCCTGAGTTTACACAGCACAGAGCACAGAGCCCGCATCTGAGGCTCTTAACAGTGCTTGCCTAAGGGCACGCATTAACCACAAAGTCCCAGTTTCCCTGTCCAATCTTGTCACATCCCCACCCCCCACGGAAGGATCCTGGTCAGTTTCCTGGGCCACCCAGTCTTAAGATCTACTTGTCCCCTAAGGCCTGCTCCAAGGCTTTCTCCTGCTGTCTCCACCCACCGCCCACACCCAGACTCTGATTACCTATGTGTGGGCCCCAGTTCTTCTCTTTCCTAAACTCCTAGAAGACTAGCCCCCCAGGGTCCTTCTAAAGAGCTTTGCAGCTCAGCTCTAAGGAGAAACTGAGATGTGACACAAAACTGAGTGGAGGAATGGAGGCAGTTCCAAGGGGGGGAGAAAGCTCACGGGAGTTCTAGCAGCCTCTGGGCCCGACTTCTGTCTTCATACTAGGTTCTCAATGATTCCTCCTGGGACGTAACACCCAAGGTGTGGCCCGCTTGAGTTCACCCCAGTCCGCTCCCTGCACACCCACTCACTCACCCAGAAGATGCAATCAACCTTGAACAATAGGTCCCAGCTCACATGGGCCCCACCCTGGAGTCTGGCTGCTCTGCACTGGGGTCAGGAGGAGAGACTCCCCAGCACTCTCCCAATCTGACCCTACTGTTTCCTTGGCACCCTGGAGCACCGGGCTGGGGATCTCAAGGAATGCCCTGGAACTGCCAGACCACAAAACAATATTGCAGAAGAAACCAGAGATGCGGGGGGAAGTTTTCAGTCTTACCAAAGGGATCTGTAATCTGAGTCTTGACTGTGGGCACCCTGGGGTTTACTAAACATCAGGGAAGGTCCTTCAAATGGCCCTATGCAATCTGTGCTGAGGCCTTAGCCCTGGCTGTTCCTGCTGCCTGGGATGCTTTTCCCTCAGACACCCACATGGCTCATTCCCTCACCTCCCTGAGGTCTTGGCTTTCACCCCCTTCACAGAGAGATCTTCCAGTCCTCCTAACTGAAGATCCTGACCCCACTAGGGCACTGCTTCCCCCTTTCTCTGCTTCATTTTTTCCTGGCACTTATCTCTCTATAATATATTCTCTATGTATCATTTCTCTCTCTAACATATTCTCTATATAACATATCTCTCTATAACGTATTCTACATGATACTTGAATTTTTTTTTTTTTTTTTTTTTGGTCTGAGTCTCCTTCTAGAATAAAAGCTACATGAAGGCAGGGCATTATTGCTATTTTGGGGACACCACTGGTCACCAGTATCAAGAATAGTGTCTCTGGTGGGGCGCCTGGGTGGCTAAGTCGGTTAAGCGGCCGACTTCAGCTCAGGTCATGATCTGATAGTTTGTGAGTTCAAGCCCCGCATCAGGCTCTATGCTGACAGTTCAGAGCCTGGAGCTTGCTTCCGATTCTGTGTCTCCCTCGCTCTCTGCCCCTCCCCGGCTCACGCTCTGTCTCTTTCAAAAATAAAATAAAACGTTAAAAAAAATTAAAAAAAAAAAATAGCGTCTGGCACACAGGAGGTGTGAATGAATATTTGCTGAATGAGCGAATGAATAGTCCGTGAAGAGACAGCCTTCACTCTCTCTGACAAAACAAGAGCTACACATATTGAGCACCTACTGTGTGCCAGGCACTCTATAGGACACATTACCCGCATTGAGTCATCCAACCTACACGTCCATCCTCCGCAGAGGAAGTAGACCAACAGAATCTGCGCCCCTAACCACTTCTCCCAAGCTGGTAGAGAACACAGGGCGGAGACGAGTCCCCGGCCCCTCCATCAGACTCTTGAGCCCCTCTCCTAGAAAAGCAATTCTGGGCCCCACCAAGAGCCACAGGAGCCCGAGGGGGCTCCTTGATTCCAGCTCGATCATTCTACAGGCGGAAAATGAGCCCCGGGGAGCCTCACTCAAAGTCACAAAGGTAGCCCAAGACGGAAGCCCACTGTGGTTAAGAAGCTGGCCTCGAATGCTGACTTCGCTCCTTTTGAACCGTGTGACCCTAGGAAAGTTCCTTAACCTCTGAGTCTCGTTTGTAAAATGGGGATAATACAGATGATGATGCACAGGCAAGTTAGCCCAGAAGAGGCCCTGAGGGAGAGGAAGATGTTGATAATGTTGTGAAGAGTGGGCAGGGAGGGAAATCCAGGCCACCTGACTCGGACTTCTAGCACACAGGCTGCATCACCTCCGGCTTCTTCTTCCCTTGCCCTCCCCGTCCCCTTGAGTGGAGGTGGGCCGGAGGTATGCACATGCAGGGGGGCCCAGGTGAGCCACTGGCCTTGCCCACCCTGCGTCTTCACCTATGGCCTTGGCTCTCAGATGCCCCTGCAGGGCGTTTTCTGAGTCTTCCTCTTCTTAGCTGCTACTTGTGCCTCTCCCAAGACCCCCGAGGGTCGATGACCCACCACAGGCTCCAAGGGGTCCTCCTCCAGCTTGCCAGCCTGAAAATGCTGCCCTGGTGCATTCTTCTCGGCCAGCGAGGCCTTGGCAGCTTGCCCCCAGACTCTTCCATGATGTTCCACCCACCTCTGACTGCTCTCAGGGCAGCTGCAAGGGACTTGGCCCGGGCCTCTCCAGACTCCACTGGCTCTAGATGCTTCTCCTGGTGATCTCACCACATCGCCATGCCTGGTCTTTCTCCGGCAGTGGTTCCTCCCTCCTCCTCCTCCTCCAGCTTCGGTGGTGAGGCAGCCGGGTACGGTAGCAAGAGGCCTGGCCCAGGGGCCAGGAAGCCCACGTTTGAGTCCCAGCTCAGCCACCCGATTTCAGCAGGAATTTGGAGAATTCGCAGCCCCTCCCTGAGGGGCTGGACAGGGAGAGCTCTAAGGCCCTTTCTTCAGTCTCCCCATCTATAAACTAAGGGCTGGACTGGATGGGGAAGGTCTACACATTCCACATCTGGGGCACTCTGCTGAGAGAGATCCCGAGGTCACACACATGTGGGCTCAGAGGGAAAGCGTTTTCTCCCCCCAGCACTCCCATATTTAAAACATTGTACACATCCCATCAGCAACACCTCCCAACTGTACTCTGAACCCAGTCACCTCTCACTGTCTACATCCTTCACTCGGATACTACAGTGGTCTGTTACCTGGGAGATCACACCCCTCGGCTACCGAAAATACACCAGTATTCTCTGTCCTTAGCGTGCGATCCATGTTCTTTCCCAGGCCTGCTATGATCTGGCCCCGGCCTGCCTCTCGGACCTCATCTCAAACTATCTTTTTTCATTTCTTCTTGCATTTCAAAGGCCTCAAGGCCTTTGCATTTGCCATTCCTCCTGCCTAGAATTATCTCCCCCCAGATCTTCAATGGCTTGAACACAATGACTGGTGTTCAAGTCACAACTCAAAAGTTACCTCCTCGGAGAGGCCTTCTTGGACTACACAGTCTTTTAGTAGGTTCCACACCCAACAAGGGGCTCAAACTCACAACCCGAGATCAAGACTCACATGCTCTACCGGGTGAGCCAGCCAGGTGCCCTGACCACACAATCTTAAGCAGGCCTCCTTCCCCTCTGCCTCTTCCTACTGGATCATCCTGCTTTCTTTTCCTTTTTTTGTTTATTACTTTTTTATGTTTATTTCTTTATTTCCTTATTTATTTTGAGAGACAGACACAGAGTGTGAGCGGGGGAGGGCAGGGAGAGAGGGAGACACAGAACCCGAAGCGGGCTCCAGGGCTCCGAGCTGTCAGCTCGGAGCCCGATGCGGGCCTCGAACTCATTAACTGCGAGATCATGACCTGAGCCCAAGTCGTACTCTCAACCGCCTGAGCCACCCAGGCGTCCCCATCTTATTTTCTTTATGGCACTTACCACAGGCTGAAAACATTAACTTGTTTATTTTGAATGCCCTTACACATAAGCTCCAGGAGAGAGAAATCCTCTTATATGCTCCTGTGGGTGTCCAATTGGTAATGGGTGCCCCATAAATACTTGTACAATGAGCAAATTCTGCTGTGGGTGTGTGGCTGTAGGAGTGGAGGTGAGGGCCTGGCACTTTCCATCCCTGGGCCAGCCGATGCCTGACAGCCTTCCCTTAGGGACAGGCCTTACTTATCCTGTGGTTCCTCCCCACCCCGTCCACCCCTTCTTGGGGTGGGCTCTTGTTCCCACCCCCCTCCGCCGGGGCAAAGCCTCTCTCAGTGTTCCCTGTGCTGCTGGTCTTTGTTGGGGGAATCAACTCCCAGAGGAGCTGGGAACGCCGGTTGCTATAGGCACAGGCACCCCAGCATCACCAAAGGGCCACCGGCTTCACCTCTCCCCACCCCCGCTCTCCCGCCTCTGTCTATATCCTTCCTTCAACTCGGCCTGTCACCTCGCTGCCCCTCGGCCCCGTTCGCACTGCGGCCAGTTCTCTCCAAAACGTGCTCCTTCCATCCTCTGGGAATCCAAGGAATCCCATCTCTGGGACGCACAACCACTCATTAACTGGGCCGCGGGAATTACGATGATTGCCACGGCTAATGATCCCAATTCCCACAGCGACACTTCTCGACTCAGCATAGCTGGGGCGACTCATCATCTCACCATGTCACACGTCTGTCCACAAACATTTCCTGATGCCTACTCCTCACGGGGCCTGAGAGATCCACACCGAGTCCTGCTCGCCTCCAATTGACAATCCTGGGGCAGCTGGGTATACACAGGAAAAAAGATGGATGAAGGATCCCGGAGAGGACCTGCTAAATAGTGAGCGCCACAGGTCACGTCCACGTGGCCTGGGGTCAGTGGGGGGGGAGTGGCACCACGGGGTGGCCGGCCGCCCCTCTCACCCTGCACCCGGGGAGGGCAGCCTGTGAAATGCACAACGGGGGAGTTTCTAACTTTATGCGAAGTGCTACATGGGTGAGCATCCAGATAAGTCCCTGAGGCCTCTTCTAACCAGATTGCCCACCAAGCCCCTTCCCTGGAGAAATTGGGGAGTTGCCCCTGGGGAAGGGAGAAGGAGGAGGGGCTCGAAGGTGGGGAGATTTGGAGGGTGGAGAGGAACAGCCCGAGCCAACCCAACGCTACGGTAGGAATCTCAGACATTTGAAGCTGGGGGGGGCCCACCAGTCAAATGGCACCCAGGATCCCCCTCCCTGGGGGGAGAAGGTTGATGAGGGAGATGGAGGCACGAAGGGTCTTTAATCGCAAGCAGCTAAATATGGGATTTATCCACCGGTTTTGCTCAGAACAGCTTGTAGTTCTGCACACAGAAAGGAAGAAGAGGGAGAGAGTGAGGGAACTCGAATTTGCTGGACCATGAGGCACCACAATAGGCACTTTTCATTGGCTCGTGCTTAATTCCACAGCCAGCCTATGAGCGGGAGATCACCCCACCTGTTTTACAGGTAGAAACCTGAGACTGAGAGAGTGTACCAGAACATGATTTAATATTCACAAAGGTTAGGAAGGACTCCAATTTACCCTTCAGACCCACCCCGGGGCCTCACCCTGCCTTACGGACTGTACCCCACTCAGCCTTCGTTTCCCACGGGGCACGCCAACAGGAACCTGCATGGATCTGAGGCTCCGATGAACGGGTCCCCTTCCTCTTCAGGACACCGTGAGTCTGCTCACCTACGCTGAAAAGCATCCAGGGGATTCTGGTGACCACTAACGGAGCTGTCTCCAAAGTAGATGCCAGCGCCCAGAAAGTTCCCTAGGCAATCTACTGGGGTGTGGGAAGAAAGATCAGAATTTGTATTCTTATTTAAGTTTCCAATCTTAGCTTTCCAAATATTCTATTTTCATGTATGTTTTACAATGCGCACATGAGGGGCACCTGAGTGGCTCAGCCAGTTAGGCGGCTGACTTCGGCTCAGGTCATGATCTCACAGTTCTTGACCTCGGCCCGCCTTGGGCTCCGTGCTGACGGCTCGGAGCCTGGATTCTGCTTCGGATTCTGTGTCTCCCTCTCTCTCTGCCCCTCCCCCACTTGCTCCGTCGGTCTCTCAAAAATAAATAAACTTAAAAAAAAAAAAAGAAAGAAAAGAAAGATATGGAATGTCCATTGGATTACGAGAGTTGATGCACATAAAGCCTGCAGCCCGGAGTCTGGCACCTGAATGACAGATACAGTTATTACTGATGCAGTCACAGGGAACAGAGCTGGGACTGGCCTGGGCCTTGGGGTGGGCTGTGCCCTAGGGAAGTGCATCTATGGTAGGAGACCCAGAACGCAGAAGAAGTCATTAGAAATCAGTGTGACCAGGGTTAAGACAGAGACTGCTAAAATTGCTAGGGGAGGCTGATAGCCTTATTACTGTCCTAGAGTGACAGGCTGGGCAGAAAGAGGTGGCTTCAGAGGGTCGGGGACCCTCACTACAAGATTTTTTTAGCACTTGGGAAACTCCCACCATGCAGTCGCATGCTGTAGGGGGACATTCCAGGAAGGCCAAATTAGAAACACAGAGCAAAATCTCTCGGGCCTAGAAACAGATGAGGTACGGAATTTCTCATCCTAACCAAGATGGGGCCACAGGTACTCACCAGATTCAGCTGACAGGTACCCAGATCCCTCTCTGAAGATGGCCAGGGGGCCATGAAGATGAGGGGGTCATGGGGGGGGGGTGTATGACCAGAGATTGAACAGGCCCTAAAAATGGAAGGAGGCCCTGGCTACCCGCCAATGGACAAGCTTGGCAGTGGGTACTAGGAAGGGGGTGGGGGGTGGGGGGGAGTTATTATCCCATTTCACAGATGAGGAAACGGAGGCCAAAGAACAGACTTCTGTTTTCTCTAGGCATACCTTAGCCTAGTCCAAGTGCAGTGATGACTCAACCCTGACCTCCTCCTTCCCCCAGCATCCTGCAGTCTCTGTTGCAGAGATCCCTGGGGCAGGGGGTGGGGTGAGGGTGGGGGTTAGGAGCCCTGGGTCTACACCTACTCTGTTACTGCTTCCTGTGTGCATCCTGAACAGATCCCCTGTTCTCTGAACCTCAGTTTCTTTATCCGTACAAGGGGTTGATTCCTAAGCTCCACCTTCACCCTCCCCTCCTACTTTTCTTCCAGTCCTCTCACTTCAAAGCCCTTCCGGAAGCTTATCCCAAGGGGTTGAACCCTTCTAGGAGCCTGGAGGTCACAGTCCTGCCTTAGGGTCCTGTCTGTGCCTGGCCCCCACACAGCGGATATGAGCCCATCGGCCCCAGACCCAGAGACATCTCCATTCTGGGGAGCCTGTCCTCAGCTCTTCGTCTACTCCCTCAGCAGCTCTGGCTGGCCCGAATCCCTCCTCCAAACTCACAAACATGTGGACCCTTTTTCTTCCAGAACCATGGGGATGATGTGGGAGGCTTTCTACATAAATTAGCTCACTTAATCCTTACAACATTCTGGGGAAGTAGCTTTATGGATCCAGTTCCCTGATGTGGAAACTGATGCAAAGATCATTCTCGAGATCCCAGTGTTGGAGGTGGAGGCTGGCCTGACCCAGAGCCCGTGTTTTCCTCTGACACTTCCCCGTCTCCCCCTCAAATCCTTCCTGCAAGGGTTCAGAGGAGCACCCAGCCACGGCCCCTCCCTCAAATGTAACATTATGCAGCCATTAAAAATAATGATTACGCACCCACAGATGACTAATAACAACACGAGAAAATGCTCATGACACAATGTAAAGAGGAGAAAAGCAAGACGCAAAAATTGTAAATACAGTATTATAAAATTATAGTCACACGATCGTGCACACAAACAAGACGCTGGAAGAAAATACACCGCAATATCCACAGTCGTTTCGTGCGTGTGTTAGGACCACGGCTGATTTCTTTCCTACTTTGCTCCATTTGCCCAACAGTCAATCCATGCGCATTACTTTTCAAACGAAGAAAAGATACCAGGTCCAAAAAAATGATAGCTTTGTGGCTGAAATACTTGGAAACCTGCTGTTTTCCACTTCAACTTCCTCTCCTTCCAATCCCTCCAAAGCCTACATGTTCAGTACAACGTGACTCTAGCCAAGAGGCATCGCAGGAGTTTGGGGGCAACCGGCGCCTCCCCAGACCCACGCACAGCTCCGTCTCTCTGACCAGCCTGCTTTGACCAGGCTCTCCTCTGCGTCCGGTGAGGACCCCCCGCCCCGGACCCTCCTCCCAGCCCCCAGCCGGGGCTCCTGCTAACGCTCACCTGACACTCGCTGGCCGGCCTCCCGAGACGCGAGTTGAGCACACCTGTCCCTCCAGGTGAGGACTCGGCGGCGGCGCCTCGCAGGAAGGAGGGAGCCGGCCGGGGGCGGGGCCGTGACGCCACCCTCCCAGCCCCGCCCCCGGCTTCCCGGCCCCGCCCCGGCTTCCAGGCCACGCCCCGGCTTCCCGGCCCCAGGCGGTGGTGGTTGTAGTGCTTGCGGGGTGAGCTGCCGGGGACACTCCTCCCGCCCCGCACGCCCCACGTGGGCAGAGCCCCCAGCCACCAGCCGCACCGACCAAAGGGAGCCTCCGAGTGCTCCCCCGGGGGTGGGCGGGCTGAAAGGGGAGGTACTACTTTTCCAAAGCGAGGGTCCCTTTGAGAAGCCTGGAAAGAGCGGGGATCCCTACTGCCCCCCCCAACCCCCACCCCTCCACCACCACCCCGGGTTTACAGGGACTGTTAGGTCCGCAGGTTCCAGGTTCAAATCGCTGGAAGTAAGGAGTGACGTCCGACGGACAGAGGGGGTCTCTGCTTCCCCGAGTGTTTTCTTCTCTTTGTACCCCCCTCTGGGTGCTTCCCCAGGACCCTTCCTCCGACCCCTTCCGCCAAGGAAACCAGAATGGGGGGGTGTATGGTGAGTAACCAAGAAATGTGGTTCCAGCCCTTGGGGGTTAGGAAAAGGTAATCGGGCATCTGACACCTGTGGTCAGAAAACTATTTTCATCTACTTTATATCATGCGAGATTGCTTGTATTTGGCAAAGTTCCGTATTGGAAACGCCAACCTGCCGGCTGTGGCGAAAAGAAAGGGCACCGCTTCTTTGAAAAGGCGATCCAGCCTCGCCTATCCAGAGCTTTAAAAATGTGCTCACCTTTGGACCCAGCAATCCCATTTCTTTTCTTTTCTTTTTTCTTTTCACATTAAAAAAAAAATTTTTTTTTAATGTGTATTATCTTTTGAGAGAGAGAAAGAGAGAGGGGGGGGAGGGGCAGAGAGGGGAAGACACAGAATCTAAAGCAAGCTCCAGGCTGTGAGCTGCCCGTCATGGGGGATTTGAACCCACCAACCGTGAGATCACGACCTGAGCCACCCAGGCACCCTGAGCAATTCTGTTTCTGAAAATCTACCTAAGGAAGTCATTCAGAATACATGTTCATCGAGGTGTTCCTATAGCTTGCTTGCTTTATTTATTTATTGTGGTGTTCTTTATAATGGTGAAAATTGGAAATAAGTGTAGGTGTCCAAAACCCCAGGGCAGGGGTGACCAGCACAAACACGCAGTGGAATATTACACAGCCATTAAAAGGGATGTTTACAAACAGCTTATAATAATATGAGGAAATGTGTTATACTATTACAAGAAGAAAAGCAGGATGTAAAGGTGTTGACAGCAGGATTACAGTTGCGCTTAAAAGCAGAACACAATCTCACGCACAGGAAAGAGCCTGGAGAGAAATTCTCGCTGTGGTTCTCTCTGGGTGGGGGCACTATGAGGCTTCTTTTTCATCCTTCTATTTTCCTGCATTTTCTTCTAATGGGCTTATATCACTTTTATAAAGCTCCTTTATTTTAGCGTTTATTATTTATTTTTGAGACAGAGACAGAGTATGAGCAGGAGAGGGGCAGAGAGAGGGAGACACAGAATCCGAAGCAGGCTCCAGGCTCTAAGCTGTCAGCGCAGAGCCTGACGCGGGGCTCGAACTCACGGACCACGAGATCGTGACCTGAGCCGAAGTCGGCCGCTTAACCAACGGAGCCACCCAGGTTCCCCAAAGCTCCTTTATTTCATAAAACGTTCCCATTAATTGAGCACTTACTAGAATCTAGGATAAGCCCCTTTCACGTAATCCTTGCCATAGCGTTGAATAATAGGAATTACTATTTTCCTCATGATACAAGATGAGGAAACCAAGGTCTGAGAGGTTGTTTCTCAAGGTCAGAAATGCTTTCTCTCTTTCAAGGCCAAGGGGCACTTTTAAGCACCCTCCTGATTAGCCACCAGGCTAAAAAGGCTACCAGCCTCAGTTGGGCTAAAGGGAGCCACGGAGAGGGTTTGTCCATCCTTGGGCTTTAAGAGGAGAAACACTGTGAGAGGGAACCACAGAGTCTCAGCATGCCCTCCTTCCTCCCTGTGGGTGGGTCCTTCCCTCCTGCCTGGGAGACTTTGAGGCTGACTCACACTGGTGGGACCCAGGGAAGATAGAGCTTTCCAGAGACCAAGCTCCAAAGTTGAGAGGTCAGCTAACTCAGCCTCGTTGATTAGTTGTAGCCGTAATATATTTTTCTGATTATAAAGGCAATATATAGTTATTATAGAAAATTGGAGAGACCCATAAAACATAAAGAAGAAAGCAAAAGCCGACCCCTTTATTGCTTTGCCTTTTATTATAGGTATTTTATTTTATTTCTTTACAGTGTATTTATTTATTTTTAAGTAATCTCTGCACCCAATAGGGGGCTCGAACTCATGACCCTGAGATCAAGAGTCTCATGCCTCAAAAAAAAAAAAAAAAAAAAGAGTCCCATGCCTCACTGCCAGCCAGGCGCCCCTAGATATTTTAAATAATACTGAACAGTAGAGGGAATATAGTGTAACAAACCCATGCACCCAGCACTCGTTTTCAACAAACATCAATATTTTCCATTCTTGTTTCATCCATCCCTCACCTACATTTTGTTAAAGGGAATTCCAGATGTATTATTTCACCTATAAATACTTCAGTAATTACCTCTAACAGATGAAGAGTTTGTAAAAGAACAACAACAACAACACACACACATAATACCCTCCTTACACCTAGCAATAGTAACACCGTTTTTTTCATCAAATTATTTAAGAGGCAGTCCCTGTTCAAATTCCCTAATGTGCCTCCAAAACGTCTTTTTCCTGGGGCACCTGGGCGGCTCAGTTGGTGAAGTGCCCGATTCTTGATCTCGGCTCAGGTCATAACCTCATGGTCCATGAGTTTGAGCCCCGTGTCCTGTTGGGCTCTGTACTGACCATGTGGAGCCCGCTTGGGATTTCCTCTCTCTGCCCCTCCCTCTCCCCTCCCCTCCCCCACAATAAATACGAAACACTTTTTTTTTTTTCAACGTTTATTTATTTTTGGGACAGAGAGAGACAGGGCATGGACGGGGGAGGGGCAGAGAGAGAGGGAGATGCAGAATCCGAAGCAGGCTCCAGACTCCGAGCTGTCGGCACAGAGCCCGACGCGGGGCTCGAACCCACGAACTGTGAGATCATGACCTGAGCTAAAGTTGGATGCTTAACCAACTGAGCCACCCAGGCGCCCCAAAATGAACCATTTTAAAGCGTACAATTTGGTGGCTTTTTGTAGAGTCACATGGTTTGCAGCCATTACCACCACCTAATTCTCTAACATTTTTATCACCCCAAAGAGAAACCCCCTTACCCACTGGTAGTCACTCCCCATTTCTGCCCTCCCCTAGTCCCCAGGGACCATTGATCTACTTTTGTCTTTTGCCTATGGGAAATAGTTCCTATAAATGAGATCATACAATACGAGACCTTTTGTGTCTGGCTTCCCTTAGCATCATGTTTTCAAGTTTCAACCACATAGCATGTTGTCCATACTTCCTTCCTTTTCATGGCTGAATAACATTCCAGACTGAGTTTCCCAGTCTGGAGTTGCTTGATTGCATCCCTGTGGTGTCTTTTAACATGCTCCACTATCCCCCATATTTCCTAGAAACTGGTCATTGAAATGTGGACTTTGAGGCTGGAGGCTTGATTGGATTTGGATACAATTATTTTATCAAGAATATTCCACAGATGACATCATCTTCTTCCTGGTGCATAAGAGCTCTGCATAGGAGCTTCCTGATGCATAAGAGCTCTGCTGTTGGGCTCTTTCTTCTACTTTCTAGTGATGGTAACGTTGATCGGCGGCTTTAGGTGTTGTTAGCCTTGTTGTCTCTTATAAAGTTACCCATCAACATCTGACCCAGTGATTTTAACATCCATTGATAATCACAGCCTAAGTCTACTCTTTTTTTTTTTTTTTAACATTTATTTACTTTTGAGAGAGAGAGAGACAGAAAGCGCACAAGCAAGCAGGGGGAGGGGGAGAGAGAGAGGAGAGAGAGAATCCCAAGCAGGCTTTAAAGAGCCTAATGCAGGCTCAACTCACGAACCATGAGATCATGACCTGAGCCCAAGTCAGGTGCTTAACCACCTGAGCCAGGTGCCCCTGATCTCCCTTTTCAAATGAGGAAAACTAAGGCCCAAAATGGTGAAGAAACCTGCCTTTCTTTGATGAGTCATTTGGTAATCCATGTCAGGAGATTTGAGACAACAGATAAAGGGAGAAAACACAGTTCTTGCTCTGCTAAATATAGACACAAACAAGGTGTACAGAACCATAAGAGAAAAAGATATGGGAGTCATGGAAGTCTTCCCAGAGGAAGTGTCACTGGATCTGGGCCTTCAAGTATGTGTAGGAGTTTGCCACGGGGACTAAAAGCAGTGGAATGAGCCCACCGTACGAATAAGGCCTGAGGTGTGACTTGGGCTGTGGTCGAAGACTCCATTCCTCACCATGGACATATTCTCACAAATGTGTGTCTTTGGGAAGGAGGAAGAGAGGGTGTGGTTTGGCCCATCACATACTTAGAATACGCAGGCTTATTACAGAGTGAGGAGTACAGACAGCACTGGGATAGGAGTCTGGAGATTAGCGTTCAGCGCACTGTGAGGCCTGGATGTTGCACCCAGGTATGGTCCCTACCCTCAAATGCCTAAGAAAAACGGATGGAGATAGACCTGGGGGTCATTAGCTCTTGCCCTAGAAAGGAGAAAGGTCACCTAGTCCAGCCCTCCAGAAGGGGAAAAAAATGTGCAAATCATGCTGTCCTTCATATACAAAGAACACCTAGAAATCAATAAGAAAATAAGAATACAAACAGACTATTGGCAGAAAAGGAAATACAAAGGTCTCCGAAACCCAGGTCAAGACTGCTACCTCATTCAAAATAGGAGAAATGCAAATTAAAATTTACACAGAGATTCCACACTCAGCCAGCAGGTGAGGAAAGTTACAACATTTTGGGAACACACTGACGGCAAGTCTCGGGGGGAACTGGCACCTTCATTTGTGGGAGAGTAAATGAGAACAGCCTCTAAGGAGGGTAACATCTACCAAATTGACAACTGCACATTTCCTTTGTCCTCGGAATTCCAAATCTAGGTATTTATCTTACAAGTATAATCGCGCAGGAGGGAAATGGCCTATCGAAAGCGTTATTCCTAGCAGAGTCTGTGTGTGTGTGTGTGTGTGTGTGTGTGTGTGTGTGTGGGTTGGAAATACCTTTTGTCCATCAGTAAAAGGGCTGAGAAAGTAAATCATAGAACATTAATCCAAGGGACCATAAGGAAGTCACATAAAAGAGGAAGCTCTTTGTTTACAAATGGGGAAAGGGCTACACAAAGTATTGTGCTGCGTCGGTGTCTCTTTATGGAAAAAGGCAGGGAGAAGAAAGAACGCACATCAGTTTCTTCTGTTTCTATCATACGCGTGCGTCTCTGGCCGGCCGTGTCAGAAGCTGTTGAGTGGCCGTCCCCTCCAGGAGAGGAAGTGGGGGGCTGGGGGCAAGGCACGGGACGGAAACTTTTACCGTGCCCCTTTTGGTAACTTTCAGACTTTGATCCACGTGCAAAGATTTTCCATTCCAAAAAATTACATGCAATTCAAAGTTTAAGGGTCCGTTTTACAGACAGTGGCTCCGCGGGTGTCCAGTTTGTAAGTGCCTCTCATAGGCGGCCCAGGGTGGAGGAGGGCAGGAGAGAAGGGTTGTCCTCTGGTAGGGCATCCTTCTTGGTCTCCTGATTTAATCCTCATGGCAGCCTCCCCATTTTTCAGATATGACCACTGAGACTCAGAGCCGGAGAATGACACCCTGAGCTTACAAGGCTGGGGTGCGGTGGGGAGCCAACGTCTAGCTCACATTCATGGCTCATGACCTTCCTATCGGCCCTGTCACCACACAGTGCCAGCCCCAGCTGGCCAGCAGGCGTGACGGATTTCTCATTTAACTGGTACCGGCCATGCTTCATCCTGAACTTTCTGGTTATTTGACCAAAGTGTACTATTGTTTGCCTGAATTATACTTTATTTAAAAAAAAAAAGGATAAGCCGATTGAATGAGCAGTCATAGGACTGGAATGATTCTGGGCTAGGTTTACCAGGGGCTTGACTCAACTGGCCCCTTCCTTGGATGATTTGGGAGTTTACTTTAAATGTAGCAGACGCTAGATTCACTGGCTTTTTGAGTAGGCATGGATTTGGAAAGAAATGCAATTAAGTGGTTCTTTAACTAAACTAACGAAATTATTTTCCGATTAAATCATGGCAGTTTCTTTCAAGACTTAATTTGCCTCCTTCTGAAGCTTTTCTAGAGTTTACCAAGGAGTGCCGGGGGCATTGGAGGCTCCTACCAGTCAGGTTCACTCTGTGTAGCAGGGGCTTCCTGCCAAGTCTGGTCCTGGGGCCACTTCCTCTGGGAAGTCCTCTAGGATCCCCCACACTCTGCCCTCCACAGCAGTCACGCCTCCCTGCCCCGGCTTCCCGGTTCACACTGGCTGGTAGGGAAGGGTTTCCAGAACTGTTTCCCTATAAGGCTCTCTGCTCTTGTGGGACGCAGACTGTGGCTTCACCTGGTCCCAATGCTTGGCACATGTCTTGGCCCAGAGCAAGGGCTCAGGCCAGGGGCGGAATGAATTCACCCCAGGCCTTCTGGGTCCCAGGCCACGGGACACAAGCCGCCCTCCCACTCAGCTGGGACATTCAGCTTAGTTCTTTTGAGGGGGGGTGGGTTTCTAACTAACCCATGGTGGAATGATATCCCAGCACCCCCCTAATCTAGCATCTAGCACCCCCTAATACAGATCTCCAAAGTGCACCGGCCTCTACAGTTTACAAAGAGTTCCCCACCCTCTCTTTTTAATACCCAGAGCCATCCACTGAGGCGTGGGTTCTCTTCCCCTCGTACAGCTGATATCCCTCTGGGTCTTAGAGAGGGGCAGAGTCTTGCCCAACATCACAGAGCCGGTGGGCGGGGCAGGTCAGGACTCCAGGGTCCTGGAGAGCAGGACTGAGCCCAGGAGGTGTGCAGTGTGGTGGAGAGATTATAGGAGGAGCCTCACCCTGTGCTTGAAGGGTAGAGGGATGCAGACTGGGGAGAATCTAGGTTCAGGGAGTTGTGAGATGGGGCAGCAGGAGGTCAGGGAAGATTCCACAAAGTCCTGGGAGGTGAGGAGATGGCCAGCAGTAGTGGGAGGAGGAAACTGACGTGGAGTCACCTATTCAACCAGCAGCAGACCTGAGGGCGTGCAGGGGCTAGCCCCGGGCTGGGCCCCGGAGGGTGGTCAGGAAGATACTGAAGGACGAGGAGGTGTTTTCCCGGCTAGAAAAAGAGAATTCTGCCAGCTGATGCTTCTCAAGGGCCCGCTGTGTACCTGACTCTGTTCTAATCGTTCTCCACACACTGACCCGCTTAGCCCTGCGGCCAGCCTGGGGGCTGGGGCTCAAGTTCACGGGGCGGGTAAGAGACAGAGCTAGATGTGAACCCGGGCAGGGAGGCCCCAGAGCCTGGCTCTTTGCCGCACTGCCCCGGCCTCCCAGCACACCGGGTCACGGGCAGGGGGAATGGACGCTCGGGGATGTGGAAGGAGCAGCTCTCAGAGGCAGGTTTTCTCGCTTTTTCTACGTTCCCAGCAGCATCGCGGTAAGCGAACAGAAGGCAAGAGGACTTGGGTTTAAGCCCCACCTCGTGCACTCACAACTGTGCAAGCTTGACCTCTCCGAGCCTCAGTTTTCCCGTCCGTAAGATGGGCAGAGAATCCTTCCTGGAAGCTTATGGAGAGAAAGCCCAGCACCTGGTCAGTAAAGCGGGGTCCCCTCCCTCGCTCGCATGCCTGAGGAGGACAGGGACACGGGCGCTTCCCTTCAGCCCCAATTCCAGCGGCCTAGGAAGGTCTTCTTGTCCAGCCCTCTATGTATACAGAGAGCTGGCTCGTCTCTGGCCAGAGATGCCCTGAAGAGAAGGAAATTCCTTGAACTTCTTGATGATGATGGAGTTGGGCATGATGACGATGAAGGTGGTGTTGGTGGTAGGGACAAAGCTCTGGCCCCTCCCTGACATTCCGGCAGGGCAGGGCAGCCTCAGCTAAGTGCCGAGCATAGCTCTGGGTTGGGGGGTGGGGGTGAGCACCCAGAAAACTCCCCTGTGGCGGTGGTGACTTTGGCTGTCTCACCATCTGAGCCCCACCCTCGGACCATGGCTCTGATGACGCCCTCGGCCCCACCTCTACTACTCTGTGACTGAACGTGTTCCCTGGCACTGACTACTCGGGAGGCTACATTTCCTAGAAGGTTGTAACCAAAGCCCAGAGAAGGGAGACACTTGCCTGAGGTCACACAGCAAATCTGGACAGGGCAGGAACCCAGGGTTCCAGACTCTGAACTCTCTGCCAGCCCCACTTGCTCCCACTGAGTTAAGAGGGTGGACAGGGAGCCCGCTTTAAACAAACCTCTCGGCAGATTGTGCCGGAGCCCCTACTGGGCGCTGGCACCAGGAAGAGCCTGGAGTTTGTGGGGAGCCGGCTCTGCCCAGTGGAAGGTCACAGGGCCTTGGGGGAAGACGAAGGAGGCACCCAGAAGTGGGGGCGAGGTCAGCCTTGGAGGGTGGGAGGGGCCATTCTTAGAGGCAGGAAGGCCAGAGTCAAAGGAAGGAGGGAAGGAACGGCAGGACGTGGGCTCCCGTGAGGCTGCTGCTCCTCGAGGTGGTCGTGGGTGCCCACAGGGTGAGCATAGAGTCCTGCGCGTGGTGGGGCCCATTGGCCCTCGCGGGGTGGCGGGAGAGGTCAGCTGGGGCCAGAGGCCAGGGGCCAGGAGCTTTAAATGCCAGAACAAAGCCTCTGGGTCATATCTTGCAGACTATGGGGGGTCCCAGAAGGTTTTTAGCAGAGGACAGGACCGAGGGTTTTCCCAGAGGCCAAGGGTGTGCGTGACAGCTGGGGTAGGGGCAGAAGGACTCTAAGACTCCCTGAGTTACCATGACCGTGCTCTTGGGAGCATGGAGTGTCTTGCCCAGTGTGACTCTGTGTTGGGATGGTCGGGGTCTCGGATGGGTTGGGAGGTGTTGGGACATTGCATGACAGTGACAAGGGAGTCGTGAGTGTGCTAGCCGTGCCCTGCCTGCCTGTCCCCCGTCAGCGCCCCATTTCCTTCCCCTTTTGCACTCTGTGCTCCCAATTCAGTCCCCTTGCCTCTTGGGGACACACTCTCCATCCTCTTCTACAACTTTGAGAAGTTGCTCAAAACTGCTCTGCTCTGCCTGCCTGATTTCCTGCAGTTTGTTTATTTATTTTTTTTTTAATGAAAATAATTTGGGGCGCCTGGGTGGCTCAGTTGGTTGAGTGTCTGACCTCCGCTCAGGCCATGATCTCACGGGTCGGGAGTTCGAGCCTTGAGTCAGGCTCGGTGCTGACAGCTCAGAGCATGAAGCCTGTTTTAGATTCAGTGTCTCCCTCTCTCTCTGCCCCTCCCCTATTCACCTCTGTCTCTCTCAAAAATAAACATCAAAAAATTTTTTAAAAAATGAAGTTGTCATTTTAGCCATTTAAAAAATTTTTTTGAATGTTTATTCATTTTTGAGAAAGAGAGAGAGAGAGAGAGAGAGCAAGCAGAGTAGGGGCAGAGAGAGAGGGAGACCCAGAATCCGAAGCGGGCTCCAGGCTCCGAGCTGTCAGCACAGTGCCGGATGCAGGGCTCAAACCCACGGACCATGAGATCATGACCTGAGCGGAAGTCGGATGCTTAACCGACTGAGACACCCAGGCGCCCCTATTTTAGCCATTTTTGAGTGGCACTAAATACATTCATTCGCTCTGCCGTGCCCCTGTCACCACCACCATCTTCCCGTACTGAAACTCCGTGCCCACCGAACACTAACCCGTCCCCCCAAGCCAGGGGCCGCCACCCTTCTTTCTGTCTCTACAAATTTGACTCCTCTGGGTACCACATGCGAGTACAACCATACGACCTGTTTCTAAAAGCCCAGAGGGGCCGCCTGGGTGTGGCTCAGTCGGTTGCGCGTCTGACTGCAGCCCAGGTCATGATCCCGTGCTTCGTGGGTTCGAGCCCTGCGTCGGGCTCTGGGCCGATGGCTCAGAGCCCGGAGCCTGCTTCCGATTCTGTGTCTCCCTCTCTCTCTGCCTCTCCCCCACTCTGATTCTCTATCTCCACCCACCCACCCCCCAGTCCTGAAAATAAATAAACATTAAAAAAAGCTCCGGGGGGGCGAGGGGGTGGCGCCTGGGTGGCTCGCTCAGGTCATGATCTCATGGTCCATGAGTTCAAGCCCCGCGTGGGCTCTGTGCTGACAGCTCGGAGCCTGGAGCCTGTTTCAGATTCTGTGTCTCCCTCTCTCTCTGCTCCTCCCCTGTTCATGCTCTGTCTCTCTCTGTCTCAAAAATAAATAAACGTTAAAAAAAAAAAAAAAAAAAAAGCTCGGGGGACAAGCCACTCCCTCTGAGAAGTCTCCCTGACTCCCAAGCAGAGAATCACGTGATGAGCTTCAGGATCCCCCCTGCTCCACCCACCGCAGCGGGGGGGGGGGGGCCTCCAGAGGGCTTGTCACCCAGCACTCCTGCTTCCATAGTGTGGCCTTGAACTGGGGCCAGGGGAGGAAATTCTTTGAACTTCTTGGAAGTCCATGATGATGATGATGATGATGATGGCGGTGATGATGAAGAGGGGGAGGAATCTCTAGCCTTCCCGCTGACACATTTCTCTGACCAGGGCGGTCCCTGCAGACCGGGATCACATTTTTTACCACCTCTGCCAAGGCTGGGCACTGCCTGGGTCTGAGGGCCAGTGTCGTGGGGGAGGACCGCAGCTGTCGCCACCATGCCACCAGCCTCTCATCCTCTGCGCCCCTCCCCATGGTCCTTGATGCTGGTGGCCCTGGCTGTCCTCTCTGTGGCCTTCCCTCCCGCCCCCCATAACCTGGGGGGGGGTACTGGAGGGTTGGCCCTTGATGCTCTCCCCCAACCCTGGCACTGTCTGGAACACGCTACCCGGGTCAGCTGGGAGGCTCTCTTCGGTACTTTTTTGCATTGTGAGTGGGTAGGCCTGGGGAAACTGAGGCACGGGGAGACGTTCTGACTCACCCAGGCCACTCTAGAAACCTGTTCCCCTACTGTGCCCCATCTGAGGCCACATGGGGAAGCAGCCTGCTGGGCCCCTGCCCAGGAGACAGGGCAGACCCTAGGCTCAGTGCCAGGTGTCAGCCAGGCTGACCCGGGTCATATGGTTCCAGCCTGCTCACTCGTAGTGGCCATGGCCCCATCCTCATCTGTAAGTGGGACAGGTGCTGGTGTTGTGTCCCACGGGGACCGGAGCACCCAGTAAGGCAAGCACTCCAGGGCAGGGCCAGGCTCGTGGTTAGGGGCTCGGCAAATATCCCCTCTGCCTTTTCTTTCCTGCCCTGAGGTATGACAGCTGGATGGTGTAGACAGGCCTGCAGACAGGGAGGTTCAAGTCCTGGCCTGCCTCTGAGCTACTCTGAGCCTTAGTATCTTCGTTTGCCTCCTGTAGCTGCTGTGCTGTGTGCGTGAGAGGGGCCATGCCTCGGGGCTTTGAAAGACGCCCCCAGCTTTGTCCTCCCTCTTGCGGGGGATGGAAGGGGCTTGTGTTAGGCTGGCCATGAGGAGGCAGCTGGAAGGGGACCAGGTGGGAGGCAGGTGCTGGGCGGCAGGGCCAACACTGCAGAGGTTGTGAAGGGGGACTGTCCCCTGAGTCCAGGACCTCCCACGGGGCCTCTGGAGCCTCTCCCTCGTCCCTCTGTGTGCAGAATGGACTTAAACGTCCCTTAAAGGTCCAGGGAGCACTGGTCAGAGACAGAGGCACACCTCTGCCCTGTCCTCAGTGTGAGAGCACAGGCACATCGCTTCCTCTTTGGGGGCTCGGGTTCCTCATCTGTACCTGGGGATTCCCACAGGCCCCGGGCTGGGCTTCGGGTCAGGTGTGACCTCAAGGGACTTCCCTCCATCTCCCAGCTTTTCTCCACCTGGGGATAAGAGGCTTCTGTCAGTTGGAGGCAGGACCCCACCGTCTGAGCCCGGACCCCACCGTCTGAGCCCGGACACCAAGGCACAGAGCCCCTCTCCGTTTGTTACTAACGTTCACTCAGGGATTGCCGGGGTCAAAAAAAGTCCCCTGGAGGCAGCCTAGTCCATTTGATAGATGGGGAAACTGAGGCTCCCCGGATGAGGTGACCTGCCTAGAGCAGGTAGTAACAGCCAGACCCAGGCCCAAGTCCTCTCCCTGAGGCTTTTGCTCTCTGAAGAGTCCAGGCACAGGCCCCGGGCTAGAACTCAGGCGGAGGGCGGCGTGGAGGGCGCTCACCTGCTGCCCCCGTGTGGCCGCTGCGGGTGCTGCATCCGGGACGCCGCGGTGCCTCCCGGTCGGGGTCACGCGGGGGGGGGGGGGGGGGGGTGGTGGCTGGGGCACTCCTCGGTGCCAGGGGCAGCTCACTGAGAGAAGACGAGCCCTGACTGTCCGTAAACCTTCGGGCCTGAGCCTGCGACCCCTAGAAGTGCCTTGAACGGGGTCACTTAGAATAGGGAAACCAGGAATGCTTCTGGGGCGTCCTGTCACTCGAACAGGTGGCCCTGAGGGTTGGTGAGCGCCCTGCCTTGGAGAGGTGCAGGCGCCGGCTGAATTATGTGCTGGACTAAAGTAGCGAGGCTTTGCTGAGCCACCCAGGCACCCCAAGAGAGTTTCCTTTAAAAATAAATTTGCTTAGGGGCACCCGGGTGGCTCGGTCGGTGAAGCGTCCGACTTTGGCCCCGCGTTGGGCTCTGTGCTGACAGTTCAGAGCCTGGAGCCTGCTTCGAATTCTGTGTGTGTGTGTGTGTGTGTGTGTGTGTCTGCTCCTCTCCCGCTGGTGCTCTGTCTCTCACTCTCTCTCAAAAATAAATAAACGTTAAAAAAAAAAAAAAGAAAGAAAAGAAAAGAAAAAGAAAGTGAAGGCTGATTCAGAGAGACCCAGAGTGAACGTGGAGATGTTACTGGGCTCCCCTCCCACCTTGGGGGGCCCTGAATGCCAAGGGGAGTGGGTGGGTCTTTGCCCACCCTGAACTCACACCATTGGCCCCAAGCCTGGCCAGCTTATGTTGGAAAAAATCTCCCTGTTCTCATCACCTCTGCTCCAGATACAGCCTTTTCTTCGGGAAGGAAACCAGCGCGCATTGAAGAGTCTGATGTGCTCCATTGCGCGATACTCCTGACCCCACAGCATTGCTGCCCTGAGATCTGGGAGCCACTGCCATCCGATACAGATGAGGAAATGGGGGCTCAGGGAGGGGATCAAATGGGAGTGTGAAGAGTAGCCTCCAGAAGGACACAGGGGAACAGTCCTGGTGCTTGCCTCTGGGCAATGGGGCGGAGAATGAGGAGACTCACTTTTCTGTTTGTTTACATCATGCATTACGAGGCGCATATATTCCGAGGGGCTATAATTATAATGCATGACCGTGTGCTTGCTCAATAAATGAATGCGAAAGTAAATAATCACCTGGGGAGCTCCTTAGACACGTGGGCTCCTGGGCTGCAGCCCCCCCCCCCCCCGGGGGATGGAAGCGGTAGGTCTGGGGGTGGCAGGGGACCTGGATGCGTTCCCCAGGTGATTCTGTCACAGGTGGCTCTGGGCCACACTTCGGGAACAAAATCACCAGCTGGGGCCTCTTCCCACCAGCCACCAGCCGGGCTCACGTGCAGGGTCTTTTGCATATATTTGCATGATTTCTCTGGTTCCCCCGGAAGCCTCCGTTAGCCCTCACGCTCCTTTCTGCCTGGGCCTAAGGAAAGCTTCTCCCCTCCCACCTCATCCCCCAGCCCTGCCCCCATCCCCAGACCTATATAAGCCCCTCCTCCTCACTCCCTCACTCCCCCCCCCCCCCCCCCCCCCCCCGTCCTCCAGCCAGATACACCGTTCTCGTGTCCCATGTGCACGTTCTCCCGGGTCCCCAGGGCCTGGCACACACACATCACCTCCCTCAGAAGCCTTCCGCACCTCCCAGCTGAAAGTGCGTTCCCAGTCCTGCCCTCCATCCCCTCTGCTAGACTCCCAAACACGCCTGCCCCCCACCCCCACCCCCCACCCCCCCGCTTAGGAGCGTTTCCTGTGCCCAGGGCTGAGCCCAGCCCTACACCCATCCCATGGCATCCAGTCCCTCAGAGACCCCATGACCCATGGGACCGCAGGAGGCCCATTTTACAGAGGAGGAAACGGAGCCTTCAGGAAATCACGTGACTCGCCAGACAGCGGCGAGCCCTTCCCGACCCACCAGTCAGCCTCCTAAAATGCCCCAGTGCCCGTTTTCTCCCACCTCGTGGTAACGTTATTTGGGTTTTCTTTTGCTTCGTTTGCTTTAATTGTGTCTTCACAATTGCTTTCTGGAAAAAACATGCAAACGATCCAGAAATATTTGAAGCAAGCATGAATTCTCTGCTTGCCCATCCTCCCCCCCCCCCCCCCAACACTCTATAGGCAAAGTTACTGTGAACAGTCTGGGGTCTCCTTCCAACCTCTTGTGCCCTTACATACAGATGTGGTATATGCAAATATACAGGCGTAGCGTTTTTATGGTAAGACACGCACGCAAAAGGTAAACAATTTAAAGAACAATCCAGGCGCGCCTGGGTGGCTCAGTCGGTTAAGTGTCTGACTCTTGATTTCGGCTCAGGGCGCGATCTCGTGGGTGCGTGAGCTCGAGCGCCCGTGTAGGGCTCTGCACTGACAGCTCAGAGCCTGCTTGAGATTCTCTCTCTCTCTCCCTCCCTCTCTCTCTCTCTCTCTCTCTCTCTGCCCCTCTGCAAGGCTAACCTATTTTCCAAGGAGATTGAACCAGTTTTGACTCCTACCCAAAGTGGGTGAGCGTCCTCACTGAGCCATGCCTTTGCCAAATGCGGAACTGGTTGACTTTATAATTTTTGCCAAGCTAGTGGGAGTAAAATTCCAACTCATTGTGGCTTTAATTTATGTTTCCCTGATTACTAATGATACTGGCTGGCTGTCTTGTTTATATCTTCTGTATCCTTAGTGATTCTTTTCTCTTTTTGATAGATCAGTCATCGAAAGTGTTGAGATAAAATCACTAACTGTGAATAGTGGGTTTGCCAATTTCTCCTTGTTTTGCTTTATGTGTTTGGAGGTTATGTTGCCAGGTGTATGAGTTTAGAACTGTTCGATCTTCTTGGAGTTATATATTCCTTCTTTGTTTCTAATAATGCCTTTGCCTTGGGGCGCCTGGGTGGCTCGGTCAGGTAAGCATCTGACTCTTGATTTCGGCTCAGGTCACGATCTCACAGTTCATGAGATCGAGCCCCGCGTCAGGCTCGGTACTCTCAGCACAGAGAACACAGAGCCTGCTTGGGATTCTTTCTCTTCCTCTCTCTCTGCCCCTCCCTCCCTCCCTCATGCATGAGCCCTCTCTCTCTCTCTGCCTCAAAATAAATAAACATTATAATTATGCTTTTGCCTTGAAGCCTCATTTGTCTGTTATTAATATAGTGAAAAGTCTTTTGATTTTGATCTTTTTCCAAAGAAGGACAATTTATTTGCCTCCAAACAAACTACTACTAGTTGGCTTAGTGAGAGGTGACCCGATTTCTTAGTTTATAAGTATTTATATTATAGAAACTTTTCAACAACTACAGAAGTACACAGTCACATGAAGTGAACCTCCTTGTACCCACCGACCTGCTTAGACATATACCAAATCAAACGATTTTAGCTCTCCCATCCCATATTATTTTGAGGCAAATCCCACATACATATAAATCAATCCCTAAACATTTGAAGATGTATCTCTCTTTTTAAAAAATTTTTTTAAGTTTATTTATTTATTTTGAGAGAGAGAGAGAGAATGTGAGCAGGAGAGGGCCAGAGAGAGAAGGAGAGAGGGAATCCCAAGCACGGAGCCCAATGTGGGGCTCGAACCCACCAACGGCGAGATCATGACCTGAGCTGGAAGTCGGACGCTTAACCGACTGAGCCACCCAGGAGCCCCTGAAGATGTATCTCTACAAGAACTTAAAAAAAAAAAATCCAAACCCCATTACCATCCTATAATGACAATTTCCTAACATTATCAAATGTCATTTTTTTTCCATTTGTTTAAGTCAGGAATCTTAACAAAACCTGTCAGGGTGTAATTGGTCAATTAAGTCTCCATCTGTAGGTTCCTACTGTATCTCATTTTCTTTGCACTTTGTGGAAGAGATCAGGTCATCTCTCCTTTATATAAAAATATTTTGGGGACGCCTGTGGGTGGCTCAGTGGGTTGAGTGGCTGACTCTTGATTTTGGCACAGGCCATGATCTCACGACGGTTCGTGGGATCGAGCCCCACGTCATTGGGCTGTGTGCTGACAGAGGGGACCCTGGTTGGGATTCTCTCCCTCCCTCTTTCTCTGTCCCTCCCCTGCTCACGCTCTTCCTCTCTCAAAATAAATATATAAACTTAAAAAAATAGCTTGTTTGATGAGATTCCATAGATAATGTTCTTTAGCAATACATATGGGCCATCTTTCCTCTTAGTACATAGAAGTCAATGCTGGGTTTCTGGCTGGTGCACAGAACCCCATAATTACTATTTGGTAAAGTGTCTTATCTCCTTTACTTACTAGGAGGATTCGGTGAGAATTCAGCAAATATTTAGCGAGCCCTTAGTGCCAGGCCCCATACAAGAGTCTGAGAAATATAACGGTGAACACGCCAGAGGCCTTCCTGGAGCTTAAACTCAGACTTTGGTGGTCCGCCGCATCCCTTGAAAGATTTGTTACAATTCAGGGCTGCCAGAGACCTGGGAGCGGGGGCCGGAAATGGGCACTTTTTGTCTACCTAGTCCAGAGCTATCTTGTGGAAATATGTGACCTCAAACAGCACCTGCATTTGTCCTTTTAAATTTTCTACCTATTACATAAAAAAGTAGAAAGAAGGGCGCCTGGCTGGCTCAGTCTGTTGAGCACCCGACTCTTGGTTTCGGCTCAGGTCATGATCTCACTCTTGGTTTCGGCTCAGGTCACGATCTCACGCTTCGTGAGATCAAGCCCCACGGTCATGACCTGAGCGGAAGTCGGAAGCTTAACCGAGACACCTAGGTGCCCCTAAGAGCAAAATACAGTTAATAAATATACTTAATACATACATTAAAATACTTTAGTTATGTATTGTATTTAACCCGAGGTATCCAAAATATCATTTTCAACATGTAATCGGTAATAAAGTTACTGGAGATATTTCGCTTTTTTTTTTCGAGAAGAATGAGACCCTTTCCAAGACACATGTTTTGGAGTATTTATTTATTTATTTATTTAAGATTTCCTTTAAGAGAGAGAAAGAGCTTAAGCAGGAAGAGGGGCAGACGTGGGGGGAGGTGGTGGAGAGGGGTGGGGGGAGGTGGTGGAGAGGGGGCCGGAGAGAGAGAATCTTGGCAGGTTTCGGTCTCAGCGAGCACCTGGGTCGAAGTCAAGAGTTGGGCCCCTTGCATGCTTTTTAAAATTTATTTATTTAAAAAAAAATTTTTTTTTTAAACACACTAAGTCCTTGAAATCAGGCGTGTGTTTTACATTTACAGCCATCTCAACTCCGATGAGCCACGCGTCCAGTGGTCTTTGCGGGGTCCGGGCTGCGGTTCTGGAAAGCACAGCCCGCGAGTCTGATCCGGACGGCCGGGCGGCGGGGGTGTGGGGGGTGGGGCACAGTGGGGGCGACGCTGGGCTGGAGAGTGTCTCTCTGGAAAGCCCTTTGCAAACTCTGGTACCCCACACAAAATACGGGGACAAAGTCACACCTGGGCTCAGATCCTGACTGCGTCCCCTCCGCGCCCCGTGCCGCTCCGAGACCTTGGAAGTTGCCTTCACCTCCGGAGCTTGGATGTGCGCGCCCGGGTGGAACCGGCGGACGAGCCCTGCCCCGCGGCGGTGGAGGAGCGCCCGAGACCTCGTGCAGGCGCCCGCTGGGTGTTGGTGGCAGGGCGGCAGGACGGCTGCGGGGAGGTTTGGTGGCGCAGAGAAGGCGGAGAGCGGGACTCAAGCCTCGGAGACCCAGCGGCCCCGCGCCCGGCGGGGAGGGGGTGCCGGTGCTCCGCCCGGGGCCACGTCGGCTGGGCGCCCGCCGCCTGCAGTCCCCGAGGCCGCCACGGGGCGGCGGTGTGGGACAGGGACCCCGCGAACCGCGCAGGGCCCCCGGGGTTGGGGGGGAAAAAAAAAAATACAGGCCCCGCGGGGGGGCGAGGTGAGAATTACTCTTAACACCTTCTCTGGCGCGGACTTCCCTGGGGAGCGATCGTTCTGGTGTCTTCTGCGGCTGGAGGGGAAACAGGCAAAGAGCTGTTCCCTCCCCATCTTTATCCAATTCCACCGACAGCTGCCGTGATGGAAGGGACTCGGGTTGTGACCAGCTGGGGGCCTCGGGCAGGCGGTCCAGCAGCCCGGCCTTTTCTGTCGCCTTGGGAGACGGGGTTTGCGGTGCCTCCCAGGGCCTGGGGGCTCCCCCGCGGATGATGGCTAGAAAGGGGTTTTGCCACCTGTCTGGCGCTGAGCCAGGGTCACCCGGCGCGCAGGGATTGAAAGGTGAACTTGGAAGGACGAGGATAAAAATATCAACTGCCCTTAACTAAGGGCTTAAGCCCCTTAACTCTCCCGTAACAGCGCAAGGGTTCGGTGCCACTATTGCCCCCATCTTACAGATGAGAAAGCTGAGCCTCGGGGACATGGTGTGGCTTAACCTGAGGTCACACAGCCCAGCAGCGTCTGTCTCCTGACATCCGGCTTCTGTGCTGTGCCTGAGTAGAAGTTGGCTGAGGTTGAAGGGGACGGATCTTTTCCTGGCCCTCCTCCCTCTCCCATCCCTGGTGCTCGGCTTCCTTCCTCCCTCCGGCTTTCTTCTCAGCCTCCCCAGCCTCCCCGCCCCGCTGAGGCTATCTTTCCCCCATTAAGACAAGCGCCTCTTCCTGTCCACAACTCAGGCCTGGCCAGTCAGGTGCCCATGCCCCTGACGGCCGTGGTGGGCTCAGGGCTGCAGGTGACTCAAGCCTGGCCGATGAGGCAGGATTCTGGGACTCTGATGGAACTGTTGAGACTCCTTTTTCTGCCGAGGAGCTGAGCAGCCGGGAGCCTGGAGCCCAGGTGGGGGTCGAGGTGGGGCCTGGGAATGTTGTTTGAGCCTCAGCCTTTACCTTCAATGGAGCGGAGCTGACTGACCCCCCCAGGATTAAGGAATGGGAGGCAGCCTCCCCCACCTTCCACCTCCTCCTCATCTCCACCCCTCTCCCTGCCCACTCACCAGATGTGAGGCTTAAAGGGCGCAGAGTATGGGCTCTGGAGACAGACCCCCCCCCCCCCCCGGGCTCTCATTCCAGGCTCTTGTACTCACGAATGTATAACCTTGCCACTTCTCTCTGTGCCTGTGTCTTATCCGGAAAACGGGGGAAAGAGGCAAGTCCCCCGGTGTCTCCAGAGACCAAAAATGTTCTGCCCCATGAGAGCCGACCTCTCTTCCCTAAGGCTCTGCTCAGCCCATGCCGTCCCTCCGCATGCATGTTCTTCCAGAGGGACCCTGGAGTGGTTCAGGGCGCGGACCTAGGCCGCCCGCTTTCCAGTCCCAGCTGGAGCTAAAGGAGAAGGGCGTCCCAGGCAGGGGAACTACAGGTGCGGGGACACTGAGGTTAGAAAATGGCGCCTCGCCCTGGGGAGAAGGTTCTGTGGGCTGAATGAATAAGGTGCAGGGTGGCACTCCTAACCTCGCAGTCCTGTCTCCTTCCTTCTGCCCCCAGGAGGACTTCTGATGGGGCTGTGGAAACATGCGGGGGGCCTCGTTTGAATAATGCAATGGAGACTGCGGGGCCCCTGACCAGCGTGATGGTCCTGGGCTCTATGGGAGACACGGTGTCCAAGTGGAACTGAGACCCTCCACTGGAATTGGAACTGAGCCCGGAGGAACAGGCAGCCTCGGCTCGGTGAAGGGCCCTGGGTGCCCAGGCCGTCACCAGGAGGCAGGAGAGGCCAAGGCCACAGCTTGGCAGGAGGGGCAGGGTGTGGGCACGGATGGCAGGGTGTGGGGCGAGGGGCACAGGCTGGCAAGCGGTTGAGGACGACAGCTGCCGAGGGGGCCGGCAGCCTGATGCCACAGTCATTACCTCCCTCCACACTCCCAGCAGCCCTGGGCAGTAGGAGCTGGGGCTTTCCCTACTTCACAGAACAGGCCCAGGCTCAGAGACACCAAGCCACTCACCCAAGGTCACACAGCAGCAGTGGCAGAGCCGGGAATTCGGCCTGGGTCTGGGTGGCGCCGGAGACTGCGCTCCTAACCACAGCTGTGTGCGTGAGCATGACCGCGATAAGCAGAAGGCTCAGCCCTTTCCTGAGCACCTACTACGTGGGGGGCCCTTTGCACACGTTAGTTCTGGGAGCCCAGGCCCCATCCCGGCGGGAAGCCACCATCATCCCCTTTCCACAGACGGGCCTGAGGCCAAGAAGGGTCAGGCCTGGGGTGTTCCTGCCTCTATCCAAGTTACCACACAACCGCGGTCACGTCCTTTCCCCTTCTGGGCCCCTGTGTCCCTATCTGTAATTCAAGGAGATGAGGCCCGGTCCCAGCGGGCCTGGCCAGCTCTGGTACTCTGAGACGTGTCGCAGGGAGACTGACAGACGGCTGGGGGCGGGGAGGGGGCCGGGACGACTGAGGGAGCGTTTGGAGCCTGCCTTCCCTGCCCTGCCTCCAGCAAACCCATTCTCCAGGTCTTCAACCGAGGCCTACCCATCCCCGAGGGCAGAGAGGGAATGCTCATTTGCTTAGCCCAGAACCTGCCTGACACTGTGCCACTCTAGTCTGTCTGTATGTCCTCGTCCCCATGAAAGAGCCGCTGTTACTGTGTCGTTCTTACCGGTAAAGCCCCGAGAGGGAAGACAGATCCCACAGGACGACTCAGAAAGGGAAGGACGTGACTGCGACGCTCAGGGAGGCTGTGGGCTCCAGAACCCTGCCCTTTCTGCTGCCTCCTTCCTGAAGCAACAAAGTCAGCCCCAGGCATTCCTTAGTCGAAGACTGGTTTCTAGCCACCACCCCCCCAACCGCGCCCCCCTACCTCCCCAGCCTGGGTTCTTGGCTGTCCCTGGGGCGGGGAGGTCATTTGTGGCCTCCTCCTCACCCACCCCTTCCCTGCAGGGTCTGGGCCCTAAATAGCCTTGTCCATCCTCGCGGTAGGTTTCCACCTTTGCTGCTCGCCGTGCTCAATTGCCCGTGTCCTCCCTCCCTTCACCTGTCATGGCGAAGACGGGAGCCATCCCACCCCTTCCACTCCCCCCACCCCCACCCCGTCACCCCCACCGCCCCCTGCCGAGGCTCCTCTGGCACCATCTCAGTCCGGACCCCCTCGGGGCTGCCACTCCGCCTGCCCTGGACAGCCAGCTTCCGTCCCTGCCCACTCCCCGCTCCAGCCCACTCAGCCCGAGCGCGGCTTCCTGAGTGCCTCCCCCATCACTCACTCCCCTGCTCCAAGACCGTCCAGGGCTCCCACGGCCTGCAGGGGAGTCTGTGGGACTTGCAGGAGCCTGCTTCTGAGTCTGTGTCTCCCTCTCTCTCAGTTCCTCCCCCCTGCTTGCACTGTCTCTCTCTTTCTCTCAAAAATAAAGATTAAAAAAAAATTTTTTTTTTTTTTAAAAAAGCTTTGTAATCTATAAGGTGCAGACATTTCATTGTTGCAGTTGTCCGGTGAAGGACTGGGGAGATTTACCTCGCACTGTAACCAGAGGCCCCGCGGGATGCGTGGGACAGGGTGGGGCTGCCCCACAGGGCCTGGAACACAGGGCTGGGAGGCCACATCCACATCCCCAACCCAACCCACCTCTTCTCTCCGCCTCTGCACCTCCTCCTCGGACTCCACTCCGGGTAGCTCTTCTCTTCCATGAAGTTTCCCTCTGCCTCCCTCTGGCCGGCTCTCTCTCCCTGTCTGTCCTGCGGGCCTCTGTCTCTGCCACTGTCTCTCGCCTTCCCGTCTCTGGCTCTCTCACTGTCTCTCGGTCTCTTTGTGTCTTTGTGTTCTCTCGCCTTCCCCCACCTCTGTGGCAGCCGCTCTGTCCCTGTCACCTTCTCTCATATCGGTGTGTAATATCCCCTTCATCCCTCCCAGCATGGGCACCGCCCCTGGAACCCTCCGTCACCTCTGTGGACTCACCCTGAGCCCCTGTTGACAGGGAGGCCCCGGAGGAGGGGAGTCCAGAGGGGGGGCTCAGACAGGCCTCAAAAAGTCCTGGCGCTGAAAAGGGAGGACGGTGAGCTGAGCCTCTGCTCTGCTTGGCAGGGAAGGTTCCAGAAGCATGAGGGACACGTGCTGGCCTCTGGGCCCTCATTCCAAGTGGCCACTTCCAGTGCAGGTGATCCTAGGGGCAGGTCAGGGGTCAGGAGCCCGGTCCCGGATTGGGCTCTGCACCTGCCCCTCTGTGTGATGTCTCCCTGAGCCCGTCTATACCCCGTCCCTGAGGTACCCAGGGGTCCCCTCCTGGCCTCCCTCCCACTGTGGGCACGGTGAGTGCTGGCAATGGCTTCTGTCCGGTGGGGGCTCCGGCCCACCTGCCCCACTGCTCTGGCACCTGTCACCGCAGTGGACAGTTACAGAGGCGGAGACCAGGGAATCCTGCTCACTGTCCTAAGCGTAAGCGAGGAGGGGCAGCGACTGCCCATGGTGCCACATGGAGTAGGCAGCAGGACCCAGGCCAGAGGCCTCAGGGCTGCCAGCCCAGCCCCAAAATCCAGGGTTGGGGGTCTGGGGGTCTGGGGGCCCAGGCCCCAGCTACATCTGTGCTTGTTTGGCTCAGTGCTGAACCCCTGCCCCTAGACCAGGGGCCTTACTTGCTCCTAGTAGGTGCTCAACAAGTATTTGTTGAATGAATGAATGAATGAATGAATGACACAGAAGCCCTTGGGAATCTGTAAGAGTGATGCTGATGTTTGAGCTGACAGTCAGGGTGCAGGCAAATGCCTCTGCTTGGGGAGTTCCCGCTGCGGCTGGTGTAGGGACTTTCATATCAGACGTGAGTCAGTCAGTGGATGGAGTTAGAAGTGGATCCTGGAGGTCATTAGGTCCAACCCCCTAACTTCAAAGATGGAGAAAATGAGGTCCAGCGAAGGGAAGAGAGCACCCAGGATCACACAGGAAGTCAGAACCCCAGTTCTTGCTCTAGCCTCCCACGCCTCATGTACTGAGAGCTAAGTGATCTATCTGGTTTCCCTTTTTGCATGGCTGCCAGGAAGCTCAGAGGTCAGTTTTCAAACTGTCTGTGTCTCCTAAAGCAAGCCCATCAAAATGTTTTCTGGAAGGCAACTCACATTCCCTCGGGCCCCCTAATGTGCCCAACATCATGCCGTGCCTGGTCCCACGTGAGATCTCATTTGGTCCACACGAGCATGTGAGAGAGGTATGAATGGTGCTTTTTCACAGATGAGGACACAGGTCCGGAGACATAACTGACCCAAAGTCCCATAGCTGGTAGGTGGTAGAGGGGAGAATTCAAGCCTGAGGCCCTCTGGCTCTCACACCCACAGCCTCTCTTCTGGGCAAATACACACAAGGGTGCCACTCTCTGCTCTCAGCTCCCGCCCCGGGGCCACTTCTGTGCCCTCCCCTGACCGCCCCGTCTCAACACATGGCCCCCAGAGAAGCTGTGGAAGGGGAGCTTGGCTTTAAACCTTCTCCTCTTCGCCATCCTTACTTAGAACTCAGGTTTGGGGCGCCTGGGTGGTGCAGTCGGTTAAGCGTCCGACTTCAGCCAGGTCACGATCTCGCGGTCCGTGAGTTCGAGCCCCGCGTCAGGCTCTGGGCTGATGGCTCAGAGCCTGGAGCCTGTTTCCGATTCTGTGTCTCCCTCTCTCTCTGCCCCTCCCCCGTTCATGCTCTGTCTCTCTCTGTCCCAAAAATAAATAAACGTTGAAAAAAAAAATTAAAAAAAAAAAAAAAGAACTCAGGTTTGTACTGTCCTCGTGGAAAGATTGAGACGCTGGGGTTGCACTTTGACACAATCTGGCCAACGTAGCCCAGAATTCTGTTAATACTCAGCCTGAGCAAACAACCACATGAAGGCAAACAAGAAACAACAACATAACAAAAAGCTGTACAAAGGTGTTGGTCGGAGCTTTTTTCGTGGAGAAAAGCTGGCGTTCACGGTGATCCCGCAGGGGCGGGTTCGCTCAGCAGAGCTCATCTGAAGGCTGGCTTCACGGGAGGGACCTGAGCTCGGTTTAATCCCCGTAGTCTCTGTCTTAAAAGTCTTAATTTTCTCCTTGAACTTGTGCTTCGTAAGTGAAGTCCGAAGAGACACCGTGGCAGGCACGTGAGCAGAGAAGGCAAGTAATCTAAAGACAGGAAAAAGCTTTACGTTTTGGGTGTGCCCTTAGTGGCGGTTTCCCCAACTTTTGAACAAGGGACACGTATTTTCACGGTGCAGGGGACCCCGCAGCTGTGTAGCCGGTTCTGTGTGTCGTCGTCGCAAGGGCCCTGGGCCGGGATCCAGGACAGCGGGGTTCAGGGCTACTCCCCTCTAGGCCTCAGTTTCCCCACCTATAGGCGAGGGGCTGTTCCGCTTAGCTCTAAGATTCTGTGAACAGTATGCAGTCGTTCAAAATCGGAAATACGTCGGGGCGTCTGGGTGGCTCAGTCGGTTGAGCGGCCGACTTCGGCTCAGGTCACACAGTCCGTGAGTTCGAGCCCCGCGTCGGGCTCTGTGCTGACAGCTCGGAGCCTGGAGCCTGTTTCGGATTCTGTGTCTCCCTCTCTCTGACCCTCCCCCGTTCATGCTCTGTCTCTGTCTCAAAAATAAATAAACGTTAAAAAAAAAAAATTCAAAATTGGAAATACGTCCACTCCATCGATACCGAGAAAAGGCACTACCCATGACAAACTACGGTGAGAAAAGCCTGATCCAGGAAGAAGGGGCCCCAGATCGCGCCCGCGGCCGGTGACCTAACGAAGGGCCAGCAAAGATAAGGAGGGGCTTTGACCAGGTGAGACAGCTGAGTTGAGTTCACAAGGAGTAAGTTTTTCAGAAGCTGGCGGGAAGAAGCAAAAATGGATTTACAGGAATTATGCCTGAAAGGTGGGATTTGAGGCAAGATGAGGGGGTGTTTTTCAGCTCCATCAGACCACACCCTCTCTCGCGCCCTGCCCCCCCCTTCTCTTCCTCTCTTTCTCCCACCTGCTATCCCTTTCTCCATTCCTTCCCTCCCAGCCGCCCACCACTGCCCCTGCTGTGACTGAAGGGGGAGGGCAGGGCAGGGGAGGTGAAGGCCTGGAAGATGGGGGTGCAGCGAGGAGGGGCTTAGCGGCCCCCCCCCTTCAGCCAGCCCGTTTCTGTGACTCCAGGCTTCATGATACCTGAGGTTCCTCCACCCCAGAGACAGCGACCCCCCCATTTCAGTGCTGCTCCCGGAGGAGCCCCGAGTGAAGTGAGACAGATCAGAGGAGCTGCCTGCCAGCAGCAGGAGGGAGGGCAGGTGGGAGGGCTGTGAGAGGGGAGCAGGTGGGAGAGGGAAGGTGAGTCAGCACCAAGCCGAGCAAGCAGGGGTTTGCAAGCAGCCCAGCCCGAGTGGCCTGGGAGCCTCCCTGCAGCTCGGTGGCCCTGCCCCCTGCCCGCGGGCACGGCACTCCTCTTTGACACCCCAGACAGGCCTTGCTTTTCCAACCCTGTGTCCTCTAGATCGTGCCCTTATGTTAACCTCTAAGATATGTTCTGGGGGCTCAGAGTGCCTGAGTCTGAGGTCCTCCTTAGGGACTGCTGGTTACCCAGGCACCAAAGCATACTGGGAGTGAGGTCGGCAGGAGAGGATGAGATTGGTGAGGCCCACCCAGGAGCCTGCAGGGGAGAACAGAGGGACATCTCTGATGAGCTGGGTGGGAGGTGAGGACCCCGGGGTGCTCCCGCCTGGCAGAAGGGCACCAAGGGGCCCTCTGAGAGCGTCGTCGGGCAACTGGGAAGCTGCCCTTTTGTCTTGCTGAGTGGTCCCCCGTAGGCCCCCCCCGCCCACCCCAGGCCCCCAAAGGCCACAAGTGCACTCTGGGAAATCTGGGTGGGGCAGCCCGTCCCCCTCACTCAGTGCCTGCCGGGGAGAGGGGAAGCGAAAGGGACGCAGGCCTCGTGGCCTCTGACGGTCCTCACCTGGGTTCAGGCCAGCGCCTTAGTTCCTCGGCCTCCATTTCCTCACGTGTAAAGTGAGACCACAAGCCTTACCTCCCCGCCTCTTGATATTTGGTTAAGGATTCAGCGGACGAAGGAATGTGAAGGGTGTCATGTTAACGGGAGGCATTAGGACCAGTGATTTGTTGAGGGGCTTGGATCCCGGGTTGGCTTGTTAAGCTGTTCGAGCACGTGGGGTGCACAGCGTTTTACCCAAATGGCACCCATGTTGCCAGCGCTGGTGGGAGGCGATCGTTCACGAAGGAGCTCATCGCACTTCGCAGTAGGTGACCTTGCCTGCTGGTTCCTTGTGTTTCCGGAGGTGGGGGCACCCTTACCCAGAAGATTCCTGGGAACAGGGAGGGTCCCTCTGCCTCCTTATACTCCGTAAAGGTTCTGTGATAGACTACCAAGTACGGCCACAGTCCCACCCTTGGCCGTGCGACGTCACCGCGCTCCCGAAAGCTGGAGCCCGATTTCCCATCCTTCGGCTCTGGGTTGGCCTCATGACCCGACTGGCCGATAGAAATGGGGTAGAAATGTTATCCAAGTTCAAGGCTAGGCCCCAGAGACCTGGTAGCTCCTGCCTTCACCGTCTTAGGTTGCTGTCCTGAGAGGCCATGAAGGAATCTGGAGGAAGAGAGGCCCCAGCTAACAGCCAGACCAACCACCTGACGTGGGGGGGGGGACAGCCCGCTTGGGCCTGGCCGCCTAGGTGGCGCTCCAGCTGAGCCCTGCTGCTGGAGGGAGCCCAGAGAAACCAGACAAGGCAGCACCCAGCCCACCCGCAGAACCTCGAGAAAGAATAAAGCACCGCCGTCTAGGTTTGAGGGGTGGCTCGCTGTAGAGCTCAGGCTAACTGAAGCCCGGAGAAAGGAAGGAACTTACCCAAGGTCCCACCCACAGTGAGACAGAGACTGAGTCGGACTAAGACCAGGTTTCCCAGCTGCCCCCTAGAGCCCTTCCCACCAGGGTCCCGAGGCCGAAGTCACCAGCCCAGCCTGGGGTGTGTGCGTGTGTGCGCTGTGTAGATGCCGGCTCTTCCCCGAGCTGCAAAGGGTTAGCTGACATCCACACAGGGCTTTCCTGCCCGTCATCTCCTGGGAGGGAGCGATGGTTCGTCCCATGCTGCAGATGATGAAACCGAGGCCAAGAGCATCCGGGTAACTGGCTAGCCGCCACACAGCTAGGAGGCAGCGAAGCTCCGACCCAAGCCCGGGTCCCCTGAAGCCCTCTCGGGATCTTTCCCATTGGCTCCCAGGAAGGAGAATGGCAGGCGATACAGTTCCCTCCAGGGGTCAGTGTCTCAGAAAGGGACACACGTACCACACACAGACACACTCCCATCATTTCAGTCTCTCTTTCTCTAACTCTTCTTCCCAGCTTTCCATCTCTAGCCAGCCTACCCCTAGTGGACCATATACTTTATTAAAAATATATAGTTACAAACTCCATTGTCAATCTGGGCCGGACCCCGGGGACCTGGAGGGACCATGGGGGTGGGGGTGGGGACGGTCCTCATCCTGCCCCTTGGGGTCCCACCTCTGCGCCCAAACCCAACACCACCCAGGGGCCAAGATGGCTGGCTTTGGGGACCAGCCAGCTAGCGGGGCAGGGGGAAGGGGCTAGGCTTGACGGGCAGGGAGGGGTGGGAGAGGGGTTCACCGAGAGGGACCGCACCTCCTTGTCCTGCAGGTACAAATGGCAGAAGGTGGATTCGGCGCCTCCAACTCTGCATTTATAGGTATTTACAAAAGAAAGGCAAGAACAACAGGTCACAGTCATGCAAAAGAAACGCACCCCCGCCCTCCCTCCCCCCTGCACTAACCCCTGCCCACCCCAGAACCCCATGATGCCCACCCCCCAGCAGTCCAGCCGCCCTCCCCAAGGTTCTGAGAGCAAAGGGGGCACGTCCTTGAAGTGTCAGTGGGAAAAGGGTGGTGGGTCTGGGGTCCCCGAGACGCCAGCGGGTCGGCTGACAGGGCAGAGGGTGTCCTGGGCCCTTCCCAGGCCTGGGCTCTGGAGTCAATAGGGAGGGGTCCCCCAGTCTTTGAAGCCCCCGCCTCCCTCCAGAAGGTCCACGGAGCCAGGGTCGGCTCTGTCCTGAGCGTGGAGGGGCGTGTCCTGGCGTCCCACCCCTCCCCCCCCGGGGGGGCGGGGCAGAGGCTCCTGTGGGAAGTGACGAGGGCGGGGCCTGGAGGTCAGATGGCGGACTCCCTGCGGTAGGAGATGTTGTCCAGCGGGAGGGTGGCTTGCATGCGTTCCAGATCCAGGTGGCTGCCAAACTCCAGCATTCGGATGATGCCCGCCTCCTCCTTGGAGCCCGCCTCCAGGCCCAGGCCTGCGGCCACGGCCGCGGCGGCCGCGGCCTCCTCCTCCATCACCTCCTCCTCCTGGCTCATGAGGGCCAGCTCGTTCTCGTAGCAGAAGGCACTGGGCGGGGGCGGCGGGGCAGGCAGCACGGTGATCTTGCTCTCCTGCAGCTCCCGGGCCGAGCAGCAGGGCGTGCCGGCCACCTCGTAGGTCTTGTGGAAGCGCGAGTAGTCCACCTTGTAGTGGCTCTTCTCCTCGAAGACCACGGGCTCGAAGCGGTGGCCCCACAGGATCTCGCTGGCCAGGTAGGAGCTGCGGGCCTGGGTGGTCATGGCGGTGGCCTCCACCATGCCCTCGAGGATGACCACGATCTCAAAGTCCTCCGACTCCAGCTCCTCCTTGCCCATGCCGTAGAGCGGGCTGTCCTCGTCGATCTCGTGGACGATGATGATGGGCGACACCAGGAAGATGCGGTCCAGGCCGATGTCGTAGCCCACGTTGAGGTCCCGCTGGTCCAGCGGCAGGTACTCGCCCTCCTGGGTCATGTAGGGCTTGATGAGCTGGGCCCGCACGTGGGCCTCCACGATGTGGCTCTTGCGCAGGTTGCCCACGCGCCACATCAGGCACAGCTTGCCGTCGCGCACCGAGATGACCGCGTGGTGGCTGAACAGCAGCGTCTGCGCCCGCTTCTTGGGCCGGGCCATCTTGGCCATGATGGTGCCGATCATGAAGGAGTCGATGACGCAGCCCACGATGGACTGGACCACCACGGCGATGACCGCCAGCGGGCACTCCTCCGTCACGCACCGGAACCCGTAGCCGATGGTCGTCTGCGTCTCCACCGAGAACAGGAAGGCGCCCAGGAAGCCGTTCACGTGCATGATGCAGGGCTTGGGGGCCACCGGGGCCGCCGCGCCACCGCCCGGCGGGGCCCCCCCCGCCGCCGCCGCCGCCGCCGCCGCCGCCCCCGCCGCCCCCGCCGACGCCGCCGCCGGGCCGGCCTCCAGGTCGCCGTGGAAGAAGGCGATACACCAGAAGAGGAGGCCGAAGAAGAGCCAGGAGACGAGGAAGGCCGCGGAGAAGATCATGAGCATGTAGCGCCAGCGCGTGTCCACGCACGTGGTGAAGATGTCCGCCATGTAGCGCTGCGACTTGTTGCTCAGGTTGGCGAAGTAGACGTTGCATTGGCCGTTCTTCTTGACGAAGCGGTTGCGGCGTTTCCGCCGGGGCACGTGGGCCTGCCCGTTGCGGCTGTGCCCGTGCATGTCCTGAAGCCGGCGTGGTCACCTGGGAAGACGCAGGGCCTGGGGAGGAGAAGCCCGAGACGCGTGAGACGCTGGTGGCCCGGGACCTCCCCCTCCCCTGTCCCCGCCCCCCCCAGAGATGCTCACAAGGGGAGGGGCCTGGCCCAGGGCCCAGGGCCCAGGCCCCCCTCTCCGTGCGCCGCAGAATGTGGCACATCAGGCTCTTCTGCAGACAGGCAGGGAGTATCGGGACCAGCGCCAGTGCCTCCGGGGACCAGAAGCTGAGGCCACCAGGACAGCCCCTCACGCTGCCCCCTCCAACCCTCCTTGGCCCCCACCCCGGCCGGGGAGCTTCCTCATGCCGTCTGTCCCACGCGCCCTGAGCAGAGGGAGCTGTGAATGCGCTGGCCCGCCCCCCGCTCACCTCCCTGGGTCCAGCCTCTGCCCTCTTGGGTCTCTCTCTGGGGCTGGACATCCTCCCACGCGGTCCAGTACAGCAGCCAAAGGCCACCTGGGGCTTTTGACATTTACTTAAATACAGTTGTAAGTTCAGTTGCCCGCATTTCAAGTGCTCGGCGGCCGCTTGCGGCCACTGGCTGCCATTCGCAGACAGAGTGGACAGAGAACGTTTCTACAAGTCACAGGTGGGGGGAACAGGGCTCAGAGAGGGGACGTGACCCGCCCGAGGCCACACAGCTGATGCGTAAATCCAAACTCAGGTGTGTCTAACCTTCAGTTCCCCGGGTGCCGTCAGCGTCTTGGAGTTCACGGTTGTGGAGACCCAGAGGCAGGGAGGCAGGCACACCCACTGCCTCGCCGTGACACCTCAGATAACTCGTGTCCCATCTCTGAGCCTCGGTCGCCTCACCCGTGAAATGGGTATCCGAACCCTACCTCACAGGACCGAAGGAGATAGTAGGTGCTCAGTTAAAACGGGTCACCCTGCTGTCCTCCTTCCTGCTTCTCCAGAGCGGGAGGAAGCCGGCGAGAGGCAGGAGTCACCTGTCAGCGTCCTCGGCTGTTTTAGTGGAGGCGGACGGCCCTTACCCCACCGGGTGGCAGGCGCACCAGCCGGGCGCACGGAGGGCAGACCCTCCCCTCACCCCTCCCTTCCACGGGGGCCCCGGCAGAGACAGGGTGCTGTGGGGGTGGGGAGGGCAGCCGCTGGCAGGGCTGGGTCTGGGCCCGGGCTCCCGGTAACGTTTTGGCCCAGAATTATATAAGGCTGGAAGTTTCTATTTTCTGTTCTATTCTTCTTCCTGATCTAATTGTGCATCTGTGGCAATGTTTATACACTTCCCCGTTCAGGACAACTCGGTTGCCGCAGCAACCAGTGCGCGCCAACGCTATAATTTAGAGATCAACAGCCTGGTGCCTGCCTGCGCCTCTTCCCGGGAGAAACTCCCTCCCTCGGCCAGGCCTGGGGAGAGTGAGCCCTGCCCCCCACCTCCCCCGCGATCACCCCCCACTCTGGGTTCTTCTTTCCCCACCTCAGAGGCGCTCCCTGGGTCCCACAGTCATGCACTGAAGTCCTTCATCCACCGCATAACACGGGCAAGTTACTTGGTTGCTGTGAGCCTCAGTTTCTTCTTCTGGAAAATGGGACCGGTGAGACCCATCAGTCCAAAGACCTAACAGACAATGTGGGTGTGCAATGCCGGCCCTTAAGAGGTCATAACTTTAGCCGGGAGTCCCGGACCCTCTCTGTCACCTCCCCCGGAGCCCTGACAGCCAGGGCTCCCGGTGGTCAGGGCCAGGAGCGCCTTCTAGTTTTTAGGGAGGTCTTCCTTCACTAAACATCTCCCTCTGCTCTGCCCCCACTGTCTTGAATGCCTCCATTAGCACCACAGAAGGAACCAGAACCAGAAGGAACGGGCGATCACTGATTTCAAGGCCCTCATTTTCTGTCTGAGGCCCAGATTTGCTAAGGGTGCCAGAGTGAGGCGGGGTGGGCCAGCCCTGACCCAGGACTCCTCACTCCCGCTCCAGAGCTCCTGGAAGGTTAAGGTGCCCCTGGAAAGAAGGGCGTCCTCCCCGGAGTACTTGGAGTGCGGTTTGGGGCTAGAGAAGAGGGGGAACCTGCTTGGCCCCAGCATGCCCTGGACCCACCGGCCGCATGCCTCAGGAAGAGGGGCAGAGGGGACAAAGTGTGGTGACCTGGCCTTTGACCGATGACACTAAGGCCCAGACAGGGTGAAGGGCCTACCCAAGGCCAAGCCCAAACCCAGGGTGCTGGGGACCCCTGGCTCTCTGCCCAACGGACTTGTGCTGTAGGAGAAGGCTCTTTATGGGGCTTTCACTCTCTAGGAGGGCCCTGGGGGTGAGGGTGAGGGAGAAGATCTCTGCATGCTCTCGGCTCTCGGTCCTCCCTCACCAGCACTGCCCACTATTCCCCCCCTTTCGTGAGCGGAAGTGGCAGGAATCAGCCCAGCCCCATGCTCCGGGGTCAGCCCCGAGGCTCCGCATGTCCCCACCTGACACTCCCCCACCCCCAACTTCAACCCTCAGCCCCAGCCCATCTCCGCCAGCCTCACACCTCAGCCCGGTGGGGGCTCAGCCTGTCCCCCACCCCTGCGGTGATCCAGACCCTGCGCCCATCACTCTGCTTGCTCCGCTCAGCCACGCTCGGGAATGTCCACTCGGGGCTGTTGGGAAAGCTACCCCCAGACCCGTCCACCCTCCACCACGGAGGAGCCTGCCCCCCTGAAGACGCTCGGTTGGTGAGGGCCCTGTCTGCGGTGACCCGCTCAAAGATGCGAACACTCCTGTCACCGCTAACTCCTCGGCAGGAGTGACAGGCTCACCTGTCAACGTGTGGGCTGCCCCCGCACAACGCCCGACCAAAACGTGCAAAGTACCAGCCTGGCATGGTGCTTTCGGGTGACGACCACCGGGAGACGGCCAGGTTTTCTTTCCCTTGTTTGTCACACAGGGCTTCCTGGCGAAGGCCCAGGGGCCCACGGGGAAAGCGCGAAAGAGAAAGGGCACAGATCGTCGAAGAGGAGCGAGAGGCATCGACAGTTGGGCACCCTCCTCTGAATACACGTTTTATCAGAGCGCACGCCCTGGTTGTGCAGGTGCCTGGATCGTGTCTCCAATTAAACCGTACTTTTCTGGAAGGCAGGGAGCTGGTCTAATTCTCTTGCAACAAGGATGCCACGAAACGAACACACGTGGAAGAACACGGTCTCAACACATTTTCTACGGCGGAGGCTCTGGGAGGCCAGGCCCCTCTCCCTGCCGTGCAGGGTGACCTTGGACAAGTCCTTCCCCTTCCTGGCCAGCTTTGCCTGCTGGTCACTGTCCTTTATTCTGAGTGCATCCTGGGACCCCTTTCATGGTAAACTTTCTTTCTTTGGAAGATGCTGGCTGCCTTTAAAAACTTAATGTCCCAGGGCGCCTGGGGGGGCTCAGTCGGTTGAGCGTCCGATTTCGGCTCAGGTCATGATCTCACAGTTTGTGCGTTCGAGCCCCGCATCGGGCTCTGTGCTTGCAGCTCAGAGCCTGGAGCCTGCTTCTGATTCTGTGTCTCCTTCTCTCTGTGCCCCTGCTCTGCTCACTCTCTCTCTCTCTCTCTCTCAAAAGTAAATTTTTTTTTAATGTTTATTTATTTTTGAAGGAGAGAGAGACAGAGTGTGAGTGGGGGAGGGGCACAGAGAGAGAGAGAGAGAGAGAGAGAGAGAGAGAGAGAGAATCCGAAGCAGGCTCCAGGCTCCGAGCTGTCCGCACAGAGCCCGACATGGGGCTTGAACCCACAAACCATGAGATCATGACCCGAGCCGAAGTCGGACGCTCAACCGACTGAGCCACCCAGGCGCCCCTCAAAAGTAAATATTTTTAAAAATAAATTAAAAAAACAACTTAGCGTCCCTTCTTGGCAAAATGAAGGATTGGCAATGTTGTATCTGTTACCAAAAAAACGTTTTTCCATTCAATTTGATTGTGCTGCAAACATCCAAAATCGGGAGCCCCTAGACCAGACCTCACTGGACAATTAGAGAAACTGAGGCCAAGAGCAGGGCTGTGGCACAGTGAGGCCCAGAGCTGTCGGCTCACTGGAGCTATTGCTAGCCTGCTGATTCCGGAAGAGGGCTGGGCACCCTGCCTGCCAGGGGTCCAGAGGACCCCACGCCCGTCACTCTGTTTTCCCTCTGATTTTATGACACCATATGCCCCCCCTCCTGGCCCACAACTCCCTTTGCAAAAGAAAAGCTGCTAGGGGGCCCTGGGTGGTTCACAGCGGGTTAAGCATCCGGCTCTGGGTGTCGGCTCAGGTCGGGATGGCACAGCTCGTGGGTTCGAGCCCCGTGTTGGACTCTGTGTTGACAGAGTGGAGCCTGCTCCGGATTCTCTCTCTCTCCCTCTCTCTCTGCCCCTTCCTCATCCGCTCCCTCTCTAAATAAATAGATAGACTTTAAAAAGAAAGAAAGAAAAGCTGCTAAAGTGACAGCGGGCCAGGTGGATTCCCGCAACCCCGGCAGGCTACGAGGGCAAATCTCCCTGTGTGCACCCACCCCACTCACGGGAGAGTTACTGAGGGCTGCGGGTACATCTCACCCCACCCTCGAGCCCTCAGCAGCGGCCCCTCCAGAGACCTGAGGCAGGCAGGCTCTCGTAGGGGGCAGACGGCTTAGGGACAGGCTGGCCTGCAGGGCCTTTATGCATCTAATTGTTATTGGATGGGTCAAGAGGGGAGATGAAGTGACTTGCCCGAGGTCCTACTGCTCAGCCCTGGGGCCCAGCTGACACTGTCTCCTTCTTTGTGGCTGCTTCCAGGCAAGGAACCCTCTGGAAGTGTCAGCTCCCTGCCAGGCACTGCCTGGTCTATCTCCCCGAAGCGTCACTGCAACCCTGTGTTTATTTAGCAAGTATTTATTAAGCACCTATCACAGCAACAAGCAGGGTTATTATTTCTCTTCCGAGCTGAAGAATCACAGGCTGGGGGTGGGGGGAGTGGGGACGAGGACCGGGGTCACAGCAGAAGTGGCAAAGCTGGGATTCTGACTCAGGTCCGGCTGGTTCCAGGTCCCCGGCTCACCCCGGTCCCCAGTCTGGCTTCCGGCTCCCCTCACTTTCCACAACACCCTGCGCGACCAACACGGATCCCTTGTGTCTCTTCCCAGCACCCCTCCCCCCAGCCCCCCAGGCCCAGCCCTCCCCCCCCCCCCAGGCCCCAGTCTCTGACTCTTCCCTGGCTGTCCCACCAGCCGCAGCCCTGCTTTCTCAGAGCCCCTTGGCCCTCACCGCCTGTCTGCACCACCCGGCTCCTTTTCGACTTCAGAAAAATAACGTGTTGGCTAAGCCCTCGCGTTTGGGTGGTAAAACCTGGCTGTCAGTCTCAGCTCTGTCACCTCCCAGCATGTCCCCTTCGGACCTCAGTGTCCTTATCTGCAAAGCGGAGAGGATGCCGATAGTACCTACCTCACCCGGCCCTTTGTTGAGACCAATGTGATATAACTACTGGGAACAGAAACGCCGGCCGGCCTGGAACAGAAACGCCGGGCCGGCAAAATGCGAAGAATATGCAGGTGACAATGGTGGCGGTGCTGCTGACCAAGATGACGGTGATGACGAGACAGGGAGTCGGGAAGCCCAGCTTCAAGCCCTGGCTTCACCACTAAGCTGCTCCGGCCAGGCGCTCCTTCCCTCCACCTGCAGAACGGGGGACCATGTTTGCTCCCTGGCAGGAGAGTGGGAGAGAAACAAGGCGCCCAGCACAGAGTCCGAAATAAGGCGGGGGATCTGGTGGGTGCTCCCGAGTCTCTTCAGCCCCGTTCATCCCTGAACCCCTCTGCGGTTTGGACAGGGAGGCTGACTCTTTTCTTCTACCAGAGGGAGCAGACACAGGGCATCAGAGACGAGGCGGGGCCGAGGGGTTCCTGACTCAAGTGCACCCAGGACGGGTTCTAGAGGGTGGGAGGATTTCCCTGGGGGCCGTGGAAGGAATGAACGCCCTTGTCCCCCTTTCCCAGCCCCGCGAGGAGCACGGGGTCTGCCCCTTCTCCCTCTCTGACTGAGGCTTCTCCGGCCTGGCCGGCCTGGTTGGGGGGGAGGGTTCATTCAGCTCTGACCTGCTGCTGCTCAGGCCCCAGGAGGTCTGGCCACGTCCTCGTCTTGAGTCTCAAGAGCCCTCATCGTCCCCCTGCCATGGCTTCAGCTCTGGACTCTCTGCACCAATTTCCGCCTGCGTGACCTTGGGCAAATTACTTAGCCTCTCTGGTCCCTGCCCTCCGCATCCCTGGGTAGGGCTAACAATAGTCCTTACCTCATAAAACTGTAATGAGGAACAAATGGGATCGTGCCCTTCACGTGCCCCGCGCGGAGTAAATGATTGCTAAGTGGGTACAAATCACTCCCCGGGGCTGCCCAGTCCTTCCCTTGACCTCCTCCCCTGCATTTCAGCCGCAGCTCCCCAGAGCCCGCCCTGCACCCATCACACGGCCCCGCCCGGTTCGTTTTCGACACCAGCACAGGGAGGAGCTGAGTGAGGGCCGTGGCCTCAGACTCTCCCCAGGCTGACCCGGAAGTGGGACGGGTCCCGCCTCGCTCCAGCAGACTCCTTGACCTCTCTCTGGGCCTTGGTGTCCTCATTGGCAAAGGAGCGTGGTGATGCCTACCTTGCAGGGGGGTCGTGAGGGCCGGATGGAGGCTGCCAACGGTCACAGACGTGCAGGCCCCACAGGGGGTGCCCAGCGAACGCCGCTCCTCCCTCGCACCTTCTATACCCCGAAATCCCACTGCACACGCACCCCCTCCCCCACTGGCCAACGGCGTGACATTGCAAAATCCACGCGGAGCATTTAGCACGCGCTTCCTCTGGGCCGGCGCTGTTCTGAGTGCTTTATGCTGATCAATTCCTGCCATCCTCACCATGACCTCAGAGGAAGTTACCATTATTATCCCTACTTGAGAAGAGAACTAAGGCAGAGAGAGGTCCGGCAACTCGTCCAAGGTCACACAGCTCACTAGCGGTAGAGCCAGGTTTTGGATCCAGGCAGTGGGCGCCAGAGCACGTTCATTAGGCACCCTAGGCTCCCGCCCCAAAGGAACACTGTCACATTATTTCTTCCAGTTGGTAAACATTTATCAAGTCTGACTCTGTGAAGTCAGCCCTTTGGGGAAAGGAGAAGCTGGGTCATAGGGCGAGTTGGAGCCAGGACCTGGTCCCTGATTTTAGAGCCAGACACACGGGAGACGCTGGGCTCCCTGAGGGGCTCAGAGCGGCGTGACGTGAACTGGTTCATTCCTCCAGTTCTGCACCTCAACTCCCAGCTCCCCGTCCCGGCCACTCAGCCAACAGGTGAGCAGGCTTAGAAAGCAACTTCCCCGGCGGGGCGCCCGAGTGGCTCAGTCAGTCGAGCGTGCGACTCTTCATTTTGGCTCAGGTCATGATCTCATGGTTCGCGAGTTCCAGCCCTGCGTCAGGCTCTGCACTGGCAGCACGGAGCCTGCTTGGGGGTCTCTCTTTTTCCCGCTCTCTCTGCCTCTCCCTCTCTCTCTCTCAAAATAAATAAATAAACACTTAAAAAGAAGAGGAAGAAGAAGAAGAAGAAAGAGAGAGAGAAAGAAAGAAAAGCAAGAGAGAAAGAAAGAAAAGAAAGAAAGAAAGAAGAAGGAAGAAAGAAAGAAAAGAAAGAGAGGAAGAAGAAAGAGAGAAAGAAAGAAAGAAAGAAAGAAAGAAGAAAAGAAAGCAAGAAAGAAGAAAGCAAAAAAGAAAGAAAGCAAGCAAGAAAGAAAATTAGTTTCCTAGAATGTCCAGAGAGGCCTCCTACCTTCTGGTCATGGTCACATAGCAGGAGCTGGTGGCTGGAGGACCCAAGGGTCACTGCTCCCACCTGCAGACGTGCCCTTTACTGCACCACCAGCGCCCGGCCCCTGCCCTGCCGGAATGCTCCCCACCCCTGCAGGAGCCCCCTCTATTGGCCAGACAGTCCCACCAAAGGGACTGGCCCCAAACACCTGTGCCCTCCTTCTATACAGGGATTAGAAGGCGAGAGCAGATCCCTGAAGGCTTCTTGTTTCTAGAACATCCTCAGCTCTCTCATTGGTGGTGGGATTCGACCCCCCACGGCCTTACTGGGGCCTCTAGGGGCCTGGTCTGCTGCTTATTCCTCCTCCAAAGTTGCTGAGTTACTATTTATTGCACCCTTGCTGCGGGTCAGACCCAGGCCGTGGACCCACCCAGCCTTCTGGATCAGCTGCGGAGAGATGTCATACACATAACAGCATCTGCATAGACGGGGGGTCAGAAATTGTGGCAAGCTGCCTGAAGGAGAAGTTTGGCAGGACATGAGAGAGGACAGGGGCCTCTGGTTGGCTGGGGGTCCCTGGGGGCCTCTTTGAGAAAGTGACATTGAAACTGAAACCTGAGGAGTGACTGGGGAGTCCAGCCGGTGAGGAGAATCGTGTGTCTGTGTGAAAGGTGGTGTGTAGAACATTCCAGAAAAGAGTTTGGTGAGTCGAGAATCTGCAGCAGGCCGGGTAATGGGAGTGAAGTGAGCAAGACGAGGGGGAGAGAACTTGCCCAGGATGAGGCCCCAGAGGTGGGGGGAAGAATCATGGGGTTCATCCTCATGGCCACAGGATACAGGTGGGCAGGTGGTTGGGGTTTGCCTGGTTTGACCGTTTAAATTTCCATGCAGGGCCTGGTGGCAGGTTGCACGGGGCGATTGGGAAGAGGGGTGCTGGGAGCAGGTAACGAGACGCTGAAAGAGGACCAGATTTAAGGAGTGACTGTTTCCAGCGTGCGGTGGCTGTGGGGGTCCAGGTAGAGAAATCCACAGCATGTCAGACCCCGAGGTCCGGGCTCAGACGTTAGGTGCTAACCGCCCGGGGCGGTGTTTTAAGTTGTGCAAACCGGATGCAGCCGCCTGGGGCAAGAATGCCGGGAAGAAGAGGGAAGGGCCCCGGGGCCGCTGGGCATCTCCTGCCCACGAAAGAGGACCCGGACCCAGCACGGCAGAAGACCAGAGGAGCAGAAGGACAGCGGGGTCCCCAAAGCCAGAAGAGGGGTTTTAGCAGGGCCGCCCAGTTGGCCCTGACCAGCCCAGACCACAAGGCCAGCGGCCCCATGGCCCTTCTCCACTTGGATGCTGTCCCTCCCTTGGCCACAAGGGGTGAAGTGAGGACATGGGCAACAGGAGAAGGCAAGGTGTGGGGACAGCGGCTGTGGTGGGCCAGGGGGCAGGAGCAGAGGGCAGGCTAGGAGACCACCACCCCAACCTTGGTTTCTCAGCAAACCAGACTCCAGGAGCTGGGGCTGACAGCGGGGGGAGGAGGTCCCCTGAAGCTATGGGGCATGGGGGCTGTTGTCCCTCGCTCACACCGGCACAGGATTCTCTGGATTCTCCGATGGGCCCACAGGCCACACCTAAGAAGAGGTGTCGGGAAGAAGGGAGGGTCAGGGAAGGGGAGTCTGAGCCAAGTTCCAGGCTTGCTTCCTGTCTTGCTCTGCGTGGCCCTGGGTGGCTTCGGAAGAGGCACGGGACAGACTGGCTGAGGCACTTGGGGGCACCCCTGGGACCTCAGCCCGCAGACAGTCACGCGCATGGGGCGCCAGGTGCCCTGTATGCCCAGCCTGGCCTGGAAGAAGCCAATGCCCACCCATGAACGGCACATCGCACAGCCGGGAGGGGGGGCGGCGGGGAAAGGAGGAGGGAGCCTGGGAAGGAGCGATGTGGGTCTTCAAGATGTGTTTTTAAGAAAAAAAAAAAAAAAAGGCAGCAGCGACGAACGTTGAGCGTAGTATCTACCATTTGTGTAAAAAAGGAGAGAAAGAAATTTATAGACACACATATTTGCTTGTCTCGGCTTGTCTGTGGATGGAGACCCAGGAAACTGGTGACACTGGCTGTCTCCGGGGAGGGGAAGCAGGTGGCTGGGGATGGGGTGGGAGGAAGAATTCTCACTGTATTCCTGTTTATGTCTTGTTAATTTTAGAACCATATGAATGTATTACCTACAGAAAAAAAGACACATAGAAAGTTTTAAAATTAGTGCACACATATGTGTATTTTTCTGAGAAGGCTTATAGCGTTCATAAGGTCCCCAAAAGGGCCTGGGATCCCAGAAAGCCTGAGACTCCTTAACTTCTGTGCTGTGTGGCCTTGGGGAAATGCCTTAACTTCTCTGAGTCACGTCCGTAAAATGGGGAGGAATGACGCCCACCTCCTAGGCATGCTGCGAAGATGAACAGTAGTGGTGGACAGGAAGAGTTTATAAACCGTAAGGCGCAGAAGCCCTTCTCGAAGGGGGTGACTCTACCAGCATCCATGTTCCCCTCCAGGGTTCCCCTCCAGGGCTCGGCAGCTCTGAGGGAGGCCCTGGCTCACCCCTGCATTCCTCCTTGAGTCCTCCGGGCCTGAAGGCCCCTCTCCGGATGGCCCCCTCACTCTCCCTCCTGCCGCCTCTTATATGCACACCTCTTGCGGCTCCCAGGCTCCGCCTTGGCCTAAAATACCACCGCCCCCCCCCCCACCGCCCCCCCCATCCTTGGGAGCAGCGACGGGCAGAGTGACCTCCTGCTCCCCAGCGGCGTCTGCTAGAAAGGGGCACTGCCGACCCAGCGCTGCCGAGACGACCAACGACCCCTCCCCAGCCTTCCCCAGCGCAGTCTGTGACCCCCACCCCCGGCCCAGAGGGTTGCTCAGCTAACACTGGGGCATCACCCTTCAACCCCCCCCAACGCCATCATCGCCATGATGCTAATGATAGTGTAGCGACTAACATCGTTAGCTGTGGGCCAGACCCTGGCCACAACTTTGACCCCCACCCCGGAGGTGGGTGCCGTTACGCTCAACCTCACCTGGGTTTCGGGAGCTTCCCCAAGAAGGTGGACGGCCCCACGCTCTGTCCGTCCAGCCTGCAGCGTCCTCCCTGCTCCACGCCACGTCGTGGCCAGACGACTCCAGGGCCTCCCCCGCTGCGGTCCCACGTTGCCCCTCGGCTTGGAGCCCTCCGGACTTCCCACGACGCGGCCCTGGGCCTCTCCTCTCCACCCCACCCCTGCCCAGCCTTCCTTCCCGTTCCTCGAACGCGGTGAACGTATTCCCCTCCGGTCTTTACTCTGGCCGTTCCTTCGGGCTGAAATGCGCCAAGACGCCACTGCTCACACCTTGCGACGGTACAAGAGCCCCCCTCCCCCCGCCCCCCATGCTCGGCGTCCCGATCCTCACGGCATTTATCCGATCCGGGCCCATCTCATGTACAACCTCCTTAAGTGCAGGGACCTCGAACCTCTGTTCTCTGCCTCACCCCCGACCCCCGGTGCCCGGCACAGAGTGGACCCTTAACAAACCTCTGACGACCGACCGAGAAACAAGCTAATTCCAGCTCGTCCATAATTCCCGCGAAGGATCCAAGCAGGGGATATGACAGAATGTGACCAAGGAGGAGTTATTCCTGTCCCCGTAGTCAGGGAGAACCTCTCAGGCGGAGGTGGTCTCTGAGTGGAGCCAGATGGAGACCTTCTGTGGCACCAGAGGGAGTGCAGGACGTCTGAGGCCTCAGGCCTTCGCCTCACCCTCCCACAGAGCATAGGCTTCTCTGACGTGTCCCCTGGGGGGCCCCTGGGTGTCCCCGATTCACAACAAGGGCTCCAGGCCCAGAAGAGAAGCTCCAAGGACCGGAGGAGGAGGGCGGGGAGGCTGGGGCAGGCAGACAGGTCTCAGAAGGGCCAAGAGACGGCGGCAGGAACACCCAGCCCCTGCTTCTACCCCAACACTCCTGCTCATCCACAGACACGAGTGACTGTCCCTAGCAGGATGCCTAACACACAGGCAGAGCGCTACGTGCTCCCCATTCTGACCGTCCACCCAGCCGGCTCCTGAGGCCAGAGACTCGCAGACTCCATTCATTCGTTCATTCGTTCATTCATTCATTCATTCATTCCTCACCCTAAACGTCCGCTGAGCTGCAGGGACCTCCGCCCTCCTGCCCCGTGTGTCTCCGACTCAGCACAGAGCCCGGCCTCGGACGGTGCTCTCTATAAACCGCTGTGGAAGGAGCGAGCATTTACTGAGCACCTGCCACGTGCTCAGGGAAGAGAAGCGGGTAAGACACACCTCGTGCTTTGCCCAGGTCCCCGGGTAAACAGGTGAGGCCCCGGGGACAAAGGGTCTGCAAGGCCAGAGGGCTTAGAGAGAGGTCCCCAGGAAGATGTGGGGCAAGCAGGAAGTGAGAAGAAAAAGCAGGGCTGGGCCAGGGCTGGGCTGGGCAGAGAGCGGGATGTAGGCCCTGGAGAGGGGGGTGGTTGTGTGTGGGGTGGGGGGGGGGGGGGACTGGACGGCCTGGAGCCAAGCGGGCTGCTGGGCCAGGGAAGGGAGGTCTGAGGACAGAATAGTGACATCCTGGAATTCCTGGCACTTACATTCCTAGGAACTGAGCATCCTGGAGAAAGAGGGATCTGCACACGGAGCGTCTCCCAGCGCTGCCTCCAGGATTTCCATACAGGGCAGTAGCTTTTAAACTTTCGGACCAAGACCCAGAGTAAAAACAAACATACCGTATACTGACCGTGGGCTTTTGGAAGGCACAACCGTGGGGAGAGTTGGTGAAGGTCGCGAGGGAATACTTGGGACGGTCTGTTAGGCCCTTAGGGTCACGGGGCCTCCGCACTGAGGCCCAGACAACAAGGACTCTGGGCTCTGGGTCTAATCCCTTCCCCTGGCCCTGTATGAGAACCTGCTGCTGTCCTCCTAACAGATGTCATTCAGCAGCTGCTTGCACACCTCCCGTGACAGGGAGCTCACCCCCTCCTTAGGCAACCACTAGAGTGTGGGGAGGCTCTGCCGTGCTATTAATGCAGTTGATAATTGTAACCCCCCTCCCATAGCTGGCCGTCCATTCTCCTGTCTCCTGGCCTGTCACCTCAGGGACCCAGGCCAGCTCCAGCACGAGGCCAAGCCTGCTCTCCGCCCCACCTGGTTCCTTCCCCTCCTTGTTGCCCAGCTCTTGCCCAGTGTCGGGGCGCGGGGGGGGGGGGGATGGCTCTGAAACCCAGCCAGAGAGGCTCTTTCCAAGGTCAGGCGGCCTGAGGGTCTGCAGCTGTTCGGCCCGGCGCTGGTACTCAGCCAGCCCTACCCCCACCCGGGCAGGTCTGGAGGGTTCGGCAGAGAGTTCAGGCGCTGACACCCGAGATAACTAGACAGGCAGTATCGGAAGGTGACGGCCAGTGAAGGCGTGGGGCCTGGGGCCTGGAAACCTGCAAGGAGTCGCCACCGACCGGTTCGGGCCACACAGCAGCTCAGGCAACCAGAGGCCGTGTTACACTCAAAGCTCATGGATCTTCCCATCAACAAGCCCACCCCACCCCGTAGGTCAGGGGTAGAGGCTCAGAGAAGTGAATAGGCTGCCCGAGGCCACACAGCCACGCAGGGGTGGAGGTGAACTTCAACCCAGATCTGTCTCCCATCCACAGGCCTCCGCTGGGACCAGGGAGGCCAGAGGAGAGAAGCCTCGGGGGCACGGGATAGCCGGCCACCTCTCCTATAGGGAAGAGGCTGGGGCCCTCTGAGCGAAAGCCAAAGAGGGAGGCAGGTACCAATTAGCAGAACCTTCCAGACCCAGTGGGCTGCCCCAAGAGATGGTGAGCTCCCTAGCAAGAGGCGTTGGGGCGCCTGGGTGGTTTGGTCGGTGAAGCGTCCGACTTCGGCTCGGGTCATGATCTCACGGTTCGTAGGTTCGAGCCCCGCGTGGGGCTCTGTGCTGACAGCTCGGGGCCTGAAACCTGCCTCAGACTCTCTGTCTCCCTCGCTCTCTGCCCCTCCCCCACTCACACTTTGTGTGTGTGTCTCTCTCAAAAATAAATAAACATTGAAGAAATTTTTTTTAACAAGAGGGGTCACGTGCCAGAGTGACTGAGCCCCTCCTGCCCTCCCCCACCTCACCACCCACAGCCAGGTCACCTCCAGTCCTGTGCCTGCCACCTCCCCTATGTGGCCCCATGGAGTTTCCAAATTGCTGGCCCCCATTCCAGGGCAGGGGGCTTGGACTTCTTTTCAGGCCTACAGTGGGAGTTTGGAGTAGAGGGAGAGGTTGGGAGGGGAGGGGCAGGGCGGGGTGGGGGAGAGACTTTGCCGAGGGCGGGGCGGGGTATCCCAGAGGCCAGATGGTAAAACCTGGTACCGATTCTGCTACCAAATCACGGTTGGCCAAACTCCCTCCCCAAGGCCTCAGTCTCCCCATCAGTAAAATGCGATGAGTCCCGCACAGTCATGCACCCTCTCCTCCCTGGCCTAGCGGGTCCCCTCCCATCTCGCTGCCCAGGTGGAGCCGGGCTGTGCTCCGAGAGCAGACGGGGAACAGAAGGGGAAAGCCAAGCACAGCCCCCCATCGCCGCAGGTTGCCTCTGCTTCACGGAGGAGCAAAGGTCCTCGTCCCAGTCAAGGTCACAAGGGGTAAGTGAGTGGCTAAACTGGGATGAAATCAGAGAGCAGGTGTCGTCAGGGGAGTCAGGAGGCAGGGGAGTCACGAGGGGCCCTGGGCAGTTCACTGTGGTCGCTGGGCTCAGCGGCTCCGTGTCCTAGCAGAGTGCTGGAGAAAGAGCAGATACAGGAGACGACGGGGCCACCAGAAGACGTTGGGGAGAATTTTCTCCATCGTCCCAGGCCCAGGGGTAACTCTGCTCGACCGCACTCCCCGTGCCCAGGCCCATCTCCCCTCTGCCCTTCCGGAGGCCCCTGCTGGGCACACCCAGCAGGTCTAGACCGAATCTCCCAGCTGACAGGGTACCGCAAGGCCCTCTCCCTGCACAGCTCCAGCTGGGGTCTGGAACACCAAGGACCGCCCATCTTGGTAGCTTCTCTCTTTGGCCTGGCAATGCCCCGCATGGACGCGTCCCCTCCCCCTGCCCACCGAGACCGGATTTCCTGCTGCTGGCAGGAGAGCTGGTCAACAACTGGCCAGGTAGCCACAGGGAGGAATGCAGGGGGAGAAGAGGGGAGCCCCAGGCTGGAAGAGACGCACACTTCCTCCTGCCGCAGGCCAAACGGAGGGTCCCGGAATGGCCAGAACTGGGAACATTCCGGCAGGATGATGGTATACGGCTGAGTCCACCCCGCCGGACCTTGGGCAAACTCTTGCTTCTAGCTGAGCCTCAGTTTCCTCAACGGAGGGTGACAAGGAGGATTAAGTAAAATCATGAACACAAAAGCCTCGCCTAGAGCCTGGCGCTTGGGGGTCTGTCCCCGTTCCTACAGCAGGACCCCCCAAGAAAACCTCCCTGCAGCCCAGCCAGGAAGCAACAGCACCGCGTCTCGGAGCAGCTGAGCGTCTGGGTGTGCGCCCGAGGGAAGGTGTGAGAGGGGGTGCGAGCGTGCGCTGGGAAGACTGAGGCAGGGGGGACACCAAAGGGAGGCAGCGCCACACCCCTGTACTCCTCTCCCCCATTTGCCTGTGTGCCCTAAGGCAGAACAGTGGTCTAAGAACCGGGCAAAACCCACCAGCTCGAACCTAGTCCCGGCCCCTTTCTATTTCCGTCCTGCCAGCCACTCCCCCTTGCTGGGACCTCAGTTTCCCCTCCGGTAATCAGGACCACCGATGTCCCACGTCTTGCCGGTGTGCCACAGGGAGCAGGGAGTGGGTGGCAGCGGGCAGAAGGGTCCCAGGCCTTTGAGAGTGGGGGGCTGAGACCCAGAGCCAGCTGGAGCATGAGCCCACCCTGCCCCCCCACGCCGCACCCCACCCACCACCCCGTGAGCCCCGTGTGCGCGCCGGCAGGAGCGGGCGCGCGCGCGTGTGTGACTCAGGGTCTATTCATAGCTGAGCTCCACCAGCTGCAGCGTCACAAGCAGAGGGGCCTCAGCCCATATTATTATTTCAATTACCATCTGAATTAAAAGTTTGAGCAGCGATCAGCCCACGTAGCAAGGGGAAGAGGGAGCAGGAGAAAAATAAAGATGAAAAGGAGAAGAAGGGCTGCGCCCGGAGATTCCCCCCACACCGCAAGGAGGGCTGAGTCGCCGAGGAGGCTTAAAGGTTATGCCAACCTCCAGGATCCCTGCCTGCCCCTTCCCGGGGCCCAGGGTCCTCGTGGGGATGGGAGGAGCACTTTGGGATGACAGCCCAGCGGCTGCTACGTTCGTTGGGAAACGGATCATTCGGTCCAGATTCTTGGTCACACGGGTGAGCATACCAAGCTCAGAGAGGGTGAGGAACTAACCTAAGGTCACACAGGGAGCCACACCCAAGGCTAGCTCCAAGAGCCTCCGCGCTTGCCAGGCAGGTCCCACCCACAGTTTCCCCTGACTTCACCGGGGGTCTGACATGGACATCTGCGGGCAGGACCAGGACCGGGGAGGACAGAAGTGGACCCGCTGTCCCTGCTGATTTCTCTTCCTGCTCCCTTCTCCGCGTTCCCGCGTTCTGGAGGCCGACTTCGCTCCCCACGGCCCTAGCCTAGAGCCAGCACTCTCTCTCAGCCCTCTGCCAAACCACTGAGCAGCCTGCACCCCCAATCCCAGACCTAACACCGTCATCGGCCCAAAGGAGCCTCCTGCCTCACCAGCGCAGGGAAAGACCCCTGGCCCAAATCTGACTCTCTGGGCACCTTTGGGCGGGTCACTCTTCGTCTCTGTGCCTCAGTCTTCCCATTTGTAAAGTGAGTCCTCCCTTGGGTGCACGTCTGTAACTATGTCTCCAGAATGGAGCCCCCAGAGGATCCTTGAGGGGGTGTCATGCTGTGGGGGCGACACATCATCTCTTGCCAAGCCCCGGCCCAGGGGAGGGACTTTTTTCCGCTCTTTTCTCAAGGAAGTCCCAGGGACAGCCCCCGAGAATCAGACTGGCCAGGACTCAAATCCAGACTCATTCACTTCCCTGCTGGGTGACCTTGGGCAGATCACATAGACTCTCTGAGCCATGGCTCCCCCATCTGTGACACAGGGACATCAAATCGACATTGCGGGGTTGATGGGAGGATCGCAAGAGAAAGTCTTTGCAAAGAGCTCCCAGCCCAATGCCCGGCGTAACAGCGAGTTTCCTTGCTGGAAAGCGGGCAAGCAACGGCTGTCTGCGTCCCAGCCCCTCCTGGGATAGGAAAGGCTCCTGGGATTTGGGAGGCGGGACTGTCATTCAAACTCACCCATAAAGTAGGACTCACTGGGTCTTGGCAGGTACTCATCTGGTTCTGCTTAAATAGCTCTGGGAATGAGGAGCTCACTACTTCACAAACCATCCAGAGGCTCCCCATCTTTCTCTACCTCCAGCTCTGAGAATCTTCTAGAAGGGGCCATAATCTTCTAGCTTAACTCCAAACCTAGCCTGTCGCTGCCTGAGACGGCTTGAAACTCACTTTAAAATGAACCCAAGGTGGGGTGTCTGGGTGGCTCAGTCGGTTAAGCGCCCGACTGCAGCCCAGGTCATGATCTCGCAGTTCGTGGGTTCGAGCCCCGTGTCAGGCTCTGTGCTAATAGCTTGGAGCCCGGAGCCCGCTTTGGATTCTGGGTCTCCCTCTCTCTCTGCCCTCCCCCTGCTTGCGTGCTCTCTCTCTCCCAAAAATAAATAAACATTAAAAAAATCTTTTTAATGAGCCCAAGGGGCACCTGGGTGGCTCAGTCCATTAAGCGGCCGACTCTTGATTTCAGCTCAGATCACGATCTCACAGTTCGTGGGATTGAGTCCCGTGTCAGGCTCAGCGCTGACAGCTTGGAGCCTGCTTGGGATTTTCTCTCTCTCGTTCTCTCTGCCCCTCCCCCCCCCCAAAATAAATAAACTTTAAAAAAATACATATTTAAAAAAAAAAAAAAAAGCCCAAAAGGGAGCTCTTGAAACAGACCAAATGAAGGCGGGATTAATGCCCAGGGATGGTGGAGATGATGGGAGCCAAGGAGCAGGAAGGGAGAACACAGGAGGCCACAGTGAGAACGGGGCCCTCAAACTCCTGGGTCCTGTCCAGTTTTGCCACAGTGTTCCACGGGGTAGGTATCTTCCTGCCTGCCTATCTGCTTCTAGGCAGGGCTGGGAACTAGGAGCCCCGGGTTCAGGCCCCACCTCTACTTCCTCTACCCCCCAAACCACCACTGTGGCCTCGGGGTGGGGGTCCACTTCCCTCTTTGGGCTTCGGTTTCCGGTTCTTAAAACAAGGACGTCAGCCCAGTGATTTAAGGGCCAAGCCTTCTGTCTGTATTGAGATACTGGTCTACTGCCCCCGTCGCCTCCAGCCCAGCCTGCCGGGAGCCACAGGGTCCCCGAGGGTCTGTGGTTTCAGGGCCAGAGACCCCCCCCTGTCTCTTCCCCTGTCTCTCACCTGTGTGTCTCGTACCTCTTTCACATTTAGCGCCTTTGAGGGCTCTGTCGACCCCGTTTGACAGGTGAAGAGACGCAGGTCTAAGGTCTTGCTAAAAGTCACAGTGAGCCACTGAAAATGCAGAACTCCTCCTCTGTGCCCAGGAGCGCAGCAGGACCCAAGGGCATCTTTTTTCAGGAGAGTCCCCAAGCTCTCGAGTGGCCAACTGTTCTCCACACAGATGTAGACACTGCACAGGGCGGGGGTGGGGGGCGGGGGGACCTGCCCAAGGTCACACACAGCAAGGCGATGACAGAATGTGCTGCACTTAGGCTCCCTGCCTCCCAGGCGCCACCTAGCCAGGGGGACAGCGACGCGGTCTGACCTCCGGCCCTGGCCCTGGGATCTCTCCAAGATGGGAGCCCTCGTCCTGCCTCCAGGCCCTGCTTGCCTGCTCCCCGGAAGCCCCCAACGCCTGGGACCGAGGCAGCAAGAGTGAGCAGGAAGACAGGAATGAAAGTTGAGGCTTGGCCACTTGCCCCCCGGCCCTCTGTCCCTCCCTCTCCTCGTGCAGGGGGAGCGGCGGTGATGTAATGCACTCGGCTTTGGTCCCGGTGCCAATCTCAGAAGAGAGACGACAGATTGCGTGAGCCAAATTTGGCATCCTAGGGGGAGAGGCATGAAAAGTGGAGATGTGGAGGAAGAGGAGCGAGGAGCCTGGGGAGGTGCGGGAGAAGCCCCCTGCCCGGCGGCCCCTAGAGTCGCCTCTCCTTCTGCCCTCGCCTTCTGTCCACCCTAGCCCACCGGACCTCAGGGTCTCCCCCCTACTCACTCTGGGAGACCAGCCCGGTTCTTCTTGCCCGGACCCTCCAGCCCCGGTACTGCCACCCCCCACCCCTCCCCGACACACGGCTCCAGCTCCGTTTCCCACCGCCACGAGTCTCCTGGTTACCATGTTGCTGGTTGTCATGTCGCTTCCATGTCCTCGTGACTCAGTGGTCCCCGCAGAGGGGGCCCCTCCTCCTCACACCCCCCTCGGCACTCGCCCCCGCCTCCCCCAGATCCACATTAAGAACCAACCCGCCCTGCAAGCCTACACTGTTCCTCCTCCCCTTCCTTCTTATCCGAAGCAAAGAAATCTTTCCACGGCCTCTAGAGCGACTTCATCCTGGTTTCTGCAAATGTCTGAGAACCTACTATGCTCCAGGCTTTTGCAAGCTGCTTTCAGAGGCCTGAAATAGTCAGCAAATCGCTCGGCAACCCAGTGGAGTCAGTACCAACGTCCCCATTCTCCGGTTGAAGACACTGAGGCCCAGAGAAGTCGAGCCAGCGGCCCAAGGTCACCCAGCAGATACTCAAGGCCAGCTCTGCCTGTTCCCAGTCACCCCAAAGGCTTTCATGGGGAGAAGAGCTTCCTTTTCCAGGATCCCCAAAGGTTCCTGAGGAATAGCGGCCAAGCCCCAGATGCCCCTCTAACTCCTGGACATTCCCCTCCTTGGTCAATCGTCTCTTGGAGGCCATATACTCCCTCCCCGTTAGCTGTTCACCTTCCTGAAGGTAAAAGGAATCCTCGCTGCCGTCTGCCCAGCACTTTCTTGAGTCTGTGAACAGCCCTCCGCTCATCTGAGCCCTTGGAGGTCAGTGGGGCAGGGAGCTGTGTCCTCATTCCACAGCTCTGGAAGTTGAGGGTCGGGGAGGAGAGTGACTGCCTCAGGGTGCTGGTCCCTCAGCTAGTGAGCTGATTTCCAGGAGCCTGAATGTAGGGTATGTGAAGCCCCCTGCCCAGCGTGGAAAGCCCCCAAAAGAGCCCGCCTCCCTGTGGAAAACGGCCGAATGTTCTAGGCTCACCCCTCCAGGCTCCAACTTGGATATGGGTCAGCTCGACGGCCAGCAGCCCGTGCTCCTGCCATGTTACAACCCAGACCTTATCCCACCACCTCTTCTAGCTTTGGCTCCTCCCATCCCAGGCCAAGGCAGGGCTTGCGTGGCTCGCAGGGCCCCCAGAGTCCTGCCAACAGCTCCCCAAACTGCCGAAGCCCTGGAGGTCACAGGACTGTATGTGGGGAGAAGCGGAACAGACATTTTACACACACACACACACACACACACACACACACAGACACACACACACACGGGTCTGGCTCCTCTCTGGGTCTCGTACGCGTGGCCCTGGGACCTCCGTCCCTCAGTTCCCAGTTCCCCCAAGCCGCTGCTAAGCATCCTACTGGCCTTGAGGGCCTCACCTGCCAGCTTAGCCAGGCTGCCCTGCCTCCGGTGCCTCCATCACACTCCCACCTACCATCTCCCTGTATTCTCTCTCCATCTCACAGCCTAGGCACCCACGGCAGAAGTGTGGTGTTGATGCCCGTGGGGAGGCAGGGAAGTTTCCCTGCTCAGGGGTTCATTCAGACCTCTTTCCTTGGGGCTCTCCTCCAGAGAGGGAAAAGCAGCCCTTGCCTCTCTCCACAGTCTCTACCTCATTTACTGGACTGCACCCTGGGCTCACCTGGCCCAAAGTAGGTGCTCAGAGCATGAGAAGTGGGACGTTGTCGTCTTCTGTCAGATCAGAGGGCCAGGGCCCTTTGCAAACAGGTTGCAGCTGGGGAAGCGGAAAGGGGACCCCCCCCCCCTCCTTTGCCACAAGTCACCTGCCTTGAAGCTCCTCAGAACGGGCTGACAACCGGGGGTGGGTGGAGGCAGGGAAAGGTCGTGGCCGGGGCAGGAGGTCAAGGCCTCTTCCACCCACCTCTCTCGGCCTTTCCGGCCACAACCCAGACCTTCACACTCCCCACCGACCGACCGACCGAGCGACAGAGCTTGCCAGCTCCCGGGGAGTCGCCGGACCGCGCTGAACGCGCGCCTGGAACCCGAGACCCGCGGGGATAAGGGGCTCAGCGGGCGGGGCCCACGGAGCCCAGCCGGGACACACAGACACGCACGCGGCCGGACGGACAGACGGACGACGCCAGCGGTGGGCGTGGGCCCGGCTTACCGCGGGGCGGAGGTTCCGACGAAGGTCCAGGAGGCGGCGAGCGGGCTCTACATCCCCCGGCGCGGTCGGGCGGGCGGCGTCCCGGGCGGGGAGAGGGGAGTCCCGGCGCCCCCTCCCCGCGAACTCGGCGGGCCGGCCCCGCCCCCCTCCCCGGCTGCAGGTGGACGTGTCCGTCGGTCTCCGGGTCTCCGCGCCTCCGGGCCGTCCCGCGCCGCTCCCCGCGGGCCGCCCAACTTTCAGCGCTGCCCCGCGCCGCGCCCCCGGCGCCGCCTGGGCGTCAGCATCGTCGGGCCGGGCCCCGGCTCAGAGCGCGGGGGTCCGGGGGCCCATGGCGCTCGGCCGCCCGCGCTCGCGCCCCCCGCCCCCGCCGCAGCCGCCTGCCCTCCGCCGCCCCCCCTGCTGTTCTCGCGCCGTCACTCCGCGCCGTCCCCCGCCCTGCGCTCCGCTCCCTGCCCCGCTGCACTGTCCCCCCCCCCCCACCTTCCTCCTCGGCCGGCCGGCCCGGGATCCGCCGCCACCTCCCCCGGCTGCCCCCCCCCCCGCCCGCCTCCCCGGATCTCTGTCGCTCGGTGGGTCTCCTCCTTCCCGCTGCCGCTCTCTCCGTGTCTCCCTGCGGGGTCCCTTCGTCTCCGTCGCCCTCCCGGTGTCTCCCCTGCCTGCCTCCGCCTCTGCCCTGTCTCTCTCCCCTGCGCGTCTCTATCTGTCCTCCTCCCGGTCCCCGTCTGTCCGTCTCCGTCTCTCTCCCCCTCCCACTCTCGGTGCGGCCCCCGCTGTCTCGGACCCGGGCCCGCGCCTCCGCCGCGTCCCCGGCTCGCCCGGGAGCCCGAGCTCCCGCCGCCCGCGGCGTGCCGAGAACTCCCAACTCGCGGCACGCCGCCCCGCTTTGCGAGACTTTCGCCCCTCCTCACACGTGACCCGCGCCCCAGTGCGGAGGCCGCGCGCCCCCCCCCCCCCAGGGCCCGGGCCCCCGGCGGCCCGCGGGCCCCCGGCCCGGCCCCCTCCCCGCAGCCCGGCGGGTCTTCCAGCCCCCTTCCGTCGGCCGGCCGCCCGGGGCAGGGCCGGGGGCGGGGGGCTGCGTGGCCCCGCTCCTGCCCCCGATCCTGCCCGGGTTTTCCTCCTCCCTCCCGGAGCGCTCCTCCCAGAACCCATTCCGAGAATCCGCTCCCGGGTTTCCGGGCCCCCAGGGACTGGTCGGTAGGGTTCCTCCGAGCCGGGAAGGGGGTGGGTGGGAGAGGGTCTGTCCTGGGTTCCGTGGCTCCCGGCCTCGCGGCTCAGCGCTCCCCTTCCCCTTCCAGGAGTACCCGCACTTAAAGACCCTACGCACCGTGCTCGGGGTGACGGAGGTGGCCTGGCTGGAGGGACCCTCACGGCCGCCTAGATAGCGGCGCCTCATTTTACAGACTGGGAGACTGAGTGCCAGAGAGGGTCATGAGCTTGCCCAAGGTCACGGAGAGGTGGCAGAGCCGGACCCAAACCCAGTCTCCGGTTCTCTGCGCCCGCGTTACTCCGAACTGTCTTTGCAGGGGAGGATCCCCGCCCCGGCGTCCCCCCAGGTCTGGGCCCCACACTCTGGGCTGCGGGGTGTACACCCCCCCCCCCTCACCGCCCCTGGCCACCCCGACCCTCTGAGGAGGGGAAGTGCTCCTCCACCGGTGGTGGGAGGAGAGAATACCTATAGTTAGACAGCCAGAAGAACTTCCCCGAGAGCCTGGCCATCTGTGGCTAGTCTCAGTTAAGAGGCGGACAGACTGAGGCACCCCAAAGCCGGATTGAGAATTTATTGAAGGTGAAATTTCCTCCAGCTTCTCCTCCAAGCTGATCCCGGAGCATGTGTCCCGCACACTAACCACCATGACAGCCCCCCTTCCCCGTGCCTCGTCCCCACCTCCAGTCGGGATCCAGTCCCAACTCCTCAGCATGATGTACAGTCAGGCCCCACCTTACCCAGCACCCTATATACCCACACATACGCCCTGATTCCCACAGATTCCAGAACATACCAGATGCTTCCGCACCTCTCTGCCTTTGCCCGTGCTGTTTTTCCTGCCTGAAGTGCCCTGCCTCCTCCTCTGCCCAGAGAATTCCTGGGGCCCTCCGAGCCCAGTCTCCCTGCCACTTCCCCTGGGAGGGCCTCCTGACGCCCGAAGCAGAAGTCGTTCATTACCCACTCATTCATTCATCCAGCCCTGGTGCCCCGATTTTTTATTTAACCTGTTTGTAACACGGGGTCCCTAACAGTCCCGCCCCCTCACAGGGGCAGATTAAGAGAGGTAGATGCACAAGGAAAGCACAGCTCATAGCAGGTGTTCAATAAACGTGACCATCTCGCACGGCTCATAGTAGGTGTTCAATAAACGCGGGCGGCCATTTCTCAATCCTCCCTTCAACACTGTGCAGAGCCCCAGGGAGCACTCCATGCCCCCTCCCTCATGACTCTGCGGTGGCCTCACCGGCAGGCAACCACGACTGGGGTTCGTGTGAGTCTTTCGTGTGAACGGCTGGGGGAACTTAGGCAATCGGAATCCTGGGTCGGTGGCCGAGAAGTGCCTGGTCACCGTCACACCTTTCCAGGGAAACTGGAAGGATTTCAGGGGAGGCAGATGACCTGTGTGGTCCCTTCACCCAGCCAGAGGCCTGGCCTGGTGGCTGCCCTGGGAATGCGGGGTGCCAGGGAAGAAGGGAGGGGCAAGAAGAGGGGGGAGGGGACAGAGGTGTCTGTAGACCCAGAGCCTCTGTTCCTGTGGGATCAGTCCTGATGCTAGGTCACTGGGCACAAGTTTAAGGAAAAGGTAGAGGCTCGGGGACAGTGACGTTTGGGAGACAGGAGAGGGAGGCCTGGTGGCTGTGACACCATAGGGTTGAGAGGAAACGTTTGGTCATGGCCACCTTGCTCGTTCTGGGACCCCTCTGGCTCATCTCCTGTAAGGAGGGTCTGGTGGAGGCTGACCGTGGACTGAGAGGAGGTGCGGTGAGGCAGACAGGGCAGCTCCAGTCAGAGAGAGGTTCAGGGACCCCAGGAAAAAGAGTCCCCTCCCCACACCCAAGCCTTGAGCGCCTCTGGGCAGCTCTCCTCTCCACTCTGTGCCTCAGTTTCCTCATATGTATGTTACCCCATCATATCGTAGGACAACACCCCCACTGTTGAGATTAGAGAATTCGCTATATTTGGGAAGGGCAGGGGTGGGGAGGGGGCGGGGGGAGGGATGTGAGACAGGAGCACGGAGGCCTGAAGGGGCAGGGGAGAGAGGCTTAGATGTCAGAACCTGGGTGACCCCCGGCACGTGGCTTGTCATCTCTGGACCTCAGGAGCCTCACCTGTGGTGGGACAGTCTGGACTGGGTCCCCGGAGGGTGAGTAGGCTTTGACTTCATCTAGCACAGAAGCACGTCCCAGAAGGACTGAGTAGAACGGGCCCCCTCGAGTGGTTCCATTAACCCAGCACTATATTACAGGCCTTCGGGGGCACTGTCCCATTTAATCCTTGCAAGAACTCTATGGTGCAGGTGCTTGTTACCAACGGGGAAACTGAGGCACGGGTCATCTTGTTGTGAGCGGCGGGGCCCCGGGGCGGCCAGGGACAGCTCTCTGGAAGGGCGAGACTTGCTCCGAAGTTGGACGGGTAATGACGGCGAAACCTTCGTCCGCCTGGACGTTTTGCCAAAGCCCCCCTGCCCATTTCCCACTCTCAGATTTGATCCTCGCAATGTCTTTATGAGGGAGAGTCTACAAGCGTCCCTAGTGCACAGGTGAGAAAACTGAACTAAGACACGGAGAGAGGGAAGTGCCCAGGCTCACTCAGAGAGTAAGCAAGTGTCTGAGCCAGAAGTGGAACCGATTCCCAGTTTCTGGAAAGGTCGTTCCAGGCCAGCAGGGCGCTCGCTGGTTGTTTCGCTCTGGGAGCCCAGTCAGGCCTCCCTGGTCCCACGGGGGCCTTGAGAGCCTGTGCAGAGGGCAGGGAGGACTGGAGGTGAGGGGGCTTGGGCCAAGCAGGTTGGACACCTAGAATGGGGGAGGTGGACGGGAAGGGCCGTTTCAAAATGCCGGAGTCACAGAGCCCAGGGGTTTGGGGCTTAGAGAGTTCCTTAACATCTGGCCAGCCCATTCTACAGATGGGACAAACTGAGGCAGCCCAGCCGCTTAGCTTGGTAATCAGACCAGGACACAGCTGGCCTGCCTCAGAACTCTAAAGTCCCAGCAGCCCCGAGGGGGTGAGGACCCACGGTGGGGAAAGGGGCCACGGGGGTCCAGCGGGCCAAGACCCAGCCCAGCAGGCTGTGCCCTGGGTATGGAGGACCGAAGGGGTCTCTCCCGCCCTCCACTCCCACCCTCGCCCACCCCCCAGCACTCAGTAGTCACCAGGGTGGAATATTTTAGCACCTATAGAAAAACCGCCACAGACGGCCTGTGGCAGCTGTTGCTAAGGAAACGCTCCCAAAATAGCCCCCCTCCGCCAACCTTTCCCGCTGCTGCTCCTGCTGTGGGGAGGGGAGGAGGCCAGGAGGGGAGGGGGTGGCACACGAACCCGGACCCAGCTTCACCCACCCACCCTTGCTCCTGCTGCCACGCTGCCCCAGCACTGGGGCAAGCCAATGACCTGGGCAGCCACAGGTCTGCAGAGGGGGCAAGGGCTGGCCCGTGGCCTCGACCACAGTCCTCGGCTGGAGGAAGGTCACCCAGATGAGGGGGGGTGGGGGAGAAAAGAGCCGCTGCACCCCCACCCCCCGGCACACTCCTCTACGTGCACCATCACAGACCTCACCGTTTTACACATCCACCTGTGCACACCACAAGTACAAATGCACAAATGCCACCCCCCCCATCCCCAGATATGCCTATTCACCACCCAAGACACAAATAGACGCACGGGTAAACACATATGCCTCAAATACACAACACACACCTGCAAAAACATACCCACAGCCATAAATACGCACACTGACATACACATACTCAAATATGAATCCCAAGCACACACAAACACCAGTGCATGCACGCATGCCTGGCACACACGCGCACACACACACACACACACACACACCGATGTATATACAGTCTCACAGCCCATGAATATACAAGCGGACAAACACGTGCCCAGCACGTGGCGTCCAGAGAGCCCCGAGTGGTGTTACCGTCGGGTTCTGTGCAGAAGCCACGCGCGCCCCAGGGCTCTCCAGACATCCTCACTTAGTGGAGAACTCCTGGGATCTGGCCACGGAGTAGAAGATTAGGAGGAGGTGTACAGGAGCGTGAGTAGAGGTCGATGTCTCTGCGAATCCCTCGAGTAGGCGGTGGGGGGACCAGAGGATCCCTGGTGCCTGGGAGAACTAACCTGGGTCCACTTCTTGGGAAGGGGGCAATTCCGGGAGGGAACTGCAGACCGGAAACCTCCGGGCCTGGAGAGTTGGTAGCCCCAGGTTCACCGGGCATCTGGATGTCACCAGGCCTGCAGCGGGGAGGGGGAGGGGCCGGCGTGAGGATGAAGACAAGAGGACACTGGAGTGGCAGCAGTGATGGTCCTTAACATGCGCACAGCGCTTTGCAGTTTACAAGCCACCTGACACTTGTCATTTCACATAGTTGGCAGAGGCTACTCTGAGTTATCCGCGGTGCTGTCCCATCTCTGCGGCACAGGAGGGAGAGGAGACTGGAAGACCACGCGGCGAGGCACTAGCAGAGCTGGAGCCGGAGCCCAAGCAGGTGCCAGCACCCAGCTCCACGCGCCTGCCACTCGGCTGCACGGCACGAGCTGGAAAGCAGGCCAGCGGGGTGCAGGGCTTGCCTTGGCCCCTGATTCGCCCCGTGATATTGCGGAGCAGCCAAGCCCTCCATCTCCCCGCCGGGAAAGCTGAGAGCGGACCCCGGGGGGTGAATACGCTCAGTAGTTTGTAGCCACAGGGCTAGAGAGACATGCCTGACGGATGCCCTCAGAACGGCACCGCAAGGAGGAAGGGCACCGGTCGCTCGCCTCCGCACTTGGCCAGCCACCCCTTCCCCACACCCCCCGCCCCCGCGCACCACGCGCTCCGTGGCTCCGGTTCATCGATCCGGGTTCCGGGTCTTCGCTGACGCCTCGTCGCTCGGGAGACGCGGCGAGCGGCGAGCGGTTGCCTTGGGAACCTCGCGGCGGCCCAGGCGCGCGGCGCACGACTCGCGGAGCGCGGGGCGCGGGGCCTGCACCGCGCGCGCGGAGTGTGGCCTTTGATGCCTCAGAAGGACACCTGTCGCCGAGAGCGAAGGGAGGGGGTGTCGCAAGGTTTGGTATGTTTCCTTTTTGTATTCATCGAGGTGTAACTTACAAGCCGTAATACCTACATCTTAAAGGGTCCAACTCAGTGGATTTTTACGTGTGCAGAAAACCTGTGATCACCGCCCGGATCAAAACACACAACGCTTCTAGCGCCCCAGAAGGCTTCCTCGGGCCCAGAGGTTATTTTTAATTGTCTTTTTTGCACTTCTCCTGGAATAAACCGGCGAGGGGATGATCGCCTTCTGAGAACACGGAAATTTTCGGAATTTTCTTCTTTTCTCCCGGCTCTGCTTCGCCAGGCCCTCTTTGGGCCTTGGTGTCCCCTCATGGAAGCCAGGGACTGGTTCCCCTTGTTGAGCGGCTTCCTGTTTGCAAAGCGCTTTAGAGACTTAGCTAACTTTGACTCCGATAACTAACCTATGAAGTCAGTACTAGGTTCACACCCAGGTTACCCATGAGAACCGTGTGACTTGGAAAGAGAAAACGAATTGCCCAGATTCGGACAGCTCCTCAGTAAGTGGTGAAACTTGAGACTTGAACAGAGATCTGTCTAACCTTGATGGTCATTCTTCACCCCCCTCCCCTTTCCCCCATTTATTGGCCTCTTTTAAAGATCTATACAAATAAAATACGCTGGGAGAGCGGGTCGTATCCCATTTCTGTGCCTTGGGGCACATCGTTCCTTCTATTTGGGACTCCTACTCTTTTCTCCCAGGTTTTGTCCTTCAGGCAAGCTCCTACTCATGCTGCAAAACCCACTGGGGCATCGTCTGAAGCCTTCCTAACTGCAGTCCTCCCTCTCGACTCCCCCCACAACCAAGGGTAATTAGTCTCTCCCCTGTGTCATAGTGAACTCTTGCACGGACCCCGCCTCCCACGGTGCCCCAGGGGCTCCTTGAGGCTTCCTCTTTGTTCACCCTGCAAGGCACCACACAGCTGGTCTTCAACAAACGTGCTCGGAGCTAAAAGCAGAGGTTTTGGAGCCTTGGTTTCCCACTGTGTTAAAAATAGGGCCGCACTCGGCTGCCCGCAGCCCACCCAGACTAGGTGAGGGAATGGACTTGTCCGCCCCTCCCGAATGACGCCTGGGGGGGGGGGCTGCCCGGGAAGAGTTCATTCCTCCTACTGGGGGGCGCCCACTCGTGTAGGCCAGAGGATGCCATAGCGGCCCCCGGTGACCTTAAGGGAGTCCCAGGAGCTGGGGCCCCTAGCTCCCCAGTGTTTCCAGGGCCCTGCCCAGCAAGAGGCAGCCAATTCACTGGTGGGTATCCTCGGGACAGTGCGTGTAACAAAGTGTAACAAAGGGCGAGGACCAGGGAGGAAAAGAGATTGTTACACCCATTTTCTTTTCCCCCTGTAACTCAGTAACCCCCCCATCCTCTCTCCTTTGACTCTGAATGTACAATTTGCATTGTCAATGAGGAAAACAGAACCCTGGCCCTTTGAGTTGAAGGACCTTTCCCTCCTGGCGCGCCCCCCCCCCCCCCAGCCGCATCCCCGACACACCCACCCACCGACCGCAGACACATGTTGGGTGTCGGGAAAGTGAGGCTTGCCGGGATGAGGGATGTGCCCAGAACCACCCAGCATCAGGGAAGGACAGTGTCGGCTGGTGCAGGTGGCCTAAGCGCGGGCATGAGCCAGAGCCAAGGGCTTTCCCTCTTCTCCACGAGGAGCTTTGAAAAGTGTTCCAGCTTAAAGATGGGGTGAGTATGAGAAAGGCAGGGCGGGTCACTAAGAACAGAGTGGTAGGACTTTGGAGGGAGCCGTCTACGTGACCTGGGGGAGCAAGAGACAAGTTTGAGCCTCAGTGTCCTCATCTGTAAAATGGGCGTGATGAGCTCCCTGTCTTGAGACCTAGGGAGTACCAGTTTCCTGGGGACGCTGGAGACTAGAGGCCAGGAGGACCACGTCCCCCGTCAGCAATACTTTTCCCTTCATTGTCCCCATTAACAGGTGGGAAAGCGAGGCCCAAGGAGGGGCCCTGGGAGGCTCAAGGCCACGGGGGCCACCCAGCCTGGGATCTCTCTCCTCCACCACCACGGTGGCCATTCCTCAAACCTACCCTGGTCTCAGCCAGTTCCCCTGGGACGGGGAGGGGGCTTGGAGAAAGAGAGGGAAGAGGAGAATTCTAGCCTTGTTCCAGCCCCCGCTGGCAGTTGGGGCTGCTTCTCGGGAGGACAGATGTTTCACCAAATGGCAAATGCACGTGCTTTTCCCTGGCTTGGGGAGGAGGTGGGCGCTGAGAAGGAGATGCCAGCTGGTAGGGCAGAGAACCGTAGCCACACCTGAGGGGTTTAAATAGCCACCGCCTTCTCTGGGCGACGCTGGAAGAGAGGCATCTGGGCAGGACTGGTGGGGGGGGGAGCAGCGGGGTTGGGGGGAGGAGAGAGCAGAGCAGCCCATTCAGAACCTGTCACAGCCCCGAGACGAGTGCCTGGCTCCTCCTTCCGGAAACACTTGGCTTCCGCACCTCACCTCCCTGGACCTCCACAGCTGTCACCTGCAAAACGAGGATTTCAAGCCTGCCTCGGAGGGTGTCTGTGGAGGCTGAACGGATAGAAGCAACTAACGTGCCCGACGCATGCAAGGCACCCGGTCACTGCTCAATACTTGGCGGCTGTTGTTACTCCAACCTCCCTGCCAGGGCAGAAGTCCCCCCCGGCGGCATCCTTGACAAATGGACACCCACTCTCTGTTCACCCACCTCTGGTGACAGGGATCTATCTCATCATCCCCTATTGACAACCCACAGTGTCGTACATTCATTGAATTGCATAAACCCTGGGGGTGCCTGGCTGGCTCGGTAAGAGAAGCATGCGACTCTTGATCTCAGGGTCGTGAGTTTGAGCCCCACACTGGGTGTAGAGATTACTTAAACGCAAAATCTTTTTTTTTGTTTTTTTGTTTTTTTTTTTTAAAGCCACGAATCACATAAACCCTGGAGCCAGACTGTGCTGGAATCCAGGCTCCAGACTTAGGGTCTGCGTGACTGGAAGCACATCACCTAACCTCTCTGTGCCTCGGTTTCCCCGGGTGTAAAATGGGAGTAATAGCAGTACCTCCCTCATAGTATTGCTTATATCAGTGCCTCTCAAACTCCCGTGGGCCCCTGAATCAGCCAGGGATCTTGTTTAACCACAGATGCAGATCCAGTGGGCCTGAGATAGGACTCAAGATCCCTTTTTTTTTTTTTAAGTTTATTTATTTATTTTGGAGAGAGAGAAAGTGGGGGAGGGGCAGAGAGAGGGCTCGAGAGAGAATCCCGAGCAGGCTTCGCGCTGTCAGGACGGAGCCCCGTGCGGGGCTCGAACCCACAAACCGTGAGATCATGAGCTCAGCTGAAGTCAGATGCTTAACCGACTGAGCCCCCGAGGAGCCCCGGGGGCTTGAGATTCTGCATTCCCAGCAGGTGATACAAATGTTGCTGGCCCCGCGGACCGCATTTTGAGTCTCGAAGGGCTGCCTTGCCCTAGGAGTCATGGTGAGGGAGCCACGGAAGAGTGATGAGTAGGGGGGAGACAGATTCCATGGTAGCAGAGCCTCTCTGGCCGGGGCAGGGATGAGGCTGGGAGGAGGCCGGTGTTTGGGAGAGAAGATCCTGGGGTCAAAAGGAGGGTGGTAACGAGGGGCCTTAGCTCATGCCGTCCGTCCGCTCTTACAGATGCAGAGACCAAGGCCCAGAGAGGGGGGCACAGCACTGGAAAGACCCCTGCGGGCCCTTCACCCTTCCCGCCTCCCAGCCTGCTGGCCAACAGCCCGCAGCCCCCTGGAGTCTCCCGGCCTGTGTTCCCGTTTTACATCCTGTCACACCAAGAAGAGGGAGACATTAGTCGCGGCCCCCGGGTCTCCCTGACGGACATCTTTCATACTCACAGCAACCTCCTTTCACAGATGAAACCACTGAGGCCAAGAGCGGGGGAGGGAGGCCCACAGCACTCAGGCCGGAACAGAGGTCAGCCTGACCCCAAACCCGAGGGCCATCTTTCACCAGCTTCACCGCCCCGACTGGGCGGGTCAGGACAAGGGGGCTCTGGCAGTGGACAGGTAAGAGCGCGGGAAAGGAGGGAGGCCTTGAACCCCAGGGGATGCTGACAGCGGCAGTGGGTCACGTTCACGGGGCGCTGCCAACCCTCTAGGCTTAGGCCAAACGCTGGCGCGCGCCCCGCCCCCCCCCCCCCATCCACCCTGGCCCCCGAGTTATAAACCCTGGAGGTGGATGAGGGGGCCTCCGGCGGCGGGAGGGGCGCGGTGGCCCGCCCAAGGTCACGTGCGGGAGGCCCCGGGGCCGCGGCGCTGGGACGGGAGGGAGGCGGGATCTCGGGCGGCGGCGCTTCCTGGCTCGCCCGGCACGGCTGCCGGCCTGGCCACGTCACCGCCCGGCCGAGGGTGCGCTGGCGGAGCGGCGGCGGCGCCGGCGGGGAGCGCGGGGCTCGGAGCGCGGGACCCAGAGCCCGGCCCGGGGACGTGGCAGCCGCCTCTCCCGCCAGAAAGTTTCCCGGGAGTTGGCCGCGCGCGGTGCGGGGGCGGGGGTGGGGGCCGCCCGCCCGCCCGGGGAACCATGAACGTGTTCCGGATCCTCGGCGACCTGAGCCACCTCCTGGCCATGATCTTGCTCCTGGGGAAGATCTGGAGGTCCAAGTGCTGCTCCGGTGAGGGTCGCCCGGGCGGAGGTGTGCGACGGGGTGGGGTGGGGTGGGGGAGGGAGGGCCTGGGCCGCCCGGGCCCCAGCCGGTGCCGCCTGCCTGCAAGCCCTGGGTGGGGGGGCTGCTGAATTTCCGTTCAGGGTGGGGACTTCGGCCTGGGGGTGCTTGAGACTGTCTTCGCACAGCTCAGCTTCCAGAGAACATGGAAAGGTGCACCCCATCAAAGAAGGAGGACCCTCGGAGATTCTGGAGGGAGGGTGATGTACCCCTGCCCCACCCCTGCCAGTGGGAAGAGGAGGGGGTGCGCAGGAGGTGGTACCCTCTTGCTTCCGCTAGTCTGGCTTGTTGGACAGTTTGCTCTTTCTGCTTCTCAGGAGCTGGCGGCCTGTGACTGTGTACCCTCACTCAGGCCCAGAGTGGATCCGAAGGTGGGGGGGGGGGGGTCTGCACCCAGGACTGGCCTCCAGTTCTCAGGGGCTTCTCTTTCCTCCCCTCACCACTCTTCACGGCCCCTTCCAGACATCCCCTCAGGCTGGGCCCTCTTCCCTCCTCTGCCTGCGCGTGGCACACGAGGCTGTGATGTGGCAGGAAGGACACCAGGCTGGGCCCTGGCGAGCCCGGACCTGCCCCTGTAGCAGAAGCCCCGGGAGGGCAGGAAAAGTCCCCCTTTTGCCCAGCAGTCTGGCTGCCCTCCCTGGGGGGGTTGGAGACGTTTCAGGGTGGGACTGCTGGTGGCCAAAAGGACCCGGTGCGTCAGAAAGGCTGCTCAGGCTTCCTGCAGCCATCTTTGCCCTGCTGGTGTCCTGGAGGGGCCCACCCTGTGCTTGGCACTGGGGTCAGGGGATACAGAGATGAATGCAGGCGGAGTGGGGGCCCGAGGAGGCAGAGAGCAGACCCCTGAAGTATTGGTGGAGGGAGCAGCTCTGTGCTGGGTCCTGGAGGATGGGCGGGCTGTCACCAGGAAGGGTGTGCTGTGTGGAGGGTGCTGGGGGTGCCAAAGCCCAAAGGGATTGTCCCAGGGAGAGCTAGCAGCCCGATGTGGGGGAGGTCCACAAGGGAGATGAGTGGCAGAGGGGTGGGGGGTCCAAATGTGAAAGCGCCTTGTCGGTCAGGCTAGGGAGTCTGGACTGGGGAGCGGCGGAAGTGTGGGGAGCAGGGGAGGGGGGCTCGGAAGGGACGTGAAGCAGGTCACGCCCTCGTGTACTGGCCACGGAGGAGGGGCTGGGTGCTGGCGCGAGAGGCATTACAAGAGGGTGTGGTCCTGGACCTGCAGGCCATTCCGGTTTCCAGTCTCTGGAGAGATGGGCACTCTGGGCCCCTCAAGTTCCCACTTGGGGAAGTGAGGCAGGAGCCCTGCGAGGGGCTCCGGTGTGGAGGGGGGGGTGGGGGAGTCTAGCTCGGACCTGTCCCTGCACTTCCACGGAGGGCCCTAGGCGGGAGTGAGCAACCATGACCGGGAGGGGGCGCTGTTCCCCAACCCACGCTGCCCCGCCCGGCCCTTGGCCCCCCAGACGGAACACCGACAACTTGGGCCCCGCGCCTGGTGGAGGGGACTTGCTAGCAGTGGAGACGTGCCAGCCAGCAACAGTCGTAGCAGCCAAGTAAATGATACGGTTTCTTGGAGGTGCTAAGTGCTACGGGGAAAGAAGAAGGGCAGCTGGGCGGTGAAGCGTGTGTGTGTGTGTGTGTGTGTGTGTGTGTGTGCGCGCGCGCGCGCGCGCGCGCGCGCGCGCAGGGGGGTTGGCACACGCCTGGCTGGGATCTGAGGAGGTGAGGTGCCTGGACGCCAGCCCCGTCTGCCCCGAGACGCGGAGCCTGGTGTGACCCTCGCTGACCCACCCCAAAAGGTAGGAGACTGGGGCTTAGGTCTCGCCCAGCCACTGACTCCCTGTGTCACCTCGGGCCTCAGTTTTGCCATCCGTCAAATGGAAGGAGGGCTGCTGTGTGCTCAGTGATCCCCGGGGTGGGGCGGTGGGGGGACTCTGGCCAGGTACCGGCTCGCATTCCCTTCCTTGTCCTGGGTCTCTGTGCCTGGCTCCCTTTGGTGGAAATGTTTCACTGCTTTCAAAGGAGCGTGAAAACCTTTGTGCTCCTGACTGTCGGGCTCTGGAGCACTGAGGTGTGAGTGAAGCCCAGGAACCCGGCAGGCTGAGGATGCAGAGGGGAGCGGGGGAGGAAGGCCATGTGCCGAGAGGGTAGCTGTCCCCCGCCGGGGTTGCCTCCTCCTGGACCCTCCTAAGTGGCGCCGAGGACCTCCCTGGAGAGGCCTCTGGGAGGGCTCAGTGAGATGGGGTGGCCACAGGCATGGCCCGGAGCTGGCCTTGGGTCGGCATTGCCGCCTGGACCCCAGGCGCCACTCCCAGCAGTGGGCTCCTTCACCACAGCCAGCCCCACTGCCTCAAGTCCAAGTCCCAGACCCCCCCAGGGGGCACTCACACCCTCACTGAATCCTGCGTAGGCCTCAAGTCAGTGCTGTCCCACCCGTGGTGGGGGGGGGGGGGGCGTTCATCTTACAGATGAGGAGTGTGGGGCTCAGGCTCGCCACACTGGCAGGAAAGCCAGCACGGGGGTCCGGTGCCCCCCAGAACGTTGGGGGGCGTCAGCAGTTGTCTCCCTCCCCAAAATGTGCAGCACCAGAGAAATAGATAAGGCACAGTTCAGGCGTATAAAGGAAGCGGGTCCTGAATCAGGTAATGTCACTTCTGGGTGCCAAAGTCCCCAGTCACTCGGTTACACGTAGGGTAAAACCCAGATGTTATCATCGTGACTGGAGGGAGGGACTGAGGGGGACAGTGATGAGATATGGGGCCAGGCAGGCCGCCAGGAAAGGTTGGGCGGGACCTCAGGAGCCACGAGGAGGATATGAGTCTCTATTTTAAAGGGCATTTGGGAGCCACTTAAGGGCTCTAAATGGAATTTTATTTTAAAAATAGCCCGTTGGTTGGCAAGTGGCATGGGGGTGGGGGTGGCAGCAAGGAAGGACTTGGGGACACGGGTGGGAGCCCTGAGCTAGGGTGCTGGGCCGGCGAGGGGCACGGGAGTGGGGGCGGTGGAGGTGGATGGCTCTTGCTTTCCTGGCGTGAGCTTGGAGGGGGCCGTGGCGGCATTCTCGAAGGAGGGGAGACACGAGCGGGGCTCGCGGGGAGATGGTGAGTCTGGTCAGGCTGGAATGTAGGGGTCAGAACTCGGAGGAGAGTCCGGAGCTGGGGCGTCCCTGAGACGGCACGGGGCCAGGGAGAAGCCCGGGGAGCCCTCAACGATTAGGTGGTGAGGACGGGAGCGGCCAGGGGCGGTGAGCTAGCCAGGAGGACGGGAGCAGAAGCCCGGGGAAGGATGTGGTTCTGAACGCAGTCCCCAGCCGCCTCTGGGGAGGTTGGGCGAGTTGACCTTTGGATCAGACACGCGGGCATCATCGATGGGGATGGTTTGGTGAGGTGTCCAGACTGTCCTTGCCTCCCCCACCTCCGTGACGTAGCAGAAGTGGCCGAAGGTCGACTAAGGAACGTGACCGCTAAATGCAGCATCGATCCCTGGATTGGCTCGCGGGACAGGAGGAGGGTGTCAGTGGGAAAATGGATGAAACCTGACTGAAGCCTGGAGTTCGGTCAATAGTGCCATACGAGGGTGAATGTCTTAGTTTTGGTAAATGTTCTGCGGGAGGAAGCTGGGTGACGGGTATATGGGAACCCTCTGTACTGTCTTTATGACCAGCTGCTTTTTGTTTTACAAAGAGCAAAAATAGTTACTCCTTTTATCGCTGGAAAAAAAAAAAAAAAGCATTTTGAATCTTAAGTTTTCTTAATTGACTTTCTTTTAAAAAATTTCTTATGTTTATTTTTGAGACAGAAACAGAGCATGAGTGGGGGAGGGGCAGAGAGAGAGCGGGAGAGACAGAATCCAAAGCAGGTTCCGGGCTCCAAGCTGTCAGCCCAGAGCCCGACGCGGGGCTCGAACCCACAAACCATGAGGTCATGACCTGAGCCGAAGTCGGACGCTTAACTGACTGAGCCACCCAGGCACCCCGCGTTTTGAATGTTTAAAATTTGGAAAATAAAATAGGATGGTCCTCTGGCCCTGCTTCTTCCTCTGCCCGCTCTGGTCTCCCTGATGAATCAACTCCCTGATGAATCAACTCTCAGTGAGTTGCCATCTAAAAGGCAGAACTGCGGGGACTCAGTGGAAGTGTGAGGGTGATGCGAAGAGAAGCCCGGACCCCCCTACCCCCTCCACTACACACACCCTCTCCAGAGCTGAAATCCGGGCAGGCACACGCAGGGACACCGGGATCCCTGAGATCGAGACCTGAGCTGAGGTCAAGAGTTGGACGCTTACAGGACGGAGCCCCCCCCCCCCGGGGCGACCCCGGGCACTGGGCTTCTTGAGTGTCGTGGGGCCTAGGAGTCCGGGTCTCATTTTCCCCTCTTCTCGTTTGGCCACAGGGATCTCTGGGAAGAGCCAGATCCTTTTTGCTCTCGTCTTCACCACCAGGTACCTGGACCTGTTCACCAACTTCATCTCCGTCTACAACACAGTGATGAAGGTGAGGGCGGTGGGGGGGGCGGGGAGGTGGCCGTGGTGGCGGGGTCCCCTGAGCCCCGCAGACCGAGACCGTGCGCTCGGGAACATGGGCTGTGGAGCCGGGCAGACCTGGATGGGAATCCTGACTGTGTTGACAGCCACTGGGGGGCCCTGGGCTTGGGCGAGGCCCTGGGCCCTGGGCACTTCATCTTCAGACTGAAGACAGTGCCAGTACTCGCCTCGGCGGGTTCTGTTGTGAACACGAAATGAGGTAATAAATGCAAATACACCACAGCCGTCGTATATCAAATATTCGATAAAGGGTCGCTTTATTATGCCGGTTCCAAAAAATGAGCCAAAAATCAAACCTGGTACCCTGAGCCTGCAGAGAGGTTATTCATCCGACATGCATTTGACAAATACCCATATTTCTTGAGCACCCATATTCCTGTGAGCCAGGTACTTGAAGAAGACCCGGGAGGCTCCTGTTCTCACGGAACCTACATTCTCACTGGGGAGACAGATAATAAAACGGCCAGCAAAACTTTGGTTAGGGGTGAGGTTATGCAGATATTATTAAAATAGGGTGACGTTGGCTTTCATTCTGTTTTTTAACGTTTATTTATTTTGAGAGACAGAGTGCAAGCGGGGGAGGGGGCACAGAGAGCAGGAGACACAGAACCCGAAGCAGGCGCCAGGCTCCGAGCCGTCAGCACAGAGCCCGACGCGGGGCTGGAACCCACGGACCGTGAGATCATGACCGGAGCTGAAGTCAGACGCTTCACCGACTGAGCCCCATCCCAGGCGCCCCTCCTTTGGTTATAATAAAAGAAGTTTTAATACCTGGGTTACGTGATAGAGAAGGAACAGGAAAATGTTCAGGGGGTGTGACCAGGAGGGGCCTCTCTGAGGAGGTGACACGTAAGCCAAGGTCTGTGTGACACAAGGAACCAGCCACGAGGCGATCAGAGGAAGAGCGTTCCAAGCAGAGAGAAGAGCTGGTTCAGAAACCACCCAGGTGGGATCAAGCCTGCTGTATTCAGGGGACAGGCAGGGGCTCTGCCGCCGAGGGCTGGGGGAGGGCGCAGGTTAACTTGGACTTAACTTTGTGACGGGAAACTTGCTTTGAAGCATGGTCCTGTTTCACAGGGGAAACTGAGAATGTCTTGGTCCTATTCTGACGTCTTGGGCCCCGGGCCACAACCATTGGAGGTTACGTTGGGGTGAGCTCTTTCCAAATTAGCCATCCCACGTCTTTTTAAACTCTGCACCCAACGGGGGGCTTGCACTCGTGACCCCCAGATCGAGAGTCACGCGCTCCACCGACTGAGCGAGCGGCCAGGAACATCTCCCTCAGCCATCTTAGCTCTTTAGGGCAACACAGGTTAGTGGAAGGAGCCCGGGTTTCAGAGTCAGGGAAGTGGAATGTTCCTGCTTGGATGCTGGTAACAGAGACTTAACAGAAGAGTGGTCCCAGTAGGGGCACCTGGGTGGCTCCGTCGGTTAAGCGTCCGACTTCAGCTCAGGTCACGATCTCGCGGTCTGTGAGTTCGAGCCCCGCGTCGGGCTCTGTGCTGACAGCTCAGAGCCTGGATCCTGTTTCAGATTCTGTGTGTCCCTCTCTCTCTGACCCTCCCCCATTCATGCTCTGTCTCTGTCTCAAAAATAAATAAAGACGTTAAAAATAAATTAAAAATAAAAAAAGAGTGATTTTAGTAAGATGAAGGTTTATTTTTTCTTTACTCATAATGTGGAATCTGGACGTGGGCCATCCAGGGCTGGGATGGCAGCTCCTTTTGTTTGTTTGTTTAAGTTTATTTATTTTGAGAGATAGCGTGCGAGCAGCGGAGGGGCAGAGAGAGAGGGAGACACAGAATCCAAAGCAGGCTCCAGGCCCTGAGCTGTCAGCACAGACCCCGACGCGGGGCTCAAACCCACGAACTGTGAGATCATGACCTGAGTCGAAGCCAGATGCTCAACCAACCGGGCCACCCAGGCACCCCTTGAAATTTTTAATTTTTAAAGAGGCCCTGCAAGTTAGATAGCAAGTCCTAATGTGGCATTTAGCCTCAAGGTTGCCTCAGTGTCACAAAATGGATGCCAGGGCTCCTACCATCACATCACATTCTGGGCAGGAAGGAAGAGGAAAGGAAAAAAGAGCAACAGTGTACCTGCCATCTGGGTAAGCCCTTTGTAAAGAGCTTTCCCTAACCCTAGCCAGTGACTGCGCATCACTGGCCATCCTTATCTGCAAAGGAGACTGAGAAATGTAGTTTTCAGTTGGGCACATCATCTAATAGTTACATTTTTTTTTTTCCTAAAGTTTATTTCTGAGCGAGCGCAAGCAATCATGAGCAGGGGAGGGACAGAGAGAGAACATTCCAGGCAGGCTCCACACTCCCGGCGCAGAGCCCGATGCAGGCCTCGATCTCATGAACTGTGAGCTCATGACCCGAGCTGCGATCCAGAGTTGGATGCTTAACTGAGCCACCCAGGCGCCCCACTAACAGTTCCCTTTTTAAGGAAGGAAGGCTACATAATGGGGAACTCTACCGATCTCGCAGGGCTATTGTGAAGACTGTATGAGATGATTTAGGTAAAGCGCCTAGCACCCAGAAGGTACTTTCTCCTCCACATCAGGGATGTGACTTTGGGATTCCAGGCATCTTGCTGGAATGGAAGATGTTGTTGCCTGTGGGGCGTCGAACTGTGTGAACTTGTCTGAGGTCCTGAAATCACAGTCTGCTTAAATTCAACACGGAAATAGCAACCACCACCTGCTCGGTTCATTTTTCTGCCTGAGGGTCGGACTTGAACGGTCCTGGGAGGGGCTGAGGACCCAGCGCTTGGCGTGGCAGCATGAGTTAGTTGCAGAAGCCTCAGAGAGCCACCAGATTCTGCATTGGTGAAGTGAGGAAGTGATCAGCACTTCATTGATTCATTCATTCATTCTGGGATGTTTTGTGCCGGGCCCTGAGTTAGGGGCTGGGTGTTCAGAGGTGGACAGGACAGTCAGGACCCGCTTACAGAAAATGGGGGAAAGAGACCAGGTACACAGACATTTCCACAGCATGTAATTATGGGGGACATCGTATATGTTCCCGTGGAGCTATGGTGACACCAAGTGTATTTGCCTCATTCTGGTGAGAAACTGAGTTTTGAAGTTCACATAGGAGTTCTCTAGGCCAGTGAGTTCCTGGACCAACAGCATCAGCATCACATAGGAACCTGCTAGAAATACAACAGGCCTACTCAGACCTACTAAATCAGTAACTCTGGGGGCAGGAGGGGAAAAAGGTGGTTACTTATGTGATTCTGATGCACAAAGTTGAGAACCTCTGGCCTAAAAAGTTAGAGGCCAAACCATAACGTCACATGCTGGAGGACAGCTTACTGCAATTAGAGCTTTTCTGGGGCACTTGGGTGGCTCGGTCAGTTAAGTGTCCGACTCTTGACTTCGGCTCAGGTCATGATCTCACGGTTCGTGAGTTTGAGCCCTGCATCGGGTTCTGCACTGACAGTGTAGCACCTGCTTGGGATTCTGTCTCCCTCTCTTCTCTGCCCATCCTCCGCTTGCTCTCTCTTTCAAAATAAATGAAAAAGAGCAGTGCCCGGGTGGCTCAATTGGTAAGTGTCTGACTTCGGCTCAGGTCATGATCTCGCGGTCTGTGAGTTCGAGCCTCACGTCGGGCTCTGTGCTGACAGCTCAGAGCCTGCAGCCTGCTTCAGCTTCTGTGTCTCCGTCTCTCTCTGCCTGTCTCCTGCTTGTGCTCTCTCTCTCTGAAAAGTAAATATTAAAAAAATTTTTTTTTTTTTTAAAGAGAGTGCTTTTCCGCAGGAGCAATGACCAAATGATTCAAAGGACGTTAGTTCTAGTGGAAGAATGCTCACAGGTCACTGATGCAGATCTAGGAATTTGACATTTAAGAGCCCTGGAATGCCACTGCTAAATCCCCCGACAGAGACCAAGCCTCCCCCCCATCTCCTGCCTGAGGCTCTCCAGTAAGGAGATGCCCAGGCACCTTTGGGTCCTCACACGGTTAGTGCCAGTGGTCCTAATTAGAAGCAAGGAGTTACTTAACAAAAGGGTCATTAGTTTCAGAATCAAGGGCAATGACTCCGGAGAAATTGTACGCGTTTCACTTCTTCCCCCTTGGGGCAAGAGCACTGGCCCTTTAGTTAGGCTGGTCCCAACTCAAGGTAGCTTGGAAGCCCAGCCAATAGAGTGGGAAATGACTTCATTATGGATTCCCCTGTGGCTCTTTCCCTTGTTAGGTGGTTTTTCTCCTCTGTGCCTACGTCACAGTGTACATGATCTATGGGAAATTTCGGAAAACATTTGACAGTGAGAATGACACGTTCCGCCTGGAATTTCTTCTGGTCCCTGTCATTGGTCTCTCCTTCCTTGAGAACTACAGTTTCACTCCCTTGGAGGTAAGTGAAGGGACGCGGAATACTAATTGCTAAGGGTAAACACATTGCCGCACATCCTTCCCGCTGATCTTTTGTAACGTCTGGGCTTGTGTTTTGGTACAACCGTGACCATCACTCGTATATTGTTGTTGAGAAATCGGTAATAAGCTATTCACACGACTCCATTTGGAAATGGGCGCATCCAAATAGTCCTGTGGATAAACAGAGCAGGCATCACAGCACCACTTATGGTTATTGAGAACTTCTGTCCCAAAGGTGGACACCTGAGCACAGTCCAGGCCGAGAACGTTAACTCAGGAAGTCTGGGCTGTGGACCAACAAACATGAACTTGCGATGCTCGTGCATTGCGAGAAACTATGGCCTCCATTAAGGCGAGTTTATACACTAAAGTTCTGCTCCGATTAAAAAATTATGTTCGAAAATGTCCATGTGAGGTGAAAAAAAAAAGCAGTTTACTTGGAACTTTTCAAATATTTCCTATTTGCAGAGAAAAGGGGTGGAATGGATTACATTTCGGGAACTTTTTTGTTTCGTTATATCCTGTCCCGTGAACATTTTAGTAATTACCTTCTTGTGAAGAGATGGCCCCCTTCTTGGTCTTGATCAGCCTCCTCCGGCCTCTTCCCTCTTTGGCTCAGATCCTCTGGACTTTCTCGATCTACCTGGAATCCGTGGCCATCCTGCCCCAGCTTTTCATGATCAGTAAAACCGGAGAGGCTGAGACCATCACTACTCACTACCTGTTCTTTCTCGGGCTGTACCGGGCACTCTACCTGGCTAACTGGATCAGGCGGTACCAGACTGAGAACTTCTACGACCAAATTGCAGTGGTGTCTGGAGTAGTACAAACCATCTTCTACTGTGACTTCTTCTACTTGTATGTGACCAAAGGTAGGTGCACGGCCACAGCAGTGTTGCTGGCACTGGCAGGTGTCACCCGTTCACTAGTTGAGGGAATTTGGGAAGTGGACATAGCTCCAAGTCTCTGCCCCTCGTGGTGCTTTTGTTTCAGTGGGAAGAGACGAACAAGTGTTGTTGTTAAGAAACAAGCACCACGAAGAACTACAGACCAGGACACGGACACACATGATATACGTAGAGAGGTCAACTGTGAGAGGACATTGGACAGAATGCTTGTTAGAAAGATATACAAGGAACATTCCAGAAGAATAGCTTGTGCAGGAGCCCTAAGGCAGGAACCAGCTTGGTGTGCTAAAGGACAGAAAGGCTAGCGTGTTCAGAATCTATGAACCTGGAGAGATCAGAGGGTAATAATGGGTTTGCGTCGCACAGGGCAGCCACCGGAGGGCTCATTTACAGAGCCAGCAGCTGCTGGGCAGAGTGAAGGGCGGCCGAAGCAGGGAGACTTGTTATGGGGCAGGTGTGGTTGTTGGAAGAGGTCACCAGTGGGTGGGCAATCTTGAGCGGAGAGGAACTGGATAGATGTAAAACCGAAGTGGAGGCCAACTGCATTTGTGGCCTAAGGGAGAGTGGGATCAGGAACATAGGTGGGGCGTAGGGGTGAGGGAGTCTGTAGGTAATCCGTGATGAAGCTTCCCCCTTGGCTGTAACATGTAGCTACTGTGGACTGGGCATTAGAGATCCTAAGGTTATGTAGTTAAAAGGGAGTTATCAGTGTGGTGAATTCTCATTTCGTCTCTGTTTTCTCCTAGTCCTTAAAGGAAAGAAGTTAAGTCTTCCAATGCCAATTTGAGGGCCCCACAGATGGTTCTACGCCTTCACGAGGACACAGAATAAACTCTTTGAAATAGTCTCCTGGACGACTTCTACAGGACTCAGGCCTAATGTCAGTCAGAAAAATGCTTAGTGGGGATATCTCAGCAGAGCACTGATCTACGTAGAAGACGTTCTCACCAATCTCTCCCTTAAATTATAGCTGCAGTGAGAAACCCAGGCCAATTATACGAGCATGGTGCCTGTCAGCTGGACATCAAGAAATCTTAGGTGCTTAACCCACATACGGGTGAAATAACCTTGCTCTCTATGGCCCTAGTGTGAGCCTCCCACTAAGGAACAGTCAGTCCCACCTGGAAAGATGTCTCTCTGTGTAGAAGACAAATGCCCCCAAAGACCAGACTTCAAGAAACGCAGGCTGCTGTGGCGATTTTCACTTCCCAGACAGGAGACCAAGTTTAGGCAGGGATACAAAGCTGATGGTCTCACAGGGATGAAGTGTCGTTACTTCACTTCTAACCCGCCTCCAAAAGCCAGACAAAAGCCAGATAGATCAGCTTCGGCCAGACTTCAGTAGTTGTGTGCCTCAGCTCTAAAATGGCCTTGCGTCTTGCCACGGCTACGGCAGCTCCATGGGGAGTACTTAAATGCAAGCAGTAACCTAGGTGGGTACTGCTACCATGAGGACCATTCTATCAGTGAGGAAACCAATGCTGAAGCCTTAACCTACTAGGTGTCCTGCCTCGTTGCTTTGGGATTCAAATCTTCCCGGTAAGACCCATCAACCCCACCTCCCTTCCACGTTTTTAGGTGCTAAGGTTACTACTCAACCCAACACGCCCCAAACTTGGTCTTGAAGCGAATAAAAACTGTAAGGCAACTACCGCTGTCCTGCGGTCAGAGAAGTTTTAAGCAATAAAAAGCTCACACCTTATTGTCAACAGTGTTTTATTTATACCTACAAAAGAAAACAAGATGGTATCAAAAGGACAATTGACAAACTAAGAATAGTAACATAGCTCTTAGAATCCTGTGCCTGAACATCACACATCTACAAATCTTTCAAGTCTTAATGCGACAGGAATGTGTTCAGAGACCAGCAAGAACATGAATAGAGCACTGATCCCAAGCAAAAGCCACCAACCTTTTAGATGAGAGAAGTCCACACAACGAATGGTTAGGGAGGAACTGGGGAGAAGCAGCCCCAGAGCTTAATATTGAAATCCTTTCCCTAAATGAGTTTCGACCGTGACTGCAGTAACTAGCCTCACACGAGGACTCTTCTGCTCATGTTCTGAAGCAAAGGCAGAGCCTAAATTATGAGGGACAGACGCAGAGGCAGAAGAGTTACTCTAAAGCCGTTTCGGAAAAACTCTGCTCGATCTCAGCTGCGCTCAGGCCACGATAGCTTTTGAGATTCGGGATATGCTGTTATTTTGACCTTATGACCACAATATCCCTGGTGGAAAAAGGGAAGCGAATGGCAGACCAAATGCCGTCTGCGGGCCCAGAGGCCTTCGCCACCAAGGGAGGCTTTAAGACCTGCGAGAGAGTAAATGGCACCCCTTACAGTGGCACCTCTGTTTAAAAATAGTCACAAGTCTGATGTAGAAAGAAATGTCTACAACAGACTGGTCAGTGCTCAGACAAAATTTTTCTGTGGCGGGGGGGGGCACTTTGGTTTGAAAGCACAGAGCAGTTCTGCCCAAGTTTTCCTGTGCCTACCATCCTCCCTCGGCCTCAACTTCTATAAGGGGGGAAAAATGAGAAGTAAAGGAAGAAGAAAGTGTGGGGGGACTGGGGGGAGACGACATGTCAAAGTTCTCACATGCACAGATTTCAGCTTATGCTGACAACCTACCTGTATGTTGCACATTCAACCATACTTTTCAGAACCCCTCAGAAACCATCCCTTCTCTCTCCCTGAAGAATTTTAAAAAGAAAAGAAAAAAACAAAAGAACCTCAAGTATTTAGATATTACAAACCAGCAAGCACCCTCAGGCCTTAGCCAAAGGACGCAGTGGAGCCTTCCCCCTTTAACTACATTGTTAATGAACGATACCAATAGCATAAAAAAATTAATAGTCCAACACTGGATATGGAAGAGGTTTCTGGGGCTGTCTGGTTTCCCTGTCCTGTTACGGTGACCACAAGAGCAGAGAATTCTTTCTAGGCCCGTGTGCTACAGGAAGTCTCAGTTAAACAGTATCATTCTAAAGGGGACAAACTCACCTACCTTCGGAAGGAGGAAAAGTGAAAGGACTTAGGCTTTAGTCCTCTGTAACTTCTCTTTAAGCACTACCTACCTGTAAAAAGCTGAGTGCAAAAGGATGCTGAAGAAAATGTGCATCCCAAAGCTGTTACAACAAAGCACTGCAGAGAAGAGTATGAAGAGAATTAAGAGTTCTTTCTTAACAGACCCCGAAGGTTCTTTATTCAAGAGAATTTGGCCGAAAGGGCAGAGTAGCTGGCAAGAGTTGCTTTTATTCTAGCTTTATAGATATGGAGTTTAAAAAGAAACTTTGCCACTGAGCATATTGTTTATAATTAAAAGTGGTTTTTACATTGCAGGTGAACGCATATGTAACTGGTTAAATTATTTAACTGGTTAATAAATTTTCAGTGAGCATTTACGTTCATTCTGCCCCGAGCAACTATCTAGTTGGAAAATGAATTTCACAGATGGTCCCTGGTTATGTGGGGAAGAAAACTAGGCAGCTTCCACCCAGACGCCGAGATGCTACGTTTAACCATTTCAATAAACACTTGGGGTTTTTAAAAGACACACTTAAGAAACTCAGACTCAGCAATTCAATGTCTAACCTGACTAAAATGGTTATTTTTCAGTAATTGGGAAGGGGCAAGGCAGAATATAAGGGAGACAAAACCAATTAGGAATTTTTTCAACTGTCAAATGCACTTAACGAGCAATCAGCCAAAATGACAATGGCCAGTGCATTGTCTTAAATACTCATCAGGCCCAAGGAACATTAAAAAGTATTACAGAATGTGCAGGGAATTCCCTCCTGGTTTTCTAACCCAAGTAATGAAAGCAATCTAAAGCACAGATGCCACCTTCTTCTGCAGAATTCAACCCTCTACCCTCCCCCCCTACCCCCAACTCAGGACAACAAAAATGGGCTCCCACAAAAGGGCCTAATACCTTACTTTTTCTTTTAAGATGAAAAATAGCTCAAGTATCCTCAACATGCAAGAAGTTGGGGGAAAAAAAAAAAAAGAATCTCTTCCAGTCGGCTATATATATGTTTTTACAAAATCTGTTCTTTCAGACTGGATCATTTTGGCGGACAGAAGAAACCTGGCAGTGAATTCTAACTAATCTGCATGAAAGACAAATCACAATGGTTGGGGGGAAAATAAAAAAAAGAAAGAAAAGGGGAAGAGAAATAAAAGGGAAAGACAGCGTTCCTTTAAATGTAGTCAAGTCTGCGCAAGTCACTACCACTCGAGTGGTTTCATTTACGTGAAGGGGGAGGGGGAGGAGGGGGAGGGGGGTATTGATAGGCCGTCTGCCCCATGTAACCTATCATATTGGTAGCTCCCGGAGGCTGTGCGAACTGTTGTGACATCAGTGGCTGTGGCTGCTGCCCAGACCGGCCTATCCCGCTAAACTGCTGGCTAGAGCTCTGTGAACTTCTCCCAGTTGAGGTGGTGCTACCAGCCCCGTAAGTGCCAGCGCCATATTCCTGGGCTGTATAGCCACTGGTGCCATAAGCAGCTGCCCCATAGGTGCCTTGACCATAGGTGTATTGGCCTGCTTGCGCTCCAAAGGCAGAATTTGGACTTCCATAGCCACTGCCGTTAGCATAACCGGCTCTATCGGTTTCACTACGATCCCGATAGCTCGCAGAGTCTCTCCGGCCACCATCCTTGACTCCTCGAAGCCTCCGGTCACACTCATCCTGATACATCAGATTGGGATTGTTGGCAGAAGAAGTGGTCCGGTATCGAGAACGACCTCCTGATGGGAGGACACGAGGAGTTTTTAATGCCAGAAATACAGTCCACACACGACCACATGTAAAAACTTCTACCAGGTACAAAAGCAGTCAACGTTCTTTCTTGATCTGATTTTTACCCAGGCCAGCCTCCAAATCCGTTACTTTAAAATATACCCATCATTTGATTCTTTAATAGGACATATTCAAAAGAATGGTAAACGCGAAAAGACATTCAACTTCTCACCATCGTAAATCCTTTTCTTTTGAGAATTATTAAGAGACACAATCTTACAAATGTAGCAACAATGGTAAAGAAGTTGAGGTGACTTACCATAGATTAAAAATAAAAAGACAGTGGGGCGCCCGGGTGGCTCAGTCAGTTAAGCGTCTGACTTGGGCTCAGGTCATGATCTCACAGCTCGTGAGTTTAAGTCCTGCACTGGGCTCTGTGCTGACAGCTCAGCGCCTGGAGCGTGCTTCAGATTCTGTTTCTCCCTCTCTCTGCCCCACCCCTGCTCACACTCTGTCTCTCCTTCAAAAATAAACATTAATAACAAAAACATAAGCAGCCAAGTTGGTATGACCCTACGAGGACCGTCTACTAGCGCACACCAGCTCGTATGTTGCCCCGTGGGCCTAGCCACGTCAAAGTTATCTCACAAACTTGAAGTTCCTAGGCTCAATTCCAAACCCACTTACAAATAAACCAAAAACCTTGTATTTTAAAAACCGTTCAGGTAATTCAGACACAGAGCTTTAGCATGCAGTAAGTTTGGGACAAAAGAATACCAAAATAGTAGTTCAGAAGCTATGACCCTAGCCTATTTTGCTACTATCCAATTTTTTTTTAAGTAGGCTTCATGCCTAGTGAGGAGCCCAAGGCGGAGCTCAACCTCATGCCCCTGAGATCAAGACCTGAGCTGAGATCAAGAGTTGGGATGCTTAACCAACTGAGTCACGCAGGTGTCCCAGAACTATCCAATTTTTATATTCGTTAACTATACCTGTTTCTACTGCCACAAAACGATATAAAATTACTGATCTCTTCACATGAGAAACTGAAAGCCTAATACACTAAAGTTTTTGAAGGTATTAAAAATAACCGTAATTCACCTGAATTTTGAACATGCACCATATACTTCACAACACAAAAGTCAGTTTTATATTACTGTCTATGGAAATACCATGCTGCTAGGAGGCCAAACATGACAGCCCCCCCCCCCCGCCCCAATCACATGGTCTTACTTAGAAACAATTATGAAAACCTATTAATCACTATCCTCTGTTATTCAGTAACACTTAAAAGTCTTCACAGGACTTAAACAAACCAAAAAAAGGCCCAATGAGCCCAAAAAGATACCTTGGCAGTACCTGGAAAACTCCAGGACTTACCCTTACCCCCTCCTCCGCCGCCTCCTCTGTGGTCCACCAGCTGCATCAGTTTTGGATTGATAGCCTGATTAGCCTCTTCCAGCACTTTGATCAGCTCTCTGGCCTGCTTTAGGTTCCCTGGGGTGAAGAAGGTGTAGGCAGTGCCCTTGTTGGTGCTACGGGCTGTTCGGCCAATACGGTGCACATAATCCTCAGAGCTGTTTGGATAGTCATAGTTGATCACAAACTTGACATCTTCCACATCTTCGAGGCCAACGACGAATCGGTGTGTAGGTTGATGTGGCAGGGAAAGAGAAGGTAAAGGACATGCCAACAACAGGTGGGAAGCACGAATGCAGATGACAGCAAGAGGAAAGAAGATCAAGTTAGTAACCATTCTGAACAGGAACAAAAAAAGACTCATCCCAACAGAGTAAAAGAGGATTACTGATTCTTGGGACATGCACAGGAAGCGGCATCTTTATCAGCTATGAAATCCTAATGGAATCCCATTCAGCCACCCGAACTCTTGCCTCTTTATTTTAACCAACGTACTGGCAGGAGTTGTATCGAATTCCTGCTCCTTTTCAAAACCAGAAATGTAGAAAAAAAGCGGTACCACCGATAAGCTACAAGATCAAATTACTTCTACTCTGTTGGGAGAAGCCTGGCAAAATCTACCAGTAATATAACAAACTTACCTTTAAACCAGTCACAGAGCAAAATGAAAAAAGAAACTTCATATATACTTTACTACGTTTTCAAGGAGACTCAATCAGAATAGATTAAAAGAACTTTTGCTCTCGTTATTTAAAAAACTGATCAGAGCCAAAGTACAGTACACACCTATTTTCCTTTGCAGAAATATCCGAATTATCTTTCCCCATTCAATTACCACAAGAGCACATTACACTAAAATTTCACTGTACTACCAAGCCCAGCTCTGCCAAATGAGGTTTTTTTGCTCAACTCAAGGTTATTTCAACTCAGTACTTGCTTCAATTGTCAAAGATTGTCTACATAACCTGGGAAATTAAAATAGCCAAAGAGGGTGGGAAAAACCATGAAACCTTGAGACACAAGTTTAATGTTCTATCCACTGCTGGGAATTGGGTTGAATAACCTCCTAATGCTTCAAGTATGTAAATGTTAGTGTAATGCTTTCAGCTAAATGTAGATTTTTACCTACTTAAACAAACAAGTCTAATATAACAAAGAATCCTAATGTTTTGTGGAAAAAAATCTGCATTTTACAAAGAATATTCAGAAAATATCCTAGATAAAACACAGATTTTTGTGATATAAATAATTAAAAAACATTCTCTGTTTGTTACCAGACCGATGCACACTCCCTCCTCCTTTGGGAAACCGCTGCAGCCGATCCCGTCTCTTTGCCTTTTATTTTTGGCGGCCTCCTTTCGAAAACTCCGCCTTCTGACACGGGACCACTGGAGCGCGGGGAGCATGCATCAAGGGTCCGTGGCAGTGAGAAGTCCCCACACACGCTCGCTCTGTGAACTGGCTTAGATGCTTCTCTGTAGCCCCATTTGGTTGCCAAGCGCCGGAGAACCTGGGTTCGGGTAAAAATTTCAGGTCCTCCAACGCCTCCCCCAAGGATAATTGGGGTGATTGTAGAAAAAAATAATTAATTAAAAAATGTAAGTTACATCCAAAGGGTCAGACTGCATCTATTGCCCAGACTGGATCAATTTCAGGGGAAAGGGGAGATGATTAAAAAAAAAAAAAAAAAAAAAATTCAGCTGTTGTTAAAGGGCCTGTGAAGAAAGGGGCATTATGTCTGTTTCTTATTACAATAAAGGCTCCTCAGTCTTTACTGACCCCTAAAGTCCTGAAATCACACCAGAAAGACGAGAAGGCAGTTATCACAGGGGGCAGCGTGAGTCTCCGGCTAGGGTCGTGGATGCAACAAAGGAAAAATAAAAATTGCCAGGGCTAGGATGGATGTGGGCTGAAGGGCTGGGAAATTACGCTCCAGGACCACATCTTCAGACCTATGGTAATGCTCCTCAGAGTCAATCCCACGGTGTAGGACCGTGGGCAGCAGAGCAAGTTGAATTACTGCACTGGAGGCACAGACGTGTGCTTTCCTAGCAGAAAGCACTGGGGACTGGAGTCAACCGTTCAGAAACTTTTAGTCGGGAGTATTTCTGGAGGGGTTCGATAGGGGACGGACATGTTGCAAGTTCTTCACCCTAGAAAGGGGTCCTGTGTGTGTGCACACAGAGCTGGCTGAGGGCACCAAAGAGCAAGCGCAGAATTTGGTTTTCTCCAGTCAGGCCTGCCCTGATCTGATCTGCGCACTGCCACAATATGATCTTGCTGCCTTTAGAGGAGATGCTGTAGCAGGGTAAGACACTGAAAAGTTAATGTTTTGGCCAGCTGCCCGGGATAACAACTTTTTGTCTGACAAACCCCTCCCAATCACTAATCGGGAGGGACTGAGACTAGCCAACAGGCTCATCTAGAGCTGCTTCGGGCCAATGTAGATTTGCCTCGGCCATGTACTGAGTGATCTGCAGCTGATATCAAAGCTTCTGTTAAAAAACAAAACAAAATCAATTCAATACTTTTAGTTTAACAGTGTGTAGTTTAAACGAAAAAAAAAGAAAAAGAAAAATTAAAAATATCCCAGTGCAAAGGGAATAGTGGTTTCCTGAGGACGACTATCATAAAACTATGGGAATTGAAGAACTTACCTGAAGGGAACATTTAAGAGGCCATCGCTGGACAGGAAGTGAAAAAAGGCCTGGTGACTCAGCTGAAAATTGCACCCCTGTCTATGAGGTAGAAGCCTTCACTTTCCAGGATCTTGTAGGACCTTGGTCAGCATTCTGCCATTTTGGTGGGTTTTCCCCCTCCTTTTGATTTTTACAAGGCAGCAAACAAAGGGGCCCAAAACAAGCACTGATGCTGAGTAACAAGAAACAGACTCAGGTACCTTCCCTCTCCCCTCACTTGGATGAGTGGGGGTGGGATGAAGAGTCTAAGTTATTCTAATGGCAGCCAATTGATTTGGTTTAGAAATGCAAGGGGAAAGGGAGGAAGTATTTTTAATTGTCTAGGCAAGATGCACAAAGAAGCTACCAGCACATAGCAAGCCTGTTTAAAAACCACCATCACTGAAAGCTTTTGTGTAAACTGCTTTCAGGCCTCAGCCTCTTCTCCCAACAGGCCCAAGTTCTAACCACACAGATCCAGACATGACCTCTGAGGGCAGAGACAATTTTCAGTCATGGCTGCAGGCCACCACCTCTGAAGGAGGGAATGATGAATGCAATGTATAAAAAGCCTTCATTCTCTTGTATTCCGGTTGAACACTTTCTCTTTACGCTACGCATTACAAGGGAATATGGTACTTCTCACCTTACTGGGCAAGAAATTAAACACCTGTCAGTAGTTTAAAAATATCTTTGTGATAGACATCTTTTTTAATATAAAAATTTCGAGATGTACCTGTGTACCTCAGAAAATAATGGGATCAAGTACCACAAAATAGTTCTATAAATTTAAATCATAATGGGTGGAAACCTCCAAAAGAACATGAGCTTCAAGTTAAGTTCTTAAATTGGAAGACAGCACATTGATGATAGGCGCATAGGTGGGAGGAGGGGACAACTGGGCGTACACAATTATCTTACTTCAGTAAATAAAATTGGGCAATGCAGATTTAATTACTGAATGATAACATATTTATGGACTCATCAAATACCAGGATTATGTTAGCATTCATGGAATCGGAACTCAACATACATATATATGTATATATACACACGTGTGTATATATATACGTATATGCATATACGGGGGGGGGGGAGGGAGGGAGAGAGGGAGAGGGGCGGGAGGGAGAGGGAAGGGGGGAGGGGGAGAGGGAGGGAGGGAGGGAGGGAGGGGGAGGGAGGGGAGTATCTGCCGAAACTAGCTTCTAATAAGTTAGGTTCAATCAGACTCATCCTATCCAGCCAGAAAACAGAATAAAACCAGGAAAAAGCTGAGCTGTTCAACTGAATGTCTCCTGTCCCCTCTAACCATTTGAATAGTCATGCCTAGGCCTTGCTGCAGACCAAAGCCTGTTTGTCAGGAGCAGGAAGAGACTTTGAAAATAAAAGAAAACAAAAAACAAAAAACACCAAGGTTAAAAAAAAGTTGTGGGGGGAAGGGAAATTATCACACTTTGTGTTCTTCTCTTTTAGATATTTATCTAAACACATGTATACACGACTCTAATTTGAAATGACAAAGAAATCTTTAAACCAAAAGATACATATACCATTGACAGAGATGCCTATCTATACAAACCTAGCCCACGGGAGGCTACATCTGTGGCAATGAGGATGGGAGCCTTTCCTGAACGGAACTCTGCAAAACAAGAATAGTACCACGAAAGCCAAGTTATACAATCAAGACCAAATGATTATCTTTAAAAATGACCACACAGACATTCCTAGCTATCTGGCCTTTTCACTCTACCATGTTAAATTTCAAGTGATGGTGTCAAGAACATGCCAAGCTCTTTTAAATTCAAAGGAAAACAGTGATTCTTTGAAAATCTTCACTCTCCTCACTTTTAGCAGAGAGGCAACAGACCAAAAGCTACCTCTACTGAAAAGGACTGTTAAAACTATGTTTGCAACAAATTGTAATAGCAATTTGTAACAAAATTTAAATGAGCTAGAACTTTTTGCCCTTAAATTATGACACTGAAGTTACCTTTCACATGAAATAAAACCAAAAGTAAGGGGCAGGAGAAGAAAACAACTTTAAAAGATGTGAAATGAAAGGAGGCACCCTACTTTCCTCTGTGAAATAACAGAAAATACGTGTATTCGTCTCTGCCCCCAACTCCTGGCACTCAGCTCCTAAAACGCTTGTAAACAGAAATACTAGGAGAGTCTTTTATTCTCAGTCTTTGACCTTAGGTCCTGACACACAGACCCCAAGTCTCTCGAAGATCCTGGGTGACGGAAGTATCTTTTGTGCTGAGGCAATGCTTGGTGGAATCCTGGAAAGCTTCAGGATGGGGGCTGGTCACCAGGAAGACCAAGCCATGACTATAAGAGCTTGGAACTTTCAGCCCTACCCCTCATCCTCAGAGGAGAGGATGGAGATCGAGTTAATAATCAATTAGGCCTATGTTATAAAGCCTCCATAAAAATTCCAGAAGTACAGGGTTTGGGGAGCTTTACAGGCTGGTGAACGTATGTATTTTAAAGATAAGACCTTAGGGGCGCCTGGGTGGCTCAGTCAGTTAAGTGTCCAACTCTTGGTTTTGCCTCAGGTCACGATCTCACAGTGAGTTCGAGCCCCACACTCTCTCCCCCTCTTTCCCTCTTCCCTGCTGGCGTTCTCACTCTCAAAATAAGCTTGAAAAAAAAAAAAAAAAAGACCTTATGAAAGAAAATGTGGTGTAAGTTATGAAAAAGCGTAAACAGCCCGCATTATTGACTTTAAAGGACAGTAGAGATATGCCAAAAATGCCCCTAATATTCAATAAACAAGAGCAGAGTTTGGCAAACGCTGGCCTATGGATCAAATCTGGCAATATGTATTTTTACTTTTACTGCAACACAGCCAGACCATTTTTTTCATGTGGTTCTTGACCATCTTTTTGCTGTAACATAAGACCTGAACGACTATGACACAAACCCCCATAGAGTCTGCAAAGCAGAAAATCTTTACTACCTGGTCCTTTACACAAAGCGTGCCCATCTCAGAAACAGTACGGACAATATTTAGTTTTGAACTCACCATTAAGCACCCAATCTCTTTCCGGTTGACTCTTGTCTCCATGGATACACATAGCTGGCCAACTGTCAGAGGAAAAGTAACCAGTATTTCAAAAATCTTTAAAAAAGAGGAAATCTAAACTTTAAAAACTCCTACGGAACTATAAATCTAAAACCTGAGGCTAATTACCTCAGCGCTGCACTCACCCATCTCTGCGCATCCTTCGAGTGAGGTCATCACAGCGTCTCTTTGTCTCTACAAATATTATTGTCTTATTTTCCTTTTCAGCCATTATTTCCTCCATGAGTTGGATCAACCTGAAAACAAGACGAGCAAAAATGCAGTCATTCAGAGAAGGCCTCCCCATACACTACGTAGAAGGGAGGTCTACAACGTAACTCCCCAAAACTACGGTACTTTTTTTTCACATTATGTTCTATACAGCTGGTAACTATCGCAACTAAGGATCCGGAATCCTTGCTTCTAACGACAGTGCTCTGATGAATGATATAAAGAAAGCTAGTAATGCTTTGGATGTTTTGGGGCCTCAAAAAATGTCAGGCTTCTCAAATGCTTTAATTTTGGAGGATAATTAGGAAAGGTTTAATAGCACCCAAACAGTCAAATCTCTCTTACTTGTGGTCTTTTTCACTTTCCATGCAGACATCCACAATCTGGAGGATGTTGTGGTTGGCACTCAACTCCAGATTGCCCACGTTGATCTGGGTGTAATCACGAAGGAAATCCTCTGCAAGCTGTCTTACTTCTTTTGGCCAGGTTGCGCTCCACATCAGTGTCTGCCTATCAGGCTACCAGGAAAAGAAAGAGCTTTCTTTTAGGCTAAGGATTGCAACAGGCACTAGGCATAAAGACGGCAGACCATCAGCTTCACACACCCTGATTTGGTCAACAATTTTGCGGATCTGAGGTTCAAAGCCCATATCAAGCATCCGGTCGGCCTCATCCAGTACAAGGTAAGTACATCGGCGAAGATTTGTCTTTCCTGACTCGAGGAAATCTATCAGGCGTCCAGGAGTAGCTATACAGATCTCGACACCTATAAAACAAAACCACAGATCTAGTCAACTAAGAATTCTTTATACACTCTCCAAGCCTCAACAAACTGAGAAGCACCAGCTCCGGTGGCTGCGCTCAATACCACAGCGCACTAGCTACATTTAACACCATACCTGGAAAAGCATGATGTAAAGACACTTAACGTGTAATTATCAAATCTCCACCAAGTTTGTCTCTAATGATGTTAAACTTTCCCCTAATAGCATTTCAACCATACCTGAGAACTTCTAACCTGCTGGAATACTGAATTTTTTCCCACAAGGACCCACTATTTTCCTCTTCAATTTCATTCATAAAAACTCATAAAATTCTTACGTGCTAATTTTAAAAGAGATTACCTCTCTCCAAGTCTCGAATCTGGGGACCTTTAGGAGCACCTCCATAAATGCAAGTACTCTTCAACCTAGAACATTTGCCATAGTCATCAGCCACCTGCTGTACTTGCTGAGCAAGCTCTCTCGTAGGAGCCAGAACTAGACACTGAAACAAACATGCACATTAATACACCTCTCCCAAATTAAAAAAGAAAAAGAACAAAAAGGTTATCTAATTCTTTCTACTGCCTAATCTGATACTTTAAAAATTACACGATGGGGGGAGAAGGCAGAGAGTTTAAGACTGTGCACCTGAGTGTAGCAAAAAATTGTGACACTATTTAGCATATGGAATGATGGTTTACTTTTGATACAGCATTCATTACAGTTTATTGCTATTTAAGTGTATTTACAGATTTTATCACCTAGTTTTTTAACAATTCACAAAAATGAACAAGTGGCTTTAACCACGGATTAAATATTAGTAAAAAGAGATAAATAAGAAAGAAGCACTTTTCTGAATTCCAGTTTAAACTTTTAGCTAGACACATAAGGCAAAAACAATGACTTCTAGAACACTCAAAACAATACAAAATTAGGACTCTTTTAAATAGGTATCGTATACATGGTTATCAATGACTCCTGTTTTGTGTACAGATCCGTGAAGTATTAGCTAACAATAATAAAGCTAATTCTATTAGCCATATGGAATATATGATGTATCATATAATGCAAAGTAATGCGTTACTTCTTTTTGCGAATATTTTGAGACGTACCTGTTTGTAAACACATTATCAAATGCGAGCCCAATTTTTTAAAGATTTAAGTAATCTCTACACCCAACGTGGGGCTCAAACTCACAACTCTGACATCAAGAGTTGCATGCTCTACTGATTGCGCCGAGCCAGTAAGGCACCCCTCAATTTTTTAAAAAAAAGTAAGAATATACATTCAAAATGTTTGAAAACCACTACACAAAACTTACAGGAAATAGCACTAAGTGAAAACAATCAAACCAGAAAATCATCCTGCCCCAGAAACACTTACAGAAATACTACTTAACCACAAAGAATACACACCCCAAATCTGACTGACATGCAGAGAAGTGACATCATTTCATACTTCCTTTAATCCCTCACAGCACCATTGAGTAATTAAGAACTGTATTTGAATTTACTACACAGTAAATGCCTATATATGAAAGCAGTATATATAATGGTTAAAAGTAACATTGGTTCAAACTCAAGTTCAGCCATTTAATAGCTGTTTTGGCTAGGGGTGCCTGGGTGGCTGAGCTGGTTGAATGTCAGACTTCAGTTCAGCTCAGGATCTCGCAGTCTGCGAGTTTGAGCCCGACATCGGGCTCCCCACTGATAATGAGGAGTCGGCTTGGGATTCTCTCCCCCCCCCCCTTTCTCTGCCCCTCCCCAACTTGCACATGCTCTCTCTCAAAATAAATAAAAAATAGCTATTTGGACTAGTCATTTATCAGTTAAAATTTATCAGTAAGGACTGTTAAAATTTATCAGTAAGGAAGTATCACTTTCAGATATGGAGGATGGACTTGAGAATGAAATCTGAAAACACATGCAAAGCACAGTGCCTGAAACAGTGATCAATAAATTATAGTGAATTTTATAATTATAAACACACTTACAATTGGGCCGTCTCCCCTTTCCAAGTATGGCTGGTGGTTAATATGAACAATTGCAGGCAGCAAATACTGGGGGGGAAAAGAATGACAGTCTTATTCCAAAACTAAGCCATTATCTTAAATTATCACAGTAACTGATAATGCCTAATCACAAAAATGAAAACAGAACTCACAACTGTTAAACACACATGCAATGTAAATTTGAACACAAAATACTTGCACCTATCTCACATAACTAAGAAAGCTGAAATATTACCTATACCATCTGAATCAGAACTTTTTAAGAATTAAGAATTAATGGGATAATCAGAATAGCAAAATAAGTCACCACAATATTAACCTTCCCCTCCTGGTGGTACGTACCGCCAATGTCTTCCCAGACCCAGTCTGCGCAATGCCCACCATATCTCGGCCACTGAGAGCCAACGGAAATCCCTGGCACTGAATCGGAGTTGGTTCTGTGAAGTGTTGATCCATCAACACATCCATTACATATTCTGTAAGAGAACAACCGTTACCGCTTTTAGATAAAAAACTAAGAACACGGCCAAGAGAATTCTAAAAAACTGTTCAACTCATCAAAGAAAAGATTTACCCGGCTTTACATCCCTCCAAGGAAAGTGTGGTTTCTTTCTTTAGTTACTGAATCTCTGACCCGATGACGACTACCTCTCTGAATGCTGCTGCTAGATATATCTACCCTTCCCCTCAATACTTAAAAAAATTTTTTTTAATGTTTATTTTTGAGAGAGAGAGAGAGAGAGAGAGAGAGAGAGAGAGAGCGCGCGCAAGCATGAGTGGGGGAAGGTCAGAGAGAGAGGGACACAGAATCTGAAACAGGCTCCAGGCTCTGAGCTGTCAGCACAGAGCCCAATGAGGGCTCGAACCCATGAACTGCATGATCATGGCCAGAGCCAAAGTCAGCTGCTCAACCGACTGAGCCACCCAGGTGCCCCCCCCCCCGCCCTTTAATACTTTAAAAACCACTGCCCTAAGGTATAGAGTGGGCACATGACTGTCAGTCATGTATTGTCTGCCAAGTCATATCCAGCTAGAAAGCAACTTCATTCTACTTTCTGAAAGAAGGAGACAAAAGTTCTACGGGAAGATGAAATAAATAAATAAATGAACAGATAAGCATAAAAAAAAAATCTCTTATTCAATTAACACAGCATTTACTTCCAAGCCTTGACATTATAAAACAAAACATTTATCATCACCTTTGTGAAGGGTTTCTATTTGCCTCTTCAACAAAATCCTGAGCCCGAATGAAAACCTTTGTATAACCCATTACCCATGTTTACGGTTCAATAAAAACTAACAAGTAAAATCCTTGATTAAAGAACACTTACGTGGGAAGTTAGCGTGATGGAAGGCAAACACAGGTTTAGGACAAACATCCCCCCCTCTCACTGTAATTTCTTTCTTTCGGCGTAGTTCATCAACCTCATACTACGGAAGAAAACAAAGTAAAACAAGTAAGTGAACAAAGTTATTCTAAACATGCAAAACTTTACTTGCCAATCAAGCTCAACAATTATCATCTATTCCACGATTACACTGGAAAATATATCTAACACTTCTAATAGCTCTTTCGCATACATTCAACGTCACCCAATTTGTAAGGATCCTCCCAACTTTGTGCGTCCAGGAAGTGATAATGGTAAGAGTTCCATTTTCCCCATGAGAAAACGAGACACTTCAAAATATTAAGTAACGTGCCCAAGGTCAGAAGTAGGAAGGAGAAACAGTGGAACTTGGAACCAAATGCTCTTTCCATTACACCTTCTTCTGAACAAGTAACCATTTCATGAGTAGAGTCCAAAACAATCACAATGAGGTTAAAAAAAAAAAAAAAACAGAAGTATATTTATACCAATGTTTTATTTTTTTAATTTATGTTTTCAAGTTTATCGAGACAGCACACACAAGAGTCTAAGTGGGGGGAGGGGCAGAGAGCGAGAATCCCAAGCAGGCTCCATGCTGTCAGCACAGAGCCTGACACGGGGCTTGAACTCACCAATGGTTAAGATCATGACCTGAGGTGAAATCAACAGTCAGACAACTTAACTGACTGAGACAGCCAAGTGCCCCTATATTTATGCCAATGTTTTAATTTTAACTTCAGAGATGAAAAAACATGAACCTCCTATACAGTTAAAATCTCCTACATGACCAATTGGGAAGTATACCAATAAATGAAAACCAAACAAATAAGAATCTAGGTACCACACTAGAATAAAACAATAGCAGTGTGAGTCAAGACTGCCTAATATGTCAACTTAGTTCATTACTGTGTATACAAAAAAGGTGAAATAAACCCCCAAAACTTACCGGAGTCAGCCTTGCCACTTCTGGATGCTCTACATAAAAATTCTTCTCAAACTTGGGGAGCTCACTCAAATCCCACTTCTTTTTACGTAAACGTTCCCCAGGATTACCAAATTTCTTCGGGGGAAGGCCACCGCCACCTCTTGCTCCAAATCTAGAAGCACCAAAATTTTTGCTTTACTGAGTATTTACTTATGAGGGTGGCACCTTAGGTGCCATAAAAAACAAGCAAAAAACTCTTCTCTTAGGATACTACCAGGCCCCTCCAAGAATATGTTTTTCTTACTCAAAGGTATGGAGGAAAAAGGTTCATAAAACTTCCTTTACTAATATTGTTACAGGTATGGTTACGAGGAGTGAAAAATTAAAAACTCTTTTTATGTTTACAGATATGTATCATAGGGATTACAACCAGATTCTGGAATCACTGAAAAGGCTTGAATTTTGATTCTACTACTTAAGATGTTGTTTTGAACAATTTAGCTTCTCTGTACCCGTTTCTTATGTAAGTGGAAATACTACTACCACCACCTATTTCAGAGACCGCTATGATGATGAAACGAAAAGTGTGAGAAGTATTAAAAAAAAGTATCTGGCATAGTATTCAATCAAACATAGTATTCAAGTTAGCGTAACTGTATTCATTCAACAAAGTTACTGTACCAGGTACTGTTTTAAGCGGTTCCTGGAGATATTAAACTGAATAAAACAGAGATTCTCTACTCTCGTATAACAATCAGACACGTAGGCAAAGGAAGACATTAGTTTATGTTTAAATTCAAGGCAAGCAGGTGGACAGGTAGAAAGATCCACTTGAAGCAAGTCGCCCCATACCTGCAACAGTTTCGTGGACTCCTTATCCGAAGTTGTGAGAAGTACTCCTGTTGTCTGCTAAGCTAAGGAAAACTACTAGGGCCCCTGTAAGACCAGGAGGCTACTCTTCACCTTTAGTTAATGCTAATGAATAGCCAGAAATGATTTATGACCTCTCCTTCCTCTTAACTGCCACCTTTACCTTCTCCTGTTTGTTCCCAGGGAAATAGTACTGTTAACTATGAATGTGCCGAAGAAAACACTACTGAGTCTTATTTAAGTTTTTCTTTTTTGTCTTTTTTTATTTAGTAACCTCTATGCCCAACATGGGGCTCGAACTCACAATCCCAAGATCAAGAATCACATGCTCCACTGACCGAGCCAGACAGGAACCCCTTACTTAGGGTTTTAAAAACTCAAACAGATTTAAGGCCAATCTTTGTTTATCCAACATTCATAACAGACAAGTTCAACTGGAATACAAATATGACCACTAGGCCAACTTGCAATGTCCTACTCTTCTTAGACCACAAAGATGATCTTCATTTCTGTATTTCAACCTATTGGAAGTGTGGGCCATTGTTTTGAATACAAGTAGTATACACTTACACGATGTTTCCATTCCATTTCTTTACCTCCCAAAATACTATACTGAATTTAACTTCCCCTTTCCACTCTAACCCACTCACAACATCATCTTGCAGATGGTTCCACATCACAACTGACAGGCAGTAGCTGTATTATTTTAAAGGGCTTCAATTTCCTAGAATTCAAAGTGTTCCTAAACTTACCCAACTAGATAGTTCTCTAAATACAAAGACTGACCGCAGGAAATTTTCTTGGGACCACTGAGTACCTACAGTCAACAGGCAGAACTTGACAGATTCCATGTATACTACTGAACTGTTAACAGAAATCAAGAATCAAAACTGAAGCAAGTTACAAAGACACATATATTGAAGACAAAGGATCAATGACTTCTTCAACTTGCCCTCAGGCCCAAAGGTCAATAGATCAAAGACCACCTGGGTCAACTTTCCTCCCCTATAAAGGAAGCAACAGTTCTAAATAAATAGGTAAGTCAAGTATTTTGATTGTCAGGTTTGCAAAGAATTATAGTACCAATTTTGAGAGACTATCAGCCTAGTTCATACTATTACTAATTTATGTAGTTCCTAGGTGCTCTTTCAATGCTGCTGCATTCCAATGCTGTCCAGACCTTAAACTAATGATCTACAAGAGAACTTTGGAAAGTCAGGTTCCTTTAAAGGCTTATTCAAAGGAAGAGGTTTTTTCCCCCGTATCATCTTGACTATTTCATTCTCCAAGACATACTACTCTATACTACAAATATATTTCGAAACACGGGATTCTTCAAAAATATGCTGCACCTTTATAAAGCTAACCCAAATAAGATAGCCTTTTACTTTCACAGAATTTTTGAGCACATATCCTAATCCCTGACATACCATACTGTTCATTAATGTCTTGATTGCATATTAAGTTTGACTTTGCAATAAATGCAGCTCTTAAGATTCAGCAACATCATGCCAGTTTAAATTTACAATGTATAAAATGTTCAAATAATCCATTGTTCAAACTAATAATCCATTTCAGCTGTTAACACTCAGTTAAGAAAAATAGCAATTTAAATCGTAAATGAAATTTCATGGTAAAGGTAGAATTAAGACACAGACATTATGAAAAAGTGTCATTTTGTTGATATGAACCATTTTTAAAGCCTAAAATGTCATCTGATAGTCAATATGGGATAAAGTAGGGATCAGTAATTCACTTTTTCCTCTTTTAAAATAATTTATTTTTATTGTTACAGCATATATACGGTGAAATTAAGTATTAAACCAAACACCCACAGTAAAGAGGACATTATCCGTACCTTGGCAGCTCCCTGTGCCCACTTCAAGTTCACAAACCCCCTAACAACCATCTCAAATTTTGCTTAATAGTTTTGTCATATACGTCTTTATAGCTATTATCCTTTTACCACGATTTTTTTTACTTAATGTTTGTGAGTCATCCATGTTGATGTTAAGTTTTTTCTTTTCACTGTTGTGTTGTATTCTACTTGTATAAATACCCACACTTTATCCAGACATACACAGGAGCTGCGTCCACTATTAACATGAACAATGCTGGTATAAACGTTTTTGTATACAAATGCTGGGGAAGGTGTACAAGGTTTCTCTGCATTTGAATGTCTACAGTATAAAGCTCAAGAGGGGAATTACTTGGTCATTTTCAAATTTCCTAGCTAACCTCAAATTCCCTTTCCTAAATGGTTGCACAGAAACTCACTCACTTCTAAATTTAGCTATACTGTGAAACACTAAGCAAACATTCCACTTCTAGCCCTCCAAATTTAACACTAAGATCAAATATTTTCCTTCCTAACAATGCATAAATAATGTTTTATTTTGCAACTCAAATGATAACTGAAGTGCTTGTGACTAGTCCGTCTGGGACGTGTGTATCTGAACCACAAAAAACAAAAATGTTTGAAGAAAACATCAAGTAACAGAACACCCTACTACAGAGAGGCAATTTCACATGGCATCTTAATTCCAGAGAACAATGCAAAGTAAAGGCAAGCGTTATGCCCATCTTCAGTTGAGAAAACAGGCTCACAAAGGTCCAGGATCTTGCCCAAGGTCACATATATGTTAATAAGTGGCGTTCCATTACTTTTTATCCAGAGGTTAAGACTTTTATTACATAAAAGTAACAGCACAAACCAACACGGAGCTCTTAAGCAACTTCTTCTTTTTACGGATTTTAAGTTGAATCTCAGTATCTGCGAAGACGTCGGGCCTAATTTTATTAACTTTCAACCCAGGAACCGTGGCATTACCCCACCAAAAACTTTCTGGCTAGGCCGCGAAGCTAATACCCGACACCAAGCGGAGAAAGAGAGACCGAAACACGGGGGGGGGGGGGGGACCCTAAACTCATGATTAAAAAAAAAAAACCCTCCCTCCTCAAACAAGATCATTTAGATCGCTAGCAATTCCACTGCTTTACTGGCCAATGTGCTTCCTTCGAATTACCTGAAATACGACTAAAGGTGATCTAAAAATACGTTTAAAACGAGAAGTCAGCCTTAGGGTCTCTAGTTAGTTTCCAACCAGGTTTCCAGCTCCATTAACAGTGATCTCTGGCGGCCGACAACATAAGGGAAGCCATTTGGCGTCAAGATTTTCCCAGGCCGAACTCGGAGACCTCCTCCTCCTCTTCTCAGCAAGAACATCCGTGGTTTCACAGATGAGCGCTGAGGCCTGGAGATCAAATGACTTGACCAAATTGGCCGGGCTCGAAATGCCGGGCGGCGACGCGAGGCCGGGCCGGGTCTGCGGCGCTGGGGCGGCCGCTGCCGCTCCCCGCCACGACGGCGGTCCGCAGAGGAGGGGCTGGGGCGTCGCCAGGCCGCCGCCCCCCGCCGGCTCACCCGCGATCCCGGGGCGCAGGCCCACCCGCAGACCCGCGCCCCACACCGCCATTAAGTCCCCGGTCGCCTCGCCTCCCGGAGTCGGGAGCGTCGCTCCCGGGCCCGCGGTCCGCTCCAGGTCTCCCGCTGGGCCGGAGGCTGCGGTCTCCTCAGGAAACAACCTTCCCCCTCCCCCCCGGCCCACGCACACGCGAGGCCTTCCCTCTCCCCCTCCCCCCTTACCCTCCACGGTCACGGTCCCGGTCCCGGTCCCCAAAGCCGCCTCCGCGCATGGTCCCAAACGGATAGAGATCTGGGAGCGGGGCACGGATGGCCGGGCTCGGGAGGGCCTGCGGCTCCGGTCTGGTGACGACCGATGGCGGCGGCGCCTCCGCTGTTGGGGCGGCGGCAGGCGCGGCGCTCTCTCGCTCCGACGCGCTGTCTCCCGTCGCAGACGCCACCGTCGCCGCCTCTCTCGTCGGAGACGGGAGCAAAACACAGAGAATCGGGGTTATAAAAACAGTGGGTAGGTCTGGCTACGCTCAAACCCGGCAGTGCCGCGGTCTAGGCGTCTCCTTCCTTCCCAGCGACTGCACAAAATGGCGGCCGGCGCTGAGACTGCTCCAGCTTAACGCTACGTACGTCGGAGACGATACGTAAACAGCGTCTTGGAATGGCCCGAGGGCTTCGCGGAGTCCTAAGGGTATTCTTGGAAGCACTTTACGTCAGTTGCGCAGACAAGCCCGTTTTGCATTCAGTAGAAGAAAAAGAAAGTACGAAGCGGGCGTAGAGTTCTCGCGCCACCTGAACTAGAACGTGGGGTGGGGTGAGGGGAAGAGCCTCCGGTGCGACGTAACATTCTTTGCGTCGTTAGCCGGCCCACTATTGCGGAGATGCGCAGTGTGCGTAACGCATTCTGTTTGGAGAATAGAGGATTTTGCCGTGCTCCGAACGCGGGACGGTCTCCCGTCCTCCTTGTGCAAGTTGCTTTGCGGAGACAATAACTGTCCTCCATATTGCAGTCGCCAGGTGTCAGGGCCTTCAGGCGCCTTAAGCCCAGGAGGGTCTTCAGGGTCCCTGGCCGGCGCTCCCAAACAGCGCTGCCGGCTCCCTGGCCCCGCCGGCCTGGGCCTGCCGTCACGGGCCGCGCGCCTCGGCGCCATTTTCTTTCGGTTGCCTCTGGCTGCGCCGTCGCCGGCAGCCATGATGGATGCGCCTCGTCCGTTCTTCCGGGAGGTGATCAGTCGACGACGTCTCAGTTGGGTTCAAGTCCTCTCCACTACGCCCGGTCCACACCGAAGTGCTGTTTCTGAGCCGAATGTTCCCGCTGTCCCCGGCTGAGCACAGTCGGCTAGCAACCAACCAAAACGTGGGTGGGGTCCCTGTTGAGATAGACGCCGGGGTCCCTTGGCCGCCGTTCATCTCGGCGCGACCTCCGGAGGCCCTCGGGAGACCCTTGGCGCTCTCCGGAGACGAAAAGGCTCAAAAGCTGTGGCCTGTAGACACGGAAGAGGTGAAGGCGTAAGCACGTGTTTCTAACCAGGCCGGACGGCGTTCCTCTCCCTCAATTCCTTCTAAGCTGGCGTCCAGCCTCCTGCTTGCTTCTCTCCCAGACTGAACTTCAGTCTCCCAAGCAAGGCCGGATGGTGTCGCAGAATCGTCAAGCAGCTAGGGCCTTCCGAACAGCTCATCTGTCGTCTCTTTTGTTTGTTTCTACAGATGGGAGATTTGAGGTCCCTCGCTGTGGGGCTGAGTGTTGTCTCCTGCTCTGTTGAGAATGTTTCCCAAATTCCTATAAGAGCATAGGGAGAGGAGCTTTGGTGACGAGCCGTTCAGGTGTCTCTGGGACCATGGGCGCGAATGGGCAGTGGGAATCACTGGGCAAGTGTCGAACGCCTAATGGGCCAAGCACTGTGCTAGGCCCTGGGGCAGAGCAATGAACGTATGGGTTCCTGCATTCATGGAGTTTATACTCTACTGGGGAAGAGGAGACAGATGGTAGGTTAAGTATCGCCAACTAAACAAAAAAGAGAGGAAGGGCATAGTACTTGTGTGCCTGTGTGAGAGGGGAATGTGTAGGTGTCATAGCGTTACTTGCCTGGAATGCCCTGGAGAAGGCCTCCCTAAGTAAGTGACTTTTAAGCCGAGAACTACAGGGAAGGAACATGTGCAAAGGCCCTGAGGCAGAATGTGGCCGGGTGTATTTTGAGGAGGAAGAAAGAGAGAGGGCCAGATTGTGAGCTTTATCTTTTCCTTTTGGTAAAATGGAAATCTCCGGAAAGTTTTCAGCCGACTGACGTAATGAAAGGACCCCTATGATGACAGTGTAGAGAAAAAATTGAGAGTGGGCTAGTGCAGCAGCAAGCAGGTTAATGAGGAGGTTGGTGCAGTAGTCCAGGCAAGAGATGATGGGCTTGGTGCAGGTTAATAGCACTGGGTGAAGGAGGAGTGGTCTGGAAATTTAGCCAGTGATTTGCTAATAGGTGGGATATGAAATAAAGAAGACTCAAGGATAAATCTTGTAGGAGTGGCACCATGGTCAAGCTCCCGTGATTTAGAACGTATGGGCACTGAAGGAATAATTTGGACTAGTTTGCCTATTTATCATGTATGCTAACTAATTAAATCTGAGGCTCTCCATATAACAATTTATAAAGTAAGGTAGCTCCACTGAAACCCTACATTTTGCTGAGGAGAAATAATTTGTATTTTGCTACGAGATCAGGTACTTGTCTGACAGCATCTCATAGCTCCTCTGTCTTTATAAAACTTTTCACGGTATGCAATTATATATGTCATCATTTGATGAATACCACGTCCAAAAAAAGTGAACCTTTAGTCTTCCTATGTCAGACAAGTTTTTGGTTATAAAGTGAATCCACAGTATGCATTTCTCATTCTTGATACATGTCTGTTTTCTTACCAAAGATGGTTGAAGCTTATTAAATTTTTTCTAAACGCAGAGAAAGATTTTTATTAAGTAGAGCGGTCAGAGAACCTAGGAATTTCATCACTAAGAGCCACGACTGTTGAGAAAAAGGAAATGTGCTTTGCTCGGTTCATCTTTATTTGAAAACCTAAGCACTTACTGTATGATCCAGCAAGTGCCCCTTGGTATCACCTGTAAGATTTGAAACTTCAGTCCGCACAAAAATTTGCACACGGGTGCCTATAGCAGCTTTATTCACAGTTGCCAAAACTTGGAAGCAACTCCGATGTCCTTCAGTAGGTGAACAGATAAACTGTGGTACATCAGGGGAATGGAATATTATTCAGCACCAGAAAGAAATGCACTATCCAGACACGAAAAGACCTTGAGAAATCGTAATTGTGTATTTCTAAGTGAAAGAAGCCAATCTAAAAAGGTTACATACTGTATGATTCTAACTGCATGACCTTTTGGAAAAGGCAAAACAATGGAGATAATAAACAGATCAGTGATTGTATCAGGGGATACCGGTGGTGGTGGGGGAGGAAGAATAAGTAGATGGGAGTACAGAGGAATTTTAGGACAGTGAAACTATTCTGTATGGTACCATGATGGTGTGAATACGTATTATTATACATTTATCGAAACCCAGAGAATGTACAACATTAAGAATGAACCATAATGTAAACTACAGACTTGGGGTGACGATGATACATCAACGTAAGTTCATCAATTGTAACGAATGTGGAGAGGGTTGATGGCGAGGGCCTCTATGTGTAGGACAGGAGGTAGATAGGAACTCTCTGTACCTTCCTCTCAATTTTGGTGTAATTCTAAAACTTCCCTAAAAATATAAACCCTTAAAAAAAAAAAACAAAACAAAACCCTGAGAACCGACAACCGTGGAATGCTCATGCTCACCATATCCTAGGCATGTGCTATGAGCTGTTACTTTATTTTATTTTATTCTCATCTGTAAACGAGGTAACAGTACCTCATAGGATTTTAGAGCCAATGAAAATCCCATTCAGAGTGGCGTTGCCTGTTATCATCTCTCAGAAGAGGTCACTTTCTCAGAATCAAGGGAAATACCACTTTCTCAGAAAGAAAACAGGCTTAGGAAGATTCAGTCACTCAGCCAGGGTCACAGAGCCATTGGCATAGCTGGGACTCAAACCTAGGTGCTCGGAGAAGGTTTTCACGTAGTACTAGTGACAGTTTGGGCCAGAGAATTTGTTGGGGGGGGGGGGGGGTTGTCTCATGCAGTGTAAGCTGTTTAGCAGCATTCCTCAACTCCACCCACTACAGGCCCATGGAATCTCCCCCCTCCTCCAAGTTGTGACAACAGAATGTCTCCTTGGGAACATTGAGAATGACTCCAATTGGGAACCACTGTTTTAGGACCCCTGTGCTACACTCCCTCCCTGCGGGATCCCGGGATGATCATTCTCTTTCAGTTGTCAAGTTTTCCTGCAAATTTGGTTTGCCTTCTGCACTCCATGTGCCAATACCGATGCCATTTTCAATTTTATCTGTTTTCTTGTTATTACAGCAGTAAAATGTATATTCAAAACCCAATTTCCAACCACGAAGAGCTATTCCTCTTGTTTAGATTTAAAGCCATAGGTTTTTGTTTTTAAGCTACATTTACTATCAACCACCTATGCTAAGTTCTGTACATACATTCTCTCTTCTCAGTGATACAACTCTGCAATTTGGGTCATTAAACTCACCCAGAGGTGAAATGCAGTTGCCCTGCTTTCTGTCTTGGTAGGACTGACGTTAGTTTTTTGCTAGCTTGGTTCATTGTACTTTAGATATAAGAAGTTGAGAATACGGACATACTTAAGGCAACAAAGGTAACTTAAAGAAGTTGCCTTTAAACTATGGTATGTGAGGGACACACTGAAACAGAGTTTTTAGGAAATCGATTTCCAAAGCATGAACTTTCGTATATACTTTTCTCTAAAATTGGTAAAACTGACAAATATATTTAAAATGTCACCCTCCGATTTTACAAACAAAAAGAGTATTTCTCTTCTATCCAAAATCTCACTATGGGGGCGCCTGGGTGGTTCAGTCAGTTAAGCATCTGACGTAGGCTCAAGTCATGGTTTCGCAGTTAGTAGGTTCAAGCCCCGTGTCAGATTCTGTGCGGAAAGCTCAGAGCCTGGAGCCTGCTTCAAATACTATGTGTCCTTCTCTCTCTGACCCTCCCCTGCTCGTGCTCTGTGTCTCTCTGTCTTTCAAAAATAAACTTTGGGGCACCTGGGTGGCTCAGTCGGTTGAACATCCGACTTCGGCTCAGGTCATGATCTCACGGTTCGCGAATTCTGAGCCCCAGCGTCGGGCTCTGTGCTGATAGCTCAGGGCCTGGAGCCTGTTTCGGATTCTGTATCTTCCTCTCTTTCTGCTCCTTCCCTGCTCACACTCAGTCTCTATCTCTCAAAGATTAAAAATAAATAAACATTAAAAAAAATTTTTTTAATCTCACTATGGACTTTGCTATGCATGTAAAACCTCAGAGGTGCTGAGTACAGGGACAATTAGAAATGATGATATTGAAGTGAGAAAAGTAAATGATTCTAATGACTTGGTAACACATCCTTTTGCAAAGAGAATTCCAGTTCTTTGCTTTCAACAAATGGAAAGAGGACCACGTAGAATTTTCAGCCAATAGATTGTTAAAAATAATTTAAGATAGATTACTAGATTTTTGGCATATAACTTGAAAGATTAAAGAACTGAGTGACATTACTATAACAAAATTCTTTCCATTCCCACCTACTAAATTATGTGATCAAAGAATCTCAGCACTTATAGCTATAAAAAATAAAAAAATAGCCAAAAGTAATACTATTCCATGGATACAGGATCTTTTTTTCTTAATCTGCCTCCATCTTGTTTTTAAAAGATACATTCCCAGGACACTCGGCTGGCTCAGTAGGAAGAGCATGCAACTCTTGATCTCAGGGTTGTGAGTTCAAGCCCCATGTTGGGTATAGAGATTACTTAAATAAATAAGTAAACTTTTTTAAAAAGTTAAAAAAAAAAAAAGATACATTCCCAATAAAAAATGTACTATGTTTAATAGTTATTAAGAGGTTTAATGTATTTATGATGCTTTGTTTGTGTTGTAATAATTATAGTGATAACTTAATCCAGAAGAAATTTTAATACATAGAGCCTTAGAATCATAGGGAATGAGAAAAAAAATTAATATTTTTGCCACAATTCTGGGTGACAGGGAAATAAAATGATGAATAAGGCATTGGATATAAAAACATGGGATAGAATTCTGGAAAGGAAATAAAGAGTTCAAAGAAGAAAGAAAACCATATAAAATGTCCAACTCTTAAGAACTTATTCATATATTTTTATTTTTTTTAAGATTAAAAAAATTTTTAATCTCTACACTCAGCATGGGGCTTGAACCAACAACCCCGAGGTCAAGAGTCTAAATGCTCTACCAATTTAGCCAGCCCCTCCTATTCATGTATTTTTAAAGGGAGATGCTGGGTATCAAACTGCTATGGTATTTAAATTACACCGGGATACATTTAAAAGAGTGATGTGACAGTTTCATTTTAAAATGTCAATATTTGGGGTGCCTTGTGGCTCAGTTGGTTAAGCATCCAACTCTTGATTTCGACTCAGATCATGACTCATGGTTCATGAATTCAAGCTCCACGTGGGGCTCTATGCTGACAGCAAGGAGCATGCTTGGGATTCTCTCCGTGCCTCCCTCACTCACGTGCACTCTCTCTCTCTCTCAAAAATAGATAAACTTAAAAAAAATAATGTTTTAATGTCAATGCTTTGGGGAAGGGATAAAATAAAATTTTGACAAATTAAAAAATAAAATAAAATGTCAATACTTCACCATATCATAAATTTCATCCTTTAAAACAATTTAAACCTACAATGAAGAAGTTTAGGTGTCAGCATATATTCTGTTTTCAGAATTTTCTTAGGGTCCTATTTGAAGACTGCTATTCCAAAAAGGTGAACCCAGACCAGGTGGCCATGCTCCATCTAGAACGGGTGCTTCACTGTCCAGCTAACTGTTGCTAGGCAGAAATTTAGGCCTAGAGGTGTTAATTATGGACTCGAGTTGAATGTGTGTGTTTGTGGCTTCTGTATTAGAGAGACATAGGAGAATGAAATCCCACTGTCACTGTTTTTCAACTTCGCTATTCTGTATAAGTCTCTTGCTTAAAAACTTTCCACGGCTCGCCATGGCCTGAAGACCCCGTTTTAGTTCCATAGTCTGACATTGAAGGCCTTCCAAATTCTGTCTCCAACCTCTCACCACCTCCCTGCTTCAGCAAATCTCTATTCTCTAGCCTTCACCCACATTTAAAATATTTATGCTTAAATAAATAAAATATTTATGCTAACGTTTGTGATTTTTGTTAATCCTTGTCTATACATGCGAGTAGAAAAACTCAAGGTCTACTTCTGTCCCCTCCCTGCTTGGAAACTTGGAGAAGTGATCTCCTGTGCTCTGGCATTTGGAGGCATTAATCACCACCTGGAAACATTTTTTCTGTTCTCTTGATAGACAATGGGGGCAGCTGTTCGGTTCCTCCCCTCAACACAGCATGCAAGCAGGCTGAGGACGAAGAGAGTTGAGACTATACAGTCAGCGCACTAGGGGTGACATAGACAAGAATTAAAGAGAATGACTCACAAGCCTAGAGATTAACAGTGTTACTTCGTCTTAAAGAGTCTAAATGAGAAAGGGGGTATTATAATTAACAAGGTGTGACAAATACTACACTCGCATACACAAACGCTTGGCACTTATCTTTTGGAATACACAGGATGATACATCCACCCTGCCCTTTCCCTCGGCAAATGTACCTTTCTAATTAGGGTGGGACAAGAAACTTTTTTTTTTTTTTTTTTGGTGACAGAAAGAGTTGTTACAGTTCCCCAGCAGCCTTCTAAGTCAAGGGATCCTAGTAGCGGAAGGCTCTTTGTTTTGTGCATATAAATGAATTTAAAGACAGGGTTAAATGATGTGTATGGGAGCGCAAAATCTGAGAAGCCAGAGAAGGTAAAAAAGTTTTGCATGGGGAAGTGGGAGAGGAGGCAGTAAGGCAATGGCTTCACCTTCAGTAAAATCGGTAATGTTCTCTAGTGCTCAGCAGAGGGTGTTTGTTTAACGGAGGTGCCATTAAAATGCCATGGAGTGCTGAGTTCCTCTTCAAGATGGATACTGGTTGAGAGCAGAGACGGTCAGTGTTTTCGAAGCCACAAAGGAGTAACTAATTGGTTCTCAATCCAGAGAAAGTTCCGAGATGTTCCAGTAGATTGTAAAGCACAGGGAGCTAATTTTCTTTAGATTCCGGTTCCCCGAATTCTCTGTTGCTCCTCACTCCTATAGCCCCTGTCTCCCCCGCCCCCTCGCCACCCCATGTCCCCTGTTGCAAAGGTTGCGGCCAATCCCGGGGTTTTCAGCAGTTGGGAGTCCCGGTATGGCTGACGTTACTGGCTCTTCTGTGCATGCTAGCAATAGAAAACAACTGTCACAGGCTTGGACTGACCACAGACTGAGTGACCAAGGTGATTTCCATGGTACCTTCTTGGCTCTGGAGAAGCATAAAACTGACCCAAGCAAATTTCTGGGTCACTCTGGCCAAGAACCATCTGCCATGTCACAGCTGGGCCCCAATCTCCGAGCTCTCCTGGGTGTGGCTCAAGGGTTCAAGATCAGACCTGCCAGAGCTGTGTGACTAGCACCACTGGTGCCTGGGAGGCCCTGACAGTCTCGGAGCCCGCAGCAGGGCCTTATCTTTGCTGGGGAATACAAACCTGAAGAACCAGTGATTGGCAATCTTGGTTTACTTTTGACAATCATAGAGAGGAAAAGTCAGCCTTCATACCCTGGAGGGGAGGGAGTAGGTATATGTTAAAGCAGCCGAGCAGGAGTTAGAGGAATGAGTTCATGTGTTTAAATAGATTCCTCTGTGTCCTCCAGACAGATGTAGGGATGTTGATCAGGTCCAGAGCTGAGGAGAGAATCTGAGAGGAAACTTGGCAATGTCCTGCTGAAGAACAGAATGAAAAGAATTGACCAGAAAGTATATAATTATGTACTTTAATTGTACATTTAGAATTGCGCTTTAGAAATACAATCGTACTTTGGAATTACATAGACAATAATGTGAAGAAAAACAGGCTGGCACCAAAAATCAGAACATAAGGACAAAGAGTGAAAACATCGATGGGTCAGTTAAACACCAACTGGTGTCTCTAAGGCATTATATAATGAGAAGGAAATCTCTGGTGTTTAAATAATTTTGATCACAGGGACAAAATGCAGTTTGCACACACTTGGAGGAAAACCAACTAGCATCAGGGTTATCTCTTAGGGAAGGACTGTGTCAAACAAGGACATCAAGCCTAAACCACACACACACACACACACACACACACACACACACACCTTCACACATATACCTACCTGATCTGGGGGTGGTTCAGTTCGAATCAAAAGGAAAGACTTTTGCTTTTAAATACATATATAATCCTAGGCATATATGTTTGAGAATTTATGGGGGTACTGCAGCCCTGTTGTTTCCCCTAACAGACTCCTGCTCAGAGTAGAGAAGTCAGGGCGAGTAGATTCACATGGCTTTACCTCCTCTACCTATTGGAATTGCTGCAAAGACTAGTTCTTAGATTGGGAAATGAGGGAGTTGACTCCCTGGGCAGTACTTGTGAATTGAATTGGGACTGTAGTGTTCAGGACAGGTTTTTTTGCTCTCTGCCAACAAGGAGTGAAAGTATTTGAGGAAGTGGGTGGAGGGAAGGTTGGCAAAGTAGCCATCCAAGAGCTACCCAAGGCAGAGGGTGCCTTGTCAAGACAATGTGAATGTCCAGGCTGCCTGGCAGGTCTTAGTATCTGCCCCAAACCTGGTCAGGTCAACCCCAGACAAGGCAGTTCCCTCAGTGCGTACTCTCATAGCTACCTGGCCTTTTGCTTTGTAGCTGTTTGCTGTTTGCTTTGTGGTTATTTGGGTGATTTGGGTGATTTTCCCTGCAAGTTCATGCCTCAGAGACTGTCTCGATTAACCATTACTGTATCTGTTGTACTTGGCAACTAACTGGTGTTTCAGTATTGGTGGACTACAAGACAGTATGCTTTGTAACTTAGGGATGCACGTTTATGTAATGTAAGAATAAAGAAATATATGGGAGTATTTGAAAACAAATTCATAAAAGTGAATAATTCTGTGGGGGAGGAAAGAGATTCAATCCTAGAGGATATTCAGGGGTCTTCCAGTTATATTGGTAATATTTCATTTCACAAATAATTCATTGCATTATTTTTTATACTTTTTTGTCTTAAGTACTCCATAACATATTTAAAATATACATGTGAATGAATGAATGAGGATAAATGCAGTGGGCCATCAGAGCCCATTAAGAATTTAAGATTTATACCCAAGAAACCTTATTTTGATTCCATGTTCATCAAGCAACCTTAACTTCACTTGAACTTGCTCACGGGAGGCAATGCGTAGTTCAGGTCAATCTTTACATCTGGTCTGCTTGCCATTAAAGTCCATTCTTCCGTATCACAGGCATTCTGGTATACTCTCCTTGGCAGCTTATGTTGCTTAGTCAGACTGAGCCATTTCTTTAGAAATTAATCAATACTGGGGCACTAAACACATTGAAGAGGAAGACTTTGAAGGCCTGCCCCTGAAGCATGAAACATTCACCACTATATAAGACCTCTTGGGAAAATTCCAGCTAGCCTTCCCAGGTCCAAACCCCTTTCTCTGAGCCTACCATCAGACTTACATCGTCTTAAAATGTTATTTAAATATTTAAATCCCGTGTTGCTATTTAACTTTCTAAGAGCTTGTGTCTCATGTTTCTGACCCTATTGTAAGCTCTTGAAGATGACCTGCAAAGGCCCAACAGAATACCCTGTAGAAGACTGTTATCCTGATGACTTCCAAGGAACTCCAGCTCCTGGCATTCAAGCCCCTGGGCAGTCCCCTCCCACTATGACTCTGGGCTTGGTGCCTGGCTTGCTCTGGCCAATGGGACATTAGCACGCATGAGACGAGCAGAGGTTGGATAAGCACTTGCTCTCTTGAAACCCAGCTCCCAGGTGGAAGCTCTGGCTAGACTACTGAATGATGACAGAGAGAAGTCCTACCCTTTCACCCCTCCATCCCTGCCAAGACCCCAGACATTCGGGTGAGGCCATCTTAGACCCTCCAGCCAACCCACGAGCTGAATGCAGCTGTGCAAGCGGGCTGCTTTCTTGCCACTTTATCTAGGATGTGAAGGTACAACGGCTGTTGCCATCTTTTGACTATGACAGGAACTTTTGCAGAACAAACCAGCACTGAGGATGGGAAAGTGAAGAAACAGGAAGAGTGTGAGCCCTTGATGACATGATATAGTTGCTATTAACTTAGTATTAGTTACATTAATGAACTTACTAGTTCATTAGTAAGGTCAACTTCTGAAATTTTTATTATATGAAATGGCATATTTGGTCATTGCTTAAGTTCCTTTGAGCTGGGTTTTCTGTTATTTGCAGCTGAAGGCATTCTTTTGTTTTGTTGTTGTTGTTGTTTTTTTTTTAAGTAATCTCTACACACAATGTGGGGCTTCAACGCATGACCTTGAGCTCAAGAGTCACATGCTCCACTGAGCCAGCCAAGTGCCCCCGCAGCTGAAGGCATTCTAACCGATACACTCTTCAACCAGCTCTACCTGTACAAGTAGAAAACAAGTAGACAGACTACTGATCAGTGTGTCTTTGCTGAGAAAGTGAAAGATTTTGTGGTAAAGGCTGCTAGTTTGCTTACCCAACAGCCGTCCTCCCCTTCCCCCTTAATTGCAGAACTCTAAATTCTAGCTGGGCATATTGCCGTCTAGAACAAAAGACTAGTTCCCTACTTCTTTGTAGGCCGTGTGACTGAGTTCAAGTCAATGACACACAAGCAGAAGTGTTGTGTGGGAGGGCTGCTTCACAGGGGCTGACTCAGCTGGAAGGAACCTTTTTTTTTTTTTTTTTTTCCCTTCTGCCTTTCATGCTTCTTCCCCCAGCTTGGTTTCTCTGACTAGAGTTCCAAGCACTATCTTAGGCCATAAGGTGACCTTGAGGACGGAAGCCAAGAGCTAGGGTGGTCAAGCAGAAAGACAGAGCCTAATGACAAAGCAGGGGTCCTGAGGAGAAAGTAGAGGCACCATAGCATCTCTGGACTGCCTGGCTTCAGGTTACTTGCCGATGAGAGAAATACAAACCTTGATTCTAAGACACTGCTATCTTTCAGTTTTTGTTTTATATTCAGCCACGTAAAATCTCAACTTTCCTTTTAAACTATTGATGACTGGTTGGGGCGCCTGGGTGGCTCAGTCGGTTAAGCATCCGACTTCAGCTCAGGTCACGATCTCGCGGTCCGTGAGTTCGAGCCCCGCGTCGGGCTCTGGGCTGATGGTTCAGAGCCTGGAGCCTGCTTCCGATTCTGTGTCTCCCTCTCTCTCTGCCCCTCCCCCCCGTTCATGCTGTGTCTCTCTCTGTCTCAAAAATAAATAAAACGTTAAAAAAAAATTAAAAAAAAAAAAAAGAAAGAAATGTTAAAAAAATTAAACCATTAAAGACCGGTATAGAGGAGGAATCTCTCATCTGAGTGTTAAGCAAGCCTCTCCTGGCTTCCTTTTTCTCCATTCCCCAGAAGCAGCATTGGGGAGTCACTTTCTCTGTGCCTTGGTTGGAATTCTAGGTTGCAAGTAGTATAGTCCAACTCTGGCTAACTGAAACAAAGGAAAATTTGTCAGAAGGACATTAGGAGTCACTGAATTGGCAGGAGGCTGGAAAACCACCCTGGGAATGGACGGGAGTCTGAGCGACACTGCAGTTTAGGTTTCAGAAACCTGCAGTCTAGCAGCAGGAACAGACTGCCAGGTCACTGCCACTGCTGCTGGCTCTGCCGCCCTGCTGTCACTGCACGAATGAATAGCTTCTAACCCATGTTTTAATCCTTGCAACTGTCACTCAGTGTCCAATGTCTCAGGATAGACCATATGAATTGGGGAGAGGTAACTCTTTTTAACAATTTTTTTTAAGTTTATTTATTTTGAGAGAGAGAGAGAGACAGAGGGACAGAGAGACTGAGTGGGGGAGGGGCAGAGACAGGGAGACAGAGAATCCCAAGCAGGCTCTGCACTATGAGTGCAGAGCCTGACACAGGGCTCAAACTCATGAACCATGAGATCATGATGAGATCATGACCTGAGCCGAAACCAAGACTTGGATGCTTAACCGACTGAGTCACCCAGGTGCCCTCCCCTTTTGTTAAAAAAAAAATCTTTTTAGGGGAGAGGTAACTCTTTTTTTTTTTTTTTTTTTGAGAGGTAACTCTTTAAAAGAAAACCAGAGTGGGGTACTTGGGTGGCTTAGTCATTAAGCGTCCAACTCTTGGTTTAGGCTCATGTCATGATCTCGTGGTTCATGAGTTTGAGCCCCACGTGGGGCTCTGTGCTGACAGCGCAGAGCCTGATTGGGATTCTCTGTCTCCCTTTCTCTCTGCTCCTCCCTGTGTGCTCTCTCTCTCAAAAATAAAGAAGAACTTTAAAAAAAGAAAAGAAAAGAAAACCAGGGTGCTATTATGATGGAGAAATGGAAACTGCACAACCAAAAAAGTATACGTATTCACTATATCCAAGTCAGTGTCAGGTGAAGAACACTTGACTGGCTGCAGCTTGGTTTCCAAGGTCCCAACCCCTCTTTTCTCCATGAAAGATATCTCTTCTCGGGTGTCTTGTCTACTGGATTCCCTATTTTTGACTTGGCCACCTTATTCTGATCTTCTGGCTTTCTGAACTTGGTTTTTCTTTGCTCTTTAAGGAACAATTGAACAGGAAAGTAAGAAAGGGGTGGCAGAGATACTCTATTTCAACGCCTTCATTTTCTAAGGCCATTTTTATTTTATTTTATTTTTTATTTTTATTTTTTGAGAGAGAGAGAGAGTGCACAGAGGAGGGATGGAGGGAGAAGGAGAAAGAGAATCTTAAGCAGGCTCCACACCCAACGAGGAACACAAGGCAGGGCTCAATCTCATGACTGTGAGGTCATGACCTGAGCCAAAATCAAGAGTCAGCCAGATGCTTTACCGACTGAGGCACCTAGGGGCCCCTCAACCTCTTCATTTTCTAAATAGATACTAGGTTTCCCCAGATCTTGACTTACATGTTTCTGGCTATAGCCAGTATTGAGTAGAGATTGTGTCTTGTACATCCTGGGGGGATGGTCATGGAGAGTTTGCAGGGAGGTCATGGAGAAGACCTGAATGCCTATTGACCTGTGAGCTGGACTCAGGTGATCAGAGGCTCCTTGCCCCTCCTCTGTCCTTGGAGTATGGATTTCACTTGTATTTCCCATTTTGCCAAGGACATAGCCTTGAGATAGTGATGTGAAGTTGAGAACACCTGCATGGTATAATACGTAACTGAACCCAGTTAAGGCCTCTACATATACTTTTAAGATTTGGCCGGCAGGGGCAGGGATCCATTTGTCTTACTGCTGCCCAAGACAAGCCTCATATTTAAGCTCCCTCTGCTTACTAAAATGACCACCCACCAACAGAAAGCCCTGCCTCTTTCTTCAGTCTCCCCCTGCCTTCCACCTTGGGAACCGATTTCAGATGACCCCCAGGAAGCTCCTGAGGAAGTTACAAGCCATCAGTGGTTGACCCTTGACTGCACCTGATTCTTACTCACTGCTATTATGGGTTTGTGTCCCCCCCTAAAATTCATATATTGAAGTCCTAACCTCAGAATGTGATCTTATTTGGGGATAAGGTCATTATGGATGTAATGAGTTAAATTGAGGTCATACTAGAGTAGGGTGGGCATCTAATCTAACATGACTGATATCCTTAAAAAGGGCCAATTTGAACCCAAAGACACACACACAGTAAGAATGTCATGTGAAGATGAAGGCAGAGATGGGGTGATTCTTCTACAAGCCAAGGAATGCTGAAGATCACCAGGAAACCACCAGAGGCTAGGGAAGAGGCATGGAACAGATTCTCCCTCATGGACCTCAGAAGGAACCAACCTTGACCTTGGACTTCTAGCCTCCAGAACCATGAGACAATAACATTCTGTTGTTTAAGCTGTCTAGTTTGTAGTACTTTGTTTTGGCAGTCCTAGCAAACAAATACACTAACCTCCCGAGGTAAAAGCCCTAATCTCTATTTGACACTTCCTCGTTCCTGTTCATGATACAAACGTAATCTCCTCTCATAGGTCAGAGAACTTTGTCACCTGTGACTCCTGTTTTTTACTGAATCTCACACCAATTCTTAACTACTTTTTGTTTTTTTTCTAAAATATATTTTTTTAATTTATTTATTTTAGAGACAGAGAGAATGTGAGCAGGGGAGAGGCAGACGGGGGGGTGGAGAGAGAGAGAGACAAAGAGAGAGGGAGAGGGAGAGGGAGAGGGAGAGGGAGAGGGAGAGGGAGAGGGAGAGAGGGAGAGAATCTTAAGCAGGCTCCATGCTCAGTGAGGAGCCCGACATGGGGCTTGATCTCACCATCCTGGAATCATGAGACCTGAGCCAAAATCAAAGAGTCTGACATTCAACCGACTGAGCCACACAGGTGCCCCATTAATTACTTTTGAAATGTCTATTTCACTGCTACCCCTCCAGTCCCATTCTTTATCTCACAATTTTGTTATTATAACTGTTTCCTAATTGTCTCCCTGATACCAATGTTATTTCCTTTATCCATTTTCCGCATCACCATCAGATTAGTCCCCCAACTTCCCATGGCCACACCTTCCGACCAGAGCACACCTAAAGCCTTTCCTTTTTTCTACTCTAAAGCTTTCCCGTTCCTCTGCCTGCCTTTGAGTCTCTACCAAAAGCAAATGGAGGTCACTAACTCTCTTGCCATAGCAAACTGCAAATACATAGCCTCTGTCCTCATTTGGTAGTCTTTGTTTTTTGTTTTTGTTTTTTGTTTTTCTACAGAATGAATAATGGAGGGAAAAAGGCATGCTTTTTCTAGTGGGTTTTTTTAATTTAGTGGGATGTAAGCCTAGAGCTGCAAGCAGCTTCTTGGCTACTGTGTGGGGAAAGCCTGTCTGAAAACAATAGCAGCATGGAAATCATCAGAACAGGAAAAGGAGGCAGGAAGAGCAAGTCCTGATGATGCTGTTTGAGATCTTGGCTCCATCTGTGGCCAATGTCAGCACTACTTCTGGACTTTTCAGTTTCATGAGCCAATGTATTCGTGTCTTCCATTTGCCGCCCTGAGTTTCTGTGGCTTGCAACCAAACGAATTCTGACCAATAAAATCTCTTTTTTGAGCTCTTCTGTCCCCCTTAGAATAAGGGGCGAGAGCTGTTTCTATAGTCAGGTGGAGAGGGAGGACTGAAAGCCCTGACAAATTGAACCCTGGCCTAGCAGAATTCCATGGGTGCCACACAATCTGCTGTGCTGTCCCAAAGTTGGGCCCCAAGGTCACAGCGTCTTAATTCACTGTCCTCAGTTCTCAGCTACTGTTCTCCAGAGCAGGACACAAAAGAGTAGCTGGACCCAGAGAGCTTTAGCTACATGCCATATTAAAACTAGCCTCTCCACAGAACCATATAGGCTCTTTCTTGTATTAAGTCCTGGTTTCCAAACCCACTACCCACCTCTTGGTAAATTCTCACTGGTGAGGGGGTTACTCAGTTTAACCCAGAAATTTTTTCTGAATTTCCAATCTTGGGACTTTTATTTCCTTTCCTACCAAAAAGGCTCTGGGCTTCTACATAAATTAGTCCATTCCCCTCCAGGGCTCCACATACCGAGGTATCTTTAGTTGTTATTCAGTTTTTATCAAGTAACAAAATCTTCCCTTCCCCAGGACAAAAGTATGCATTTATATTTGTATACCAAAAGAAGCCATTTGACTTTGCTGAATACAGAAAATCTGCTCCTAGATGACTTTGTCTCTGCTTATTCAGAGAAGCAGCTTCTGTGGTTTAAAAAAAGTAAAAAAAAAAAAAAAAAAAAAAAGCTCTTATTTCCCAGTACACCACTCTGAACAATTTCTGCTTGTCAGGCTGGTCTCTGTTTCCAAATCCCAGCTTCTCTGCCTTTGCACATGCTGTCCCACAGCTTAACCTTTCCTCTCCCATTTTTGCAATCCCATAATCCAAGACCACACTACTGATTAATTATATAATCACTTGCTCTCTCTCATTCTTTCACAACTATTAGTATTTTAACACTAGTATCTTAACTAGTGTTCACATTCTTTGAGGACAGGAATCATACTTTCCTTGTACATCTTTTAGCTCCAAGCATTGGTGAGTGAATGACAATGGATAATCAAATACCTTTTGTAACAAATGGTACTTTCAATACTTGTATTTTCATATGAAGTGATATGAAGTGATGCAACATAAGCTATGAAATCTTTTTGTGGTCAATAAAGATTGTCATTGTAAATATTGCTAGCATTTTAATTTTTAAATACTTTTAATCATACATTCATTTTGAAAACTACATTTTATTTTTGTGTCACAGAAAAACAATATTTTTTTGTACATTTCTAAAATTAGTACTCAGAAATTTTACATGAAATTAACTTTAATGTATCTTTTTAATATTTTGAATTCTCTACCCCAAACTTAAAATATAAAACTCATGCACTATTGATTACCCCGAACTATAAAGTTCCTAGTTACCGTCCTCTTTATCTTCCCAATAAAAAATGTTTGTAAAAAATAAAAAAATTAAAAAACACGTTTTTTAAAAGTAATTTCAACTTGTCAAAAAGCCAAATGGTTTAAAATTTAGTTTAATATTTCTTTTCTGTTGCTAAAGGTGAATATACAATTTAATGCTGTAAATACAACAAAAACTTTTTTGTGTGTCCTGTAAACATTCCTTCCTTAAATGGTTCCCTCCTTTGGAAGTGTATCTATCTCTGTTAAGTGTTCAGGAGGGAATGGGACATTTTCGAACTCAGGTTTTCCATCTGTTTAGTGTCTCATTTGGACACTAAAGCGAGGGGATCAGTTATCCCTTCCGGTTTTCAATAGGTTTATATATATTTCAATAGTTTATGTATATTCCTGAATTGACATTCAGTGTATAGTTATTACACATCAGAGACTTTTAGCGTAAATGTAAGATTTAAATTTCTTTTGCTGACTTTCCTTTAACAATAACACATGAAAAAAACAAACTCTTACTTCGAGACCTGAAATTGGAGACTGCTTTGCCATTTCTTTAGCTCCTAATAAGCACTAAGAAGCAATTTGCATCAATTTGCCACCTACTCCTTGGCATCCCCAATTCCTCCAGCAGTTATTGCGAAGGTGGCTTCATTTTCAGGCATCTCGGGGCTAACAGAATACAAGGGAACAGAAGTTTATAAAAAGCTCCATTTCTAGAAATACCATATTCATGTCACAAGCATCACACTCCTATCAGTCTGAGTCTCCAGAGACATTTCAGAGTTGCTAGAGCTAAATGTGGACTACAGAAATTTACCCACAAGTCTTATCAACTCTCACACTTACTGAACAACTTCCATTTGCAAGGTTCTGAATATCAAGAAAAATTACCCCAAACTTGGAAATAGGCAGAAGGAATAACTAGGGGGTTCTTTTAGTATACGCTCAGGCATTGTGTAGCAGACCTTTAGGGGCCCCGATTTGAAAGGGATGTGCGCATTTCTACTGACTAAACTAACGCAGGGGAAAATTGTGAAAGGCTTTGTAGCGAACTGAAAGATTACTGAGGGCCTTCAGTGGAAAAATAGGTTGGGGTGCTCGGGTGGCTCAGTCAACTGAGCGTCTGTCTGACTTGGGCTCAGGTCATGATCTTGCGGTCCATGGATTTGAGCCCCACGTCAGGTTCTGTGAAGACAGCTCAGAGGTCAGAGCCTGGAGCCTGCTCTGGATTCTGTGTCTCCCTCTCTCTCTGCCCCTCCTCCACTCACACTCTGTCTCTCTCTCACTTTCTCTTTCTCTCTCAAAAATAAACATTAAAAAAAAGAAAAAAGAAAAGAAAAGAAAAGTAGGTTGCCCAGGACACCCTTCCCAGTTCCCCAGTTCTGTGAGGACTCTGCCTTCCATTGTCTTTGAGCTATTTACAACTCTGTAAATTGTAGGTAACCAAGAGTAATACAAATTATTCTTGTCCATAGAAATGTAAATTGTATGAGGAGGAATACAATGGATTATTGTCCTGTGGATACTGACCTGCTTTTGATCAATTTATAATTCATGTTAGCATTCCTCATTTGGCTCCATATGTGTGCTCATTTGATTTTTTCTTTGATCTGGTTATAAAATTGTATTGGTTCCTGCATTAATTAATGAGTTAAATAAAATCTTTGACATTTCATATTTGTATGTGATTGTATGGTCTTTAAAATTTTACCTTTTAATTTATTCTACAACACTGTAGGAGTCAAGGTTAATTTGTAGAAAACCGATAGCAATGGAGATGAGTTTTGTCTGAGGGTAATGCAAATGATGCCAGGCTATAGCACTGGAATCATTGTGTAGAGAAGCAACTGATTTCCCTCCAGTAGAAAAGACAACTTCAAATGTTATAATTTATCACCTTGTAGGATACTAACAGTTTTCCATCTATTTGCAAATTTATTTCATCACTCCTTTGATTGACTACGTAAATCTCTGTCAAATTATCCTTTGAATCAATGTCTTCATCAATTAAGGAGTTGAAACAAGACTTTGACATATGTTTTATATTTACTTGCAAGAAAGTAATGTTTTTAAGCTTATGAAAATCATACCTTATTATATACTAGATCTTACAGATTTCACAAAAATAGACAGTCTACCAGGTGAGGGGCGTCTGGGTGGCTCAGTCAGTTAAGCATGAGGATTTGTTTCAGGTCACGATCTCACAGTTGATGAGCATGAGCCCCGCTTTGGGATGAGTGAGTTTGAGCCCTGCTTTGGGTGGGCACAAACCCTGCTTCTCTCTCTCTCCCTTGCTCACTTGTGCCCTCTCTCTCTCTCAAAAAAAAAAAAAGAAAAAAAAAAAAAGAAAAAAAAAGTCTAACAGGTGGAACTATGACAAATGACAGATATGCAAAGTAAGGTAAATTTCATAAAGTCAATATATATATTATAGAACTCTGAAGAGAGGAGGCATTATCCCAACTAGGTTGATTAGGGAAGGCCTCATAGATAAGCCTCTGAAGAGGCTTTTGAGGCAGAATTGGGTGGTATTCCAAGTAGAGGGAAGAGCATGAATAAAAAATTGGAATGGGGATACTTGTTTTGTAGATAAGAAAGAGAAGACTAAGAAGTTAGCTTTAGATATGTTCTGTTTAAAGTACCTGTGGGATACTCCTGTAGAGGAGTTCTGTAAGCAGTTGGAAGTGAATATCTAAAGCTTGAGTAAAAGGTTAATAAACAAGAAATAAAAATTTGAAAATCACTGATCACAAGAGAAAGAGCCTACTGCTACTTTGTGCTGTTATTATATCCAAGTTGTGGTGACTGTTTAGTAATATTAATAGCTTTCATTTATTAAGTATTTACTAATTTACTACAGGCTCCTTTATATTATTTTACTTAAATCTTATGAGAACCCTTGGGTATGTATTATTATCCACATTTTACAGAGAAGATTGAGGTTCAGAGAGAAGTAACCAGAGGGCACACTGCTGGTAAATGATGATGCCAGATTAGAGACTAAAGTATTTGACTCCAAAGCTCATGTTCTTTTTTTTTTTTTTTTTGAGAGAGAGAGAGAACAAGTGGCAGAGGGGCAGAGAGAGAGACAGAGAGAGAATCCAATGCAGGCTCTGTGTTGTCAGGGCAGAACCTGATGTGGGGCTTGAACTCACGAACCGTGAGATCGTGACCTGAGCTGAAATCAAGAGCAAGACGCTTAACCCACGCCCCCAAAGGTCATGTTCTTAACCACTAGACTAAAATACCTCTCAAAGTTGTTTTTTGTTTTTTGTTTTGTTTTGTTTTGTTTTGTTTTGTTTTGTTTTGTTTTGTTTTGTTAGAGGGGTAGAGATTAGGCTATACACTCTGAGCACCCTATGGGTCAGGTTACTTCTCTTAGGAAATAGCAGGGGGGGGGTTCCCCTGAGGATAGCAAATGGGCTATAAATAAGGCTTGCTAAGCTAAAACTACAGCTGCTAAAAAGGCCTGAACAGAATCAGAAAAGAATGTTTGATGGCAAATACTCAGCTGGCCACTTACAAATGGCAGGAAGATAAGGAGATGAGAAAGAGGGAAGCCTCGCAAGCTATCTACAAAGTTGAACTGGTGTTTTTTTTATTCTGTTCTAGAAACAGAAAAAAAAAATTACTTCAGAAACTTGACCATTTGGGTACCTTTTCAGTTTTTGGTAATTATTTAAAATTTGTTTTTCCTTTGAATTCAGCGGGATTCTTTGTTTCTACTGTCCACTGACCTCAGATATGCTAAGTAGAATAAAATAAATGGGGTTTTTCTTGATTCAAAAGCTTTAAAGGGAGAATAATGTATACTTGGGGGCCAGCAATAGTTACTTATGGGAGCAATAACTATAGTGACATCCTACGGAAAGAACTGAGTCCCTTTTTGTAGTCACTCCTGTACATCTGAGAATTCTTCTGATAACCCCTTTCTGTTCAATTCCTTGAGAATTTTGTGTTTTTTTTCTGAACAGTAAATGTCTTTCTACTACATCTGTATAAAGTCGTAGTTGAGGCCATGGGACTAGCTATGACTGTCCTAAATAGATCATCTTCAACAAATTAAAAAATGGTGTAAGATTAAAAGTGTCGGCCTTAGGGGTGCCTGGGTGGCTTAGTTAGCTGGGTGTCTGACTCTTGATTTCATAATCTCATATTCTGTGAGTTTGAGCCCCATGTCAGGCTCAGTGCTGACAGCATGGAGCCTGCTTGGGATTCTCTCTCTCCCCCTGTCTCTCTGCCCTTCCCCTGCTCATGCATGCTCTCTCTCTTTCTCAAAATAAATAAACTTAAAACAAAAAAAAAGAAAAAGAAACAAATAAAGGTGTCAGCCCTAGATTCAGACAGCACAGATTCTAATCCTGATTCCAATCTTTATTGATTGATTTCGGGGGAGTCCATTCATTTACTCATTAAGAAAATATTTATTGAGGACCTGCTATATCCTTATTGTAGGCGCTTGAGATCTAGAAGTGAAAAAAATAGACAAAGATTCCTGCCTTGTGGAACTTACATTTGGCAAGAAGAAGAAATGGATAATAAATAATGAACATAATAAATACATTATGTAATATGTTCGAAGATGATGAGTGTTATGGGGAAAGAAAAAATAGAGCTGGGTGAGGGAGACAGAAGTGTGGGAACTGGGAGGAGTTGCGATTTTAAATAGGGAGATCTAGACAGGTATTGTGGAGAAGGTAACATTTGATCAAAGACTTGAAGGAGGAGAGACTGGTTACCAGAATGAGGGCTATGTGGGGAAAGAGTATTCCAGGCAGGGATAACACTAAGTGCAAGGCCCCTAAAGTAGAAGTGTGCCTGGCATGTTTCTAACAGCAAAGTGCCCTCTGGGGTTGCAGTGCTGTGAGAAGGGGGAGAACAGGGGAAACAGGATAGGGATATTTACATAGTGCTCTGTAAACCACTGCAGAGACTTGAGCTTTTATTGTGAGTTAAAATGGGGAGCCAGTGGAGGGTTTAAAGCAGAGGACAGATATGATCTGACTTAATTTTACAAAGGTTCACTCTGGCTTCTATGTTTAAAATAGACTGTAGGGGTGCCTGGGTGGCTCAGTCATTCAAGCGTCTGACTCTTGATTTCGGCTCAGGCCATGATCTCACAGTTCATGGGTTTGAGGCCCGCATCGGACTCTGCACTGACAGTTGGGAGCCTGCTTGGGATTCTCTCTCTCTGCCCCTCCCTTGCTTGTGCTCTCTCTCTCTCTCTCTCTCTCTCAAAATGAATAGAGTTTAAAAAAATGGAATGGACTGTAGAGAGGCAATGGTTACCTGTTTCCTCATGTGGAAACTATGGATAATGACCTCCATGTCTTAGGGTTGTTGTTATAAGTGATGAAATATATATATATATAAAGCACTTGGTGCAAAGCCCAGGACTTGGCAGCCACTCAATGGGTATTAGCTACCATTATTATTAGCATCATCAACTTCTCAACCAAAAAGTTTCCTTTAAAGTCAAGAATTCTTTGTGGGAAATCTTTAGGGACCAGAAAGAAGGGAGGACAAGCTGCATAGCAAATTAAGTTTTGACATTTTAAGCTCTGATCTAGTTTTGGTGTTTTTATTCAAATTTATGGAAATTTGACATTACTAACCTCTATGATAACTTTAATTACCCTTTATTGAGTATGCAGAACCCTAGTATTCTCTCAAGACTGTAGAACTGCAGGAGTTACTTGTTCCTACAAATAGGGAGGATCTGATAAAATATGCAAATGATTGAACATATAGATGGAGTTCATTCATTTGTTAATTCAACAAATAGTAATTGAGTTCCTACTATGTGCCACATACCATGTTAGGTGCTGGGGACATTGGTGAACCAGACTCAGTTCCTATTGTGAGGGAGAGGTACATGTAGCCAGCTGATGTAATTCAGAGTGAAAAGTGTTTAGGGAAAGTTCTAAGCACAGCAATCTGTCTAAGATGCAGACCAAGAAATTTATATCTGTGAAAAGATGGAAAAATCCTATACCTATTTAATTCAATAAAGAACATTTAGATTGCTGAAGCTTCATAAAACACAGAATTTGTATATTATAGCTTATAGGGACGGGTCATGAAAAAATGGTCTAAATAAAAATCAGATAAATGGGAGAACTGATTATTTAATGTTTATTCGATGACAGCTCATAATAAGTACCGTGATACATGGCAAAAACCAGATTAAGAGCTCATGTGATTTCCTTTTGCTGATTTTTCCTCCTTTGGGTAGAGTTATTACAAATCTTCGCCTTGTTGCTCAGGGTTGGCTAATAAATCAGTCACAAATACTGCACACGTATTACATCTCAGGCACTGATGGAATACAGCAGTGAGCAAGAGAATCGTGTCTCTATCCTCGGGGAATTTGCTGTCTAGCAAGGATGAGATACATTATATAAATCATTACCAATGGAATATAAGCTCTATGATGGTAGGGCCTTATCTTTTTGTTTTAGTCATTGTTCTATCCCCAGAACCTCAAATAGCTGGTATGTAGTATGTCTCTCTGTAAAAATTTATTGTTTGGGGTGCCTGGGTGGCTCAGTCGGTTGAGCGACCGACTTCGGCTCAGGTCATGATCTCACAGTCTGTGGGTTCGAGCCCCACGTCGGGCTCTGTGCTGACAGCTCAGAGCCTGGAGCCTGTTTCAGATTCTGTGTCTCCCTCTTTCTCTGACCCTCCCCTGTTCACGCTCTCTCTCTGTCTCAAAAATAAATTAATGTTAAAAAAAATTAAAAAAAAATTTATTGTTTATAATTTTTCATTAAATACGTAAAGTACCACAAAAGAATATATAGTACAGTAAAGGGTACAGCCTAGACTGTAAGGGTTAGGGAAAGATTCCCTGAGGAAGGGATGTTTAAACTGAAACCTAAAAACAAAACAAAACCTGGCAGAAGAAAGGAGAATAATATATCTCTATCATACTCTGTGCTTTCCCTGCATGGACACAATTTGGTTGGAATTGATTCTTTCATTATCTAGGTTTACTGTAACTTTGGGAGGCCAGGGACCAAGTCTATGTGTCAACAGAATCTCTGAATCCCTAGAACCTAGTCCATAGTAGGGACGCCACAATGAATTGAATACTTTCTGAGAAGGAAATTCAAGCATGTAGTATCTGCCAGTGGCATAATTACAGCCCCTTCGAGAGGCAATGCTATTTAATGCCATATGCCCAAGAATCTGATTAAAAATAAGAAAATATTGGGCGCCTGGGTGGCTCAGTTAAGCATCTGACTCTTGGTTTCAGCTCAGGTCATGACCTCATGGTTTGTGAGATGGAGCCTCACATCTGGCTCTGCACTGACAGCACGAAGGCTGCTTGGGATTTCTCTTTCCCTCTCTCTGCCCCTCCCCAGCTTGTGCTCTCTCTCTCTCTCAAAAAATAAACAAAAAAAAAAAAAAAAAAAAAGGAAAGAAAAGAAAAGAAAATATTTACCTGTCATAAATCTTGGCAATTCTGAGTTCTCCTCTTCCTTTTCTTAAGCTTATTCTTGTTGTTGAAGCATGAGCCAGAATGTGTCCCCCGATGGGTTTTTTGGGGTCTGCCTGAAAACTGAATTAATAAACACCTTTTCAGGATTTTTTAAAGTTTATTTATTTATTTTGAGAGACAGAGCACAAGTGGGGGAGTGGCAGAGAGAGAAAGGGAGAGAGAGAGAGAATCCCAAGCAGGCTCTGCACTGTCAGTGTGGAGCCTGATAAGGGGCTCGAACTCATGAACTGTGAGATCATGACCTGAGCCGAAGTCAGACACTTAACAGACTGAGCCATGCAGGTGCCCCTACACCTTTTCAGGTTTTATCATATGGACTATATACAGTAAAATCTGCAATAAGTAGGGAATTTTTCTGTGGAGAACAGCAGGGGATGGGATTGGTGTGTGTTCTAAGCAAGCAGAGGCTCATTTGTTAACTACAGAGTGGGGTAGGGTTTGGAGCTGCTATGTACCCCATTGTCATCCACTTCAGGCTTTTGAGAGTCCTATGATGAACTGTTTATGTTTTTTTTCTTTTTTTTTAAAATGTTTTTTAACGTTTTATTTATTTTTGAGACAGAGAGAGACAAAGCATGAACAGGGGAGGGTCAGAGAGAGGGAGACACAGAATCTGAAACAGGCTCCAGGCTCTGAGCTGTCTGCACAGAGCCCGACGCGGGGCTTGAACTCACAGACCGCAAGATCATGACCTGAGCCGAAGTCGGCCGCTTAACCGACTGAGCCACCCAGGCGCCCCGAACTGTTTACATTTTGATTAATTTTTTAAAAGGACAAAACACAAATAAAACATTATTCACTGTCTTAGGATAATTCTTGGGGGTAAGTGATTTTTCTTCTTTATAAAATACAAAGATTAAACTTATTCATTCACTTATCAGAAATATTTATTAATGGCCTACTATGTTCCAAGCACTATTCTAGTCTAATGAATAAAAAATACCCAGTTATCCCTATGAGGACATGATGTAAATGAGAGCAGATTGAGAACTTCCTTCTTGGGGCGCCTGGGTGGCGCAGTCGGTTAAGCGTCCGACTTCAGCCAGGTCACGATCTTGCGGTCCGGGAGTTCGAGCCCCGCGTCAGGCTCTGGGCTGATGGCTCAGAGCCTGGAGCCTGCTTCAGATTCTGTGTCTCCCTCTCTCTGCCCCTCTCCCGTTCATGCTCTGTCTCTATCTGTCCCAAAAATAAATAAACATTGAAAAAAAATTTTTTTAAAAGAACTTCCTTCTTAGTCATTAACTGTATGTTGGAAGCCTTCGATGTTGCGCTCATTATGAATTTTCAGTGAGAATAATCTTGGAAATACCTGTGTCTTTATTACTTAAGCCTAAAGTTTATTCTTCTAAAATAAGTTGCAGAACAGAGGAGTTTTTACTACATTTGATCATATGGATTAAAAAAATATATGATTTCAAGGCAGTTACAAATATTATTGATGCTCACCATGAGAGATCTACTCACTAGGGGACTAACACTTCCTTGGCAAGAAGTGAAAGGTTCTTAATAACCCTAATAGTGGACCCTTTACAAAAACCAAGTGCAAAAATCCTTACTAAAACACTAGCAAACCAAATCCAGCAGCATATTAGAAGGATTATACATCATGAACAAGTAGGATATGCCTTAGGAATACAAGAGTGGTTCAACATAGGAAAATCATCAGTGTAACATACCATATCAACAGAATGGAGGAGAAAAAAAAAACCCCACATAATCTTCCCAGCTGATGCAGAAGAAAACCTAGGCTTTGAAATCATCAAGAAGGGGAACTGAATATAAACTAACAGGTTATACTTGATCAAAATAAACTGTGACATAGCATACTAACCTCAGCTTTGGGAGAATATGGTTACAAGTCATTTTAAATTCTGCTTGTTCCATGAAGGTGTTGAGAATTCTAGTTACTCGAAGCATGAGCATGGTGTAGTAAGGATGTGGCTGACTGGCATGAGGTTAAATAGATTGTAGGGTAGTGAGGATAAGAAGCTCTTTGGGAAAGGAATCTGCTATTATAAACTGCTGCTCAATTAAATGGTTTCGGGGGTTAGGACCGGAAGATCCCTGGCTGGGGCTGTTAGGATTGGTTGAGATTCAGCAGGTCCAATGTTGGAACAAACACAGATCGTTCATTTTGAAGTGAACCACTATCAAGAAAGCAGCAGCCAGAAAGTTGAGACTGACAGCAGTTAAGTCAGAAGGCTTGGGGTACCTGGGTGACTCAGCTGGTTAAGCGGCTGACTCTTGGTTTCAGCTCAGGTCATGATCTCACCGTTTGTGAGTTCAAGCCCTGCACCAGGCTCTGTGCTGGTGTGGAGCCTGCTTGAGATTCTTCTTCTTCTCTCTCTGCCCCTCCTCCACTTGCTCTGTCTCTATTGCTCTCAAAATAAATAAACTTTAAAAAAAAAAGTCAGAAAGCTATATACCACATCCGCTTTACCCATTCATCAGTTAGTGGACATTTGAGCTCTTTCCATAATTCGGCTGTTGTCAATGCTATAAAAATCAGGACGCATGTCTTCCTTCTATGTAGTATTTTTGTATCCTCTAGGTAAATACCCAGTAGTGCCATTTGCAACAATGTCGAGGGAGCTAGAGAGTGTTATGCTAAGCAAAATAAGTTAGTCAGAGAAAGACAAATACCATATGATCGCTCATATGTGGAATTTAAGAAACAAATGAGCAAATGGGGGAAAAAGACAAGTAAACCAAGAAACAGACTCTTAACTATAGCAAGCAAACTGATGGGAGTGCCTGGGTGGCCCAGTCTGACTCTTGATTTCAGCTTAGGTCACGATCTCACGGTTTGTCGGTTCGTCGGTTCAGGCCCCGTGTGGGGCTCTGTGCTGACAGCGTGGAGCCTGCTTGGGATTCTCTCTCTCTGCCCCTCCCCTGCTCATGCTCTCTCTCTCTGCCAAAATAAATAACCTTAAAAAAAAAAAGATTTAAATAACAAACTGATGGCTACCAGAGGGAAGGGGAGGGGGATGGATTAAATAGGTGATGGGGATTAAGGAGTGATGAGCACTGGGAGCTGTATGAACTGTTGAGTCACTAAATTCTACACCTGAAACTAGTATTACACAGTATGTTAATTAATGGAATATAAATAAAAACTTTAAAAAAAGTCAGAAGGTTAGGTTGCTTTCTGCAAGGCAGCTGAAGGGGTAGAAAGCAATAAAATGATCTCAGCTGGATAAAATAGCTGGAGGTGAGTTGTCTGTATAATGCTTACAGATCGATACCACTCTTTTTTAATGGAATTAAATTGTCCAGGTCGTCCTACATTATCAGTGGTTCTTCAAGGTCTTAAAAGAATCCTATGTTCTATACAGATAGGCTGCTTGAGGCGCTGATGATATCAAACAGGTCTGTGCCCTCCGAACTTGCAAATACTATATTTACACTTCCCTAATGCACTTTTCATGTTGTGCCCTTAGTGCTATTATTATTCACCTATTATATTCCCCCTCAATTTCTCTTCTATTACCTGTCACTAAGCTCCTTAAGGGCAGACAAAACTGGATTTAAGTTTGTAGCAAGCACCTACACAGTGGGTCCTCAAAAACATTTTTGAGGGGTGTCTGGGTGGCTCAGGTCGTGATCTCACGGTTCGTGAGTTTGAGCCCCACATTGGGCTCTGTGCTGATAGCTCAGAGCCTAGAGCCTGCTTTGGATTCTGTGTCTCCCCCTCTCTCTCTGCCCCTCGCTTGCTCACGCTCTGTCTCCCAAAAATAAACATTAAAAAAATTAAAAAAAATTTTTTTTTGAACATAAGACATGGAAGTTACAAAAAATATCAAGAATATTGGATGATAGAAAGATTAGTGCTTCCACAAGTTAGACCGATTAGAAATTTCTGTCAAGGGGAGACAAGGAGAGTAAAGCTAAATGGGTGAGGACAGGTTTCAACAGCTATGGTTACTGCTTCTCACAGATGGTCTCTCAGTACTGCTTAGTAGTTCTCCTATATGAGCATGGTTGGTGTCCTTAAGCCCCCTTGTCCATTCTTGTCCCTTCATCTTGGATAACAATGCCTGCTTCTTTGTAACAAAAAAATGAATGCTCTCAGGAAGAAACTCCCTCAACTTTCCCTTCTTCTTATCTGCCATTTACATACTTACCTACGATTGTAGTCATCCTTCCTACTTCCCTCTCCAACTTTTCTTTTTTCTTATTCCAAGTCCTCTCACACCTTGATGCCTTCGCACACATACTTCCCTGTAAACAAAAGCCCCTTCCCCACTGTGTTTGTGCATTTACCCACTTACCCACCAAGTGTCAGCCCTTCTTGGAAACCTTGCCTGATTCTCTGAAACAGAGTAGAGCCTGCCTTGTCTGTGCTTTCATGCCACCACACATTCCTTTCAAAGAATAGTACGTTGGAATTTTAAATCCATGGGTCTCAGTCCCCTACTATACTCCAAATCCTTATTCATCTTTGTCATTCCAGTGCCCAGGAAAGTGCCAATAATGTAAAAGGCACTGAATAAATACTGTTGAATGAACAGAGAGGAGGACAGTTTGGGTATCCCTGGTCTAGATCTTTCTGGATACAGATTTTGTGACACACCTTCAAAGAAGTTATAATTCAAGGAAATTTTGACAGGTGTTCTGACAGAAAGGTAAATGTAAAAGGAGACAGAATTTCTCTCTAATGGAAGTAATCCAACCCCACCCCATGACAGATAATTTAAAGAACAGAAAGGTGGAGCATTTAGATGGATAGCCATGTTGTTTTCTTAGCAAATTATTGTTTGCTGTTACCAATATGGTATCTTTTTTTTTTTTAATTTTTTTAATGTTTATTTATTTTTGAGACAGAGACAGACAGAGCATGAACAGGGGAGGGTCAGAGAGAGAAGGAGGCACAGAAACCGAAACAGGCTCCAGGCTCTGAGCTGTCAGCACAGAGCCCGACGCGGGGCTCGAACTCACGGACCGCGAGATCATGACCTGAGCCGAAGTCGGATGCTTAACCGACTGAGCCACCCAGGCGCCCCTACCAATGTGGTATCTTATGCACAAAAGAGAATAGGTACTACTGCTTATTACTGATTACTGTAGGTGAGGAGCCTGAATGTTAAGAATATTATCTCCAAAGGGAGATGATTTGGAATGAACTAAGTGGGGAAATAAATTATAGAATATGCAAAAGTACTAAGAAAACATATAGCAAAGATATTATGGGAAGAAAAATGTCCTCAAGAGTGATTCATAAACTAAGAGGTTATATGTCATTCAAATAGATTTCAACATACCATAACGGCCTTAGCTCTGGGAGAATACCAAGCCAAGTCAAATTTTACTTGAATTTTACATCCATCAAGGTGTTCAACATTCTGTATAGAATTTTGCATAGAATTTATGCTCTTAACTTTTCTTATAGGTCACTAACACTTTGTTAATTTATTAAGAGATATAGACTCTTCCCCAGAAAAATGCACATATGTACACACCCAAACTTTTCATGTAAGTTTAAGGGATTCATGGTTTCTCTCTCCTCTGATGTCAATGGCTATTAGTTATAATAATAACAGCGAAGATTTATCGAATCCTTACTATGTGGCAGATGCCCTTCTTAACTTATCCAGTGATTTCCTTTTGCTTCAATTCCATATTTAGTAAATAACTATGGATTAAAATTTGAATTCCTACAGAGGTCTGCCTACAAGGAGAGAATGCACTGGTTCTAAGAACCTCAAATGTAGTTACATTTTTCATTGGCCCTCTGATCTTTCATGGAGCCTCCTGAGCTTGTGAGTCTGCCCCTGAGAAATGGATTGGTTCTCAGTAGGCAACCCAATTAAATCTCTGCCTATAAGGCTGAGGGCTCTGAACTCTGGTCAGTTCACCAGGGTAACGGATACATCCCTGCAAAGTTTCTCAAATGACAGCTCGCCAGCCTCTCCCCAAGCATATAAGGCCCTGATGTACTGTGTGATATATGAGCTTCGGAGTTAGACCAGGTTCAAGTTTAAGCATTGTAAGTGTCTGTTTCTTCATTTTGAAAGGGGTGGGGGGTAGCAAAAGTATCTAACTGGTAGGGTATCTGTAAGAATACAGGGTATCTGTAAGGCATTAGCCCAGTGGCTACAATCATCTGTTTTCCTAATCCTGACTCAAACACATATTGTCAGTGTAACCATGGGCTAGTTACTTAGCTTTATGAACTTTGGTTTCTTTAACTGTAAAATGGGAACAAAAAGACTTTACCTCTTAGGGCTACCATGGGGATTCAAGAGATATATATATATATATAATTTTTTAAGTGTTTATTTATTATTGAGAGACAGAGAGAGACAGAGTGTGAGCAGGGGAGGGGCAGAGAGAGACGGAGACACAGAATCCCAAGCAGGCTCCAGGCTCTGAGCTGTCAGCACAGAGCCTGACGCGGGGCTCGAACTCACAAACCACGAGATCATGACCTGAGCCGTAGTCGGACACTCAACCAACTGAGCAACTCAGGCGCCTCTCGAGATATATTTAATATAACTCATTGAAAGCCTACTACATGCCAGGAGCTGTGTCAGGTCACTTATGCACATTAGCTCTACCGTTACACTAATCTCGGCACATGAGAGATACCAAATAAATGGTAACTTAATTATTTAATTAAATGATTCAGTTAAAACAGTCACTCTTTCAATGACATGTAAACCAAGAAACTTTTCTTAAAGTTTCTTTGAACTTCCTGAGTATTCTAGCAGTTATAACTAAGGACTGAAGTTAAGTACGACAAGGTATAGAATTCCGCATCCTTTGAGAAGGCTTTAATTTACTTCTATTTCTGATCCAGTAAAAACAGCTTCAGAAAACCACCCACATCCCTCCTTTAGCCTATTCTTATTTCCCTTTCTTTCATATTTTCTTCTCTTCTTTCCTCCTTTTCTCAGGGGATGGGAGAATATGATGAGTGGGAGGAAGAGAGAGGGGTGGGTATGAAGAGAGGCCAAGAGAGATTGTGTCATTTATCCCCATCTGGTTGAACAGACACAGTGTATTACATTGTTGAGGGTAAGGCCCAGAAGAGACTGACCTCCCAACTTCAAACCAGGGTGCTGGGGTCATGAAGTACAAGATTGTGGTGATGGTAGGGCAGGTTACATTTTCCTAGGACTAGCATGGGGAGGGTAGTGCAGTGAGACTAAAAGAGCATTAGCTTTGAAATCAAAGATTTGAAAATCAAACATTTGATTTGAACCTGGGTTCAAATCCTGGCTCCAGGTTTTATTTATTTAGAGAGGGCGTGTGCACACAGGGAAGGGGCAGACAGAGAAGGAGAGAGAGAATCCCAAGCAGGTTCTGCACTGACAGTACAGAGGTCTACGTGGGGCTCAGTCTCACAAACTGTGAGGTCATGACCTGAGCCAAAATCAAGAGTCAGACGCTTAACTGACTAAGCCACCCAGGCACCCCCAGCTCCCATTTTTAAACTATATGATTGGGCAAGTAGATACTCTGAGCCTCTATTTCCTCCTTTACAAATTAGGAATAATAATAGTATCGACCTCAAATACTGGTTGGAGTGGAGACCTTCAGGGGTCTGTGCAAGGGCAAGTTGGTACTGTCCCTGAGGGACAGCTGGAACTCCTGGTACTTGCTAAAGGGGAAGCTTTTGGATGGAATTTCTGAGAAGGGGTCTACTGAGGAGAGAAAGGCTGAGTGAACATACCCAAGAATGAGGAGGATCCTTTGAGATTAAGGGAAGATATGGAAAGAAGAGTACTGCAAAAAGAGAAGAATTTGGGGGAAAGAGAAAATATTTTTTTTTAATGTTTATTTATTTGTTTTGAGAGAGAAAGAGAGAAAGCATCAGCAAGCAGGGGAGAGGCAGCGAGAGAGAGAGAATCCCATTGGTTTGATCTCATGACCTTGATCTCATGACCCTGAAATCCAGAGTCGGACACTTAACCGACTGAACCACCCGGGCGTCCCAAAGATTTTTTTTTTTTTTTTTTGAGAGAGGTAGAGAGTGTGAGTGAGCAAGCAGAGAGAGAAAGAGAGAGAGAGAGAGAAAGAGAGAGAGAAAGAACCCCAAAGCAGGGCTCAAGCTCATCTGACATGGGGCTCAAACTCACAAACCGTGAGACCATGACCGGAACCAAAATTGGATGCTTAACTGATTGAGCCACCCACGTGCCCCCAAAACTTTACTTTAAAAGATTTTATTTTTAATATTTTTTAATGTTCATTTCCTCTTTTTTTTTTTTTTTTTGAGAGAGAGAGAAAGACAGAGTGTGAGCAGGGGAGGGGCAGAGAGAGAGACACAGAATCCGAAGCAGGCTCCAGGCTCCGAGTTGTCACAGAGCCTAATGTGGGGCTCAAACTCACAAATTGTGAGATCATGACCTGAGCTGAGGTCAGACCCTCAACTGACTGAGCCACCCAGGCTCCCCTAGAAGATTTTATTTTTAAGTAATCTCTACACCACCCAACATGGGGCTCAAAATCACAACCTCAAGATCAAGAGTCATGCTCCATTGACTGAGCCAGCCAGGTGCCCCAAGAAAAGATGGTTTTTTAAAAGGGTTATGTTTAAGAAGTTTTGTTAAGTAATTCCCCCCACTCCCACCATTTTCTCATAAAGTATGCAGAAAAATCTACACTTTTTTCAAAAGTTTGAAGATGGAATTCTGGGTTTTGAGCTAGGGGGACACATAGCACTATTCTGAGATTTGCTTCATAGAAAGAACAGGGAGGCCTAGGGAGCCTGAGATTTGCTGGGTTGATATGAGAATTATGTAAGATGATGCATAAAAGCATCTGGCACATGGTGAGCAATCAATAAATAAAAGTCCTCTTAATCCCTTAATGGAATTCAAATAGTTTATTTTTATTATTTATTTATTTATTTAAGTTTTTATTTTATTTAAGTAATCTCTACACTCAACATAGGGCTCAAACTCACAACCCCAAGACCAAGAGTGGAATGTTCTTCTGACTGAGACAGCCAGGCACCCCTGAAGTTCAAATAGTTTAAATGACTTGCTCATGGTCACCAGGCTAGTGGACTTGGCTTAATATTTCCTCTTTAACCATATTGCCTCTTAATTTATGCAAATGATGTCGAATCAGTGGGTGACACCCCTAGAGAATAAACTGACTGCACGTTTACAAGACCACAAATGTTCTAAGATGACTTCTTGTCTTAGCAAAACAAATACACAAATGAAGTAGGTGGCAACATCACGGTCTTATTTGTTGCTCCTATTATTTGCCCTGGTATGGGGCTTTGCAGGCTGATACCTTCACTTTTTATCTCCAAGTCTTCATCAGCTGGATCATTCTAGTTCTAAAATCTGTATCTGTAAGCCTCGTCTAGGAGCTAATGCTCTGCTGTATGATACAGCAGCTCCTTGCCTCTATAATTTTGTTCCTTTTTAATACGATGTGCCATCAAGTATAATGCATGGGATATAAGCCTCAATTATTGTCAGTATACTTGGGGACTCATACCAATTATAGTGCTATTTCTCTGACAGGTCCCAGGCGAGCTGCAGCTTGGAGTTCTTCAACACTGAGAAACAAAGATTTTCTTTATTGGAGGTTTTCTAATAGCATTTGAGATCCTTTAGTTTAAAACTGTACTGTTGTTGTTGTTGTTGTTGTTTTTGATTGAGTTGTGGCAACTTATGTGCTTTATATGAAGGCATGCATTTAATTTATATTGTTATAATTTAACATACTTCAGAATATACTAATTATAGTGAAGTTTGATTGCTCACAACTTGGCTCAATAGAGGAGATGATGTTTCAAAGCAGAGTCACCCAGCAAAAATACTAGTCTTTGTTACTTTCTCTGGCTCTTGGCTCACTTCGTTATAAATCTCCTCCTCTCTTCAGTTCCTTCAATTATTTCCTCTCTGTCACCTCTCTATTTCTCCTTTTAGTGTCTTATTGGAGTCCATTCAAAATGGTTTTACTCTTTTTGAAACTTTCTACAAATAGAAGAAAAAGAACCCCTATCTGACCCAATTTCCACAGATCTCCTTTGCCTTCTAACTCTAGATAGACAGTTTTGGCCTCTGCAGTGTTCCCTCCTCACACCTGAAGAAAGAACATTGCTCTTTAACTTGTACTGTTTTATTTGAACGCAACCCACTTCCTCCCTCTGAGCCAATGAGTCATTTTCTCTTTTTAAAGTGAGCCCTAAAAATCTTCCATTTCTCTTCAGTTTAAAATTACACTCTTTGTGAAGTACTTCATGTCCTGTGTATGAAAGACACCCTATAAAACAGAGAAGATTGCCTTAACCACTCAAGGACTACAGGCAATGCGTGACCTACCAAGTCTTCACAATTTTGAGTTAAGTAGACATCACTTATTTTCTTCTTTATGAAGGCAAGGCACATAGTCTTTTGCTTACTAGTGAATTCCCAGAAGGTTGGTACATAGTAGATTTTTCAATAAGTATTTATTGAGTGAATAAGTGATCGGCTTCCCCTTCTCAATCTTTTTAACTTGCTTCATACCATTCATGCAGTTAATGTCTTTCACATTGGAATCTCCTGTGATTTAGTAGAAAATACTCATAAAAGCGTATTGAAAAGTGCAAGTATAAATTGTAGAAGATGCAGCAATATTCTTAGGGTTAGTTTAGAAAATGCCTAAAGAGGGGTGCCTGGCTGGCTCAGTTGGTGGAGCATGTGACTTTTTCTCTTGAGGTTGTGAGTTCTAGCCCCACATTGGGTGCAGAGATTACTTAAAAATAAAATCCTGGGGTGCCTGGGTGGCTCAGTCGGTTAAGCCTCAGACTCTTGATTTCGGCTCAGGTCATGATCTCATGGTTGTGAGACAGAGCCTTGCGTTGGGCTCTATGCTGAGTGTGGAGCCTGCTTAAGATTCTCTGTCTCTCTCTCTCTCTCAAAAAAAAAAAAAAAAAAGATTCTCTCTCTCCCTCTGCCCCTGTCCCCTGCCTGTGTGCGCTCTCTCTCTCTAAAATAAAAAAATAATAAAATGTTAAAAAAAATAAAGAAAATGCCTAAAAAGAGACACATACATTTCAGTACAATTTACAAAATTTACATTGGCATATCAAATATCCTCAAGTACATATGTCAATGACCCATTTATCTGTTATTAAATGATAATATTGCCTCGGTTTAAAAATTTTTTTAATGTTTATTTAGCTTTGAGAGAAACAGAGCATGAGTGGGGGAGGGGCAGCGAGAGAGGGGGAGACACAGAATCCAAAACAGGCTCCAGGCTCTGAACTGTCAGCACAGAGCCAGACACGGGGCTCGAACTCATGAACCGTGAAATCATGACCTGGGCCGAAGTCGGACACTTAACCAACTGAACCACCCAGGTGCCCCATCTTGGTTTTAAATAAAACTATATTGCAATCACCAGAGTAATAATTGACTTAACCAAGAATCTTCAATGGATGCTAAAACCAAATGGTGAAAGCTTATTGCAGAACATGATATTTACACACATAAAGTATCACCCCACAAACTGCTTATTCATTAAAAAGGTGAAAAGGTATTTTACAGTGGGGAAATCTTGTGAACACGATCTTAATCACATGATCAAACTTCTCATCACTAATAACGGGACAAACTGCCATCGTGTGTCCCCTGATACGATCTATAGAGAAGGTCATATTATTGCTTAATAATTTTCCCGCCAGAAGTGTTTACTATTTTAACTAATGAGGAAAAACACCCTCCAAATTGAGGGACATTCTGAAAAACAGCTGGCCTGTACTCTTCAAAACCGTCAGTGTCATAAAAGCCTAACAAACACTGAAGAGTTGTTTTGATTAAAGGAGACCAAAGAGACAGAACAACTCCATGTAGTGCGTGATCCTCATTAGTCCCGAATCGAAAACAAAATGTAAAAACCCCACCAGCTATAACAGACATTATTGAGACAGGTGGAGGCACTTGAATACAAATGTATATCAGATAACACTAGTGTGCCGATGTTAAATTTCCTGACTGATACTTATATTGTGGTTATGTAGGAGAATGTTCTTGTTCTTACAGGAAATATGCGGAAGTATTAAGAACTGAAGTGTCATAACATCTGTAAATAATTCTCAATTGTTCCAGTGGAAAACCTCTCAAATGGTTCACTAGAAAATACACACACACACACACACACACACACACACATATTTGAATATGCATGTGTACCTATGGAGAAAGAGATTTTACACACATGTACACACACACACACACACAAACATGAGAGAGAAAAAATCTGACAAATGTTAAGAATAGATGACCCTTGGTGAATTGTATATGTGTATTCATTGTACTAGTCTTGCAAATTTTCTCTGGTTAAAATTTTTTTCTAAATATAGGCTTGTTGAAAAGACTGACATCACGAATGTGGGGTTATTTTGATTGCTTATTCAGATACATAATGTTCAAAATATTTGATGGTGGCAACTAATTTTTCTTTGAATCTTCTGTTTTCATCATCCTATTTTAGGTCTCCTTGCCTTTCTGTTCACTGCCATCTGTCAAGCAGAGCCATCAATAAGTATGTAACGTGCACAGACACCTCAACAGATTCTGAATATGCCTAGCGTGAACTGAAGTTCTGTTTCTTCTTACAGGAGACTTCTCTCATAGGACCTCTTATGTATCTCCTATAGAGAGCCTCCCTTTTTGTTTTTGGCTGACAGCTTATTAACACAATAGAAGCCCTTCATGTATATGGAATATAAATTTTTATCTTTTTCTTATTGTCCTCCAATATCTTTTTAGTCCTAGACAAACGAGGAGCCCAAAGTATCTCTGAAAATGGTTAAACTATTGCTTCATCCTGTAAAGAACTAGAGATTCTGGAAAACAAGTGATATTTGCATTTATAAAGTAATATGCACTGTGCAATAAAGTGATTTGTGATATATTTGTGCCCACATCAGAACTGATCATTCTGGAATTATTTTCTATTCTTCACTCTAACCTTTTTGATATTAATTGAAACACAAAAGTAGAATATTGGGGCTTACGTCATAGTTGCTCCTGGATCAGCAGTCATTTGATTGGTCACAAACACAGCCACATTATATTCTGCATCAATAAATAAAATTGACAAACTAAGAGAATGGCAATATAAACAGTTCATTGTTTAGATTTCAGAGTTTAGGAATACTGTGCTTTAAATTTATTTTGTAAATAATATTACATTCCTATTTTTTCCTTGATAACATAAATTAATTTATTTAAAGTTATTATTGTTATTATTATTTTTAGGTACCTTATTTTGGTTTAAAGTCAGTATTTTGGTTTAATAAAAGAGTTGTAGTCCCATGAATTTTAGTTTTTAAAAATGTACTGCCTCCTGACATTATTCTGAGTTCTCTGCAAAGCCTACTCAACAGTCACAGATGCTATTCTGATAGTACCATTTATTTTAAAAATCTACCTTCTGAGATTTTTTGGAGTCGTGACAACATCTGGGCCAATTTTTGTTGCCGTTCAGCCAACTCCCCACGACCGCTGAAATCCACTCGGAAAAGGGCCATTATTGAATCAATGATCTACACAGGATTCACGTAAAAATAAATGTGCATTCGGCAAAGGAAAGAAGTTAATTTGAATTGGAATCAATAGAAGAAAAATAATATGCTAAGTGGCTCTGTGAGGGAGCAGTATTTAAAAGCTTGTACCAATAGCTTGAAGATGCCAGCCTCTTCGTGGAACTTTGCTGCTACATAATCAAGTAGCTCCATCTGATGTTCACCTGGTGGGAAATGCAGTGAGAAAATGTTACAAAAGCTAGAAGAAGCAGAGGCTAAGATCATGTATGTTCTTGCAGTCAGGCAAAAGAGAGTACTGAAAGGATTTTCTTGGGCACCTGGGTGGCTCAGTCGGTTAAGTGTGCGACTCTTGGTTGTAATCTCATGGTTTTGTGAGTTCAAGCCCCGTGTTGAGCTCTACGTTGACAGTGCAGAGCCTGCTTGGCATTCCCTTTTCCCTTTTCTCTCTGCCCCTCTGTTGCTTGTGTTCTCTCTCTCAAAATAAATAGATAAGACTTAAAAAAAAAAAAAAAAGAAGAAAGGATTTTCTTAATTATTTATGGATTTTTAAAAATAAATGTTTATTCATGTTTTGAGCGGGGGGAGGGGCAGAGAGAGAGGGGGACAGAAGATCTAAAGCAGGCTCCACGCTGACAGCAGTGAGCCCGACGTGGGGCTTGAACTCATGAACCATGTAATCATAACCTGAGCTGAAGTCAGACACTCAAACAGCTGAGTCACCCAGGTACCCCTATTTAAGGCTTTATTAAATATGATTTCACATTCTGCCTTAGCATGCATGCCAAATGCTACATTATCCAAAAAGAATGTTACTCTTCATTTCAAAGACAAAGAACAAGGACCCATTTGAGAGCATTTTAATATCTAAGGGCTTGCCAGATGATAGGTAACATTTATGGATTAAATATATTTGGAGGAAAGTAAAATTAAGAAAAAGAACAGTGCCAAAATGTTATAAGTATCACCCAAATAATAAATCGGTGCTGCCAACCTCAAAACAGCTCAAGCATTAAATTAACATGGGGCTCTTACTAGTATATGCACGTGCATAAAGTACATTGTCCAGTACTGCATCATGGTCTACATTGAAGCGGTCAGCAATATCCCGAAGACGATCTGGACGGCTGGAGTATGCCAAGATTAAGGATCCAATAAATCAATTTCAAAAAAAGTTTAGGTAACAACTACAAAAAATAATACCTTAAGTAAGTAAACTAACAGAGGCAAACAACATCCCTGCAAAGGTATTCTGGAGGATCCTAATAATCACTTAAAATCTATATCAGATTTTATTTTTCATAAGTGTCCAGATTAATAAATACCGTAGGTAGTGATAACAGTGATAGAAATGATGAGGCAGCGATGAATTTAAATATTAAATAATCTAGGGGAACCTGGGTGGCTTAATCGGTTAAGCCTCGGACTCTTGAATTCAGCTCAGGTCACAATCCCAGGGTCATCGGATGGAGCCCCCCTCGAGCCCTGTGTGGGGCTCCACACTGAGTGTGGAGCCTGCTTAAGATTCTCTCTCTGCCCCTCTCCCCACCTTGTGCACACACTCTCTAAAATAAATAAATAAATAATAAATAAATAAATGAAACAAATATTAAATAATCTAATCTTTACAATAACTTTGGAAGCTGCTTGTTATGGCCTATATTACATTTTACAAATAAGCACACTGACCGATAGAGATTAGGCAAATGACTCAGGATCATGCAGCAAATCAGTTACAAGAGGAAAACTAGAGACTAAGATTTGTATCTCTTTTGATCTCAGTTCTATAAAAATAGATCTATCCTAGGAAGATAATATCACTGAATTATAATTCAAGTCACTTCACAGTGAATTAATTCACTCTCTTTAAACTACTTATGTGTTTAATATGAAATAATTTAATATATCATTAACCATGAGTTTTCAACAAATGATAAATTTGACTACATGAACCGAAGGATCAAAAAGTAATTTCAAGGATCAAAAGGAAATTATCAACCTATGGTTTTTGGTTTATTTAGAGTTTAAAATCTACCTTCTTCTAAAGGACTTGTGTTAGCTTTCTGAAATCAGTAAATTCATTGGGAGGCAAATTCAGCGCACCAGCAAAGGTATTTTGGAAGATGCTAATAATCACTTATATCTATCTGAACTATATAGGAGTAATAAACATTCTTTTAGGTCTTATCCACGGTCTCGTTTCACTTTGTTTACACTGCTTTTATAATACTGATCATACTATAACTAACTGTAAAACAAGGACAATTTACAATCTTATTTGTGACATTTATAACTGGTTCCATATACGTTGAATTGGATTGTCTTTAGGATTTCCCAGCCATCTGGGAAATCTGCATATTCTAATGCAGTAGTATGTTCTTTTCTTCAGAGCTTCAGTGATAACCACTAAAATCTTCCACTGCTACTGACTATACCCCATAGACGTTTTTGGTGGGCAAGTCAAAGAAGACAAAGAATTGGAAGACTAATAAAAATGTTTTTCACTACATTACTTTTTACAGAACCCAGTTACTATGTGACTGGGTGTGTAAAAGGTGGGCTTATGCCGAAGAAAGTTCAAATCAACCTATAAAATATTTGTTAACCAATTACCATATGGAATTGATAATCATTTTAACCAATTACCAATGCATTGTGGAAGGAGGAGTTGTAAGACAACATAAGGAGTTGTAAGACAATCCATATTATAGGTAAACATAAAACAAATTAAGAAGGCAAAATATAAACATATAAAAAACAAAATATCAAGAGAGAGCAATGTACCTGTAAGAGAAACCAAAGGAATGAGGACATTCCAATGGGGCTCTTGAATGTCCTTGTTCCCCCCAACCCCAGCTGTTCCTCCCTACTCCCTCTTGCGTATGACTTAGCTCCAAACCGGTCCCCTCCACCATTCTTGATAAAATCCAAATTGCCCAAACAGTGGCTGCTCATCTGCAAGAACAATTCCTCCCTCTTTAAGAACCATTCTTAATCAACTATTTCTGAAAGTAGCTGAACTCCAGCTGCGCTCCTCTTGCTACAGCCCTACACAGCATTCCACCCTCCTGCCCCAAGTTTGGAGTCTCCTTCAGAGTCTTCTCATGCCTGCTATTTCCAAATAAAGTCTTCTGCACACGGTTCTGGTTTTTTTTTCCTTCTACTAGCGTATTTTAGATAGTAAATTCTATAACAGCTTAGGAAGGACCAGGTTTTTTAAGTTGAGTAGTTAGAGAAGATTAGAAAAGGCAGGCCTTCAAAGGACAGCTTTAAAGGATTTGTATGATTCAGAAAGACTGTGAGGTAGGGGTAGATGGATCACATACTGAAGGAGGAGGATAGAAATATAGCCTGCAGGGGCTCCTGGGTGGCTCAGTCAGTTACAGGTCCAACTTTCCGCTCAGGTCATGGTCTCTTGGTTTATGATTTTGAGCCCCACATCGAGCTCTGGGCAGACAGCTCAGAGCCTGGAGCCTGCTTCTGATTCTGTGTCTCCCCTCTCTCTGCCCCTCCCTCGCTTGCACGCTGTCTCTCTTAATTAATTAACTAATTAATTAATTAATTAAAGAAACGTAGCCCACAAATTTCTCTCTGACTGGCCAAATTAACACTTAAGAGTGAGAACAAAATAAAGGCATTTTCAGACAAGCTAGGGCTCAAAGTTTACCACCTGCATTACTTTTCTGAAAGAATGACTTGAGCAGGTACTTCAATAAAACAAAAATACAGGAAGGAAGATTTGGGATGCAAACAACTATAATGAACAGAGAAATGAGTACCTTTATAGTTAAATCTAACTAACTGCTGATATACAATGTTTCCATGTTTTAGAGACAATAATATTGGACTAGAACAGACTGCATCCATTTGTCTCTAACAATGGTAATAGTGAGTAATGAGATCTGAGAGCTAGGCTGGGGCTTCATCGTGAATGGCCTTACAAACTTGTGCAAGACTTTTCCATTGTTAAAAGTAATTTTCGGGGCACCCTGGTTGGGCTCAGTTGCTTAAGCGCCATCTCATGGTTTTGGCTCAGGTCATGATCTCACGGTTCATGAGTTTGTGCCCCACATTGAACTCTCTGCTGTCAGCACAGAGCCCTCTTTAGTTCCTCTGTCTCCCTCTCTCTCTGCCCCTTCCCTGATCTCTCTCTCTCTCTCTCAAAAATAAATAAAAGCATGTAAGAAAAAGGAAAAGAAAAAGAAAAACAATTTCCTGGGGTACCTTGATGGCTCAATTGGTTAAGCAACCAACTCTTGTTTTGGAGTCAGGTCATGATCTCACGGTTTGTGGGATCAAGCCCCGAGTCGGGCTCTGCACTGAAAGTGAGGAGCCTGCTTGGGATTCTCTCTCTCCCTCTCTCTCTGTCCCTACCTACCAGCAATCGCTTTCTCTCTTTCTCAAAATAAATAAACATTTAAAACAACAACAACAATTTCCTCTGGGGTGCCTGGGTGACTCGGTTGAGCGTCCGACTTTTAATTTTGGCTCAGGTCATGATGTCACGGTCATGAGATCAAGTCCCTTGTCAGGGCTGGGTGTCAAGCCTGCTTGAGATTCTGTCTCTCTCCTCTGCCCCCTTCCACCCCCACCCCACCCCCTATGCGTGTAAAACAAAAAACCAAAAAGTTTCCTCTGAACCTGATAACCTCCTCAAACTACTGTATTTCATCTTCTATTTGTTGGTTAATAACACTGCCTCCATTCCTTACTGTTTATTCACAACAAGCTTCCATCATCTTACTTTACTGCAAATGCTCTCTTGGATTCCTAATGTCAAACCTCAGTGATCTTTCTCAGCTTCCACCTTCTCTCTCTTTCTTTGTGGAACAGTACTGACAACGCTTTTCTTCTTGAAATTTGTCTCTGGCTAAGCCTCTACAACTGGATTTTCTCCTACTTCCTCTGTCTGTATGGCATCTTCTTTTTAGTCCCTCTTCCTAAGCTGAGGCACACCCCAAAGTTATGTTCTACCTCTTCTCGGGTAGAATTCAACATTTCCATGGATGTCTTCCTGTTCCTCACATTTAACACAGTAAAATGAAACTCACCATTTGTCTGAAACATGATCTTCCCAATTCTACTTTCGGCATGATTATCCTCCCAGCATCTAGACAAAAAACCTGACAGTAGTGTTTCAAACCTCTCCTTCCTCTGTCTACCAAACAGAGTCATCAAATCCTATCAATTTTCCTCCGTAATATTTTTGTCCCCCACTTTTTTTAAAGAATCTTATTTTTAAGTAATCTCTACCCCCAACATGGGGCTCAAACCTACAACCTCGAGATCAAGAGTGGCACGCTCTACCTATTGAGCCAGTCACACACCCTTGTCCTTTTCTTTTTATTCCTACTGCTTCCAGCCTAGACCAAGCTCTCATTACTTGCCTGCAATATCGCAAAAGTATCCAATTTACACCCCTCACCTGGTTTTAAAGCCCTTCCTATCTAAAACCCAAATCACCTTTCCAGCCTTAATTCTGAAACACATTTCAATTAAATTACAATTCTTTCTGTCACCCAACCAGGTTCTGCCCTTTTCTCTTCTGTGCTTTTTTGTTCTCTTCTTACCTCTCCCTTTGTTTTGAACCATGACTTTGAGAGAGTCAATAATCTTCTTCCTAACTATCAAGTACAATCTTTGGAGAAATAAGAGGATAAAAAACAAATAAAATATAATTTTCTCCCATGTATTCATGTTGTGAATTTTACACCAAACTCATCTGGAGAACTGAAACCTTTTGAAATAAAAAGTGACTTGAAAACTCTACCAACTGTTTTCCCTGTGGCTTTTCTCATTATTGCTGGTTTAGGAGATGATTGTACAAATGACATATTTCAAACAGACTTTCTTTTATGGTAACATTACTACATCATACTAATTATGCTAGCAACTTGTTTAAATAAAAAGGTTACAAAGTATTTTCTGTATCAATGAAGATAATCTTTCCTCCTGAGTAGCCACCTGCTCCTGGAAGTTGAGCTGTCACTAGGAAGCAATTAAAAAATTAAATAATATTAATAGGATTGAATAACCTTTGTACAAGTGAATATATAAATTAACATAGGATTTGCATTGGTTCCAACTCTGTAGTCAATCTGGCAAAGAATCATGATCCTTTAGTTTCTAAAAGCATGTTATATTCTTGTATTACTAACCAATGGTAAAATCATAAATATTCCACCAGCATGGTAGCAATTCAACAAAGAATATCAGTATCTCTCACAATGGGAGATATTCATGAAAGTTAGTTCTCTTCTGGAGAAGAGAATTTAAATATTACTTTCTTCCTATAAGAAACAATCACAAATTTAATTTATGCTAAATAACTTATTTAAGTAAGCTTTCGGGGCGCCTGGGTGGCACAGTCGGTTAAGCGTCCGACTTCAGCCAGGTCACGATCTCGCGGTTGGTGAGTTCGAGCCCCGTGTCAGGCTCTGGGCTGATGGCTCCGAGCCTGGAGCCTGTTTCCGATTCTGTGTCTCCCTCTCTCTCTGCCCCTCCCCCGTTCATGCTCTGTCTCTCTCTGTCCCAAAAAAATAAATAAACGTTGAAAAAAAAATTAAGTAAGCTTTCAATTAATGCGTGTCAAATTTTAAAATGCATTGTCTCTCTAGGTAGTAGTAGCTGACACTAAGGAATTTCTTTATATTAGGTTCAAGTATTATTTCATTTATTTTCAAAACAACCCTAAATTTGGCATTATCATTACTCCTATTTTACTGATGGGAAAATAAGACAGGTGAAGCCACTTGCCCAACCAAGGTCACACAGTTAGCAGTGGTAGAGCCAAGACCAGAGCCAGGTATTTTGATTCCAGAATCCCATTCTTAACTGCTTAGCCTTGCTTCTTCCACTCAGGTCAAAGAAATGCAGAGTAATGTCTTTGTACAGAAGGAGATAGTTTGTTTATTTGTTTTAGTAACATTTATTTTTAAGTCTTAGCTAAGGCCAACCTTACGCCATGGAAAGTTAGAGATTCTAGGCCTCAGCTGATTTTGTGACATTTTTGTCAATAGAATACAGAAAAGATGAAATGGGAAAAATGGAGACAGTGAGGGCCTCTCTCCACCATCAACCCTCATATACCTATTCACTTCCTCCCTGGTTCCATTCAGGTGTTCAGAGTGCAGCACATATCCCATTACCTCAAGCATCACGCATTCAAAGACTGGCTCTGATATTTGTGTAACGATGGGCAGTTTACTTACGCTTCTTGAGCTTTAGTTTCCTTGCAAATTTGTTCAGGTTACATGAGATCATATAAAGTACCAGGCACAAAATAAAATTAGTATGTGATAGCTACAATAATTATTGTCATTGTTGTTGTACATCCTTACCACAGAGGGTATGAGAGAGCTGGGTTTTTCCAGTACGAAATTCTGTAAAATATAGAAAAAAACAAAAACCACATAGTTCATTTTTAGATGTTTTCATAAAGAATAAAATACAGCCTCTGAGTATGATTTTCTTTCCAATTATCAAAACTTACATATAAAGTACTGGTATGTCATGGGTGCATTCTACAATATGAATACCAGTAGTAAAAATAACTTTAAAAAACATTTATCTATTTTGAGCGGCGGGAAGAGAGAGAAGGAGAGAGAGAACCCCAAGCAAGCCCCATGCTCAGCACACAGAGTCTGACACAGGGCTGGATCTCACAACAGTGAGATCATGACCTGAGCATCAAGTGTTGGATGCTTACCCAACTGAGCCACCCAGGCACCCCAGTAAAAACAACATTTTAAAGGTATTTGTTCACAGAACTGTCCTTTAGAAAAAAAAAATTATTTAAACCAAGTTTTCCTTAGGATTGATTAATCATTGTGAGATAATAGAAAAAGAAAAATATATATATATATTTTGGTCTCTGCCCTCTAGTTCTTAGCACAGAGTTCCTAAAACCCTTGTAATTTCCTAAGTGATAAGAGCACTACAAGCATCTTTTGTTTCAATGAGGCCATTCTGGGTGGACTCCTGATGGCTTCTGATGGATGGATGGGGGCTGGTCACCAGAAAGACCAAGCCATGATTAGAAGGTTGGAATTTTCAGCACTCTTCTCCTTCTCTCGAGAGGGGAGAAGGGCTGGAAGTGGAGTGAATAATAGATCATGCCTGTGTGAGGAAGCCTCCTAAAAGTCCCAACAGGATGGGGTTCACAGAGCTACCGGGTTGGTGAACACATGGAGGTGCTGGAAGAGGGGCACGCCTGGAGAGGACATGGACACTCCACACCTCTTCCCTCATACCTTTTCCTACTCATCTCTTCCCTCTCGATGTTCATCCATATCCTTTAGCATATCTTTAATAAACTAGTAAATGTAAGTAAGTGTTTTCCCGAGTTCTGTGAGCTGCTCTAACAATTTAATCAACCCCGGGGGCGGGGAGGGGACGGATGTTGGAATCTTGGATCTACAGCTGGTTGGTCAGAAGCAGGTAATAACCTGGGCTTGTGAATGGCATCTGAAGGCAGGGGACAGGTGGGGAGGGGATTCTTATGGGACTGAGCCCTTAGTAAACACATGGAATCTGATGCTATCTCTGGGTAGATAGTGTCAGAATTGAGTTGAATTCTTAGATACTCTGCAGGTATCCAAGAATTGCTTACTGTTGTGGGGGAAAACATCCATATATTTGGTGACCAGAAGTGTCAGAAGTCAAGTGTATTGTGTGAGCAGTAAAGGAGACTCACAGGAAAAAATACACAGTAGGAAAGAACTGAGTTTTCACTACATAGGGAAAAAAATACTGAGTTTTTTCATTTTAGTCATATAAATGAAAGTTTAAGACCCTACTACTAAGGAAGGAGAACCTCGGGTCCTCCCACTGCACTGAGATCCTCTTAGGGAAAGCTGAAGTAGTCTCAGATTGGTGGCATGCCCTACTTCCCAACAAAAGCAAATCCTTTCTAGAGAAAAACTTCCCCATGCACCAGTTTAGGTCCAGTGAACTCCCATAAATCAAAATCAGGCAATAAGGTCACAAATGTCAGTAAATACACAAGGGAGTGAGCCAGTAAGACTGACAGTCAACAGAAATAACAAAAACCAGATTTATTTCTCTACATCGACAGAAACATCAACAACAACAAAAAAACCGACTTGGTTCCCGTAAAGACTGCAGATACTGGAATTGCCAGACATAGTATATAAAATAGCTATGCATGAATTGTTTTGAAGAAAAATAGAAGATATGATCAGGGAAGAGAAAATCTACTCTGTACGTTCATGGAACATGCATATCCTAGAAATAAAATTGACCCCAGTATTCAACTACCTTTTGAGGGAATGATAGAAAAAAATGTCTACTCTTTTAGGGAAGTCAGAGAAAAAGAGGACAAACGCCAACCAGACCTATCTGTTAACATTGGAATTTGTTTCAATTGCTGCCCAGAATGATCCTGTAGTATAACTGAGACTTCACCATAAGTTTCAAAATAGATACAATTTACTAATTGTTATTTGTTTAATTATATATGTATGTATGTGTGTGTACTTCTTTTCATATAACAAAATACGAAGGTTTTACCGACCTCCAAAAGCTTCTGTGATTGCCATGCTTTCAATTCCACCTCCTAGCAACTTACTGGAAATAGAAAGTAAGCATTAGTAAAAGGAACAGAAATAGAAATATCAAGAAAGGAGAAAGCACATCATATGTCTCCTATCTATCTATCAATCATCTAACATGAATGGGAATTCTTGGCAGAATGGATGACACTCTTCCTGTCTAGACCACAGGTTCTGCTGCATGTGGGCAGGGTGGATCAACAAAACAACATATAAGCCCTGCTGTTCTTGTTCTTACTTCTGGATACCAATAGGAAATGGGCTTTAAGTCTCATTCTTTTTTTTTTTTTTTTTAATGTTTATTTTATTTTTGAGAGAGTGAGAGAGAGAGCACGCACACAAGCAGGGGAGGGGCAGAGAGAGAGAGGGAGACAGGTTCCAGGAGGGCTCTTTGCTGACAGCAGAGTCCAGATGAAGAGCTTGAACTCATGAACCATGCAATCATGACCTGAGCCCAAGTCAGACTAAGCCCCCCAGGGGCCCCTTAAGTCTCATTCTTTACAACTGAATTGAAGCTTGAATAAACAGTCTTAGTTATTAACTGGGTTGTTCATATTGTGCTTGGGACTATTCAGTGTTTAAATATAAGGAGAAACGTATGTAAAATAGATATTAGGAGAATTCACTGACTGTCACCATGATTGGTTTATTTCACACAAACCACTCTATGAAGAACATGTCAGGATAGGAAATATTCAAAGGTGTTATAGGTAATGCTAGCAGTTAGGAGAATAATGGTCAGATTTTGGCAGCATACATTTATTTGGTAACCCAATGTTTCAGTGTATTTAATATTCTTTAAAAAAAATTTTTTTTAACGTTTATTTATTTTTGAGAGAGAGACAGAGCATGAGCAGGGGAAGGAACAGAGAGAGAGACACACACAGAATCTGAAGCAGGCTCCAGGCTCTGAGCTGTCAGCACTGAGCCTGACATGGGGCTCAAACCCACGAACCATGAGATCATGACCTGAGCCGAATACTTAACTCACTGAGCCACCCAGAAGCCCCTACTTAATATTCTTGATGTGAAAAGACCTAAGGTTAAGTCATTATGTCATTCATTCATTAAATGCAACAAATATTAATTGTGTTAACTGTACTAAGACCCAGAAGGAGTGCTTTAAAAAGCTGTGTTGTTTTAGGGTGCCTTGGTGGTTCAGTTGGTTGAGCGTCTGACTTCAGCTCTGGTCATGATATCATGGTTTGTGAGTTCGAGCCCTCAGTCGGGCTCTGTGCTGACAGTTCAGAGCCTGGAGCCTGCTTCAGATTCTGTGTTTCCCTTTCTCTCTGCCCCTCCCCAGCTTGTGCTCCATCTGTCTGTCTCTCTCTCTCAAAAATAAACATTTAAAAAATTTTTTAAAAACTTCGTTTATACTAGCATGAATTTTGAGACATGATCACAGATTAGACAAAGCATTAATAGATATGGATAATCCAATAGATTTTATATTTACATAGTTTAAGAGGGCAATTTAAGTGTAAACTGAGGCAATGTCAGAAGTTACCCACAAATTTAATGAGGACTATGTACTTTAATGAAAAAAAGAAAAATCTAGGTACCACCTGTATAACTTGAATCTAAAGGCCATGGGTTGAAAGACCATCCCATTTGGAGGGCTTGCACTTGAAGATCTATAAATCTACAAACTATTAAATTGAGGTTTACTTGTCCCTCCTCACCTTGAGAAAAATTCTAAAAGGCTGTGGCTTTAGAAAATCTAGGACAAAATTTCTGGTTGATATGCAATCTTAATCAGGTGAAAAAGTTTACCTGACAGGGTACCCCAAATTACTTCGGATAGCATAACTGTTCACTGTGAAACTCAGGAAAATTTAGAATTAAGTATAGGAATAGTGTTTTTAAAGCTAGATATTTAAAAATAGAGCCACAACTCACACCCACAGATGACCATTTTCATATTAAATTTGGGAATAATCTACATATTTAGTATTTGAGAACTTTCATTTTCATTATTATTATTATTATTATTATTATTATTATTATTAAGTAGGCTTCATGTCTAGCATGGAGCCCAATGCAGGGCTTGAACTCAGGACCCTGAGATCAAGACCTGAGCAGAGATCAAGAGTTGGAAGCTTAACTAACTGAGCCACCCAGGTGCCCCTGTTTGAGAACTTTTAAAGTTTAAGAGAATTTGACCTTTTTATTAGAACAGATTAGCCTCTAATTGATTAAATGAGTTGATAACTAAATTTATGCAAAGTATCTGAACATTTAAAAGTGCTGAAGATTCATTATACTTATAAGTTTAATTTATTAGATTTAGAAAGACATTCAGGTAATTGGAAAATTTTAATAATTATACCAATAAGGTCCTTAAAGGAAATATAATATATTAAAATCACAAATATAACCTAAAATGTTTAAGGAAATTTAGTTAACCATGTGATGAAAGCCCCCTTGGGGCGCCTGGGTGGCTCAGTCGGTTGAGCCTCCGACTTCAGCTCAGGTCATGATCTCACACTCCGTGAGTTTGAGCCCCGCATCGGGCTCTGTGCTGACAGCTCAGAGCCTGGAGCCCGCTTCAGATTCTGTGTCTCCCCCTCTCTCTGCCCCTCCCCTGCTCATGCTCTGTCTCTCTCTGTCTCAAAAATAAATAAAAACATTAAAAAAATTTAAAAAAAAAAGAAGCCCCCTTACAATTTGCTGGATCTATAAGTGGACTTGCAGCTTAAGGAAAAATGCACAACATGTTAATAAGTCAAATATTAATTTTTAAAAACCTAGTTCCTGAGTAATCTTTTCTGTGCCTAAAACTCAATACTGAGGACACCGGAAAACTCACTATGACAGTAATAGTTTCTTTAGCCCAACGTTGCCTAAATCAGGATGTGGTACAGCAACTGGAGAATATCAAGTTATTATTTGAGTCAAGTTGTTTTGGTGACCGACCTGATTTTGACCAATTAACTTTGGGGTAGGAATTCCCAAAGACTCTTCCTTAGCTGTTACTTGAAAAAAAAGATTCTGTGATTTTTTAAATTTAGGGCAATGTTAAGTTAAAGAGGTGTTTTGTTTCACAGTAGGATTTCATACCCTTTAATAGGCTAGTGTGCACTGTGAATCTCCAAAAGAGTAATATATAGTATACTACACTTCACCAATTTATTTCATTCACTATTTGTTTATTCATTCAGTCATTTAATAAATATTCACTGAGAACCTAGTTCATGCTAGAGATGGTTTATTCACTTGGGGTAAAGCAGTGAACAAAAGACAGAAATTCTCTACTTTGTGGAGCTTACATTCTAGTGGGAGAACAGACAATAAATAGCAATAAATACTTAAGTAAAATATGTAGTATGTCAGATATTATTAAATGGTATGGATAAAAATTAGATCCAGAAAGGAGATAAGAAGTACAGAAGATGAAGGCAGGGGGTTTAAATATTTAAATAAAGTGATTAGAGACTTCACTGAGAAGTGGACATTTTATCAAAGACCTGAAAGCAATGACAGCAAGCCATGTAGATACAGGAGGAAAAAGTGTTCCAGGCAAAGGAAATGGTAAGTATAAAGGCCCTGAGGCAGGAGAGTATCTGGCATGTTCTAGGAATAGCAGAGAAGTCAGTACAGTTCGTGCATAGCAAACTAAAAAAAGATTCAAAGATGAGATTAGATTAGAAGTTAGAGAGGATTTTGGCTTTTGCGGGTGTCACTGGAGTAGTTTTGGGCAGAGAAGTGTTATGATCTGACCTAACTTTTAAAGGGATCATTCTGGCTCCTGTGTGAAGAACAAACAGCAAGGTCTGAAAGAGAGAAGTTAGAAGTTATTATAATACTCAAGAGGAGATATTAACAGGTAGTTTGAACCAGTACAGTAACAGTGGAGGAGGTGGTGAGAATTTTTATTTCCTCTTTTTTCCTGCACACACACACACACACACACACACACACACACACACACACATATATAAACATTATTATGGAAAGTGCCAAACATAAAGTAGACAAAAACAGTATAATAATGAGCCATCACGTACCTATCACTTAGCTTCAACTATTATCAACTATGAACTCATGTCAATCTTTTTTCATATAAACCTTCAACCATTTCCCTCTCTTCTCATATTATTTTAAATAGATACTAGGCAACATATCATTTCATCCTAAATATCTCAGTAGGTATCTCTAAAAGATGAATACTCTTATTCTTAACATAATCAATCACAGTACCATTATTACCTAAAAGAGTAGTAATTCCTTAATATCAACTATTTAGTAAGTGTTCAATTTTCCGTCTCATATATATCTTATTTTTTATAGTGTGCTTGAATCAGGAACCAAATAAAATCCACATATTGGGATTAGGTAAAAGGTGTTCTAAATCTCTTTTAATCTCTGGGTCTTCTTCCTGACTGTTTTGATTCCTTGTGATTTACTTGTTGAAGAAACTGGGTGGTTTGTTGTTGAAGGTAGAGCATCAGGATCTGTTAATGAGGAAGAATTAGGGCGTGAAAGGAAAAAAACACAGCACCAAGGATGACTCCAAGATTTTAGTTCTGAGGATCAGAAAAGAGGCAGATCTGAGATGAGGGAGGCTTTCAGAGGTACAGATCTGGGGCAGATATCAGAAGTTTGGATTTGGATCTGTGAAGTCTGAGTTGCCTAGTAGACATCCAACTAGTTGGATGCAATATTTGACTATGAAATCCTTTCTTCTTGGAGTATCTTGTGAGGCCAGGGTTTTGAGGACTATTTTGTGGAAATACTGCTTTTGTTCAAATCTTAGCCACTCATCTAATTTATGAATTAGTAATTCTGCCTAGTAAGGTAGGGAAAATAAAAAAACACATGCTAGTCAACTTGCATTAGGAAAATGATGACTACGTCTCAGGAATCATGAGATAGTAAGTAAAAGGGGAAGTTAAAACCGCTGATGCTAAAGAACAAAAACAACCCTGAATTATTTCTTCTAAAATATTCAGTCTAACAACTGATTTTTAAATAAAACCCAAAGTGAAATGGAATTGCCTTTATCAACAAAAAGAAAAGGAAATGAAAAGTTAAACTGATTTTCAAAATGGTTTTTAAATACAGGCTGATTCAGAAACTACTTATAATTTGGATCTGAATTTCTTGTAAGGAATTTAATCCTGCTTCTACAAATCGTTTGGAATTTGTTTGCTTCAGTAGCCTTTCAGAAGGAAAAAAAACTACTTCAAAAGAAAAAGCTATTTTGAACAAACTCAAGAAAAGAAATACTATATTCCGAAGATTGTGTCTAGTAGTTGTAAAAAATATGAGATACACACTCAAATTCCTGGCTCCCAGTGGTAATATGGAAAACCATCTTTCTCTTCTCACTATACTCAAAGGCAGTCAAGAATCCTGGTTCCTACAGAAAGACAAAAGGAAAGGTTCAAAAGGGTATACGCTGCCCAAAACTATTCACGTGATTATCAGAGTCATCGTTTGATACAAGCTACAGTTCATTTGTCTTTGAAGGCAGCACAAGAGCATAGTTAAGAAAACAGGCTCTGGGGTCACCTGGGTGGCTCAGTCAGTTGAGCATCTGACTCTTGATTTCAACTCAGGTCATGATTCCAGTGTTGTTGGATCAAGCCCCAAGTGGGCTCCTCACTGAGTGTGGAGCCTGCTTGAGATTTTCTCTCTCTCTCTCTCTCTCTCTCTCTCTCTCTCTCTCTCTCTCTCTCTCTCTCCCCCCCCCCTCTGCCCCCTCTCCCCCACTTGTACTCTCTCTCTAAAATTAAAAATTAGGGGCGCCTGGGTGGCTTGGTCGGTTAGGCGTCCGACTTCGGCTCAGGTCATGATCTCACCATCAGTGAGTTCGAGCCCCGCGTCGGGCTCTGTGCTGACAACTCAGAGCCTGGAGCCTGTTTCAGATTCTGTGTCTCCCTCTCTCTCTGCCCCTCCCCTGTTCATGCTCTGTCTCTCTCTCAAAAATAAATAAACATTAAAATAAATAAACAAATAAATAAATAAATAAAATTAAAAATTAAAAAAAAAGAAAACAGACTCTGGAGCTACCCTATCTAGGTTCAAAATATGTCTTGGGAGCCTGGGTGGCTCGTCAGTTGGGCATCCTACTCTTGATTTTGGCTCAGGTATGATCTCACAGTTGTGAGATCAAGCCCTGCATCAGGCACTGAGCTCGGAGCTAGTTTGGGATTCTCTCTCTCCCTCTCTCTCTCTGCCCCTCCCCTGATCACCCACTCTCTTTCTTTATCTCTGTCTCTCAAAATAAGTAAAAATTTAAGAAAAATAAAATGTCTCTAACACTAGTTATATGATTTGGAGTAAACTACTTAATCTGACTATACTTTAACTTCCTCTTTTGGATCAAATGGGGATAAAGAAACTGTCTCTCTAATAGGGTAGCTGTAAAGTTTAAATGAAGTATATGTATGTCATAAAGCAGAATGGTATTTTACTAAATGATTCCATTGATTTCATTGAATGGCATCATGCCCCCCCCTCCCCCCCCAGCTTGGCAAGTTTCAAGGAGCACAGAAATTCTAGTTTTCACTATTTAGGAGACATTATCTTTCACATGGTAGGAATACTACCTATCTGCTGAATTAATGAGCTATAGCTGATGCAGTAGAAGAACTAGTGAGACTAGGCCCTGATGTGCTCCAATGACATGGTCTAATGGATTTCCCTCTATGTTTTATACTATGACAGTGGTTCTCAAATTTTGGAGAACTTAAAGGGGGGTGGGGTTGGTAAAAAAAGCCCAGGCCTATCCTATTTCAATGAATCCGGGCCTATGTTTTCTTTATTAAGCCACTCCAGGTTATTCTGATACACACCAATATTTGGAACCACTGTACTATGAAATTAACTTCCTTCTCTCTCTCCTTGTACCTCTCAAATCTCTAAGAATAAACAGCTTTAGTTAAGAAAGGATGCAGACTCTAGGTACAGTAGTGATGCTTAAGAAGGAGAGGGGTTCTTTTCTTTGATAAAGGATTTAGTTTGCAAAGAAAAAAAGACTAATGCCTAGGGGCTATCAAGTGGCAGTTTCCCAAACTCTGGGTACTGCTTCAGGGCAGTTGTGGAATTGACCTGTGAGTATACTGCCTGAGTTTACTCAGAAGTTAGAACAATTGAGCTGGGTGCAGAGCAGTTTGGTTAAGTCCTCTCCAAGTTCAGGACCACACTGCCACCATCATCACTCTCATACCCCCACTGCCCCTGGGGAAAGAAACCAAATGGCTGTCAGTGAAGAGAGCTTCTAGGACTTGCTGGGAATGAGACCCTCATATACACATGTAGACATGGAGAGCCTTGTTCTTTTGCAAAGAGACTTGGTGACTATCTTTCTACACATTCCTGTTTCCAGAGTTAGTGTCTCTGTCAGTCCCCAAAAGTTCTACACAAAAGGTTGTGTCAAAGGTATATGTTTTTGCTTGGAACCTCTTAGCTGTATGGGCCTTTCGTGGTCTGTGAACCAGCTACAAGGTACAAGTTCAGCTTAGCTTTAGCTCATCTGCCTCACTGAGCATTTTTTTTTCTTGGTCATATTTATCTCAACTGTACACAGGTAAACCCACACTGTTAATCTTTTTCTAACCCAACGCTCTCTTACCAACTGGCTTATACCAGGAGAGTGCAATTTCTTTTGTGCTGAGTGTTTTGAAACAACCAAAGACATATTACTTGAGGAGACAAAGCAAAACCAAAGAGGACTTAAAACAGAGAAACAGAAAGGGAGAAAAAATATAAAAGGAGAGCAAAAAAAGAAAGTTGTGGTAAAAATAACTGCCATTATAGTATTGAAGTCTCTTAACCCCTGTCTCAATCTGTCAGAAATTAATTGCTGTTGCTTTGAAACTGAAGTGATAAAAAGTGAACATGAGGAGTATAACAGATTGTGATTTACAGAAGTTTCTGGCATTGAGTGAGAAAGGCTATAGAGTCTCACAGGGCCCTTCCTTTTTTTTTTTTTTTTTTTAAAGTAGGCTTCACACCTGACCTGGGTCCCGGACTCACAACCCTGAGATGAAGACCTGAGCTAAGGTCAAGACCTGAGCTGAGATCAAGAGTCGGCCATTTAAGCAACTGGGCCAGCCAGGCACCCCTCACAGGGCCCTTCTAAGCTAAAACAACAAAGAATCGATTTTGCTTACAATAAGTTTGTTGGCTGCCTCTTTAATCTTGTCCACTTTTGCTTCTGAGAGCCCTTTGACATTGCATAGTGCCCTTCTTGTTGTCATTTGTATCCCTTTGATGGTGCAGATTCCTACTGACTTCAGTTTTTTAATGTCAGCCACATTCTGTAAATAAAAGAATGGATGCAGCAGATTGATAAAATGCCAGCTTGCAAGGCTCCCATACTATGTCATGTGCTTTTGTGTCCATCTCCTTCCACCACGATGCCAATTTTATACAAGCAGCCAGGTGGAACCCACCCACCATGTAGCCAAATGTTCTGGAAATATCTGAGTAGAACATACCCAGCACGCTGCCAAATGTTCTGGCTGTGCCCTGATTTCCCGAGAATGTTAGTGAGACCATGGCAATGTAACAAGGAATTCAAAAGAAAAGTCTGTTGGTAGAAAAGCTAGCAAATTTATCACACGTTCACCCCCTCAGTTCAGCTCTTTCCTTCTAGAGAACTTCATTATGAATATGTTCTTTTTAAAATTAAAATTTTTTTCCCTCTACCCTTGGGGAATGCAAATAGCTACATCGCCAAAGGGCCAGGATTTTCTCTTGCTCCTATTTTCTCAATCCAACTGAAAGAGATTAAATGTGAGGGCTTCAAAAGAAAATGTCAGAGAAGTTTTACTATCAATGAACTGCTGTTGAAATTCATCTAGTTACTCCAAGTCTGGTTTCTGTCATCATCATTTGCTCCAATCACCTGCCACAGAACTGAATTTTTTGTTGATGAAAACAGGGGTAGATAGCTCTGAACAGCTCCCGTTGGGCCAGGGATTCTCAACTGGGGTCCATTTTGTCCCCTTGGGACACTTGACGATGTCTGGAGACATTTTTGGTTGTCACAACTAGAGGGGTGCTACTGGTATGTAGTGAGGGGTCAGGAGCCAGGGATGCTGCTGAACAGCCTATGATGCATAGGACAACCCCCACAACTAAGAACTGCCTCGTCCCAAATGTCCAATAGGGACAAAGCTAAGAAACCCTGAATTGGAGGATTTCACACAGCATTGAAAAAATACTTACAATCCCATGTTTTTGTAACAGGTCAATGTCTTGAAACAAAGATTCCTGAAGGAAATGCAACAGAAAAAAAAAAAAAAGGAGCTTTGATTCTTCATATCCAGCTGTATCATATATTTTATAGAGTTAATTCAGCATTATGAGTCACTCCAAAATGCCTCAAATTCCACTTCTCTAAACAGATCGAGGTAGGATCCATATGCTTTTTTCAAACACGGTGCTATAGACTTAGAAGGTGCACCAACATTGAAAGGGCTGGGAAGCCCGATATTTTTGTCCTGTCCTGTCCAGATTTTTAAGACCTTAACCCAAAGGTGTGGAACAACACTTAACCTCTTTTAAAATATGTCTTCTCAGCTTTCTGCCCCGCCAGACCTTGAACTCCTTCCTCTGCTATTGGGTACCAGCATGCAAAGATTACCATTATGGCCATACCAGTTGTTAGGTTATTAAAATACTTTCATGCTAGTTGCTAAGTAGCTAATCTTAGCGTCCCTTGCCAAACAAGTTGTCACATATTTGTAATATTGCCTCTCCCTGGAACTATGCTTTCTTTCCACTCTCGGTTTCTAAAAATAATAGCTAACAGAGAAGGAACTTCATTTTTGTGGAATGACTGCACGTCTACACGGTTCAACATTCTAGCCATACCTCTTCATCTTGGAATCCTGGTTCTTCCAGCACAACTTGATCCTCCTTCATATTGAAAGGTGAGCAAGCAGAAAAAAGAATCAGTTCTGGGAAAAAAAAGAAATATTATTCAAGAAGCGGTCATAGATCAGACAGTACAAGGGCCTTTGCCCGGAGGCCTCCTTGACTTCATTTCAAAGTCGCCAGGGACCAGAAAAGCAATTAGGGAAACATTTGGTTTGGAATGACTGGGCTGGCCCATCTTTTCGCTGGGCACCTTGACTCTTTTCACTGGGCCCCTGACATTATGTGAGGGTGGGGGACTTGGTTTCTTCTCTTTTTCCTCAAAACTGGTAACTTTTTCCTCATCTTTTGATTTCCTATAGCACAGATATCAGGACTGTCTGATAATGCCTTTTTGGTGCGTCTTGGGTTGCTAGTTAGTATTGCACATTGCGACTTAACCTTTCAGGTTTGTGCTCACAATGCTCTGGGAATGTTGACCTTATGTCGTTCTTCCTGAATCTTCCCTGGCTCCGAGAACTTAGTCTACCCTCGGTCAATACATTCTATTTTTCTCAGGGATGATGAACACCTTCCCGCTTCCTAATTATGAACGGGATCTCTCGCAATAGATTTCTTTCATAAGACATTAGGCACATTTTGCTTTATAGTATTTGCTAGCTTCATAATTATTTTTAAGATGTACAATTATGGTGGATACCCAACATTAGGATACCAATAAGCAGCTACATGGAGTCTCTAACGCTGTGGCGTTCGTTCCAAGATCTCAGGAATCTACAGGGCATGACTGTAGACTAAAGTGCAGCCCAAGCAATCCGTTTTCTTGGTCTTCACATCATTTTCTGGCTTCACATCAGAGTCACGCGTGGGGTCCAGCAGAAGGGGAACAAACCACGAAGGGAGAGAGAGGTATGACGGCTGTCACCTAATACCTCTAAACAGCAAAATAGCTGAGGTAAAGAGGAGACCACGTAAAAGGAATCTTCTGGAACACTGTCCCCGGATAGGTAAATCATGTATATGACCACCACAAATTCCGCACTGGCTGTGCTCATGGAAGGAAAAAAAAAACAAAAATCGTCCGTGTCTTCTCCCCCTCCGTAAAACGAAAAGATGGTTCTTTCTCGAGTGGCCACTGATGGGCTGAAGGGCTGGATCTTAAAGCAGGGTTAGGGCCAAACCCCCGCGCCGCCCGCGGGCATTTTCCGCACCTCCGGTTCCCTCCCAGGGCGGGGACTGGCCGCACAAAGTCACGAGCCCGGGGCCCAGCGGCGACCGCCAAGCGCCACCAAAGAAACGGACCCTTGGTTTCCCCTCAGATTCTTCACGCGCTTACCCTCTTTTTTTTTTTTTTTTTTTTTGCCACAAACCCCTCTCGTACCCCACAGTCTCCCGAGGTTTTCAAGGTGGAATCCCTTCCGCGCCCCCCGCCCGCGCTTTCGAATCCTCCGGGGTTCTGACTCGGAACCCGAACGCGGAGAGCGGCAGCCCGCGCGTAGCTGACCGCGGGGTTTGGCGCCCACCGACGAAAGTCCGGGCGCGTGCCCGGAGTGGGCGGGCCCACGGTGGGGCGGGGCCGGGGTGGAGGCGGGGCGGAGTGCGAGGGGGTGTGTTCACGGTGGGCGGGTCCCCGGACGCGGCCGGGACTGAGGCGCGGGGGCAGAGAGCCAGGGGGTGGAGGGTCCGGCCCTCGGTGGGCGGGGTCCGGGGCGGGGCAGGTATGGGGGAGGAGGGGCTACCGAAGGAGCCTCTCGCCGGGGGGTGGGGGCGGGGGCTCCCTAGGGTGAGGGAGGGCTTCTGAGGCGGGGAGAAATGTGCCGAGGAGAGAGGGGCTCCCCGGAGCTGAGGGAAGTGCTGAAGTCAGGGAGAGGCCTCCAAAGTGGGCGCACGGAGGCGGGCGCTGAGGTGAAGGCGGGCTGCTGTGAGAAAGAAGGGTTCTAAGGTGCGGGTTGTTCCGAGATGGAGAGAGGCCTTTGGGAAGGGGTCACGAGGTGGAAAACCAAGGCGGGGAGGGGGTGCTCGGCGACAGGTGCCAGGCAAAATGCTTATCTTACTGGGGACCCGCGGTGAGGAGGTCGAACCTGGGGTCTTAGCCAATGTCCCCGCATTCCTAATGTCTCTCTGTGACACTCTCTCGTCTCGAGGCCCTTTCAGGACGGAGAGGAATTTTGCTGCGACTTAACTCGCAACGTGAAATAGACAACGGCGGCCAAACATATTTCGGTCCAGCTTCTAAATAGACCTTTTAGGGCCGCCTCCTTGCCAGCCCAGCCGTCTCTGGCAGCGTCGTCTTCCTCCCCTGAGACGGTGACTGACTGTTGACAAGAGTCAGGAAGCATTTGAACGAGCATCTGCTGAGGTGGAGGCTACGATGCACATCTGTGCGGACAGTTCTTGGAGTTCAAGCCCCAGTACAGGGCGACGCTTTTCCTTCGGCGTCTGAATCATTTTGCAGGAATAAAGAGCATAAAAAAAAAAAAAGAAGTTCCCACAATAGCAGTTGGCATTTTATAGGACATTTCCTGCCCCCCCGCCCCAGGGGATTGTTTTAAAGGGCCAACAAACGGGGCGCCTGGGTGGCTCAGTCGGTTGAGCGTCCGACTTCGGCTCAGGTCATGATCTCACGGTCCGTGAGTTCGAGCCCCGCGTCGGGCTCTGTGCTGACTGCTCGGAGCCTGGAGCCTGCTTCCGGTTCTGTGTCTCCCTCTCTCTCTGCCCCTCCTCCGCTCATGCTCTGTCTCTCTCCGTCTCAAAAATAAATAAGAGCATTAAAAAAAAAAAAAAAATTAAAGGGCCAACAACTAACTGCCTCAGCTCTTCAAAGTCTTATTTTCCAGAAACAGAGCCTGTCCTTCGTGTTAAGTGGAAACCGATGCCCAGTTTTGGGGTGAACTGGGTAGTGACATTTGGCTTTCGCCCTGTGACCTCACCTGAAATAACTGTAGTAACTTCTGCACAACTTGTTAGGTGAGGACATCCAGTGTAATGGTAGAGCTGCAGAGAGCACAGCAAGATGATTTAGGGAAATAGAACATATGTAGTTTGGTTTAGTGACAGCTGGGAGAGAGAAATGTTCATAATATTTGAAGGTTGTGTGCAGTACATTTACCGAAAGAAACTGAAATGAGCGTGGTAATGACAGATCCTTGAAATGAGGATAAAAAATCATGTTTGGATAGGATACTGATGATTGTATGCAACTTAAAAAAATTTTTTTAAGCCCAAAACGCAGGATAGTTAAAAAGTACCCTTGAAGACATTTCTACTCAAATCAGGACCAAAAAAAAAAAAAAAAGTAGCCTTTCATATCACCTACAAATTTTGAATATGATGACAGTGGTATTTCAAATCAGTGGGGAAACGATGAATTCAGTGAATGGTGTTGGAACAGCTAGGTAGCCATCTGGAAGAAGAATAAAATTGGAACCAAACTTCACACCTTATACCAAGATAAATGCCAGATGGATCAAGAAATTAAATCTGAATATAATAATAAAAGTGCTAGAAGAAAAGGAGACTTTTTTTTATTATCTCAGAATAAGAAAAATCTTTTTAAATATGACACTAAACCCGGAAGCCACAAAAGACTTATAAAAACGACCACATTAAAAAAACAAAAACAAAAAAACTTGGGTTCCAAAATGCTACTTTCCTATTTTAGATACAGAGTCCCGCAAGCCAGAGCTTGTGTATCAATTAGTAATTGTGACAAAAAGCTTTCCCAGTGTCTCAAATCCTTCAGTGAGTCCACAAGTTCTTTACAGAATTTTTAAAATTTGTGTCATTTTTATGGTATTCTAAGAACAACAACCACCACCACCAGGCAGCGGGAGTACCTGAATTTGAAACCGTTACACTTTAGTGCCCCTCTGTGGACAACTGCCTTATAATCAGAAAAAGGCACATGATCCCACCGTCTGCAGTTGGGTTTCCTCGAACTGGTGCCTGCGGATGTATGTTCTGGGAGTTTCAAGAGCTCAAATATGAGAAGTGCTTTGGTAGAGAACTAAAGAATGAAAGACCATCACACGCACACAAAAAGAACTTCACTGGGCGCGTCTCCCCTTAAACATAGTTCATCCAAAAGATGTTTACTGAATCCCTACTGCTTGTCAGACACTGGGAGGTGTTGAGTACCAGGTTTATTTTTTTATTTTTTATTTTTTTAAATTTTTTTTAATGTTTATTTTTGAGACAGAGAGAGACAGAGCATGAATGGGGGAGGGGCAGAGAGAGAGGGAGACACAGAATCTGAAGCAGGCTCCAGGCTCTGAGCTGTCAGCACAGAGCCCGACATGGGGCTCGAACTCACGGACCGTGAGATCGTGACCTGAGCCGAAGTCGGATGCTTAACCGACTGAGCCACCCAGGCGCCCCGAGTACCAGGGTTTAAAGAACAAACGAGATACAAACCCTAATGGGGGTCTAGATTGGTAAGTTTCTAGGCAATTACAGTGAAACACATGCACACCCCAGTCATTTGGGGGCTTTCTCATTTATTTAGATTTATTTCCACATTTGAACACCTTCCAACTTCAGCACACAGCTCCCCAGAGAGGCATGCTCCTGACAGTTTATTCAACCAACATTTATTAAACACTGCGTGATCCCAGCTCTCTGCTGGAGGAGATGAAGACAGGTCTGGACAGGTCTCTGCCCTTTAGGGGCCCTGAGTCTAGTAGGGGGAGACAGATACCGAAACAGGTAATCACACACAGGGCAAGGTAAGAGATCAGACGTGCAGTCGGGTAACAAAGAAACCTGTCCCTGCGGGATCCTCACAGAGGTAGTGACCAGAACTTTGGGGCTGGGAGGATGGGTGAGGGTTTGCTGGCCGGGAGGGGTGGGAAAGGCAGAGGCAGCTCAGAGGCTCTTTTAGGGAATTGCAAGTGGTTTTGCTGGAGTGGAAGGTGCTAGGGAGAAAGCAGCTCTCAGAAGCAAAGGAGAGAAGCTCAAGGTAACATTTGATGACAGCCCACACTCATAGCACTTACTCCTTTCCACAGATTAATGCAACCACTCGTCACAAAGACACCATGAGGTAGGGACTATTATTACCCCTATTTACAAATGAGGACACTGAGGCATCACAAGGTTCAATAACTTGCTCAAGGCTCACAGTCTGGCTCCCGTGTCCATGTTCTTAACCAATCCACTAAACCAGTATATGGCAGACCCTGTATATTCACATGTGATTTTTTTTTTTTTTTCCATTTATAGGAGCCTGGTTTAAGCACACATAGGAGTGGCAACTGAGCCAGGCTTAACATAGTACAGCTCAGCCATTTACTAGCTGTGTAGTCTTGGGGACATTAACGTCTGTGCCTCAATTTTCTCATCTGAAAACCAATAATGATAATAGTACTGAGTTGTTGTGAGAATTAAATTGATACACTTGAAGTATTTGGGCTGCCATGTGAAGAATGGATTGAAGGGGGCAAGAGAGAGAGGGCAAGGAGAATGAGTACCTAGGAGAAGACTGTATAAGTCAAAGCCGGGGCGACTTCATCCAAGAAAGGCCTCTTGAAAATGGGGAAAGTTGTGCCTCACGCATAGGGCTATAGTGAGAAGGCAATAAAATAATGTGTGAAAACATGCTTAAAAGTGTTTAGTTCAGGGACACCTGGCTGGTTCAGTTGGTAGAGTGTAAGACTCTTGATCAGGGGTTGTGAGTTGGAGCCCCACGTTGGGTGTAGAGATTACTTAAAAATAAAATCTCAGGGGCACGTGGGTGGCTCAGTCGGTTAAGTGTCCGACTTCAGCTCAGGTCACGATCTCGCGGTCTGTGAGTTCGAGCCCCGCGTCGGGCTCTGTGCTGATGGCTCGGAGCCTGGAGCCTGCTTCAGGTTCTGTGTCTCCCTCTCTCTGCCCCTCCCCTGTTCATGCTTTGGCTCTCTCTGTCTCAAAAATAAATAAACGTTAAAAATAAATAAATAAAATAAAATCTCAAAAAAAATATTTAGTTCATAGCAAATACCTTTAATTGTTTTATTATGGATAATTTTTAATATATACAAAGGTAAAATAATACATTTCCATCACCCAGATTCAACAAGTTTTAACACACGGCCAATCTTTTTTTTTTTTTTTTTTTTAATGTTTATTTATTTTTGAGAGAGAGAGAGAGAGAGCAGGGGAGGGAGAGGGAGAGGGAGACACAGAATCCAAATCAGGCTCCAGGCTCTGAGCTGTCAGCACAGAGTCCGAGGCTGGGGTTGAACCCATGAACCACAGGATCATGACCTGAGTCAAAGTCGGACACTCAACTGACTGAGCCACCCAGATGCCCATAGATTTCTTAAGTCACACGGCCAATCTTACTTCACTTATAACTCCATCCACTTACTCCCTCTCATATTATTATTTTTTGTAATCTCTATTTATTTTTGAGAGAGAGAGAAGGAGAGGGACAGAGAAGGAAGGGGACAGAGGATCCCAAGTGGGCCCCATGCTGACACCAGAGAGCCCAGTAAGAGGCTCGAATTCATGAACTATGAGATCATGACCTGAGCGAGCGGAAGTTGGGCGTTTAGCCGACTGAGCCAACCAGGTGCCCCAATCCCTCTCATATTATCTTGAAGCAAATTTCATACATCATACAATTTCTTCTGAAATATTTCAGTATGTATCCCTAAAAGATAAGGACTCTTTTCAAACAGAACCATAATACCATTAGCACACCTAAAAAAAATAAGCACTTTTAATATCAAATATATAGGCAGCATTCAAATATTCAATTATCTCATCAGTGCTGTATATTGTCTGTTTCAACTGGGATAAGAAAATGTCTACGCGTGGCAACCGACTGATGCCTTTGGATCCTTTTCTGAAAATTCTATAGGTTTCCGTCTTTTCTCTTGTGTAAAGCACTGTGACAGTGCCTGGACGGAACTGGAGGGTATTCTGCCAAGCGAAATTAGTCAGTCAGAGAAAGGCAAAAATCGTATGACTGCACTCGTATGAGGACTTTAAGAGACAAAACAAATGAACATAAGGGAAGGGAAACAAAAATAATATAAAAACAGGGAGGGGGACCAAATAGAAGAGACTCATAAATATGGAGAACAAACTGAGGGTTCCTGGAGGGGTCGTGGGAGGGGGGAGGGGCTCCATGGGGAAGGGGCACTAAGGAATCTGCTCCTGAAATCATTGTTGCACTAGATGCTAACTAATTTGGATGTAAATTTAAAAAAATAATAAATTAATTAATTAAAAAAAAGAAAAAAAGAAAAGAAAGAAAGAAAGAGGAAGAAAGAAAGGAAGAAAGGAAGAAAAGAAGAAAGAAAGAAAGAAAGAAAGAAAGAAAGAAAGAAAGAAAGAAAGAAAGAAAGAGAAAGAAAGAAAGAAAGAAAGAAAAAAGTTCAGGAAAGGTCAAGCCCCACAGCTACTAGGTCTAAAGTCCTGTATCTATTATGAAGCAGGACTCAAGGCCCTGCATTTTCTGGGGCCAAAGCTCGAACTCCTTCTTCCATCTCTTCACCTGGGATATTCTCCAAGGGGGTCACCTAGGATTACACTCAGGGTTCAAGTGAATATGCATATCTGTGGGAGACACCTTAGGTCCCAAGAATGCACTTACTTTCTTCTTGGTTTAGGCAAATAGCCATCTGCTTGATTTCTTTCCTTTAGGCATTGCCAGGCAGACCTCTCTAACAGATCAGGTCACTCCCTTGTGCCCTGAGGCCCAAGTGATAAAAGCCAAGCCCCTCAGCCCAGCCACAGGTCCTTCCCCACACTGGCCCCTGTCCCTCTGCGTCTCAGTTGGTGAGGGGAACAAAGGCAAGAGAAATGTAGCTTAAATTAAATCTCACAGCTTGTAGCCCACTGATAGACACCTGAAACATGCAAAATGTGACCTTACCCAAGCAGCTCATGGCTGCCTTACTTCCTTGATGTTTTATTAAACACTAAAAGTAGCCTTACCTTACCAGTAGCTAGCCCCTCAAGGTCACGAAAGCCTTGCTTCCAAGTTCCTTATAACTTTACTTTATCTTTACCCCTCCCTCCACAAACTTAAAAGTATATAATCAGCCACTCCTCACAACCCCAGGGCAGCTCCTTCTGCCCACGGGTCCTGGCATGCTTTATTAAAATCACCTTTTTGCACCAAGGATGTCTCAAGAATTCTTTCTTAGCCATTTGCTCAAGAACCCCAACATCGGTGAAGTCTTTCTCGATTTGGTTTTTTGTTTATTCCGCACAGATTTCTAGCAAAGCATTAATGTATTAGTTAGTTTATATATCCTTCCCCTCTCCCAGATTGTGTGTCCCTTAAGGTCAAGGACTGCGTCTTTATGCATCTCTGCAGGCATGGTAGAGAACAGACACCTGGAATATTTGCTCAACCTCTCCAAGCCCCAGCGTCCTCCCAGGAGAAATGGAGGTAACAATACTCACCCTGGGGGGAACCACCAGGAGGGTAAACCAAGATAATGTCTAAGTAGGACTTAACAGAATTAAAAAAAAAAAAAAAGTTAAAGAAAGGGTGGGGGGCACCTGGGTGACTCAGTTGGTTGAGCATCCATCCGAGTTAGGCTCAGGTCATGATCTCACGGTTTCTGAGTTCGAGCCCTGTGTCAGGCTCTGTGCTGACAGCTCGGAGCCTAGAGCCTGCTTCAGATTTTGTGTCTCCCCCTCTCTCTGCCCCTCCCATGCTCATGCTCTGTCTCTCTCTATCTCTCAATTAAAAAAAAAAAAAAGTTAAAAAAAAAAAAGCAGGACTTAACAGAGTACTCGGCATGTCATTAAGTGCTCAATAAATGATTCTCCTATGATTACTATTACTGTGTTATATAATAATATTATGTATTCCATAGTATCACTGCTACTAAGTGAGTGGAAGATTTAGTTGGTAAAGGCATGAATGAATGAGGTGACTTCAGTTTAAATCCTGACTTTGGTCCAGAGAGAAGTGAACTTTAATATTCTTTGTCCCATGGACTGGGAATGATTAAATGTGTTGCAGTATTATTTTTTTGTTGTTGTTTCTGTTTTAGATGAAACCCAACATGGGCAGGCTTCAGCCAAAAGTTCTCCCAATTCTTGGATAAGGATTAATCCAGGTGTGTTAGAAGGTGAGGGGTTATGGAAACTGACTTCCTTTTTCTGAGTTGGTTTTGACTCCTTGGTGTCCTTCCTGTGGATGAATCATAAAGACACAGATTAAAAACAAACATTGAAAAACCAGTGTGCTGAAGGGAATGCAGAAGTTAAGTCCCCAGGATTACATCAACAGCCTAGAGTGAAACCACCCAGAGTGAAACTGATCAGGAGGCTGGGAAATGAAGGTGAAATTGATAGACTATGAAGTGTCTGAATGTACTGGGGGGAGATTTAGGTGGCCAAGGAGAAATTTGGAGATAAACTGTGATAAGTACATAATGAAAAAAAAAAAAAAAGGCAAGAAAACAGGCAGATTAAAAAGAAAGAAAGGCTTAGTTCCAGGGATAGCAAAAAGTTTTACAAGAAAACAAAAATACCATAGTACCCTCCATGGCTCACGGCAGTTGTGTTGATGGTATAATGCTGATTAGTGGTCCAAACCGAATCACAACAGAAACACACCGGGAGGATGAGAGACAGAAAGTGTGTGCATATGAGAGACAGCCCAGTCCTTAACCACTCCCAGTAGGAACTCAACAGACAATGCCTAACACTGAAAAATCAAAGAGCACCGTGGTATTTAGACATTAGAAGGATAACAAATACCAAAACAATCAGTTAAGAAAGTGGAAATGTGTTGCTGGAGAATGCAAAGGAGGTCCAGAGGGGTGCAATTTTTTGTAACAAGCTTTGTAGAACTAGTTATTAGTTAATTAGCATTTGCGTTATGCTTTCCATAATCAGTTAATTGAATAGGCACTCATATATTACCTTGCATCAGGCACTGTTCTCAGTGCTTTACGTATGTTAACCAATTGAATTCTCATAACCACCTTTTTTTTTTTTTAAGTTTATTTATTTTGAGAGAGATGGAGACAGCGCGAGTGGGGGAGAGGTGGACAGAGAGGGAGACAGAGAATTCCAAGTGGGGCTCCACACTGTCAGTGCAGAGCTGAACATGGGGCTCAAATTCATGAAACTGTGAGATCATGACCTAAGCCGAAACCAAGAGTTGGACACTTAACCGACTGAGCCACCCAGGCACCCCTTCTTTACTTAATTTAAAAAAAAATTTTTTTTCAACGTTTATTTATTTTTGGGACAGAGAGAGACAGAGCATGAACGGGCGAGAGGCAGAGAGAGAGGGAGACACAGAATCGGAAACAGGCTCCAGGCTTTGAGCCATCAGCCCAGAGCCCGACGCGGGGCTCGAACTCACGGACCGCGAGATCATGACCTGGCTGAAGTCGGACGCTTAACCAACTGCGCCACCCAGGCGCCCCTTTACTTAATTTTTAAAGGATGAATATGTATTATTTTAATTCAAATAAAAACAGAAACATTTGGAAATCAGTATGAGCTTTTAAGAGGATTTATTTCCAACTTTATGGGTATAGAGAGGCCAAGTCCTAAAATGAAATCAATTTTTTGTATAAGCAATTGACTGAAGCAGAATGCTAAACACACAGTAGCTGATCATTAATTCCTTCACCAAAAATTCACTGAATCCTTACTATGTGCCAGCCACAGGAGCAGGTACAAAATTTTCAATGCTGAATGAGACAAGGTCCTTGAATTTGTGAGACTTACAGTACAGAGAGGGAGACAGATAATTCCATCACTAGAGTAGGTCATATTCAATGGAGCAAACTTGGAAAAGCACAGAACACAAAATAGGCAGTCACTAGTGCAGTCTGGGGAGACTTTCTGGAGGTAGTGATGCCTGAGCTGGCCTTTCAGGATCAGGTAGGAGTTAGCCACATGAAAAAGTTGCTAAAGCATATTTAAGGAAGAGGAAAGAGCAATGAATACCGTTAAAATGAATTGAGTTGGTTGCCGTCCTCTTACATTCTAAAATATCAAAATGTCAGAAATAATAGTATTCATAAGCCCCTCCTAACCTGAAACGTTCCACAGCCCAAACCAGTGGGGTGCAAACCATGCTGCTACATTCCGGTATGAGTGGCTATTTCTCTAATCAAAAGAAAAAAATAAATTGATAAAACTTTCTTCATATTGACTTTACTTCAGACTTCTCTTAAGGGTGCCTAGGTGGCTCGGTCGGTTAAGTGCCTGATTCCTGGTTTTGGCTCAGGTCATGATCTCACGGTTTCATGGGTTCAAGCCCCACATCGGACTCTGAGCTGATGGGTGGAGCCTGCTTGGGATTCTCTGTCTCTGTCTCTCTCTGCGCCTCGACCACTCGCGCTCTGTGTCTCTCAAAATAAATAAACTTTAAAAAAAGGTAAACAAAAAGAAGACTTCTCTTAAAAATAGTTAGGCCAGGGGTGCCTGGGTGGCTCAGTCAGTGAAGCATCTAACTTCGGCTCAGGTCATGATCTCATGGTTCGTGAGTTTGAGCCTCACGTCGGGCTCTGTACTGACAGCGTGGAGCCTGCCTGGGATTCTCTGTCTCTGTCTCTCTGTGTCCCTCCCCCACTTTCTCCCTCTTTCAAAATAAATAAATAAACTTAAAGATATAGGGTGTAGCTCAGGCCGTAAAGTTTGACTGCTGGTTTCAAATCATTGTACTGTCTACCAAATGCAAGAGCCTGGGCAGCAGTCTCTAAACCTCTCTGAGCCTCAGTTGCCTCCATTATAAAGCGAGGCTAATGACACCCCATAGTTTACAGGAATGCTGTGGGAACTAGAGAATACACGGATCATGCTTAGAACAGAGCAAGGACCTGACAAGCACAATGCTATTGTGTGCCATTGCTCAAGGTGATAAAACAAATGAATAAGTAAAAGTTATAATTAAGAAAAAAATTAATTAGTAATCGAGTTGTAATTTCTTAACATATTATGTGTTACTTGAAGTTACCAAAGTTTGTAGATATACTGAAGATTTAAATTTTATGCCAGACCTGTATTTTGGGTGCCGGAATTTAGAGTGGTGATATGTTTACGGGGTTCTGCAAAGAGCAGTATGACCTCTGGCTGTCCTGTCCGCAGCACATGGGAGAATCAGGGCTCTGAGCTCAGGAAAAGGCCTAGAGCAGGTCAGCATCTGATCACCTGCCAGTCCATTTGCACTTGAAACCAGCCTCTTCCCCCTCCCTAGAGCAGTAATCCTATAAAACAACAACTAGATGCTTTCTCTAAAATGGGTGTGCCCCAAACCTCCCAGTCCAGAAAGGAACAATGTACACTTGACCTTTGAACAACACAGGTTTGAAGTATGTGAGTCCACTTCTATGCAGACTTTTTTCAATAAATACATTTACAGTACTGAAGAGGTATTTTCTCTTCCTGATGATTTTTTTTTAAGCTTACTTATTTATTTTGAGAGAGAGCAAACAGGGTAGGGGCAGAGAGAGAGGGGGAGAGAGAGAATCCCAAGCAGGTTCCACGCCATCAGTGCAGAGCCTGATGTGAGGCTCGAACCCTTGAACCACGAGATCATGACCCGAGCTGAAATCAAGAGTCAGTCATTTAACCTCCTGAGGCGCCCAGGCGCCCCTCTGATTATCTTCTCAAAGCCTTTTCTTTCCTCTGGCTTATTTCATTTTAAGAATACAGTATATAATACATATATAAAATATGTATTAATTGTTTATGTTATTGGGAAGGATTCCAGTCAACAGTAGGCTGTTAGTAGTTACATTTGGGGGGAGTCAAGTTACATGTAGATTTCTGACTGTGCCCCTAAACCCCGTGTTGTTCGAGGGTCAAGTGTAGTTCCTTGCACTACTTTGGGCTCAGTGAATTTTCATGTTAAAAAAGGTCTAAGAGCTCTGAGGAGAGGCATTTGACCATGATGTCCTCTGTGTATGTCAGGGAAAGCTTCCTGGAGGAGGAGACATCATCTGCATGGACTCTGCAGAAGTAGCAAGGGCTGGCTGGACAGAGGGGTCAGGGGCGGGAGGGGGAATGGCATTTCCTACAGGGGAAGAAGCTTGTGCCCAGCAAGGCCCAAAGGCAGGAAGAGCTCAGCCTCCTGCCATAGCTGCGGGGACACAGTGTGGCTTGAGAGGTGACTGGGAATGGGGGTGGGGCTACCTCGAGAAGGCCTTGTGTCTAAGACTGAATTTTAACCCTAGATCCTCAGGAGATTAAGGAGAAACTGCAGATTTTAAGCAAAGGAACAGCACGATGAGCTACGGATGTTTGAAAGGGACCCACGAGGGGCCTGGGTCTCGACTCTGGTGAGCCTCAGCGGCCTCCTTTGAAAAACAGGAAAAATAAAATTCACCCCACAGAACTGTTCCTAGACTTGAATGGGACCATGGACTATGCCTAGCACGGGGCAAAGACGGCTTCCTTCAGTTTCCCTTCCGGTATTTGTAACAGGAAGAGGGGGCATGCTCTTCTTCAGGCTATGGAAAGCCTGCCGTCCCCCCACCCCCCTCCCCGTCCTTAGTGACTCTGAAAGAAGGGTCCAGGGAGACATCTTCAGGCCCAGGCTACGCCCTGTCTGAATGCGAAACTTTAGGAGCTTAGAGACTTTTCCCCCGCAGGTGAGAATTTGTGTCTTTTTTGGAGCTTCACCGTTTCAGTGCCCTGTGGTGTGTGAGAAGGATTATGCCTGCCACAAGAGGTGTGAAACCCGGCCTTCCAGAGCCCAGAAAACCAGGGAGTCCTTCCGGGCTGGGCTAGGCCAGGGATCTCAGGCAGCCAAGCTCAAAGCGTCCCGGATGCGGGAACGCAAGGAGATTTATGAAACAATAATACGATGCCTGTTGATTATTGACAGGTTCTATGCCGGGCTCTTTGGTTGCTCCACGTAGCAACCATCCACATTTCTTACGGCCAAGGAAACAGACCCAGAGAACGTAGGTACTTGAGGATGCAGGGCAAAGATTCAAAACCCCGGATCTTTTTAGAGCCAAAGCGCCTTCTACTGCTTCATCGGCCATCAGGACTTTTAAAACCCAAGTATGTTCCAAGTATGAACATGTGGTTCTCTTGTTAATATCTTTCAGCAGCTCCCTGAGACTTAGAAAATTGGGGCGCCTGGATGGCTCAGTCGGTTGAGCATCCAACTTCGGCTCAGGTCGTGATCTCATGGTCTGTGAGTTCGAGCCCCACGTCAGGCTCTGTGCTGACAGCTCGGAGCCTGGAGCCTGGAGCCTGCTTGGGATTCTGTGTCTCCCTCTCTCTCTGCCCCTCCCCCTGCTCATGCTCTGTCTCGCTCTCTGTCAAAAATAAATGAACATTAAACAAAAAAGAAAAAAGAAAAGAAAGTGCTTCACAGATGATATCCCTTCCTGATTTGTCAAAGGATCTTCTCTGGGTTCACCTTCCCGGGAACCCTGTCACACACTTTCTTTTCTTTTCTTTTCTTTTCTTTTCTTTTCTTTTCTTTTCTTTTCTTTTCTTTTCTTTTTTTAAACGTTTATTTATTTTTGAGACAGAGAGAGACAGAGCATGAACGGGGGAGGGTCAGAGAGAGGGAGACACAGAATCCGAAACAGGCTCCAGGCTCCGAGCCATCAGCACAGAGCCCGACGCGGGGCTCGAACTCACGAACCGCAAGATCGTGACCTGAGCCGAAGTCGGACGCTCAACCGACCGAGCCACCCAGGCGCCCCATGTCACACACTTTCTTGATCCCCTGCCATGCTAATTCCTGCCTCTGAACTTTTGCCTCCGCTGCTCTGTCCACCAAGAATGCCTGTCTCTTGCCTCACCCGCTCCTTCTGCCTGGCAGACACCTTCTTATCTTTCCCAGATGTGGGTCAAGGGACACCACGCTTCTCTAAAGTATTTCTGCATGGCTCCTGGGTCCCCTCTGTGTAAGTACCTCTGGAGCTTAGGGCATTAATTTGTTGATACACCTGCCTTCTCTCCACCAGGTTGCGAGCCCCTTGAAAATAGGGACTGTGTGTCAGCTACTGTGATTTATTCAGTGTCTACCGCAGGGAACTTTGGAAGCTTCTTTGAACCTGGGCTTGCTGCCGTGTAAAATGCAATGGGTAACCTCTACTCATATGGCTGCTGCGAAGGTTAAGATGAGGTGATGTTTGTAGCGTGTTGAGCTTAATGTGTTTAGTTAATAAACGGTGGCCCTTATCATAGTATAATAAAACACTGTTAGTTGTAATATTTTAAATAAGATAATGGGCGAAAGAGTAAATGCATGAGTAAATGTGGTTAGCCAAGCAAAAAAAAATAACAAAATAAAAACGAAACCAAAAACCACTTCTGCTTTTCACTCAGCCTCGGAAAAACTGTAAAACTATCGTGGAGTATTTCCCGGTTTCTGTTTCTCAGTCTTTGGCTACAGTTTCCTTTTGTTCCTCTTGTCTTACCCTACCTGGCGGAAATATCCGGGGCTCCTGCGGGAGCTTCCTAGTCCCAGGGAAGAGAATTAATCAGGGCTTGAGAGTGACGAGGGAGAGAGGCTCAACGTCTGTCTTGCTTCTCGTTTCCTCCCCTCCTTTTCCTTCCTGTGCGGGAAACCAAAAAGACTTTACAAAACTCAGATCCAAAACTCCGTGTGGTTTCTTCAAAGGTTGCGCTGGAATCTTGATGGATGGTGAAAGAAAAAGCTGACAAATAACCAATGACAACGGCAAACAGCAAGTGACTGGTGCAGGGTCCCCTCATCCATCTTCTGAGCGCTGACTGAGGGCCTGCTGGGTGCCAGGCACTGAACTTGGCCCCTAAGGAAACAAGCTCTCTTGAGAGAGCTCCCCAAATCGTCACTCTGGGGAGATGGACAAGCGGACAGGCAAGTCTGTGACTAAGTAGGCGATGTTCTGTGGGGCACGATCAGGAGAGTGCAGGGCACATAATGGGCACCCTGAGTAGGCAAGTCAGGGAAGTCTTCCTGGAGGTAATGCCTGAGCTGGGTTTTAAGGGTCAGCTAGGAGTTACTAGATTAAGAAGTAACTAGAAGATGGGAAAGTCGGGGGGAGCAACAATATTCGTAAATTAAAATGAGTTGGCTTTTTATATTTCCGAGAATCTAAGGTGGGTATCAGAGAGATCATTTCTGATAGATCAGTGAGTCACTATCGATCCTGGGAGATTCCGCGGTTCAAGCCGGTGGGTCTCACGTCAAACTGCTATTATCAAAAAATTGTGGGGGTGCCTGGGTGGCTCAGTTGGTTGAGTGTCCAACTCCTGATTTCCACACAGGTCATGATCCCAGGGTGGTGGGATTGAGCCCCGTGTTGGACTCCATTCTCAGCATGGAGCCTGCTTGAGATTCTCTCTCTCTTTCTCTCTCACTCTGCCCTTTCCCCTTGCTCACACGCTTTCTCTGTCTAAAATACTTTTTTTTTTTTGAAAGAGAGAGAGAGAGCGCAAGTGAGCGAGGGGCAGAGAGAAAGAGAGAATCCCAGGACGGGGAGAGAGAGAGAGAGAGAGAGAGAGAGAGAGAGAGAGAGAGAAGCAGGGCTCGAGCTCATCTGAAGCGGGGCATGAGTTCACCAGATGTGGGACTCAAAACTCATGAACCACAAGATCGTGACCTGAGTGGAAGTCAGATGCTTAATGACGGAGCCACCCAGGTGCCACTCTAAAATAAATTGTTTAAAAAAGGAAAAAAAAATTGTGGTATTCTCCTCTTTAAGAGGAAAATTTAAATTGTAACCTTTAAGACTGGAAGGCTTCCAGGGTGCCTTGGTGGCTCTATTGGTTGAGCGTGGGACTCTTGATCTTGGTTCAGGTTATGATCTCATGGTTCAGGAGATCAAGCCCTGAGTCTGGCTCTGTGGGGATAGCACAGAGCCTGCCTGGGATTCTCTGTCTCCCTCTCTCTGCCCCTCTCCACTCGTGTTTTTTCTCGCTCTCTCTCAAAATAAATAAATCAACTTAAAAAAAAAAAAGATTGGAAAGTTTCCTTGGCTAAATTTCTGAACCCATTAAGCTTTGGTTTCTTCTCAAAAATGGAGAGTATAACACGATCTATCTGTGACAGAGATGGTTAGTTACCAACCCATCATCCACTCTCCCTTTTTCTTTAGCGATGGAGTCAGTTTTTGTCTAAGATGGTAATATGTCCAGATTTTTTTTTAAACTACACTTCCCAGTCTCCTTTGAAACTAACATCACCGTAATATCTGGCTCTTGAAATGAAGTGGCAATATTATATGTCATTTCCAGAGAGATAATTGAAAACGGAGAGGGTAACAGATTGACTACAACCAAGCATGAAGGACCTTTCTGGGATAATGAAAAAGTTCTAACACTGGATTGTAGCAGCTGTTGTTGCAAAACTCTGTAAATTTACTAAAATTAATTGAATCGTCTGCTTAAAATGGGCAAATTTTATGGTAAATTAGACCTCCATAATATTATAGAGTAATAGTAACAATTATTATAAAACAGCACTTAAAATATTTTTAAAAATAGAGGCATATCTCTGAGATATTGCAGGTCTGGTTGCAGACTACTGCAATAAAGTGAATATTGCAATAATGCTAGTAAATTATTGTTTCGGTTTCCCGGTGCATATAAAAGATACACTTACCTTATACTGCAATCTATTAAGTGTGCAATAGCACTATATCTAAGAAAATGTACCTAGCCTGACTGAAAAATACTTTATTACTAAAAAATGCTAACCATCCTCTGAGCTTTCAGTAGGTGGTAATCTTTTTGCTGGTGGAGGGTCTTGCCGCCGTGTTGATGGCTGCTGACTGATCAGGGTGGTGGTTACTGAAGGCTGCTGGGTGGCTGTGGCAATTTCTTTTCTTTTTTTAAAAAAAATTTTTAATGTTTATTTTTTGAGAGAGATAGAGAGAGACAGAGCATGAGTTGGTGAGGGGCAGAGAGAGAGAGAGAGGGAGACACAGACCGAAGCAGGCTCCAGGCTCAGAGTCTGACACGGGGCTCGAACTCACAAACCTTGAAATCATGACCCGAGCCGAAGTCCGATGTTTAACCGACTGAGCCACCCAGGCGCCCCTGTGGCAATGTCTTAAAATAAGACAATGGTGAAGTTTGCAACGTGGATGGATTCTTCCTTTCACGAAAGATTTCTCTGTAGCATGCGGTGCTGTTTCATAGCATTTTGCCCATAGAACTTCTTTCAAAACCGGAGCCCTTTATCAACTAAGTTCACGGAATGCTCTAAATCCTTTGGTGTCATTTCAACAATCTTCATAGTGTCTTCACCAGGAGCGGATGCTCATCCCTACGAGCAATTGCTCATCCATTAAAGTCTTATCATGAGATTGCACTAATTCAAATACAATTAAAAAGTTTGAAATACTGCAGGAATTACCAAAATGTGCCGTAGAGATAGGAAGTGAGCAAATGCTTTTGGGAAAAATGGCGCTAATAGGCTTGTTCCATGTACGGGGGCCACAAAGCTTCAATTTGTAAAAAAAAAAAAAAAAAAAAAAAATACAGCGTCAGCAAAGTGCCACAAAGCACAGAGCAACAAAACAAGGTTTGCCTGTATTTATTTGTTTCTTTGTATCTTTAGGACCTGGAACACTAGGCCTTCAGTCAGTGTTTACTTGGCTTGTCAGTGCCTCAGTTTTCCATTCAGCAAAATGGAAGTGATTGATGGGGGGGGTGGTGGGGGGAGCCGAGGGCAAAGTACAGACTAACAGCAACCCCCCACCCCTGCCAGGTGGGAATGTGTGATATTCCTCGGACACTTCTGGTTGCCCAAGAACAGAGGAAAAGGAAAGAAGCAAGATGGCTGACTGATAGAGGTCACAGTCAAGCAGGACAGGAGTCTCCTTCAGTCTACCAATAACAGTCAACTGCAAGAAAAAGGCAATCTTATCCAAGCCTAATCTCCAGAAACCTATAGACTCCGTTTCCTGGAGCCCTAATATCACCCTCATCGAGATGTAAGGGGGTTTGGGGGCATGTCTGGGTGGCTCCGTCGGTGAAGTTCTGACTTCGGCTCAGGTCATGATCTCGCAGTTTGGGGGTTCGAGCCCCACTTCGGGCTCTGTGCTGACAGCTCAGAGCCTGCAGCTTGCTGCAGATTCTGTCTCTTCTTCTCTCTCTGTTCCTCCACCGCTCATGTTCTGTCTCTCTCTCAAAAATAATTAAAAGATTTAAAAAAAATAAATGTAAGGGGGTTTAAGTACTTGCCATGGTGATGTGAGAAACAAAGGCAAAAAGAATTAAACTCCCTACTGCCTACAGCCCACTGACACGTCCTTGAAACGGGCAGAGTGACCTCCCTCTAGGAGCTCAGCTGCCTCGATGATGACACTTTGCTAGGGACTAAAGGGAATCTTGGCTTAACATTATCCCAACCTCCAGGATCCCGTAAGTCTACCTTAACATATAAAAATTCCTTTCGAAACTTCCTTTATCTCAACTCCCCCAAGATATATGCTGGCAATCCTACTCCAAGCGTATGACCCCCTGATATACATCTGAAGGGTCTCATAACCGAGGTTTTACTAAACGGTAACGAATGGCGTTTGCCTAACACAGCTAGCCCCTCAAGGTCCTGGAAACCTTGCTTCCAAAATATCTTAGAGACTTACTCTATCCATAACGCCCTCCCAACCTGAAGGTATACAGTTAGTTACTCGGGTACGACCCCAGTGCAGCTCTTTCTGCCCAAGGGTCCTGTCCCCATGCTTTAACAAAATCACCTTTTTGCACCAAAGACGTCTTTAAGAATTCTTTCTTGGCCATCAGCTCCGAACCCCACCATCATCCCGAAACCCCATCAGTGATGATATCTAATAGGGTTTGATGAGATATAAAGTAGGCATGTTGTCTTTGTCTGATGGCATCTCACCCATTCCACTTATGTCACTGACTGTGCCCTGCTCTCTCAGGCCACAGGGACACTCAGGCCTGGCTAATCAAATAGCACTGTTTCTTGAACACAGTGTTCAAGAATACTTAAATACTGTGTTATACACAGATCGGTAGGGCCATTAACCCAAGCAGAGCCATCAGACTTTTATGAAGCTTGGTTTATAGAGGCTGGGAAAGAAAGTCCCTCTTCCTCTGAGGTCATAGACAGTAAGAGCATAGACTTGGGGCTGTCCGTGGCCCTCTTTTTTTGTAGGCAAAGGCAGCTTGGAAAACAAGCCAGCACACAGAGGGAAAGGGGGTGAGAGGGAAAAAGAGAGAGAGAGAACCTAAAATGTCATTGAGCCCTTAGGTCCAACATGCCTGCAGCCGGCCTGTCTGTGGCCTTCCCAGTTATTGAAGCCACAGGACTTTCCCCCGCTCGAGCTAGTTTGAACTGACATACAGTTCATAAAGTACAAATGCTTGGCACAGAGGAGGTACAAAATCATTGGTAACTCTTATTACTGGTGAGGGAGCCTAAGGCAAGCGGAGGGCCAAGCACAAGCTAGCAGAAACCCCTCCTCCCAGGTGGGATATGTATGATATTCCTTGGACACTCCCGGCTACCCGAACACAGGAAAGGACAAAGGAAAGGACAGAAAACAAACGATAGAATATCTATCAGTTGACAAATACCTTACTAAATTAGAAGAAAAAGGCAATCTTATCAATAGCCTCATCTCTAGAAACCTAGAGACTCAGTTTCCTGGAGCCCCAACATCACCCCTCCATAGGGATTTGGGGACCAAAGGCAAGAAGGAAATGGCAGGTAACACTGAATTTCTTTATAACCTGCAGCCCATTGACAAATACTTGAGGCAAATACAGAGTATAATAGCATTCCTCCAGGACCCCCCTACTGTCTTAATGTTAATGTTTTGCCAGAGGGGAAAACAACCTTAGCTTGAGGATAGCTAGGCTTCCAGGAATCTGTGAGTCTTTAGCATATGAAAGTCTCTTTGGAAACTACCTCTGGACTCTCTCTCCCCCCCCACTCCATAAAATAGTCAACCCCACACTTGCGCAGCTATTCTGCCCCCAGGTCCTGTCCCTGTGCTTTACTAAAACCACATTTTTGCACCAAAGATTTCTTCAAGAGTTCCTTCTTGGCTGTCAGCTCTAAACCCCACAAACATACCCCCCCCTCACTCCCAAACCTCACCGCCTACTACCATGAATTATAGTGAAAATGAGAGTTGGGTGAATAACACATAAAAGTGAGTAAACCTTCATGTGCTCTTTTCCATGTATTAGTGACGTGGGGAACAAAGGCAGGAAGAAATGTAGATAAAATTAAATTTCCTTATAACCCGCAGCCCATTGGCAGGTCCTTGAGACAGGCAGAGTGTGACGTTCCTCCAGGAACTTCCAACAGTCTTAATGTCCATGCTTTGCTAGCAGGAAAAACAACTTTAGCTTGACAATAGCTAAGCTTCTTGGAGGTGAGTCTTCCTTAGCATGAAAAACCTTTTGGAAAAGTCCCCTTGTCTTTACCTCACTTCCAAGCATATGATCAGTCACCCCTGAGGACCCCAGTGCGGCTCTTTCCGCCCGCTGGTCCTGTCCCCCTGCTTTAGTAAAACCACCTTTTTGCACCAAAGATGTCTCAAAAATTCTTTCTTGGCCGTCGGCTCTGAAATTTCCAACATTTCCACATCATTAAGAATTCTGACAGTGGTCACATTTCCACTTTTCCACGGTCTTTGTTAGAACAAACCTCGAGGGGTACCTGGGTGGCTTAGTTGGTCACACGGTCCTACTTCGGCTCAGGTCATGATCTCATGGTTCTCAGGTCAGAGCCCCAGATCGGGCTCTCTGCTGTCAGCGCAGAGCCAGGTTCTGATCCTCTGACTCCCTCTCTCTGCCCCTCCCCCGCTTGCACACACGAGCTCTCTCTCTGTGTCTCAAAAATAAATAAACATTAGAACAAAACAAAAAAGAAAAAGAAAAAGAAAGAAAGAAAGAAAGAAAGAAAGAAAGAAAGAAAGAAAGAAAGAAGGAAGGAAGGAAGGAAGGAAGGAAGGAAGGAAGGAAAGAAAGAAAGAAAGAAAGAAAGAAAGAAAGAAAGAAAGAAAGAAAGAAAGAAAAAGAAAGAGGCAGCTGGGTGGCTCAGTCAGTCTGTTAAGCATCTGACTTTGGCTCAGGTCATGATCTTACCGTTCATGAGTCCAAGCCCCGCATCAGGCTCTGTGCTGATGGCTCGGAACCAGGAGCCTGCTTCGGATTCTGTGTCTCCCTCTCTCTCTGCCTCTCTCTCTTTCTTTCTCTCTCTCTCAAAAATAAATAAACATCAAAAAAAAAAAAGAAAAAAAAGAAAGAAAAACAGGACAAACCTTGAAATAAACGCCATCTCCCTCTCATGGCTTCCTCTAAATTTCTTGTCGGGGGACTCTTCAATGAAGGTTGAAGGTTGGATGAACATGCGATTTGCCTTCTTTTGATCCAATGCTCTTTGATCGATATTCTTCACCTCCCTGTGGGGGAAATCACAACGGCACATATGAAAAAAAACCTCAAGAGTCCACATGATCTTTTCACTCCTATTTTCATACGTAAAGAGAGACAAATATTTACAAATGTACTCACTTAAGAGCAGCTGACTAAAGTGGAGAGCTGACTCCATACCAACAACTCGGTCATGAGCCCCTGCTGTGTGCTGTAGGGGTCATATCAGCCCTTGGAGAACTAGAGAAGATGTGGTTCCTAAACTCAAGGAACACACACTCAAATTAGGAGGACAGGTGAAGAAATCAGTGATCTGAAAGAAAGCTGAGCTTTGAGGGCAAGCTGAATTCAGGTTGGGGCGCTCCCACTTAATGTGTGACTTTGGGCAGATTACTTGAGCTCTCCAGGCCAGGGGACCCATCTCAACACGGTGATAATAGGAAGTGGGGTTGTGGTGAGGATTGATGGAGTTACTATACAGGTCAAGTGCTTAGCATAGTGTCTGGTACGTAAAAAATAAAGGAAGTGCCCAGTAAATACCGGCTACTCCCCTGGCGTTCTTACGGAAGAAGGTTTTCAGCGGAGTGTGTCAGGTAAGCGTGTGGCACACTTTTGGAATGATGAATTGGATGATAAACCAGCTGACTTTTGAAACATGAGCAGACAGTTACTTGATGAAGAAGCAGGTATGGGCACTCAAGGTAGACAAAGGAGCAATAGAAATGTATCCGTGCGAATTAAGATGCTGTCAGATACTTCTCTGCTGATGCAGGATAGATGCAGAAGGACTCGTATTAAAAAACCAGCATTGAACTTGGCCTAAACTGAGGTAGGGAGGCTGAAGGGCCTCCATTTTAGAAAGGTTCCATCTCTGCTGTTTTTCTGCTAGGTCTCATTTCTGCATGAGCCAAAGAAGCTGTGTTCCCACTTTTAGGGGGAAGTAAGAAAGTTAATTCTTGTCTGAGTTTTGTCCTTGGCCCCCAGACACCCGATAATGTCTAAGAGGAGCCAGATCCCAAACACGTTCCAGGCTGACACTGGCATCAATATCCCTACTTTCGGGAATTTATGGAACCTGTTCTGACACCTCTGATCGGACACTACCCTGGACTCCTGAAGAAACACGTACCTTAGACCCCTTTCCAATATAACCCCTAACCCCAAGCAGGGATGAGACTCATTCTCCTTTCCTTTCCAAGTCTCCCAGACAATCCGTCCGCCATTCTCTACCTGTCATTGACACTATTCAATAAAGTCTTTTCACTTTCTGTGGCTTGCATTTGATTTCTATCCTGCGCGAAGTCAAGGACCCCTTCGGCTGGTCCTGGGGGACCTTCCCTGGGTCCTCGGACTCAGCCTGCCTGTATCAAAACCAATGGTTATCCCAACAATGGGCATCTTTTCCCACATCAAAGGAAGAAATTCTGCTGCAACAACATTCTTACGTTGGGGATCTTCTGCCACAACTTTTCTTAACCCTTCGGGAGCCTGCTTCTGCGTACGACAAAGAGGCAAGGGACAGCAAATTGCACGTGTCCTTGTTACGATCACGTTTTCTGACGGAAAGGCATTGACGTAATTCCTCGGTAATATTTTCTATACTGTTACTTCTTGAGCTGTTGAAGCCTACGCGTGCCTTAGGCCCGTATTTTCCACTGGAAAAGCATCTTTAGTTTGTGGGACAGAATCATATGTTGAAACCTTTCACGGGGTTCTGCAAAGAGCATTCCGAATGGTGGGTGCTCTGCCCCCAGACAAGCGTGAGGATTGGGGGCTCTGGACTCACATGTAAACGAAGTTCTCCAGCAGCCAGTGACCCGGCTCCCTCGGTGCACCCACTCCATTGGCACGGGCAGACTAGGCTCTTCCTCCACCTACAGCAGGGACTCCTGGATTGCTTTTTCTAAGGGGGGCTGCTCCGGGTCTCCCCCAACTACAGACTTGCAACTCCGAGTCCTGTTCTGCGTGGTGTGGGCTTGCGGGTATGATCTCTGACAGCCTTCATTTACTGAGCCCTTCCTCTGAGCCAGGCGCAGAGCTAGATATCTACAACAGAACGCCGTTCACCTACAACTGTCCTGTGAGAACAATCAGTGTCCCTGTTTTACAGATGGTATCCAAGCCTCACACAGGCTACGTGATGGACCTAATTCATGCAGAGAGAGAGACAGAGCTTTGGTCTGTCCGACTTCAAAAACCGTTCTCCTAACTGACATGCTCTGTAAGTGGTAACTGAGGTCCCAGAGGAGTCCTAGCCCATCTGCAAGTAATACTCCAAAGGGCATGGGTCACCTTTTGGTTTTTTGTTACGGCTACCGTTAAAAAAAAAACAACAAACTCAAAAAATATATATAAAAGAAAATTGCATAATTAACACCATTTATCCATTAGACGAACTTCAGTAGTTACCAACAGGTTAATCTTGATTCATTTATTACTCCCTTTGCATTCCCCATTCCCACCCCAAATGGGTTATTTTATTTATTTTTATTATTTTTTAAAATGTTTATGTATTTTGAGAGAGAGAGAGAGAGGGAGCGCACGCACGTGCACGTGAGCTGGGGAGGGGCAGAGAGACAGAGAAAGCGCGCGTGCGAGAGAGAGAGAGAGAGAGAGAGAGAGAGAGAGAGAGAGAGAGAATCCCAAGCAGGCTCCGTGCTGTCAGCACAGAGCCCAACACGGGGCTCGATCTCACAACCGCGAGATCATGACCTGAGCCGACATCAAGAGTCAGATTCTTAACTGACTGAGCCACCCAGACGGCCCCCAAATGGGTTATCTTGAAGCAAATCCCAGACACCGTGTAGTTGCATCCATCAACGCTTCATTATGGATCTCTTTCAGATGGGAGTCTTTTTTTTTTTTTTTTTTTTTTTTTTTAATTTTTTTAACGTTTATTTATGTTTGGGACAGAGAGAGACAGAGCATGAACGGGGGAGGGTCAGAGAGAGAGGGAGACACAGAATCGGAAGCAGGCTCCAGGCTCTGAGCCATCAGCCCAGAGCCCGACGCGGGGCTCGAACTCATGAACCGCGAGATCGTGACCTGAACTGAAGTCGGACGCTTAACCGACTGAGCCACCCAGGCGCCCCTGATGGGAGTCTTTTAAAAACTAAGGTAACTGCAAAGCCACTGTAGTATTTCAAGGGAAAGGAACACACCAGGAAAAGGAATTCCTTAATATGTTCCTTTAGAACATAGATACCAAAGAGTTCATAGACTCTAAATATGCAGCTCAAGGAGTTTTTGTGTACTGAGCCCACCCACAACCAGCACCCAGGTCAAGAAACAGACCACTGCCTGCTCCCTAGAGGCCCCCACAACCGTATTCTACTCAGTCAGGCCCTACTTCCCCAGGGGTAGCCCTGCCCTGCTGTCTGACAGCACAGATGTGTTTTGAGGCCACCATTTTCCTCTGTAGACAAAATTTTTAGAATCACTTCATGAAATGCCTTCTCCAACAAAAAGTGGATATATTTAGCAATGAGATTGCTCACACACAATTACAAAGCTTCTCCTGTCTTAAAATATCTACACTATAATTCACCTGATAAGGATGCCTTTATTAGACAAGGATGTCCTTATATATCGCTGAAATAAATACACTGTAGATGTAATGTTCAATAAATGTAGTATGAGCCCTAAATTATTTTCGCCTTGCTAATGCCACAGCTAGGTGTGACTCTTTCTGGTCAATGGAATGAAAAATGGAATGAAAAATGGAAGGTTTGCATGGGACTCACAAGAGGGATGCATTTCTTCGGACTTAGCTTCCTTTTTACTGGCTGGAACGTGGACCTGTTGGCTGGAGCTCGAGCAGCTATATTAGACTATGAACCTGAATCATGGGCGAAGGATTATGGAGAAATAAGGCAAAAGGGACTTGGGTCCCTGACACTGCAACCTGCCATATCTACTGGACTCCTTTTAAACAGTAGAAATAAATTTGTATCCTGTTTTAGCCACTATTTTGAGTTCTTTCGTCACTCGAAGCTAAGCCTTATTCTAAGTGGTCCAATTACCTACTGTGGGCTTGGCCCTGTAAACAGGCTTTATGTGCCTTATTTTACTTGATCGGTGCCACTCTCCAAAGTAGGAAATACTATCTTCATTTAACCAACAAAGAAACTGAATACATGTGACCGGCCCGACATCGCAGAGCCAGCAAATAAAAACCCTTCCATCCCGACCCTAGCCGCTGTCATTCCAAGGATCCCACCTTCAAGGATTGTTGCAACTGTTGGGAGAGACAGACATGTATGTTCTAAACAGGACATAACACCTGGTGCGTAGAAGTGGCTGAAAATCTGTTGGGACGATGAGTAAAGAAGAAACAAAGTATAGAAGAAACAAAGCCATGTGGAACTAAAGTAACGAAGGCAGAAGCAAGGAGAGTCCTGGAGAGCGTTTCCGGGTCCCCTCGCTTCCTGATCCTGACCCTCTCCTCCCTCACCTGCAACTCCCATCTCTCCCCCTTCACACCGGCTTGTATCTTCCACTTTACATTTAAACAGCCCTATTACTCACCATCCAACCTTGCCCTGTTTGGTACAGAATTTTGTTCCTTCTGCTTCTTAGTGGTCTCCTTCACCCCTGGGGGTCCACACCTTGCCCCTAAGGTCCGAGACTCTGGTGTCGGACTTCAGCCCTGCTAAGACCACCCTCTACCTAATCACCAAACTCGTCTCAGCCCCAGGCTTCTCCATCTGGCACGCCCACTGCTGATCACTGCTTCCCTTAACCCTGTCTTCCCTTGGCCTCATGGTTGGTGCATCTTGACATACAGGCTCTCCTTTCCTTCTGGCCACTCCTCCTCTGCCCCATATTTTGTCCTCCCCATATATGTGGTGGCCCTCTAAGGTTCTGTCCTTGACCTCGACTTCTGTAAAATGGGGATAAATAACTGTGTCTGTCACACACACTATTTTACAGCCTGATTTTTTTTAACTACCTTTTTTTTTTTTTTTTTTGAGAGAGAGAAAGAGAGAGAGAGAGAATCTTAAGCAGACTCCATGCTTAGTGCTGAGCCTGACACGGGGCTTGATCCCATGACCCTGGGATCATGATCTGAGCTGAAATCAAGAGTCAGACGTTCAACTGACTGAGCCACCCAGGCACCCCACATCCTGATTTTTTTTTTGGTCTCAATAATATGTTGTGACTATCCTTCCTTATGAAATAAGAGCATTAAATTCACAGTGCCACTTTTCCTGGCTGCAGATATGCACATATGACAGCTTGTTAACCAATCATCTTCTGGTGAACATTTAGGCTGAACTGCATTTTTGTGGTTCTGGTGTTTACTGGGTTTTTTGTGAGTGTGCGTGGATCATGTTTTGAAACTAACGCCACTATATCACTTTGTGTCTGAAGTAGTTACCTATGTGTTCATGGTTGTCTTTCTCTCCTATTATGGCAGATACAGATAGCTGCCTAGCCAACAGCCATTCTCTCTCTCCCTTGCTCCCTGAATCCAGTGTTATTTTGGGTAATGAAGTGCCCAGCGGGTCCTGCTCTGGTCCAGTCATGGACATCTAATTTCTCTTTGCCAGCTGTTTCCTAAGCTTCCTTTGTGGCCAGGATGTCCCTGTGAAAGAGTTACGGGAGCAGGCAAAGGAGACACGAGAGGGAGAGACACAAGGAGCGAAAGAAGTTGTTCTCTTCTTTACAGAGAAGTGCCAGCTATTAAATGGGGAGGGGATGGTGGAGGCGGAAGATGGCCCTTTTGCAAACCCAAATATAAGAACTGATTCGGCAAAGACCATCCAGGGATGCTAAAACCACTGGGCGAAGATGTGGGGAGAACCTATTCATCCAGTCTCAAGGAATCACGTCGCTTATTACAGACTAACGACACAAAAATGGAGTCTACGGTGGAGAGGCCCGGCAGAGACCACGGGTCTGGCTGACCTGACACCGAGTGTCTCCCGGTGTTGTGCCGTGTGTATTCACAACATTGTCTATGAGGTGTTCTTGGCAAAGAGATCTTATCTGAATCCTATCAAGCACCTAGGATAGCCCCGATGTCCCATCTACAAGAAATATAGGATAGGGGCGCCTGGGTGGGTTAAGCATCTGACTTCAGCCTAGGTCACCATCTCGCCATTTCTGAGTTCGAGCCCCACGTCGGGCTCTGGGCTGACAGCTCGGAGCCTGGAGTCTGCTTGGGATTCTGTGTCTCCCTCTCTCTCTGCCCTTCCCCCACTCAGGCTCGCTCGCTCTCTCTCTGTCTCTCTGTCTCTCAAAAATAAAATAAACATGAAAAAAAATTTTTTTAAGAAATAGAGGATATATTGGAATAAATGATACCCTGAAGGAATAATCAGAAAAATCCAGAATGTGGCTTGAGTCTTTCAAAAAAATCTATGTCATAAGAAACTAATAATGTAATAATTGATTCAGGGAATAATAACGAAGCTGGAGGAAGAGCACCGGTATAGATTAAAAGACACCAAAGTGATATCACAAAAATTATAATTCCCAATCTTTGTCTGGGAAGCAGTCAAAGTAGGACCAAAAAGGATATTCTGGGCACCACTGGGGAAATGAATTTGACCTAATTACTACAGAGAGAAAGAAAATGTGGCAAAATGTGAATAATTGGTAAACACAGTGAGGGCATACAATGTTCACTGCACTGTTCTTTTAACATTTCTGGAAGGTCTGAACATTTTCTAAAGAAATTAAAAATATTGCAAATGGCTGGAGGCACAGGAAAATATCCATAATGCGCTGCTAAGCAGGAAAAAAAGTCTAAAAACTAGGTTGACAGATTGTCTAGATTGTAAACTAGATTGTTTAGAGATACACCTCTACGGACCCAGGAGAAAAGACTAGGTCTTTTTCTAGAAAAATGTTGGCCAGGTGCTTTTCCAGGTCTGTTTGTTTCTTCTCACTGAACATAAATGATGTTGTAGTTTAAGAAAAAAATAACTTTCAAGGAAAGATCCGGTCTCTGTTTTTCTGGGGTTTACATTCTAACCACAAGAAAGCTGAATGTGCTTAAGAGAGTCCCAGGGCTAGGGGCACCTGGTGGCTCAGTCGGTTAAGCATCAGACTCTAGATTCCGGCTCGGGTCATAATCTCACAGTTCGTGGGATCAAGCCTTGCGTTGGGCTCTGCGCTGACAGCTCGCAGCCTGCTCCTGCTTGGGATTCTCTCTCTCTCCCTTTCTGCCCCACCTCCCCACTCCCTCTCTCTCTCTCTCTCTCAAAATAAATAAACTTAAAAAAAAGATAGTCCCAAGGCTAGGCCTCCAATTAAAACCTGCCACGTGTGACAATAGACAGGTGCTCAAACAATGCCCCTTCCCTAAAGCCCTTAAATACCTGAGGAAGTTTTCTTGTAGTGCCTTTAGGTATTCGTGAAAGTAACTCCATTCATTCCAGTGGAGCCAGTTCAGCACGCGAAGGTTTTCCTTCCGCTTCTTCATGTTGATCAGGGTCAGTTCGATGACCTCGGCGTACGTCAGGATGGACTCAGTGGCTTCAGCCGTCAAGGAAACTGCCACATTGTCAGTTGGTATTATTGACTCTGAGCCTGATCAGCGGGATGGCCTCGTGCATGGCCGAGCCGGGAGCGGGGGGTGGTGAGATGGCAGAGTGGGGAAAATGACCTGCTTCTGGACCAGACCACTGGAATCTGAGCAGGAAATGACTCCTGCTCTTTGACCATGGCCTACTTTGGAAGGCAAGAGGCTATCCTCCCCAATAAAGCCCTTCTCTCCTCCCGCTGATGGAAAGGCTAGGAAATGCTTTCTTGGGACTGCCATCTAAAATTCCCACTCTGTCTGGTGACAGATGGTAACTACACTTATTGTGGGAGGTGCTTCATAATGTATAGAATTGTCAAGTCACTGCGTGGCACACACGAAACTGTTACAGTATTGTAAGTCAACTACACTTCAATGAAAAATAAACAAATAAATACAATTCTTACTCTATTGTCACAGTGGCCAAGAGGAAGGGATTCCAACTTTCCTTTCCTTTCCGTCCCAAGGGCTCATCCTCTATATCATGTGTGTACGTTGAAAAATCCTCTGTGCCTCCCCCACCTCTGTGCCTCCCCCTCCCTCTCTACCCCTTCTGGATCCATCAGCATCTCACACGTTTGGGATCTCAAGTCAAGATAAGTCATTGTCTACGTCTCCATTTTCTCCTCTGTAAAATACGGGTAATCATTCCTACCTTAGATGATGTTAATAATAATTACGATAGTTATTACCTATTTAGAGTCAGCCATCTACCACATAATCCTGGTCACAACTCTATTGGTTTGGTATGATTATCCCTATTTGAGGAAGGAGCTGATCAAGACATTGAGCTCAGAGGTTAACCTGTGCACACGAGACCTTAAGGCCGGTGGCTTGCTGAGTCGGGACTCAAATCTGGGGCTATGTGTCCCCAGCCCAGGCTCCTTCCGCTGCATTCCACTGTCTACTGAGCAAAGAGGTGATACATGGGAAAGTGCTTTATGAATAATAAAGTGCTATGAAATGTGAGCTATTATTCTCTGCCTATAGGCATATAAATACATTTGGGGATATGAGCTCTACCGGGCAAGAGCTGCCCAGTCCATTCTGGAAGCTCTTCCTGCTGGGAAACGGTGTATTGACAGGTAACATTCAAGCATTTGTTACCTGCCAGGCACTATGGTAAGCCTGTATGGCTGTTGTGCCTGTATTCTGCATAACAGCCCTAGAAGGCAGGTGTCGTTATCCTATTTTATAGATGGAAAACAACAACAACAACAACAACAACAACAACAAAAACGAGGCTAAGAGAGAAGCTGAGCCTTGTCTAAGGTCACTCAGCTGGTCAACAGTTGGGTTGTTATCTTGAGTCCAGGTTTACCGGATTCCCTGTTCTGACCCCCTACGGCAAACTGCTCGCTAGGACTCAGGACACCAACATGTCACATCTGTTTTCTTAAGATCTGAGCCGGTTCCCCAATCTTTAAGATAAATGCCAACAGGGCCAGGGATTTGCTGATGAGCCTGGAGGAGGGGTGTGTGTGTGAGGAGGAGGTTAGAACAAACCCATACCCAAAATCCTGATCGATACACACTCTAGGGTCAGTGAGCCTCTGGGAGGCATTACTGAGCTGCAAAATATGTTTGAACACCTAGTTAGCATTCACCCTGGTAGACAGGAAGAGATTTTGCACACAGGGAAATTTAACTTGCCCAGGATCCTACACAGCTAGCTCATGAGGCAGATTTGGAACTAAAACGACCCTTAGGCTCCTATCAACGGCTATCCTTGATGGGCACCTACTAAGCGCCAAGCACTGTGCTCAGGGCTGGGTACCTCTCCACACCCTTGTTTCTGGGAGAAGCAGAGGCCTGGTGTAACGTGAGCCCTGCCCACTGGAGGAAAGGATATGGGATGCTCTTGGTTTTTTCCCTTCTGACTATCAACACGTCTTTGCCGTGCTGCTGCAGACTGGCGTGGTTCTGGAGGAAGTGCACAATCAGAGGGCTCTTCCCGTAAATGTTGAAGAAGTTCAAAGTCAGCTCGGGGCTTTTGCAGGCTGGGTAAGACTGAATAGGAAAGAGAGAGGGAAAAATAAGATATTGTCATTTTTACAGCCTGTATTAAGAAATGGAAAGGTACTCATCATATTCTTTGTCCAGTAACTCCAGTTTTAGGATGCCATCCTAAAGAAATTACACCAATTAAAGAAAAAAAGATTTAAGTACTAAATCAGATAGATATTTACAATGGCAAAAGATTAGAATAAACTGAGTGTTCAAGAAGATGTTGGTATCTCTACCCCAAGAAATAGTTATGCCACTATTAAAGTGTTTATCAAGAGTCAATACTAAGGAACTGTTTCATATCTGATTGTACATTAAAAAATCAAGATGCACCGGGGCACCTGGGTGGCTTTGTTGGTTAAGCGTCTGACGTCAGCTCAGGTCATGATCTCGCGGTTCATGAGTTTGAGCCCCACATCAGGCTCTGTGCTGACAGCTCAGAGCCTGGAGCCTGCTTGGGATTCTGTGCCTCCCTCTCTCTCTGCTCTTCCCCCTCTTGTGCTCTGTCTCTCTCTCAAAAAATAAATAAACATTTAAAAAAATTAAAAAAAAAAAACCCCAAGATGCAGGGTGCCTGGGTGGCTCAGTTAGCTGAGCATCTGACTCTCGATTTAGGCTCGGGTCATGATCTCAGGGTCGTGGGATTGAGCCCCGTGTCAGGCTCCACACTCAGTGCGGAGATTCTCTGCCCCTCTACTCTGCTTACGTGCTCTCTGTTTCTAAAATAAAATTTTTAAAAATCAAGAGGCAAAATTGGGTAGATGGTATTATGTATTTTCTTTTTTTTTTTTTTTAATGTCTATTTATTTATTTTAAAGAGTGCGAGTTGGGGAGAGGGGCAGAGGGAGAGAGAGAGAGACTCTCCAGCAGGTTCCATGCTCAGCACAGAGCCCGACACAGGACTTGAGCCCATGATGGTGGGATCATGATCTGAGCTGAAATCAAGAGTTGGACACTTAACCAACTGAGCCACCCAGGTGCCCCTGTATCTTTTCTATGAAATAAATCAGTTAAAAAAAAAGATAGACGGGAGACTGGAAGCATAGTTACCAAAATGTTAACGATTCATTCGGCAAATATTTATTGGGTCCCTACCACGTGTATACACTGTTTTAGGTGCTGGGGATTCAGCCGAGAAGACAAATTCTAATGGAGCTTGCATTACAGTTGAGACAAAGACAATCAACAAACCAACAAATAAAAGAATAACATGACATTATGGAATAATAAGTGCTTCAGATAAGGATCAAACAGGTGGGGCGCTTGGCATGTGACTCTTGACCCTGGATCTCAGGGTTGTGGGTTCGAGGCCACACTGAGTATAGAGATTACTTAAAATCTTTAAAGAAAAATAAGAGAAAAAAAGAAAAAAAAAGAAGTGGGGCAAAGGGTGGAGGGTGGTGGGAAGGGAGACGGGGGAGGAGAGGGATCTTTTCCATGAAGTGGTCGGTGGCGGGGGCAGGGGGGGTGCTGTGAAAAGGTAAGGAACCACAATCTTTTTGTAAGTGTGATAGAAGCCACCAGAAGGTTTGAGCTGGGGCTCAACGTAATCGGACTAATTTCTCTGCAGATCCCTAGGAGGGCAATGTAGAGAAACTCCTGCAGTGGGTGAGAGGGGATGTGAGGAGTGGTTAAGAGGTCTCTGCAGTGGTTGGGGGGTGTTGGGTTAAAGAAGCAATACATTTTATTTAAAGAAGGAGTTATAATTTAACTAAAAAACTCTGCCTCCTGCATAAGGGCTATGACGACGCCTGAGTGCACTCTTCTCTAAGCCTTTTTGGATCTGAATTGCTTCCTGAGATGTTTCTTCTGTCTATAACAGTCTCTGAACCTCGTCATTCGACATCTTGGGACAGAAAACTGATGGTGGTGGGAGCTGTCCCGTGCATAGTAGGAAGCTGGGCGGCATCCCTGGTTTCTAGATGCCAGTAGGATGCCATCTCCTCCTTTACTCCCAGCTGTGACAACTGGAAATGTCTCCAGGCAGGGGCCAAGTCTCCCAGGGGGCAAACTTGCCCCTCCCCAGCCCCTATGGAGAATCACTGTTCAACAGCAAGATCCCACTGGGATCACAGAAACTTGGGGCTAGTAAGGAAGCTACACATCACTTAGCCCAAGACTCCTAAACCCTACGGCCTACGAGGGGGCAAGTCTGTGTTCACTGGTCTCCAGTGAAATGAGGGCAAGAAGGAAAAAAAAATATTGTCGTAAATCTGACTTAAAGTGAGTGTGAGTCACTTTAAGGACGTTCTTTTATTCTGAGATTCCCTTTTCCGCTTTTTTGTATTAATAACCTTCCTTCTATGAAATGATGGTGATGGCAGATAAGCGGTCATTTTGCTTTAGTGAACTTATTTGGTGAAAAACAAATTGTTTCCCACAGTCTAGAAGATTCCAAAGTGGACCCAGGGTCCACTAATCTCGTTCCCCATTTATCCTAAACTTGTTCTTTTGTCTGCCCAGAATCCACCCTCCTTTCCTGACAGCCCCCGATTCTTGCACTGGAGGGAGTTCACCTGCCCTCCACTGCCTTCAGGCTTGTGGGGACTTTAAGCCAAAAGTCTTGCTCCCCCAGGGTGCCTGGGTGGCTCAGTGGGTAAAGCATCTGACCGGCTCAGGTCATGATTGCTCAGTGCATGAGTTCGAGCCCCATTTTGGGCTCCGTGCTGACAGTGCAGAGCCTGGAGCCTGCTTCAAATTCTGTGTCTCCCTTTCTCTCTGCCCCTCCCCTGCTTGCTCTCTCTCTCTCTCTCTGTCTCTCAAAAATAAATAAACAATAAATAAACATTAAAAAATTGTTTTCAAAAATTATTTTAAAAAATTCTTGCTCCCCTGTGAAGGCCACTAGCAGGGCCATCAGGGGGGGTCTTCAGAGGTTTCACAGCTTCTTCCGGAGCCTGCCTCTCACCCACCCAGCTAGAACCAGGGCACGTGCAATAAGCTTGGTCAGTCAAAATTCCCGCTCCTGGGATTTTGAGTCTTGACTGGGGTAAACTGTAGACTGGAAACACTTCGGGGCTCACCCATTCCAGACATGTTACCTTGAAGAGATGGTTCAAGGGTTGGAAGGGCCATGATTCTTCTCCTGGTCCCTGGACTCACTTCAGACTTTCTAGCTACTCGATGTTCTTCTAGTCTTTGCTCACGGTGGCCAAGGCCAGATTTTGGCACTTATAAGCAAAGAATTCCAACGAATATACCTCCTTTTGATAATATTAGCAAAAGGGAATGGTCCATTTTTGCTTCCCTAACTCTGGAAACAAGGAACATATTACCCTCAGAAGCATCCACTTCCAAGGTTGGTAAGGACCTGATTTCTCCTCGCAGGGAGGAGGCAGGGGAGGGGCCTTGGGTACTGAGACCTGGGGACGGGAGTGCGAAGGGCTGGTCCTAGCCACAGCACCGGGCAAAGGTGGGCCAGTGTGCAAGAGGAGAGAGGTTCCCAGACGTCAGATCCAAGGGGCAGGGAGAAAGCAGAGTAGGGGCTAGGGTGAAGGGTTGGCATCAGAGACCTGGCAAGAGGAATGAGTTTCAAGAGGTCTGAGAGTCAGAGCTGGAACAAGCCCTGCGGATGGTCTGCCGCAGAGCCAGGGGGTAAAGCTGGTTTAAAATGACAACTTGGACCCTGAGGAAGTTCTTTCTTACCCGAGATAAAAATCTGACTCTCTGTAATTCTAACCGATCTTCCTCCAGAACCACGTGTTATGGAATAGTCCTTAAAATATCTGAGGAGAGCCCTTGATCTTCTCTCATTGTTGCCTTCTCCAACCTAAACATCCTTAGTGTTTTCGATGACTCATGGACAGGGGCGCCTGGGTGGCTCAGTGGGTTAAGCGTCTGTCTGACTTTGGCTTGGGTCACGATCTCACGGTTTCTGAGTTCAAGCCCTGCATCAGGCTCGCTGCTGTCAGCACAGAGCCTGCTTGGGATCCTCTGTCCCCCTCTCTCTGCTCCTCCCCCACTTGCACTCGTGCCTCTCTCTCTCTCTCTCAAAAAGAAAAGAGAGGAAAGTGGAGGGTGGGTCCAACTGGTGGGGCAACTAAAAGGTTTCTAAGAGCAACTCACTGTTCTTGGCCCCACTGTGATGAGGTCTCCCTTATTCTCACCTCTTTAAACTTAGTGATACCTTCTGTCTGCACGACACATACACAAGCCTGTGTGGGCGATTTTTCGAAAATGAAGGGAAGAGGGGGGTTGCATATTTGGGCCCATGTGGTAGGTGCACAGCACATGCAGGACAGAAGAGGGGCTGGGTGCCAGTAAGCCCCCCAAGTTCACAGACATTTGGGGAGAGGACTGGGCTTCAAACAAATCCTGTAACAAATGCTTGAGCCGATCTTTGGCTAAATTCAAAGGAGCAGAGTGACCCCTGGTGACATTCGGTTATGTGAGTAACGTTTTTGTATTGCGAATAGGTGATCATATAAAAATATTGGGGAAAAATTGGGAGAATATCTCACATAATCATAGAGTGATAAAGATCTTTCTTAATAAGAAATGAAATCAAGAAACCATAAAACAGAAGACCAATAAATATGGCTCTTAAAAAATTATAAGTTTCTCCCCCCAAATTACATTTTCTCACATAAAATACCATCATTAAAGTAAAAAGATTAAATAGTAAACATTTTTGCCAAACAGATGACAAAGAATTGAACTCCTACAAACGAATTATAAGCAAAAGACTAAGAACCTCAAAAGTTGTCCTATTTCTACTAAGAATAGAAAAAACAAAAACGGGGCAGCTGGTAGCTCAGTCAGTTAAGCACATGACTTTGGCTCAGGTCATGATCTCACAGTTCATGGGTTTGAGCCCCACATCGGGCTCTGTGTTGACAGCTCAGAGCCTGGAGCCTGCTTTGGATTCTGTGTCCCCCTTGCTCTCTGCCCCTCCCCTGCTCACACTCTATCTCTCTCTCTCAAAAGTGAATAAATGTTAAAAAAAAAAATTGGGGGGCATCTGGGTGGCTCAGTCAGTTAAGCGTCCAACTCCCGGTTTCAGCTCAGGTCATGGTCTCGTGTTTCGTGAGTTCGAGCTCTGCATCAGGTTCTATGGTGACAGTGCAGAGCCTGCTTGGGATTCCCTCTCTCTCCCTCTCTCTCTGTCCCTCCCCTGCTTGCTCTCTCTGTCTCTCTTGAAATGAATAAATAAACTTAAAAAAAAAATTTGAAACGTTAAAAAAATTTTTTTTAAAAGAAGTTAGACACAGAGTTACCATATGACCCAACAATGCCACTCCTGGGTACATACCCGAGAGAATAGAAAAAATATGCACACACAAAAACTTGTATGTGAATGTTCATAGAAGCAGTGTTATTCATAGCAGCCAAACGATGGAAACAACCCACATGTCCATCTGCCAGTAGATGGATAAACACAGTGTGGTCTAGTCATACACGGCATGTTATTCAGCCATAAAAAGAAATTAAGTACTGATACCGCATGGATAAAATTTGAAAACATTATGCTAAGTGACAGAAATCAGTGATACAAGGCCACCGATTGTATGATTCCATTTATACGAAATGTCCAGAACAGGGAAATCTGTACAGGCAGAAAAGTAGATTGGTGGCTGAAGAGACTGGGGGGACAGGGGACCGGGGAGGGACTGCTAATGAGTATGCACCTTCTTTTTGGGGTGATAAAAGTGTTCTGGAATCAGAGAGTGGTCATGATCGCACAACTAAACTAAAGCCCACTAAATTGTACATTACAATGCTGAACTGTATCGTATATAAATTGTATCCTTTTGAAAATCTTGGTTCTACCACCTACTAGCCATTTGGCATGAAGTGAAATACTTAATATTCTGAGCCTAAAATGGGGATAATAAGTAAAAACTACTTTTCATAGGGTTGTGTGAAGATTAAATGAGTCAATACATATGACGTGTTTAGAATGATGTTTGGCATACAGTAAGCACTCAATAAATGTTGGCCATTATGTGTTAGGTTGAAAAAGCAAAATGAAAATAGTGTATATTCTATTGTGGTTTGTATATATAAAAAAAAGGTTTGTATTCCTTGACATCCGCCCGATATTTCTGGAAGGATATATGGGAAAATAGTGTTTGCCTCTGGGTCAGGGGCATAGGGTCTGGCGTGAAAGAGAAATTTACTTTTTATTACGTGCCCTGCAACGCTGTTTGATTTGACCATGGGCAAAGAACAGGCAGCAGGTTACACCCAAGCTGTGCCTCAAGTGGTAGAATCACACGTTCGCTCCTCGGTCAGGAGTGTCCCGCGGGCCCCCGTGAATAGTGTACTGAGCTAGCTCTCCTTTGGCACTTCCCTTCCCCTTGCCTCTGCCAGGCCGTTGGCTCTCAGCTGCTTCCCATTCCTGTTAACATCCACTCCACCCGCTTGGCCTCCCCTCCCCACCAAGCTGGGTCACAGAGTAGGACACGACTGTTGGTCACCCACCGCCAGCCCTGTCGGCAGGAAGGGCCCATCACCACTGCTGGACTTTATTTTCCCCGTTTTATGGAAGGAGGTCAGAAAAGTTGAGTCACCTGCTCAAGTAACACAGCTGAAAAGATTCAGCACCAAGATCTGAACCCATGTCCGTCTGTCTTTTCCATCACGCCCTGCCCTACTTCTCAGAACGTCACCGCTAAATGCTGAGGGGCAACAGGCAGTGGTAAAGTATGGAGAAATGAAGAAGGCTCTAGAACTGAAGGCTGAAGGTGCCACTGATGTAAACTACCGTCCGCAGAGGTTTGTGGGGAAGAGCTAGGGGCGGGGAGGAGAAGAGGAGAGAAAACACATTAATCCAGGGACTTTTGAGTTCGGGGGACTTTGCTAGTGGCAAAGCTCAGTGATTAACAGCTCAGGCTCACAGTCTGACAGATCCGTGTGCAACTCTTGGCTTTAACACTCATCGGCTTTGTGAATTTAGACAATGCTCTGAGCATCACTTTCCTCACTAATAAACTGAAGAAGACTAGGAAGAGTTATCTCAGAGGACTGTGACAGTAAAATAAAATATACTGCGTGTACAGGTTTAGTTTAATGTCTGACATGTAGTAAATGTCCATTACATGTTAAATATCACTATCTCAGGTGAACCTCATAAGAACGCCATGACCTAGGAATTACTGTCCCATTTTCTAGAGTAGGGCAATGAGGCTCAGTGCTCTCTTCCCATTACACCAAGGCTCCTGAATTTCAAGCAGGTAATTTAAATCCCTGGAGAAATCCAGGTAAAAAGCTCAGTCAATGGGTACCTACCTCCACCAGGAATTACTCTCAGGAGATTTCCTGACTATATCACCCACGTCTGTAAGAAATACCCCCATTCTGACCCTGACATCTTCACAGGGCTGGCTTTTCTCCCCAGATCTCCTAGCCCCTCTGAAATCATCTCTACTATTAAGTTTCCAATCATGTGCTCACCTGCTTGGGAAGCATATTCTCAAATTCTCTTGCTTCTGATATCCTCTTGACTTGTTTTGCAGCTTTCCTCAAGACCAGAGTCTGCCGGCGATTCTCTGTCAATATAACGTTGGCAAAAAAAAAAAAAAAAAAGAAAAAAGGATCATTGGAGAGCATGTATGGCAGATCTCCGCTTCCTAATCGCATGAATTACCTGGGTGTATTCAGGTCATTGGGAAATAGTTCAGGTAAATTCATACAATCTCACTTGTACTTTAGCCAGATATATACCTGCGGCCACACATTTGTCCCTCTACTTATCTGTCCATCCATCCATCCGTCCATCCATCCATCCAACAAACATCCACTGAGCATTTACTATGTGTTAGGTCCATGCACGGTGCTGGAAATAGACTATCTTCGAGCAACTCACAGCTTAGTGGGAAAAAAAAGACATGCAAATAACAAGTGTAACACCAACTCAGACGCCATGCATACAGTTCTCTACAAGTTACACCATGGCCAGAGAATAAGGAAGGAGAGGGCTGATGGCTTTAAAAATGCTAAGCAGCGGGGTGCCTAGCTGCCTCAGTCAGTAGAGCATGCAATGTCTTGATCTGGGGGTTGTGAATTCAAGCCCCCCATTGGGTATAGAGCTAACTTTAAACAAACAAACAAACAAACAAAAAAATAAAATAAAATGCTAGTAGAATCAGGAAGCGTGTTGAGAATAAAAGACCCAACTCTGGCACAAAATTCTGGCTTTACTGTGGGAGAAGGTTGACACAGACCATCTTAAAGATGGGCAGAGAGAAACAACAGATCATCGATAAAGGGATAACAGAATGACTGCAGAGTTCTCGACAGTAACAACAGAAAGCAGAAGACAATGGAATCAAATCATCAGAGCATTTAGGTAGACTTGTGGATCCATAGGAACTATCTTCAAGAAGAAGGGTGAAATAGGGGTGCCTGCATGGCTTGGTCAGTTAAACGACTGACTCTTGGTTTGGGCCCAGGTCATGATTTCACGGGTTCGTGAGTTCCAGCATCAGGCTCTACCAATGGCGTGGAGCCTGCTTGGGATTCTCTCTCTCTCCCTCTCCTGCCCTCCCACACAGGTGCTCTCTCTCTCTCAAAACAAATAAATAAACTAAAAAAAAAAAAAAAAAAAGAACAGAGATGAAATAAAGACATTCATAGAAAAATAAAAACTAAGGGAACTTACCAAAACGCTTGTGATAAAGGAACTGCTAAAATTCTCTTTCTCATTCTCTCTTTCTCTCTAAATATCTATCTATCTGTCTACCTAATTTTTTTTTCCAGGAAAAATGATCCCAGAAAGATGGTCTGAGCATCAGGAAGCAGGCAGATAAACTGACAGTTTAAGACCAAACAAAAATTACCTGCTATAATAAGCATAATATGTAATTTGTGAGGTTTTAAAATAGAACAGAACTAAAAACTCTAGACAAAATAGCATTTAAATCTGGACAGAAGAGATTGGAGTTAAATTTGTCCAAGTCCTTGCTTTGCTCGGGAAAGGAAGTGGGTTAAGATATTATTTAACTTTACATAAAGCTAAGTATGCATGAGAAGATTTCAAATGCACACAATAAAGCAAGGTTTCTCAATCTTGGTGTTACAGACATTTTAGCCAGATGATTCCTTGTTGTGGGGGATGTCTTGTGCATCGTAGGATGCTTAGCAGTATCCCTGACCTCTACCCACTAGATGCTAGTGGCAATCTCTCCCCAAGACATTTATGGCCCCAAATGTCTCCAGACATTGCTAAATGTCCCTTGGCGGGGGTGGGGAGTGGTTCGCCCTGTTTGAGATTCACTGCAATAAAGAATAATCTGTAATGAAGAACAGAGACAGAATACATAGCATCCAAACAATTAGAATAAAATGGAGTAAGAAAAAAAGAACCAAAAGAATTCTATCAGGATTCCAGTTCTGGTTAAGATAAAGTAAGCAGTCCCTACTCCATCTCCTACTAAATGCAACTAAGAACCCTGGGCATAACGCATGGGGTAGCTTTCTGAGGAAAAGTAGACGCTGGCAGGTGACTTGGAGAAGGAAACCAGAACTCAAAATAAGAACCATATGGCGGTGAATTTCCTGGATTTATTTTCTTCCTCTTAAATGTCCCAGCTCAAAGGCAACATGAATCCCAGAGCTGAGCATCAGGGGAAGACAGAAAGAGATCTAACAGAAGCTCTCTGTTTGTGGTCATGATCTCCCCCCCCCCCCCCAGAAGAGTGGGGGAAATCCTGGATTCTTTTCTCTCCCACACGTGCATCTCGGCAAGCCCTCTTCCGGAAGCTTGCAAACCTGTATGGTAGTGACAGCAGGAGAAGTGGCAGCTGGATAGGTATCTAAAACTCTGAGGGACGGGAGTCCTTCTCTGGACCACGGATTTGTGGTTCAGAAAGTAGGAAGGGAATCTCTGTCACTTTTTTTTCTCCCTCTGTCTTCCCAGTTGGCCATGAAGGCAGACCCAGTCACAGGAAGTATGCAGAAGAGTGGAGAGACGGAAGTTCTAACTTTCTAGCAGAAGACCAGACAGGGGTGCCTTTGGAGCCAGTGTGGGAAAGAAGAGAGAGGTCAAGAAAGAAATCCCATGGGGGTACCTGAGTGGCTCATCGGGTAAGCTTAAGCGTCTGACTCTTGATTTTGGCTCAGGTCATGATCTCAGAGTTGGTGAGTTCAAGCCCAAGTCAACTCCATGTTGAGTGTGAGCCTGCTTGGGATTCTCTCTCTCCCTCCTTCTGTGCCCCTCCCCCACTCACTCGTGTGTGTGTGTGTGTGTGTGTGTGTGTGTGTGTGTGTGTGTGTGTGCGCGCGCGCGCGCGCTCTCTCCCTTCTCAAAATAAACTGAAAAAAAAATCTTTTTTAATGTTTATTTGTTTTTGAGACGGAGGGAGAGAGACAGAGAGAGAGAGAGAGTGGGGAAGGGGCAGAGAGGGAGGGAGACACAGAATCTGAAGCAGGCTCCAGGCTCCGAGCTGTCAGCACAGAGCCCGACGTGGGGCTCAAACCCACGATTCATGAGATCATGACCTGAGCCGAAGTCAGACACTTAACCAACTGAGCCACCCAGGCACCCCCAAAATAAACATTAAAAAGGTGGGGGAGCTAAAAGAAAAGAACTACCAACCCAGAATAACCAGAAAAAAATATCCTTCAAGAAAGAAGGTGAAATAGAGACATTCTCAGATGAAAGAAAACTAAGGGAATTCATTGCCAGCAGGCCTATTGGAAATGGATGACTGAAGGAAGGGTTTTTTTCCCCCTCAGATAGAAGGAAAATGGTATGAGAAGAAAACCTGGAAATTCAAGAATAATGGAAAAACAATATGGGATGCCTGGCTGGCTCAGTCAGAAGAGCCTGTGACTCTTGACCTTGGGGTTGTGAGTTCAAGCCCCACGTTGGGTGTAGAGATTACCTAAAAATGAAATAAAATAAAATAGAAAAGAATGGAAAAACAATAGAAATCATAAATATTTGGTTATGTACAGTAAATATGTGTTAAAAATAGTAAATATATAACGTAAATAGTATATAACGGTGGCTATACACAGTTAACATAGACTGTTTCTCCTCTTACATTCTTCAAAATATGTGGGATGATCACTTTGGAGTATAGCTTGGCAGTTTCTCAAACGGTTAATCATATGACCCAGCAGTTCTACCTCTATGTTTACATACACCCGAGAGAAATGAAAACATACAGCCACACAAAGTCTTCTCTGTGGGTGTCCATACGGACATTCCTTATTTAATTTATTTTTTTAATTTTTTCAATGTCTATTTATTTTTGAGAGAGAGAGACAGAGCGTGACAGGACGAGGGGCAGAGAGAGAGGGAGACGCAGAATCCGAAGCAGGCTCCATGCTCTGAGCTGTCAGCACAGAGCCAGACGCGGGGCTCGAACTCACGGACTGTGAGATCATGACCTGAGCTGAAGTTGGATGCTCAACCAGCTGAGCCACCCAGGTGCCCCCCAGCATTCTTTATGTTAGCTGCAAAGTGGACAACCCAAACTGAAAAAAATTAAAAGACCATATCCAAAACATTTGTGAAATGCCTCCGTGTGCAGAGGGAAATCTATAGCATTAAATGTTCATGCTAGAAAAAAAGGTTTTCATTTTTATTCAGTTCAAAATATTTTCTTAAAAAAATTTTTTTTAATGTTTATTTTTGAGAGAGAGAGAGAGCAGGGGAGGGGCAGAGAGAGAGGGACACAGAATCTGACGCAGGCTCCAGGCTCTGAGCTGTCAGCATAGAGCCCGATGCGGGGCTTGAACCCACGGACCACAAGATCATGATTTGAGCTAAAGTCGGATGCTTAACCGACTGAGCTACCCAGGCACCCCCAAAATATTTTCTAATTCCCTTTACTACTTCCTCTTTGACTCACAGGTCTTCATGAATTTGAATGTGCAGTTGACCCTTGAACAATGTGGGTTGGAACTGTACAAGTCCACTTATATGCAGATCTTTTACAGGACAGTATATATACTTTAAATATATGTATTTTCTCCACTTTATGATTTTCTTAATAGCATTGTCTTTTCTCTAGCCTACTTTATTATAAGAATACAGTATATAATACATATAACATGCAAAACATGTGTTAATCAACTGTTTATGTTGTTGGTAATACTTTAACAGTAGGCTATTAGCAGTTACGTTTTGGGGGAAGTCAAAAGTTATACATGGATTTGCGACTGTGTGGCAAGATCATCGTCCCTAACCCCTGTGTCATTCAAGGGTCAACTGCATGCTTATATTGAGGACTTGCAAAGTCTCCTACAAATATATTTTTTAAAATTTTTTAGTGTTTCTTTATTTTGAGAGAGAGACAGAGCACGCACAGAGAAGGGGCAGAGTGAGATGCAGACACAGAAACCGAAGCAGGCTCCAGGCTCCAAGCTGTCAGCACAGAGCCCAACATGGGGCTTGAACTCATGAACCAAGAGATCATGACCTGAGACACTTAACACACTGAGCCACCCAGGCGCCCCTCTCCTACACATATTCTTTTTTTTTTTTTTCAACGTTTATTTATTTTTGGGACAGAGAGAGACAGAGCATGAATGGGGGAGGGGCAGAGAGAGAGGGAGACACAGAATCGGAAACAGGCTCCAGGCTCTCAGCCATCAGCCCAGAGCCCGACGCGGGGCTCGAACTCACGGACCGCGAGATCGTGACCTGGCTAAAGTTGGACGCTTAACCGACTGCGCCACCCAGGCACCCCTCTCCTACACATATTGACCTGTGTGGAACCTGGCTGTACCTCTCAATGAGTGGTTCCCAAGTTGTTCTTTTTTTTTTTTTTTAATAACAGCTTGATTGAGATATAATTCACATACTAACATCTCTGAGCTTCCATTTCTCCGTAAAGAAAAAGGATTGCTTAATTTTTTGGAATAATGATCGCATGCGTGTAATTGCCTGCAATGATACTTAAGAGTTCCTGTTCTGTGTTTTCTTAGGTTCTGTATTTGTCTATTTGGCATCCAGTAATTACAGGGCAAAACTGATGGCCAGTGCTGTTCACGTCTCCCCTGTGGCCCAGAGGCCATGCTCTGAACCACCGACTTCCCCAACTCCCCCACACCAAGGCAGTATTTCCCCCGCCCCTAAATCACCCCAAGGCCCGGTGCCAGACAACCAGAGACAGTGCCTACGTCCCAGAGCCCACCAGGAACTCAAACTAGATAATCCCAACCTGTTTACCTTTCATGCCTTGTCTTTCCCAGAGAAATCCCAGTAAAGGTGGTGGCCTAAGCCTTCCCCTTGCTCCATTCCGCCCCCTGGCCGACACCGGTGATTCCTCCCATGACCCTGTGCGTCTGGGTCTCTGTTCCTAGGACAACTGTGAGTAGCAAACTTTTCTTTCAGTGGCATTGGCCTCTCTGTGTGGTCACTCAGTCTCCTTCAGAAATTAACACCTGGACACAAATCAATTCTTACCTCAACAAATGTTGAGTTTCACGGGGGGGAAGTGGATGGGAGCAGCAATCATGTCTTAGGTATTTTTCTTCCTTTGCAAACAACCTTTCTTCCCCACAAGTATTAGCGCTGTGCTGAACTCCTCATCATAAGAGTGGAACTTAATCAGTGTTTGTTGAACTGAAGAGATAATTATGTTCTCTCCTAAGATATCACTTGGTGTCAAGACCCAGGCTAGAACCACAAGTGTAGACCAGGGTAGCACATTATGTCTGAACAAACCCAGGAAGCCAGGGCTTGTGAGATCATAACTAAGTCAAACGCCTACATTTCCCTTTTAAGAGAGTTCCTGTACCTTTCGTGGCATTCTGTGTTTGTGAGCCATCCCGTGATTTCTTCTGGGCCACAGGACCTTTCTCCATGGTTGAATTTATACAGGAAGACTCCAGGAGAGAAAAAAAAGAAGATGAAATTGAGTAAAATTGGTTGGGAGAGGAATACTAACAGTCAACATGCAATTTCCCAGACATTTCTCCTCGTTCTTAGCGATGCATCACGTGGAGGGAGACCACTCAGCAGAGCCTGGGCACCCAGCCCTCTAACCAGGGCGCGTGGCCAAGAGGTGGCTGCAAATGCAGGTCCTGGGGGCCGAGCAGACCGGGATGCCAGTCCCAGCCCTGTCCCTCAGCAGCCGCTAAGCTTGGACAAGTCTCTGGACGTCTCGGTTGCCTTCGTTTCCTATTCGGTTCTTAGGAGGATTAAGTCAGCTAATGCGTGCAAAGCAAAGCGCATGTGTGGCTGCTTATGGGAAGTGGACCGAGAGCATTGTGGCCATTGTTCACGCAATCACTTACCACACTCCCTCGGGGGACATTTCACTGAGCAACTACTACTGCGTCTATTACTAGGCAGACCCTGAGACCTAGCCCCTTGCCCAGAGGAGCTCCCAGTCCAGCAGGGGAGAGAATAGTAAATAGATAATTACGCAAAGGGGTGGGCAGATTCACATATTTCTTAGAGAAGTAACGTAAGTTAGGATTAGGTTTGTAGATCAGTGACTCAAAATAACAGTGGCTCAAACTAGGTAGAAATTTCCCTCCCACGTAACAGTCTGAAGGTACACAATCAAGGGTTTATATGGTATTTCTGCGGTGGTAAGTCCTTAGGGACTCTGACTTCTTCCAGAGTCCCTTCTTCATGGTTCCACCTTTCCTAAGATAGGACCCTTGTTCTTAGGGTCCAATATGGCAGCAAGAGCTCCAGCCATCACATTCACATTCCAGGCAGCAGAATGGAGAAAAGGAAACAGAGACAAAGGATTCATTCGCATGAGCTGTGTTTTAAGGAAGATTCCTAAAAACTGACACGCGGCATACCCACTTCTATTTCCTTAACTGGATCTGAGTCACATGGGCTACATGTGAAATCTAGGGGGGGCTAGGAAACATCTTTATTCTGCCCATGTATGTGCACAGCTACACATCCAAGGTTCTTTCTCTACAGGGGAGGTGAATGACAGATAGTGGGGAACAATGACTAGTCTGCCACAGGCTGAACGAGCAGACTATAGGCGAGCAGACTATAGGCGGGAAGCCAGAGTGGGGAATGCTTGATCCTGCCTGGGGGAGAGCTGGAGGGCTTCCAAGGAGAGAAGATGCTTTTGTTCTGTCTTTAAGGATGAGTAGGAGTTTGGCAACGTTAAACAGATGGCCCACCAAGAGGCGGACGAGCAGTCCACCAGCCTCAACAACCACTTTGCTTTATATAAATACAATATTTGAATGGGAGGAATGCTGAGACGGCTTCCCATGTCCCATGCAGCTGGCTGTCCGGCAGCCACTGAGTTTTATAGGGTCGAAGCGGTTCCTGGGGTGTGTGAGACAGAAAACACTCCCGGGCTCGATGAAGCGTCACGTGCCTTGTTAACAGGCCTCAGGGAGATCATGTCATACACGCGAGGAGATTGTCCTGGGTTTGTCTGTTGTTGGAAGGGCGGTGGGGCGATGTGAAAAGAGCTCGGATGCCAGCCGAGGTCAGCTGTGTGGCCCGGGGGAAGCTGTTCACCTCTGTGAGTCTCCTGCTTCCCCTGTCAAATAAAGGTAATACGACATCCTTGCAAGGATGTCGTAAGGGCCTAGAGAGGACACTTCCCCACGCACTCTGTCAGGTTGTGACCAGCAACCATGCCCAAGCTATGAGGCAAGGCGACTATCATGCAGGTGGGGCGTAGGCTAAGATTGCCCTGGGGCTCCCTCCCCAGCACGGCCCAGAGGAGACGGAACCGTTCTGTCCCACGTGGTCACCCTGCTACTCAGACGGCACGCGCTGAGGGCTCAGCTGTGATGGGACAGGGCAGCCCGGGAGCCCATTTTTGAGCTAAGGTGAGATTCGATCTGGGGCTGCCCAGAAATGTCCAGGAGGGCAGTGGGCTTTAGAGCTGGTATCAGCAGGCACGGGCACGAGCTGGAGGAGTTGGAATCATGACTGTTATTGACCCTTACCGTACCCATGCCCTGGAGCTTGGGAAAACTCCGGATAAAATGAGTAGACACTCTGACCAAACCTGACCGACCTGGGGCCTCCCCTGTCAGGTGTGACGCCCATTGTGAGATAAGAACACAGAGGCTCACATTTGCTCAGAGTGGCACAACTGAGAGATGGCATCACCTTAGAGGGGACTTTAGGTCTGCTGCACCAAGCTAGCCTATGACTCCATGGGGGTCATTCACTCCTAACTCCCATATTTTGTCACAGATACAGACAACTTGGGTAGGACTTGATCTTTAACTCAGACCTCTCCTCCAAAGTCTAGCCTTGCAGACTGAACTACCTAGGTGACATCTGCCTTCACGCTTCTCATAGGCTTCCTCAAGGTAACAAGTTCAAAACTGAGCTCTTGGTAGCTTTCCCCTGCCCCAAACGCTATGCTCTCCCGCTCAGTAAATGGCACCATTCAGATGCTTCAGCCACACACCGGAAAGCATTTTTGGCTCCTTCCTTTCTTCCCTACCCTTCCTCCCCACTCCCAAGGCCATTCTGTGAGCACAGCTTGAAAGATCTGACTCCAAAACGCACTTCAGGTCTCTGCTTCTCCTCATCTGCTGTCACAGTCTCTTCCCGAGACAACGACAAAGCCTCCTAACTGGTCCTCTGTCCCCTTGTGTTACATTCTCCGTATTCAGAAGACAGTGTGATCTTATAAAAAGAAAAGTCGGACGGTGTATTTCCCTTATTTTAATGGATTCCAATAGCACTTACATTATATCCATACTCCTTGCTATGACTCTCGCAACTGTCCAGGCTGCTGCTGCTTCCCTCGCCTTGACTCCTGCCCCTCTTTCCTACGGTTCCGTCGCCTCTGGGCCATGGTGGGGAGGGGGCCCCAGGCAATCTTAGCTTATGCCCCACCTGCACTGGGTGACAATATCACTGGCCTTCTCTCTGTTCCTTGGATAGCTCAAGCTCTTTGTGTGTGTGTGTGTGTGTGTGTGTGTGTGTGGCCTCAGGGCCTTTGCACACATGTTCCCTTTTTCAGGAAGGTTCTTCCATTAACTCTCTTTTTTTAATGTTTCTATTTATTTTTGAGACAGAGAGAGACAGAGCATGAGCAGGGGAGGGGCAGAGAGAGGGGGAGACACAGAATCTGAAGCGGGCTCCAGGCTCTGAGCTGTAAGCACCGAGCCCGATGCGGGGCTCGAACTCACGGACTGCGAGATCACGACCTGAGCCGAAGTCGGACGCTCAACCGACTGAGCCACCCAGGCGCCCCTCTTCCATTAACTCTTAATGGCTGACTCCTCATCCTTTGGTTCTCAGCTTAAATGGCTCCCTCTGGGGGTGTTATCTGTCACATGTGTGCCCTTCCTTCTCCATATACGCAAGACTCATGCCCCAAGGTGAAAGACGTAAGCTACTCCCCCAGCTTCTTTTGGGCTGTGAAGCAGACATTTCACCAAAGGTCTACCCTTTAGATGCACCACACCTACCTTCAAGGTATAAATGACCAACATGCTGAAGCAGTGCCCTGCAGAGTCCAAGCAGACTCCAGTTTGGGGAAGTCTGTTGACAGGAAAGCAGAGCAGAGCTTTGAGCATCTGGTCCCAGGAACACTGACTGGGGCACAGCAGTGTACCTTTGTGGGGGTGGAGGGGGCGGCGGGGGGGGGGGGGATGGTTTGGGCTTCATTCTTTGTGGCCTGGCCTTTGAAACTAACATGCTGGCCCTTCCTGGGGGCGGTGCATCACCATTTCCCTGAACACATTTCTTCCTGAAGGAGACTACTGTTTGCAGGTAAGAAGATGATGATTCTTCCTTACAAAGATCTTTAACTGTCTTCTCTAATTTTTTTTAATTTATTTTTTTTTTTAGCATTTATTTAGTTTTGAGAGGCAGAGAGAGAGAGAGCGCGCATGAGCACGAGTGGGGGAGGGGCGGAGAGAAAATGAGTCACAGAATCAGACGCAGGCTCCAGGCTCTGAGCTGTCAGCACAGAGCCCGACGCGGGGCTCGAGCCCACGAACCGTGAGATCATGACCTGAGCCAAAGTCAGACGCTCAACCGACTGAGCCACTCAGGCACCCTGGAGTTTATGTTCTAATAGAGGGAGACAGATACTAAACACTACATAAATCCCTCAGGAAAAAGAGCAGCCTGTGATAAGCACTGTGCAGGGAATTCAATTAGCCATGTGATGATAGAGCGTCCCTGGGCAGTCAGGACCGGCCTCACTAGGGCAATGTCAATGAAACTGGAATCTGAATGTCAAGAAGGAGCCAGCCCTTCCTTAGAACTCTGAGGAAAGCACGTTCCAGGCGAAGGGGACAGTTAGTGCAAAGGCTCAGCTGGACACAGGCCTGGAGGGTCCAAGGGCAGAAGGAAGTCCGGTGGGCTGACTGGTGCCGAGGGAGGGAAAGGGTGTGAAGAGGCTGGAGAGAGAGGTGGTGGCCCGATCCCGAGGGGCAATCCAACTCAGGCTAAGGGGCCTGGATTGGATTCCCAGTGCACTGGAGAAACTGCTGGAGGCTTGAGGTGGAGAAGAGCCTCATCTGGTGTCTATGAGAAGGTCACTCTGGTGGCTGTGTTGAGACTGGACTGGGGCCAAGGGAGAAGCCCAGGAAGAGGCTGCTGCAGTCGGCCAGGAGCAAACTGATGCCGGACCCTGGGAATCAGCAACCTCCTCACCCCTTTCCAGGTCGAGATCCTCCTGGTGGGGCCCCAGGGGGCAGGTGGATACACCAGGGTCGGGAGGGAGATTTGGGTGTTCCTGGCCAGCGGACCAGATGAGACCACATGGGGAGAACATGTAAGTGGAGGGGAAGGGGCCGGGACAGACTGACTGGCTGAGAGGACAGGGAGCCAGCAAGGAAGACGGAAAAGGAGCAGCCAGCCGGGAAGGAAGGCACTTGCAAAAGCCTGGCAACACAGAAGCCAAGCGGAAAAAGTGGTTCAGGAAGGTGGGAGGAGCCAACCACGTGACACAGACTAGAGCAGGCAACAGATTGGGGTCTGGGCTCGGCCGCTGCAATGATGCCCTGAGGGCAGGAACCGACTGGAGGGCTGAGGCAAGGAAATGTGGGTGCAGATGAGGCTTTCAAGAAGTTCTGGCGGGAAAGGCGGCAGGAAATGGCGGTGCAGAGGCAAAGGCCGGAAGTGCTAAGGCAGGACTGTTCAAAGATGGGCATGATCCCACCAAGTGGGAGAAAGTGAGGACACAAGACAGAGGGGTTTGGTCCCCAGGGGGTGGGGTCCAGGGCACAAGCGGGGGCAGGGCCCGTCCTCCATAGGCCAGTGGTGAGGGTACAGATGGGGGCAGGTGCCTCGTGGTAGGAAAGGGAGTGCCTTCCTGCTGACTGCTTCTAACTTCTCAGTGAAGACGCTCCCTGGAGGGTGCTGGGGTGAAGGGCAAGTGAGACAAGTGAGACAGGCCGCCTGCAGTACAAGAATTCTGGGAAGGGAGACCAAGTGACATGAGGGTTTGGGGGAGGGGAGCACATGCTGGGGAAGTGTGCCAGCACAGGCGGGCAGTGCTAAGTGCCCCGTTGAGACGTGCGGCCGTGGATTGACAGGGGCCGCGGCCACACAGACACATGTGCTACGATCTTCATCACGGCAGGGAGAAGGCCCTGCTATTATTGTGCTCATGTCACACCTGCGGAAACCAAGTCTCAGAGAGGTTAAGTAACTTGTCCGAGGCTGCACAGCTACAGTCTGAACCTGTGAGAGCAGGCTTTGAACCAGAGACCTTCAAGCCCTGTGGGGACATGGAAACTTCCCAAGGAGCACTGGCCTTGCCAGTTCAAAGAACATCCATTTCCAGATCCTTAAATGTGCTTCCGTCCTGTTTTTCTAAAAGTGATCATCCTGAGAACATAGCCTTTATCCCGCTTTACAAAAGAAAGGCACACCCTTCACCCATTCCAAACATTGGGTGAATGTGCCAGGGGGAAAACACCCCCAACTCCGCCCCAAACAAAGGGGAAAGTCTGGTCTAACGATGAATCGAGCCTCATATGCTACTTATTCAGAATGAAGCATATTAGAAATGAGGATGTTGGGGAGCCTGGGTGGCTCAGTCGGTTGAGCGTCTGACTTCGGCTCAGGCCATGATCTCACAGTTCACGAGTTCGAGCCCCACATCGGGCTCTGCGCTGACAGCTCAGAGCCTGGAGCCTGCTTTGGATTCTGTGTCTCCCTCTCTCTCTGCCCCTTCCCCGCTTGTGCTCTCTCCCTCTCTCTCTCAAAAATAAATAAACATTAAAAAAAAAGAGAGAGAAAGCAATGAGGATGTTGGTCTACAGCTTAAAGATTAGTAGCAGAGGGGTGCTTGGGTGGCTCAGTTGGTTAAGCATCTGACTCCTGATCTCTGCGCAGGTCATGATGTCACTGTTCTTGGGGTGGAGCCCCTCATCAGGCTCTGCGCTGACAGCGGGGAGCCTGCTTGGGATTCTCTCTCCCTCTCTCTCTGACCCTTCCTTGCTCACAGTCGCCTTCTCTCAAAATAAATGAATAAAAACTTAAAAAAAAAAAAAGATTAGTGGCAGAGACAGCCATGATCATAGGAATGACCGCATAATTCCATAAGTGCTCTGAAGGACAGAGCTCTGAGTATGTATCACAAGGAACCAAATGCAGATGAGGGTCAAGGCTGCTGACCCTGAGGACAAGGGCTTCAGCTGAGATAGAAGGATGAGTACGTGTCCCCTGAACCAGGGTGGCAACTCCTTTGGCCGAGAGCCAGAGAGTAAACGTTTTTGGTTGTGCGGGCCATGATGTCTGTACTGCAACTACTCAGCCCTGCCATTGCAGTGCAAAGCCAGTTGAAGACCATGGTCAACCAGGGACCGTGGCGGTGTGCCAGTGACGTTCTACTTACAAAAACGGGCAGCAAAAGGCCTCTTTCATTGTTTTCCCAGACATTTATTTGTCCAGCTTTCTGGAAAAAGGAGGCCTTGATCGGTAGCGGTAGCATTTGGTTTCGTGTTATCAGTGGGAGGAGATGCTGGCAATGATGGTGGCAGGAGGGAGCTTACCTGGGACAAGAGGAGTGGCAGGTACAGAGGCCAGGTGTCGGTAGGGGTGTGACGTCCACAAGGAACCGAGAGAACACCCCTGCAGGGGGAGCCGCAAGGGCCCAGGAAGGTGGAGATGGGGCCGGCAGGACGTGGCAGGGTCGCACAGGTCAGTCTACCCCATGGCAAGAGGAAGCCTTCTGAGGTTCGGGAGGTATTTTGTATTTGGGCTGGGGGAGGGTGTTTAGGGTAGGGGGAGTTGGGTGGGGCCAGGGGGGTGACCTAGGACATAATTAGATCTGCATTCTGAAAAGATTGCAGGGGTACCGGGGAGCCTGAGGGGGCAAGGAGCCTGCTGTAATATGAAGGAGCTCAAACTGGAGTGTAGGGAGGGGAGGGGAGGGGAGGGGAGGGGATGGGAGGGGAGGGGAGGGGAGGGGCGGTGCTGGAGCTGCCTAGGAGGGAACCTCACAGGGCACAGAGGGGCAAGCAGGGGTCGAGAGGACAGCCAGGCGCAGGTTTCTGACAAGGACTGATAGGGAGGAAAAGACAGAAAAGCACCTTGAGCTGAGCCTCTGCTTCTTTTCCCTTCACTTCCCCATCACTGCATTTCTGGGGCCACCCTTTGGTGCTCTGCTCACGCACGCAGACCTAGAGGACCACCAGGACCCCTCCCCGAGACGCTGGGCGGGGAGCACAGAGATGTGGAACCACTTGGACGTCACTGAAGCATCTGGGATGCAAAGGGTCTGGGTCTGTGACTCTCTGCTCACCTTCGGGCCCTGGGCTTCCTTGCTCTGGGTAGACTTCTGGAAGGGGTAGCTCTTAGAAGTGGACAAAGGAAACTCTCTTCCTAGGAAGGAGACAAAGTTGTGCTTCAGTTCCTTCTTGTCCTGGAGAGGACACCGTAGACCAGGAGTTTTGACACAGCCCCCTCCCTGGAGGACAACAGACCTCAGGCAAACCAGAGCCCCTCAGTCATTCCACCTGCTGAATGACCTTGGGCAAGTTACCTAACCTCTCGGATCCTGTTAAAGGCTTAAATACCAACTACCTTGCAGGGCTGGTGAGCCAATTAAATAATGTATGCGGAGCCCCATACACAGTGCAAGCACTCAACCCACAGGGGAAAGAAAGTACTGGCTTCAAAAGAAAAACCAAAAGTCGAAAACATCGAAATGAAGACATGTTGGATTAAACCCTGAAAAAAGTAACAATCTATCCATCTCCTAGAGTGTCATTAAATTTGAAGACAGTTCACAGGTTAGATGTTGTTCACTTTGCAACTCCTGTGTGTCCACGGTGATTGCTGGGAAAGCGAACATATCAAGCGGGGGTCATGCTCTTCTCTGAGGCCTGCCAGGCATTCCCTCCCCTGTGTCCTAGACTGGCGCTTCGCAAACTGGACAGCGCTTACGGAGTCCTGGGGGACCACCACGGAGCCCGGTGCAGCCGGGCTAGGGACGCTGACGCTGCTGGTCCTTCTAGGTGGCAAAGGCGTGGCTCTCGGTGTCCGCTGACAGGGGGCTCACCATGGTGGGGACTGTACTGCCTCTCAGGGGGCCCCTCCTCCCTGCTGAGTGGCCTCGCATTCCCTGAGGGAGGCAGACTGAGTGGGGACAATGGCTTCATTGGCCAGAGGGCCCACAGGCTGCCGAAAGCAGGAGGTTGATTAGCCCAGTCTGGGCAAAATTCTGGCCCTCCAGCTGTGCAGGGGCGCCTTGGGCGCATGAACCTCTCTGCCCCTCACCTCCTGCTGTAAGATGAGGGGAACAGGCTCTCTCATAGGGGTAGAGTAGGTGGAAAACAAAGTAACACAAGCTGGCTGGTGCAGAGAATGAGTCAGTATGCAGGATTTTTACTGCTGATCAGAGTACAGCTTTGTGCTTAGACTCACATTCTTTCCGGTATGAACTGTTTCCACTATATTTGAGAAAAAAATAATTTTCTCACTCCTATCCTCCACTTCCAAAGGGTCCTGGGTGTGGCTGAGGGATTTCATTAGTGGGATGTTGTCTGCCCTCTGGGTCCTATTCACCTACTAAAGATAGGGCTTTTCTGTGTCCCTGGGGTGCCCCCATGGAAAGGATAGACCTCCCCCTGCTGGAGAAAATATCCACCTGACCCAACAGTGTGTCCCTTTGGCTTTGCAGTCCCGTGTTTGAATCCTGACTCAGCCACCCACAGGCTGGTTACCCCATAAAGTCCTCTCACCGCTGCCACGAGAAATGCCTCTGGGTCTTCTCACATGCTGTTCCCTCTGCCTGGAACAGTAATTCTCCCCTTCACCCGCCTAAAATACACATCCTTCAAATCTCAGCTTCAATGCCACTTGCCTGCTCAGGGCTGGACTGGGTACTTCTCCCTGTGCTGCCTCAGCACGCTGTAAGCCCCACCACAGTGCCCAATCCAAGGTAGTGTCACTGCGTTGCCTAAATTCCTCCTAGACTGCGCTATGGGTCCCAGTAACCGGACACCCAGAGACACCCAGGAACCGGCATCCATCGTTAGAATACAAAATTCCACCCCTGCAGCCCAGCAATTATGTTGCGCTGACTTTTAAGTGCACCCTGAACATCAGCATTTCAGTCATTTTGGTGACCGGACAGGGGAGCGTCAAAGGGAACCTGGCCCGACTTCCTCAATACTAAGGCCCTGCCCTGCCTCAACTGGATACGGGGGGTGTGGCAGGGCCACAGGGGGCTAAAGTCCACAAGTGGCACCTTACTCTTTAACAGTCGTTTTCTCTGCAAAATTAATTCTTCTCTCCGGAATCTCTCTGGATCTAGTTCCGAGTAGTCCCAGCTGTTATAGCTCTGTAGGCAAGGATATATACCTAGCAGAGAATGAAGAGGGATCGTGAAAACCTCCATAAAAGAGAAGGGAAGCAGAAAACTGAAGCCAGAGCCTCTCCTCCAGGAGCCCCCTGCTGGTCCTAGGGAGGCGGGGCTTCCAGCATTAGCCCCACCCTACAGTGGCCCTGAGCCTTGCGGAGGTGGGGAGAGCACCCCCCCTTCCTCTCTAGGTCCGCTTGGTGCCTTCCTCTGGAAAAGGGAGATGGTGGGGCGCCTGGGTGGCTCAGTGGGTTAAGCGTCCGACTTCGGCTCAGGTCATAATCTCGTGGCTCGTGAGTTCGAGCCCCATATCAGGGTCTGTGCTGACAGCTTGGAGCCTGGAGGCTGCTTGGGATTCTGTGTCTCCTTCTCTCTCTGCCCCTCCCCCACTCGTGCTCTGTCTCTCTCTCTCTCTCTCTCAAAAATAAGATGTTAAAAAAAATTTTAATAACTTAAAAAAACAAAACAAAGAAAATGGAGATGAAGTTCGCCCTGCGTTCCAGACAGCGTGAGTGTCAAGATCCTATCCGGTCACACCAGGACACGTGACCCTGTGTACACAGATGTGAAGGGTTTGTAGACTTTGGTTTTCCTGCCCATCTCCTCTGCTCTTGCTGGACTGGGAACTCCCTGAGCGCAGGACCTGGGCCTTATTCACCTTTGCACCTCCAGGGCTTAGCTCTGGACCTAGCACATAACAAACAGGTGCTTAGCAAGTATTTGTCCAACATCTTATCACACTTAGCTAAGTACCAGAAATGGGTTCTCCCTAAATATTTGATGGTGACACTAATGGGGCTGATGCTTTTTCTTGTAAGAAAACCACGTGCTTCAGAGTCTTGGCTCCTGGAACCTGAACGCTCAGACATTAGAAGGATTCCACTTTCTCCCTCGGTTCTTTGGTGTAGAAAGGAAAAGACCAAGGATCACTTGAGAAGTTTTGACCACCTATGCAAAGATGCTGCCTCCACTGGACAAAGCAAGTGGACGGGGGGGTTTATTGCCGAGAATGCGTTAGGGGAAGGAGGCACAGTCTTGGACAAAACGGGAAATAGGAAGGGCGAAGCGAAGAAAAGAGTCGGAAAATGAGAGGAAGGATGGAGCAGTGGTCAAGACCTAGCTTTGCAGCGGGACAGCCAGGATCTGAACGCCTGCTCCCCTGTTTGGTGGCTGTTGGACTTCTTGGAGTCTGCATATGTTAAGAGGATTAAATGGGTGTGCAAAAAAGGCTGAGCAGGCACAAGGCTGTTCTCCTTGGAAAATCTTGCTTGTGAACTTGGCCTTTGGCTAGCATCTGCGAGTTGTCTGGTAAACATTTCTCTACACTGATATAACTTGCCCTAACTACCCAGAAGTGGGCAAATTCCTGGAAGTGTACAACCTACCACCACTGAATCATGAAGCAATACAAAAGCAGACCAGACCGATAATGAGTAAGGAGATTGAGTCAGTAATCAAAAACCTCCCAAATAAAGAAAAGCCCAGGACGAGATGGCTTCACAGGTGAGTTCTACAAAACACTTAAAGAATTAACTCCAACCTTTCTCAAACTCTTTCAAAAAAACTGAAGAGGAGGGAACACTCCCAAACTCATTTTATGAGGTGAGCATTACCCTCATACCAAATCCAGATTAAGTATGCTACAAGAAAACTACAGACCAAAGTCCCTGATGAATATAGATGCAAAACCTCTTAAGAAAGTACCAGCAAACTGAATTCAGCATCATTTTAGGAGGATCATACACCATGGTCAAGTGAGATTGATCCCTGGGATGCAAAGATGGTTCAATAGCCACAAATCAATCAATCAACATAATACATGTTAATAGAAGGAAAGATAAAAGTCATGATAGTCTCAATCGGTGCAGGAAGAACATTTGTCACAATTCAACATCCTTCTGTGATAAAGGCACTCAACAAAGTGGGGACAGAAGGAACACACCTCAGTGTAATAAAAGCCCCATATGACAAGCCTGCAGCTAACATCATACTCAATGGTGAAGAAAAGCTTTTCTTCTAAGACCAGGAACGAGATAAGGGTGGCCACTCTCACTACTCCTATTCAACATAGTACCAGAAGATCTAGCCAGAATGATTAGAAGAAAGAAAGGAAAAAAGGCATCCAAATCAGAATGGAAGAAGTAAAATCGTCTCTGTTTGCTGATGACCCCATCTCGTACGCAGAAAAATCTAGAGTCCACCAAAAAACTGTTAGAATTAACAAATTCAGTACTTTTTCAGGATACAAAATCAACATATCAAAGTCAGTTGGGTTTCTATACATTGACAAGGAGCTATGTGGGAAAAAAATAAAGAAAACAACCCAACCCCACTCATGATAACATCAAAAACAGTGAAATACTTAGGAATAAATGTGACCAAGGAAGTGAAAAGTCTGTACATTGAAAACTGTAAGACACTGATGAGAGAAATTGAAGGAGACACAAATCAACGGAAAAATATGCTGTGTTCATAGATCAAGAGAATGAATATTGTGAAAACATCCATACTACCCAAAGCCATCTGTAGATTCAATGCAATCTCTCAAAATTCCAACGGCATTTTTCACAGAAGTAGAGAAAACCATCCTAAAATTTGTATGCATCCACGAGAGACCCTGAATAGCCAAAGCAATCTTGAAAAGGAATATAGGTGGAGACAGCACACTCTCTGATTTTAAACTATATTACAAAGCTAAGAAATCAAAATAGTATGGTACTGGCATAAAAACAGACACATGGATCAATGAAACAGAATTGAGAACCCAGAAATCAACCTACACATAGATGGTCAACTGACATTTGATAAGGGAGCCAAGAATGTACAATGGGGAAAAAACAGTCTCTTCAATAAATGGTGCTGGGAAAACTGGACAGCCACATGCAAATGAATGAAACCAAACCCCCTAATTTTTACACCACTTAACAAAAATTAACTTGGAATGGATTACGGACTTAAATGTAAGATCTGAAACCATAAAACTCCTGGGAGAAAATACAGGGAAAAAGCTCTCTGACATTGGTCTTGGCCATGACTTTTTGGCTACGACACCAAAAGCACAAGCAACAAAGCAAAAATCAACAAATGGGACTACGTGCAACTAAAAGGCTTCTGTGCAGCAGGAGAAACAATAGCACGAAAAAGCAACATATGGAAGGGAAGAAAATATTTGCAAACCATACGTTTGATAAGAGGTTAAATATCCAAAGCATATAAGGAACTCATAGACTCAATAGCAAAAATAAGTAAGTAAATAAATAAATAAATAATAATAATAATCTGGTTAAAAATGGGCAAAGGACCTGAACAGTTATTTTTCCAAAGAAGACGCGGCCAACAAATATGTGAAAAGGTTCTCAACGTCACTAACCAACAGGGAAATGCAAACCAGAACCACAGTGAGATATCACCTCACACCTGCTAGGATGGCCATGATCAAAAAGACCAGAGGTAACAAATGCTGGAGAGGATGTAGAAAAAAGGGAACCCTGTGCACTGTTGGAAGGGATGTAAATTGGTACTGTCACTATGGGAAACAGTATGGAAGCTCTTCAAAAAATTAAAAATAGAACGACTCTATGATTCAGGAATCCTACTCCAAAGGAAATGAAATCACAGTCTCAAAGAGATACCTGCACCCCTAGGTTCCCTGCAGCATTATTCACAATAGCCAAGGCATGGAAACAGTCTGAGTGTCCGTCAATGGGTGGATGGATAAAGAAAATGTGGCATATATATACACAATGGAGTGTTATTCAGCCATAAAAAGAAGGAAAGCCAGACAATGCAACAACGTGGATGGGCCTTGAGGGCATTATGCTAAGTGAAATTAGGCAGATGGAGAGAGACAAATACTGTTACGCGATCTCACTTATAGGCGGAAGCTAAAAAGCCAAACTCATAGAAGCAGAGAGTAGACTGGTGGTCGCCAGGGGCTGGGGATGGAGGAAATGAAGAGATGTTGGTCAAAGGGGGTAAAGTTCCAGTTACAGGAGGAATGAGTCCCAGGGATCTACGGCATGATGGCTACAGTTAACAATACTGTGTTGTATATTTGACTGTTGTCATGAGAGTAGCTTCTAAGTGTTCTCACCATAACAACAAAATGATAATTATGTGTGATGAAGGATGTGTTAACTAACCTCATTATGGTAACATTTCCCAACATATTCATGCGTCAAATCGTTACGTTGTATATCTTACACATACACGATGTTATGCATCAATTATACCAATAAAGCTGGGGGAAATTTTTCCCCTAACTGGTGAGAGTGGCAAGCTGTAAAACAGTGTGGCTTCTGCTGAACACCTGCTTTCCTGGAATTTTGGTACATGACAGACAGAGGTCTCTATGTGACCAGCCCCCAGTAGAAAGCTTGGGTGCTGTGTCTCTAGCGGGCTGGGCAGAAACATCACACGTGTTGCTGCATTTTTGTTGCAGAGGGATGACAGTGCCCTGCCTAACTCCTCACGGAAGGGAGACAGCATGAGGAAGCTTGCACAGGAATCCCTCCAGACCCTGCCTGTCATTTCCCTTAGGAATATTCCCTGGCTGGGGGCACCTGGGTGGCTCAGTCGGTTGAGCATCTGACTTCGGCTCAGGTCATGATCTCATGGTCCTTGAGTTCGAGCCCCGCATCAGGCTCTGTGCTGACAGCTCGGAGCCTAGAGCCTGCTTCAGATTCTGTGTCTCCCTTTCTCTCTGCCGCTTCCCTGCTCCCGCTCTCTTTCTCTCAAGAATAAATAAACATTAAAAAATTTAAAAAAAAAAAAAAAAAAGAACGTTCCCTGGCTGTGTAACCTCATTTCACTGCCATAATCTTGGCTGTCAATACTCCTACATGCTGAGACCTGAGAGTTCGCCTAGCAAATACCTTAATGTGGGAACGGCTTGGAGACCCCCAAGACAATAGGAAATGTAAAAGAGTGCTTACTTAGCACAGTACTTAGGACCCAGGAACTTCTCAATAGGTAGGAGATTTTAAGGGCCTTAGAAAATATCTAGGTTGAGAAGAGGGGAGTGGGGAAGGGGAGTGAAAAGTCGTTAAAAGCAAACACCACCCTGGGCACTCACTGTGCGGGCAGCAGGGACAAGGGGACTACAGTTGGGCCACATGGGGTCACCCGGGGGAGGAAGGTTGGGATCGTCCAACCAGCATATGCTTTGGGGTTGCTGAGTTCTGCATCCATCAGCCCACAGCACATGGCCAACTAATGGGGCTCGGCTGGAGCCTGCTCCCTACAGATGCACCGGGCACAAAAAGGGACTAAGAACATCTCAGAACTGTTGTGCAGAAACAGGCGAGATCAGTACTCCACGGGGCTCTAACCGCACACCTTACCTTCTTGAATGTCAACGAGAGTAGAGGATAGCTGCCTCAGTAAAGGGTGTTATGACCTAGGCTCAGGCAGAAAAGTGTTTCCGGAATCGCGTTCCCCAGGACAGAGCAGACTCCTCTTACCCGAAATCCACAGGCTCATTGTGTTGCAGATGTCCGACTTGAAATCGTGCGTGTTGAACCAGGACTGTGGGAAGCAGCAACAGAAGCTGGTGTACAGGGCTTTACTCAGAAGAGATGGCAGCCTCTGGGGAGGGCGGGGGTGGGGGGGGGGGAAGCAGAGCTCAGGCCATGTTCTGGACGTTTCCGCACCCAGAAAAGAACCCCCGACGGTGGAAAGGATCTGTGATAAAACTCTCCACCTGACACCGTGGTGCCTTCCATTCATGGGGGGAGCAGTTTCTATCTGTCATTGGCCCACATCTTGGTGGACTCCTTACCCTACCTGGGGACCCCTCCTCAGACCTCAGGCTAGGCTTGGCCAGCAACCTCCCCCTCTCGCTTTCCCTCTGCACGTGGTCTGAGGCTCAGCCCCTCCTGCCACCTCCAAAGAGTAGCCCGGATGACAAGATACATTTGACCCACCCATCAGAGATTACAGGAAGTACTACGACTGTTATTTTTTTCCCCTCTGCACGCGTGGAACTGTTGTCCCTTCTTAACTACGGTTGAGTTCAAATTACACATTTATATCTGGCTTTGTTCATTTAACAATATAGTAGAAGCGCTTCCTCCGGTTGTTAGAAACTCTTCGGGATTTTTTTTCCCACGAGTGAACTTCATAATATTGTGCTTGAGTAGGCATATCAAAATTTACTTCAACACCCCCCATCGGTGGATACCGTTTCTATGTATGGCACATAGCAGGCAGTCAAAACTTTGTGGAAGGCATGAGTGAAAGCACTTTTTCCCGAGTATTCGATTATGACTTCCAGAAGATGGAATCACGGGGGCGCCTGGGTGGCGCAGTCGGTTAAGCGTCCGACTTCAGCTCAGGTCACGATCTCGCGGTCCGTGAGTTCGAGCCCCGCGTCGGGCTCTGGGCTGATGGCTCGGAGCCTGGAGCCTGCTTCCGATTCTGTGTCTCCCTCTCTCTCTGCCCCTCCCCCGTTCATGCTCTGTCCCTCTCTGTCTCAAGAATAAATAAAACGTTAAAAGAAAAAAAAAAAAAAGAAGATGGAATCACGATAGTAATCATAGCAGCTATGATACGTTGGGGGCTTATCGTAGCAAAAATGTAACGATGCGCTTCTCTCTGAGACTGTCAGAGTGTCATTTCCCTAGATCCTTCACAACCCTGGCGATTATTCTTTTCAATCCATGCAATCCAGCACGTAAAAAGGGGCATCAAATGGCTATTGTTTTAATTTGTATGTTTGACGACTGTTAAGGGTGAACTTTTTTCCCATTTGTATTTCTTCCCTGATGAATTTCTGGTTTGGTACTTTGTCCACTGGTCTAGAAGGGATTTCATAAGATTTATAAGAGTTCTTTTTTTTTTTTTTTAAGTTGTTGTGTATTTAAGTAATCTCTGTACCCAACTTGGGGCTCGAACTCATGACCCCGAGATCAAGAGATGAACGCCCCTCCGACTGAGCCAGCCAGGCGTCCCGATTTGTAAGAGTTCTTTCCATTGTGTGACATATGTGCTCCGTGATTTCTGCAGTTTCGCATTTGCCTTTTAACTTTGTGGTAATTTATTTACGTAGTTAAATCAGTCTTTGTGAATGTATGTATATTCATGCTTTTTAATTTTAAAATCACATGCTTATTTGAATACTACAGGAATATTTAAAGTAGAAAAGGAAGTCTCTTACAACCTCATTCCCCAGAGATAATCATTGCTAAGAGCTGGGTAAGTATTTTTCCAGATTTTTTTTTTTCTATTCATAGGCACACATGCATATATACATATACATTTTTAAACACAGAGTTCTAGAAATTTCTTTGCTTTCCACTTAAAATACGCCATATATAGATCTACCTTATTTTTTTGTGACTACGGCATTGCAAGTCTGTGTATGAATATAGCACAACTTACTAATTACTCCCTCACAGAAAGAATGTTAAGGGCATTCTATTGGCATTAGCGTGATTTTTTGTTCTCCCAACAGTGGTTGATGCTCACTTTCAAGAGAGCCTCTTCATAGTGGGATTTGGATTCATGCAACAAGAGAGACGCGTAGTGTTGGGATATCCGATCAAACAGCTTATTCTGGATCTCCTTGTTTGGCTACCAGGAATAAGAGTGGAGACGGAATTACTAGAGCCTCCTGATGAAACGGCTAAGGTCTCAGGTTCTTAAATACGTACTCCTCTTATTCTCGAGAGGTTGAACCTCCTGTCATTTACGAAATAGTACGCTGATTTTTATAGGATTTATGAAATCGATTTATACGTGGGGCAGATTGTTGAACAAAGTGCGCAAACTCTGGGGTGGGAGGTCCCGACCCTGCTCCCGGCCCTGTGCTTGACCAGCCATGTGTCAGGGACCAGTTCCTGATGCTCAGGGGGCTACGGGACATTGTGCGGAGGCTGAAGCACAGGATGGATGGAAGAGGCATGGGTGGGGAAGGGAAGGGGTGGCAGATGGGGCTGCAGGGGTGCTCCATAGAATCAGAGAGCCTGGTAGCCCATGTTAGAGACATTGGGGTTTATTCCATAGAAAAGTAACTTAAGCAAGGGAGAGAAGCACGCAGATTTACCTGGTACCTCTCATGAAAGATCCACCAGAAGCTATCCAGCCATATGGCTCTTGGAGAAGGAGAAGAGAGAAACTTCTCTAATTCTCTATCGGAACAGAAAGACTTGGGAAGAAAAAAAAAACACAACAACAACAACAAAATTCACATTATTATTGCTGTTGTCTTTGAAAACACAATTTTTCATTGTTTCATGATTTCACTGTGGCTGTGGAGCCACAACCAGATTAATAATCCTCTCCGTTCAGAACCCGCCTTTCCTCCTATGTTCCACAGCTTGTTATTGTCGCTAACCACACCATCTTCCCACCTGTCATCTTTGGAGTCAACTTAAAAGAAACACTTACCCTTTTAGTTTAGTGAGTGCCGACTATTTGCCTTTCCAGGCATTTTTACACATTCTCATCTAACCGCTAAGATAATCACACAAGGCGTGTTACTACTATCCCCATTTTACAGACGAGCCAACTGAGGACCGAAGAGCTGAAGTCTCTTGCCCAAAGAGATAGAGCCAGCACTGGAATCTGTAACTGGAGGCAGCTTCCCCGTTCTGTCACCTACTCTGATCAGCGGCAATCAACAAACACACACGCTACACAGCCGCAAGCCACTGGACCAGGAGATTCTGCGGGGTTCACGGTAAGCACATGCAACTCTAAAATAGGAATTATCAGCGAACTCGGAGGGGCAGGAAATTCAGACTTCGTTGCAAGGCGACCTGGTAACCTGACTCTGATTCCAGAGCTACCATCGTAATAGCGTAATGACGTGTAATATTTGTTGAATGTTTACCATGTGTCTGGCACAGGGCTGTGCCCTTCACCCCCACCTCGTTTTGTTTGTTACCATCTAGGTGGTAGCTACTACAGGCATCCCCGGTTTATAGAAGAGGAAAGGGAGGGTCTGAAAGTTTAGGACTCTTGCCCAAGTTCGCATGGCCGGGGAGGCTCTGAAGCAGGCAGCTTGACCCCAGAGACGCCACACACGCTGCCTCTTAGCATTATGAAGAGCAAAGAGATCCCATTCCTGCCCCCTCTTGGATGCAAAGGGGGAGACTCCTTGGCTCTCCCTTCAGGCCTATGGAAGCTGGGGGCAGGGTGCGTGGATAAGCCTCCCTCATCGGCAGGGAGTTCTCTGAGCCCAGCTCTCTGCTTTGTCTTTTTCACCGTTCCTCACGTTTCCTTAGAGAAAACATACAGTCAGAGCAGTCCAGAGCACAGACTTCGAATCCAGCTGGATTCAAAACCAGCTCTTATGCTAAGAAGCTGTGTGGCCTTGAGCAACGTTATTGAACCTGTATGTGCTCAGCTTCCTCAACCAGACGACAGAGGGAAACTGAAGGACTCCATAAGAATCTGCTTTCTGTGGGAGGCCTGAGTGGCTCAGTCGGTTAAGCTTCTGACTCTGGGTTTTGGCTCAGGTCATGATCTTGCGGTTTGTGAGTTCGAGCCTACTTGGGATTCTCTCTCTCTCTGCTCCTCCCCAGCTAATGCTCTCTCTCTCAAAATAAATAAATAAACTTAAAAAAAAAAGACCCTGCTTTTTGCTCCTTTTTCCTCTTCTATTCTTGCTAGGACCTGCACACCCCACTTTACACAAGCCTCATAATGCAAATGGTGCCTGTCCTCCTGTAAAGTACAAGGAGTTGATGATTTCTTTAGAATAGACATCTAAGGGAGGACCGGGTGAGAATGACCAGAAAAACCATCATATGCATATTCCGGACCACGGATGCTAAACATCTTGATGCCAAGACTCCCGGGCTCCAAGGAATAACACCTGAGCCTTTGTCTTTGTTCTAACCGTTCCCGGATGCCTGAGAGGACACATACACCGGAACACCATCTTCAGTAAAAACCCTAGACCCCAAACATAGGCAAGATTCATATCCCTTTCCTTTCTGAGTCTCCCAGACACTCTGTCTCTACCTGCACTCTCTCTATACCTTTAATAAACTCTGCTTTCACTTCCTGCTGGCCCCTGTTTGATTTCTATCCTGTGTGCAGCCAGGGACCCTTGGACCCAGCCTAACAGCATCACGGAGAATGGAGAGGACAGCGATCGTCCCTGCCTCGAGGACTGCCATGACCGTTACATGAGTGAGTGACACACACAAAGTGCTCAGAACAGTGTCAGGCACTTAGGAAACACTCACTAAAGGTGTGCTAGCTCTTACTTATTTATTCACACTCTTGCTTCCTTTCAAAAAGTTCATTTCAGCCCCTCAACAGCTATTTACTGAGCACCTACTAGGTGCCTAGATGGTGATGTAGAGTCCCTGCCCTGGAGACGTTCACAAGTAAGCAGACATTTATAATGCAGTGTGATGGGTGCCTTAAGAGAAGGAATCCCAGGGGCATATAGAGGGGCTCTGGGGTACCGGGGAGAGTAAAAAGGACTGGATGGGGGTGCCTGAGTGGCTCAATCAGTTGAGGATCTGACTTCGGCTCAGGTCGTGATCTCACAGCTCATGAGTTCGAGCCCTGCGTCGGGCTCTGTGCTGACAGCTCGGAGCCTGGAGCCTGCTTCAGATTCTGTGTCTCCCTCTCTCTCTCTACCCCCACTCTGCTCATGCTCTCTGTCTCAAAAATAAATAAACATTAAAGAAAAATTAAAAAAAAAAATAAATCACAGTAAAAAAAAAAAAAAAAAAAGACCAGAGGAAGAAGGGAGAAGGTACATTAGAGGGGACCGAGATGGCCAGGCAGAAGGCATGCTGAACAGCAGGTGCAGTGATCCAGACAGGAAGGTGTGGGGCTTGAACTTGGCAGTGGCGGCAAGGAGGAGGAGGAGGTACAGGGAAGACAGCAGGTGAATCTCAGTGATGGCTCAGACGCAGGGGTGAGGACCAGGGAGGAGACTGGCTTGTGCTTGGCTGGAAGGCTGCAGTTTTCGATCAGACAGGAGGAGAAGCAGTGTCATGAGTCTGAGAAGGGCAGGAGGCGGGGGGATATGGGAGTCGGAGTGCAGCATGGGGTTTGGAGGTGGTGACACAGTCCCTAAGTGTGATTAGCCTCATGCGGGGAGATGACTCATGTCCACCCCCTCCCCGCCCATGAGTCTGTGTAGAGGAAGAAGACGGAGCAGAGGCAGGGGTCCTGAAGAACGTGGGCTTGGAAGGCCAAAGCATGCTGCCTGCATAGACGGAGAAGCTGCTACAGGGACCAAGGAAGGACACAACTGTCAAGTGCAGGGAGTCATCCTCTGGGCCAGTTCTACAGAGAGGTCGTCTAATGGAACAACAGAAACACATCCTGTGGACTTGGCCTTCTGAGAGCCAAGGGCGGACAGACACGGCCACTTTCAGTGATGGGAAAGGAATGGGGGTGGGTCACAGCAGCACCGAGGAGAGAATGGCAGTGAGAATGTGAGGGCAGCTCTTGGCCTCCGAGGCTCGGCTCGGTGCCAGGCTGGGGCCAACCACTGACCCAGGGAGACGGGCCTTTCGTCCTCATGGAGCTCACGGTCTAGTGATGGCCTCCCGATTCTCCAGAGCAGAGGCAATGTCACTGCCAAGAGGGAAGGTGCGGTGACAGAGGAGAGGGTTCGAGGAGGCAAGGAAGGGTTTGCAATGGCCCCTGAAGAGCCGGAACAGGGTCCTTTTAAAGGTAAGACACAGGGGGGCGCCTGGGTGGCTCAGTCTGTTAAGGGTCTAACTCTTGATTTCAGATCAGTTCATGATCTCACAGTTTCATGGGTTCAGACCCCATCCACCTTTATGTGGACAGTGCAGGGCTTGCTTGGGATTCTCTCCCTCTCTCTCTGCCCCTCCCCCACTTGTGTTCTGTCTCTCTCAAAATAAATAAACTTAAAAAAAAACAAAGGTGGGGCGCCTGGGTGGCGCAGTCGGTTAAGCGTCCGACTTCAGCCAGGTCACGATCTCACGGTCCGTGAGTTCGAGCCCCGCGTCGGGCTCTGGGCTGATGGCTCAGAGCCTGGAGCCTGTTTCCGATTCTGTGTCTCCCTCTCTCTTTGCCCCTCCCCCGTTCATGCTCTGTTTCTCTCTGTCCCAAAAATAAATAAACGTTGAAAAAAAAATTTAAAAAAAATAATAAAAATTAAAAAAACAAAGGTAATGGGGCACCTGGGTAGCTCAATCAGGTCAGCATCCAATTTCGGCTCAGGTCATGATCTCACGGTTCATCAGTTCGAGCCCTGCATCCGGCTCTCTGCTGACAGCTCAGAGCCTAGAACCTGCTTCTGATTCTGTGTCTCCCTCTCTCTCTACCCCTGCCCTGCTTGTGCTTTGTCTATCTCTCAAAAATAAAGAAAAATAAACATAAAATCTTTTAGGTTTTATTTTTTTAATTAAAATTCAATGTTTAGGGGCACCTGGGTGGCTCAGTCGGTTGGGCGTCCGACTTCGGCTCAGGTCATGATCTCACAGTCCGTGGGTTCGAGCCCTGCATCGGGCTCTGTGCTGCAGCTCAGAGCCTGGAGCCTGCTTCAGATTCTGGGTCTCCCTCTCTCTCTGCTCCTCCCCTGCTCATGCTCTCTCTCTGTGTCAAAAATAAAAACATAAAATAAAATAAAATAAAATAAAATAAAATAAAATAAAATAAAATAAAATTCAATGTTTATTTATTTGGGGGGGCTGGGGGGAAGTGCAGAGAGAGAGAGAGAGAGAGAGAGAGAGACAGAGGATCTGAAGCAGGCTCTGTGCTGACAGCAGAGAGCCCGATATAGGGCTCATGAACGGTGAGATCATGACCTGAGCTGAAGTCAGATGCTGAACAGACTGAGCCACCCAGGTGCCCCAATAAAATCTTAAAAAAAAAAAAAAAATTAAAATGAAGCCAAGACACAAATTTGCCTTGAGTTTCCTGGGAGCCGAGGGAAAACACCAGTTATAAGACTAAAATCATGCCAGGGGATGTGTAGTTTTTCTGGGGATTAAGGCCTAAGGAGAACATTCCCCATGGGACCTCAAAAATGGAACATTAAGTAACAGCAGTCACTGTCCTCGGGGCTACCCTCACAGCAAAGTGGCTGTGCCAGTGGGCCTGTGCAGGGCAAGCAAAGTCATGGGCTGGAAGGTCACACAGGGACAACAGGCCCATAAAACATACAACCTATTTGTTCTCAAATCTTTCTCCTATCTATCTATCTATCTATCTATCTATCTATCATCTATAACTTTTTTTTTTATTATTTAAGTAATCTCTACACCCCAGGTGGGATTTGAACTCACAGCCCCAAGATCAAGAGTCACATGCTCTTCTGGGTGAGCCAGCCAGGTGCCCTGTTCTTTTTTTTTGAAGTACAGGCAAAGGAGGGAAAAAAAAGTATGACCTTATCACTCAGTGAACATCGGTGATATCTACTATGGTTCCATCACCAGATTTTCCTGTATGTGCTTACGTAGCATCATACTGTAGAGTTTTATATACTGATATCTTTCATTTAACGCCACAGCATAGCACAATACACTCTTTGTAAACATTGATTTTAATGGCTAAATAGTCCATGATACATATACCCCAAATGACCGTGCTAGTCTTCTATTATTCATCATTAAGCTAATAGCACTGATAATAAAAACTACCATTTTTTGAGAACTTCTGACTTACTAGGCACTGCGCTAAGGACTTTTTATACACTTAAATAAGATCCTTATCTTATTTAATGTTACAATAACACCTCCAGGTAGAGACTGCTTTTATCCTTACTTTACAGCAGAAACTAGAGCCCAGAGAGCTACTTAGCCACCAAGAGGCACTACCTCCCTTCCAGTTTCTTGCTGTCCCAAATAACAATGTGGGGAATATCTTCTTGCACTGTCCTGGAGGGAATGTGACGCTGTGAGTGCCCGCCGCTCCTCCACCCCTCTGCCAAAGACAGCAGGGGACCAGGCACCTGAGCCCAGAGCCCCTACCGACTGGTTAAAGGCAGCTGTCCACTTGCTGACTGCAGTCCATGCTGGAGCCAGGCGCTGGAACTCCAGCAAATACCACTGTCATCTTGGGCGGCGGCTGGCCCAAACAGACCATCACTCTTAGAAAGTCTGAACGCAAGACACAGAGGAATGAGACCGACGGAGCTGATGCAGAGACATCGCCGCCGGAGAGAAGGCAGCAGGGAGAAATCGTGAAGAGAGGAGGGAGTGAAGGAAGGTGGCTGGGCAGAGGGAGAGAGGAGCGAGGGAAAGAGAGACAAAGGGACAGAGGGAGGAGGAGAAAAGAAAGAGAGACGGGGTAGTAAGTGGTTTGAGGCAGCAGTGGGAAGTACAGGTAGACAAGGCTAAGAACCTGGGTCCCGGCAGGGGACGACGATTGGAACTGCTTTGGGGACACCATGAAGGGCGATGAGACCAGCTATAGGGCTGCGGGTACCATTTCCTGGGCTTCCTCCCCTCCCCACACCTCTCTGCACTCATCCCCACCTCTTGAGTGGTCTCACATATTCTAGGCCTTGGAATACCGCCCCCACCCTCCACCCTGCTTCCCAAGGAACCCAGTGTGCTCCAATGCACTGCTCTCCAAGTGGTTGTTCTCCCCAAGGGGCACCAAGGGACGTGGGAGGAAAATACTCTAACTAATGTCTAACTAAGAAAAATAAGAAGTTAAGATTACTAATATATAATGTAGCAGTTGACAACAGAGCATGTATGTATATCATTTACAAAAAAACATAGATCATGATGGTGCACGCTCAAAATTTTTTGCCAATAAGACACATGATCAAAGCAGTCTGGGGGCACCTGAGTGGCTCCGTCGGTTAAGAGTCTGACTTTGGCGCAGGTCATGATCTCACGGTTTGTGAGTTCGAGCCCCGCGTCGGGCTCTGTGCTGACAGCTCAGAGCCTGAAGCCTGCTTCGGATTCTGTGTCTCCCTCTCTCTCTGCCCTCCCTTGCTTGTGTTCTGTCTCTCTCTTGCAAAAATAAACATTAAAAAGAATTTTTTATTTATTTATTTTTTAATTTTTTTTAACGTTTATTCATTTTAGAGACAGAGAGAGACAGAGCATGAACGGGGGAAGGTCAGAGAGAGAGGAAGACACAGAATCTGAAACAGGCTCCAGGCTCTGAGCTGTCAGCACAGAGCCCGACGCGGGGCTCGAACTCATGGACCGCGAGATCATGACCTGAGCCGAAGTCGGTCGCCCAACCGACTGAGCCACCCAGGCGCCCCTAAACATTAAAAATAATTTTAATAAAAAATTAAAAATGAAAAAAAACAGTCTGGAAATGAGTGCTCAGGGAGGAAGAATCTAGGATTTGGAGGGAACATGGGCTTGGGTTCTAATCTCGGCTCAGTTACTTGCAAACTGTCTGGCCGTGGAAACTGACTTACTTAGTGAACCTGACTCAGTCCCTTGGGGTATAGAACGGGGACGGCTATGTCTGTCTGCCACATGGTTGCTGTAAAGCTGGGGTACAGCTGGGCCCACAGCAGGGGGATCACACAGTTGGTAACATTGGTGAGCTGCCCACTCTCTTTCCTTACCTTGCCACTAAGGCGGTTTCTCTCAGCCCGGACCACATTGCCCACCATGTCACAGAAGTTCACCCCATTTGGAAGCCTGTTCGGCACAGCGCTGTTAAATTTATGTGGGTGCTGGTACAGCTCCACCAGCAGATTTTTATTTGCTGTTTTCTGAAACAAAAAGCAGATATGAAAATGAGGTCCATCATTTGACAGCTTAAACTAAAACTAAAAACTAGGATATCTTCCCCTTTTTGTCACGAAGATGGTGTAACAACCTTACAGAAAGTGGACAAAATGGGGGCACGTTCAGGACCCCAGCACCTCTTACCAAATGATTTACATGGTTTCTGTTTTCCCTTTCAGGTTCTGAGCATGTTTACAAATGTGCAGACATAACTCGACTCATGTGACAATACATAAATACACACACACACACACACACACACACACACACACACACACACACACACACACACGGTGTCCTGCTTTCTCCACCTTAGATTTTCCACATTGCTACACTGTCTTCAAATGTATCACTTCAGAGAATAGATCCCGTTATGAAGATGGGCTATCATTTAATTGGCTACTCACGGGTTACCTCCAATTAATATTACTGTCATTAGTAATTTGGAGCATACAGTTTCCCCCTTGGGTTTATTCGTTATGAATTTCTGGGGAAAAAAGGCAATGAAGCAACTATAAAAAATGTGAAGATACAGAAAAGTGAAAAGAGAAAACCAACTGCCATCACCCGAGGCACCTGCTGGAAACATTTTGGGGGACTGAGTTACTTTTCTTTGGTTTTTTAAGTGTGTTTATTTCTTTGTTTTGAGATAGAGACAGAGAGAGCGAACTACTTTAAGATCCTCTAAAAAGGGCACTCTGCAGTTTTCCTGCACCCTCACCATCCAGGTGCCAAGCGTCCCCTCCCCAGGACTAAAATCTCTTTCATGCCCAGCAGAAACCAGTCAGAGAGAGACCCAGCAGCAGATCCCTTACCCTTTTATTGATGAAAGATTTGACATTCCTAGATTCCGAGACTCTGCAAATATGCTGCGATTTTCTGTGACTCTTGTCTGCAGAAGAATGGAAGAAGAGAAAGGATGTAACCACGAGGTCTGTCCATCGCTGTGCAGTAACCATAGCTGTGATGTTTCACTCACTCAGCCTGAGCTGCCAGAGGACAGTCACACTGTTAGTCTCACTGGTCCCCGCCTGAGTTGCTGGCTCCCTGGATCCAGGACCCACCGCAGACAAGCTGTCCCCTTGCCCCCAAGCCTGTTCCCTCGTCTGTAAACGCTGTTCAGCGGCACCTAGCCCACAGTTGGGGGCATTGCAAAGATTTAATACGAGAAGCGCCACGTGGTAGGCCGTCTCTAAGTGCGCCGTCCTTCCCTCCTAACTTGCCCAATGCCAGCAAGTCAGACATGAGACTCCTCCAGAAGAGGACAAAGCTATCCTCGGTTGAAATGCTGGATTCCTGCTTAACTGCACTTGAGATACTAACAATAGCCAAACCCCACAGAAACACCATCAAGGCTATGAGAAAGGATTTTTGCCTCTGTCTCCCGGGTCGCCGTGACTTTTCTCTCTCAAAGCCTTCTTCTCCAACTCAAATCTCTCAATTGCCTTCAAAAACCAGAAAGAAATGGGGCATTAGGGATTCGTGCGGATCTCGGTGCGGGATGAGGGTCAGAGATCAGGCTATTTCCCCTGCTGGTGCGCAAAAGGCCTGGAGCAGAGGTTGTGGCAGCGCCTCCCTGTCCTCCCCGTAGGTGCCAGGGTCTCTGTGGCCACTGGTGTCACTGACCTCATTCCCACCCCACCTCCGCCCCCACCGAGTGTCACCACCGATACATCCCCCCACCTTGCCTTCTCCCACGCTGCCCCTCCTCCTGGCTATGCCTCCTCTTGTCTATACCTCTGAGGAGGTACAGGATGTGGGAATGGGGCTCCAATCAAGCTCCCTGGGCTAAAAGCTATTGTTTAAACTCTCTGTGAGGGGGACAATGATACCTACCTTCTAGGGTCCTTGTAAGGATTGGACATACAGTATTGAGTGCATCTTAAATTTTTTTTAATGTTTATTTATTTTTGAGAGAGAGAGAGAGAGAGACAGAGCGCGCGCGCGTGTGAGCAGGGGAAGGGCAGAGAAAGGGGAAGACACAGAATCAGACTCCAGGCTCTGAGCTGTCATCATGGAGCCCGATGTGGGGCTCGAACTCATAAACAGTGAGATCATGACCTGAGCCGAAGTCAGACGCTTAACCGATTGAGCCACCCAGGCGCCCTAATGCATCTTAAAACACTAGTGTGGAGGCTACTACCAGATAGGAGCTGCTCAATAAAGGCTAATTATTATTATTATTATTATTAATCACCAGACCCTTGACTTCTCAACAGATTTCTCTTGATCTCTGATTCCTCCTCCCCCATTCCCGCATCCCCTCCTGAGGGAACAAAAGGAAAGAAAAATGAATGTCAGTGACCCAACAAGTTGTACTGATCGTCGGCCATGAGCCCGGCACTGCTCTTGGACAATAAAGTCAACGAAGAATGAGGATTCTGTGTCCTCGCCTTTAGGAATTTACCATCTGTTTGGACAGTTGACATCAGCGCACGTGGGCCAAGTAGGTCCTAAATTGCTACATTTGGGTTTGAAGCAATTGAGAGTAGTGTGAACTAGAAGCGTCACAGAGGACCACCCACGAGCACTGGGGGAAACGATGAGGCATCTGTCGTGCTTGATAAACTGTGAAACGCCCCCTCCAGTCTTCTACCCCCTTTATGAGCATGTGCGCAGGTGTATGTAGATGGGGAAAGGGCTCACACTGGTAGGTCTACATGTCAACGCTTGTCACTCCAAAAACATAGGCCAAGATAAGGCATGATGAATGAACGGGAGGGGTATGAGCCAAGGCAGTGGAACAGCGGTGTCTCTGGTCCTTACCGGGATGCCACTTGTAGCCCATATTGTCAAGGCCTTGGAAGGATGGACAGGATTTACACACGGAGAGAGCAGAACGGATAGGTGAACGCTGGGAGACCAGCAAGTTTTAGGCGTCAACGAGGAGACCAGCACTGGGCCGTGTGCATCTGAGATGACAGTGGTACCTACAAGTGGGGCTGTCCCCCTACTTGGGGAGTTTTTCAGATACACCAATTCAATGGAGAAGTTCATTCCTTGCGTCTGCCTCAGCTCATGAATTGTTTACGTACTGTGGCTCCTGAATAGTTCTCTACTTAAAATTTAAAACCAGTAAATAATTTACAAGGTACAAAATCAAGTAGTAGAGTAAAAAGTCTCCCTTCTGCCTCCCTCCACCCAATACCCTTAATTTCTTGCATAGCCTTCCGGAGACATCGTGTTCAAATGAGAGCACGCAGAACACACGGTGCCACGCGAGGCTCTTTTCACTTTTAGTTTTTTTAAAAACCTCCCAGGGGAGTCCGATGATCACTTAGGTTTAGGTGCCACTGCTCTAGGTGGCTGGGAATATGAGGCTGAGATACAGGAGAGAAGCTAGGATTTGCAACCATATCATTCATTCCACAAGTATTTCCTGAGCACCTGCTCAAGGCCAATGCTATGCCCATGTCGGGGATGCAGCAGAGAGCAGCGAACGCTGCTGAGGCTTCAGGGATTAGTGGGGAGAAGCCAGGGGTTTTGAGGTGGCCAGTGCTGTGGTAGGGAGGTACAGGATGCTAGCAATGTGCCCAGAAGGGCCCCTCCACTAGTCTTGGGGTACGGGATGCAGAGAAGTCCCTTCTAGGGTGAGGACGTCCAGGCGGAGAGCAGAAGGAATGTGCCTGCCACTGGGTGAATGGTGAAGCTGTGCTATAAGTGGAGCTCTTGAGGGGAAGGGGGCCGGAAGGAAGAGCCAAGCAAGGGGTACCCGGTGCGGGGCGGTGGAGGGGGGGGGCGCGCTCAGTCGGTTTAGCATCTGACTGTTGATTTCGGCTCAAGTCATGATCTCACAGTTCGTGAGTTCGAGCCCCACGTCAGGCTCTGTGCTCAGTGCAGAGCCAGCTTGGGATTCCCTCTTTCTCTCTCTCTCTGCCCCTCTCCCGTGCTCTGTCTCTCTCATGTGCTCTCTCCTTCTCTCTCTCACTCTCAAAAGAAAGAAAGAAAGAAAGAAAGAAAGAAAGAAAGAAAGAAAGAAAGCTGAAGAAGAGCTAAGCAAGGTTCATGGCCAGAGAGGTAGGAAGCCCACACTTAGGGCATGGAAGAAGGAACAGAAAAGGGACCTGGTGATGTTGGATGTGGGGAGGAGGATCTGGGGCTCATTCGTTCACTAGTGCACACTTAAGAAGCACCTCTTACGCACTAGGCACAGGGCTAGGTGCCAGGCAGCACGGCAGCATGGAGGCTGGAGAAACCCGTCTGGCTATGGCCCTGACACAGGAGAAGTGGCTGCACAGTCAAGGCCCGGTGGACAAAGGGCAGGGCAAACCGCAGCCAGCAGAGCTTGGGCAGGGTAGCCTAGGGATGGGCTCTTGTGGCAGAAGGCAGTGAGCATCTGACAGATTTGACCAGCTGCTTGGGCAGAGGACAGGAAGGACAGGCAAGGGGTCCCTTCCTCCAGGTCATATGAGGACCCAAGGTTGCTCCCACCAGCCCTATCTTGGTTCTCACTGGCCACGAAGGGCACCTGAGGAGATATGCCAATGCTAGGCAATCTTTTTTTCTTTTTAATGTTTACTTACTTATTTTGAGAGGCAGGAGAGCGAGAGAGAGACAGACAGAGAGAGAGAAAGAGAGAGAGAGAGAGAGAGAGAGAGAGAGAATATGGGCAGGGGAGGGACAGGGAGAGAGAGGGAGAGAAAGCATCCCAAGCAGGTTCTGCACTGTGAGCACAGAGCCCGACAGGGGACTCTAGTCCACGAATCGTGAAATCATGACCTGAGCCAAAATCAAGAGTCGGACACTTAACTGACCAAACCACCGAGACGCCCCAATGCTCGACAATCTTAAGTAGCCACCAGATCCTGTTTCTGGGATCAAAATATTCTTTCTCTTGGTTTTAAAATTATCATAAAAAATCACAGAACTGACATGCAAATACATTCCTTTTGTAAACAACATTACAGAAGTATCCAGAGTAAAAAACATGTTTACTCGCCTTCCATACCACCCCCTTTCCAGAAATGACCCCATTGACTGTTTGGTGTGTATCCTTCCAGACTTTTCTCCTACACGTTCATACATATAGAATGTCCTTCCTGTGAGCCAGGCACTCTTCTCGGGCCTGATTTATGGGGCTTCATGAGTTTTAACTCCTCTAATTCTTACAACAACCCTATGAGGTAGATACATTATTTTTGTTATCACCATTCTCTAGAAAACAGAGATTCATAAAGGTTAAACAATTAACCCAGTTTCACAATGTGAGAAAATGGCGGAGCAGGAATTTAAACACAGACTGTCTTATTCCGGAGTCTGTGTCTCTAATGCTATACCTCTCCTGCCTACACAGGCACACACAGAGAGACGAGGTTTCTTAACTTCTATGGAATCACTCTAAGTTGTGTGTGTGTGTGTGTGTGTGTGTGTGTGCGCGTGTGTGTATGTTGCCTTTATTCACAATTTAATTCTAAGCTCTACTCGATGGTGGGGTAGGTAGGGGCAAGTGAAGCTAATGGTCTCCTTGCTGCGTGAGTGAAAACATGGCGAAACCTCTGGGAAAGGCAATTCGACTGTATTTACCAAAATTCGAAATTTCACTTCTAGGACTCTAGCGTGCAGAAATACTTGCAAATGAGCCCCAAGATACAAATACAGAAATATTCACGTGTTCACTATGACGAAAACACCACTGAAATATTTATCGGTAGGGAATAAATTAATGATGCCGCATCCACCAAATAGAATATTATGCGGTCATGAAAAGACCAGGGCAGATCCACAGTCGTGACTTGGAAGCATCTCCAAGAGTTATTGAAGCTAAAAATAAATAAATGAATGAATGAATAAAAAACAAACAAAAGCAGGTTACAAAAACAGTATTTATGGTATGACCCTACTCACATTAAAAAAAGAAAACGATAACCCTAAATATATGTGTTCTATGTTTCTAAATGTATAGAAAAGGTTCTTGGGCACCTGGCTGGCTCAGTTGATGGAGCACGCAACTCTTGATCTCAGGGTCATGAGTTCAAGCCCCATGTAGACATTATTTAAAAAATAAAAATTTTTAATTTAATTTAAATTTTTTAAAATTTACATCCAAACTAGTTAGCATCTAGTACAACAATGATTTCAGGAGTAGATTCCTCAGTGCCCCTTCCCCAGTTAGCCCATCTGCCCTCCCACAACCCCTCCTGTAACCCTCTGTTTGTTCTCCATATTTATGAGTCTCTCATGTTTTGCCCACCTCCCTTTTTTTATATTATTTTTGTTTCCCTTTCCTTACGTTCACCTGTTTTGTCTCTTGAAGTCCTCATAGGAGTGAAGTCATATGATATTTGTCTTTCTCTGACTGACTAATTTCACTTAGCATAATACCATCCACAAAGAAAAATAAAATATTTTTTTAAAAACTCTGGAAGGATACAAAACAAACAATTAACAGTGGTTACTTCTCAGGAGGAAATAAAGGGCTGGGAGTGAAGCAAATTTTACGGTTTACTTTTATACTTGGAGATGGTTTGAATATTTTAGAATAAGGATGCATTGTCCTGGCATTTAAACTTTTTTTTAATTCTAATTTTAATTTATTGGGGGGGGGGTGGTGCAGAGAGATGGAGAGAAAATCCCAAGCAGGCTCTGTATCGTCAGCGCAGAGCCAAACGTGGGGCTCGATCTCACAACTGACTGTGAGATCATGACCCGAGCTGAAATCAGGAGTCAGATGCTTAACCCACTGAGCCACCCAGGCACTGCTAAATTTTAAAAAATAAATCAAAAAGACTAACTCAAGAGATGAACTGACCCCAAAGGTCAGCACCAGAAAAGTTGGGATAGGGGTGCGGCTAAAACCTGCAGAGGCATTCACCAGGTCTGGGCCCTGGGGACAGAGGAGCTTGGTGGAAAGCAAGACGCCAGGGGTAATGGGGTTAGGAGATTTAGTTGGAGTAAAGTGGCAGAAAGATCTGCAAAACACACAGCTGGTAAAGGACTGTTATCCAAAATACACAAAGAATTGTTAAAACCCAACCATAAGAAAACAAACAACTCAATCAAAAAATGGGGCAGGGACACCTGGGTGGCTCATCAGTTAAATATCCGACTTCGGCTCAGGTCCTGATCTCGTGGTTCGTGAGTTCGAGCCCCGCGTCGGGCTCTGTGCTGACAGCTCACAGCCTGGAGCCCGCTTCGGATTCTGTGTCTCCTTCGCTCTCTGCTCCTCCCCTGCTCGTGCTCTGTCTCTCCCTCTTTCAAAAATAAGTGAAAATTTAAAAATATATATATTAAAAAAATAAATTAAATAAAACAAAACAAAATTTTAAAAAATGGGGCAAAGACTTCAACAGACACCCCACTCAAGAAGAGAGACAGATGGCGAGCAGGCATATGGAGAAATGTTCAATGTCATTAGAGAATATCGCAGCTTCAAACGACAAGCAGATATCGCTATATCCCGATTAGAATGGCCAAAATCCAGAACACTGATAACACCAAATGCTGGTGAGGATGTGGAGTGACAGGAACTCTCATTCATGGCTGCTGCGAATGCAAAAGGGTACAGCCACTTTGGGAGACACTTTGGCAGTTTCTTACAAAACTAAACATACTCTTACCAGATGGTCCAGGAATCACGCCCCTCACTATTTACCCAAATGAACTGAAAATATACATCCACACAAAACCCTGCACGTAGATGTTCACAGCAGCCTTGTGCATAATTGCCAAAACTTAGAAGCAATCGAGAGGTCTTTCCGTAGGTGAACAGACAAATAAACTGTGGCACATCCAGACAAAGGAATATTATTCAGCCCCAAAAAGAAATGAGCTATCGAGCCATGAAAACACATGGAGGAACCTTAAATGCTGATGACTAAGTGAAAGAAACCAATCTGAAAAGGCTGCATCCCGTATGGTTCTAACTCTGTCATTTTGGAAAAGGCAAATATGGAGACAGCAAAAAGTTCAGTGGTTGCCAGGAGATGCGGGGGCGCCGTAAATGGGGGGGAGGATTTTTAGGGCAGTGAGACTATTCTGTAGGATGCTACAAAGGTGGGGCGCCTGGGTGGCTCAGTCGGGTGGGCATCCGACTTCAGTTCAGGTCATGATCTCGCAGTTTGTGAGTTTGAGCCCCTCGTCGGGCTCAAAGGTGGATATAGGTCATTACACATTTGTCCCAACTCATAGAATGTACAGCACAGAGAGCCCTAACGTGAACAACGCACTTGGGGTGATAATGATGCGTCAATGTGGGTTTATCACTTGTAACAAATGTACCAGTGTGGTGACAGGCAGCTTGCCCATGCGTGGGGACAGGGGTATGTGGGAACTCCGTACTTTCAGCTCAATTTTGCTGTGAACTAAAACTGCTCCAAAAAAGAAAGCTTGCTAATTAATAAAATATATCTCTGAGACCCCTATTGTGCAAAGGTGCTTTCAAATAAATGGGCGGGACTCCCGGAGCCCTTCCTGCCCCAAGCCTTACCTCAGCACCCATAACTCACCAGGTTGTTGGCCAACGCATTGGGACTCAGATCTAGCTCCCCAATCGTTTCGTTCACCTGGTGGATGGAACCAATAAGGCAGGCTGGCAGGTGAGTTTGCTGAGGAAATTTTCTGGGTGCTAATCATGCAGGAACAGGATGGGACTAGGCTGGCAAGGACAGTCCCTTACTCTCTCCGCTTAACTACTTTCTTTGCAAACATTCACACTTCTTTTATCATTTTAAATGAGTGGCTTTAGGCACCTGGGTGGCTCAGTCCCTTAAGCTTTGGACTTCCGCTCAGGTCATGATCGCACAGTCCATGAGTTCATGAGTTCGAGCCCTGCATCGGGCTCTGTGCTGACAGCTCAGAGGCTGGAGCCTGCTTCAGATTCTTTGTCTCCCTCTCTCTCTGCCCTTCCCCCACTCACACTCTGTCTCTCTCTCTCTCTCAAAAATAAACATTAAAATAAACATTAAAAATACTCTCAAAAATAAACATTAAAAAATTAAAAAAAAATAAATGAGTGGCTTTATCAATTCTAAATGAAAACTAACCACATTCTAGACACCTTGGAAAAACATAAAAAGAAACACCCATTCTGCTACCACCGTAACAACCTCTGTTAGGATTCAGGGAGATTTCCTTCCAGTATTTTTTTATACACATACCTTTTTACATAATTGTAATCTCAGTGCATGCCTACTTTAGGACTCGGACTTCTCTTCCATTCATTATCATGATCATGCTCCATAGAGCTAAATAATCTTCATAGTATTTTAAATGGCATTATATGAATCTACTTGGAGAATGTACTTTAATACACTTAATTGTTTCATGGCTATTGAATACTTAAGTTGTTCATCATTTTTTTGCAATTGTAAATAATGCTGTGGTATACACAGAGAGTTGTTTCCATATTTTGGATTATTGCTTTCAGAGACATTTTCAGGTGAGGCATGGCTGGATCGGAGGGTATCTCAACCTTGTTTATCACCGTTGAAGTCTCTGCCTAGTTCAATGGCCCCTCTTGTCACCCTCTCTAGGTTTGCATTTCTTTCCGTCTTAGCCTAAATCGGTCTAGGATATATCCTTTGCAGAAGCCCCATAATCCTATCACTTCTCACTGCCTTCACAAAAAGCGGGGTTCACTCTTACTTCCATTACCCTCAAGGGTTCTTATAAACTGGAGGACACTTGACCAATGAAGACGCCAAGGAGGGACATGAAAATCATAGGAAGGGAAATGGGTTAGTTAGGTTGAGAGGAGTGTGGGATTAAGGAGGAAGAGGGGACATTAGAAAAAGGGCCAGGAAAGTGAGTCCCTGAAGCAGCCTCTGATGGGATCACTTGTGCTCATCTTGAGAAGGGTTTCTGAGAGGTGTAGAAAGCGAGGGGATGCAGAGGGACACATGGTTTGGCTGGCAGCAGTGGGACTTGAAGGTCAATGGGCTCTTTATGAGATGGGACCATCTGGCGGTATTTATAACCTGAGAGGGTTATTTGCCGGATGAGCTCTAAGGTCCTCCAGAGATGGGGTTCTGTGGGTCCCTGGCATAGAGTTCAGAGTCACAAGTGAGATGTGGATCAATAAAGGGAGGGCTAGAGAAGTAAGATTCTGGAAGAGTCCAGGTGATGCCAGAGAGGGCAAACTCTGAGCCCAGGTAGGAGGCCTGGCAGGTGAGAAGTGAGGCCAATTGGAATGAGAACAATGAAGCTGGGTCTTTTTTTTTTTTTTTTTTTTGGTTAATGTTTGCTTATTTTTGAGACAGAGTGAGAGCAGGGGAAGGGCAGAGAGAGAGGCGGACACAGAATCCAAAGCAGGCTCCAGGCTCTGAGCTGTCAGCACAGAGCCCAACACGGGGCTCGAACTCATGAACCGTGAGATTGTGACCTGAGCCAAGGTTGTATGCTGAACCAACGGAGCCACCCAGGCGCCCCAACAAAGTTGGGTCTCAAGCTCACTTATCTGAGGGCCGAGGGCTTCACCATGACTTCTTATTTGCTACCTATAACTATAATTCTTTGGAAGACAGAAGATATTTCAACGAATATGTCAACAAATATTTCCAGTACTTCTTCCTCTGGGGCCCTTTCCAATTATCCTAGTAAAATAAATTCAAACCAAACAACCCTTCACAGTCTCAAATTCTTTTAGAGCATAGGTCGGGCTTAACTAATTGAAAAAAATCAATGAGCACATAAGGAAAGGAGCTAATAACGTGTGTCACAGACACAAGCCCTGGTTACAGGTCTGCAGCAGGTGTATTTGGTCTGGATTGTGGACGGCACCATAAAAGGATACAGGGTGGATTGTCTTCCAGATTCTTCCTTGCGGCATTCTTCATCGCGTTCCGCGCAGCGAGGGAGACAGTCAGGTGCTCGTCTACTGGCACCATTGGCAAGGCAGTGACATTGATGGTATCTATGTTCCTGAAATAAGCCATGATCCAGTTTCTCGTAAACTGACAAACAGTACGTTTCCACTTAAGAATCTCTCATTTCCCACTCCGATCTTGTTCTCTGTTCAGCCAGCCTCCTGGAAATCACAAATACCATAGAACCACCTTAGAAAGCACAACCATGCTCGTCTGGTAAGCAGGGCTGATGGCAAGGTGCATGCTGCCTGCGACACGGGGGATAAAGGCCTTCATCTGACACGCCCGTCTTGACTGAGGATTTCAGACACATCAACTTTTTCTGGCCTGTCGATGTTCGCCCTGTTTGCCAAGAAAGCTGTTCTAGTTTTTACAGTAAGGAGACTAGAGTGTTGGAAAGGCCAGGGCTCCAGAGCACCCAGCAAATCAGTTTCCAAATCAGAAAGGAAATCAAATTCCTGTCTCTCTGAGGCTCATCTGCAAAGTCAGAGATTTGGATTAGATTCCTAAGACCCTTTTTCGGCTCTCAGCTGCTCTGATTCTATGATACTGGGTCTATCTCCTCAGCATGAAGCTGGTGATCTACCTGAGGCTTTCTGCCCCCTCCCAGAATGCTGGCCCCATCACTACTCTTCCTCCTGCCTTCAGAACACTCCGGCTGGACTGCCCTCCTGGATCCTTGCTTATTAACGAGGAGTTCATTCTACTATTTGTGGATCTTCCATATCCTGAGCCTGGTGGCATAGGCCTGTTTCTAAGGAAGTAAAGACTCAGATCGGCCCTCAAGAAGCTCATACATAATGGAAGGAGAGAGGAAAGGTAGTTTAGTGGGAAAATTAACCAAGGCCCCTCTCATCACATCCTCTCTCCCTCTTCTTCAGTTGATGCCTTCTGCTCTGCCCTTTTCTACGCAACCACTCATCCTATATGCCCGCCCCTCTGAAATTGCTCCTCGTCCCTGCTGTGCTATGCTGCTGGCCTCTATGCCTTTACACACGCAATTCCATCTAGCCAATGCACATCCCAGGTGACACATCTTTTAGAAAACCTTCCTGAATTACTCTAGGCCATTAGTGACCGCCCCTCCTCTGGAAAGTTCAGGATTCTGCTTTCATCTCTCCATTACAGCACTTACAATTCTGAACGGGAATTATTTGCTTCCACACCTTTTTCCATCAGGCAAGTTGCTCCCTAGGGGTTCGGCACACTCAATATTTGATTCCATTTTAGACTCATTCACCACGCTTCTTTCTAGTCCAGAGAAGCTATCCATCAGGGCCTGGGGCTGTCCCAAGTCAGCTGGATTGCAGGAAAGGCTGTCCCAGGCCCACGTCAATACTACTTCCTCTTTCCTGCTCCCAGCCATAAGCCATGTAGGCAAGGGGGAGAGGGGTAAGGTGGAAGCAGGTGCACTGCAGGGCTCCTTGTTTTCCTCCTACTCACTCCCCAGCATGACTGGAAAACTATAGCATGTTCTCTGAAAAGCAGGCTTTTAGGGCAACGCTGTCAAGAAGGCTCTTGCTTTAACTTAACATTCTTACTCATGCCTAATGGAAGAACTGACTATTACTATGCTCCTTAAAAGGAATGTTTAAGATACGCATGCCGTTCTCTTCTGAATTTTCCATCATACCCTTTTAGGTATTCTCTGAGATACGACAAGTCTTTACCGCCACGACTTGGGGAGGAAAAACGGATGGGGGAGACCACGAACTTCATGGAATGAACAACACTGCACGGTGTTGGGGCAGGAGAAAAGCAAACGTTCTGCTCTCATGTGGCAAGTATCCTGCCAGCCGAAGTGCGAATGCCCTGTGTTTAAAGCTAACACGTCAGGGGCGCCTGGGTGGCGCAGTCGGTTAAGCGTCCGGCTGCAGCTCAGGTCACGATCTCGCGGTCCGGGAGTTCGAGCCCCGCGTCGGGCTCTGGGCTGATGGCTCGGAAGCCTGGAGCCCGTGTCCGATTCTGTGTCTCCCTCTCTCTCTGCCCCTCCCCCGTTCATGCTCTGTCTCTCTCTGTCCGAAAAATAAATAAGAAACGTTGAAAAAAAAAATTTTTTTTTTAAATAAAGTTAACACGTTAAACAATTTTAAGCATGTTAAATACGTTAAAACAATGCTGACTTTGGAATCAGGATTCAGTTTTGCCTTCAGCAATGACGGACTACTTACTGAGTGCCCGACACAAGCCAGCGGTGTGTTCTTCCTGGAGACAGGGTGGTGAGCGAAACCAGACTTGCTCCCTCCTCTAACGGACTTCTGTCTGCCAGGGGAGACATGCGGTAATCAAACAATTATATAAATAATTGTGAATGATAACTGTGACCACTCTCTGAAGGAACATACGCAGTGCTGTGAGATGAGCTGAGATTACGTAAGGATGTAGGCAAGCTTGGAGGAAGAGCAGGAGTTAACTAGATAAAGGGGATGGGGAAATACCATCCAAGCAGAGGGGAGCAAGTGTAGAAAGGCAGGAAAAGGCGAGACCTGTGCATCGCAGTAGCCACTAGCCACATGTGACAACTGAGCCCTTGCAATCTGGTTAGTGTGACTGAAGAAATGAAATTTCAATTTTAGTTAATTTAATTTTCTTTTAATGTTTATTTATTTCTGAGACAGAGAGAGACAGAGCATGAGTGGGGGAGGGGCAGAGAGAGAGGGAGACCCAGAATCTGAAGCAGGCTCCAGGCTCTGAGCTGTCAGCACAGAGTCCGACGCGGGGCTTGAACTCACGAACCACGAGATCATGACCTGAGCTGAAGTCGGGACGCTCAACCGACTGAGCCACCCGGGTGCACCCGATTTTAGTTACTTTAAACTTAAAAGCTGAAGCAGTATCAATGTAAAAGCACTGATCATATGTTGAAATGATAATATTTGGGACATACGAGTTAAATAAAATGTTCGAATCCCTATAACCTGGTTTTTAAAAATCTTTAAAATATGGCTACTAGGAAATTCTCAATTACATACGTGGCCCACATCATGTTTCCATTGGGTCGTGCGGGATTAGACTGTGCAGGTCTTGGTTCTAGGACATGGAACTCTCCCCTTTTTAATACACTGAGGTGTAGTTGGAAGAAAATTGCACTTGGAGCCAGAGACCCCTGGGTTCTGCCCCTCATTGGATGGATGGACTGGGTGCACTCGCTAGGCACCCAATAAACATCCCTTGAATGGTTCTGAGTGTCTTTATTTTTCAAATGGAACCAATAGTTCACTGTTAGGACTTCAGGGCATCTGGAGTTGATTCTCGAGTAGTTCTCTGCCCTTGCTCACTGTGCCACCTTGAAGCGGTCCCTGGCCTCAGTTTCCCCTGCTCGTAAAAGCTGATGAGAGTCAGGAAACTGCAGTCTGCGGAAGTGGGCAGGGCGGATCATCGTCCTTCTTCTGTGCGTCTTACCTGAAGACATAGGCGAAATCCGACGAACTTGGGGCCGGTTCCGCCACGGGTCCCTCAGGGGACCCCGCAAAGTTCTGGATGGGACACCCGACATCCACCAGGAAGGGGTGCCCTTTGCTTTGTGCTCGGGGAGGAAGAGGAGGAGGAGGGGCGTCGGGGAGAGGCCCATTTTGCTACTGTGAGTCCTGGCGTTCCCCAGGCAACGCCAGGCGCAGTCACCACTGCCACCCTTCCCACAACAATGGAACCGTAGTGAGCCACCGCTGCGTCCGCGAGACGCCGTTACCACAGTGATGGTCCCGGGTGGTCGGGGAGACCAGACCAATGGGCTTGTGGGGAGGGAGAGTGTAGTTCCTCGTCCCAGCCTATCGCACGGGGAATGGAAATGACTCCAGGAGACATTCCCCCACGTGGATTGTCTTCAATGTATCGAGGGCAGTCCTCAAGTGTTTCTGATGCTTCGCGGAGGCTCCCGTTGGACACCCCGCCGCGCCGGGCACCCCCCTATCTCTCGGTGGTAGAGGCCGGGGCGGGGCTGCGCGTGCGCGCGCGGGTGGGGGGCGGAGCATCCCGGGAGCCGTGGTCGCGGTGGGTGACGCGAGCCTCTGCAGGCGGTTTCCGGCAGGTATCTGGCTGCGTTTTGTCCCTGGCTCCTGGGGCGCGACTGTTCTGAGCCTGGCATCGCTCCAGGGCCCGAGGAGGGATGGGACGCCCGGGCGTGCTCCAGGGGACCCGGGGCTTCCCCGCCTCTGGAGCGGCCCGAGGGCGCGGCACAGGGGGCGGAGGCTGGGTTCATCCCAGGCCGGTCTCCGCACTTCTCGGAGCGGGTTTCCTCGGTGAGAAACCGGGGTGGTAGTTCCTCCCCGTCAACCGGCTGGCTGTGAAGAGGGTTAGATGAAGGCGTGCGTGTGAACGTTTGTTCTCTACGGCTAGTTGAGTCCAGCAGCCCCGGGTGGCAGAGTATCTGCGCGGCGCGGCTCTGAAATCTTTGAGGGACGCATATCTCTTCGAGAATCCGATGAAAGTCAAAAACTGCCCCCTCACCTTCTTGTTAGGTAAAAATAGGATAGTGTATGTTGTGGTCCATTGCAAACTGTAAAGCATTGCCCAGTGATGAAGTGATTATTGTCATCGGCGCAGAGGAGTACACCTTATTTGAAACCCAATTCCACCACCTTCCCACCGCGTGATTGGGAGCGAGTTACTTCTCTAAGCCTCCGTTTTCTGATCTGTAGACAGATCTGGGACATACTTCCTGGGACATACTTCACTTCATCTATTTCTCAGGGTTGTTGTGAATATCAAATGCTCACAGCTTTTTATAAACACGAACACACTATAACAACCTGTAAGTGGGTAACTGTTGTTATCTCTGATTACAAATAAAGAAGCCGGGGGGGGGGGGGAGGCGGGGGCAGAGAAGATAAGTTCTGGGGTCCCACTGGGGCTGAGTGGCAGAGCCATGACTGGAACCCAGATGCTCTTCCTTCACTTCCTTAGAGCTGAGCCCTCTCTGCCCAGGGAGTTTCACTAGAGAGACAGCTGCCTTGGGCCACGGGGGTCAGCTGGAACTTCTGGGTCCACACTAATGTTCCAGGATCCTAGGGACTCAGCCAAAGTTGTTCGTGGATTATTGGTACTGACTTAAAAGGCAGCTCCACCAGATTCTTCCTTTTCCTCATCTGTAGTATATTGATGATCGTTCTCTGCTTAAGGGTTATGAGAATGGATGAGGTTGTGAGGGAATTGCTCCTGGTAAAACCCGGAGAAATAAAGTAACTTGGCTAGGGTTTAGCAGGCAATTGAGGGGCAGAGCCAGACCTGGAACTCCAAGTTGCGTCCAAGTGATACACTCAGGCATGACTGGAGGCTTTGCAAGAACAACTTGGCTAAGTATTTTTCCTTTTTCAGATGTCTCCAGATGCTTGGAAGGGCAGGTGCTGCCTTTTAGCTGTTTTTTGTTCTTTTGTTTTTTTTCCATAATTAACACATGAATATATTACCATTGTAGTAATTTATTAAATCCAGAAATATATTCCTTTAATCTAATTTGATATTATAACATGGAATTGCCACCACTTGACCATTTTTTACCTATAAAATGACAATGTCACTTAAGCCAGCCATCCCATTCCCCTTCCCACATTAAGCATATTGAGCAGTTTGGTGTATCTTTCCAGATTTTATTTTGTTTTGTTTTATTTAATTTATTTAAGAGAGAGAGAGAAAGTGCATAAGCAGGGAGAGAGAGGGGGAGAGACACAGAAGGAGAGAGACTCTTAAGCAGGCTCCACACCCAGCACACAGCCAGACATGGGGCTCAATTCCATGACCCTGACATCATGACCTGAGCTGAAATCAAGAGTTGGATCCTTAACCAAGTGAGCCACCCAGGTGCCCCGATTTTCTTCTATTTTTTTAATGTGCACACCTACATTCTTGCCTTTTTTTTTTTATTTCTGTCTTCTCTTATACCATCATAGTATACACATTGTTCTGTAGCTTGCTTTTCTTTTTTTTTAATGTTTATTTTTGAGAGAGAGACAGAGTGCAAGCAGGGGAGGGACGGAGGGGGGTGGATAGAGGATGTGAAGTGGGCTCCCTGCTGACAGCAGAGAGTCTGAGGTGGGGCTCGAACCCACAAACCATGAGACCATGACCTGAGCCACAAGTCAGATGCTCAACCTACTGAGCCACCCAGGTGCCCCTGCAGCTTGCTTTCTTAATGTTAGAGTATGTTGGGTTCTTTCCAGGTCAGTCCATATACAGCTGCCTCGTTGTTTTTACTTGCCCTGTAGCATTCCATTGTAAGAACACAACAATGTATTTGGCTGTACCAACCATTGGTAGACATTTTGGATTGTTTCTGTTTTTTCACTGTTACCAACAGTAGGGAATTTTTTTTTTTAAGTTTTTAAATTTATTTGGACAGAGAGAGAGAGAGAATGGGAGAGGGGCAGAGAGGGAGAGAGAATTCCAAGCAGGCTCTGGGCTGCCAGAGAACCATGAGACCATGACCTGAGCTGAAATCAAGAGTCAGATGCTTAATTGACTGAGCCACACAGGCGCCCCAACAGTGGGGAACATCTATCTGTACCTGTCCAATTCTTTGTGGAGGACAAACTTTTAGAAGTAAATTTGCTGGCCAAAAAGTATACACATTCAAAATTTTGCTAGGTTGAAGCGCCTGGGTGGCTCAGTGGGTTAAGCACCCGACTCTTGATTTCGGCCCAGCTCATGAGCTCACAGTTGTGAGATTGAGCCCCATGTTGGGCTCTTTGCTGAGCATGGGGCCTGCTTGAGATTCTCTCTTCCTCTCTCTGTCCCTACTTTGCTTGTGCATGCATTCTCTCTCTGTCTCTCTCAAAGAATAAATAAGTGAACTCTAAAAAAAGAAAATAAAAATTTCCTAGGTTTTGCCTAACTGAAAAAATTGTAGCATCTTATGTCTCCACCTAGAGAAAATGAAAAGTGTGGGTGCCTGTGTGGCTCAGTGGGTTGAGTGTCTGACTCTTGATTTGGGTTCAGGTCATGATCCCAGAGTTGCGGGATGGAGCCCCGCATCGGGCTCCACAGTGGCGTAAGGTCGACTCATCTGTTTGTACCCATGACTTTTCCTGACCCTAGGAGAAGGGAGCATTGGCCTTTCCTTCATCCGGCCAAAGATGCCTCTCTTTGGAAATACGTTCAGTCCCAAGAAGACGCCCCCTCGGAAATCTGCTTCTCTCTCCAATCTGCATAATGTGAGTATCACTACTGGGCCCATCCCGGTGTGCAGTGTGGCTGAAACATCAAGCCTGGTCCCTGATGGAAAGTGTCGTCCTCCAGAGGCACCCTTGTAAGGAAGACATCCTTCTAATTCATATTATTGCTATTGCTAAAAACCTTTTTAACTCTTGGGGCTCCTGGCTGGCTCAGTCAGAAGAGCATGTGACTCTTGATCTCAGGGTTGTGAGTTTGAGCCCCATGTTGGATGTAGAGATTACTTAAATAAATAAAAAATTTTTTTTGGTTGTTTTTTAATTTTAGAAAGAGAGAATGCAAGCAGGGGAGAGGGGCAGAGGGAGAGAGGAGAGAGAATCCCAAGCAGACTCCATGCTCTGTGGAGCCTAATGGGGGGCTCAGTCCCACAGCCCTGGGATCATGACCCCAGCCAAAATCAAGAGTCAAATGTTCAACCAACTGAGCCACCCAGGCATCCCAAATACATAAACTTAAAAAAAATTTTTTTAATGTTTGTTTATTTTTATTTTATTTTTAATTTTTTAAATCTTTAATATTTTTTTCTTTTTTTTTAATGTTTATTTTTGAGACAGGGAGAGACAGAGCATGAAAGGGGGAGGGCCAGAGAGAGGGAAACACAGAATCTGAAGCAGGCTCCAGACTCCAAGCTGTCAGCCCGGAGCCCGACGCAGGGCTCGAACTCACGGACTGTGAGATCATGACCTGAGCTGAAGTCAGACGTTTAACTGACTGAGCCACCCAGGCACCCCTAATGTTTGTTTATTTTTCAGAGAGAGAGCACAAGCAGAGGAGGGGCAGAGAGCGAAGGGGGCACAGAATCCGAAGCAGGCTCCAGGCTCTGAGCTGTCAGCACAGCGGGGCTCGAACTCACGAACCGTGAGATCATGACCTGAGCCGAAGTTGGACACTTAACTGACTGAGCCACCCAGGTGCCCCCAAATAAATAAACTTTAAAACAAAACCAAAAATGGGGTGCCTGGGTGGCTCAGTCTTAGGTTAAGTGTCCAACTTCCGCTCAGGTCATGATCTCGTGGTTTGTGAGTTCGAGTCCTGCATCGGGCTCTGTGCTGACAGCTCGGAGCCTGGAGCCTGCTTCGGATTTAGTGCCTTCCTCTCTCTCTGCCCCTCCTCCCCTTGTGCTCTGTTTCTCTCAAAAATAAATAAACATTAAAAAGAATTAAAAAACAAGAAGAAAAACCAAGAACAAGAACATTTTTAAGTCCTGTTTGGAAATCATTGTCAGAGCGTGTTCAAGAACCTAGTAAGACAGTCAATCTCATCGTGATTCGGGCTCCAAATGACACTAGCCAGCTTGCCTTCAGTTTATTCCCAGGACTTAGCCAAGAATCCATTTTAGTTGTGTCTAAGAATCATACTCATTCTCAAAGGATGATGTTCTGCCACCGTTAGTGTCATTCAAGGCTGTGTGGAAGCTCTGGACAGCAGCTCCTCAAGGGCGGGGCTGGTCACATTCACCTTGGAATCCCTCGGCCTAGTCCTGGCGTGGCGTGGCTGCTGAGTGAGTCGTAGAAACTTTGAAAACCATGTTACAGACCACCTATGACTGACTGCTGGTTGAGTGTTAGCATTTCATGCCTTTTTTGTGACCTGTAGCGCCCCATGGTGAGCAAGTGATCACCTTGGGGCTTATTAACCTTTAAAAAGGATTTTCTACTTTATTAAAAATGTATGGTAGGATTTCTTAAAACCATTAAGTGCCAAGTAGACGTCAAATAATTCAAATTTCGATATATGTAGTTTTTCTAGAAAACCTGTATCTTACAATAAGGTGGGACGTTTCTTCCCTCTTAGAGTTTAAAAGGTTTCGTTGTGGGGCGCCTGGATGGCTCGGTCGGTCAAGCGGCCAGCTTCAGCTTAGGTCATGATCTCAACGGGTTTGTGAGTTTGAGCCCCGTGTCGGGCTCTGTGCTGTCAGTGAGGAGCCTGCTTCGGATCTCCGCTCTCTCTCTCTCTCTGTCTCTCTCAAAAACAATAAGTAAACATTAAAAAAAAAAGTAGGGGCTCCTAGGGGGCTCAGTCAAGTGAGCGTCCGACTTTAGTTCAGGTCATGATCTCATGGTTCGTGAGTTCGAGCCCCACATCGGACTCGCCGCTGTCAGCCTGTCAGCGCAGAGCCCACTTTGAATCCTCTGTCCCTTCCCCGCTTACATTCTCTTCTCTCAAAAAAAATTTTTTTTTAATTTATTAAAATAAATAAAAGTTTTTGTTGTTTTGTGCCTTATCGGATTTTCTGACTTTTAACAAAAAGTTACGAAGTGTGCGAGGTAAGGATTAGAAAAAGGAAGTTAGCTGCTGGGATACAAATACAGTTAGCAGGAGAGTCACTGGGACTGGGGTCCCCCGTGTGCTTCCTGAAGCCTCCATGCAGTGTCTTGTCCACAGCTGGACCGGTCAACCCGGGAGGTGGAGCTGGGCCTTGACTATGGAACCCCCACTATGAACCTGGCAGGGCAAAGCCTGAAGTTTGAAAATGGCCAGTGGATAGCAGGTGGGCTGATTTCCTGCCGTTCTGTCCAGCAAGATTGTGGAAAGGAAGCCCCCACGTAACTAACTGCTTGTTCTGTCCTTCCCCAGAGATGGGGATTAGCGGAGGTGTGGACCGGAGGGAGGCTCAGCGCCTACGCAGGCGGAACCAGCAGTTGGAGGAAGAGAACAACCTCCTGCGGCTGAAGGTGGACATCCTGCTGGACATGGTGAGGAGGGTGATGGGGAGGGGCGCGTAGGCTTTCCTTTTGGGGAGGCTCCACGGAGAGTCATTCCATCCAGCTGATTCCTTTGGAATGCCAGTTTGCCCAGGTAAGTTGCTTTGAATCCAAAGATACAAAAATTTTTTTTTTTCACATTTATTTATTTTTGAGACAGAGCATAAACCGGGGAGGGTCCGAGAGAGAGGGAAACACAGAATCCGAAACAGGCTCCAGGCTCTGAGCTGTCAGCACAGAGCCCGACGCGGGGCTCGAACTCACGGACCGCGAGATCCTGACCTGAGCCGAAGTCGGACGTCCCACCGACTGAGCCACCCAGGTGCCCCTGAATCCAAAGATATAAATGAGAGAGCCCCTACTCTCAGGGCCTCACTGTCTCGCAGGGAGATGGACAAGAAACAAAATGACAGTGCCTGGGGGCAAGAGTAACAATTGGAGTGTGCGTAGGGCCTGGCGCCAGCACAAGCAAAAGTAATTCTATCCAGTCAGGAGGGTGTCACAGAAAGGGATGTTTGAATTGAATGTAGAAGGACCAAGGGAGGATTGGAGGGTGGGAAGAGGGCATTCCAGGAAGAAGGACCGTCTGCTCGTGGCCCGAAGTTGTCCCATATCCAGCGGGCATTAGTGAGTGTCAGACCTGCCGAGGGGCCCGCTCTGTGCTAGTGTCGGTTTCCTGTGGCTGCTAAAAACCCCGCAGGCTGTTGGGACTGGGGGTGCCGGTGAAAGTTGTGAAAGTTGGCCGGGAGGCAGGCGCGCCTCTGCTGTCACGGTTAAGAGCGTGCGTTCTGGAGCTAACCTGCCTGGTTCCTTGTTCGGCTCCACCACTGGCCATGTGACTTCAGCGTGTTGTTTACCTGCCCTGTGTGAAGAAACTTAGTTTCGTTGTCGAATAGGCACAATGATAGGATCTGCCTCATGCTGAGTTAATCACACAAGCACCTGCAATAGTGTATTGCTCAGAAGGGCCACTCTTATTTCAGGGTAAGCCAACCTCCACTGTGGAGAGTAAAGTTTCTGTCCCTGTCTTGAATGTCTTCCACCTTGTACTCAGGGGCTTTCTCAAGCCCCCTGAAAGACCCTAGTAAGAAAAGTGGCATTCTTTTTGGGGCATTTTTTTCCCCCCTGATCACCATTATGGGAGCCACAGCTCAGAAGCTACTCAGACTCTTATTTCTTTAGCCTTAGAATGGTCCATTGTGTGCCTTTTTCATCCCCTGAGGCCTGCCGTCTTCAAGGCAGTGAACTTGGTGCAATCCTAGGTGACCAAAATGTGGAGAGGGTGGACTGTGATTCAGTACCGGAGGCCCTGGGTTGTCAGGGGTTGCATTCTGCCCGGGTACAAAGGGGTTCCCCTCATGGGGGCCGTCAGTGGCGTGTGAGGGTAGGGATGCTCTCCCCACCGCACAGAGCTGCCCTCGCAAACCTGCAACAGCCCCGGAAGGTCCTTCTTGGTTAACTGTCCGCTGCCTCACTTTCAGCTCTCTGAAACCACCGCCGAGTCCCACTTGATGGAGAAGGAATTGGAGGAACTGAAAAGCACCAGCCGCAGGAGGAAATGAAGACCCTGAAGACATTCGCTAGGAGGAAAGGGAGAAGCCCACCGATCAGAGGAGGTGGATGGGGCTGAGGGGTTTTTCTAGCCGAACTAGTGGCCCACAGTGTCCTATCATGGGGCCGGAAGGCACCGGCCCCCTCGGTTTGGCAGCGGGAACACACTGGTGGAAGCCAGGACTCCAGGCCAGGGCAGTCCTAGGAATGAACCCTGGGATGCTGTCTAGTCACTCCACGTACGAATGCGCCTTCCCAGGTTCGCCCTCACCGGACTGATGCTGTGGCCGAAGCGGCTGGAGTTCATTGTCTCCCCCCTCACGCTGGGCTGGTGTCCGGGGTGTGGCACCAGTTCTAAAGAGTCCTGCCTCAGGGCCCTTGGATGAGCAGCTCCCCTGGTCCTCCGCGCCCCCCCCCCCCTCCCCCGGGCCTACTCGCTTCGTCCTTTGAAGATCCACAGCCTCTCCGGGCTGCAGCTTGTCAGTGGCCAGCACCAGCCTTCCACGGGCAACACTGCATTTTTGTGCTACTTTCCTGTTTACACGTTTTTCTGAAAATTAAATGCCGGTATGTAATCTGTGTGGCCAAAGTGACTGAAAAATGAAAGCAGCAGTTCTTGAAGAAGTACATAGAGCCTGGAGTCGAAGCCTCTGTTTTGCCGTCCAGAGACCGAATGTTTGAGTTGTGGGGAAATGCCACCACGGCAGGAGAGGCGCTCCAGCTTCCCGGGCCTCGGCAGAGGCCGACCTGGAACAGAAGCGGTGTCCCTGCCCAAATTCTGCTGCAGCCCTTCAGAGATTTGCCACCAGCCTGGACCTGGCAGGGACCGAGCGGTCGGGGTGGGAGGCTGCATTCCTAGAGTGGGAATTTGCACCCAAGTCCGTGTGAGCTGCTCTGGTTGGAGGAGGGAGTCAGTGAGAGAGGGAACCCAGCTCCACAGTTAAAGGGGAGGGCGCCAAGACGCGGACAGAGTCCAGGGCTTTAGACTGGGGATGGCCACTATGGTCAATAATTTCTGAAAGCCGGTGACTTGCCTAGGACAGGCCTCAGCACTTTGCCCCTGCTCATTTCCTCCTCTGCTCAGCCCCTCGAAGCAGGGACCATCAGCATGTGTCCTTGCAGGTAAGGAGCCAGACTCCAGGAGGTTCAGAAACCGGTCCGGGATCGCACAGCAGAAGCGTGGGAGCCTGTGGACTCCTAGCTCCCGGTGAAAGGGAGGGGCCGGGTGGGGCACAGCCTCTGTTGGAGGCTGCTGTCCACAGCCCACCCTTAGGAACAGCTTTAGGGGAGACGGATAGAAGCTCCAGCCCATAAACCTTACTTTCCGATAGGAGAGAACTCTGAAAAAATTAAGGGAGGTTACAAATACGTGTGGGGTGTAAGTCTCCAGGTGCAGATATTGGGAGCAGTTGGGGGTTGGCATTTCCTAGGGCAGCATCGTTGGCAACCACTTCCTGAGTGCCTTTGGTGCCAGACAGCCCGTTGCTAACTCTCAGGATTCAAGTGTGTCATCGTCCCCTGCTCTGAGATGAAGAAACGAGTCCGGCAAGGTGACACAGCTGGAAGGGACGGAGCCCAGGCTGAAACCTTGGGAATCATGAGGGGCAGGATTGGGTGTCAGTGATGTGGGTCCCCCTCTGCACCCCCACTGGCGCCGGAGGGGGTTGGAATCACTATGTGGGACCGTTCTGCAGTGAAGGAGGACTTTTCATTTGTTTAATGTTTATTTTTGAGAGAGAGACAGAGTGTGAGCGGGAGAGGGGCAGAGAAAGAGGGAGACACAGAATCCGAAGCAGGCTCCAGGCTCCGAGCTGTCAGCACGGAGCCTGACATGGGGCTCAAACCCACGAGCTGTGAGATCATGACCTGAGTCAAAGTCGGATGCTCAACCAACTGAGCCACCCGGGAGCCCCAAGGACTTTTATTTTGAGTGAAAAGGCAAATAAGCCATTGGTGGGTTTTGAGCAGAGGAGTGTTACGATCAATTTTTTTTTTTTTTTTTTTTTTAATCCTCTGGCCAGATCCTCTGCCTTCTGTGTGGAGAAAACAGACTGAAGGGGGCCAGGCTGGGACAAGACAGGAGAGAAGGTGAAGTGGTCAGATTCTGGACTGAATTGAAGGTGGCACCCACCAGTGTTTGGTGTTTTTCCTCGCCGAGGTGCTATATTCTTTCAAGTCCCTACCTTCCTTTTTTTAAGGTTTTATTTTTAAATAATCTCTACACCCAACAGGGGGCTTGCACTCATAGCCCTGAGCTGAAGAGTTGCACACTGCACCGACCGAGCGAGCCAGGCACCCCGTCAAGTTCTTATCTTTCTAGTCAGATCCATCCTTCAGGTTCTGGTTAAAATTCTTCCTCCTTCGAAGCCTTTATTAACCAAATCTGCTACTTGGGGGACACCCAAAGAAATAGTACTGTCTATTTGACGGTATCCCCTGTGATCTACAGCAACTTCTGGGACTTTCTGGGCTGCGTGTCCGGTTAGGGGGAGCTGTTACTGAGGAGCTTCGCGAGAGCTCTGGGGGCCTGAGGGAGCAAGTGCAGGATTAGGGGCAATCAGAGGAAGTGGTACAGTTTGAGGCCTCGCAAGGGGCCCCCACCTGCACTATCGCACAGATAGGGGCTGAGGGGTATTTTTTACGGGAGGGGCTTCCAGCTTTTCTAGGATTCCCAAAGGGATCTGTGCCCGTCCATTGACCCACATAAAGAACTGTTACCAATTTCAAATTCTGATGGGATGGAAACAGGAAAGACGGAAAGCGTGGACTTGAGGGATGGGTTAGGAGAGGACCTGGAGGCTGGGGTTCTAGAACACCCCATCTCCTTCTCCATCCGGGTGGCAGAGTCACTCTGTGCCTGCATGGGGCATCCACACTCACTCGTCAGCACCTGTACTTGTGCGTTACTCTTCGACGGTGACCCCTGGCCTGGCATCGTCCTCACCCTGTCTTCTTTGCTGATTCTGAGCAGTTCTTGAAGCCTTCAGTGAAGCCACCCTTCTCCGACCCTTCTTCTTCCTCTCCAGCAGCGCCTTGAACCTCATGAGGTGGGGGAAGAAGGTCCCCCCCCTTTTTTCCCCTGATAGTTCTGCTTTTCTGCTTGTCTTTAAATTTTCTTCTATTGTGGCAAAATAACAAAATTTACCATCGTAACCATTTTTAATTCTACAGCTCAGCAGTACTGAATACATCCATCGCGTGCCATCATCAGCGCCGTCCCATCTCCGGACACTTCAGCCTGTAAACTGAAACCCTGTACCCATCAAACAGTGACTCTCCGTTTTGTAACTGAACCCAAGTTCGTGTGCCCGATGTGCAGCAAAGCTGATCGTTGAGATAGATCTCTAGTGGGCAAGGAGGCAAGAGGTTTTTCTCGAGGCAGCCACGTGAGGAGATGGGAAAATGAGCCTCAAGTCGGCCTCCCTGAAGCAGGATGGCCAGGAATTTTTTAAAGGCAAGTAGAAAAGGGTGTGGGTAAGGGGAAGGAGAGAGGAGCTTTGTGACTCAAAATCAGATAAAGGAAGTTAGGAGGTAGGGGAAGGTTAATTTCATTTTGTTGGGCTCCAAGGGGAGGTCAGTGTCCTGACTGGTTCTAGCTGGCTTCTTGACGAAACCCTGAGTTCCTGTGAAACGACTAAATTAACCACTCGGTCATCGTGGCATGACTATTATCGTACAGGAACATGGTGGCAGACAGCATTCTGAGCACCCCCAAGCAGGTTTGGGGAGAAGTTGCAGCTGCCTTGGCTGCCCTGTTAACTCTTTGGTTATGGGTTTCTGTTTCCTCTCCCCCAGCCCCCGGCAACCACCTGTCTACTGTCCGTGATTTCACTGTACCTTTAAATGTCTGATCCCACAGGATCCTGGCCTTTGTTTTCCCTTCTCACTCTGCCTTTTCTAGACCATCTCATCTGTTCCCAGGGCTCTGAACACTCTGCACGGCATGACTCCCTTTTTGCTTATCCCTTTGCAGAGATAAAATTACTCCCAAGGTTTTTTTTTTTATTATTCTTAAACATAGGTGTTTTTTTAAAAATGTTTAACGTTTATTGTGGGAGAGATAGAGTGAGTGAGTACATGGGCAGAGAGAGAGGGGGAGAGAGAGAGCGATCAAGCAGGCTCCACACTGTCAGCACAGAGCCCAACGTGGGGCTCAAACTCAAGAACCGTGAGATCATGACCTGAGCCGAAATCAACAGTTGGAAGCTTAACTGACTGAGCCACCCAGGTGCCGCACATAGATTTTTTTTTTTTTAATCATGTATTGTTCTTGTGAATATAAACAAAATTAGTTGGTTAAAGTTTTCCTAAAACTTCTCCACATTAGCATTACGACTTTCCAGTTGGAGGCATTAATGCCTGTACCTTCCACGTAAGATTGCCTTCTCTAGGGGTGCCTGGTTGGCTCAGTTGGTAGAGCATGCAACTCTTGATCTCAGGGTCATGAGTTCAAGCCCTAGGTTGGGTGTGGAGACTACTTAAAAAAAAAGAAAAAAAAAAAAGATTGCCTTTGAGAGCATCGATCTTCCAGCATTTCCTAAACAGCCACAAGAGAATCAAAAGCCATTGGTACTGGGCTCTCAAGCTGCCCTTGCATTTACATAGTGCTAGCCAACTTTAAGTATTTTTAACATGCAAAAAAGCATAATTCGTAAGTATCGATAATACAAAATGAAAATACCCATGCGAACACCACCCTGATCAAGAAATGGAATTTTACCAGCACCCCAGAAGCCACCCCCCTGCCCCTTACCAAATATTCCCCCCTCTGAGCTAATCAAAGGGAATCACTAATCCTCACCATAGATTGGTTTTGCCTGTTTTTGAACTTTATGTAATGGAGTAATACAGTAAGCAGCCTTTTGAGACATAAAAGCTTTTTGTAGTCAGTGCTGCCCTCGCTCAAAGATGAAAAGGACCAAGGCCTGTTAGGGGAGGAAGTGCAAACCTACCTGCCCCTCATTACGTAAGCACGGGACAAAGGACAACATCGTGCATCAGACAGAGAGTTGGACCGTCCAGTCCTGAGATTCTCTGATTCCGGGGTCAGCTGGCTAAAGTGTGTATCAAATTACTACCCTTGTATTTAAGGTGCAGCACAGTATAAAAAGAAGTATTTAATCCATCATAAAGGCAAAAAATTAAAATACGGGTAACGCTTAAGGCTGGGGACATTGTGGGGAAAAGGACACTTCCATTTACAATTAGGTAAGTATATGATCTAATTTTGAGGACGGTCAGCTAATACCTACCAAAATGCTAAATGTTCATACTTTTTGGCCTGCAAACTTCCTCCTAGAAATCTATCCTCAAGAAAGACTTCCAGCAACTCTGTACTGAGCCTCAACTTCCCCGTTTCTTAAAACAGGGATGATGACAGTACATGGCTCAGTGGGTTGTTGAGCCAAGCAGATGAGTGTACACACACACACACACACACACACACACACACACACACACACACATATTTAAATGTGTATTTGAATGGTAACTCTTGCCTTTGTCTCAGTACATTGGTACTGTTCACTTGACGTTTTCACAACAGATCGATAAAAACCTTCAAGTATCGAACTCCTACCAAAGAACACACCCCTCAGGGAAACGAAGCTGGATTTTTTGTTTGTCTCAGTGTGACCCCCTGGGAGCTTACTGAAGTGCAGGTTTCTGGGCCCACTCTAAATGAAAAGAATTACCGCGGAAGCACCGCGACCCTGTCCTTGAACAAGCTTCCCAGGTATTTCTTAGGAAGTCGCCGCTGCCTCCTTGGCCGAAAGCCGGTGGAGTCCGCCAGCCAGACGGTGTCGCTCTTCCCCAGCACTTCAGCCTCCGGCTCCCGGAAGAGCAGCTCTGTCCGCCGGGGAGGGGGTGGTGCTGCACTCGCCTCCTCTCTTCCGCTTCCGGTGTCCCCCTGCAGCCATGGCCGCCGCCGCTGCCGCTGGCGGCCCTGGGGCGCCCCTGTCCCCGGACGAATTGCTTCCGAAAGGCGATGCCGAGAAGACTGAGGAGGAGCTGGAGGAGGAAGACGACGAGGAGGTACTGGGGCCCTGCGGTGTGAGGCGGAGTGCAAGGTTACGGGCCGGGAGCGGCCCGCACGGGGGTGTGAGCTCCGCGTGCTGCGGGATCCGGGCGAAAGCGCGTCGCGGAGCCCGGAGAGGTCGGAGGGGAGGTGTCTTCTCCGGGAGGCGGGGTTAGGGCCCCCAGTGGGCCGGAGCGGGCTGCCCTAGCTCCAGGGGGTGGTTGCCATTGCTTCGATCGAGATCCGCGCCGCCTCCACCACAGCTAGATGAGACCCTGTCGGAGAGACTGTGGGGTCTGACGGAGATGTTCCCAGAGAGGGTCCGGTCCGCGGCTGGAGCCACTTTTGATCTCTCCGTCTTTGTGGCTCAAAAAATGTACAGGTAAGGTCCGAGGGCAAAGACGTTGGGGTGTGCCTGGGGTGACCGAAGTGCTGTGAATGAACATGGGCTTTGGAAGTAGCAGAGCGGGGCTGGAGGCCAACCTGCCACCTAGATCACTGAGTGAGTGACCTTGGACTGGTCTCTTAACCTTTCTTGATCTCCACGAACTCTTCCGTAAAGTGGCGATTCCTGTGGGGCAGGGTCGTTGTGAGGATCGTTTCACGTTACGTGAGGTAATTAATGTGTTGTAGAAGTAGCTTCGTAAGAACTCAGGAGGGTGTTAGAACGGCTCTCGCTAGGTAAACAGCCGGCAGAACTGCCCGTCCTGTTTCTGGTCCGAGTGTGGTGCACGTGTTGGGGAAAGAACGTGCCTTTCAAAAACATTGGCGTGGGAGAGGTTTGGTTACTGGGCCGTTCTTGGTGAAGAAGAACACATCTGTGTTTGTGTCTTGCTGTCACGCTCACACCCTGTCTGCAGGTTTTCCAGGGCAGCCTTGTGGATTGGGACCACTTCCTTCATGATCCTGGTCCTTCCTGTTGTCTTCGAAACGGAGAAGTTGCAAATGGAGCAGCAGCAGCAACTGCAGCAGCGGCAGGTGAGCCCAGAGCCTCTGCCTGCGCGGCGGTGCAAGGTGTTGATTTTCCCCAAACCTGGGTAGACCCGTGGGTAGAGACTGGGATCCAGCCCATGCTCTTTTAGGTGCCCACGTGATCGTCAGTGTTTGCAGACCTCCTCTGCCCCGTCAGAGGGAAAATGCGATCCGGAGGCTCCTCCGGTGCCTTACACCTCTCCTTTTCTTTTCCAGATACTTCTAGGGCCCAACACAGGGCTCTCAGGCGGAATGCCAGGGGCTCTACCTTCACTTCCTGGAAAGCTCTAGCTTGTTACTGCTCTATGACTTGTCTTGGTGGGACGAGTTTGAAAATTCAATAGTGTTGAACTGCTGATGATTTGGATTCTTTTCTCTTTTCCTTTTTTTTTTTTTTTTTTTAAACTTTGGCACATTGATTTATCTAAACCTGGAGAGAATTCTCCCCAGTGTGTCACGGAGACTCCCAACTTGCAGCTGTGCCCTCCACGCTGTCCCATTTCTTCTGTCCTCACTCTGATACCAGAGTGCAGCAATGCAGACGGTTACTCCAGCTCTGGCCATCCCCCCCCTTTCACTAAATCACTAAATCATTCGTGACCGGAAGATCTCAACTATCTGATTGTGGCAAAGGAACCGATGCCACTGGGAAGGATGCACCCCTGACCATTTTTGTTTTTAAGCATGGGGATGTTGGGAAGGGACATGCACACAGTATGAAGTACATAATGCCGTTACAGCTGCAGTGTAAAGCAGCCACTGTGAATTTCTGGGGTGGAAAGGAGGGAGGGCTGGGCAGCAGCTTCGACCACGGGATGGAGACTGTGGAGGGCAGAGAAGAGCTCATTTTCTCTGCCGGTTTTGGCTATTAGAGAGCTGTGTGTGTGTGTCCAAAAAAGAAAAAAGTGCTCACTTTTTGTATTTAAATATTAAAAATGATTCCGACAGAAAGTGTCATCCATGTACTTGTGATACACACCTTGAGATCACGTCCTTCGACTGCCCCTTGCATTTCCTCTCCGAAGCTAACACCACTGTGTGACAGTTTGACCCCTGAGGCCCAACAGTGGAAAACATGATTCATTTTGGGCTAGGAACCTCTTTTTGTTGTTGTTGTTAAAGATTTTATTTTTTAAGTAATCTCTACAGCCAACCACGGGGAGCTTGAACTTAACCCCGAGATGAAGAGTCACATGGTCTTCTGACTGAGCCAGCCAGGTACCCCAGAAACCTCAGAATAGTAATCTTGGTCCTGAATTCAGGCAATCGTGTTCAGATCCACCAACAAAGGATTGGGTCCATGTATTTGTACGGTCTACAGTGATACACAGTTATAAAGGGTTTGTAGGGAATGACCTACTACTAACTTCTGCTCTAGGAAGGGAATGGTGGCAAATAGAACTTTTTTGGTCCTTTTAAAAATAATTGCTGAGACGAGCTGATTATGAATTCCAACTATACCCCTGCCTTTGAACCTTGCAGTTTTTGTATTCGACGTAAATTTTTATTAGCAATGTGCTATTACCAATACTGAGCCTTTTATGTGTATATTGTTTATCAGAATGATGCTATATAATTTAGGGTGTAGTGGTAGTTCTGTTTTACAGAGGAGGAAGGAGTCACAGAGAGGTTGGATAATCTGTGCCAGACCACACAGGAAATGATGGATCTGAATTCAAGTCTAACAGGCCCCCTCTGCTATGTGATCTTGATCTTGTTAACCAGAGAAAAACGCTAGTCATTTGTCAGGGCTGGTAACGAAAACTTGTACTTATCAGGATTCCTCAGATTAAGTCTAGTTTTTGTAAATTGAAAAGTGCCTCAGGATTTTGAACCAAATGGAGTGCATATTTTGTCTGGATTTTTGAGGGGAGAGGTTGGACCAAAGCACAAAACAGCTCTGAAAGATGGCTGAGGATCGTAGTGAGTTTCTTCTGACGCATCACCACACTAATGTTCACTTTTTTCCTTTACAGAATTACAAATTCAGGCAGACATATAACATGTACGGAGTTTTCCATTTTTAATATTTGGTTAAACAAAATACATCTTTTGTAAACAAACCCAGCACAAGGCCAACAAAAAAAAGGAATAAAAGCAAGAAAAACAAAAAGCCTAGGGTTGCCCCTTATTGGGCATCAGGGTCAGGCCTGCCCCTTTCCTTAAAGGACATGGGGCTTTTTGCCCTTGGGCATCAGCATGGGTCCCTGTTCCTAAGCACCAGAATTGGATATGAACAGAGAAACCAGCCCTGAAACGTGTAAGCGTCTTTGCATATCCCATTGGCTCATGGACTCCAAGTGCACGGGGACTCCTTTGAAGTGCCATTTGCACAGGCCCAAGCAGATTGGTGGAGAGGAGTTCCCTCCTCCTCCTCCCAGGAAATGGCTTACTATCACTGACAGTGCCCATGGACCCAAGGTCCTGCTCGTGACAATCAGGTTGGCTGTAACTTCTGGCTGGTGGTGGTTGGAATGTCATTGTGCAGGGGTAAGGAGCTCCCTGTGGTGCCAAGCAGGTCTGGTGTGGAAAATGGTGCAGAAGAGACTGCAGCCAGTTGCCGAGAGGGTGTAATGCAGTAGCCGCTTGGTGGCCTCTGTTACTCAGCATAAAAAACGGCCTTGTTGGATTGAAGATACATGTGCAGAAAAAGTGCTGGTGTAAACATGCACTCCAGTCACAGTGGGGAGAAAGCCTCAGCTTCGTCCTGTCAAGCCTGCTCAGTCTTGACGCGCAAGCCCCGGGCTGGCTTTGCCGCTGGAGAGGCGTGTGGCCAGCGGGGCAGCTCTCAGACCTGCCAAGGCCGTCGATGTGTAAGCGATGTGTAAGCGGCAGACAGGCCATCCCCGCCCGCCCGCCCGCCTCGAGGCAACTACGACCACTTTGGTGACGCGCTATGTGGTACACTTCCCCTCCTTCTCTTCTGTTTTCCAAAGTTACAGGAGAAAAGTGGCCTACAACTATTTCAAGAGGTAGGGGGTAGGTCAACTTTAGTTGACACGTAAAGGAAACTAAAGACATGACAAATCCAGGTCCTCTAGCATGATGCACATAAACACCCAACTTGAGGGCTCTGATTCTTGTCACTATAGGGACTCAGCCTGGGACTTCTACCAGTTCTAGCTGCTCTTAATCTCTGAGAAGCTTGTCTTCACAATACCTTCCTCACCCAGCTGTGTCTCAAACTAGTGGAATTTGCTACCAAAAGCAGACTTGTTTCCTGACTTTGCCAGAGTGTGTCAACTGGGAAAACTGCCCCTTTGCCTGTCTTGTGCCCAGAGCCCCCTAAATCAACGTAGCGAAGCGGCAGGGACAACGCTGGAGCGAGGCGGACAGGCCCCCTGGGCCTGCCCCAGTCTGGCTTCCGCCACGTCCTCTTAGGTATCTAGCTCACCCTGTCACCCTAGAATATTGCAGGCCTCGACCACCCGGCGTGGAACACTAGAGAACTCTTCATTGTAAGACTCCAAGGATGGCTGTTGACCACCCTTAAAAATGGGGGTAAAGGGTGGCATTAAGGGTTGGAGATGGCATGCTGTACCACTGCTGGCGTTTTGGAGATGGTTTCCTGAGAGGCCCTTCTGCTCTGGGTCCGTCAAGCCAGTCGCGTGGGCTTCGCGTGTACGATGTCTTCAGACCCACTGGTTGCCAGGAGAGGGGAAGTGGAGGCAGCATCTGCAGGTGAGTCACAGCAGCAGTGAACTCCAGCAGAGCCTCTGTCAAGTTCTCGTGGGAATGGGGAAAATAAGCTGGGACCCACCTTCCTTTCTCCTCTCTGAAATAAAACAAGGGTCTTCCAGAGCTGGCCCTAAGCACACAGAGCTACCTTCCTTTCCCAGGAGGGAGTAACGCTGGTTGCTTCTCGTAACAGTCTACACCTCCGTCCTACTGCACTGTCAAATATGAAGGGAAAACCCAGTGAGATGTTTGGGGAAGTGGCAGGGGCAGGCCCGCTGTGTAGGCCGCAGCACGTTACAGACGATTTCGGGGCTGAGGTGAGGGAAGGATGGGTAGAACTGCGTTACACATCAGCCCTCCAACTCTGATGGGCCTCCACCTCTTCTGGTACCACGAGCAGGAGTTCACAGTTCTTTCCTCGCAAGTGATGTTTCAGAAATTTCCTGTGGGAACAACGGGTGGATGAAAGAGAAGATGAAATGCCGGGAAAACGGCAAATTCCAGCCTCAGGGCCATGTGTTCGCCGGTGACCTCCTCAGCTATACCCTCGGCAGTCCCCAAACTCTCGAGTAGGGATCTGTGCTTGCAGCTTCTGCAACTGGCTACCCCTCGATCTGGCCACTTAACTTCCAAGCTGAATTTTCGCTCATTCTCATATAGAACTGCCAAACTATCGGGGCACCTGGGTGGCTCAGTCAGTTGACCATCCGACTTTGGCTCTCGCAGTTGGTGAGTTTGAGCCCTGCATCAGGCTCTGTGCTGACAGCTCGGAGCCTGGAGCCTCTTCGGATTGTGTGTGTGTGTGTGTGTGTGTGTGTGTGTCTGTCTGTCTCTCTCTGCCCCTCACCCACTTGCATTCTGTCTCTCTCTCAAAAATATTTAAAAATAAAATAAAATAAAAATAAAATAAAATAAAAGTTTCTTCTTCGGTCTCTGGGAAATTCAGCCCTCTCCGGCCTGAATGTCTGTCTTCCTCCCTCTGAACTGGCAGCTTTACCATCAGTTGTCTGAGGACAGAGAATGCTACAATGCCAGTCCTACCAGACCAGAGGGTCAGCATGCCGGGGGCTGGGCTTCTCTACCAAAGGGACTTCCCGTCCTCATGGGCCATCAAAGATTTAGGTGTTTCAAGCCCTAGACCCTGTGATTCTAAGCAAGGCGGGGAGAGGATCCCAGGAGCTAGGAATTGCATCTCCTTCGTCGAGTAAAAAGAAAAAAAAAAGAAAGACGGGCTCAACTTCCCCAACACACCAACGGAAGGAGCCCAGCACGTTCCCGGCAGGTACCTGAGCTCGCTCTCGCCTCCAATCCACTCGGGCATCTTCAGTTTGGAGTCGAGGTTGTAGTAGGCACCTCCCACCTCTCGAACACAGATCCAGTGCTGCCTTTTGAGAGGCAACTTCAGCGGACCCCAGCACAGGCTGGAGGGCAGGTTCATGATGAAGCCCATGACGTTAGTGAGAGCAATGGCACTGACATCCCTGCGGAGGAAGAGCGGCGTCAGGCTCCGAGGCTGTCCACGCCCCAAGGTCCCCCCGGGAGCACCTCCCCACGCGTGCCCGAGTGACAGTCCTCATCGGGTCAAGCCTGGTTCGGGTTACCTGCGCTTGTCCCACCAGACAGCTTCGTAGCCTTTGGTCTGAAGTGCTGCCATAATGACGTTCACATCGTAGTTCCCGTTTCCTAACATGCTCTTCTTGTGGGGCGTCACCATGGTGTTCGGAGACAGCCTGCATGCGTGCAAGGAGCCGGGCTGAGACTCGTGGGCACGGCCGCCCGACCTCCTGCCCCACACGCCCCGGACACCTTCCAGCGTCCAGCGCAGCGCGCCCCCGCAAGGCCTGTTCCCCCCACTCAGGTACAAGGTAACTCAATACTTTACCGACGTATTTTACAGTCGGGCCTGCTACCGCACTAGGGATTGCCTTTCTTCTTATGCAAAACATTAATTCAGTGGTGCCAGGGCCTAGCTGTCTGTCACCCAGAAAGTCACTGGACGCAGACTGTACTCTTAAGACGGAGTCTCACTTGTGAAGCCCCTGGCCTATCCCTGTCTGCGGCCTTCTTCACTGCAGACCTTCCTGCTTTAATACAGCCATTTTTTTTAAGCATTAGAAAATAGTAATTGATATTTTCATTTGCGTGGATAGTATTTTTTGCTACTCTTGTTTTTTTACAGTTTAAATGCTTTCTATTTAAGGCTTGCACACTTGGTAATCATTAATCCTTAAATACTCCAAGGGCTACAGGAGCCCAGGCATGAAACAAAAATGTATGAACCGGGGCCACGTGTAAAGCACTAAGAACTAATAAGGCCTGTATTAAACTGGCATGTCTGAGCCACCTAAAGCATTTCAAATATACGTGTCTGGTTGTGTAAGTACTTGAATAAGAAAAAAATTTTTTTAAGCTTATTTATTTTGAGAGAGAGCGCATAAGCAAGGGAGGGGCAGAGAGAGAGAGGGAGAGAGAGAATTCCAAGCAGGCTCTGCACGGTCAGTGTAGAGCCCAGCACAGGGCTCTATCTCCTAAACTGTGAGATCATGACCTGAGCTGAGATCAAGAGCTGGAAGCTTAACCGACTGAGCCACCCAGGCGCCTCTGGAATAAAAAAGTTTTTAAAAACTGAAACACAAAGAATCAACTGAAAACAATGTCTGTGCCCAACAAAACTCAATTATGGTCCATGCGCCCACCCCGCTCTGGGCCATTTTTGGCTGGGCCTCATTAGCTACTCCTTTGTCTCCAGCAAGGTCAGCTCCGAAGGCACTTCCAGTCCTATTATTTGGTTTTCACAAGCTTGTCAGGCCGGGACTTGAGGAAAGGCCTTCTTGAAGGAAGGGCTGGATTCCTTTTGCCTGGCTGTGAAGGGAAGTGTGAGCTTCTTGGGAACGAACGTGGAGGGCAGTATCCAGGAGGCTGCTAAGGAAGGGCCAGCTCCAGAGGAGAACCAGGGCTCGAGGGCAACTCTGAACACTCAAGAACTCTTACAAAGTTTGTTTGTTTTTTTTAAACTTCTCTGTACACGGTGACCACACTGATATTTTTCAAACATAAAACATTCCTCCCACTGCTTAAACCTTCCAATGGTTCCCAAAGCACTTAAATACAATCCAAATAATTTGCTCTCTAGGCGAGGCCCTCAAGACACTGCTGACCTCATCCCTATCGCTGGGCACAAAGACCTTCTCTCTGCTACTTAAACACACAAAACACCTTCTCACCCGAGGGCCGTTGCACGTGCTCCCTGTTTCTACCACACTCACTGTTCCGCTGTCTGGAATGCTCTTTCCCTAGGTCTGCACTTGGTTTGCTCCTTATTATCTGGGTCTCAAGTGTTAGTGCCTTAGAGGCCTTTTCTGACCACCCCAACCTTCAGTTTCTTCCAGGCACCAGCTCTTACCCCACCTGCTTTAATCACAGCCCCTGTCGCTACCAGACCCGTCTGGTTTTCCACACTAGAATGACAGGTTTCTCCATCCCGTTAGGGCTACCCCACCAGGACCCAAGGGGTGCCTGGCACGTAACAGGTGCTCAAGGAATGTTTATTGAAACATTCACCATGTTTATCTTGTTGCTCTCTTTCTTGGGAAACTTTCGTAGCAGACCCTTCCAAAGAGCTTGTGTGCTTGTTCTCCAGAGTGAGCAAAGAAGAGGGCTGGAGGGCACTAACCTTCACTCTGCAACCAGATGGCATCTTCCCATCATAATAACTACCACTTATTGAAAAATTTCGTGCCATGCCGTCCAATGCTAGATCCTTTCATATGTATCTCACTTAATTTTCACCAGAAACCCATAAGGCTGTAAGTTATTCCCATTCTATAGGTTAAAAAACTGAAGTTTGGTGATTTAAAATGACTGGGCTGTAATCGCTGATCTTGTAAGTGACAGCACTAGGATTCGTTCGTGCTTGGGTTTGTCTGACTCCGGTGCTGTGCTTCCCGTCTTGTGTCGAGGAGCCAAGAATCAGAGTGGGTGGTGGTAGCCCGCTGATGAGAGGAAGAGCTGGCACACCCTGGGGTCTGGGGCTAAAATGCAGCTTAAAAGGACAAAGGCCCTCAGTAGGCTCTCGCATTAAAATAAAAAAGCATATGGAAGCAAGCCTAGCTCCAGGTATATCAAGCTCCTACCCTTCCACCGATTTTCCAGTAGCTTCTCCCTACTTTCAGTGAAGTCTCTTGCCAGGAGATGCGTGAAGGCTCCAACAAGGAAACTTCCAGGTCTTCTACCTTGTTCACCATTTTACTCCCTACCAAAACTTACAGCCACGCTTTCCCGAGGGTGCTCCCAGAGGATCACAGAAGGTGTTTAATACAATAACGGCTGAATGAATCAGGTAAAAAGGTTTCCTGCAGGAATTCCTAGAGCCCCGAATACGCTAATATTTACCTTGAGTCTTGAGGACACAGGGTACATTGCGGTTCCCAAACATATGTGACCACACATTTTTTTGAGGTGCACCTTACGGGAGTTTCCCAGGGTCTCCTTGTCCCATACATTCTATCTCCGATTCTAACCTTCTCCTGTCTATTCCCGTTGTCTCTCCCTGAACTGGAGCCTCCTTGCTCCATATCTGGGCTTTTGAAACAGGTTCCTAAATTGACCTCACTTCCAAACTCTCCTTCCACCAAGTCCCTTATATGTTCCTGCCACATTCACCAAGGTACGATGTTCTTACTTTCATGTAAGAACTGCCCGCTGGCTAACTCCAACCCTCCCGGCCCTACGGGGCCTGCTGTTCCTTTGGGTTTAGTGCACTTCAAACACCACGACCACACGGCCTCTATTCTCTCATCATATTTCCTGTTCCAAACCAAATCCTAAAGCTTCTTCAAGGTCAACCTCACATCCTACCTTTGCCACGGAATCTTTCCTGGCTCCCGTGTAGCAGAAAACACAGGGAGATGGGGAGGACTACACATTATCCTAGCAACCAGCACCAGGACTAGTCGTGAGATTTAATCTCCGTGCCTCTTAGCGTATCTGTAACAACGGGAACAATTCCCATTTTACAAGACCATTCGAGAATTCCGTTGTCTTATACATGTCCAACCAAACAGCAAATTCCTGAAGCAAAGGGGATGGCTCTGCTACTCTGCAGCCCTCACAGCTAAGCAGTGGCAACTGAGTAAACATGTGTCACCCAGATGATCAATACAGGAAATGCTGAGAATGGCTTCCACCTCATTCCCAGGGTGGTCATTTGAATACGCGGGGTCCGTCCAGTGTGCCCATTATATCAGTACTTGTTTTCACTTTAACGATAATCAAATGCCCACTACGTCAGCTACTCTTATGAGGTTTCCCTCTTAATCCTTCCAATAGTCCTGAGAGGTTAATCTCACAGTGTGAATAAGGATGCTTACGGTGATCTGCATGATCACATACACAGCTGGTGAGTGGTACAGCTAAGATCCAACCCCTTCCCCTAAGACTACGCTCAGCAGCGTCCTGGATAGTTCAACACACTGGTCCCACTGAACTCCCTGGCATCCTGTTCTGTGATTGTTTTCTGGAGACTCCTTGGCAAACTCTTGCTCAGGATGGCCTTAATGACTCGGACAGAAGTTCTGGACTATAAAGCAAGCCTCTCACTTCTGTCGTCACAGCCACAGGTTAGAGCCATGAGATCTGAAGTGATCTGTAAGTGAGAAGACAGGCTCTTGCCAGGTCTCACTAATGCCTAGGCCCTCAGCTGAGTTCCTGGTCCTCCCTGGAGGTTACCACTGTGTCTGGCTATGGTGGTGAGTTCTGATTTTAACAACAACAACAACAACAACAAAAAGATGTGGAAACATTCATGAAGATTCCTTTCTCTCCTAATTATGACTTTCCTTTTTATCAGGTCTGAAGAAATGTGCCATTAGAAAATAGGGCTCAGAAGAACTTCATGATGTGTCTCTAAATCATTAAATACATAAAGCACAGATCACAAGGCCAGGCACATAGATGTACTCTGCAGGTACTGGCGATGATGATGTGTTTGCCTGGCCCTTAGACAAGATAATTTTGCAATCTCTGCAGGCTAACAATCAACGCCATTTCTGATTTTACCACCACCACACCTTTAAATGTGGCCCCTTCCACCTGCTCAGGGACATTTTACTGGGGAGGCTGGATTTCTTTGTGGTAGAAAACGCTGGCTGTTCACCAATATCTAAAATCTCTTTGTCCCTTCCAGCTTGCATTAGATTTTTTGAGTGGTATCAGCCTGGTTTCTATTTAGATTTTAACAGCTATTTCACCTGGGGAAGGGATGCATAGCTAGCTGCAAGAACATTTAATCACTGAAAAATTGAGCAGAGTCTCGTGAGGATGGTTCGAGGCCTGAGGATTTTCCAAGTAACTCTGCAAGGCTGCCGCTCTATCATTTCACTTCCCAATGTTTCCTTTTTCAACGCAGAGGAACACATACGATGAAATATTCAGGATCAGACATCCACATCTGAATACATGCACCACGTCACCTGCCCAGTTTCTGAGCTTTTCTCCAATTTCACATGTTGAACACTGATCCTTTTCAAAGCAACGACCTCTTTTGCCATCACTGCGGCGGTTACCACCATCTTCAAATCCTGGACTCTGCCACCTTGACTCCTCTCTTCCTCATCCCCAGGTTCCTGCTGAGCCACTAGCTTTAGTTCTAAGTCCCTGCTCATTTCTATTCCAAACATGAGTCATCTCAAGTCCCATAACTGTACTGAAACTCCACCCTGCCTTTGTATTTCTTTTTTTATCTGGCTAAAAGCGAACTGCTCCGATGAACTTCCTCTCAACAAACAGCATTCATCAAAATTTTTCTCCCATTTCTCCCAGCCATCGGCCACATCTTCAAACAGGGACAGGACTTTGTATCCGGGAATTTGAAATTTTCTGGTTAAACCTGCCAACATTACTACTGTTTCCGTTAAGACCCAAACAGATCCTCTTCCCCTCCGTTTAAACGGCTCTAAATCCCTCGGGTTTTAACTTCATTTGAGTCTGTTCTCAAGGCCTGGTCAGTGTATGGCTCTGGGATGTACTTAGCGGCTGAGTCCTGTTCAACTTGTTTTCTCTACAGTGCCCAGCAGCGCTTGGCTGGCTGCAGGCAGCTCGTAAATCCTTGTTTACATAATTCTATTGCCTCTCCCTCATCTCGTCTCCCCTCCCTCTGATCCCTTTCACACTTTGTTTCCATTTACCCACACCAAATCTTTCCACCTAAAATACACAGAATTCCACCTCTGGAGTGGGAACAGAGTGTATTTTCTTACGTACTGGTTTGCTATTACTTTGAGATGGATCCTTACATTGTGCTGACAGGAAACTGGGGAGGCTGGTACAAATTTGCAAAAGCTTTAATAGCCAGGAACAGAACTCTGGTTCCATGTGAGTGTTTAGCAAATATTTCGCATTCTTTCATTCAGGGAAAACACAACTGAAAGAGTCCTGCAATTACCCGCAAACTGCTTATAATCATCATCCATATCTTTGGGCCCAGGCCCAACATACTAGCAGGGTGAATGGATGCAGATGATACAACTACTCTGACATGCCTTTCCAGGACTCAGAAAGCAGCAGAGCAGATGTCCTGCTGTGTCCATCCAGACACTGCAGAACTAATTCTCAAACCCTTTTGATACAAACAATTTTAGAACATCAAAGGAGACAGAGAAAGAGCTGAATTTCTATCACCTTGTCAGGTAACATGTTGCAAAGTGGGTTAAAAAAAAAGGCCATCTAGAATGAAGCGGAAAGGGGAAGAGATCTAGAGTCCATTTCAAAGCACAGCTTTGCTACTTGGAAGCTATTTGAACAAATTACCTGACCTTTCTGCCTGTTTCTCTATCCATAAAATAGAGACAGTAAAATGACTGCTGGGGAGGGGTATACAAAGCAATGCACAAAAAGCACCAAGGCCAGCACATGGCCTCATGGGAAAACTGGGCACCCTGCTTATAAAACCCACAACATTCCACTTCTGATGGCAGGTGACTGAGCGTGTACAGATCTTGTCCCCTTTCCAGACTGTAAACTCTCAGACCAGGGCTTGAGAGGCATTATAGCACAGTGGTCAACAGCACAGACACTAACCTGAATTCAAACTTGGCCCCATCTGTTGTTGTTACCTAAGGCAAATTACTGAACTCCTCTGAGCCCTGTTTGTACCCATAAAATGGAAATAACACAAATTGCATGGGATTGCTGAGGACATCGCACGAGATGACACAACAGAGGGTCCTAGCACTATGCCCAGCCTACAGTAGGTGCTCAATAAATGATAGTGATTATTATTTTTCCCACCTCTGTGTCCCTTACATCTGCTAACAGCATCTAGCTAATTAATATGTTGGTTTGAAGGCTTACCTAGCGGAGACACTGCCCCACCCACAGAAATGCAGAAATAGCAAAAAGTGTAAAAATGGCAAGGAGAAGGAGTCCCCTACCTCTGGAAAATCTCTTGCAGCGTTTCCCGGGTGAAGGCGTTGCTGTCCTGGAAGACGTTATTGAGGGCATGCAGGGCACAAAGCTCCCTGCGCTGTTTCTCATGGTAGATTTGTGGGGGTGCTGCCTGGGGCAGCTCTACAGATTCAGATTTGGCCTTGTCTCCTTTCCATGGCACGCAACTCATGTTTTCGTTTTAGGCTCCAGAGAGGGCTGAAAACACCCCACCCTTCTTCCCTCCAGAGGAAGAATGTAAGTAAGCTTCTCAGTCTTTCCAGGATTCCTGAGGTCCACCTTATTTTCTGATGTCCATGATTTATGCTTGGTCACGGGGAGAAGAGGTTGGAATCAAAAGGAAAAGAAAATCCACCTCTTCTCTTTTCAATAGGAAGATCACTTTTGGATTTAGTGTTATTTCGCCACCACTGTCAAAGTGCAGAATTTTTTCAAAAATCATAGGAAATCTAAGACCTTGCTTCCCTCCTCCCACCCTCCCCTCCAAACACCCCCGACGATTTTCTTGCTGTATTTTCCTCTCTGCAAATGCCAACCAGGCCTCAATGCAGGAGGACCGAACGGAATTGGTCACATCGCTCCTTTTCTTCCATTTCTTTCGAACCGCAACGCCACCGACTCAGGAGACAAGGCCTAGGTGGTGGGTAAAACGCAAAATTCGAGCAGCTAGCGAGGGCAGGCCAGCGTGGGATCGCGGGCGGTGCTGGGGCCTCGTAGGCGGCTCTCCATCCCCTCGGGTGCGGTGGGGCCCCGCAGGGCGCGGGCCGAGGCGGGGGCGGCTCCCTCCGAACCCGCGGACTCTCACCCTCTCGCCGCGGCCCTGCGGAGGAGACAACTCCGGTCAGCTCCGGCGGTCGGGCGGGCAGCCTCGCAGAACCAGGCTGGCGGGCTAAGCGGCGGGGCGGGTCCGGCCCCAGCCCGAGGGAAGGTCCTGCGCAGCGACCGGTAGGCCCGCGAGGGGTGGGGTCGGGCCCACCCCGCTTCGCCGCCCACACCCCAACCTCCCCGCCCGTCACGTGAGTGCAAGGCGACACGCCCTCCCGCCGCTGCCCCTACTCGCACCGCCCGTCGCCCCCTCACCGCTACTGGCCGCCACCTGACGCTGCGGGCCGCCTCCTGGGCCGCGCTCGGGCGGGCGGGCAAGCGCGCGCACCTGAGCCCGACGTCAGCATCCCTCGCCGGGCGCGTGCTCCGGAAACGCCCTCCTGCGCCGTCCCCGCTCCCGCCCGCCGTGGCGTCACCTATGACGTCAGCCAGTCGTCAGGCGGCGCCGGCTCCAAGGCCCCGGCTGCCACGGGTCGGCCGAGTGGGTGTGGGCAGCGTGGGGCGGCCTAGGGACAGTAGGGCCAGGGGGTGCGGCGGCTGCCGCCACTAGAGCTGGTGCGCGGCTCCTGGTTCCCGGGCTGGGTAGGGCGGGGCGGCCTGCCGGAGTCTCGCCTCGACGCCCGCCGCTCCCCACCCCTCCCCTGGCGTCGGCGACGTTCCGGGGCGGCGACCGGCCTGCGGCTGCACTTTGCGGCTCTACCCGCCCTTTCCCCTCTCTGGGCCAGGCTTCTCGAGCGGAGTGCTTTCGAGAACCTGGACTAGCTCCTCCTGCGTTGACCGTTCTATGTTTGTCTAGCGCGCTGTTCACCAGGTGATTTCAAAGAACCTTACTGATGCGGCCGGGCGTAAATTGTCTTGGTTAGTGGGCCCGCCGCCCCCCACTTCCTTGGGAGCGCTGAGGGTAAGTGCCTCGCCCGGAGTCACGTTTCAAGTGAAACAGAGTCCGATTGCAGTGCCTTGGTGTCGAATTTCGGTGCAATACACTGAGACCACTGTCCTCTCACCCTCGCCCCCTTCCCCCCTCCTCCCGCCCCCCCCCCCCATCTTACGGGGGTTGACACAGAATCCTCTCTGGGTTTTCTCAAGGTGTTTTGTGTGTCAAGCAGGTAAACTCCCTGTCTTGCGTGAACTTTTCCCCCCTTACCTAACTTCTAGGTCATGTGGAAGGCGTCATCCACCCTAGTTGCCCTTCTTCGGGATTTTAGTTCAGGGAATTGGAAAAACAATAAAAAATCATGCAATTCATTTCATTTTTTAAAAAGATTTTTAAATGTTTATTTATTTTAAGGCTTATTTATTTTGAGAGAGAGAGAGAGAGAGAGAGAGAGAGAATCCCAAGCAGGCTTCTTGCTGTCAGTGCAAAGCCAGATGTAGGGCTCCATCTCCCGAACCGGGAGGCTATATAACCTGAGCCCAAGTGGGGTCACTTAACCAACTGAGCCACCCAGGCACACCAATTTGTTTCTTTCTTTAGCTCTGCTACAACAGTGACACCATTGCATTCATCACAGTTCCTACTTTAACACAAGCTTGCGTGCTTACCACGTGGTTGGGAGTCCTACCCTAATCCAGACAACTTTTAAATTATCTTAATTTTTTGTAATTTGTCAACCACCTAAGAGTTGCAGTTCTGTTTTCATAAGGTTAGTTAATGGAGGCTTGTAAGCACTGTTCTAAGTGCTTCCCATATGCTAATTTATTTTCTGCTAACTATGCCTTGAGGTAGCTGCTTCATTTTTTTTTTTAAGAGGAGACAGCTCAGGCTCAGAGAGGTTAATTAACTTGGAGGTCACACAGCTAAGTAGTGGACCCAGGATTGAACCTAGGTTCTACCCTGTCTTCAGAAAGAGGATGTATAAATGGGTAGGGAATTCCCTTCCCCAAATGTAGTTGTAGATTTCTCTATTCAAGTAAAGAAGCACCTTCTCTTGAGAATATTTTTTCTGGGCAAGCACTATAGTGAGGAGGACATGTGTTTTAGTGTACCAATAGATGTCAGCACATTCTGAACTTGAATTCTTTCTGGAAGAGCCAGTTGGTAAGATGCTAAATCCCAATTATTCTAGATTACTAATGCTTGATATTTGGCTTTTTGGCAAAATCAAGATTTTAACGTTTTTAACTACCTCATAGAGTAATAGGATAGTTGTGGGCAATGTAGCCAGAATAAGAAAAGAAAAAACGCATTTGAAGAGCTGTTATCAAGACCTTTGGAGTTGAATGACTTCTGGTTCCAGATTCCTAGCTGTTTGTGCACATAAGACTTGATTGTAAAAAAAAAGGGGGGGGGGGCAGTCTGGGTGGCTCAGTTGGTTAAGCGTCAGACTTTGGCTGGGGTCATGATCTCACGGTCCATGAGTTGGAGCCCTGTGTCGGGCTCTGTGCGGACAGCTCAGACTGGAGCCTCCTTTGGATTCTGTGTCTCCCTCTCATGCTCTGTCTCTATGTCTCAAAAATAAATGTTAAAAAACATTAAAAAAAAAAAAGGCTTGATTTTAGTTGAAAACAGGAGCAAGTGGAAGTTGCCTCTTTTTTTTTTTTTATCAGGTGGATCCTTAAAACTGACGGCCATTTTGAACCCCGACTCTTACTAAATCTTGTGTTCCAAACCCTGGATCTTGGATAGGTTACTGTCTCAGTGGCTGCTCTTTCTTGATTGCTGCCTGGGACGAGTGGCCAAGGCCAGATATGCGAGTTTTGGCTAATCTCTAATTTTATCAAGCTTTTCAAACGTTTGAAACCGGGAAAGATACTTAAAACTTGTGCTGATAGTATTTTGGATTGGGGCTTATCCACAACCGATTCTACTCTTTAGGAATCATCCATTGGAAACTACCCTCACAGACCCTAGATCTTGGCTTCACAGTTCACAAATGCGGTGAGGTAGTTTTGGCTTGTATTTTAGCTGGTTGCCTCTTTTTGTTTCCGTAATTGCTCTCTCCGCAGAGGCAGTGAATGGAGAATTCTCCCTATGGTCAGCGTTTAATTAATTGCCTCGCTCTGCTGCTATAGTATTCCAGGCATCGATCCTACTATTAAAATTGCCTGGAGGTTGCCAGCACGTCGGATTTCGGTCTTGCAGGGATTGCCCGGAGTCATTGAGTTGAGAGGAGGGAGGCGCCTTGTGCAGTTTACTATCTCGGTGGGCGGTGGCCCGAGGCGCGGGACCTATCCGGTGACTAGATTGGGCCTTGCCCCTGTCCATCATCGCGAGGCTCTCCGCGCCGACTGTTTTGCCCTGAGATTTGGAAACTGAGCACCGCCTATGGGAAAGGGGGAAGTGAGGGGCGGTGAGGGTAAACGTTGCGTGTGTTCCCCCATTTATTGGATGGCTGCTGTGTCAGTCATACTCTGCCCACTCCCGTTGGCTGGAAGGCTCCAGGCAGGTAGCGTGGACGCGGCGCTGCCCCCTCCCGAGCTGCGATCCAGGCGCGTGACGTCTCAGACATTTGTTGTTGGGGTTTGGGCCTCATTAATTATTCATCAGGTACTTGAAAGGGCTTCAGTGATTGGTGGCTAAGAGGCCTGGTCGATTGTTTCTTAGCTAGAGATACGTGTCGCTCTTTACGCGGCTGGAGAAGTTTCGCATAAATTATCCAATGAGGAGCAGGGCGGGGCAACGCATAGATTAGGCAAATGCGCCGAGGAGGGAGGGGAGGCCGGCTACGAATTAGCCTAAGTTATTAAAGATGGCGGCGGAGCGGAGTCGCTCCCCGATGGACTCGCCGGTCCCGGCCTCTATGTTCGCCCCCGAGCCCAGTTCGCCGGGGGCGGCCAGGGCCGCGGCGGCTGCCCACCGGCTCCACGGCGGCTTCGACTCGGACTGCAGCGAGGACGGCGAGGCGCTCAACGGCGAGCCGGAGCTGGACCTCACCAGCAAGGTAGGCCTGGGCGCCGGCGGCGGCGCTGAGGGGGGACAGGGCGGTGGGCCGAGCCGTCTCCGGGACAACGGTGATGGCGCCGGCGGGGGCGGGAGGGGCCGGGCCAAGCCCGCCCACCTGCCGGTGCGGGACGCGCCTGGAGCTCCCGGCCGAGGGCGAGGGGGTGGCCCCCGAGGGCCGCGCACCGCCGTCCTCCCCCGGCGGCGCCTACCCGGCCTCCCGCCGTCGGGCTCCCGCCCAGATCGCTGCCCCCCGGCTCGGCCACGTGGAACGGGGGCGCCCGCAGCGCCCCGCGCGGTTGCGGTCCCGCTCCCGCTCCCGGAGCGGTGCCGCCTCCCCCGAGACGGCAGCCGAGAGTCGGAGGTGGCTGGCGCAGGGGGAGCGGCGGCGCGGGAGGGTCAGGTAGCCCCACCGGGGGCAGGAAGGCCGCCGGGGCTCTGCCTGGTGTCGGGAAAGGAGACCGAAAGTAGTTGCTCGGTCGGAGGGAGGGTTGTCCGAGGAATTCCTGCTCGACGAACCAAAACTGAAAGACGGGCAGGACCGGTAATCTCGCCACCCTCGGAGTGGAACCTCATCCTGTATGAATGGAATAACGAAGGACCTTTTAAATCGGGGCTTCTGAGCTTGGGAGAAGGTAGGCGGGAATCAAGGGCTCGGCTTCCGCTTGGCATTGTGCGAATGAAGCAGTAAGTGAAGACGCGACTGGTGTTTTGAAGGTGCTTAAACATCAATAAGGAAAGAATGCCAATTTGGGAGTCAGGGCTGGGTTCCCTTTCCTGCCCTGCCACTTAAAAAGGCTCTGTGACCTTGGGAAAGTTTCTTAACCTCTCAGTTCTATAGCTACATCATTTATAAGTCCAAGTATGTTGTAAAAATGAGAAAGGTATTCGACGTGTTAAAAAACAAAACAGAACAGGCCCAGGATGGAGTCACTTGCCCCCAGAACGGCAAAACTTAGTTGCAGCTTCAACCTCTCCCAGGAGTGAAATTTCTTGGTCAGTGCTAGTGAGGTAATCTGCCTGACAAGACCCCCCCTGCTTTTCCCAAAGAGAAGGTAACCTTGCCTGAAACGGATCCTTTCTTTTCTTGCGCTAATAACCTTGTCTCCCCTCATTTCTGCCTATAAAATCTCTCCTTTCTGTACAGCTGCATGGAGCTCCTTTCTCCTTGCTGGATAGGATGCTGCCTGATTCATGAATGTAGAATAAAGCCAATGAGATCTTTAAAGTTACTTGGTTGAATTTTGTCTCTTTCACAGACCCCTAGTATAGCGCCCGATACATACTACTCAGTAAACGTTTGAAGGGAACTGAACAACTGGTCATTCCCTGTGCAGATTAAATAGCAGCGGGTGGAAGACAGAACATCAATGCCACCTGCTACCTGTTGCTGGATAGTTACAATGAAAGGTGTTTGTCGAGCCTTGAAAACATTCGTGCCTTGTCAAAGTCTGGTGGCAAAACTGCATGCAACTTGACCCAAACCGGAGAGAAGTTCCCTTGCAACCTAAGCAACCAAGTTTCAACTGTTTTCTCTCCCTCTAGTCTCAGCTGCCTACCTAGAAACCAGCTATCTGGCTTCTTTAACAGTTTTCTTGTCTGCTGTCTCCACTACCGTAATGAGAATAGCCAAGCTCAGAGAGAGGGATGGCCAGAGGCAATGTGTGAGGCCATGGCTTGAAGCAAAAGACCCAGGCAGCACCCAGGTTGACAAGTACAAGCCCTAATGAGTCAACTCAGGAAGTTGTAAGAAATGCACTTGCTTCAGAAGCAGTTGAGTCGGGTGTCAGTTCATGGTCAAGGTGCTGAAGAATCCTGAAGACACAGGGTGGGAACGTGCAAGGCAGAGTTGCAAAGAGAGTAGTACCGTCATTTCCTGACCAACTCATTTAATGTTCCGGGATAGGCAGGTGTTACTTCATTGCAGAGCTGGGGAAGTCCTTCTCACTGTTTTGAACTTGAGAAGCCGTAGGTCTGTAAATTTTGATGATACTGAAAAGAAAAACTGACAATGTGGAGAGGGAGAAGGGATGTGTTGATTCCTGAGGAAAAGACTAGAAGCTATAAGTGTATATGCTTGCTACAATGAACTACGGAGACCAAAAGTTCTGAGAGCTTTCAGAGGGAGAAATGATCAGTGAACTGTAGTGGCTAGTTTCATCTGAGAAGGTTTTCCTAGGGCTGATTGGGCGAAGGAAACGAATGCCCACTTACTGAGCCGTGGACTGGGTGTTTTTACATGTTATCTTACTTGGTCTTTGTAGTGGCCTTAGGATTCAGGTAGTATAATCCCTATTTGTAGATTGAAAAACTGAGACTCAGAGAGGTTAAGTTCTTTGTCCAAGGTCACACACAAGCGGTCAGAGAATGGAATCTGACATACCTCTTGCTAAATGGCCTCCCCAAATAAGCAGTGTATATTTTCACGTTATTGACAGAAATTCGCAGAATGATGGCGCTAACTACCCGCCTTACTGGTAATGGGTGTTCTGTTGCTGGAGATGAGTCTTGCGGCAGTTTTTGCTGCTGATTCTAAATAATCAAGATCTTGCCAAGGCGAGATGGAACCGAATTCTTTGGTTACTGTGCGAACCAGTGGCCTAGGGTGGCGGGAATGGCAGGGTAGGAGCTCTCTGTCCGGTTAACTGCAAAGTGCAGGTAGCAGACTTCGGCATGTAGGTAACAAAGCACGGCTCCTGAATGCCTCCCCACAGTGCCCCATTGTCGGTCGTGGTGGGTCCTGCCCCTCCTGTCAAGCAGCAGGAAGCAGGCTGCTCACACCCTTTTGTCTGTGGGTTGTGGCTCGGACATACTCATTTGAGTACATCATAGAACTCAAGGCTCAAAGGCTATTTCAAGGGAGGCAGAGAGGACATGAGGGGGGCCGCGCAGTTATTTCAGATCAAGATGCTGTGGGGTTCAATCAGGGTCTTTGGTCAGGCTGCTGACCTGCCTTGGCTGTGGTGCTCTTCTAGTAAGTGTGGTCTTAAGGCTGTTGGTTTCTCTTCTAGCTGGTTCTAGTGAGCCCTACATCAGAGCAGTATGACAGCCTACTTCGGCAGATGTGGGAGAGGATGGACGAGGGATGCGGAGAGACCATATATGTCATTGGGCAGGGATCAGGTGAGCATAGTTTTCCTTTCGCTTTATTTTTAAAAAATTATTTAGAGCACATTGTCCTTCTTTTATCAACTTCCTGGTCCTGTGTCGGCTGCAGTGATTCTTTAGTGTCTGCACAACTGTTCGGGAGGACATAACAGTGCAAAGCGGTGATGCTAACTCCCACCTTAGTGACCATAATATGCTTGATGTCAAAGATTCACTGTCCAGGCGGTTCTACAGATGCTTCCTTGCTGTCTCCAGTACCCTCAATTTGCATAAAGGGAAAGCACAAAGCGAGGAAACTTCTTATCCCAGGTAACAGAGCAAGTCACAGTGAGGCCTACAGTTAAGTCTTCCTTGGGCAGCTCTAGGCCCTTCCCTCTTTAGGCCCGGTTTACGGATCCCATCGCTGTTATTACCTGTTTTGCAGAGAACCTTCGTGATCCTTCTTGACGTCTTCAACAAAAGGACACCCAGCGTTCCTCCCTTTGGCAAGACCGCCTTGCCTCAGACCACACTGACCATTCGCTGTGGTTAGCTGTGATAACAGAAGTCTTCTTTTTCTCCCTGTGAGATCCTGTCAGACGTGTAGCCTTGTTACCATTCCGGAAGGGGCTGATCAATGTCCTCCAGCCTGCTTGTTCCATTGTAATGGGGCCCACTGTTTTAAAGGAGGGCAGTCCTCTAAATTTTATCTTGGGCTTTCCCCCCGTCCCCCCTTTGGTCACTCCTAGGGATACCCTACCTCAGAGGTACTTTGTGTGGATAAGTTAGGTATTAAAAAATATTCCCTCGGTACAAGGCCTGCTTACTCTTGCTTCATTATGACATTATTTTTGCTGAAATGGCAGCTGGGCTTGTTAACAATTATGAACTTAGCCTGGACCAGAACTTGGCTCTGTCGTCTTCACAGGAAGCCCTGGTAGGCCTTGATGCGTCATTAAAGGAACACTTCTTTGCTGAATGCAGGCTTTGCAAAGGGAGGTAATAATTCTTTTTAGTCAGAGACGGAGAAAAACTCAAAGTCATTCTTTAGCTATTTGACTAGAAGATCTGTTAAGTATCTTCTAAGGGCTTGATACTGTTGCAAAGTACTTTTGGATACTTATAAACTGGCCTCTGCCCCGGGAAGAAAGATAGTATATACATAGATAATCTGAGCAGAAAATATTTGGAAATGCCGCAAGACTGACGTATGGAAGAAGGGTTTGATCTCCAAATACTGCTGTGCTTTCTTTGAAATGTCTCTCCTATCCGTCCCTTCCATTCCATCCTTGCTGCTGCCTTCCCAGTTTCGGGTCTTATCACTTTAAAGAAAGCATGGTCAGAGAGGTAGACACACTGAGAGGTTGCCTGACAAGAAGGGGAGGGGGTTGGTCAGCACTGGCAAGTGCTAAAGACAGCAAGGAGAGTCAGGTTCAGAAAGAGCCGTTCTATTTGGTGACCAGGGGTTTGTTGGTAGACTTTTAAAAGCTCTTGTTCAGGTGCACATCTGGCCTGCTGTGTTAGGATGAGCCACTCTCAGGCCACTTCACGCTTGTAGAATTGAAGAAACCATATCTAGACCAATTTTGACAAGCGTCGGGACTGTTCTTTGATGGTCTTATTCTTGGGACCTGCCCTTCCCCGCCCCCTCCCCCCCCATCATTACCATGCCTTGGCAACTCACAACTAATTAACCCTCCGGTGGCAAAGCATAAGATGTTCAGTATTCATTATTACATCTACACACCCAAGCATTATCTTTGCATCCAGCAATTGGATGCTGTTAGATTCAGTGACTCCTTCCTACTGGAATTCTTTAGAGGTAGAAAGAGAGCATAACTAGTTAAACAAGTTGAACATCAAATAGAGGACTAAACCAGATGCAAGGCCCCCAGGGGTCAGCTTCATTACCGGCTTCCTGTGCTTTACTTCTGTTTATCACTTCCTTCGCCTGTAAAATGGAGTTAATGGCACACTTCCCCACCCTACCTCAGAGATATTTTGTGTGGGTAAGTTAGATGTTAAAAAGTTCTAGGCAGAGTAATATGTTCATTAAGTGTACGTTCCTAATTGTAAAAGGAGGCGGTCTCACCTGGTAGTAGATCTCCATTTGCCTACTGGCTCTTTTCCTTGTCTTCAAATGGTGTTGATAATAGAATCTGTCCCGTGGGTCATGGCGAAGATTAACACTGGACTGTAGTATTACAGAAACGTTACCTAGTATTAATCATGGCAGTAATAATTTTTTAAAGATTCCAGGTTAGAGTTGATTTACCAGGAGATTTTTTTTCAAGAAGAACTTTGTTCATTTTTCATATTAAGCCATGGCTTTCTAAGAACCAGCTCCTGTATTAAAAGTTCAGGGAAATAGGAGGAGGGTCAGGTCTCTGGGGGGCAGTCAGCAAGGGCTTCAAAGAGGAGGTGCCCCTTGAAACGATACTAAAGGGGGAGTAGGAGTTTTCCAGGTTAAATGGAGGCAGTAGTGAGTGAGCTGAGAAAGCCACATGCACAGAGGCACAGAGGCATTGGTGATTGTGGAAGAGTTGGTGGACCAAAAGTGATTCTGTCAAGTGGGAGCATAGACTGTGAGGTTGGGAGTATCAGGAGGGTAGGCTGGACACATCAGCAGGGCCCACATCTTGATGGTTTTTGAACGCCACATCAAGGAATTAAGACTTTTATCCTAAAAGCACGTTGAGGAGAGTGCATACAGAAAAGGTAAGCCAGATGGCAGGACAGAAATCTGATTAGGTCTGGGCATGGCTAAATATGTGGCCTTAAGTAATTGGACCTCTACAGCTTTTCTCCTTGGCCTTTGTCTCCACTCCTACAGAATGAGGAATGCGGTGCACGCTGGAGAAGGGTAATGTGACTAGGGGCATTCGCTGGGAGGTCTGGATAGACAAGGTGACATTCGTGATTGCCCCTTGGTGTGAAACAGGACCCGGAAGCATTTTGTTGTACCAGAAGCAGGGAAGGTTGGATAGAATTTGGGAGTCTGGCTAGAATGGCAAGGTTAGCAAGCTTTCTCTTAGGAACACTTTCAGTAAGGCCTTCTCTAACCTAGAAGATTTCTAGAGCTAAGTAGGCCATGAGTTTGGGAACTCCTCAGCCCAACCAATCCCTCTGTATTCTTTTCTTTTCTCTTTTCTTTTCTTTCTTTTTTTTTTTTTTTTTTTTTTTTTTTTGCATTTTGTAAACATTTGAGGACTTGATGGAGGAAAAGCACCCTCATGGGGCATCCAGGGAATGTTTGAGATACCCTGTCCTCAAGATCCTTGTATATAGTAGGGGAAGACATGCATCCAGAACCCTATTCCACAAGGGGGGTAGTGTGTGGTGTGCTGATGCGTGCTTTCTAGGATGGGAAATACATAAGCAAAGGAATAGATCTGAACAAGTGTAGGGAACAAGGAGGGATGGTAACTGAGCCACTTGTGTTGGGACAAAACAGGAGGGGGTGTGGGATAAATGGGGGAGACCTTGAAGAAATTGGAACCGGTTGCTACTGGACTGGGGGAGCCTGAGGGTTTGACTTGGAAGTAACAACGCCAGAACTGTGCCTGGATTAGGAGCTTAAGCTTGTGTGTATGCAGGATGGGTTGCAGGGAATAAAGCCGGGATGTGCTACGACCAGCTAGGGGTCTTGTAGTGTTTGAGGTGGAACAGGGCCTGAATTGGGCTGGTGGCACTGGATTGGCAACAGGAGAGCAGGGACAAGGACAGAAGGGCGAGGCGTAAAGCTAGAATCAGGACTGGAGGGATGAGTGTTGAGCCTGGGTGACTGGAAAGGTAGTGTTGCCATCAGAAGTAGGGAAGGCAAGGGAGGAACTGGCCGGGCACGAAGAGGAACCCTGGCCAGAGGAAAAGGCTCTACGTTTGGAATCAGAAAACCCAAACGCCCACGGCCCCTTGGCTGTCTACCAGCTCTGAGACCTCTCCGGGTTCTGTTTATCCCATTGCTAAATGGGAACACTAATGCTTACCCCATAGGATTGCACGGAGGACTAAAGTGCTTTACTAGCAGTGTTCGTTTTTGTGCTGTGGTTTAAAAAGGGGTGTGGAGTGGTTGAGTTTAGATGCCGGGCTTCTAAGAGTTCTCACCCATGCAACTGGAAATCCAGTCTGGAGCTCTTCGAAGAGGACAGTGCTAGAAATGAGTGTTTTTGTCGTTTACAAAGTGACGGTTGGAGCCATAGGATGAGATGGCCAAGGGAAATAAATGTTCAGAGGCTAGAGAAGAGGACCACTGAGAGAGGAAGGAGCCAGACAGAGGGTAGAGAGGTAAATCAGAAGAGTTCAGGCAATAGGCAGGCAGCATGGGAGGGAAGTGCTTCGGGAAGCAAAGGTAGGGTAGCCAGCAGGGTCCAGTGTTGTAGGGGGTCAAGTAAAGGGCATTAGATGAGTGGTTGAAGGCCATTAATGACTTGAAAATTAATTTCTTCTAGAGTCCTCAGAAATACAGTCAGCAGGTGTGATCACTCCCTTGAGATGCTTGGTGGTAGAAGGGAAGAGGGGGTGGGAAAAGGCAGTGTAAAGTCTTTGAGAGGCAGTAGAAGAGAAGGGGTTGGGCACATGCTGGGGGATTAGCCTGGGGAAGGGGCAGAGGCACTCACTCTCTGAGACCCAGAGGCTGGAGGAAAAGCCGACGAGCTCTTGTGGGAGGAATTGAACGATCCCAAGTTGAAAGCACCTCGCAGGGATTACCTTACAGTAGACACTCAGGTGATTTGGTTGATTGGTCCATGTCTTTCCGTTGGACTCCCTTCCTCATTCTGAGCTCAGACTCCTTTTTTCCGGCTACTTGCTGGATGTTTCACCTGAGCCACCTCAGTTAAAAATCTATCCCTAAAATCATTCTTAAATTCTCTCCCAATTTTCCTTTGCCTCCTGTCCTCATCATTTCTTGCTTGGGTTATTAGAATTAGTTCCTAACCGGGCTCCCCCTCTCTGGTCTCTCCCTTGCCAGTGCACACTCTTTGTTGCTGCTCAAGACCTCTTTCTAGCCGACAGTGAATCTGATCGTGTTATACCCCTGCCTAAACTCCCAAAGCTTCCCACTGCCTGGTACATAATGTGTTTTGCTGCTGTCTGGTGTCTGTCTGCTCTTAACGGCTCTCACCCCTTATAGGGTCTCTCACCACTTGACATCCTGCTCGCCAACACACCAAGCTGCTTATTGGTCCTTGAATGTGCCGTGATCTGCCATGCTCCGTGCTTTGCTCCTCTGCCTAGGATGTTTTTACTCCTTTCTCCGTAGGCCCATTTTTCATACTTGGAGACCCAGCTTGGACTCGGCATCCTGCAGAGCTGTCCTCAGCTTCCCTAGGCTGTGCTAGTTGCTTACACTTTACATTCCCTTTGTATAACTCTATAGTAAAGCACTCAAGTTGTATTGCAATTAATTAATTTTCTGTCTCTCCCGCTGGGCTGTGAGCTCGCCGAGGGCACCTGTACTCCCAGTACCCAGCATGAGACTTGGCATAAAACCTTGGAGAGTCTTAGTGATTACTGTTGAATGAATTAACGAATACCCTGCTTCAAGGGGAAGCCGTGGCACTATTATTTATTAACTCTGTGTGTGCCCAAGTTTTTGAAAAGTGTCAGAGAGAGCAGTGTTGTTCTCCAGTGCCTGGGGTCGGTGTGGGGGAGGAGGGTGCGGTTTGGTGGGGGTGGCTGAACGGCTGACTTGTTGGCAGGCTGATGTCTGGGCTCTTGTCACCAGATGGGACTGAGTATGGACTGAGTGAAGCTGACATGGAGGCCTCCTACGCCACAGTGAAGAGCATGGCGGAACAGATAGAGGCTGATGTCATCCTCCTGCGGGAACGCCAAGAAGCGGGGGGCCGTGTGCGTGATTACCTGGTCCGGAAACGAGTAGGAGACAATGACTTCCTGGAGGTCAGGTGAGGAGGCCTTCGGAACAGTTCAGGGGTTCTGAACCCCTGCGTGACCCTGCGGTCTAGGGCTTCACGGAGAGCAGTGATTGAACCTCTGGCACTTGACACTCCTTCCCTTTCTGAGGCCAGGAAAGAGTGTCCAGAGATATGATAGCTCCGTTTTCTGCTTCTGTACTTCCCCCTCCCTAAATATTTCCATTTGGTAAGAGTGGAGGCCAGCCATCCATTTGTGGCCATTGTGTGGGCTGCCTTTTCTTAACCGACTGAGCCACCCAGGCACCCTTTTCTTATCTGAGGCTACGTTGTCTCATCTAATCAACCTGTGAGGCTGAAAACCAGGATATTGGAGGGGAGCACTTTGTGCCTCTGCCGGCTTGGGGCTCCTGTCTGGCAGCTTTGAGGAAGCTAGTGGACGTCAAGAGAGAAGGCCATCGTGACGGGAGTCTAGTTCCTCCGAAATAATTCTTTCTACTCTGGAGGCTGTGCTTCCAGGGACATTCCCAATGTGCTCAGCCACGAGTGGGAGGAGCAGTGGGCTGCAGAGGCTCAGGGGCATTGTGTCCTTAGAGATCCAGGTACTCGGGTTCACTTTGCTTACCCACTAACTCTCACAAGGATGTATGGGTTCGTGTACGTGCAGGGTAGCAGTGGTAGGCAACGTGGATGCCGGCAAAAGCACGCTTTTGGGGGTCCTGACACACGGGGAGCTGGACAACGGCCGAGGCTTTGCCCGCCAGAAACTCTTCCGCCACAAACATGAGATTGAATCTGGTCGCACCAGCAGCGTGGGCAACGACATCCTGGGCTTTGACAGTGAAGGCAATGTGGTAAATAAGCCAGACAGCCATGGTGGCAGCCTGGAATGGACAAAGATTTGTGAGAAATCCACTAAGGTCATTACCTTCATCGACTTGGCTGGCCATGAGAAGTACCTGAAGACCACTGTCTTTGGCATGACAGGTCATTTGCCGGACTTCTGCATGCTCATGGTAAGTGGGAAGCACTCCTGAGGAGGGGAGGCTCCAGCTGGGTTGTTTGGGAGGTGGTGATGCGCGAGTGCTAGAGATTGTTCTGCGACAGAGGCCTGTTGATTCGGGGCTTTGACACTGGGTAAGGATGACACATTTTACAGGGTTGCCTGGTCCCCTGAGTGCTGTGGTCTTGTACCTTGGTGGTGTACGTACCTCGATCTCTGCCCCTGGTGCCGGTTGCAGACCTGTTTTATTTTTCAGAGAGGCATAGAGGAGGGTTTCTCCTGGGGCTCACTTACCACCTTCAGAAATGTTTTCCCGTGGCGGGGTTAGGCTCCTTTGCGGAGGTGATACTAGGTGGCACCCCCAGAGACGAGACGAACCTGGGAAGAAATGGAAGAGAGGACAGACGGCAGTCAAGAGGGGCCTGGGAGGTCACCTCTGTCAAAGCCTGGGAGGAGAGGCTCCTGTGTGCCTGGCACCGTTCCTGGGGCCTGAAGGATACAGGGCCACCCCGGGCTCCCGTAGAGCTTACAGTCCAGTGAGTAGATTTTTTGGCAGCTCATCAACATATAGATCAACTGAAAAGGAAAGGGAGCAGAGGCTTCTGTGTTGGATCATGTTGCAAAGTTTCCATTTGGGTCCCACTGATTTTCTTCCCTGGACAGCGTGTGGGAGTCTGTGAGGCCCACTGCCTTGCACACAGCTTCACAGCTTCCACGGAGAGCACAAGTGAGCAAGTTTTCCTTTGGCAAGTGCTTCTCAAAGCCCTTCCCCATTTCCTGGTTCCTCCAGCTGCCTGTATTAATAAGTGTAGTAAACACAAGCATCTGTTGAGAGCATAATTGATCAAGTTGCCCCACAAACACAGGTTCTCAGGCAAATTCTCCCCAAACTGGAGAGTAAAGAAGCAGAGCATATGTGTGAACACTCTTGGTGGCTCTCTACCCAAGGTTCTTGGGATCTCATTAAATCAGGATCTCCCATATCCTTGAGCATTTCAGGGGCCACCACCAACTTTGGGCTAAGAAAAACTTCTACAAGAAGGGGTTTCAGAGGAAGAGCCATAGGGCGTATTTGGGGGAATTGCTGGGTTTGTGTTAAGAAAGGTGTAGAAGCCAGTGTAAAGTAGGCATTTTTCTAACTAAGTATAGGGAACAAGGGCAATTAAAGGAAATACCTTCACCCTAGAGGAAATGTTATACATTATCTGACTTTGAGGCTATAATCCAAATATTAAAAATTTCTGTAGAAAACAATGAAATCATCATGGCTCCATGATAATAAATTTCCGGGGGGGGGGGGAGGGGGGGAAGGAGTCTATAAAATATATAGACAACAGAGCGATAGAGCATTCTCTTATCCCAGCTGGAAAGAATGCAAACAAGTCTGGGTTGGATAGGAAAGGTGGTTGGAAGAAACGGGAAGAATTAGAAGGAAGAGAGAGGAGGTGTCTTGGTGTGAGCAGAAGGGAACATGGCAGAGGACGTCTGTGTCAGTGGGATAGCGTCTCACCTGTGAAGTGCGATCAAATGAAGGGCATCGCTTGAAACCATTCTGGAATGTAAGGGGCACCTGCGTGGCTCAGTCGGTTAAGCATCCAACTCTTGATTTCGGCTCAGGTCATGATCTCACGGTTAGTGAGTTCGAGCCCCATGGTCGGGCTCAGCGCTAACAGCTCGGAGCCTGCTTGGAATTCTCTCTCCCTCTCTCTCTCTCTCCCCCTACCCCACTTGTGCTTCTCTCTCTCAAATAAATAAACTTTAAAACATTTGAAAAAGGGAAGAAACCGTTCTGGAATGTATTAAATGCTATGTAAATATGTTACGACAATATTTATTTTGAGAGAGCGAGCGAGTGAGCAAGAGCAAGCATGTGCACAGGAGCAGGGGAAGGGCAGAGAGAGAGGGAGAGAGAATCCCAAGCAGGCTCTGTGCCTTCAGCACACAGGCTGACACAGGGCTCGATCTCACAACCCGTGAGATCATGACATGAGCCAAAATCAAGAGTCAGACATTTAACAGACTGAGCCACCCAGGTGCCCCGTCATAACAACTTGAATTCAACTTTAGTAAGTTTCAGTAAGTAGCGCATTCTTATGGCACAGAAACAAAAAGACACCAAAATGCTTCTACTGAAATGTCTCCCTTCCTCCTCTGTTCCATTTCCTCTCCAGGGCAACCAGTATTTCCAGTTTCATATGTAGTCTCCAGAGATATTTTGTAATCATACCAGAAATTGCGGATGTATTCTCTCCCTCCAATTTCAGACAGTCAGGAAAGTTGAAGGAATAGTACAGCGAACACCATCGACCCACTGCTCGGATTCAACAACCATTAACATTTTGCTGTGTTCATCTGTGTTTGTGATGGATGCATATGTGTGTTTTTGTTGTTTCGGTTGAACCATTTGAAAGATTATAGGCATTGTGACTCTTGACCCCCAAATACTTTAGCACACAGCTCCTAAAAGTAAGGACTGTCTCCTACTGTTACTGTAGCTGGGAAGATGCACATGAGTTCCCTAATGCCCTCCAATATCTAGGCTCTAAGTGTTTATATTATCTCAGATGTTCCCCAAGTTTCTTGAAGCTGCTTTTTTCAAACCCCGATCCATTCTACACCCTTTTAATGGTAGCATGCTACCTACACCTTGCCTTTTTTTTCCTCTTAAAAACATGTCTTAGAGATTAACCCATGTCAGTAGATAGGAGTCTTTCTTCTGGATAGCATGCTTGGTATGTTTTATATGGCACACTTGTACATGTGCCCTAGTTTATTTGGGCGGCCTTTATGGTGATATTTTAAAACGTTTATTGTTACGGGAAGGACCAGTAGCAATAACAACAGCTGCCATTGCCTGAACACCTCATTCGTGCCGGTTGTATTGGATCTCTGACGTATGTTATGACACTTGAACCTTAACAGGCCCTCTAGAGTGGATGTCATTACTGCTCCATTTTATAGACCAGGAAACTGGAGGCCAGTGATGTTAAACTGAATGTATCCTTGATGGCTCTAGATGGTTGTTTTCCCAGACTGTCTGAGTTTGTCTTTATCGTTTCCAAGTCTCCTCTGATTTGGATAGCCTACATCGTTAAATCAGAGGTCAAAGCCATTGGTGCCTAGCCCAGCTCCCATCTACAGCTATTTGGTTTCCGGCCCAAGACTTCTGCCCCATGTGTCCTGTTCTGATGGAAGCCTCAGAGATGGGAGCTCTCTCTTACCCCAGCCTTCTTCGAGCCCCTGTGCTCACCCTTACTCTGTCTCCCTTGTCATGACCGTTGCTTCTGTGTTGGGGCAGGTGGGGAGCAATGCTGGCATCGTGGGGATGACCAAGGAACATCTGGGCCTGGCATTGGCACTCAATGTGCCTGTCTTTGTGGTGGTCACCAAGATTGACATGTGTCCTGCCAACATCCTACAAGGTAAGTGAAGCTTGCAGCTAGCAGCAGTCTCTCTGTTTGGGGCTTTCGCCCACTGTGGCTCCTTGGTGGTGCTGCCAGGGCTTCAGCCCAGAATCTTTTGCTTTTTTCCCTTGTGCTCAGACCTTGGTCTGGATTTCCGTCAACCCAGAATCTTCTGCTTCCTCCTTTGTTTAGCTCTTGGTCTGAGCACACCCTCGAATTATGCCCTGCTCTTTGTTCCTTCTGGTTCCAAATATAGGATTCTTGAAATCCCTGATCTGGCACCTCTTTTCAGCTGGCCACAGGGCCAGGGCCTTGGCTTTTAGCATCTAAACAGGGGATATCTATGGAGACATTTGGGCAGAGGGTCTGATTGCCTTCTATCACCAAAGGCTTCAGAACAGCCTCACATTTCTTCCTCACTGCTACAGACGGTAGATGAGTAGAGACGTGTCCTTTTGGAATGCCTCATAAGGGCTTCTGTGGATGTGTAAATGTCTTAGAGGTCCTTTGTCAGATGAATTTTTATCGAGGAAGCAGAACATTCTGAGAACATTGGCTTTGTCGTGGCTTACAGGATGTGGGTCTTTTAGAGACTCTGGAGAAATCTGACCGGTTTCAGACTTGTAACCTTACCAGAGAGACCTTATCTATGCTTTTTTTAACCCTAGCAAGCACCTACCCACCCCAGGTTTTGATCCTCCTTTTGCTTCTCCAGGGCTGCCGTTTAACACTGGTCTGTCCATCTGTCTCCTGCTTATGTCAGTAAGGAGTGGACCAGTCTTGCTCTGGAAGCCTGGCCAAAGAGAAAGCTGTGTCCCCCTAATTGTGTTCCATTTCACCCTTTAAGAAACCCTGAAGCTGTTACAGCGCCTGCTGAAGTCGCCAGGCTGCCGGAAGATCCCTGTGTTGGTACAGAGCAAGGATGATGTGATTGTTACGGCCTCCAACTTCAGCTCTGAGAGGTAAATGGGTAGTGAGCACTCACTTCTGGGCAGGCATAGAGATTGGATGGACTAGAAGATTCTGAACTCAGTACAGGTTCTCCCAGCCGGGCAGTGTTGCCCAGAAGTTCTGTCAGGCAACCCATATCCTGAGGTGCTGGCCTTGCTGAGGTTGGAATCTCAGCTGAGGCTTCAGTGTCTTCTTACCTGTGAAATGGGAATAATATTCCCTTCTCCATGGCGTTCTCATAAGTGTTGGAAATGATGTATGTAAAGCACTTAGCCCTGTGTCTGGCTGCTGTGTGATACAAACGCAGCCATTTTTATAACTTATTATTAATTAAAAAAATGTTTTTTTTAATGTTTATTTATTTTTGAGAGAGAGACAGAGTGTGAGTGGGGGAGGACCAGAGAGAGAGGGAGACACAGAATCCGAAGCAGGCTCCAGGCTCTGAGCTGTTAGCACAGAGCCCGATGCAGGGCTCGAACTCAACAAACCGCGAGATCACGACCTGAGCTGAAGTCAGACGCTTACCGACTGAGCCACCCAGGCGCCCCTTATTATTAATTTTTTATACTGTTGTCCCCCAAAAGCTGTCTCATCGCAGATCAGTTTTGGCATTTACTTATTAGTGTATCCTTTGATTCCATAGACATTTATTGGATGTTTGTTCTGTGCCAGGTTCTTCATCCGGGCATTGAGGATTCACAGTTAACTCAGGCACAGTCTTTGTCCTCAGGGTGGTCACCTCCTTGGTCAGAGAGCTACTCTCTTGATAATAGTGAACTTTGTTAAGTTTGCTCCTTTTCCCAGAGTCTGGGGGCTGCTTAGGAGCCATCGCCTCCTGGCTTGGTCTGTAGTACAGAACCCAGAGCAGCCTGGCATTTTGGTCTGTGGCTGTGCCCTGATGCTGTCTTCAGTACCACCAGGCGGCCAGCAGAGGGGGTATGTTTCAGCTGGCCCCATTTCATTTCATTTCATTTCATTTCATTTCATTTCATTTCATTTCATTTCATTTCATTCTGAGCGCCTCTTCTGTGCAGGTGTTATTCTAGAAGCTATGGAGACTATATAATTTCCAATCTTAAACTCTGATTAACCCTGGATAGGAGACAGAGAGCCTATTGTAATGACTGATGGAAACTGAGATGTAGTCACATGTAACAGACACAAAAAGTTTTCCAAGAGCTGGCAGGAGTCAAGAGTGCCCATCTGGGAAGGGTTTCCTGGAAAAATCTGCATTGGAGATGGGCTCTGAAGGATGAGAGGGTTTTTTAGTTGGGTAAAAGGGAAGAAATTCAGGCAGGAGGATCAGAGTGAAGATACACACGGGGAGCAAAAAAGTATTAGGCTTTCGGGAGAAGCAAAGGTTCTCTGGTCTGGCTGGCAGACAGGAATTTGAGGGAAATAAACCTGCCGACATGCTGGAAAGAGGGAATTCAGGCTGTCTCCTCTGCAGCAGAAAGGCAGGTAAGAATTTTAAACAAGCATGTGTGTGCTTTAGGAAGAAGAGGCAGTCATACGAGCCCCAAATAGAGCAGTGGTGGAAGGACAGGGACGAGGGGACAGATTTCAGAGAGAAAACTGAGTGAGAGAAGAAGGCCTTAGAGCAGGTCTGGCCAGCCCTTGGAAGGCCAGGGCAGAGGCGTAGAGCCCTAGGAGGCCGGGGGCCCTTAGCAGGCAGCACGTGCTTACCTTTCCCACCCTGTCACCCAGGAGCTGGCCATCTGAGCTCCTTTGTCTTTCTCCACCCTCCACTTAGGATGTGCCCGATATTCCAGATCTCCAACGTCACAGGTGAGAACCTAGATCTGCTGAAGATGTTCCTCAACCTCCTCTCCCCCCGCACCAGCTACCGAGAGGAAGAGCCCGCTGAGTTTCAGATTGACGACACTTACTCTGTCCCAGTGAGTGGCTTCTGGTGGACCGAGCGGCGTGGGAGACTGGGTGGGCACTTCCTACAGGGGCATCAGGACAAGTATACGGTGGGGAGGGTCTGAGTGGGCATAGACTTACTGGGCCTTGGCCTTCTCTGCAGGGTGTGGGGACAGTGGTGTCGGGGACAACACTGAGAGGCCTGATCAAGCTGAATGACACACTGCTGCTGGGCCCAGATCCCCTGGGTAACTTCCTGTCCATTGCTGTCAAATCAATCCACCGCAAGCGCATGCCTGTCAAGGAGGTGCGGGGGGGCCAGACGGCCTCCTTTGCGCTGAAGAAGGTGAGTGTCTAGAATATGAAGAACAGCCCCCTTGGGTTCCGTTACACTAGGCTCCGGGCCATCTGCAGTTGTCCTGGCTGCTCAGTAAGGCAGGGATCACTGACCTCACTTTTACAGGTGAGAAAACGGGGGCTCAGGGAGCCCAAGGGACTTACCCAGGATCACACAACTAGTAAGTGCTATAGCCAGGACTTGGACCCAGGCCTACCTGCCTCCTAAGCTCTGTTCCCCCTTCTAGTGCCTGAGGAGGGCCCCCCAAACTCAGTGGTGAGGTCAGAAAGACACTTCCCTCCTATGCAGATGGTCCCACCGCAAAGGGCCATTGGGGTCCATGCCAGATCCTCCTCCCACTCAACCTTCCATCCCTCAGGACTTGGGACGAGCGCTAGCTATAGGGTCACCTGCCTTCCCTGCCAACCAAATTAACCAGTGGAATGGGATTTCCTTACTCCCTCCAGCAGTCATCATGCTCACCCTGTCTCTGACATGTGCACACTCGCCTGCCTGTGCCCTCTCACCTCCACTTAATTCTTATTCATCCATCAAGGCCCAGCTGAAATGCCACTTCCTGTGTGAAGCCTTTCCTGACACAACCACCCCTCCCCGCCCCCGCTGCCCCGCAGAGCAGTGTTTAAGCTTCCCATATAGCACTTAAGCCGGCCTTGTATTGTCCACCTGGAAGGCCTGTGGTCCAGTGCAGTAAGAGGGCAAGGCTGAGCTGGGGTGGTCTTCGTTCCCAGAGGGGACGCCTGGTCCTCTGGGACCAGGGGATAGAATCCTGGGCATCATTATCCCTGAGGTCTGGGATTCCCTCTTTCTTTCAGATCAAGCGCTCGTCCATCCGCAAGGGCATGGTGATGGTTTCCCCACGCTTGAATCCCCAAGCATCCTGGGAGTTTGAGGCCGAGATCCTTGTCCTCCACCACCCCACCACGATCAGTCCACGCTACCAGGCCATGGGTAGGTGTCTAAGGGCACTGCCAGCCCAGGAGGCCCTCTGCTCTAACTCCCTCAACAAAGTGTTAACAGCTCCCCAAACCCCAGAGTCAGGTCTCCATCCTGTTTAGTGATGCCTTCCCCTCTGTTCTGCCCACAAGCCGCAGGGTTTAATCAGTTCCTGCACACGTTAGCTGAGTGCCGGTTCTGTGTCGGGCTCTGGAGACCCGGACTTGCCCTCAAGAGCCTCACACTCACTCCTTTAGCAAACGTCGGCCTGTTATGTGCCAGGCAGTGTTGCCAAGGTGCCAGGAACAAAGAGATGGGCAAACTCTGCTGTCAAGAGGCCAACAGTCTAGAGAAGGTACACACGCAAACAGAGTGCCCTGTATTTGGGGACCAAGACTGTGGGTCCGGGGACAGGTGGGGTCTGACAGTGTGCAGCAGGAGCGGACCTCCAGCTCGCTTGGCAGCACGTGGTCCCCTGAGGCCTGTAGCTGGCCACAGCTCAAGCGTGTGCCATGCTCTCTCTCCTGCCTGGGGGCCACTGAGCAGCTGAGTCCTATCCTGACCTCCTGGCTCTTTTGACAGTTCACTGCGGGAGCATCCGGCAGACGGCCACCATCCTGAGCATGGACAAGGACTGTCTGCGCACCGGGGACAAGGCCACCGTGCACTTCCGCTTCATCAAGACCCCTGAGTACCTGCACATAGACCAGCGGCTGGTGTTTCGGGAAGGCCGCACCAAGGCCGTGGGCACCATCACCAAGGTATGGCCAGGACGACCTCTTTGCCCAGTCCCAGGGAGTCCTGGGGACCATCCCATTCTCAGACTGAGCACAACGGGAGAAGCCCTGCAGAATCCTGCTAACTGCCAGGGACAGAGGCACTAGTTCCTGCCTTGGGAGAGCTAAAACAGTGCTCAGGTGTGGCCTCGGTGCCATGTTCTCTCTTTCCCGAGAGGTGTCTCTGGGCCTTCTGCCTCCCTGGGCTTTGGTGGTGACTGTGGAGGAGAGGAGGTGGGGTTGATGCCTGGCTGTCCTACCTAGGAAACAGTGGTAGGAAAGTGTCTGGTCCTAGCTATGGTCGGCCTCCGAGGTGCCAGGCGTAGGCTCCAGTGGCCTGGCTGGGGGGGGCACTCTGACGGCAGTGGGTCAGGATATAGTGACTGTTGGACAGCTAGGGTGCCTGGGCTTGAGCTATTTCTGTGTCGTGGAGCCCACTTCATGCCCTCTGCAGGCTTCACCCGTGTTCTTGGGTAGGGGCGGTTGATAGAGTGGTTTGATTCTTGCTCTAAACAGCCTGTGTGAGATCTTGGGATCCACCTCAGGCTGGCCTTGCCTCCAGAACAGCCTTTCTCAGGCTCATCCAGGCAATTCCAAGGGCTGTACCGTGGGTGGAAGATCTCATATCTTTGAAGGCTGCTTGCCTCTGGGGCTGGCTGAGAGTGGCAGAAGCTGCCAGCACGTGCCATAGTGCCCTTGGGGGTGTAGCCAGGCCTCCTCCCTGCTTTGAGATTGAACTTAGACCACAAGGGAAGGCTTTAAATCAGTCTCTCCTGGGTGGGAGCTCTTAAGATTCATGAAAGCCACACTCCAGATGTTTCCAGGTGCTGAGGCATTCAGGTGATTTCTTTGGGAGGCCTGAAGTTAAAGCCTGCCGCAGACTCTTGTCACAGGGGCAGCAGGAGATTCAGTTGATTCCCTGAGGAGTTCAGCCAGCTTAGCAAGGAAGAGAGCCTCAAGTTGGGTTCACAAGGTTCTGGGCAGGCTGGACTCCAGCTAGGAGCGAGGCTAGGTGGGGGGTTGACAAGATTCACAGTGGTCTGCGGGAAGAGCAGCTGGGGCAGGGGCTAGGATAGAGCCACTCTGGGCTGGGCTGAGGCAGGCAAGACGTCAGCCTGGGTTGGAGCAGCCCCGAGACACTGAGCGGGAATGAAGACCTCCCTTCATCCGGCTGCCGCTGTCACGGCCTCCCTGCCGCCCACCTCGCCCAGGGCTAGCCAGGCCAGGGAGGGGGAGGTCCCTGGGGGCGGAGGCACAGGGCCTGGGCAGCGGAGCTGGCGTCACTGCCTGCGGCTCCGGCCCCATCCTCAACTCCTTGACTCCTGCAGCTCCTCCAGACCACCAACAACTCCCCGATGAATTCGAAGCCCCAGCAGATTAAAATGCAGTCAACAAAAAAGGGCCCCCTGGCCAAGCGAGAAGAGGGAGGCCCGTCTGGAGGGCCAGCAGTAGGGGCACCCCCGCCTGGAGATGAAGCTTGCTCTCTAGGGACGGTGCAGCCGGCTTTGTCCAGCGGTCTCCAGGCACAGGTGAGTGGACTCCTCGGGCCAGTCTGGTCCCCTGACCACCTCAGGGTGGCAGTGGGAGGGTGGCTGTTCCTCTAGCCGGTGGGGGTGACAGGAGAGCTTCGGGCAGCCTGTGCTCAGCTGCCGTGTCTGCAGTTCATAGAAGGTGCCTCCCCTCCAGCTCTTGGCGCGTGAGTGCTAAATGTGTGCTGGTTGTTTCTTGAGGCCGAGCGTTCTTCGAACACTGTAGAAAGCCCAGTTTAGTCGGTCCTGCTTAGCATTTGGTGTCAATAATCAGAATAGAAAATTGTCAGGGGTTCCCTCTCTGAGTAAGAGAGCTTGCGGTCTGGGGGGGGGCGGGGGGGGAGTGGGGTATGTCCGTGGTGGTGAGGCAGGTTGGAAAGGCCCTGCCTTAGAGGGTCGTCCTGCGTGGCAGGGGTGGAGTAGGTGGCCTTGGGCCCCGTGCCAGTGTGGTTGTCGCTCGGCATCTCCTGTTAGGTTTGTCCCCCAGTTCTGTCCCGTTCGCCCCCTCATATTGCTCCTTCCGGTGTCTTCTCCATCTGACCCCGCTTTGGAGAAGGAAACTTCTGCTTGGACCTGTCCTTTCTGTTTTCTGTCCCACATTGAGCCTTTCTCTCCGTATCAGTGGGGGCAGGTGTTGGTTCCTGCTCTCCTTGTGCTTCTCAGAACGGCTCACTGTCGTCAAGTGTGACCTGCCCGCTGGGGAGGCAGGGTGGATGCCGGCTCCATCTGACAGAGAAGTTCTGTGCTCTAAGTCACACAGTAGCTGACGGCTCGGGCTAGGCTGGGACCATACCGCCTGCTGGCTTTCCCCCCGCCCCTCTTCCCGCTGCCTTGCCCCTGTGCCGCCCTGCCCTGCTCCCAGTGGGCCACTACGTTTCAAGCTCCTTCTTTCTCCCTTTCAGCCCAAGCCCAGCAGCGGGGGCCGGCGACGGGGGGGCCAGCGTCACAAAGTGAAGTCCCAGGGGGCCTGCGTGACTCCTGCCAGCGGCTGCTGAATCTCCCCTGGCCCACCCCCACCACCCAAGGGATCCTTGTACTCTGGCCGCTGTGCCACCAGATGGGCCAGAGCAGCTCTGACCACCACCCGTCCTCCCCCAGGCCACAGCTGGAGCCTCATCATGCTCCCCCCACCCCCATTTTCCAGGGGGGTTGTAATTTATAAGCTGAGGAAGGTGGCCAGACTTCCGGAGGACTGACCATCATCTACCTTCTTCCCTGCCTTCTTCCTTACTCACATTTTTTGTATATCTGGGCCCTTAGTTTTTATTCTTTTTATTATCTCTCTCTCTTGTGTGTGTGTGTGTGTGTGTGTGTGGGTGTGGGTGGGTGGGTGGGTGGGTGGGTGTGTGGTGCAGAAGTGTAGCCAGTCAGGGCCCTGGCAGTCTTTCTCCTTTTATCCTCTGTGGCCACCAGCCTCCAGGAGCTGGCTGCCTGCCCATCTGTCCATCCGTCTGTGTGTTTCTGTGACAAACTTTAGGGGCTTTCAGAAGCTGAGGAGCTCATCACTCCTCTGTGCTCACCCTCCTCCCCTGTGCTCATTCGTCTGTGCCCAGAGCCCTCTACAGAGCCGGACTCAGGGCTTAGGGGATTCATCAGTGTCTGCTGCTGCCCGAGCAGGGAGCCTTCTTTCTGGGACTAGGGGGATTTTAGCAGAATGGAGCGTGGTGGCCTCCTTTTTTCTCTCTCCTTTTTTACCCCCTTAAACCCAAAACCATGTTATGCCAAAAGCTCTTAAGTTGTAGCCTGTAGATGTGTGGAGGGGAGTGGCACTTGGATTGTAGGACCCTTCCTGCCCCTAACTCTGACCCTTGCCACTGACCCAAAGACAGCAGGTGGTTTTTTTTTTCTCCTTGGAGACAATCCTGTTTGCCTGGCCAGGCCAGGGCAACTCCTGCTCTGCTGATTCTGCTGAGCTGAGGCTTTGGCCCTTGAACTTTAACTCTGCATCTTGTTGGGCCTGGGGGCACTGATGGCTGACCTGGACTCGCATCAACTCGCTCTGGGTCCTGCTCACCAGCACCTCCTATTGGTGGGGATGTGTTCCTCTGAGCCAGGCCTGGGCTAGAACTCCTCTTCCCTACCACAGCCCTGCCGTGTTGCCCCAGCTGGCTGCTACAGGAGCACAACAGGGAAAGGTCTGAGCCCCAGTTTTGGAGGCCCCTGTGGGGGTGTGGGGAGGTTAGGTAGGGGGTTGTGAAAAAGATTCTTCCAGGCCCAGCACAGAGCATTAAGCCCTCTGGAAGATTCACTGTCTGGGGTCCTCCAGGCCAGAGATGGCCCTGTGGGGCCCAAACGAGCCTGGCCTGAGCTGCGGACAGAAGCCCTTGGTTTAGGGTGGACTGGTGGGTAGAGATATGTTCTTCTAACCAGGGCAGACACCCAGCTGGCTGGGTCCTTCCTCAGCCTTGCCTTCTTCCCATCCCAGCCCTCTCCATTCTTCTTGCTTCTGAACTGCTGGTCCCTTCCCCTCCCCTCCTTCCAACTATTTCTAGTTACCACTGACCCATGGCCATGGACTGACCGGACCGGCACAGAAAATAAAAGTTTGTTCCAAGTTGATGGTTGTCATGTTCCCGGCCCAGGCCCTCCAGGTGGAGGTGCTGCCATGGGGAATGCTGGCTGTGCCTCTCTGGAGCCCCCAGCTGTGGAGCAGGGCGGGGTCAGGAGGAGCCCAGCTTCTCCTCTCGGGCATGTGTGGTTTCAAAACCCAGGCTCCTCTGCCAGCGGTGACAGGGGCCAAGCTGCCAATCTTCTCTGACCCTCAGTTTCCTCGTCTAGAGCAAGAGGTAAGCGCCTCTGTCACGGGGGTTGTGAGGATTCGGTGAGAGAACGTACGGTGAAGCTGTGATGTGCCCAGCACATGGGAGGTGCCCAGTGAACGGTCCCTGTGCTGCTTAACCACTGCACCAGCTGCCAAGTCCATGTGGCGATAGGCAGGCTTGGAAGGAGAAACGTGGTGTTGACAAGTCTCTGTGATGTGGCTGTGCTGTTGGGTGTCTCCCTCACTTGTTTGATTTTGAAGCTACTAGATAGGAAAGAGGTGGTGTTCCATTTTTCCGGTTAGGAAACAAGCTCAGAGAGCAGTGCCTCCAGTGGGCACGTTCATTCCTCCTCCGGCCCACGCCGCGGCCATCCGTAGGCAGCTGCTCTGCTCCTTGCCCTTTGGCCCCTGCCTGTTCCTCGGTGTGCTGTGTCCTTCTTGCTTTTTGACCTGGTTCTGCTTATAGGGGCCTCTGCCTGCTGGTGCCTTCGGAAGTGGAGGACTCTAGCATTGGGCAGCGCCCCCTGCTCTCTGTCCCCGTGGGAGGTGCTGTGGCGTCTGTGTTTCCACAGGGTTTCTCCAGGGTGGGACCTTGTTTTGCCTGAACTCTTTTGCCCCTAAGAGCATCACCGCTTTGCTTTTGGAAGCTGTGGCCTCCACCCTGGCCTCTGTCCTCACTCAGGAGGTTGGTCTGGATCTGTGGTCGCCAGGCCCACACCTGCTGCCAGGGGCTGACTGAATACAATGTTTTACTGTCATTAACAGGGACTCCAAAGGTCCCGTACGGGTCTCAGCCCTACCAACTCTCACTTTGGAACAAAACACCAGCCCTTTTGTAGATGATAAAGAATAAAGTTGTTAACTGATCATCTCGAATGGCCAATCCTGCCCTTTCTGTACGTGCAGCTAACATTTGTGGTGTCTTTAGTTCAGTTGGGACCCCTGTTCTGGCTTACTGAACAGAATAAGGTAACAGAATATGCCACGGTGCAGAGGGAAATGCAAGCTTGGGGATCACGGGGCGTGCCTTGGGGAAAACGGGGTGAGAGCTGCGCCCCTGAGGAGACAGTAGGACTTGGACGTGGGCAGAGGGCAGAGGGCACACGCCCAGCCCGGAAGCACACAAGCAGAGGCACGGAGCCCTGACTGTGCGTGGCAAGTCCCAGGCACTCGTTTACTGGTGCAGTTTGGGGACATCCCCGTTGTTGAGCAGTGGCACCAGATGCAGAGCAGGTGTTGAGTGAAGTAAAGGGAATGGAGCGCGTGGTCGCTGGGGGTGAGCCCCAGGACCGGCCTTTCCTGGCGCACAGGACTGAGCAGTTAACTGGCCAGAAGCCTCAGGGCTGGATTTACGTTGCACCTGCTACTGTCTCCTGTGGTTTATCCCCAGCCCCTCCCTACTGACTTGTCCCTGCCTTTATTTTCTCAGCTGCAGTGGGGACCAGCCCTGGGTCAGGTACCGGGTACACTGGAAAGCGTGGTTGGGGACCCACCCCTGTCCCTTCAAGCGGCTTCTCGGGAGGCACTGGATCTGGGGACAGAGTTACAGGGAAGGGCCAGGACCTGTTCCCCTGAGCTGGTAGGTGCAGCTCTGCAGGGGCTCCATCCCAGCACAGGTACGAGGGACAGATGCCTCGTTCCCGTGGGGAGGATCCGCACTGAAGGCAGACGTGGTTGGTTGTGAAGCAGGTAAGTTCTTCTGCCTTCTGCTCAGATGGCACTGAGAGATGCAGGGAAAGCTGCCCCTTCACACTGGGGTGTCTGTGAGGCCTAGTAAAGCCACCTCCCTTCTTTCTCCTGCCAGCCCCTGAGCCCAGAATCGCAGAGCAGGGCCTGCCTCAGGCCCCGTTCCAGCTAGGTTTTAGTGGAGAAGTCTGGTTTCTAAAGTTCAGGAATGAGTCTTTGGGGCATTGTTTAGGCTCAGACTTCAGATTAAAAAAAAAAACACACTCTATTAATCCTGGGCATAATTTATTTTTTTTTTTTGCATAGGCATAAATTAGAATCTGGAGATAAAAAATTCAGAACCAATAGTGCAGCATTTGTGACAGGAGAGCGCAAAATGAAACCTGGTTGTCGGGGGGGGGGCGGGGGGGCGGGGGCTGAGCTGGGGCCAGTGCCAAAGGCCCACAGGTGGCCTTAGGCCTCACCTTCCTTCTAGCTCCATCCCCTTGGAGCCCATTTGGGGCTCAGCCCTGTTCTTACGGCACCTGCCTGCACCGCAGCCCCCCCTGGCAGCCAGGTTACAAGGAACTGAAATCACCCGGTGCCCCACAGAACGGGGCTAGGAATCAAGCCCAAAGCTTTTCAGTTAAAAAACAGACCTTGAAAAATATATACATAATACAGCAGAGTCTGCTGGGTCTCAAAGCCCTCTCTTCCCCCAGCCCACACCCCTGACAGCACCCCACCCCCCCTAGAAAACGAGCCAGAAAGGAAACAATCTGAGCAAGAGCTGAGAGTCTCAAGGGAGTAGCTGAGCCCCTTACAGTCAGGTGGTGGTGGGACAAGGCCCACAGTGCGGACAGGCCTCTTCCCACCACGACACCCTGAATGTCACCATCATTCTCATTGGACCATCCCGAGAGTCTGGGGAGTATGCTGCTCCCCACCCTTTTCAGCTTACCCCAGCTGCTTATGGCCTCAAAAGGCAGGTCTGGGCTCCCTGCACCTTGGGGGAATGTGGCAAGCTTGCTCTGGGGCACAGGCATGCCCTAGCAGAATGGGGAGCAGAGTGGGCCTCGGTCCCAACATCAGGGGAGAGAGAAAGCACTAACCCCAGCAGAGGGGGAATCCTACTGGCTGCCCCCCTGACCCCTCAGAGCCAGAGAGGCAGCCTCCCTTAGAGGCTCATAGGAGCCCGACCCTCAAGGGTATGAGAAGCCCCGTGGCCCACTCTGACCCAGAACACATACAGTGTATAGAGAGGCCTTTGGGGGACGTTAGGGGGTCAAGCTCCATAGGTTGATGGCACTAGATTTCTGGAAGAGCCCGGCTGCCCTGCACAAGCAGCTTCCTGCCTGGGGCTCAGCCCCAGCCTGCACTGTGAGCACCTTCCTCCTAGAGGACGTCACTTCCCTGCCTGGTGATAGGGGCAGCTCACCTGCCCCAGGCCCTTGCTTGTCCCACCCATGGCTTTGGCACCTGCTTCATTCACACGCCTACCAACCGCAGCTCCTTGGCTGCCAGCCCCCCATCCTGGGTAAGGGGCAGACAGGTTTCACCCACCTCTGCTGGGATGACATAGGTCCACTCACTGCCTTTCCCCCTGCCTCACGATCACCCCATGATATGCTACATATATACACCCTCCTAAGAGGGGGAAGTAGACACCCAGTGCCTGGCACAAGGAGGTCACAAAAAGGGACGCTGGAACGTGCTGTCTACCTCGAGCTGCCCCGCGCTAGGAAAGCCCTGCATATTCTTTCTTGTCTCCATCGGGCCAGCGGTTCTTGCTCCTGGAAGTCAGTGCGCTGGTCAAGCATGTGGGGAAGGGGCAGAGGTGCTGCTCTCCCACTCCCAGAGAAGGGGGCACGTGCTGGGAGGGGCTGGCCTCCCAGCTGGCTGGCAGCAGCACAGAGAAGGCCTAGTGGGTGGGTTCCCCATGCACCCGGAAGCGGTAGATGCAGGTGTACTCGGGGTGGCCCCAGTTAGTCAAGATCCGAAGCTCCACCACCTGGTATGTGGCCATTTTAGTGTCCTGGGTAGAGAAAGAAGGTGTTAAGAGTGTCCCAAGCCCTCAGACCTTGCTGACAGGAGGGCAGAGAGGGGGACAGCCACCCCCAGGGTCCGATGCCCCCCTCCCCCACCCCTCCCGTAGGCCTCCACAGCGAACTGGACTGCAAAGCTCCTGTCTTCAGATCGTGGAGCAGAGTTTCCAGCTTGTGGGCCAAGGAGTCCCAGGGGCTTCAGAGGTCCTCTAGGGGCCATGACCCACAGCCACACAAAAATGGCCTTGTAGCTGAGGACCAGCCAGATTCATTCCAGACAGATTCACAGGAGCTCTTTATCATGGTCAAGGGACACAATCACTGTCACGGAGGATCTGATATATGTTGACGGTGGAAAAGAATCCTTTTACTCTGAATTAGGCAGAGTTTTCTTCCTCAAGTTCTTAGCAGGCCTCTGTCCTCTTTGCTCCAAAAGCCACGATTTTTGAGCTTTTGGAGCAAATGGCCCCCAGTTCGACGCCAACAGACACAGCGCTTTCCCGTTCCCTTCCCGTCCTCTGGCCTTCCGCACAGCCGCTTTTCCTCTACTGTCTCCTAAAGGCTCGGTCAGCATACATCCCCCAGACGTCCCAGGCACTCCCATGGCTCAGTCTTTGGTCCCCTGGTGGCTGCATGGGACTGGCCCACAGGTGCCTCAGACTTGGTGGCCAAACCCACTCCTGCATTAGCCTGCCTCTTGGCACCTGGGACAGTCCTCCCCTCCACGTTCTCCACTTCTGTCCAGTCTGACACTTGCAACTGTGTGTCTACCTCCTCTCCATCCTCACTCCCGACACTCTCCGCAGCCACTTCCTGACCGGTCTCGTCCCCTGGATGCACCGTTCACACGGTCACATGATCTGACTACAGTGCACAGTCTTGTCACTTCTCTGCCTAAAACGTGGCAGTGCCCACCCCAGCCCCGAGGGCCAGAACTCTTTGGCCTGGTAGCCAGGCCTGCCCCTCTCCGGCCTCCCTTCCCACCACTGTCCCTTTGCCACCTCACCCAATTCTTCACCCCTAGTGTAGCTCTCAAGCCCCCGGCACAGCATTCATCTGGGCTGTCAGAACATTGATTTCTTGGGGCTGCCGGGATCTGGGAGCCTAGCTCCTGGGGTGGAGACTGGCATTTCTTGCATTTCTAACAAGGCCCTGGGAGACTGATGCCCGTTCAGATTGAGGCCAGAAGTCTCCCTCAGAGCCCTAGCCGTGCGGCACTGCCTGAGGCCTAGGAGGAGCACCCTCTGACAACTGCCCCCGGCTCCCCGTCCGGGATGGGCCCCTCTGTGTGGATGTCTATGTGGTGCCTCTCCTGTGCCACTTGGACAGCTGTCCCTGTTCCCTGCCTCGAACTGTGGGGAGGCAGGGGCTGTGCCTATTCTTGACCTGAGCCCGCGGTGCCTGACACGGAGTAAGTGCTTGGAAACCATCTGCCGAACGGATAGGAAGCTGAATGTACCATTCCGCTGGCACAGCGGAGTCCCATACCTGAAAATAAAAGGTCTGAATGGGCTCCCCATCCTGGTCGTAGGTGAACTGGCCAAGAAGTGTCCCCTCTTGCTGCGCATCTTCATCAAATCCCTGAAAAGAGAACAAAGGATGGAGGGACGATCCATCCCCGGGGACAAGTGCCCCAGTCACCCGGGGAAGAATGCTCTCCCTTCCTGTTCCCACACTGGGTCCCCCGCCCCCGAGCAGATCAGCGCCAGCCTTGGTAGGACTACAGGGGCCTGAGCACTGGACGTGGGTTATTCCAGCGCAGCCTAAGCTACCATTTCCCAGGCTGGGGCTATCCCTTCCAGGTCTGCCCCCTTCCTCCCAAATAACGGTCCTGGCTCTATCCTTAGTAAAGACTCACGGTCCCGTAGCCCCTCTGAGCCCCCAAAGGTAGAATACTCACAAAGATGGCAAAGTCCTTGGGGGCACTTGAGATGGTGCTGTTGGGGGACAAGGACTTGGGGACATGCTCTAAGGTGACAGCAGTGGGGCGGATGCGGGCAGAAAGGCGAACCACAGCAAAGCCCTGGGGCCCCTGGAAGGCCCAGCAGTTGCCTGGGTGCACATCTGGCTGAGGGGACGAGGAGGAAAGGAAGTCCCATCAGCACGGGGCGGGTGACAAAGACGGCCCACCCTGAGCACGGCTTTTGCTGGCTCAGGACGGGAGTCACCCAGCTATGCAGGCGACCTGCTTGGGGCCCCTGCTGCTGCCCTCATGGGTACCTACCTGGAGAATGACTCGGGGCGACTGGGAGTGGTACCACAGGGGGATGCCGAAGAGACTGAGGAGGGCCGTCTTGGTCTCATAGGTCTCAGAACATCGGGTGCTGATAACACTCGCCCCTGAGGCAGGAAAGACAGGCAGTGTGGGCACCTAAAGCTGGATCCCAGCAGGGGAGGGAGGGAGACGCTGACACCTGTGCTGCTCACCAGCCCAGGGAACTCGAGAGGGGACCCCTACGGCCATGTCCTCTCTCAAGGTGGGAGGGCAGATGCCCCAGGCCGTCTTCAACCTCACCCCAACTACAGCTGTGAGCGTCAGTTTCCCTGGCCAAGGATGGTATTCAGTTCATCCGGACTTCTCCAAGTTTCTTTGCTTGCCTTTGTTGTGATTTCTGCCCATCTCGAGCCCTGCCCGCCTAGCACCACGGCTGCCCGGCAGATGCCAGGGGGGCGGCCAGCACGGGACCAGGCTCTGCAAAGTGGGGAGAGCGCACACACAGACCTCCTGATTCCAGAGCGTAGTCCACCATCCCGATGCGGTCCTCACTGTAGCGCTTCAGGGCCTGGTTTACGATGCGCTGCACCTGCTAAAACAGGCATCCGAGGCAGCTGCCACGAGCAGCAGACTCGTCCACCCTTGAGCCCCCACTACTGGGGGCGAGGGACCCCCGGACCGGCCCCCTCCTATCCTGCACCACACACTGGTGTCCAGCCACACGTGCCACTTAACCTAGATGCACCCCCCCCCCTGCCCCCACCAGCCCCAAAGCAAGCACCGGAGCCTCCCGCACGTGGTCTTGGGACGTACCGGGAAGCTGGCAGTGTGCGACTGCGCGGGTCTAGGACTCCCAGGGACGAGGGCGCTGGACGAGGGGGTAAGGGTGGGGGTTGTTCCCGGGGCCCCACGGTCCTCACCTCCTCTGTCACCCCGATCACGCCTTCCCTCTGCAGCGTCAGCCCCAGGCTGGCGGCGGCCTCCCTCGCCGACTCGCCCCGCATCTCGGCCACGTGGGCGAGGATCCTGCCCTCCAGCTCCCGCAGCTGAACTTGCATGTCTTCCTGCTGAAGGAGCCCGTTGCGGGCCCCCCCGCCGCGCAGAAGGAACTGACTGATCCAGGCAGGGAACTGGGACTCCACCTGGCGACAGAAGGAAGGTCTTTTAGAGGCTCACAGGGACAGTGCTGCTGTGGTGGCTCCTGGCTGGAGTGGAGGGGGCGGGAAGAGAACACAAGCCGGGAAGGGAAGGGCCAAGCACACCCCGCTAGTCCACCTGAAGGAAAGCGTTACGACCAACTCTCCGTGTTACTGATAACAAAACAGGAAGAACTGTCTACGAAAGCCAACATCTGGGCCAAGTCCAGACTCGGGACTAGCAGGCCACCAGGGCAAAAGGCTCTTTGCCGTACAGACTCGTAGGACAGACACTCTCAGAGGACACGGTGTTCGGCAGGGGACTTGGATGGTTCCAACTTACGTCATCCCTCACCGCCTGCAGCTGCTGGGGCAAGAGGCCCACTTGGTCTGCCACCGAGCTCTGCTTCAGGCTCAGGGCCGCCAGCTCCTGCCGCAAGCCTGCCAGCTGGCCCTCCAGTCGCCCCAGCTCCTTCATGGAGTTCTCTCGGAAGGACTCTTGGGTCATCCTACTCCCAAGGAGAGGAGAAAAGAGTAAGCCTTGGATCTCTGGTGAGGTGTGAGGCCACGCCGCGGAACACAAGGGGATCCCCTAGTTGGCTCCCGACAGAAGTGAGTGCCCAGCACCTGCACACGAATGCAAGGCCTCCACCTAGGGACCCTGGCTGTAGAACACAGCCCCAGTGCCTTCGAATTGGCTTGCCGATCCCAACGAGCGAATTCTTATCCTGTCCCCTTCCTAAGACCAGAGCCATAATTCACTCTGCCTCGGCCTCTCCATCCTCCACACGGGTGGATGTCTGGGGCACGGAAGGCAGCCTGCATGAGTGTGTACAGAAAAGGTAGCGGGTCTACGAGTGAACCCACAAATCCCAGTTCTCTTGCGGTGCCCCCTCCCCCACTCAACCGCTCTTGCCCTTCAGATGTTCCTGAGCTAGTTTTCAGCCATCCCCTCTCTGTTCAGAACGCAATCAGAACTCTGCTCCGGGGCTCTGCGCCCCAGGCCTGCCAGGGTGTGGGGTGGAGAGGTTGGGGGTAGAGCAGGCCTAGGCCGGATGGCAGTGCGCATTACCTTTGCCACTCGGACTTCAGCTCCTGGAGTCGAGCCTCAGACTCCTGTAAGCAGGAAGAAGGCAGAAATACAACATATGCCAGGCTCAGAGCAGTCAGTCTCCCAGAGCAGGATCTATTCTGTCTGGAGTCTGTTCCGGCAGAGCCCTGCCCCAGGCTCTCCTGACTGCTCCAGCAAACATTAACCACCTCCTGGCCTAGGTCCTCATGAGAGGCTTGCCCCATCCGCATGCTTAGGCATGCATACATTCCCTCATTCATTCAGCATCTTATACCCAGCACAACAGGCCTCTTGAAAGCGACCCTTCCTCAAACACACCCCCGGGCATCCCTGCAAAGCATTCCTGTGCACGTGGGTTCAGCTCCAGCAGAAGTCAGGAGATGACATCCCCACCCCATCTAGTGTCTAAGCACCCTTTGGGAGAACCAAGCTGCTTCAGCCCAAGAGCAGATGTTGAACTATAGATCAGGGCCCCACTGGGGAGGCCCCAGGTGCCCCTGAGTCCACCAACCTGGGAAGCCTGGACGATTTTCTTGAAGAGGTCTTCTGAGTCTTGTTGATGTTCTGCTCTCAGGGTGACCAGCTCTTCCTGTCAGACACAGGGGAGCGTCTTGAGGATTTTACTGAGTTAACGTGCAGAGGGAACTTACAACCAGTAAGAGGCAGAACTGGAGACTGAACCAGGCCCGTCTGCCTGCAAACTTTGGCTCCTGGCCTTTGTGCCACAAGTGCTTCTCAAACACGCAAGACCCCCTTGATCTCTGCTGCACCCCTACTGTGCCAGGCACTCTGTGGTCTCCTGTTTCCACAGTCGGGGTTGGGAGTGCACGGGGAAACCTGAGGGTCTCCATTTTAGAGGAAGGAACGAAGGCTTAGAGAAGGTGAGTGACTGCCAAGTGACACGGCTGTCCCTCTCGTGTCAGGGTGTGCAGGGCCTCACCCCTCCACCCCACACCCCCACGGTGTCACCCACACGCCACTCTGCTCACGCTCAGAGACCTGGATCCGAGCGGCGGTGTCCCTACGGAAGTCCTCCTTCAGGGCAGCCTCGCGGCGGCTCACCAGCCCTTCTAGAAGTGCCAGGGTGTCCTCCTGGCTCAGGCCTACATGGCCTCCCCCACCAGCAGCCCCTTGCCGCAGCTCCAGACGTTCCAGCCGCACAGCCTCCTTCTGCCAGTTGGAGGAAAATTCGGCAGCGAGAGCTTCTAGGCGCCGCTCCAGAGAGTGTACCCGGGACAAGATGCGCTGCTCAGCCTGCTAGGGGGTGGGAGGGAAAAGCCATAGAGGTGAGGGGCCTAGGACAACAGTGCTTCCTGAAGAGAAAGGGAAGGGAATCCCAGGAACACCCAAATGTGAACTCACGCTGGCCCTGAGGACCATCCGTGCTCAGCGAGGTGAGTACCCCAGCAGGGCAAAGGGGTACCGCGAGTATGCGGGCACGTGGTGACAGAGTGCAGCACAAGGTGCCAAGGACGGGTGCGCAGGCCAGGCGGGAGGGGACACAGCGCCCTCTCCAAAGAGGGTCCAAATGGAGGAACAGGTCCAAGAAGAGGACCAGAGGAGCGGCAGGGGGCAGGGTGGCCTCCCGGGCTGGAGCCAGCCCCCTTCCCTCTCCTACATGTGTGCGTATGCAGGAAAGCGAGCGGCCGACAGGTTCAGCCGCCCACTTCGTTCAAGAGAACTATGGCTAGGGGCGCCTGGGTGGCTCAGTCAGTTGAACGTCTGACTTCGGCTCAGGTCATGATCTCGCAGCTGTGAGTTCCAGCCCCACGTGGGGCTCTGTGCTGACAGCTCGGAGCCTGGAACCTGCTTCGGATTCTCTCTCGGCCCCTCCCCTGCTCACTCTCTCTCTCTCTCTCTCTCTCTCTCTCTCTCAAAACAAACATTAAATTAAAAAAAAAAAAAAGAGCTATGGCTAAAAGACGAAGCAATTTGAAGAGGCTCTCTTTCTTCTAATTGGATGGCCCACAGAATAGGCAGAATAAGTCCTTTGGACTTGACGGTGGCACCTGATAGCATGCCATGGATTTTGAAAACCTTGTTGGCTTAAAAACAAAAATCTTTGCCAAGAGAAATTATAGTCTCTCAACTGTCAGTTAGAGACCAGGGCCGCCTCCTGAGGGCAGAAGTTGCTTCTGATTTTTGAATGTTTTAACATAGGCAGTACATCTGCAGGACAGGAAGAGCAAAGAGTGACAAGCCCTCCCCTCACCTGTGTCCCATCCACCTGGGCCCTCAGCCACCACCGGCTCCCCCACCAGGCAACTATTTTCATTAGTGTCTTTATGCAAACGTAAGCAAGTACGACAAAGGTGTGTTCGTTCTTAACCTCCTCCTCCTCACAGAAAAGGTAGTCCTGAAATTGAACTGCACTTAACATCCTTACTAACGATTCCAAAAGGGAAAGTTAGAATGCCAGAATAGGTCATTATGTGATAACATGGCAGTCGGGAAGGTAATATTCGCCAAAATAAATGGTTAAAAATGTGTTCCCCAGTTAAATTCAGCAAGATACAAGCAAAATTCAGATGTCATTAGGGGAAAAAGAATGAAACACTTTTCACTGGTGACTTCATGACATGTATGCACACATTCCGGTTATGTGTGCCCTGTCACCTCCCACGCCACACTGCAGGCTCCTTGAGGACACAGCCTGGGCAGCCTCGGGCAGAGTGCAGACAAGGCTCTTGTCCTCCCGTCCTCCCTGTATTTGTACCCTCTGCAGTGTGGCCTTGCACGTGCTATATCAAGAGGTGGTGTCTACCCCGCCCCCTTTTTAAATGTTTTTTTTTTATTTTTGAGAGACAGAGCATGAGTGAGGGAGAGGCAGAGAGAGAAGGAGACAATCCAAAGCAGGCTCCAGGATCCGAGCTGTCAGCACAGAGCCCGATGTGGGGCTCGAACTCAAGAACCGTGAGATCGTGACCTGAGCCGAAGTCGGATGCTCAACCGACTGAGCCACCCAGGCGCCCCTATTCCCCCCTCTTTGAGTCTAGACTGGCTTTGAGATTTACTTCGGCCTGGAACGTGGAGGAAGGGACAGTGTGCTAGTTTTGAATTGAGGCCTGATTTTGCTCTTGTGGCACCATGGTCGTCTGCTAAGAGAACGAGGCGGGGCTCGCCTGCTGGACGAGAAGAGCACGTGTGGCACCCAGCCTGCCCCTGCTGACCCAGCAGCCCGTCCCTGCTTAGACCAGAAGAGCCACCCAGGGCACCCACGGGCTCATGAGCCAATCGAATGCTTGCAGCTTTAAGGCACTGATTTTAGGGGTGATCTGTTTGTGGTAATCGGTAACTGACCAGCCCATCGCCTTACTCTTAGAAGATGCTGAGGAAATATTTATGAAACTATAGAGAAGGAACAAAGTAGCTGAAACGATTTGTCTGATTCCTTTTCCTTCTGTTTTTTTTTTTTTTTTTGTTTTGTTTTGTTTGTTTTTGTGTGTGCTTAAGATGGCAACTGATTTGGGACAATTTGGAGTCCTATTTAAGCCCAAACTGCTCTCCCAGTGCCTGTACCCCAAACAGCAGAGACAGGGGACAAGGCAGTCTACCAGCTAGGACACCGCCTACGGAAGCTATGAGGGCAGAGAAATCAACTGCAAATAGAGGCAAGGTGAGGACCCGTGACCCTAAGCTACTCACCTGGAAGTCTCTAGACTCCCACACGTCATGCTGCCTGCTGCCGCCCTTCGCTGCCCACCAGGAAACCATCGCAGGGTGGAAGGTCTGCAGCCCATAGGGGTAGAAATACCAGGCACCTGTACACAGAAGAGAGGGGGTTATCCAGGCCTGTGGCCATAAGCCAGAAGGCACACGCTGCTGAAGACGGCGGCCTAATCAACATGGGTTGTTAGCAGCCTGTCCCATTCTGTGAGCTGGGCTGCTGCTGGAAGGCGGTACAAGGGATGGAGGTTCCCATCATTCTCTGAGGCAGCAACTTCCACCTGACGGTCCCAGAGTATATGCTTTCTCACACTCCTCAGGAATCCCCATCTTTCTGTAAATGGCAAAACTCAGAGAACATAGCTCTAATAAAGCTAGGGATGATCCAGAGGTACAACCAGAGGACCTGATGGTGGCTCTCAGCCAAGACTGTCTGGCAAGAGCACCCAGGAAGCTCTTTGGGCGCCTGAGTGGCTCAGTCACTTAAGCGTCTGACTTCGGCTCAGGTCATGATCTCGTGGTTCATAGGTTTGAGCCCCGCATCAGGCTCTGTGCTGACAGCTCGGAGCCTGGAGCCTGCTTCAGATTCTGTGTCTCCCTCTCTCTCTGCCCTCCCCCTCTCATGTTCTGTCTAGGGTCTCACTGTCTTTTAAAAATAAACATAAAAAAAAAAAAAAAAGAAGATCACCAGGAAGCTTAAAAATACCCAATATCTGGCCCCATTCTCTAGAAAATGAATTCACTGGTCTGGAGTATCCCTCTATAGGTGAGTCTTAAAAGCTCCCCAGATAACTCTAATGAGCTGCCATGGTTGAGAATCCCTGAAACAGGAGACACCTGCTAAAAGAAGGTGCTTTTGACCCAAGACAACACAAGGCTGCAGCCACAAAGACGCCTGCATCTTGCTTCAGGGGCCATCTGCTTGTGATGTGTTTACTCCTGAGCTTACGCGTGTGGGGTGGGGGATGAGGGCACCTGGCGAGCCGTATCAGCCAGTGGGTCTCCATCCCAGGGAGACCACACTTGCCACTCAATCATTGGCCGTGAGCAGGTACCACCGGAAGCACACGCCCACCAGGCTTTCCATCAGACCCTCTGGACACACCTCCCTTAATGCACTCCCTGAGCAGCCCACTCCGCCGGCCTTTCAGGCCCTCCACACACATCGGCCCCATCAACCCTATGAGGCCACGGTGAAGCTCAAGTTAACAGAGTAACTCCTGAACAAAGCACTGTATGATCGTAAAGGGTCATTATTACTTCAAGGGCGATGCCCAGTTTCCACTGGACGTGAACAAGCTGTTCTTGTAACAGCAAACAAAAAGGAAGTCCACACTTGGGAAAAATTTTCTACCTGGCTGTTAAGTAAAATAAATACTAGTTGAGTAGATGCTAAACCTATAAAACCAGCTCTAAAAAAAGGTAAAGCGTGGTCTTTATAAGTTAATTATAAATTGGTACAATAATTAAAACGGAGCCTGGGGGCCATGAAGGCAACTCACGTGGAATCGTGAGACCGCAACACTGTCAGATTAGAAGCTGAACACAATATATATAAATAATGATTACAACCATGCAGAACACGTGAAAGTCCTAAGATAGAGAATGGAACACCACCAAGCATCTTGTAAGGCTCTGTGCTGACAGTGCAGAGACTATTTGGGATTCTCTTCCCCCACCCCCTCCTCTCTGCCCCTCCCCAACTCATGCTTTCTATCTCAAATAAATAAAAAAAATTTTTTTAATGAAATATCTTAGTACAAAAAGGCAGACTTCTCTTTACAACTTTATTGTTTCGATCTTAAAGATTGAACTTGATGTCATAACAAGAATTCACTCACTCAGACTACACCCTGATTTGGAATGCAGGAAAAATGACTACTAACAACAAGATCCCTGTCAAGATCCCTGCTTTTTACCCCAATACTCCTGTACTAGGGCATGTTCTCACTCAGATGGCCCCAAGGATGCTCTATTGACATGCCAGGCAGTCAAGTGCGGCCACCCAAACAGAACACAAGATCAACGGATTGGGGCATATCCCTTCTCACCCACTGGACACCCTAGAAATGCCACGCAGGTCCACGAGGAGCCGGGAGGGCCAGACAGGAGTGGCCGAGAGCTTGGGACTGAGCTGCCCAGGCTCAGTCTGACTCCACTCATCCCACCTCCTTCCGTTGCCTGTAGGCGATCACCATCCCTCTGGTTTTTGCGTGTCCGCTCAGCGCCAGCCCCCCACCCACACTGCCCTGCCCCTCTGGCTCACCAGCTCCATTTCGGCCTGGCATGCTCGTCCTACCCCTGCCCTGCAACACCGGGCAAGCTTACCATAGGTCAGGCCGGTCAGAAGCAGCAGCAGCAAGAGGAACCACAGGAATGTCTTCACGGATGAGAAGCGCCTGGGCCACAGGAGGGGACAGCAGGGGAGGAAGAGGTGTCAAGAGAGCATCCAGGGCTCTATATCCCTGCTGGGAGTCTGCAGAGGCTTTCCCTGAGTGCCAAACTAGAGTTGGGAGGGGGATGCCCTGGAGCATCTCATCTTGCCAGGGCTGGACTGGAGACTTTTAGAGCTTTGCCTGCAAGTCTTGGAATAATGGGGACAATGCTGACTCTGAATTTTATTGATGTGATTAAAAAAAAAAAAACACGGGGTCTTTGTAAAACCTGAAATTTTCATACGAACAAGTCCTCTAAGCAAGCAATTCTAGAAAAAAATATGGAACTCCTTAAACAATATTTTCCTTAAAAAAAAATTTTTTTTTTTTTTAACATTTATTCATTCTTTTTGAGAGACAGAGTATGAGCTGGGTAGGGGCAGAGAGAGAGGGAGACACAGAATCCGAAGCAGGCTCCAGGCTCTGAGCTGTCAGCACAGAGCCCGACGTGGGGCTCGAACTCATGGACTGTGAGATCATGACCTGAGCCGAAGCTGGACACTTAACCGACTGAGCCACCCAGGTGCCCCAACAATATTTTCTTGTAGAAAAATATGGAACCTTCTTTTGGTGACACGGATCCACCCTTGGCCCTCTTCTCAGCATAATCCTCAGCCAATCATCCAGCCAGGATTACGTCCAGAGGACCTTGACCTCTTGGCTCAGTCTTCTTTCCCGGCTCTGCTGGGTCAGGGACTTAGAAAATCAACCCACAGCATCACGCAGCGCCTATCCCTGGCTTCTGAACACCCAGCAGAGAACACTGGGTTCTAGACTGCCCCAGGGCCAGGAGGAAAGCTGAACTTTCCTCGGAAACACCACTTTTTGGGCCAGAGCCTGAAACCTGACCAGCCAGAGTAAGACCAGGCTGTCAGACTCAGACGTGGCTGGATGGGGGCTGGCATCTAGCAGGAAGTAGCCAAATAACAGGAACCCATAATTTCAGAATTCTCCCTGAAAGGCTACTGGTTTGGAAGGCAACACCTGACTCGATCCCATTATCTGTCAGGCAGAGAGGGGCTCTGGATAGTCTACTCCATGCTCACTGATTAAAACTGCACGTAAACTCGAGAAAAAGAAACCTTCACAGAAAGGACATATACAGGTTTAGAAGCCTTATTGGTCCCTTCTGTCCCAGGGCTGAGTCATTGTCAAGGTGGGAGTCTCGCTCACCTGGTTAAAACGAAGACATCGAGGAGGGAGGCAGCTGTTGTCAGGCGATACCAGGTGGTGCCAACCCACCAGTAGAGGAGTCCAAACAGCCGGCCTGGAAGAGGGACCGTCAAGGCCTGAGGGTCACCCTCAGCCAGCGGCCTGCAGCTTGTGGTTTCAGAGCATTACTGTCTCCACCTGCAGCCCTCCCTGCCGCTACCCCCAATGCTGACCTGCCGGTGCACCTGTCCTCGAATCCCACCTGCCTACTCTGCCAACATTCTCCATCCTGTTCCACAGCTGCTCCTGCCCTTCTGAGTGGGAGTGTTAGAGTGTTGGCTCCTGGTTTCCAGTGGCTTATTCTAGGACGAGCTCTCCCTGCTCGTCCTATGGTCTCTCGGTGGGATGCCCAACCACAGGGAGAAGGGGAAGAAGGGGAAGAAGGGACTGCTGTAGAGAATGGAAATAGCCGTGCACAGAGTAGCCAGCACCCACCTGGAGAAGTGACCACCATCCAGAAAAAAGAGGCTGCCCAAGAGGCTGCGTTCCTTAACCGTGAACCCGAACCATGGTGCTCAGTCTCCGAGTATCCTGCAGGGACAGAGAGGCCACGGCTCAGTCTGTCCTCCCTTTTAAGAGCCCAGAGACAGGGAGACTGCCTATTATTTATCTTCTCCTTTAGACTGTGAGCTGAGACCATGTATCATTCTCCTTCGCATCCCCAGAGCGTCACCCAGGCCTGGCACCTAGCGGGTCAGTAAAGGTCTGTCAAAGGAACACAACGGGAGGTTTCTGACATTTTATTTCCCTTGATCTTACTGTCTGCACCCCTCTCCTCACCAGCAATCCTTCGATCCATTGTTCCGAGCTAGACCAAAGGGGTCAAAGCAGCTCCTACATGTGAAGCGCCCCGTTAAGGCAGACACAACGGAGTCGACCATAGGCTGCTCCGACTGACGGGGACAGGGCAGTCACAGTATGTCAGGGGCCGCCCCAGGCCTGGGTTCAGGGTGCCACGGTGGCATGACCAGGGGGTGCCCAGCTGGTCTGCGCAGGGGCCTGCCAGACACCACGCTCTCAGGCTGGCAGGGGGGCACCTTCCCCGGGCTTCCCGTCACCTCCCCCAGCAGCCCCAGAACCTGCTGGAGCGTATCCCTGAGGCGTCACCCACCTGCATAGTCATCCTCTGAAGAGTAACCTGAGGAGGACCCCAGGAAGTCCTCGGAGCCCTTGTTCTCAGAGAGCCCATTGAGTTTGCTGCTTTCGGTGCCGCCTGTGCCTCTCCTCCTCCTCACCCGCAGATCCTCACCTGAGGAGGGAAGAACTCGGGGTTCTCCTGGGGCAGGAGGCTATCCCGGAGGGCCTCATGGGGACACCTTGAGGAGCGTTTCTGACGGACAGATGGAGCTGCCCTGAGCTTCCTCCTGAGCTCCCCGGGTCCATGGGGGGGGGGGGGGGGATCTCCGGGCCTGGAGCAGCATCGTGGCCACCTCGTTGTCTGAAGTGGCCTGTGGCTCCTCTTCCGAGGGCTTCTGAGGACGGGGAGCCCTTCCTCTGGCCCGGCGGGGATTAGGAAACCACTGGGAGGGGGGGAGGGGGGAGAGTTTGGACCTTAAATTTCCAGAGGAAGCAAAGCCTCTGGAGGCAGGTTTCAAACACTCACCCCAGTAGGGGTCGCTATGCAGCTGGTCGTCGAGGATGGAGCTCCTGGCAAGGGAGGCGGCCCGGGGGCTGCCAAAGTAGGACTCCCTGACCACCGACTCGCTGTAGTAGGACGTGTGCGTGTCGGAGGAGGGGCCCAGCTGCGGCGCTGGGGAGAGGCGCTTCATGTTGCCGGACTTCCTCTTCAAGGTCCTGTGGGAGGGGAGCCGGCAGGGGAGAGGAGGGGAGCAGGCAGGTGAGCCCATCCGGGAACAGGAAAGGGAGCCGCTCTGCCCGCCTCTGGTGAGTGGGTCAGCCTTGTTGCCAGGCAACTGACAGCTCCCAGCTGCTGACTGCGCTAACCACAGGTGCAGTCGCTGCCCCCGTTATCTCCAGATCCCACCAGCAGTGAGTGATGAAGGCAGGATTCAAATCCAGGTCTCTAACTTCAATGCCAAAGTTTTTTGTCCCCCACCCCCCCACCCCCCCGCCGCCATGCTTCTAAGAGAGTAGCAATTTCAACCACCCACTGAAATCCCAGACCAACTCGACCTGGCCTCCCAGGGCTAGCCAAAGCCTCGTGAGCGGTTATCTGGGCCTCATATCTGCAAGCGGGGCAGGATGAGGCTGGCGCCTGCTGTAGCTCATTTGCCATGCTCCTCGGACCGGGACCTCTCCTGGGCTGCCTCTGCGGGCCCCGCTGGAGCCCTGCAGAAGGTACTCCTGGGTCTGGGGAGGATGGTCAGACGGGCACATCCGTCCAGAGCAGAGAGGGCTCCTGTGAACCCAGCCCGCACTGGCGGGGTTTCTGGCCTGGCTTATTCTCGAAGCTGCCTCTCCCCACTTCCTGTTCTCTGACCGAGAGGGCAGCAGCCTGGCTTACAATAGGGGGAGAAGAGACAGCAGGGCTGGGGCCTCGCATCCTCAAAGGTGCGAATGCTCCCCCTCGGCTGGATACGGGCACCTGATCTCTGCCCAGTCAGGTGGCGACAGGACAAGGCTGTGCAGCGACCTGCCCAAGCCCTCTGCTCAGCAGGTCAGCGCTATCCGTGGGTGGCCGGGGCGGGGTGGAGGGCGGGGGTGAGACGGCAGTCTCCTACCTGAGAGGGCTGTCTTTAAACAGGGTGCTCTGGCTCCCCATCACCGAACTCCCTCCACTGCTGCTGCCGCCGTCATCATCGCCCTGGGAGTAGCGCGTGAGGCGCTGGCTTCGGCGAGACATGACGAGGTAGGATGGGGACTCTCCCCCTGAAGAGAGTCTTGGGAGAGAAAGGAAGACCAGTGAGGCCTGGCGGGGGCAGGTGTTTCAGCTCCTCCCGGCGAACAGCCTACCCCCTGCGCATTCAACACAGACAGCCCCAGAGGTGGGGACAAGGGGGCGTGTACGGAGCATCTCCCGGCACCACCCACCCTGCCGCCAGGCGGCCCTGCCTCGGGCTCACTTAGTGCCCAGGTGGCCTCTCTCACGGTGCTTTCCACACGCTCTTCTGGCTTTCGGTTTGACACGGAGCTGCCGGAGAGGCAGAACCGGACCTTCTGCGGCCTTTAGCAAGTAGCAGAGCAGGTGGAACGTGAGAGGCACGCCACAGACGCTAACTGAATGCCTTTGATCATTACTGCCCACACAGAGTCTCTAGTCGGGCCATCCCACTACGCTGCCCTCCCCCTGGAGCTGGGTGCGCGCGCCTTCCAGCTGTTTCTCTTAGAGGGGACACACTTTCTTTTCCTTGTGGCTAGACTCGTTGACTCAGGGTCCCAATCCAACGCTGACCGGAGAAGACCTTTCTGGGGTGAACCCCACCTACATCCTGAAGGTGTCTGCATGTCGTAGCCCCTCAGTGATCATTGTAGTGCAACATCAGGGCATCCTGTATGATGATAATTGTGATGACGGAATACTTTGCTAATGCCGCCTGGGTGCCCGGCTTCTTTCGCACTCATTTCTGATCCTTATGAACACGGGAGGTACTATTACCGCCACTGTGCAAGGGAGGCACCTGGGACCCTGAGACGACCGGTGACCTTGCCCACAGTCCCCTAGCCTGTACATGACAGAGGCAGGGTTTGAGCTCAGATCGGACAGGTGGCACGGCCTGGCTCTTTCCCCCTCTACCATAACGTTTGCAAGTTGCTTTAGGAAACGTGTGTCCCCAACCAGAGTCTTTGACGGCCCTGAATATGCACAGAACGGGTTGTCACACGACAAATATTTGTCAACAAACTAACAAAACAGGGAGGTGGAGCGGCCGTGTGGGATCACAGTCAATCCCTGCCGGAGGGAAGAAGTCACCACGTGCCGTGGGAAATCAAGGCTCTGGAACGGATACCGAGGACTCGAAGCCAAGGTGAAGAGTCGTGGCAAAAGGCGGTGTTTGACGACGGGGGGGGGGGGGGGGGGGATTAATCAGCCTTTCAGATGTAGAAACCCAAATTCAAAATCTCAGATTTCCCGCGTGAGGAGTCTCAATGTGGTGCCTTTGCCTGCCCATGCTACAAAGTCTTTGTTACACTTAGGCCCCCACGAGAGTCCCTAGTACTTGTGACTTATTATCATTTCTCATATTCCTTATACTATTAGTTCCCTAGGTTGTGCAGTGGGTATAGGTTCTAGTGTTTCCCAACTCCAGCCTATGGAAACCAGAAGGTCTGGTTAGTCCAGCCGGAGAATTCAGAAGTCCTCTTCTGAAAAACAAGCAGCCTCATGTCTCGGTCTGACTGGCGTCTGCCCAGGTAGGATGCCCACCTGGCATCCCCCCCTCCCCCTGGTTTTTAGACAGTGTTAGTAAAGGGACCGATCGGTAGTAGCCAAAGCAGGAAGCTGGCCTGGCTCCTTTTCTGTATTCCTCTCCTTATAAGGTAATGCCACCCCCACTACTGCCCTCCCCACCTAAAAGCTCCAGATGCCCATATAGACTCCTCTTCCTCAACCCCCACCTGCTGAAGTGGACGAAGCCTTCACCCGGGGCAGTGGGGGGGGGGGGGGCAGAAACAAAGCAACGTTTCTGCCAACTCAAGCTGCTGTTGGCAAGAATATAAATATTCAGACGAAGGGGTGGGGAAGGGAGGTGTGGGGGGCGTGGGGAGGTGGGGGGGCTGAAAGCATCAGAAGTCAGCACCCTCCTCCACCCCCCCCCAGAGGCTTCTTAGTCTTTCCTGTAGTCCTAGTATCAAAAAAAAAAAAAAATAGTTTGCAACTGAGTCCGGTTTCAGAAAATGAGAAAGGTCAGGGCTTGAATCTTCCAAAACAAAACAAGAAATGAATCTCTAGGAGCTCGAATCTTTTGCGTATCTGAATAGACCCCACCCTCACCAACTCACAAACACACACACACACACAGAGTTAAGAAACCCTCAAACAAAACATCCCTCCCCACTTCTGTGCTGAACCACATCCCTTTTCTCAACTCCACCTTTCCCCACACCCCCCTCGGCAAACTTATATGGCAGTGTCCACCCAATCTGCAAACTCAGATCTCCGGCGACTTCCACGGGACGTTTTCACACTACTTTCCCTCGTGGGACCTGTAAAACGCTCCAGGGGCTAACTCCCTTCTCCCTTCATTTTCCCCACGGGCTGAACCTGCAGAGATTTTTTTTTTTTTTTTTAAACTAACCACGCGCCTTCCCTGCGGCTCTGCACTAAGTCACACTCCCGCCTCCTATTTGTTTGGTTTCTTTTTTTAAGAACTGAACAAAATGGGCCTCCCTCCTATTCCCGGAGTCTGACAGGCAGAGGGCAGAGAACTGCCTGTCCCTGGAAACTGCCTGCCTGGCACGAAAACACAGGCACTGCCCTGGGCCGGTTTGAGGTAGCCCGGTTCTCGCTCCCCTCCTCTCGGGGAGGTTCTGCCCCGGGGAAGTCCCGCCTGGAGACATCCGCCCTCTGGGCTGACCAGTGGGCGGCCGGCCCCGGGGACGGGGGGCGGGCTGCGGAGATGAGTCAGGGCGGCTGGCCCCGGCACGGCGCTGGCCCTTCCCGACCGGCCCAGGGGCGTGCGCCAGGCGGGGCTGGAGCCCGGCCCGGCTTGGCCGGGAGAGGAAGAACCAGGCCTGGGCAGCTCGGCCCTGGCTGGGGCGGCCCGACGGTGACCCCGGGGTCCGGCCGGGGCCCGCGGGGAGGCGGAAAAGGCCGGCCTACCCCGCCTACCACCCTTGCCCCGCACGTCCGCCCGCCAGAGGCCTACCGCCGGCTGTTACCTGCTGCCGCGGCTGCTCCGTGCGGGGCCGGGGGCGTCCGAGGCCCGCTGCGCCGCCTGGGCGCGCCCCCTTCCCGCGTCCGAATCCTGCGAGTGGCGCTAGGCGCGGGGACCCGGGGCGCGCGGCGCGGGACGAGGCCAGCGGGCCGAAGGGCGCAGCAGACAATGAGACCCGCGCAGAACCGCGCTGCGCGAGTGGGGCCGGCCGGCGCGCGCGTGGCCGAGTGTGTATGTGTGCATCTGCCAATCAACGCTGACAGGCCGCCGCCCATTGGCCGGGCCCCGCCCGCGTCACCGCCCACTGCCACCGCCCATTGGGCTGTTTGAACACAAAGGCCCCAGTTCGCTCCGCCCGCCGCGTGGGCCCCGGGGGCCCGGCGAGCCTCGCCTGGAGTCCGCGCGTGGGAGGCGCGGGGGGCGGTGCCGAGCCCCGGGAGCACGCAGCTGGATCCCGCAAGTTGGGGCTCGGCCGGGCCTGACTGCGCACTTGACTCCAGGTCTGGTGGCTCAAAACACCTGATCCCGCTCCGAGCACCGCCTCGTGCGCCTCACCCCACCCGTGGCCTTCCGGCCGTGGCGTCCCCGCGCTCCGCAAACGGACTCCACACGCGGGATGCCAGGGCTTTAAAGGCATCGGGTGATTGGGGAGACACAGCCTCTCTGAGGACGGCTCCCCACCAACCCCCCACCGAGTGGGGAGCAGGAAAAGTAGAAGACCCTTGGCCTAAGGCCCACCTGGAAGGGTAGCTAGTAGTTAGTCCTCAGCGGACTAGCCAACGATTGTTGAAGGGATGCTAAACGCCTGGCGCATGCGTAATTGTCCTTTTAGCCAGGCATTTCCACACCCATTTTAGAGGTAAGGAAACAGGTTCATAGAGGTTTTAAGTGATTTGCTTCAAGTCACAGCCAGAAGGAGGCAAAAGTGAGATTAGGAGATTCTCCTCACATCCAAGTCGGCTTTTTCTGCTTAAGAGTTGCTTTTGGGATTCCAGACAGGGCAAGGAGGCTCTGGCATTTCCCCGTCTGCCCCCAGGGCCCCCAAGTTTCACTGCAGAAAGGAGGGAGTTTGCTACGTTTGGTACTGAGAAAGCAGGGCTGGTTACGTCTTCCTCTGCCTCGCTCAAATTTATGTGACTGATAGATAATGAATGAGTACAAATGTCACCTGACGCCTGCCACTGGCCAACTTTACCCAAGTAGCAAGTGCACAGCTTGGGAGGAGTCATTTCCTGTGCAAATGCTTCTAAGGGTAACAGTGTCGTTATTTCACGCTTAAAGCACCAAGAGGAAGAGACAAGAAATTACAAAATCACTGAGACAGGACAGGAAGGCACTGGGGGTAGAGGCATGAGGAAGAGTGAAACCCTTGTGCTAAGTTGACTCCAGACAAAAAAAAAACGACCCCTCTTCCTGGGCCTCTACAGGCCCATCTGGGAAAAAAAGGGGGCCTCACCTGCACTTACAGCATCTTGAAGACAAGGGTTAGATGACAAACTGCCTGGCTCTCCAGGACCTCACGTGGGGCCTGAGTATCTGCTGACCGTGGAAGGAATAAAATGAGAATGCAAATCAAATGTAGGGCCAGCATCCTGGGGCCTCCCTTGACACCTTCTCACCAGGGCACTTAACTCCCCAATCCCGTGCTGGTCAATTCCAATGGAGGGCCTGTACCTCGCCACCACCATTGCAGAACCTGTTTCGCTCTCCCAGGATCCTGGCAGAAGGACCCTTTTCCGGAATGTGCCTTCTGCTGGTCTCAGGCAGGGGCCACGCCCACAGGCTGCGTTGCCTCTGTGGGCCTGCCGGATGGCGAATAATGGCCCCAAGGATATTAGGTCCTAATCCCTGGAAACTGTGAAGGTGACTGAAGACAACATTAAATGAAGGGTTTTGAGATAGGGAGATTATCTTGCATTATTAAGGTGGCCCTAAATGGAATCCCAAGTGTTCTTTAAGAGGGAGGCAGAGGGGCGCCTGGGTGGCTCAGTTGGTTTAGCGTCAGACTTCAGCTCAGGTCACTATCTCGCAGTCTGTGAGTTCGAGCCCCACGTCGGGCTCTGTGCTGATGGCTCAGAGCCTGGAGCCTGCTTCCGATTCTGTGTCTCCCTTTCTCTCTGCCCCTCCCCCATTCATGCTCTGTCTCTCTCTGTCCCAAAAATAAATAAACGTTAAAAAAATAATTAAAAAAAAAAAGAGGGAGGCAGAGAAGAGGAGAGGGCAGAGGTTGGAGTGGTGTGGCTATTAGACAAGGAATACTGGAGGCTGCCAGAGGCTGGAAGAGGCAAGGAACGGACTCTCCCCTAAAGCCCCCAAAGGGAGCATGGCCCTGCTGACACTTTGATTTCGGTCCATTGATTTTGATTTTGGATTCCTGGTCTTCTGAACTGGGAGAGAATACATTTCTGTTGCTGATAAGTCACCGAATTTGGGCTGACTTGTTACAGCAGCCACAGAAAAGTAACAAGGGCCCCGGAGAAATTCTCGCCTTTGCTGTTGAGGTCTCCCGTGTTTGTGCCGTGCCCCTCCGGCCGTCCTGACTGTCGTCACTGATGCCACCCATCGGACTTGTGAGATCACACGCAGACCCGTCTCCCCATCTCTCTGCGCCTCGCCTGTCTGCCGTCCACTCACTCAGCAACCCTCTGCCCTTCTGGGCTCTTCCCTGTGCGGCCGCCGTTCAGTTGGCCAGTCTTCCCCCAGCTTGCTTCTGCCCTCGTTCTCGGCCCCATTCTTGCTCCTCCCCTCTCTCCTCATCATCTCAGACACAGTGGCAGGGCGGGCGGTGGACAGCTTTGCCCACTGGAACAAGGGGGCTGACAGTGTAGACGCTGCAGTGGGGCCACACGATGGCTTTCCTTGTCGCTAGACACTTTTGCCTTGGTGGCTCCTTCCTGCATTTCATATGTATGTGTATACACACACACACACACACACACACACATATATATAGTTACACGTATACATATATATTATATATGTATATATGTACATATATATAAAGTTTATTTCTTTATTTTGAGAGAGAGACAGTGTGAGTAGGGGAGGGGCAGAGAGAGGGAGAGAGAGAGAGAGAGAGAGAGAGAGAGAGAATCCCAAGCAGGCTCCATGCTGTCAGCACAGAGCCCGATGTGGGTCTCAAACTCACAAAACCATGAGATCATGACCTGAGCCAAAACCAAGAGTCAGACGCCTGAGCCCCCTGGGTGCCCCAATTAAAAAAAAAAAAAAAAAAAAAAAAAAAAAAAAAAAAAATATATATATATATATATATATATATATATATATTTAAAGTTCTATATTATGATCACATTGGCCGAAAGAGTACTGCAATGTAGGCTTGATTCATGAGTAAATATTTATTACTATTATATGTAATTTTCCTTCTGGCGTTAAAAGGATGAAAACGAAAACATTTCCGTGGGCCCTGGGCGCCACGCCTGTTCTGCCTGATGGGAAAGTTCGCCGTGTGCTGGGGATGTTCGAGGAACAGCTCAGCCGGGGGGAGCCCGAACGGGCCCACTGGGGCGCTCCTGGGCCACAGAACACTCTCCAACTCTCACCCAGACCAGCCAGAGGAAGTGAGGCGTCAGGGTAGGAGTGATAAAAAGTGAGGATACAGGGGCTGCCGCCCTGGCTCCAGGCCAGGTGCCCCACTTGCTTGCTCTGTGATCTGGGGGCGGCCACTTGGCCTCTCGGAGCCATTTGCCTCACTCATAAAATGTGAATAGTAGCGACCATCCTGTGTATGACCTTGGACGAGTCAGCAAGGCCCCCTGGCCTCTGTTTCCCCGTGTGTGAGGTCAAGTGAGGAGAGAAACTGCTCAAACATCAAGGGCTTTTGCCAATGGAGATCTTTGGGAAGACGAGGGAGGAGGTCAGCCTCCTGGTCTGTCGTGGGCTCGTAGTCAAGTCAGGGAGCTTCTCTGTGCTTCCAGAGACCCGGGCGCCCACATGGAGGTGGAATGACCTGTGTACCCCTCTGCCTGCCCCACGTGCCAGGGACGGGTCCATAGCGCTCAGTCGTGCGCACAAGTGACACACAAGTGACAGTAAAGCCTCCAGCCACCTCACTGCTGCCCAGGCCACCTCTACCTCTTCCTCTCTGCTGTCAGCACAGGTCAGCAGCCAAGGGTGTCCGCGTCTGTCCCTTAATCATCACGAGCAGAGCATCCTTGTTGGGGGTACGGTGGGGGAGGACTTGACTTTAATGTCAGGCTTCCTGGCAGCAGGAACACGTTTGGCAGCTATGGGGGAGGAGGGGGTGGCCTCAGAGGATCTTGGGGCCCTCCCACCCCCCAGGGCTGTTTCTCTATCTCCTTGGGATCTGATGTGGGCTCCCCATTCCACCCTGCCCCAGCTGGCGACAGGACTCCACATTTATGGGATCTTTCATCCCGAGAACTCAAAGAGCTCTGTCACTGGGTGGCAAGCACAGTTAAGCCTGTTTTATGGACGGGAAAGGCCAGTCCGAGGAAGGAAAGGTACTGGGGCCAGGTTACTAAGTGGGCCAGCCGGGCGCCAGGGACCTGGAACAGAAGGACACTCCCAGCCAGGCTCTTATGGGTGACTGTGCCTTAGTCGTCTCTGTCCCCCCACGCCTGTTACAGGGCCAGCCTCCTAATAACCGCTCAGTAAACCTGCTTCCGCTAACTGCCTGACTCCCCAGCCTTCAGACACCCCACACCCCAGTGTGGCAGCCGCAGACCCCTGAGTGCCCCGCTTGCAGTCCCCAGAGCTGAGCCCTCCTCGGCCTCACCCAGGGCCCCTCCCGCTTGCACACCTTTGCCCAGGCCGCGCACTGGCCTAGAATGCCCTTTCCCCATTTCTCGGCCTGATGAATCTCTACGAAGCTTTCAAGGATGGGCTCAAATGTCACTTGTCCCGTGGAGGCTTGCTTCCTTGCCTGCAAACTCCCCAGGCGGGAGGAAAGGCTCCCGTACCATGTTCCGGCATCCCTCATCCCCTTGTCCAGGCGCTTCTCACATTGTGTTCTGGAACGGGAGCATCAGTCACCCACAGCGCCCAGGGATAGCGTGAGCTCTAGACAGGCCAGTGCCTGACACTCGGTGGAAGCTTTGACGATCACTCCTCGCCCCCTGCAAGGCGTCTGGCCGAATGGCTTGCCCGGCCTGTGCGGTCAGGAGGCCAGTCAGAGGCAGCACTGGGGCCTCTGAGGGCACTGGCCCCTGGGCCACTGCTCATGGGCTCATGTAGAAGAACTTGCCTGATATCCCCGTGAGGTTGTCTCTCCTGCAAATGACTCCCAGCCCCTTGACATCCCCACCACCTGCTCCCCCTCCTGTGGGGACATTGCTGGGCCCATTAATCAGCCCTTCTCAGCCTCAGTGTCCTCATCCGTACAGTGGGGATGGCGTTGACGTGTCTACTTCATACAAGCTTAGCCCAGTGCTTGGCACAGAGTGAAGTGCTCGATCAAGGTCGACTGCTTTCTAATTTACGAAGCATTTGTTCAGCCGATGCCTACTGCATGCCTGCTTTGCCAGTGACCCAGAGCCGGTCCCGCTGGAGAGGGAGGTGAGTAAGCAGATCATCACCACACAGTGAGGCCCCGGGAGGGACACAGGCCTCTAAGGGCCCCTCTGACCAGGGCCTCGGTATCACTTCCATGGGCCCTTCCTCCGTAAAAATATTAAAAATTCTCCTCTGCAGCTGTGTTGGTATAAAGGGCAACATAATGCAGGCTACGCTGTATCCATTTCCCCCCCTTCTGATGGAAAACATGTCCTCGGGCCTTAAAAGTGCTGTGGGCCCTGGTACTGTGCCTGCTGTGCGTAAGGGTCTGGCTGCGACTGTCCTCACCCAGATCTGGGGAGTCAGAGAAGCTGCCATTCTGCCCTGCCCTCCAGGGGCCTGTGGTGAGGATGTGAGCTGCACCGGACGACAGGGGCAGCGGTCCTCACAGCATTGCTATTGTTGGTGTGGCCAGCAGGCCTGTCCCACGCAGGGACAGACCTCCGAGGGGCCCTCGGCCCTCAGCACCCAGCTGTCAGCGCAGCAGCTGGTACGGGGAGGAAGGTCCCATCATGAGTCACTCGGTGCAGTTCCCAGAGAGGGCGCAGGACTTGTGAGCCCTTGGGCGTGGCTGGGGGCGTTTCAATCTGGGGACCCCAGATCATTCAGTTCTCCTGTGCCCCGCCCCTGTTTCCTGGGGGCGTGTACCTCCGTGGGCGTGGGCCAATCTGGCTGACTGGTTCTGGTGGCCCATAAGTGGGGCGGGGCAGGACAGCAGAGGCCACCTGTGGTCACCTGCTCGGCTCAGCCCTATCAGCCCGTGAACTTCTCTGCCAGCACCTCCAAGGGCACCGTGTCCAGCCCGGTCAGCAGCCACAAGCCCAGGGCTTCCCTGTGCTCAGACTCCCGCATGCCATGGCTTCCTGGTGGTCAGGGGCTGTGGGCTCAAGAAGTTTCCCTTCCTGTGACCCAGCCTTCTTGTCACGCTCTTGACAGCTTTCCTCTTGGGGCCAGGGTGGTTGCGGTTATTTGAAATTCAGGCAGTTTCTCAGTCTTCCCTCTCCGGCCCCTCCGCAGCCGTCAGCCCCCCACCCCAGATCCTTCAGAGCTGGGTCCCTGCTCCACTCCACGCCTCACCCCTAACTGCCAGCCTCCCTCCCGAGACCAGCTCCTTGAATCCTGTCCCCCTTCTTCTTCCCTCCTAGGCTCCAATCCTTCCCCTGGGAACCCCTCAGCGCAGTGTGACCTCCTCCTCCCTGCCCAACAGTCCCTCTGCTCCTTGGGGCCCCTCATGCTGTCGCCCTCCCCTAAGAACTCCAGCCCCAGAACTGCATTCTGAATGATCTCTGCAGCAACCTGGTTCTGTGCCCACGCCACACTTTCTCTTCAGCCTCCACAAAGCTTCTAGAACAATCTTCCTTAAGCACAGGCTGGACTTTGTCCCCTGCCTCTGGCTTACCACCTCTCCTTGGCTCCATCAAGCCCAAGGTCAGGTCCAGCCTGGCCTCGAGGGCCCCCATGGCATGGCCTCTGTCTGCACCTCCCCCCACCCCCCCGGCCCTGTGGCCTTCCCTCCCCACCTTACACAGAAAAGAATTACTACACCAGGCTTGAGACAGAGACCTGCTTTCCAAGCTGGCCCTTGGCTGGCATCTGGAAGCCTGGATTTCTGGATGGTGCCCCCCATTGCCTAATAAGAGTGGCTCACTGTGCTATTCCCCCAGTGCCTAGCATAGCAGGTGCTCAATAAATACCAGTTGAGCGAATAAATAACAGCCTTCCCTGGTGTGCATTGTTGTCTCCCGATGAGAAAAAGGGATGTGATGCGTGATTCGTCCAAGGTCACGTAGCCAGTTACTGACAAAACCAGAGCCTTCTGAATCCAGGGCACGTGTCTCATTTCCTTTGGCCAGGGGCTGCCTGAAAGCTCAGAGGGAGGTGCAGGAACCACACGAGCAATGAGAGAGGGGCCCAGTGGGCACCCTCTGTCCACGGCCTCGACCAGAGCGATTCTAGAGGACAGGTCTGTGCCCACTCACTTGGCCTTTTGCTCTTGCCGGAGGAGCATCTCCAGGGGCTGCGCCAGGCGCGCCGCACAGCCCGGGCTCAGTACTGCGGCCGGAGGGGCGTGCATGGTTGCTGGCTGCCCGGGGAGCAGAGCCGAAGGCGGTGCCAGGCCTCAGAGGGACCTGCCTGGCTCCTGTCCCTCCGGGCTCAGCCCGCCCAAGTGCTGGGGATGGCGTGGGGGCGGGAGGGCCTCCGCCCCCCATTCTGCCACACAGCGGTAACTCCCTTGGGCTCTGGCCCTACACCACCTCAGATTAATTTGACTTCTGCCACTTTCCCCAGATCCCAGCTACACCTGTGCCCGGATTCTGACGATGTGTCCCCTCTCTGTAGCTGCCGGGGCGGGGCGGAGTAGTAGAGGGGGCACAGGATTTGGCCCCGGTCGGCTAGCTGCAGAGCGTAAGCCCTCTCGTGCTGCAGCGACCAGAGCACGGGCATCAGAGGGCTCGAGTTGGCTCAGTCCTCCCGTGTACCCAGGAAGAAGTTGGGGGACAGCAGCACGCAGCGCACGTGATCCCTTTCGGTCACAGAAGCATCGCTTCCCAGCCTGCTCCCACAGCCCCCAGGCTTACTGTTCAGAGCACAAGCGAAGACAGCGCAGTAAACACAAAAGGGTCCCCTCATCATTTAGCTGCGGTGCCAGCAAAGGTCATGGTACCAGCACCTTGGAACAACTCAGCCCAGCAAGCCCTGCCCCAGAGCCTCCTCCTGTGCGCCCGCCCCCAGTCTGTTCCTTTCCTTTCTCAAACTCCAGTGACAGCCACAGGGACTTGCCTACCGTTTTCACACCGTCAGGCTGCTTCTAGCCTCCATGCCTCTGCCTGTGACCTCTACCTGGCAGCCCATGTCACTTTTCCTGTCTTGGCTAACACTCCCCTAACACACACACACACACACACACACACACACACACATCTTTCAAATCCTACTGACAATGGCATCTCCTCCAGGAAGTCCCCCTGGACTCCAGGGTGGGCTGTGAGTCCCTTCACGGGACTCTGTGCCCTCTGCTGCCTTCCTCATTAGCACTGTCCCCTGTCCCCCGCCAGAGATGGGCCAGTGTCCGAGGCTCCGTCTTGGGCTGGCAGGGAGAAGGCTCACAGGCACAGTGGGTGGAGTCCAGAGGACCATGGTCTGCGTCCACTATGGAGATGGGGTCCCCGGGAAGAAGAGGGGGATGCAGCCCACATGGGGGACAGGACGGGGAGGGGAAGCCTCGGGGCGTGGCTCAGGATGGGGGGGGGACTCTCAGTGCGCTGTGTCCCAAGGCCGGGCCTGCTCACCTGGGCGTGTGAAGAAGATTTTGCAGAGCCTTCTGTCAGTAGTGTGCCGTCTCAGATCACCTTGACAATGTTCACCCTTCCGCCCCCAGCTGGGGGAACCCTCCAGAATTCCAGGATTCTGTCCCAGAAAAGAGGGAAAGAAGGACACGCACTCATCAGGCCCTGGGCACTCTCCTAACACCTATCAGCTCAGTTAAATCTCTAAAATGTGAGATATAGGCTGACCACCACCTTTACAGGAAGCTGAGCTTGGGGAAATTAAGTGGCTTGTCTGAGGCAAGCATCTGGTGAATGGTGAGGCCAGAGGGTCTGATTCAAAGCAGATGCCCTTTCTACCCTCTAGGTGCTCCCTCTGGGGGGCAGGGAAACCCAGGGGCAAGATGGAGACCCGCAGCCTGGCTGTGCTCCGGGGGCCCCGGGCTTCCAGAAACCTGGCCTCAGAGGCTCACCAAGACAGGAGAAAAGCCACCCATTCTAACCGTGTTGCTCAAAGGCAGAGAAGCGGCAGAGGTGGGCAGGGGTCTCCCGATCCTGGGTCAGCCTGATATTCGACAGAAAGCCCCCCCCCCCCCCCACTTCCCACCCGGCCCTCGGCCCCAGAGCCCAGCACTGGAAGCCTCATGCCGGGCCCGAGACCGGCTGGTCCTGGGGGAGGGGGTGTCTCGGCACCTTGCCCACAGCACCAGGGACAGAATCCTGCACCTGTGAGGGAGCTGCATGGCTGTGGGGGTAGCTTTGCCTCCCTGGGCCTCAGTTTCCTCATCTGCCAAAGTGGAATAAAGACGCCCACTTTGAGGGACCACGGTGCGGCTAGAACGATGTCGTGGCACAGTCTTGCCCTTACACGCTAGCTCCCTTCCCTCTTCTCTGGCTTCCTTCCAAAAAAGGTCCGCAGGAAGGCCTTTCTAAAGTCAAGAGAGAAGGGGCGCCTGGGTGGCTCAGTCAGTTAAGTGTCCGGCTTCGGCCCAGGTCGTGATCCCGCTGTTCATGGGTTCGAGCCCCACGCCGGCCTCTGTGCTGGCAGCTTGGAGCCTGGAAGCTACTTTGGATTCTGTGTCTCCCTCTCTCTCTCTCTCTCTCTCTCTGCCCCTCTCCCACTCATGTTCTGTCTCTCAAAAATAAATAAACATTAAGAAAATTAAAGTCAAGAGAGACAGTCCAGCAGAAGGGGCCTGGGCGGAGGGAGGGGGGTGGTTTTTCTCTGAAGAACACTGCACTTACAGTCTGCTCTGGACTCACCTCTCTGCTCAGTTCCTCGTGGCTGTGTGGCCCCGGGCAGGGTAGTTAACCTCTCTGTGCTCCAGCCTCTTCACCCTGCCTCACCAGGTGCGATCACAGATGTGTGAGTGGCTGTGGAGGAACATTCCTGGGTTTTTTTGTTTTTTTTTTTTTTCCTTTGGGAATGTGGAGTGTGGCCAATGTCCCTTCCCAGGGTGACTGTCGGCTCGGGGTGGGGGTGGGGGTGGGGGTGTCTCTCCTCTGGAGGCGACGCTCCCAGCCACAGGATGGAGACGTGCCAGCGTGTCCCTTCTTGCTTTCTAGGATGGCTTCTGGGGCGGGGGGGTGGGGTGTCGCTGAGAGGGACGGGCCCTGCCTGCATTTTCCTCTGCACCCAAGTCCTCTGGCCTGTGTTAGCCATGGAGGCGGGGTAGGGGCTCTGCCCTGCCCTGCTTGGAGCAAACCCTCTAAGCGGAAAATCCAAAGGGGCCTGAAAGGCAGCTTCTAGAGTGCTCCCTCGCTCTACGAAAGCTTCCCAATCAAATTGTATTAATTTGGCCTCTTCCCCCGGAGGCTAAAGTGAGAGTCAGCCGAAGTGGCCCCCCAGAGGCGGCACTCCAGCACAGAGGGAGGTGCTAAGGTATTGGGGCTTGGGGGTCGAGGGGAAAACCCTCGGAATAACCCTCTGGACAAAGGGGCGATGGAGTGCGGAGGTGGGAACGGGTGGAGGATGAGGTGGGCAGAGACCTGCCGCATCTCTGGCGTCTGCCCTGGGCCGGGTCCTAAGCACCTGCCCCTCCATGCTCCCGCGGCCCTGCCAGGTGGGGACTGTTGAGCAGGCGGGGTGACAGGAGGGGGCTCAGGGATTGAAGTGGGCGTGCTGAGGCCCGGCTGGGTCATAGTTTGCTGCCCCCGCATGCAGGGCACACAGTAGACGCTTAATAAACGTTTGTGAGTCACGATCGGAAGGCAGAGCTAACTCAAAGCCACCACACCTCTTCCCACTTGGGCCTGATGAACCTGAAGAGGGGGCCTGGCTGGGCCTTGGAGAAGAGCAGGGTGTAGGCAGAGCCCCACCGGCCCTCCCAGCGCCCTCATGTGGGCCCCGGCGGGGACGGTCGCGGCTGAGCCTTGTTATGCCCACGTGTGGCCACAAGAGGTCGCCCCGCACCGCCAGCTGCAGCGAGAACAGCCTCCCAGAGGGCTCCTAGCGGTAGTGGAGGCAACTCAGCTTGGAGAAAAAGGACCGCACGGCGTTGCGTGCGGGGTGGACAGGACGGGGGCTGAACTGTGCCATCTGGAAGGTCAGCCCTTGGGCACAAAGAGGAAATGGGCCCAGAGAGGGAGTGGCTGGCCCCTGGGACACCCAGCCAGCTCATGGCAGAGCCAAGAGGCCCCCTCCCTGGTCTCTCCTCATGGGCTCGGGGACCGTTTACCATTGGGCGCACATGACAGCTTGCACCGGGTTCCCCCAGACTTCTGGGCTGTAAGGAGGAGATAGCATTGGGGAGGGCAGGGCTGGGAGATGGGGAATGTGGGGTGGGGGCACGCAGGTGGGACTTGACCGCACCCAAGGCCACAGTCCTCTTGGACTCCTCCAAGAGTCACAGACACGCACCCAGACCTCCTCCAACAGGGCGGGCCCAGCAGGTCACGCTGGGGGTACAGCTCTCAGCCCGGTGGCCGTGGAAGCGTCGCCACGGGGGTAGGAAGTGCCCTTGGGGGTCTGGCTTAACAGCTCTGCCCACCTGAGGGTCAAGGCTGGCCCCGGGTGTCGAGGCAGCTGGACCTTGCTGACAGGGTGAGGAGTTGGGCTTAACCCTGGGGCAGTGGGGGGCTGTCAGGCGGGCATTAAGCTGGGGCACAGGACCGTCTTTCTGGCTGCTGTTGGGGGAGCAAGATGGGAGTGACGAGCTGGGTTAGGAGGCCCTGCTCTCCCGTGCACCTGTGGCATAGCCACGGCCCAGCTCCACCCTTGACTAGCAAAGCAGGTTACTTACTGGCTTCCGGCTGCCTCTCCCGAGTCCTCGTCCTCGGAGCTGGAAGAAGAGGCCTTTGTTCCTGGCTCTACGGCATCACGATCCCGCAGGAAGCTTCCGTGGCTCCTTCCCTGCTGACACGGGTGTGCCTCACCCAGCCCTAGCCCCAGCCCTGCCCCTCCCCACCCCCAGCTTCCTTGGCTACAACGCCAGACCCTGGGCCCTATGGAAATCCCTTCCAGGTCCAGCTCAAATGTCACTTCCTCTGAGAAGCCCTCTGGGCCGGTCTGGGTATTGAGGCTTCTCCCCGGCACCCCCAGCCTGTGGGATCTCAGCACTCACCAATTAGCCGGGGTTGTGGCCAAGGTCCCGGGGGGGTAGGGAACGCACTTAGTGGCAGAGACTGGCCGTTTCGAGTCCCCGGGGCCCAGCAGCAGATGGAACATTCAGCAGGAGGGATGAGGAAGAGAGGAAAGGCAACCTGAGACAGAGAAACCAGCCCCCATTCTGGAGCCTGTCTGAGCCGGGCGGCCTCACAGAGGCCCAGCTGGAGACGTGGAGAGGCTTGGTCTCTCTCTGGGGCAACGGTGTCACCCAGGAGCCGCGCCTTCTCCATCCAAAACTCTTGCTGTTTGTCATCGAGTTCTTTTGGGGAGGAACTGGAGGCCCGTGTCCTTCTCCTCCCAGCACGGGCACGGGGGTTTTACAGGGGTGGGCACACAGCTCGGCCAGTGTGCCCGTGGTCGCCTGGAATGCTGTGTCCCCTCCCCGGTTTCTGCTGGGCCTCTCCAGCGTCCTGTTGAAGTCCCATGGCTTCTGGCGAAGGGCCTCCAGGGGCTCCTGAGCTGGGGTGGGGGAGGAAGCGGGGGCCGCCCTGGCTGTGACAAGGCCGCCTGAAGGGGCCCAAGAGGAAGGGAGCGAGGGCCACGGGGATGAGTCCCAGGAGCTGGAGGGTGGTATCCTTGTCACTATGGAAACAGTGGAGGGGAGGCGGGCCATGGAGCTGGGTGGGGCCGATGACCTCGCAGGAGGTCACCCCTCCAAGACACCGCCATCCCCAGCACGTGACGGGTTACCACACACTGTCGCCTCCCCCCCGGCTCGGCACCCTCGCGCCATCCTGGTGTAGACCTTCCCCCTACCCCCGGCCTGACCTCTCTGTGGCAGCTGGACTCTGCCACGTGGGTCCTGTCACCGCCTCCGTGGCCACCTGCTTCCACTCATCGTCTCGGTGAGCGAGGCCCACAAAGGCCTGGCCCCTGCCCGCCTCTCCAGAGCCCCCTGTCATCACTGCCTCAGTCCCTTCCCCTTGCGTGGGACCCCACGTCCAGTTCAGTTCAAGGTCCAGCTCAAACGTCCCTCCTCTGGTCTCTGTGCCCCTCCTGGGCACTCCCACCCCCCCAGGATGGCACTTCGTCCCCAGAGCTGTCCCCCGCTGGCTCCCAGGTCTGCCCAACTGCAAGCTCCCGAGGGGGTGGCGAGCATGTCACACTGACCTGTGTCCCCCCGGCCCTGCCCCCGCAGAAGCCGGCACAAAGAATGCGCTCAAAGATTTGACAGAATGAATACATGGACAAGGAAATTCATGTAATAAGCATTTATTGAGCACCATCTGTGTACACAACCCTGTGCGAAGCCCCTCAGCTCCCACAAGTGCTCCAGACTATGCATGTTCAAGGGGGAGATTCTGCCCGCACCGGGGCGATCGGGAAGGCCTGGGGGAAGCTTTCCGGGGGGGCTTGGAATACACGTGTCCTGAACATCCACCGGCTTACCCGTGGCTCTGCCCGCACAGGGTTCTCCAGGAAGCTCTGTCAGAGTCCATGTCCTCACTGAGGGCAGGGGCCACAGTGGGTGCCCATTTCCTCTGCACGGGGCCCAGCACTTCCTCAGAGTTTGTCAGATATTTGCTAAGACCACCGTGACAGCAGGTGAAGCTGAAAGTGGTTGTCAAAGGCCAACCCAGGGGTAGGAGCCCAGCTGACAGTCGCCTCTGGCAGAGGCTTTAACAATAGTAGCTAATTCGTGACCCCTTTCAATTGCCACTCCGTACCCTTAGCCCTCGCAATGACCTCTGGGGTAGGAGGGCAAGGACTTCTCCCCACTTTACACATGAGGAGAGTGGGGGCTCAGGAGCTGAAGGGACTCACTCAAGGCCACACAACTGGCAAGTGGTGGAGCTGGCACTGGAATTCGGGTCTAACTGAAAACCCAACACCCTCTTCCTGCTTTGCAATGCTCTTCCACCCGTGGGAACCCACTTGCGCTGCTTCTGGATTTGAAATGGTTCTTAGGAACCAGGCCCAAGGTGAGTGACTTTGTGAATCCCAAGCATACCTGAGGCCTTCTGTGAGGAGGCTGGAAATTTGGCATCAGAACTCAAGGGACTAGGTTCAGCCCCTGACTCAGTCATGGCTGATAACCTACCTGCCTTGTGTGCCTGTTGCTCTAAGTTTCCTGGGACTTTTTCACTCATCCATCAACTGTCTATCCACCATCCATCCATCCATTCCCATTCTATCCATCACCCAGGTATTCATCATCCATCCATCCATCACCCATCTATCCATCATCCATCCATCCATCCACCCATCCATCCATCACCCATCTATCCTCCCATCTACCCATCCATCCATCCATCCATCATCCATCACCCATCACTCATCCATCTATCTATCCATCACCCATCCATCCACCACCCATTCATCCATCCATCCATCCTCCATCCATCCATCCATCCACCCACCCATCCATCCATCACCCATCTATCCTCCCATCCATCCATCCATCCATCCATCATCCATCACCCATCCATCCACCCACCCACCCATCCATCCATCCATCCACTCATCCATCCATCACCCATCTGTCACCCATCCATCCACCCACCCATCCATCCTCCCATCCATCCATCCACTCATCCATCCATCACCCATCTATCACCCATCCATCCATACATCTACCCATCCATCCACCCACCCATCCACCCATCCATCCACCACCCATCTATCCTCCCATCCATCCATCCATCACCCATATCACCCATCCATCCATACATCCACCCACCCATCCGTCCATCCATCCACCCATCCATCCGTCACCCATCCATCCATCCACCCACCCTTCCATCCATCCACTCATCCATCCATCTACCCACACATCCATCGATCCATCCATCCATCCACCCATCCATCCATCACCCATCTATCCTCCCATCCATCCATCCATCCATCCATCATCCATCACCCATCACTCATCCATCTATCTATCCATCACCCATCCATCCACCACCCATTCATCCATCCATCCATCCTCCATTCTCCATCCATCCATCCATCCATCCACCCATCCATCCATCCATCATCCACCACCCATCACTCATCCATCCATCCATCCATCCACCCATCCATCCATCCCCCATCTATCACCCATCCATCCATACATCCACCCACCATCCATCCATCACCCATCTATCCTCCCATCCATCCATCCATCCATCCGTCCATCCGTCCATCATGCACCACCCATCTATCACTCATCCATCTATCTATCCATCACCCATCCATCCACCACCCATTCATCCATCCATCCATCCATCCTCCATCATCCATCCATTCATCCATCTTTTCTTTCCTCACTCACTATGATGCATCTTCAATACATATCAGGCCTTGTGCTAGAGAGATAAGACATAGCCCCTGCCATCAAGTCAATAAAATGTAGCAGGTGTAGATGCCATAACAGAAGATGTGGCATGCTGGGGACACAAAGCAAAAGTCTAGAAGGGGTGGCCAGAGGGTGCAGTGGGGAAGGCGTCCTGGGGGAACTAGTCACTCTCACCACATCTCTGAGGCTGTTGGTGTGCAGGAGAGAACCCTTAACCCAAGGCCAGCCCCCGCAGCTGGCCTGTCACAAGTTCTCTATGAAGCCATTTCCCCACTGCTGCTGGTAGTGGGGATCCTCATGGAACCTACCTGGCTCACCTCACTGGGCCATTTTAAGGCTGGAGGTACAGACACAGCTTGGAGGAGACTTGGGTAACAGCAAAGTCCTCACAAGCACTTGTTACTGAGATTGTCTTCCCTGGCTCAGGATGGAAGGGTGGGTCTAGTCCAGCTGTTTGGGGTCCTTGGTCACCGGAAGTGTGTGTGTATATGCACACCTGTGTGTGTGGTCACCCTGTCGTTCACACTCTAGCCTGGCATGGCCGACGTCTATAGGGGCCAAGAGGCCCAAGCGTGCGGGATGGCACCCCAGACTGGCCCTGACCCAAATCCTGGATCGGCCCTTCCAACCTTAAGCCACTTCCATGTCCGTGGCCACCGTGGCCCTAGTGCCCTACAGTGACCTTGGGAAGGAGACCGGGCCGGGGCCGGGGACCCTCTTTTGCAGGTGAGAAAACGGGAGATCTGAGGAGCAAGTGGCTCGTCCCAGCTGGCGGGCAGACCACTGGAGAGGTTTAAGCGCTGGGGCTCTCACGTCACTGGCCTACGATGGTGCCTCTCAATCCCTCTGTGACCTGGGGCTTCAGCTCTCTGTGCCTCGATGCCCCATCTGAAGAGAGGGGGATATTGGACAGTATCTCCTCACAGGGTGGATGTGAGAATTACGTGAGCCAGAGTTTGGAAAATGCTCAGTGGAGTGCCAGAACACTTGGTGGTGCGGGAATATTATTAATACTAATTCAGAACTTTTGCCTCCTGGGCGCGCTCTCTTTCCACTCCCCACCCCCCTGCCGGGCCTTTCTAAGGATCCTAAGGATCGAAGACAGCAGCTGGCAGTGGGAGGTGGTTGCTTTAAATATGAGATGAGAAGAACAAAAGGAAAATAGAACAGGGTGGTGGCCTGTGGCTAAACTTTAACAATTCCCCTCCCCGAACTGGGGGAGGGTCTAAAGGACAGAATCAGATGCTGCCCGCTTTTGTCTTTAAGGAGCTAAAGGCCCTGCTTCACAGCTCAGTCGCTGGTGTGGGCTGGGACCCCACAGCCTAAGGGAACACCCTCCTGCTTGCCTGTTCTCCAGAGAGGCAGGAAGTAGGTTAAGCGGGATCCTGGAGCTTCTCTGCATCAGGTCTAAGATGACATTAAGTATCCACCAGATTTCTCCACAGGCCACACAGCCTGCCCCCTGGCAGCTCGCCCACTGCCTCTGTCACATGAGCCCCATTACCAAGTTCTCACACTGACTGCCCCAGTGCCCCATGCCCACCCGCCCCCGACCTCCCCTCGAGTCTGCGCGGGCCGTGTTGGGGCAAGGGGGAAATGTTTCATTCCGTCTGATCCGCTGGCCACTCACTGCTCTCCTAGGCAGAGGGACGGAGCCCTGGGGGTTGGGGCCTATGACTCGGCCTCTAAACAAGGCTGCCAACTGCCCCCACCCCGACTATGGCCAGCTGGGCAGAAGGGACCGAGGTGGTGGTGAGCCACCGAACACGGAGGGCAGTGGAGAGACGGCCAGCAGGGGCTGCGGGTCCCGCCTCTAAGGAAATGCCCAGGGCTGCTGTGGTCCGAGAAGAGGGCAAGGTGGAGACCCGAGGCCGGTGGGAGGCAACCAGAAGGCCCGTGAACAGAGCTTGTGCAGAGATGTGCGCGGAGAGCAGAGGCCCAAGGCCGAGGCTCAGGTTCTGGCCAGTCCCTTCCCAGTTGGACCCTGGGCAAGGGCCCTCATCCTCCCAACCTCAGATTCCTGATTTGTAAATGGGGACAGTGACTTACCACCTGGGAGGTCTGCTCAGGATACAGGACATCGTGGTCATGAGGGAGGGAGCCCAATGCTTGCCAAGTGGGACACGCTCAACAGACAGCGTTCTCTTCCTCCGTGGCCCCCGCAAAGCCCTCGCCTTCAGCTTGCTCCCTTCCCCCGTGCCCCCATCTTGCCCTTTGGTCCAACTCCAGGCCAAGGCCTCCACCTCCCCGAGCATCTCGGCAGTGTTCTCGGGCCACCGAGGATCTGCATGTGCTGCTCCCACAATTGACGGCCCCTTCCCCCTGCCTCCACCCCTGGAAAAAGCTGAGGCCTAGCTCAATGCCACCTCCTCTGTGAAGCTTTCCCCCAGTGCCCTGGGCAGTGAGTTGCTCCCTTTCCCGAACCCCGCCCGTCTCCTCCTAGCAGATGACTTAAACGCATCCTGCTTTTCTGTTCCTGGGTCTGTCTCCCTCAACAGACCTGTAGCCATTCACTGCTGATACGGCACCTTCTTCATTGTGTCCCTCTCCTTTTCGGCACCTGTCAGCGAAGGCTTGTCAAACCCCTGGCCCCGAGCAGGGAGGCCCCTGTGAGGAAGGTCGGGGTGACTGTGGCTGGCCCCGACCTCGGGGAGCAGAAGGAAGGAATCCCTGGGAAACAGCTGCCACGGTGCCCGGTCACTGACCCGGCCCAACAGTGACCACACCCTCTGTGGCAGCAGGACGGGGAGGGCGGGGGAGGGGGCCCTACCAGCCGGATCTTGCTGAATTTCCACCCCGTCCCGAGGGGCTGGGGGTCAGGTGGGAGCAGCAGCACACGCAAGGGTGCACATCCAGACAGCAAGAGCGCACAGCACCGGGGTGTCACCTGCCCCGGATGCGGGCCTGAGACTCCCGACCCCCTCAGGAGGCTGGTGCTTTTTATCCCCATTCTGCAGACAAAGCCACTGAGGCACAGAGAGCTCAGGAAGAGCAGGGCTGGGCCCGAGCCAGATCTGTGGGCCTCGGAGCCCACACGCCCAAGTGCCACCCCCACCACCTCGGCCGCAGGCTGCGCCAAGCCTCACTTGCTGGCACCCGCGGGTGTGGATTCGTGGAGAGAACAGACACAAAGCAGGCGGTGAGCAAACCACGGCTATTCCAGGCCTCGGCGCCCCCTCTCCCGTCACTCCTCCCTGTGCGCCCCCAATCTCTCCAGCCTCGGAGGGGGGACCTCAACTTCTAGTTCAGGTCTGCCTGTCGTCAGCCCGGGACCCTGCGAGGCACCAACTCAGCCAGAACTTAGGTCCACGAGCGACCACTAGTCTGCTCTGCCCAGCCGCCCTGGTCTGTGTGAGCAAACCTTGGCTGCCTGAAGCCACGATGTCCCGCATGTCTGTTGACAGATCTACTCACGACTGGACTCAGCCTCGGAAGGGCATGGCTGGGCCAGGGGCCGAGACTCCCGGGGCCCCAGTGTCCCGCGTGGGCCAGCCCAGGAGGCCCCGTGGGGTGGGGAACAGAGGCTGCAGGGAAGAGGGGCCTGCTCTCCCCGGGGCCAGTGTTTTAGGGTCTGAGACTGGAATTGAGGGGCCGGCCCCTGAGCCGAAGGGGCTTCGTGGTCCCACAATGTGCCCCCCCCCCATCCTCAAATCACTTTTGCCTCCGTGTCTCTACTCCCATCACCCCTCGGTCTGGAGCAGCCCCTCCCCCAGTAAAGCCCCCTCTCCCTCAAGAGTCCGCTTTCGGGCCTCGTCGGCCAGAGGCCCACCTCACTCCCTGCCCCGTCCTATCTTTCACATCTGCTTGTAACGACTGGGTTCAAGTGTTCCTCCACAGGAGACTGTGGGCTCACTGAGGGCAGGGTCTGTGGCTTTTCCATCTCCGGGACCCTGCCCCTGGGCCCTGGCATCCACCAGCTGTTGAGTCAACACCTTTGAACTGAAACCACGTTATGCGAGACCGACGGCTTTATGGCAGCTCGGTCTGGCCATCGAGGGCCTCTCAGTCAGCGTCCGTGTGGCCCCAGCGACCGCACTCAGCCCCCACCCGGGACGGAACGGCGAACGGCGGGGCCTGGGCGAGCGGGGCTGTGTCTGGGCCCAGGTTCCCAGGAGCCTCGCTATTCAGCCAGAAGTCTCTCTGGGCTCCCGGGACCCACCACAGCCCGAGGATACCCAGCCCATCTTCCCCTAACCTCAAGAGACTGTAGCTCAAGGTCCATTTTTGGTCACTTTAATTGTAAAAACGAAGACATTTATATAAATAAGACCGCTGTGTAAAATAGGATTCACCCTTCTACTAAAACCCTTCTCCCCACGCTCAAAAAAGAATATAGAAAAGCCAGCAGAGATCAGAAGTACAAATCAGCATGCGGTCCCTGATGAGAAGTAACTGGCAGGCCAGGTTTCCCTGCCGAAACAGGCCTCGTGGTGAGCGCACTCCTGGCCCAGGAGCCTCGCCGGAGGCTCAGTGACACCCACGCCCTCTGCCACGGGAGCCCAAGTGCACAGGTGGAGGCGGTACAAAAGGTTCGCGGCCTGGCGGCTGGGGAGGGAGGACAGCACGTGGGGAAAGGCTGTCGGTCCTCGCGCCAAAGCCGGGGACGACGGAGCTGGCGGTCCAATGAGAGGCAGCGGTTTGTTCAGCCTGGGGTCGGGCTGGGGAAGGGGCTTCTGGAGGGTCACCTCTTCTCCAGAGGACGAGGGGAGAAAGCTGCCAGTGTCCCTTGAGAGGACAGGCTCCTCCTGGGGCCACGTGCATATGGCCGGTGAAGACAAGGACGGTGCAGGCCGGCTGCAGCGCGAGGGAGCGGGGGGGGGGGGCGGGGGGGGGCTCCCGGGAGCGAGGGGAGAGCGGCCCCCAAGAGAGGTGGGGCTGGCGTGTCCTTGTGCGAAAAATCCCACCTCCCCACCCTCCTACCCTGTCACACCTCCCACCCCTCCCCTGCGTCCAGACCGCGGCCTGCTCTCCCCTTCGCGCGCTGGGGGCCTGGGGAAAGGTGTCCACGCGTTCACCCGCTGGGCGCGGCTCGGGAAACTGTCATCAAAGGGCAAAAGGAAAGACCCCAGGCTCTCCTTTGCAAAGCGAGGGCCTGCCTGGGGCCGCTCCCCATCCCTGCAGGGGATGGGGGCAGGGGTGGGGGGGGGGGCGGTGTCAGGAGCACTTCCAGACACACACAGCCAGGGTCCCCCCGAAGTACAGGTACAGGAGGTTCTTCACCTCGTGTGTGATCTCAAACCCAAAGCCCTCGCCGATGACCACGTGCCAGGAGGAGCCGAACTTCTTGTCCATCGTCTCTTTGATCATCTTGGCAGCGCTCTGGAACAAAGGGGACGCTCATCAGGTGGGAAAGGCTGGAGGGGGGGGGAGCACGAGCCAACCCCCGCCTCCCCCCAGGAGGCCGAAGTCTTGGCGGGAGAAGAGCTCATGCCCCACTCTTCTGCCTCCTGCCAGGGGCTGGGACACAGGGACGGAAGAGCAGACCCTACCCCACCAGTCAAGAAGACACTGGCGAGGCTGGTCGAGCAGGCCCTGGTCTGAAGAGGGAGCCCCGGGTCGGCGTCCGGGCTCCGCCGTTCAGTGCCCGTGTCCGGGGTCGGTACCGCGAGGCTGCGGTGGGGACCAAGCGCGGTAACGCGTGACGGCCCTCCGCACGCCGCGTGCGGTCCTCGTCACTGCGAGGAGGTGTCAAGTTTGTCTCCAGGGAACAGAAAGGCTTTTCCCTAATGGGTCCGGGGAACTTCTGGAAGGGGAGTTGGACTGCTTCCCTCAGTTACAGCAACAGCCCCCACTCCTTCCTGTGCTGGCTCTTTCAAGAAGCTTCTTCTGAGAAGAGGCCTAGGGAGGGGCAGAGGACCCAGCCTCTGAGGGGGAGTCCGTGCCAGGCGCTTGGCCCGCGTCATCTCAGTACACACGTTCTCGCGGCCACCCGGTGGGGAGGCAGCATCTGACTCCCCGTTACAGACTAGGAGACTGGGGCTCAGAGAAATGGCTTATCCGGGGTTAAAGAGCTCGGAAGGGCTGGAGACAGCATTTGAACTTGGGCCTGGGTCTGCCTCCCCAATGGCTGGGCTGTCGGGATGCTGACTTCTTTCTCACTCATCACTGGGCTGATGAATAACATTCCTGCGTCACTGCCTGTTGGCCATATCCCCAGCACCCAGAACAGTGACTGGCACAAGGGATGGCGTTTAACATCTTTTTTGGATGGATGGATGGATGGATGGATGGATGGGTACGTGAATGAATGCCCGGGCCTCTGTTCTCCCCTGGGACGGAGCCAAGGGGGAGAGGTGCCCTACCCAGCAGACCCCGGAGACAGGGAACACAGGCAGGGGCACCCGAAGAGCCCTCTAGGGCTGGGCATGACCACCATCAGATCAGTGCCCCGGAGACAGCACCAGCCTCTTCCCTCGCTGGCTTTCCTCGGGCTTCGAATGCTTCCAAGGAAGGCGCCAGCCAGGCCCCAGTAGGACTCTCTGGAGCTGGCTGTGGGGACCGGGGCCACCTGATTCACCCACGGGGGTCACCGAAGGAAGGCACAAGGGGCCGCCTGTACCTCATTGTTGTTGGAGAATTTCTCACAGGCCGTGACACATAGCTCCATGGTCTCTACTCGCATCTCCTCTGGCATGTCCGAATGCTAGAGACAGGGCAGGGAGACAAACAGAGAGAGGCTTAGCCCACGAGCTGGCCTTCCGGGCTGGCTTCGCTGTCCCAAGCTTAAGGCATGGACATTGGGTAGCTGCCCTGGCACGGCCCTGGGCAAGCCCATCTCCTGACTCGGGGCGTGCCGCTGGGACAGAGGGCATGGAATCTGGCGAAGCCGAGTGGGCTTTAACGCCCGGGCCCCTCTGCAAGGGCACGAAGCTTCCGGCATCACGTTCCAGCCAACAGACACGGGGAGAAGGCTGGCCCGGGCAGGAGAGGATGCCGGTTGTGGAAACAGTTTACATCGGCCCCAGAGCACAGCTGGATCTCAGCCGGAAGGGCCTGGAGAGACAGCTCCGGGTTCTTCCTAACTCTGACCGCTCTCTCTCATCCACTTGGCCGGATCCCCCTCCTCCTCCTGATTGCGGGAGGGCCCTGGGCTTCGTCCCTACCCTGTCTCTTCGCCAGCAAGCTCCTCTTCAGGAGGTCCCACCCTGTTCCGTGGCGTCATGTATCTTCTACGTGAGGGTTCTTACATTTTCGCTCCCAGCTCTAACCTTTTTTTGTGGGGGGCTCCGGACTCCTATGGCCAACTCTCTACTTGACAAGCTGACTTAGACGTCTAAAGGATAACTCGACTTTCCCCACAAACCTACGCTTCCTCCTCCTTCCTTTTCTTGGTAACTGACACCATTTTCTCTCCTGAGTTCAGGGAAAAAAAAAAAAAGTCCTGGGAGTTATCCTTGACTTTCCTGTCCTCACACCTGGCACCCAATGCGCCAGTGAGTTCTACGGCCTCAACCTCCAAGATGCGTCCTGAGTCTGAAGGTGTCCACTTCCACTCCGTGACCTGGGCCTAGCCACCCCCTCGTCTCCCTGGGCCTCTGCAGTAGTGTCCTCACGGGTCTCCCCACTTCCACTCCGGTCCCCTAAAAATCCATTCTCCTTACAACAGCTGGAGCGATCCTTCGAAAACATCAAACGCGTCCCATCACTCCTCGGCTTAAAACATCCGCTGCTCCCTTCGGGCCCGGGAGAGCGTCCACACTCTTCACCATGACTGTCACAGCGCCTGGCCCACCTGTGAGGTCTGGCCTGCTGTCACTCTGGCCCTCACGTCCCCCCACCCGCCTCGGCACTCGTCGGCCTTCCTTCTGTTCTTCCAAAATGCCGAGCTCACTCCCACCGCGGGCGTTCGGGGCTCGCCGTTTCCCCTGCTTGGCACGTGCTTCCCAGACCTTGGCAAGGCTGTCTCCCTAACTTCATTCAAGTCTCTGACCGGAGAACTCTGTCCAGAGACTAACCCCCTACTCTCTAGCCCCTGACACCTACTTTCTCTCTCTTGATAGCACTATTTACCGGAATTACGCTCCTTGAAACTTTTCTTCCTGTGGCCCAGGCCTTTGCCTGTCTTGCTCGCTACTGTACCCACAGTGCCTAGAAGAGAGCCCAACGTACAGTAGGTGACCTAAGTACTTGTCGAGTGAATGAAGGAACGAAGGAATGGAGCATTGTCGACTCTCAGACCTCCAGACCTGAGCCAGGGGAGCCCTTAACTTCCTCTCCTGCTGTCCTGCAGGGAACGAGCTCTCTGCCTCGCTTCGAGGCGGTGTGGGCCCTGCTGGCCGCCCTGCCTCCCTGCCCCGGGGCTTACCCTGACCAGAGGGAAGGTCTGCAGTCGCTTATAATCAGCCTCATCTTTCTTCCCTTCTGTTTCTCCCATGATCCTTCCACCGTGACCCCCGGAGGGAGAGAGTGGGCTCTCAGGAGGTGCTGGCGCTGGCAGTGAAGACCACACTCTGGGGATTCAGGAAGCAGGCCCTGCCAACTGGGTGGGAGCAGAAAATGTCTTTCCTCAAGGGGTGCTGTGGAAAACAGGAAAAACCAGGAGAAAGAGTTGGCTTTCAAACCATACATCACAAATTAGAAATGTCTCACTGACAATTTGACACCTCCCCGTCTTAACTCCTCCGCATCCTTTTCCAAATGGCCAGCAAGTCTGCAGACGGGAGGATGAGTCAACGCGAGATGCTGGGACCCGGTGGTTAAGAACACACTGGTATGCGGCTACAAGCCCACACTGTCATTATCAAGACAAATACTGAGTGCGGGCCAGGCCGAGGGTGGAGCCTGGAGCTTGCAATTAACACACACAGCTTCTCTGTATGCACACGTATGTACACGGTCCTTACTCCCCAGCACACGTAGCTGGATAGGGAAATGTCGGGTCAGGATCAACAATCCCGGGCTTGTGTGCAAGCCGGAGCCTCTTCCACGGGTCCCTGATCTGCGGAAGGAATGGGAACAGTGAGGGTCCGTGTCCTCCTCGGCTTGCCGGGCTCCCAGCACTTCCTGCCCCCTCCCCCTCAGGCCTGCCTGGTCCAGAAGCTGTACGGCCTGGGCCTCCTGGTCCTACTGTTCCCCAGCAGTGTGGCCTTGGGCCTCAGGGTCCTCACCAGGAACCTGGGAGCAGCCACATCTATCTCGTGGGGCTGTTACGAGACTCAGATGAGAAGGTACGTGAAGCTAACCCAGTGCCCAGCACATGGCCACATACACGAGAGACTGTGTGTGGATATGAATGGAAAGTTATACAGCCTAATACATATGTTTGGATTTTTTTTCTTTCCAAATCTAGCTATGTAAAAACAGATGGGACTTTTCCTAAACAGAGGAGCTGGGTCCTAATGTCTGTGAGCACTGCTGGAAATCCTGGTTGTTTCTCCTTATTCTCCAATTCAATCTAGCCTGTAATTCAAGGGACGTTTTCTCTCGGAAGAAGGACTAACACAAGTGCCTACAACCCACCGTGCTGCGAACCCTGCTTAACCATCCACATTGGACACCTACAAGCAAATAATGTTATGCCAGCGTTTCTGACGTTTCCAAACTGGTTTGTTTTCCTGGCACGGCCGCCAAAGCCCGAAAACGCCTAGCGTAGCAACTAACGGGCAGTCGTGACAGGTGACGTTTGTCAGGTTTCCTGTCCCTAGCGCCCCACTGCTACAACGCCCCTGCGAGTTAGGGCCTGCACCAAAGGAGGCCTAAAGCTGCTACTCCACCGGCCTGAGGTCTCAGCCGGTGAGCGGCAGACCTGGGGTTTGACTCTGGGCGTGGTCTCTGGCGTGGGCCCCTCTCTCTCCTTCTCGTGGCACCGACACAAGGTAGGCGCCCAGTGTGCCACCCCCAGCGCAGGCCATGTGATCCCAGCTGCGAAATGCACGTTTGACGTCTGACCGGTCAGTGACGACCGTTCTCATGTGGACTCAACCCGCGTGTGGCCGAGCACCGAGCCTTCCGCGTGCTTCTTCCGGGCTGTGCTCTCAACCGTCTCCGTCTCTCTGGTGCTTCAGAAGCCCTCGGCGCCACCCCATTTGGTGGGCTCCCTCGAACGAGGCTGGAAGCCTGCCGCTGACTCCACCATCCCGCGACACTGGTATTTTCTGGTTTCCCGGTGGACAGACGGTTCCTCTGAGCTCGTCAATTCTGGGCACCTGTACCACTCAGATATTAGCAGTTCTGGTTTGTCTCTACAGAGAAGTTGGCGAATGACCAGGCACGATCTCACTGGACTTTCTGCTAATGTTTCTTATTTCACAGAATCCAGGGAATCGTCTTGTCTCTGCTCGTTAATGTTAAGGCCCATCTCCAATCCCATCCTGTCCTGGCTTTCATAAAGGCCACTTGCTTGCTGCCTCCTCCCCGTTATCAAGGTGCAACAGAGGTGACGATCAAAGGATACGGGCTTTAAGGTGTGTTTACCTCCCAAGATTCTCAGCTTAAAATGCTGAAGCAGTTGCTGAGGCATTTCCCACCTAAATACTGAATTAAATATTTCAATCCGATCCAGTGTATCCTCGGGGCTCAAGAGTGCTGGCCTGGCGTGGCCTGGAAGGGAATTCAGTCAAGGGTGTGCCTGCCTGCCCTTGGGGAGGGCGGGGGCTGGGGCTGCTGGGATTCTGTTTCAGCATATGGAACCCTGATGAACCAGACTCAGAGGTCAGAGATATTACCAAAGTCCATTCTTCAGGAACAAAGGGGAAAAAGCCACCGGGACAGGGTTTTTTTTTTTTTTTTGGAGGGGGAAGGGCGTGGGGAACCGTGAGGTGGGGTATTTAGGCTTGAAGGCCAGTTCTATAACCAAAATGAATTTTGTTCCCTCCGTGCTTTGCAGCCCTGGGCAAGTAATTTAACCCGAGCCTTGGTTTCCGCCTCTGTGCAATGGGATGAACCCGTCTTCTTATTCTCAGAAAGCCACTGCAAGCACCAACGGTATGTATGTGAGGGTGTGGAAACCGCAAAGCTCTGTGCACTGTTCTCATCGCGCTGCTCGCGCTGCCACCCTGCCGTCGGCCAGCACGTCTCCAACATTATTCAACCGCGCTTATTAAGGACCACGATTGCGAATGCCTTTTCCTAACCACTGCCAGTACTTCTGGGGATCCAAAAAGGGATGAGACTTGCAGGATAAAAAGGAACAGTTATAGATGACGTGCTTCCAAATACAGAAAGGTAGGAGAATCTTTTATGATGCTGTATCATTATAGTACAGCTACAGTCATTTGGCCACGATTTAAAGCCCGCCTGGAAGAATGCCGCCAAAAATAGCAGACCCAGAGGTTTTAATAACCTTATCAGTCTCCCGTGCGGATGAGTGTGTGTCTGACAGCTCCAGGCCAGAAAGAAGTCCCATCAGGCCTAAAAGAGGGCCCTTTAATAATGTAAGTGTGCCCACAGCCAGGGTACTTGAATCTGCTGGGCACCAAAGCTCCTCAACCTGTCCTAGGGACATCCTGGTGCACAAAGCCAGTGGCGGCCTCGCCCTGTCTCCTGTCCCTTGTTCTCCTCGCCCAAGGACGCCTCCGAACGCTTGGCACAGCCTCGCCCCTGTCTACTGCGAGGCTACGCCCGGGGAACAGGAGGAAAAGGCAGGGCTCTTTCTGTCATCACCTTGAAAGACCCAGCGCCCCTTGTCCTGCTGTCTGTGCCTCATTCTTTCGGACACTGACCTCAGTCACCGTGTATTGTTTTGCTCCTGAAGCACTTGGGAAGAATCCTTAGGAGGGTTAAGCGGATGTGAGAGGAGTGGGGGGAAAATGAAGGACTCTGGGAATTAAGGCCGAAAGCGTCTGCCAGTGCCCCAGAGTGGGGGTGGGGGCAGCCACTCAATGCCTGGAACACTCCTGGCTTGTGCATCTCGGAGCACCCCCGGTCACCACCACCAGGATCCGAGAGGTGGGAGGGCACACTCAGAGCAGGGCATGGGGGTTGGTGGGTGCAGGCTCCGCGGGCAGGTCTGAATTCACATCTCGTGCCTCAGACAAGTGTTTCTCTCTCGGAGCCTTCGTTTATCTCGTCTGGAAATTGGGACGAAGAACAGACTACCTCACAATAAGCGTCAGCTCTTGTTACCGGTGCAGTGAGAGGGGGACCTGCGATGTCCTTCTTCATATACCAGCCCACTAAACACCTAAACGTTCAGCCAGACAAACCAATAGTTACTGAGTCCCCACTCCGCAAGTCACGCTGTAAGCACTGACGGACAAAAGTCACAAGGACAGTCTGTGGAACACAGCTGGGGCCAGTGGTAGTTGGGGGGGGGGGCGGGTACACCGGGTTTTCATTCATTGTCTCCTTTCATCCAGTAACAACCTGTGAGGGCAGCATCCACTCCCAGTCCTCAGATAAGGCACCCGGGGCTCAGAGAGGTTTGGGGGCTGGCCCAAGGGTACTGAGCCAGCAGGGACAGAGCCAGGATCCAAACCCATATCTGCCCTTCTAATTCTACCTTCTATGCCTCTTCCCCGGTCACAAGCAGGTAGGAGAAAGAAACACAAGTAGCTTCAATTCTCGGCATCTGCCACCTGCCCGGGCACGTCTCCTACTTCCAGACACGTCGGGGGGACACACTGGGTGCCCTGGTCATACCCCCCGCCCTTCCCTGCCACGTCGACCCTCTGCCTTCTGGCAAACACAGAGCAAAGCTGGCAAGGTGAGGAGAAAGGAGGCTAAGGGAGTGAGGGCATTCATCCAAGATGCTGGGGGTGAGGTCAGGAGACAACACGGGAGACCCGGATTTCACAGATCAGTTTCAAAGGGGGGAAGCAAACACAGGATTGCGTTTTCAAGTTACGCTGAGAACATTAAACACATCATCTACTGTAAATGAAGGTTTTAATAGTTAGAAGGAGATGGTTGCAGAATAAAGGACAGTCCTCAGAAAAGACAGTTACTTTCCTCTCTCTCTCTCTCTCTCTCTCTCTCTCTCACACACACACACACACACACACACACACACAGGAAGTTGCTGCTGTTAGTGTTGTTTTTAACATTGTCCTCGTTTTTTCTCGTTTTACTGAGGTCTAGTGAAGACTTCTGATGTGCCTTAGACCATGGGGAAGGAGGGAGGGAGGGAGGGAGGTAGGAAGAGGTGGGGGAGATAGAGACATTTTCTTTATGTGTAACACGACATACTAAACAATATTGACTCACGTGGTCCCCCCCACCCCCGCCACCACCACCAACATACCCGAATTTGGATGAAATCCCAAACCTTTTGTTCAAGATACAAAGTACAACAAAAAGTCACGGCCGTCACAGCTATTAGCTCCAAGCGAGCACAGATGCTCACCACACACAGCCGACTACGCAGTTTGCCGCCCCTCTCCTTCCCGCTCAAGAGAACAGATTTGAATGTGAGGGACGAAGAAGGACATTATTCCAGAAATAAATTGGAGTTGGCGCTGATTGGTTATTATTATTTTCTTTTAACCATTCGCAACTGCGAATTACTGGTGGCATGTCACAACCAGCCACGACTGAGCAGTTGTGTCGCGAGTCCAGACAGTCACCTGAGGCTGAAGGGTCTTCTCTCTTCCCCTGTAGATGCCCCAGGGCACTCGTCCAGTGTCTGCCACATGGCAGAAGCCCAACAGATATCTCTATTGTCGTTAAATTAGATTTCATTTGCTCCCTGAGAAGCATCAATCCATTTGAGTATCAAATTCATTCGATCGGATATATTGAGCACTGACCATAAGCAAGGCAACAGGACGGGTGTTCTACATCCAGGATCTCACTTACTGCCCCCTGTCCCCAATAACTCTGCTACACAGGTGCTATTATCCCTACTATTCTCATGGCCACGACGGCCGAGAAAAGGAAAGTGACTTTCTACCCAGCTAGTAAATGGAGGAGCTAGGACTCCCTCAGTATATAGGACTTCAAGATTAGGCTTTTTCGATGACTCCACTTTAAGCAGGAGACAATCTCTGCTTTCAAAGGGGCTTATGATCTGAGAGACCACCACATACACAAGGAACGGACTATGGTTCACGACAGAAAGCAGAACATGCCACAAGGCAGATGCAGAGATAGAGGCAGGAGGAGAATTCTAGAAAGGGCAGGGGAGAGGATGGCAAGAAACGCTTGGTGGCAGGGGCAGCCTCAGAGTGGGAATCCTGGCAAGCGGACAAGGTGAGGAAGCCGTTCTGGGCAGAGAGATGAACAAACACAGTGACTTCAAAGCAGAAAGCTCAAAGCATTTTCTGGGAAAGTCCAATGGTTCAATCTGGCTGGGGACAGAACCTGGCACAGGAGAAGAAGGGAGAAAAAAGGCTGGGAAACAATGCTGGGGGTGGGTTTGTGGAATCATAGAAAGGCCCTATAACCTAGGCCTGAGAAGCGTGGACATTTTTAGTGGGGAAAGAGAAACGCTTTGGAAGTCTCTCAGGGGTTGGTGACATTGCAGTGTTTTCAGGCAATTATTCTGGTGGGCTGGGTAAACAGAAGAGACTGGAGGTAGGGACACCAGTTAGGAAGTTACGGCACTGGCTCAGGTGATCTGAACCAAACTGGCCGCTTCTGGAATGTGAGATGTGAGATCCTCAAGGAGGCAGAATCAAAGCAACGTGACAACTGCCTGAGTGGGATGGGACGGCAGAGTGAGGAAGGATGGCCATGCCACTGAGAAAGACGGCATGTCGGGTAGGACAGACGGATGGTGAAGAAGTGGGCCGGTCTGATTTTAGAACTACGGAGTGTAAGTTGCTCGTAAGACACGGCGAAGAAAAGTGTCTCGTCAGGAGTAGGTAATCACCGAATCACACGTCATCAGGCACAGAAGGGAAGCTATTGAGTCCAACCACCACAGCAATATATCACGCACTACCCTCACCCCCACTCCAAAGCATCCCGAACCATGAAAGACCAGGAAAAAGATCAGAGCACGGGATCTGGATTTCATGAAGGAATGACGGCTGATAATAAGGGAACTGATGACACTTCTCAGAGGGGGAAAATGTGGGGAAGAGACCAAGGAAGTGAAGTAACAAATACTGAATCTACATTGGACCAGACTCTTTAAGAAACAAACAAACAAACAATTCAGTTTATTTATTTTGAGAGGAGGGGCGAGGGGCAGAGAGAAAGAGAATCCCAAGCAGGCTGGGGGTATCCAGCGCCCAGCCCTAGGAGGGGCTCGAACTCACCAACGGTGAGATCATGACCTGAGCTGGAATCAAGAGTCCTACGCTTAACCGACTCAGCCACCCAGGCGCCCTGGACCAGACCCTTCATACTTCAATTCCTTATCCTCAGAATTCCCCCCAAGGCGACGTATCCTGATTTTATATATACTCAGACTGGAGTCCAAGGAGGTTAGATAACTTGCTAAGGTCCTGTGATTGGGAATTCAAATTAGGTTTGTCAAGTTCTGTTCCCTACACCCATGGGTAGCACATCCTCAGGGAAGCCCATGGTTGGATCAAAAAGCACATCCTAGAACGTCAGGGTCGAAGAGGCCTTAGAGATTATTCAAACCAACTTCTATTTACAGACGGGGAAACTGAGGCCCAGAGAAGGAAATGACCAGCTTGGGGTCCCAGCACGTCACCAACGGTCCAAATCAAGCGTCCTGGGCCAAGGCGATGGCGACCACCGGTCCAGCCGCGGGAGCGGGGAACTGCTCCGCGAAACGTGGGGGGGAGATTAAGGTCCTGGGGGGAGTCGGGTCAGGGAGGATGGGGGACCGCGCAGCGTGACGGGGCTTCGGGTGTGTGGGGGAAGGAGCGCCCCGTAGAGTCGCCACAGCTAATCGCTCACGGCCCATTTCCCAGGTCCCCGAAGTGAGGGGGTGGGGGTTGGGAGGACCGGGGGCTGGGACCAGCAGGCAGGAGACTCGAGGTGGGGCCTCCGCGGTGGGCGAGGCCCCACCCGCCCCGCGACGCCTCGCGGCCCCGCTTCGGGCCGGCCCTCCCCGCCCGGCTGCCCGCCGCGCCCCAGGGCCTCACCTGCTCCCGCGGGGGCCGGAGCCGGGGCCACAGCTAGCGCACCCCCGCCAGGGTTGTCAAGGAGCGAAACAAGAGTGTCTTAGCAACAACAAGGAAGTCCTGCCCCCTCGCCGGACGTTGACAGGGATTTCACTTTTTATTGGTGAATAGAAGTGTCAATCAATGTTAAAGGCCCCTACAACGTCAGGCTGGTACGGAAAGGGGCGTGGCTAGGGGCTGGGGAGGCGGAGCTGCGGTTATAGTCGTCTTAAGTGGGCCTGAGGAGCCGGGGAGGTACGGAAGTTCTCGTTTGAGAGAAGCAAACTGGGAAGAGTGGTGTTACTTTGGGCGCTTCTTTGAGCCATTTGAAATTTACAAATGCAATTTGTTGGTGTCGTGACCCTAAGATACTGCTTTATTAGAATCTCAAAGGCCTAATAATAACTAGCAGTTATGTAGGCTTCGCAACGAGTATTTCACGTGATTCTTCACATCTTTTTTTTAGGTAATCATATTCGTAACCCCATCTCGGAGAGGTTAAGTAACTTGTCAAAGGAAAGAATCAAAGTAAAACTCCCTGAGGTTGAACCAAGCCCTCTTTCCACCGTAGCACACCCACATACTGTTTCCTAATTCCGTAGGAGATGTTGTACCATCTAAAGACACAGTTGTCCAGAGCGTGCCTTTTCTTCCTTTTAGGAGGGAAAATTGATCTGAAAGTCTTAGTGTAACTAGGGAGAAAGGAAAGCGAGGAGCAGAGAAGAACCCGCAGATTCAATTATTTGATTGGTGGGCCAAAGAGTGGGTGGGGTGACTCCATAATTTAAACATTTACTTTTTCATGATGGTACTTCAGGCGAAACCCCACTTCACATTCACTGGCACCTGCTGGGAACTCAGCCCCTGGCCAGGTGCTGGTTATTCAGAGAAGAGGAAGAGGAAGACCTTGGCCCCAGAGAAGACACAGTCCAGTGAGGGGAGAGCTGTATCAACAAATAGATATAGAAGACTTTATTCTACCTGTACTCTGGTATAGGCGTGGGGTGCTGGTTCTCTCCAAGGAGGGAGTAACTAACTCTCAGAGGAGGTGGTATTGAGTTTGCTGCATCTAAGGCGACTAGTAGGCTAATGAGGGTGGGAGAGCACAGTTTACTGGGGAACTGCCAGCCACTCCATGAAACCTGGGTTCGGGGTGAATGTGGTACAGTGGGAGGTGGCAGTGAAAAGGGTGGGGGTGAAAATGTAGAGGGAAGTAGGGACCACAAGAGTCAGAAGGATTTTGAATGCCAAGTTCAGGGACTTGGGTATTCCTGGGAGTGTCCTCTGGGGTCTTTTAGGTGAGAGTGGAGAAACTAGCTGTTGGACAGTTCCAAGTAGGGCAGAAATATGGTCAGATCTTTTTTGACCATTGAAAGATCACTTGGGTGATGAATATGGTGGATCAGACTTGGAGTGGGTAGACAGAATGCGGGCACAGTGGGTTTGGTTTTAAGACTTGGCAGCTTGAGGTGTGCTTGGCCCTTGCCGATTCCCAAATCGCCTTCCTGGTGCGTTCTGAGGGTCCGTGGAATGTCTGACTCAGCCTCCAGATTTCCCCAATCCGCTTTGCCAAGTTTCTCCAGGAGATGGAAGTTGGCCTTTGAGGGGGATGAAGCTCTCGCCTCCGCCTCTCATCCAAACTTCTAAAAGGGGTCCACGTTTGCTGTGTTCTCTTTCTCACCTCCTATTCAGTCTTCAGCCCACTACAATCTGGCTTCCACTCCCACGCTGCCACCACCGAAATTACCTCTTCCATGGTTACCGGTGACCTCCTGAAGAGTGGAATCCAACAGACCCTTTTAGTCTTTATCTTTCTGGACCCATCCCCTCTGCTAGTGTAAACTTGTCGACCACATCCGTCTTTGTGAAATTCTCTACTCCAGAAGTAGTGCCTGCAGAACTCAATTTTCAGTGCAGATTCTAGGGCCCCATGGCATCAGAATAGTGATGGGCAGGAATCTGTATTTTTCACAAGTACCCCCCGGTACACATTCACAGTTGAGAATCACTGCTCTATCTTAACATCTGGGCACTTCATTCTCCTGGATCTCCTTAAACCTCTCTTCCTTTCTGGCTCCTTTTTCCTTGGCTCTCTGTGCCTACCTTGACGCTATTTTCTTCTTACCGGTGTTCTCAAATTTCTTCCTACCCAAGGTCACATCCTCAGCAGCAAGAGTTACCCTTGGTCACACTTCCTAGGCTTGATACTCTGGAAAAGCCCCTCTGGTGATTCCAGACCCTCCCAGGGAGTTATGCCACCCCATGCGTATCTTGTTTAGAATTGCTGCCTTAAGACTTGTCCTTTGGGGATTTCATCTACTCCCATGGTTCCATTGTCAGTGTCCTAGATTCTGATGGTTCTTGTGTTTCTCTCTCCAGAGTAGGCTTCTCACTGGAGCTCCAGACCTAAATATCCAAATGCTCCTGGCCATCTCCACCACCAGAATGTCCCACAAACCCTTCAAAGTCAATATGTCCCAAATTGAATTGATCATCTCCCTCTGATTTGCTCTCTCTGTATCCAGTATCTCAATAAATGGCAACACCAGGTTGCTTGCATCAGAAACCAGAGAATCGTGCCCTTCGTACTTACCACCCCCTGCCACCCCCCACCTGAAGTCAATCACAAGCTTCTTGATTCTGACTCCTAACTATGTTCTGATTACAGCCCCTTCTGGCTGTCTTCATGGCTCTCCCCATGTGCACAGCACTATGATCCCGTCTGTATTATTGCAACATCTTCCTAAAGGGACTCCCCGACTGCAGTCTTACCCGTCTCCAATCCGTCCTCCACGCCACTGTCAACGCGATGCTTCAAAACCCAGTTTCACCACTGCGTTCCTCTAACAACTCCTCCCCTTTGTCCACAATTCCCCATCGCCTTCCAGGTGACATCTAGATGCCCCAGCCTGGCATTTGAGGCCCTCCCATGGCATGGCCCATGGGTGCCTCCGTCTTTTCTTCCCGCTCCTTCTCCTGGGCTCTGCACCCCAGCTACACCAACTCTTATGGCTCTCCACACCGTCCACACTGTTTCTCACTTTGTCTTTGCTCACACATCCTCTTGGCCACCTTCTCCCTCTAGCCTTCCAAAGGGCCCATACACTTTTAGTCTAGGTTGTATACACTAGGATTCCACCACTTGAAATCAGAAGAGACCTCTGTGCTCCCATCTCCTCTGGTGCCTGTTCCTGTCTTTGCTCTTCTCCACAGTTTCTCTGTCTTCCCCTGTGAGCTCCTGGAGAGCAGGAACCTTGTCCTACACATCCGTATAACCCTGTGCTACACACAAGATCTAGCAGAGAGTAGGTGCTTAGTCAATGTTTCATGAATGGATGTCTGAGTGAGTGAATGAAGTGGATAGGGTCTTACCCTACTTCTTCAGACTCAGCTCGTGTCAATGCTCAAGATTCAGCCCACATTCCAGCTACACCCTTTCATGTACTGCTCCTGATGTTTAACCTGGCTGTTGGGGGGACACCCTGGAATCAGTTAGCAACTGGATCAGCTGCAAGTAACAGAGTGACTTAAAACAACATAAATTTATTATCTTATAGTTCTTATAGTCAGTCAGATGACTGACATGGGTTTCACTGGGCTACACTCGAAGCATCCCCAGGGCTGTGTTCTTCCTGAGGCTATAGGCTATAGGTGAGACTGTTTCTTTTCCCTTTTCCAGTGTCTAGAGACTTTCCACATCCCTCTGACCCTGGCTCTTCAGCCTCCCTTTCATATCTGAGGACTCTTGTCATTACATCGGGTCTATCCAGATAATCCAAGTTAATCTTATCTCCCGGTCATCTGATTAGCAACCGTAATTCCATCTGCAGTCTCGTTTCCCCTTGCCACGTGACTTAACATAGTCACAGGTTTTAGGGGTCAGGAGATAGACATCTTCGGGGGACCATTCTTCTACCTACTCTTGTCAGTTTGGGTAAATCTTCCACATGTAATTGAGAAGATTATATACTCTGCAGTTGCTCCGTTAGGTCAAGTTTGTTAATTGTTTTGTTCAAATTTTGTATACTCATACTGGATTTTGTTTGCTAGCTTTATAACTTTTTGAGAGAGGTGTGTTAACATGTCCCACTACAGTTGTGGATTTGTCAAATTTTCCCTTTGGTTCTGTCCATTTTTACTTTCTATATTAGGAAGGTGTGATAATACATGCATCCAGATGTATAATTGTTATATCATTCTAAAAGACTCACTCTTTATCACCATGAAATGTCCCTTTTATCTCTAGCTGTGCTTCTTGTCTTAGAGTCTGGTTTGAACTAAGTAACACCAGCTTGCTTTGAATTGGTGTTTGCGTGGTACATATTTTTCTGTCTTTTAAATTTCAACCTGTCATATAACCAGTTTTGCAAGATTAAAATTTTTGTTGGAATATTTCTCTTTTTTAAAAAAATATTATTTTGGGGAGAGCACAAGCGGGGGAGGAGCAGGGAGAAGGGGACAGAGGATTTGAAGTGGGCTCTATGCTGAGCCTGACAGCAGCGAGCCTGATGTGGGGCTTGAACTCATAAACTGTGAGATTATGACCTGAGTTGAAGTCAGATGCTCAACAGACTGAGCCACCCAGGCACCCCCGGAATATTTCTCTTTTACTATTTAATGTAATTACCCACTTACATTACCTTCAGGTTTAAATCCGTCAACTTACTATTCATTTTCTATTTATTCCACTCTTTGCGTATTCTCTTTTCTTCCCTTGTTAAGCCTTCTTTTGAATTATTCTTATTATTCTTTTTTCTCCTGTTGTAACATGTTAGTTCCATATTCTTTTACAATCCTTTTAGTGATTACCGTAGGAAAATAAAATATTGATCCTAGATATATCAAACTCTAATATAAGATCAATACTCTCACTACATTCAGGACAATGCAAAGGAATTAGAATATTCTAACTGCATTTACCTCTTCCCACCTTTTATTCTGTTACGAATTTTAAACCTCACAGGACATAGCTATTATTATCTTTCTCAATCGGAATTAACTCAGATTTACCCACATGCTTATGCTTTCTGTCGTTCTTCATTAGAATTTCCATGTTTTCTTTCAGGACCCTTTTCCCTCTCCTTAAATAATTTTCTTTAGTCCTTTAGAGAAGCTTTGTTGGTCACAAAACCCATCGGTGATGTTCTCATTTTTCCTTGTCTGAAAACGTCGTTAGGTCATTTTTATTTTTGAAGAGTTTTCATTGAATATAGAATTCTAGAATGGTGGTTATGTCAACACTTTGAAAGTATCACTTCCTCGTCTTCCTTTTCCCGTTCCTTCTATGGAGAAGTTAGTTGTTCTGGCCATCGCTCCTTGGAAGGTAACGCGTCTTTTTCTCTGCGGGAACTTCTAAGATTTTTCTTTTTTGTCATTGATTTTAAACCTATTTCACTATCAGAGTCCTAGTTGTGGTTTTATTTGCATCTTTCACGCTTGGTGTTCCCTGAGATTCTTAAATCTGTGGCTTAATGTCTTTCAACAGTTTTTGGAAAATTCTCAGGTGTTGTCTGTTCAAATACTTTTTCTGCCCTACTTGCTGCCTCTACTTCTGGGGCTTCTTCTTGTGTGACCTTTTCACAATGTCCCATATTAATCTTATGCTTCTCCTCCCTCCCCCCCCCCATTTACTTTCTATTTTCCCTCAGTTTTTACTCTGGCTCATTTCTTTTGAGATCTCTGTGAATAGAGTACACAATTCCTTCTTTAGGTGTGTCTGACCTGCTGTTAGACTTATTTATTGAGTTCTCAAGTTCAGATAATGTGTTTTTCAGCTCTGGAATGTTCATTTCATTATTCTTCGTAGTTTACAGTTCTCTGTTGAAATTCTATGTGTTATCTACATTTTTTCTTTTTAAGTAGGCTCCACGCTCCATGTGGAGCTTGAACTCACAACCCTGGGATCAAGAGCCAGATGCTCTGACTGAGCCAGCCAGCCATCCCTGTCATCTAAATTCTTAAATATATTAACCATAATTATTTTCAAGTCTGTATCTCATAACTCCACCATATGGATCTCTTAAAGAGGTCTTAAAATTTTTTTTTAATGTTTATTTATTTTTGAGAGGGAGCGAGAGCGTGAGTAGGCAAGGGGCAGAGAGAGAGGGAGACACAGAATCCGAAGCAGGCTCCAGGTTCTGAGCTGTCAGCACAGAGCCCAAGGTGGGGCTCGAACACACAAACCATGAGATCATGACCTGATCCGAAGTTGGACACCCACCCTCCTGTGCCACCCAGGAGCCCCTAAAGAGGTCTGTTTAAAATGAGACTTTTAATTTTGAGATCATTATAGATGCACATTCAGGTGTAAGGAGTAATACAGAGAGATCTTATGTGTCTTTATGCAGTTACCACCAATGGTAGCATCCTGCAAAACAATAGGAGAGTATCACAGCCAGGACACTGACATTGATACGCTATTATTCAGATTTCCCATTTGTACTCAAGTGCATGTGTGAGTGTTTGTTTTGTTCCATGCAATTTTATCATACGCGTAGGTTTGTTGGCCTTTAAAAAAATTTTTTTTTTTTGCCTCTTGATTTTTAGTCATTCAGTTTTGTTTCCAGATATGTCTGGTGATGCCAAACCTTGTGTAACAAAAATATAATGTGAGTTTGGATGATATTGTTATCCTTCCTCCCGAGAGAATTTACTTTTGCTTTTGGCAAGATGTTGGTGAAAGAACAGACACCTTAATTCAATCAGTGACTGAGAGGATTGGAAGCCAAGATTCCGTCTTTGGAGGGCTGGAATATTTCCAATTTACCCTACTCTCAGAGTGTAACCTTTTGGGGTCTCACTGAAAGCCTGCGTCACTTACCTAGAGCCCCTTATCCTGAACTCCAGTTTTTGGCTGGAATCTCTACTTCTGTTTGTCATACAGTTTCTTGGATCCACTAACCAGCTGCTCAGCTACTACCCTCTGCTCAACTTAGGCACTTGGTGTAAGTGGACAGGTGCCTCAAGAGGAGCATTGGAGCCCCCAAGTCAGGCTCCCCTCTCTGAGCTTCTGTGCTCTATGGGATCTTTGGCACTTAACTCTCACCTCTCTTGATGCCTCTCTGATGCCTTTTCTTGGAGGTTTCAGGTGTGCTGTTTGGTGTTTCTAGCTTTTCTCAGTGGGAGAAGTAATCTGCATCAGAAATCTACATCAGCCTTTGTTTCTCAAGCCAGTATTTGACATCCCGGAGGGGCTAAGGGGAAGCCAAAGTCACAGAGCATACAGTGCAACATTTGAGGGCTTGCTCTGGAGTCAGGAAGGATTAAAATCCCAGTGTTGCCACTTCCCAACTGGATGACCTTGGACAAGTGCCTTCACCTTTCCGGGCCTGTTTGCTAGCAGCCCTTCCCTCCCAGGGTTAAATAAACGAGTATGTGTCGAGTGATCAGAGCAGTGAATGCCTGGCATACAGTAAGCACTTAATATAAATCAGTTATTAGTATTCAGTGAATACATAGTAAGCCCTACTCTGCCAGATGCTGGATGCACACTGTGGTGGAAAAGACAAATACAGTCCTTTCTCTGGTGGGGCCGACACTCTGGGCGACCTACAATTTTTTTTTTTCTAATGTCTGTTTATTTTTGAGAGAGGGAGAAAGAGCGCGATCAGGAAGGGGCAGAGAAAGAGGGAGACGCAGAATCCGAAGCAGGCTCCAGGCTCCGAGCTGTTAGCACAGAGCCCGAAGCGGGGCTCGAACCCATGGACCCACGAGATCATGACCTGAGCTGAAGTCAGACGCTTAACCAACCGAGCCACCCAGGAGCCCCTCTGGGTGACCTACAATTAAAAGTAAATAAACAAGATCATTGTCAAAGAGAGGTTCATGCTATGGAAAGAAAGAGGATGATAGAGCACATCACCCCGATGATAGAGGTTTGTGTCCAGGATGAGTAGGTAAGGCTCCGTTCCCAATTCTGGGGTCACAGACAAGACCGAGTGAGTCGCAGAGGGTGACCAGGCAGCGACCGAAGGCTGAGGGGTCGGCGAAACATCTGCGATTGTTGCGTGACAAACTGAGACCTAAATGACAAGGGGGAGCAAGTCCTCTGAGAATAGGGGAAGGTGCCTTCCAGGCGGAGGGAACCTGTGCAAGATCTGGCATGCTTGGGGGACAGACGGAGGCCTGCATGTCCCGCAGCGTGATGGGAGAAAGAAGTAGAATTACTGCACAAGACCTGAGAGGTGGGCAGGGGTCAGATCACGCAGGGCTTTGTAAGTCAGGGTGAGGGTATGTATCACATTCTAAGTGTATCAACAAGCTTCGGAGAGTTTTATGAAGCAGAACGATAGTATTTTGATTGCAGCGTGATCATTCTGGGCATTGTATAGAGAATGGATTTTTAAAAATTTTTTTTAATGTTTTATTTATTTTTAAAACAGAGAGACAGAGCATGAGTGGGGAGGGGCAGAGAGAGAGAGGGAGACACAGAATCCGAAGCAGGCTCCAGGCTCTGAGCCGTCAGCACAGAGCCCGACGCGGGGCTCGAACTCACAAACTGTGAGATCATGACCTGAGCCGAAGTTGGACACTTAACCGACTGGGCCCCCCAGGCGCCCCGAGAATGGATTTTAAGAGGGGCTGTTGCCGTTGTACAATCAAGAGGCGATGGCTTGGACAACCGGTTTGGACAGGCTGGTACCGGAAGTGGAGAGGAGTGGGCAGGCTGGAGATGCATGTTAATGGTAGAGTCAGAAGATGGACGTCCAAGAGAAAGAGGGAAATCAATGATAACACTTGCATTTCTGATTTGAACAACTGGCAGATGGTGAGCCTATTCGGTAAGGGGAAGGCTTGGGGCAGAAGTCGAGGGGGATCAGGAGCGTGGGATATATTCATTCCGAGACTCCTATTAGGCAACCTGAATATATACACGAGGAGTCGAGGGAAAGGTCTCGAAAGGAGTCATTGGTCTGAAAGTCATCAGATGATAGCCAGAGCCATGAGCCTGGATGAGATTGCCTAGGCAGAGTGAATAGAAAGAATAGGGGTGCCTGGGGGGCTCAGTCGGTTAAGCGTCTGACTTTGGCTCAGGTCACGATCTCGCGGTCGGTGAGTTCAAGCCCCGTGTCCGGCTCTGTGCTGACAGCTCAGAGCCTGCAGCCTGCTTCGGATTCTGTGTCTCCCTCTCTCTGCCCCTCTCCCACTCATTCTCTCTCTCTCAAAAATAAATAAACATTAGAAACAATCTAAATAGAATAAAGAGAGGCAGGGCTGTGCCCTGGGGTACTGCAGATTTAGAGGATGGGGAGATAAAGAATCAGAAGGAGCCTGAGAAGGAAGAGGCAGTGAAGGAAAACATGCTTCTTAAAGTACGGGCCAGGGACCAGCAGCCACAGCATCACCTAGCACTTGTTAGAAATGCTGAGGATCAAGCCGCACCCCAGCCCTGCTGCCTCAGGCCCAACCAGTGGGGGAGGCCCAGACATCATTAATGCTTTCACTGCACTGCAGGCTAAACCAGTGAGCTGGAAGGCAAACCAAGGAAGGGTGTGTTTTGTTTTGTTTGTTTATTGTAAGAGAGACAGAGCATGAGCTGGGGAGAGGGGCGGGGGGGGGGGGGAGGGGGGGAGAGGGAGAGAGAGAATCCCAAGCAGGCTGTGCACCGTCAGCGAAGAGCCCGACGCGGGGCTCAAACCCACTAACAGTGAGGGCTTGACCTGGGCCGAAATCAAGAGGTGGACCCTTCACTGACTGAGCCCAGCCAGGTGGCCCAGAAAGGTGTGGGTTGAAAGGCAAGAGAAGGAAATCTTTGGAGCAGGAAGGAAGGGTTAACTATGTGTCCGTGCAGCTGGGAGCTCAACGCAGATGAATACAGAGGCCTGGCCATGAAGTTTCATAACGTGGAGGTCACCGTTGGCCTTGACAGCAGTGATCTCGGTGAGCTGTGGGGGCGATGGCGGAGTGGGAACCGGCGAAGGAGTGAACGCGAGGAGTGAGTGGCAGAAAGACTGTGGACCCCGTGTGCAATAAAGGGTTACCCCGGCCACCTTAGGGTGCTCAAACCCTGCACATCCCCCCCCCCCCCCAAAGGCCTGCGCCTTGACTAGTGGCTGTGATGTGAGCCCTTGGAATATCTTGCCCGACAAGGGTCCTATCAGAGAATGTAGGATACCCAACTGATTTATGGGAAGCACCTGTTTTTCTTTGCCTGGGGCCCTGTATCGGTTTTAACCCCCCCCCCCCCCGGCGGCGGGCGGTGGGGTGGGGTGGAGACTGAGTAGTTGAGGCTCACACAGGTCCTCGTGCCTCCATGACTGACCCCGAGTACAAGCCCTGGACACCAAGGCTCAGGTGAGTTTCCCTGGATGATGATTTTCTGTACAGGTGTCACACATCGTTGCTGGGGGTGGGGGAATGAAGCATCGTCTGTGACACCCCCCCCCCACACACACACCAGAAGGGAACACCTGGAGGCTTGCTCCTGGTCCCTCCCGGACTCTGCCCCATGTGCCTTTGTCCTCTGTCTCTGTTCGCTGTAACAAACCATAACCATGAGAACAGCCTGAGTCCCGCGAGTCCTTCCAGGGAATCATCCAACCTGAGGGTGGTCTTGGGGACCCTGACACACCGGCTTTTTCAAGAAGGCTTGCAATGAAAGCAGCAAAGAGAGACCAAGAGCTGAAGGAGGGTGTTGGCTTGGGGTGGGGGAATTTTGTTTGAGATACAAGGGCATATTCACAAGCCTGTTGGAATGATGAAACAGACAAGGCGAAGTCGGTGATTCAGGAGAGACGTTCTTAAGAGGGCGAAGGGGTACACAAGGACCCCTAATAAGGGCAGGGACAGATCACTTGGGGACACCCTTGGGGAGGTGACGATCGCTTGGTTTCGTCAGTGGGCTATGGGGTAAGGCCACCCTTGAGGGGGCAGGGCTCCAGGCGGTCCGAGGAGAGAGGGAGGGCATGATTTTTTAGCCATTTTGGCGAGCAAGCCCCTCACACAAGGCAGGTGCTAAGATCGCGGGGCGGGCAGAAATGCCTCTTGGAGATCTCCGGCCATGGGTTTAAAATGAGCGTCAGCGCGGGTCAGAGAGCCCCGTGCTTTTCTGCCTCGGGGTTCAGCTGGGCAGGTGCTGGCACGAAGCAGGTGGGCAGAGGGATGACACCGGGGTTGGGCACGGCCTGCTGAGTGGGACAGAGGGAGAGAGGGTGTTTGTAAGTAAATCAGGACGAGAGAGGATAAACAAAGTATCTGCCGGCAGCTTCGTTCTGTTCAGTGGAAAGTAATTAAAAGCAATATTTTCAAACAAATCTGGATTCATTTCGGAGAATGAAGGAAGCACATGAGTTCTTCAGACAAGCCTCAGATACGTTTTTCCTGTTTCAAGTGCTGCTTCCGGCCATATACCCTCCGGTCCTCACGGGGGTATCTGGGAAATCTGGGAAACTTTGGGAAAGTCTGGGAAGGCATGTCCTACTGGAGTGACCCCCCCCCCCCCCCCCCCCGCGACCCGACTGGGCCCTTGGCGTTTCACAGGGGCTGAGGACGTGGCCCAGCTACGAGCAGTGACAACATTGATGGAGCAGGAGAATGGAGGCCGCGCCCCTAAGATGGGGTGGACGGGGAGGGCTGGGGACCAGATCAAGGCCTCCTGGGGGTAGCGTGGGTGCTGGAAGGGGGCGTGGGGGCAGCAGATGCTGACACTAAGAGTCCAGCCTAGAGGCCGAACGAGTCACAGGGATCCAGGTAGACTGTGGAGCAGGGGCAGGCTGAAATACAACCGAGTCCCTCCCTCTCTCCTACCCCATCTCTCTAGGACCCAAGGGAAGCAAGGCTCTGGGGGTCCAGGCAAGTGATTCAGGCAGACTGGGTCTCAGGGAACAAGTCAGGGACCTGGTTCCCAAAACTGGGGCACGAGGTGGGGATGGGATGTCGGGAATGAGGCCAAAGCCCAGTTATCAGAACTGGGACACTTTCCATGTGGGACTTACATCCTTCCTGCATAAATCCTGGGAAGCGGGGTGTGTCTGCACCTGGGAGCTGGCAGGACTCTTCGTTTGAGACGCAAAAGTGGGGTTGGGTGTGGCTGTGGGACATCAACGTACCACCTGCTCTGTCCCGCCCGGCACCCCAGGCTAGCTCACCCTTGGAAGAAGAGCCTCAGAGTAAACATTGTTTATTTTGAACATTCAAATTTACAAAAACAAAAAAGTAACAAAAACCCATGACATAGCGCACACACGTACACATACACACACACACACACACACACACACACGTTGCATCTCATGTCCCTTTATGTACAAAATTGGGCAAGGAGAAGGGGGCGGTGGGTCACCAGGAGGGTACCATAGTTTCACAGTGTCGGACAGCTGGACACGCTCACTCACTGCTCAGCCTGGGCCCACACGAGCCCCTTCCCCACCCAGCAGGGGTGAGGTGGGATTTGGGGTGGCAGGCAGCTGTGACAGAGGGGAAGAGAATGATCCCATCTCTGGGAGGGGACCCCTTCTCCAGTCTGCTCAGGGCAAGGTGCTGGGAAATGTAGAGGAGCAGGGACCCAATTTTGGGGGGTTGGGGGTAGGGGCCACTGCGTTGTGGGGAGTCAGAAAGCTGAGATCAGGTCTCCAAGGGTCCTGGCCGGGTGGCCCTGAGGGGCGCTCACCTTCCCTCATCTGTAAAACGAGGCGTGGGCCTCTTGAAGAATCCTTCCTGCCCAAAGCTGTGGTCCAAGGTCATGCACAATTATGGCAAGGTGATCGGTCCCCTTGGGATGTTGACTGGGGGTACAACGTGCCACAAAGGTGGGGAGATCTGGCAGATAAGAGCTGTGAAGCACCTGGCACAGGGCTTGGCCCAAAGCAGGAGTTTGAGAAACATCATTTTCCCCCTTCCCTGCCTGGGACACTTGGGAGACCATCCAGCTTCCTCTTCCCTTTCATTTCTCCTGGAAACTCTAGCCAGGAGAGCTGAGGTGGCGGGCACACTTCAGAGGCACATGTTCCCTGAAGGGGCTGAGACCCCTCCCATGGCTTCACCCAAGGGGACCCTGGCCCTGGGGCCAGCCCATCCCGGGCCTCTGCCTCCATCACAAACCCTGTGAGGGTAGTGAATGGGGTCAAGCATCTCTTCAGGCCAAAATCCACCCGGAGCAACGATGCTAAGTGTCACTCCTCCCTACAGAGAGCAGGGGTGCCCGTGCCTTTGCAACCTGTTTGGTTTGAACGCTGGACTCCGTCTTCTGCCAGCTGATTGACACTGGGCAAGTTACTTAACCTCTCTGTGCCCCAGTTCCCTCCCTTGTATAACGGGGCCCCAAACCGTTCCAACCTCATAACTGTGTTGGGACGATAAATGAGATGATGCGAGGTGCTCAGCGCGGCGCCTGACAAGGTTGTAAGGAACACGGGCCCTGGCACCGTCGTTAGCCATAGCAGCTCAGGGACGCAACCGAGCGACATTTCTAGCTCCTCCTTCCCCGTCTTCTCGGCTGTGCCCAGGAGCAGCTGAACAAGACCAAAACTGGAGTCCAAACGGCAGGCTTTGGGCAGAGGTGAAGAGCGGTCCATGGATGAAGGAGGGGTGGGGACAGCAGGCTTGCATCTTCCTGGAATGGGAACGATCACCCAGGCCACTCGCCGATGGCCCGGACTCACGGCCTGCACCTTGACGCCTCGGGTTTGTTCCTGTTCCCTCTGGAGGGCTGACCAGGGTGACTCAGCACAGGACCGAGGTCAGATGTCTCATTATGACCATGACAAAGCATAAAGGACTTGGGAGGACGCCTCTGGGTGGGCTCAGCCATCAAACAAGTTCTGTCACTTTCCTCCTAAGACCCTTTCTTTCCCCCCAGGCCTCCACAAAAGCTGCTTCCTTAAAAACAATAACAGAAACCCAATAAGGCCCAGTGTCCCCGAAATCGGAGTTCTGAATTCCGCTGTCACCCCAGCAACAGCATATGTCCTTAAGAGACGCTTGACCCAGCACTTGGGCTGATGTCATTGGCTGTTACCGGGGCAACCTCGGTCTCAGCAGTCTCTGGCAGAAGCGTGCCATCGCTGCTTCTTCTAGGGGGAGCTGGGCTGGAGGTGCCCAATGGTCTATCTGTGCTCTTGAAATGGAAACAAGGATCTGGGAGGTGGCGGCAACAAGTTTTGGAGAAGCCTCCACAGCAACGGCCCCACAGCCTACAGCTCATGCCTCAGGTTACGTGCTGGCGGGGAGCAGAGACGGGGAACAGAAAGCGGGACAAAAGGCACCTGTACCTGCTCGAGCCCGGTAGCCTGCAGCTGCCCAGACACCTGGTAGGTGACTGGCAGAAGGGACACCTGCCTTTTCAGCTTTCCATTCCTGCCAGAGTGCTTGGAGATCACACCTGTCCTCCCCCCTACTTCCTGGCGGGGCCAGACGCCAAGATGTTTCTGTGCGTCATCAGGGAAGATGTTCGTGTTGGAAAGCATTCTGACCTCCCAAACGTCCATCCTCTCAGGCGAAGGCTGGACTCAAAGACACTCGTGGACAGGCAGAATGGCATAGGAGGGGAAGAGCCCTGAAGAGGGATTCAGAAGCCCTGGGTTCTAGTCCTGGCTCTGCCCCATTGGGCTCTGTGATCCTGTGCAAGTCATTTGACCTCTCTGAGCTCTTTCCCAGCTATACAAGCAAGAGGTCAGACTGGGTGGCTTTAACTCAGCTTTTACATCCTTCTACTCTCTTGGGGGAATCGGTGAGGACTCAGGGTGAGACACTCTCAAACAGGCAAGGGTGCCAGGCTGGCGGGATGGGGGGGGGGGGTGGTGGGAATCCAGAAAAGCTGGTTTTTACAATCTGTGCATGAAGTTGGCCTGCCTAGTCCCTTGCCTTTGCCCCTGACTCTCTGGAGCCAGCTGCTGACCCTGACCCATGCCCAGCCAGATCCCATCTGCTGCCAACTCTCAGAATCTACCCCTGCTACGTCCCCTGGTTGCTAGGCAGCTTCAGGCTGGCCCCACCCTGTCCACGTGGAATCACAGACAATCTCACGTTTGATCTGGAGAGCTCTCAGCAATGACCACAGCAAGGGCCTCAGCTCACAAATGAGGAAGACGAGCCCAGAGAGAGCAGGGACTTACAGAAGGCCACACGGCAGGTTAGCAGCAGGGCTGGCTAGGAATCATGGGTTCCTCCTTCTCATCCAGCGCTCTGCACACCACTCCACCCTTCTCCCCTCTTTGCCTGCTCAGTTCCTTCCTGCCTTCCTTCCCCCAGAGGCTGCAGGGCCATGCAGAAGGGCTAGGTAATGCGACTCTGCCATAGCCTGGGTCCCAGGGCGCAGTGCCTCTGCCTCAAGCTGCTCCTAGGCCAGGCTGAAGTGGCCCAGGTCCTGTCCTGGGCACGGAGGAGGAGAGGCGACCTGCCACTTAGCACACATGTGGGCAAGCACAAGGGTTGACTATGGCCTTTTGGCCTCCTAGGGTCTTGATCCCTCAGGCTGGAGCCGGGAAGGGAATGTCCTGGAAATTGAGGTGGGGGTGGGCCAGGCGTGGAACCAACATTCAAACCACTGCACACAAAGAGACAAGGAAAGAGGAAGAAGAGAGGGTGCGGGAGGCTCCATCAAGATCCCATTGCCCCTTCAGGGGCAACTGGTGGGAAGATGGAGGAGGGGTGAGTCTGAGTCTCCTATGTCTCTGTCATGCCCTTCTAGGCTGAGGGGACAGCTCTAGAGCTTGTTGTGGCCCTGAAGGGGATGGGGCCAGGCCTGTTGCATGGGGGACAGGAGCACTGAGATAGCAGGCCCTTCCCACCGCCCCCCCTCAACCCGGTGGGATGTGCTGTTGAGATCAGTGGAATCAGACATGGCTGATGGGCCAGGGTGGGTGGGGGTAAGAGACAGCTCTAGTCTAATGCCAAGAGAGCGGAAAGAGCTGTGGGCACTGTTACCACCCTCCACCAGGTCCTGGACTCACCCCAGGCTTGACCTGTTGGCTTGAGCTGCTTGTCCCCGTCCAAGTGGGGGTAGGGGACAGCCATAGCAGGGCAGGGCATTCTGGAGGTGTAGGTATAGGTGGGGGAAACAGGAGGCACGGCCAGGAGCAGGGCAGGAGGGGGGGGGCAGTGTGTGGGTAGGCTGAGGAGGGAATGTGTGCCCCCAAAATAAGGTCCCCAAAATGGCAGGCAAGGGAGGGACCCTGGATGAGGTGGCTCCTCATGCCTTGGCCCTCCCCTTGCAGACATCAAAGGTAGCCTTTTTTGCACCCCCGAAGGCCTCCACCAGCTTGTCTTCCCAGGGAAGGACGTTGCCCAGCAGTGGCCCGGTACAGTTGGCAATGCCCAGGACCTGGGCAGGTGTCAGGGCGTGGTCCCACAGGTTAAACTGGGCGATGTCACCCACGAAGGCCTGAGTGGCGTCAAACCGGCCACCCAGGGCATCCTGGGCCAAGAGAGGAGCAGAGAAAGGAGAGAGACATGGAGTGAGGCAGGGGGAAAGACAGGCAGGCTGACTCAATCAGGGCCCAGGTCCTGCTGAAGCCCCGTCCCCAGAGTTCTAGCCCCGTCCCCAAGTTCCAGCCCTGTCCCCAAGGTTCCAGCCCCTTGGGCAGGTCTCTAGTCTCTCTGGGTCTCAGTTTGCCCACCTGCAGAATGGCTGGGTCAGACTGAGCGATCACTGCTGTGCTCTTAGGGTCCCTCTACCTAACCCCTCCTTCTCAGGGGCCCTGGGTGAGTGAGATATCTTACTTAGGCCTCATGCCCCCATACCACCCTGGGCCTTACCTGCTCCTGGCCCAGGATAAGGATTCCATGTGGCTTGATGGGGTGCCAGGCAGCCAGGTTCTCACCGGAGCCCTGCAGCTCCCCATCCTGGTAGGCAGACCACAGGCCGTCCCTCGTCGTCCAGGAGATGCAGATGTGGTGCCAGCCATTGTCCTTCAGGCTCAGAGGCAGCTGGGCCACCTGGACATAGGTCCCGCGACCCCGGGTCAGAGGTGCCACAGTCCCAAGGCTGGACCAGTGAGGAGGCGGGGGGACCAGGAGACCCGTGTTCTTCTCTCCAGGGACTGGCCCAAGGCTTGACCCTCCCGCTCCTCCCAGCCCAGCATCTTTCGGACCGCTTTTTCTTCTTTCCCCACAACTCAACCAGGCAGCTTCTCTCAGATCACAAGGGACTCTTCGGTACTGGTTTTCAGGTGTTTCCAGCTAGTTTATTCACCCTCTTACAGGGTGCGGGGCGGGAGCCACATCTCACCATCTCTGAACACCTCACACAGTGCCTGGCACGCAGCTGGGCTCACACTGGCAGTGGCGGAATGAGCCTTGGACTCTGAGGCTGGGCACTGGCACCCAGCCCTGGCTCTCCCAACCAACCTCCCGTGGGACCTTGGGGAGGCTGCTCTTTCCTCCCTGGGCCTCAGTTCTTCATCTGTGAAGTAAGGAGGTCAGGCAAAGGGTGGCAAATGTGTGGCCACCTCTGGCTCCTCCACCCAAGGCAGACATGGCTAATCAATTACGAACCTAGGCTCAGCCTTGGGATCTTTCCTACCACGGGGCTCTGGGAAAGCCGCTGGTGATTGACTCAAATTGGCCCGTGAGATGAAAGGTACTTGCTGACTGTGGATTTGGGACTCCCGAGGGGCTCTTTCATCACCTAGTTCTGAGATCACACTTGAATACAACACTATCTGAGGCCTGCTTGGGGCCAGGCCTTGTTCTGGACACTGGGGATGTGGATCCGGTCTCAGCTATAAATGAGTCTGAGTCTGCACGGGAGGGAAGAGCTTCAGGGCAACATTACAAGACAAAAGACCAGGGGCCATTTGGGAGGTACAGAGGCTGTGAAGGCCCATAGGAAGAGGCAGGTGTGGGAACAGCAGACACGGTATTCAAACACATCTGGAAGGACAATGCATCTGACCATCCCAGCAAGTTGGGGGCACAGTAGCAGCAAAGGCTAAGAGGCTGGAATCAAAGGAGACCGGAGTAATCCCTGAAGTTGACCCTCAAAAGGACTCTTGACGTTCCTGGAATAGCACTGTTCACTGCCCTGTCCAGGGTGCTGAATCCTTTCCACAGAGACCTGAGTGCTGAGCTTGCACAGGGCCAAGGATGGCAGCCAGGGGGTGTATGAAGGGGACATGGCAGCAGGATCTAGATGTTGTCCAGCTACCCTAGGCTTCTTAAGACCTACTGGGCTACAAGAGAAACTCCTGTCCCCTGGGCCCATCTCCTCCTTCTTCATCCTCCTCCAGGACACCCATGAAAGACACCTCCTGCTGAGCTGGGTTCTGATGGGTGACAACCACTCCTAGCAGATCTATGTGGCTGTGGGCTGGTCATGAGTGGGTGTGGTAGGTGGTGCCTACATTTCCAGGGGGGCCTTAAAAGACCACCATGGCTGCAAATCCCAAAGCAATATGGCAGGTGAAGGAGGATATTTGAGGGGAATGAGGGTGATAAGACACTCCCTCTTCTGCTCAATCACTGTGCCCCTGCCACACCACTCCCCCATGTCCTTGTCCTGCCCTGCAGATAGGCGCAGGGAGGGCTGTGGGGCTGGGGGTCGAGGCATGGGGAAGATGGGTGGCCCAAGGATAGAACGGTGGAGGGGTTCACGGGGGGTTTCTGCAGCCCAAAACCGTGAATCATATCAGCACCCCTTCACCAGCTGTGTGGGCCTGTGTGCATTCTTTGCCCTCTCTGAGCCTCAGCTTCTCCATGTGCAAAATGGTAATGATAAGGGTGCCTACCTCCCAGTGCTGTTGGGAGGGTCAAGGGTGATAATGTGAGTAAAGTGCTTATGAGCACTGGGCCTGGAATAATAACAGCTCACATGGCTCAAAGCTTGTTAAATGTTAGGCTTGCTCACACCCCTTTACATGTATGTAAGCCACTCATTTCTCACCACAACCCCACGGTAGAGACTACTGCCAATCCTCCTTGGCGGATGAGGAAACTGAGGCACGGGGTGTGTAAGTGACCAGTCTAATGTCACACAGAGGGTAAGCAGCAGAACCAGAATTCAAATCCAGCGTTCAGGCCTGACCATGGCCCATTCTACTCTCCCTATGAGGAGGGCGGCAGAGGGGGAGCTGCAGAGGAGGACGGGGGCAAGGAGTCCACCAGCGCTCCCTCCTCAAGTAGTTCCTTGGGCCTCATTGGCTTCTCTCTTTGCCCATGAGAGAGACAGCGCCCTGGGACAGACATCTGTAGCCATGTTCCTACAGCTGGGTCACTGGGGAAGCCCCACAGGTCTCCTCTGTAAATGGACATGCCATCACTTACAGCTCTCGGATCCAGGCCCCTCTGCAGCCAGCCCCAGGTCTGGCTTGTCTTTGTACTCCTAGAACCCAGCCTGGCACACAGTAGGCATTTCATATGTGCTGAAGCTGCTGAGCAGGAGAGCTCAAAGGGCCCGCAGGCTTGGGACCCAGCACAGTGCAGGTGCTCCTGGAAGGGTCACCCGGCCCCCCACTTTCCTCCCATTCTGCCCAGGCTCCACTCACCTTGTCGTTGATCAGCAGTTCCATGGGGTCGTGGCCCGCCTCCAGCAGCACAATCTCATTGGCCTGCCCGGGCACGGAGTAGGAGAAGGGTGTGCCCTGGCCATTGCCACCCGACCTGGACCGCAGCCACATGCAGACGGTGAAGGCGTAGAGCTCAGGCAGCGCCTTCCGCACGCGGGCGTACATGTAGTTGTTGCGGATGGGGATGCTGATCTTGAAGGCGTCTGGGGGGCTGTAGGCTGAGGACCCTGAGGGGGGTGGGCAAGGTGGTCATGGTGGGGATCAGTGGCCACTGATGGGGATGGGCAGCGCGGACTGTAGAATGAGGGCTACTAGTCCCTGGACATCTGCCATGTACCAGATGCATTTGCAGCCTTTTCTACCCTGCCATTGTGTTGACGGGTGTGATTAAGGTCCAAGGGCTCTGGACCTGAGACGTCCTGAGTTCAAATCTGGGCTCCACACTTCCCAGCCACATGACCTTCCACAGTTCAACTTCACCTCTCTCGGCCCTAGTTTGCTCAGTAAGATGGCATAAATAAGATTTCCTCCCTCTCAGGCTTGTGTGAGGGTTGAGTGGGACAAACTATGTAAAGGGCCTGGCCCAGAGTAAATGCTCGACAAATGTTAACTATTCCAATGATCATTGTTTGGACTTCTTTGCCTATTGTTTACATTTTTAAATATGTATTTTAGAGAGAGAGGGAGTGAGCATGAGCAGGGGAGGAGCAGAGAGAGAGAGGGAGACAGAGAATCCAAAGCAGGCTCTGTGCCGTCAGCACAGAGCCCAATGCGAGGCTTGAACTCACAGACTGTGAGATCGGGACTTGAGCCAAAGTTGGACGCTTAACCAACCGAGCCACACAGGTGCCCCTCTTTGCCTGTTTATTTAACAAGCACTCTACAGTGCCTTCTGCATGGCAGGCACTGTCCTAAGAGCCTTTACATACATGACCTCCTTCATTCTTATGACAGCCCTATGAGATGGACACTGTTATAATCCTCAGTTTACAGATGAGGCAACCTTGGCACAGAGGGATTAGGTAATCTTCTCAAGGCCACACAGCTAGTAAGTGGCAAAGCTGGGATCTGAACAGGATCATCCTGGGATTCCTTGATATCCAGGGCAGCACAGAGTTTCAGGGATTCTATGCCTTAAGTATTAGAGGGCTTTCTGCAGGGGCAGACTGGGGAGTCAGCATCTCTATGGGCAGGGGGTGACACCCACCACACCCACCTCTGGGATAGGAGTTCCCCTCCTCCAGCTGGTTGTTGAGGGCTGGGGTTAGGGGGTTAGGGCTGGGAATGGTGGACCCAGGTTCCCAGGTTCGGTTGGGGCTTGGGGTGAAGGCTGATGTGATGATGCATCATGGTAAGAGAGGAAGGGGCTCGGTGACAGTCCCTTGAAGCCTGTTTCATAGATGAGGAAGTCGAGTCCCAAGAAGGGACTTGCCCACAGGCATACAGACATCTAGCCTAGTTGCCTCCCTCTTCTCTGCCCGACAGCCGCTGGAGGGGGCATTTCCCCCAATCCCTTAGAAGATGCAGTATGGGGGGGCCAGTGGCAGGACTGAGGAGGGATGAGTTTGCCTTTCTTGTCTCTGTGCTCCAGCCAGAAACCCACCAGGCCAAGCCTTGCCTTCAGCTGTGCCCCTGCTATGGCCCCTCCACTCCACAACTGACTCTACCTCTCCCTGCAAGGACTAGCTTGAGGCTCACCTCCTTCAGCCTCTTGGATTTCCTTCTCTGAAACTTCTGTCCCCATCTAAGCCAGTCCCAGATAATTACTCAGGATTCCCTCTAACTTGTCTGTAAGCCTCTTACAGGATGCTCCTCCCAAGGTTTCAAAGATGAAAGTTCCCTGAGACCTCCTGAGTCCTAAATCCCCGTATTTCAGATGAGAAAAACGAGGCCTGAGGAAAGGAAGCAAAATTCAAAAGTCTCAGCGCAAGCCAGTGACAGCTGTGGAGCCCGGAGCCAGGTCCCCTTGATGCTCATACCCGTGGACTACCCATTACCCTGACCCCTGGAAGCGCCAGGCCCAGGTGTTTAACAAGTGACAAAATCTGGATTCACTGAAGGTGCTATTTTGTGGGGTGGCTAAATGCACGGACTTTGGCAGGAGACCCACTTTGAGGTTCAGATCCACCATTCACTGGCTGTGTGACGTTGGACAAGTCACTTGACCTCTCTGAGCCTCGGTTTCCTTTTCTGTGAAATGGGGATAATAACACACCATCCCTGTGTGGTTTGTGAAGGTTAACCCAGCTGACGTGTCACGTACTTAGCCCACTCCCAGAACGTAAGTGCCAGAAAACGCTAACCGTTAAAAATAATAATCCTGATGATACTCCCCAATTATTCTCACCCTCTTGGGTTCTGCAGCCTCCTCCCCCGCCATCCCATCTAGCTTTAGCCTCTGGAGAGCATAAAAACGTTTTCGAGTGAATCTGCCACTTTGAGGACCCATCTGAGAACCAAGGCCTCGCCTGCTATGCCCTCTGCGGGGCCCAGGACCCACCATGCTCCAGTTCGGCTACGCGGTCCTGTAGCGCATCCAGCTCCTTCTCCACTTCCTGCCGCTGCCGGTGGCTGCTGTGACTCAAAGCCATGCGCTCCTTCTCCAGGGTCAGCACCTTGGCCAGCAGCTGGCCCTCCAGTTCATCCATCTTGGAGTGCAGGGCGGTGGGCACCGCGGGCGCAGGGGCTGGGGCGGCTGAGAAGTTCACATGGGCCGGGAGCTCCTGCTGCTTACGGGGCAGAAAAAAAAGGGGGGCATGTGAGGTCACTTGCAGGGAGGAAGGAAAGAGACTAGGGGCTCAGAGATGCCTACCACCCACCCCTGGTGATTGACCCCAGGTGAGCCTCAGCGTCTCCATATGCAAAGTGATGGTGAGCTGACCTCAAGAACATGTCAGCCTATGGTGGGGTCGGGGGGCCGGCAGTGGAGAGCTCTGAAAGCTACCCTGGGTGGGTCTGATGTTGCCATCGGGGCTGAGAGCCACTGCTGAGCCCTTCTTAACTGAAAGACTGGACACTGATGGGTCTTTAAAGGAATGGATAGTCTTCACTCATTCACTTGGCAAGCTTCTCTAAGACGGTGAGAGGCTCTGTGTGGGCACTGGGCAGATAGATGCAGGGGCACAAACCAGGGGCTTCTGGAATAGAGCTGCAACGGTGCGCCCATTCCAGAGTAGCATGTGGTTCAAGTCACAGGCTCTGGAGTCGGACAACCCGGGGCCCAAATCCAGCTCAAGAACCAATCTGCTGTGTGACCCTAGGCAAATGCCTCCACCTCTCTGAACCCCTGTTTCCTCACAAGCAACAGGGGACAAGCGTATCTATTTAGAAGGGTTGGGGGATGATTGGGCAGTTAACGCCAATGAACAGAGCCTGGTTATTGCAATTACTGTCTAGGGCAGAGTGTTCTAAGCTGGTCTCTGACACCCTCATCCTGCCTGGGGTGAGGACGAAGTGTTTAGAGTCCCCCTTTTCCTGTCTTAAGACCCCAGGGGGCAGGAGAATTGGGACAGGAGCCCGCGGGGGGGGGGGGCTCTCCTCCCCCTCTCCTGCTGGAGGAAGCCCCTTCTGGGGTGGAAGAAGGCAGGCAAGGCCACACGTCCAGACTCTGGGAGGGGGTAGTCTCTGGCAGGCAACGGGAGCATCAGTAGAAAATTAATAATTCAGCGAGCTTCTAGGAGCCAAATTAGACCTTCTCCGTCCCCTTGGCTTCCTCCACATCCCCAGAGGCCCAGGCAGTTCCCGCTCAGTCAGCCCCGGGCCTTGTCCGCAGGCTTAGCCCCAGACCCGAGCTCACTGAGTTCTCACGAATCTGTAACTGAGCGAGTAAATGGTGAGCGCCTACTGCGGGCAGGGCACGGGGTGCTGGAGAGACAGCTGAGGGTCAAATGGACAACCAAGGTGCCCTGTGCCTCGCAGGGACGGCCCCTCGGCTTGGGGCAAGCACCCCTCCCTGGCCCCCACTGGCCCAGCCCACTTGCTGGGTGAGACTGGGTGGATCCCTTCGCCTCTCTGAGCCTTGTTTTCTGGCCATGTGATGAGGGGGTAAACGTGTCCCCCGCCTCAAAGCGCTGGGGGTGGGGGAGGGCGGTGCCTGAGAGAAGCTGCCAGGACCTTACGCTGAGGAGCTGGGGGAGGGAGACTGATGCGTGGTTCTGTCACTCCGCCTTGAGAATGGGAGCAGGTGGGCTAACTTCTCTGGGGTCATTTTCCCTCATTTATAAAATAAGGACTTGGAATGCCCAGCTTGCAGAGCTGTGGTCAGGATTAAATGACGGTGGGCAGGAGAAGGGCCCAGACCAAGCCACCTTTATCCCCCACCACGTCCCACATAAGAGGGCACAGCCATCCATCCGTCCGTCCTCTGTGTAGTCGCTTGCTTGGCCGGCTGGGCCGGGCTGGGCTGGGCTGCAGGCGGAGGGAGGTGGGCGGGCGAGGGATGAGCAGCTCCAGCGCACCTGACCCCACCCGTTACACGAACCTCCCATGTCGTATCTGGAGGGCTCCTGCTGACTCCCTGGGTGCCTACGAATCCTGACTCTGGGTGACTAAAAACAAAGCCTCAGTTTCCCCTTCTGTAAAATGGGGACAACCAGCCCCAGGACACATGTAACGATGGCAGAGAGCAGTAACAGGCCCTCGTGGACTATGAGAGCAGAACGCAAACTGTGAGCCTTGGATATATCGGCCCACGAAGAGCTCACTACCTCCAGAAGCTTCCCTGGACCAATGCCGGTGGGGGGGGGGGGGGCGGGCTCTGGCTGGGTGTTCTGGGCTCCGGCACCCTCTATCCTCAGTTTCCCTCTTTCGACAGTGCCAAGCTTGGCACGAAGGGCACACATCTGAGTGAGACCGCGTGCCAGGCCCATCCTTGGCACTGCACGCGTATTTACTCCTCAGTCCTCACAGCCACCCTTTTTGGTTGGTACTCTTACTGCCCCCATTTCACCGATGGGGGAACTGAGGCAGAGGTCCTTCTGAATTTTCTACAGCAGCGGGGCCGGGCAAAGCCGATACCTCTGGTGCTCTCTAGCAAAGTGTCCTCCTCCCGCGGAGGGAGAAGGGGCCAGGCAGGAAGGAACAGGACGTCTAGTGCTATTTACACAGACGCTGCGGTGAGCGGGCGTACAAGCTGTTCTTTTGTCGGAGCCACCAGCTCTGCCGCCGGCAGGAAGGCCAGGGAGGAGGTGGGCTCTCCAGATCGTGTGCGGCCCCCTCCCCACCCCAGTGTCTGAATCAGAAGAACACGACTCCCCCCCACTTTCCCCATCTGCTGCGGGCTCAGGCTGTGCCGCGTGGGCTCCCGGCTGATGCCAATCGGGCCCCTGGCCCAGGGTGGGGGGGAGGGATGATGATGCCATCACCCCCCACTCAGGTCCCGAAGAGGCAGGAAAAGGGGGGCTCCGAGCCCACAGGCTGTTGCGCTGGGAGTCTGCGTGGTGTTCGGTGTAAGCGCATAGGCCCCGAGCCAGCGCCGGGGTCCCGGTCCAGCTTAGCGCTAACGGGCTGGGCTCATTAGCGCTCGGCAGGGAGGAGGCGGGCAGAGGAGTTGTCCTCGCCGCCGTCACTGCTGTCACTACCGCGTGCCAGGTCCCGCACCAGGGAAGCACCGCGCGAACACTTCACAGCCCTCTCGGCGATCTGGGGAGGTGAGGAGGCCCACTCTACAGATGGAGGAACTGAGACAGTGAGGTGCAAGAACCCCAGCCCAGGCCCTTCTGATTCCAGAAGCTGTTCCCATTCTTCCCTCGCAGTGTGGGTCTCGGGCTGCCAAGTGGGCACGATGCCGGCCGCCCTGCCTGCCAGGGGGGCCAGCGGTAGTGGTTCTAGTGGCCACGAAAAGGCTGGGAGGGTCTGGCAGGCTATGTGAGACCGTGGCGGGGGCGGGGGGGGGAGCGGCAGCCTCACAGAGGGGGCCCGGATGGGAGGGACCTGCCCAGGCCGGGTGGCTCTGAGGCTGGGAGGATGCAGGGAAGACCCCAGCCGCCTTGTCCCCACGTGGGGTCTGTTCCTTTCCTGTGGGGAGCAGAGGGAGGGTGCTGGACCTCAGTGCACAGCTCACCCCCCATCCCCCCACCCCGCGGACAATGCAGGGCCCGGCTCCAGGGGCCGCCCGGGCGGGTGGAAAAGAACCAGCTTCACTCACCTCCCCACCTGACCACCCCCAAGTCTCGTGTGACTCTGCTGGGCTCAGCTCGGTTCCACCAGCCCGGTGACCTTATGTACAGCTGCTGTGCCTCAGTTTTCCCAGCCGAAAGGGGACAGCAATAATACCTCCTAGCATATTAGTGATAATTGAGTTACATAATGCCCTTAGGGTAGAGGGCTCTGCAAGTGTGGATGATATTATTAAAATTACTACTTGATTATCTCTTGAAGGGACCCACCCTGCTCCAACTCCGACCATAAATCGGTTTGTTTAACCATTACAGTGAGAGAAGAAGCAAGTCTCAGAAAACAGCTACATACCGTTTATACAAAGTTGCAAAGATTCGAAACCTGGATCATGGATTTGTAAAGGCAGGAAGAAACACAGGGGGCGAGAAGGATACAAGTTCGGTACAGAGGTGACCCTCTCTCCGGGGTGGGCGGTCTGGGGCTGGGAGTTGGGAGGCTCTCAGGGGCGTGAGCTGGCTGTAAATGTTTTGGTTCTTCTTGAGCCTGGATCCCTGCCTGGACGGTGTTCTTCATACCTGCATGTAGGTCTCAGATACTCTGCATTGATTTTCTTTCAAACAAAAACAAAAACGAAAGCAGGAAAGGGGCGCCTGGGTGGCTCGGTCGGTTAAATGCCCAACTCTTGGTTTCAGTTCAGGTCATGATCTCACAGTTCGTGGGTTTGAGCCCCACGTCGGGCTCCACGCTGATGGTGTGGGGCCTACTTGGGATTCTCTCTCTCCCTCTCTCTCTCTGCACCTCCCCTGCTCACTCGCTCGCTCACTCTCTCTCAAGATAAAAAAAAACAAAACAGGCAAAAGTCCAAAAGCAGTCTTTGAGCGTAGAATCTAACGCTGAATCTTAATGGTAGCCTTGCTTGGCTCCTCTGTCCCTCTCTAGTCCGGGCCACCGTCACCTCGGCTCCTACGCCGGCCCTTCTCCACACCGCAGCCGGGGGCAGCCGCCTAACTGCAAATCCAACCATGTTGCCGAAAATCCTTCAACAGCTCCCTTCCCCCACTGATAAAGTCCCAGCCCCTCTATGCTCAGCCCTCACTCCCCACCCCTGCAGGCTACACTTCATTCCCACCTAAAGTCACCAACGGCCCCCAGCTCCTTTCTCACCCCAGGGCCTCCGTACATTCTGTTCCTTCTGCTAAGAACACACTTCCTGTTCCCACCCCACCTCCCCCCGCCAAAGCCTGCTCACCCACCAGATGGCAGCTTTCCCCACACCTGATCTAAGACGCTCCAAAGGGAGAAGAAAGAGGGCTTCTGTGGAGAGACTGAGGGTCTCGATTCACTCAGTCCCTCCCTCACTCATTCGTCCACCCATCCACGTACGCTGTGGTGACTCGATGTCACGAGCACAGGCACGACTCACATCAGACGGGCCAGCGTCGTTCCCAGGCTCCCCGCTTACTAGATCTGTGGCCCTGGACAAGCTGCTCAACTCCTTTCCTCAACTCTAAAATGGAGATAATGGGGCGCCTGGGTGGCTCCGTTGGTTAAGCGTCCAGCTTCGGCTCAGGTCATGCTCTCGCGGTTCGTGAGTTCAACCCCCGCACCAGGCTCTGTGCTGACAGCTTGGAGCCTGGAGCCCGCTTCGGATTCTGTGTCTCCCCCTCTCTCTGCCCCTCCCCCGCTCACGTTCTGTCTTTCTCTCTCAAAAATAAATTTTAAAAAAAATGAAAAAAAAATAAAATGGGATAATAATAGTCTCTACCTTCTGGAATATAAGTAACGACAAAATGAAAGAACGTACGTGAAGACTGGCACACGATGAGTGACTGATAAATGGTTATAACCATTATTATTATTTGCGGCTACTGAGGGGCAGGAGAGCACAGTGAGTAGTGACTGTGTGGGGCGGGTGGGGAGGGGGGCCTGGAGCCGGCTGTCAAGAGGGAAATCCCCACTGCGTGACCGGGCAAGGTCAACCCCTCTGAGCCTCCATGTCCTCACCTGTGAAATGGGAGCAGTTAAAAGTCCCATGGTGCTTATGGGGACTCCGTTGGAAGGCCCCTAGAAAAGGCTGGCACAGAGGGTGCCCTATGCCCTGCTGCCTCTTCCTGAGTGACAGGTGCAATGGCTCCAGAGGTGGACGAGGCCTGCACCAGGCATGGGCTGTGCTCCCAGCTGGGGCGGGGGTGGGGGGGGAGGTAGACTGGGGGGTGTGACAGCACAAGAGCCCTCATGGAGGCACGGGCTCTGCGGGGCGGCAGGGGTCAAGGTGAGTCAGGGCAGGCCTCTCCCAGCAGGCCCTGTGTCTCCAACGTACCCAGAGGTGAAGGGGCAGGAAAGCAGGCCATAGAGGCCGGACTGGTCTTCGGTCCTGGGCTCTGAGGCCTCGGAGTTAAGTGATAGGTCACCCCCAACCCCAGGCTCCCTTGCCTCTCCCTTCGAGTGCTCCCTGTCCAGGGCTGCATTGCCACAGAATTCCCTCTCAGGCCCTGCTTGTCCACATACTTCTGGGCCCGGGGCCAAACATCTACTGCAAAGACTGGGGATCCCCCTCCCCCCCTCCCAGCCCATTTTAATAGAAAATCTTGGCTGTGAGCTCAGCTCAGCTTCTGCCGTGCTGTGTGGCCTTCAGTCACTCGGGCTCTCTGGGCCTCAGCTTCCCCTGGAGTCAAATGAGGGGCATGTGGGGGCACATAAGTGTTTCCACCCCGGGCTGGCTGTCTCAGCTCCTGCCGCTAGAGTTCTATGGGGGGGACCGTGCGCCCGAGATTGTCCTCGGGGAACCCCACCACACTGTCACCTGGTGAGGAGCGCCAGCCCCTGCCTGACCTTTTTCCGCCTCCCATAGGCAAGGACTCCACCAAATGGCCAATAAACAGAAGAAAAGGTGCTCAACATCGTGAGTCATCAGAGATACACAAATTAAAACCACAGTAAGTTCACTGCACGCCCACCAGAACGGGGAGGGTTTTAAAAATAACCACACCAAGGCTGGCAAGCTTCACACACAGGTGGGCATGTAAACGCTTACTGCCACTTCGGCAAAGTGTTTGGCATCACCTCCTAAACGCTACGTAAATGTCTCTCCCGGGACCCAGACACCCACTCCTGGGGATGTATCTAGGAGAAATGAGGGCTTATCACCACCAAAAGATGTCACAAGAATGTTCATGGCAGCCTTATTTGTAACACCCGGATGTCCATCCACAGGGGAAGGGGTAAGTAAATGTAGGCGTGTCTATGCACCAAAACACTACACGACATGAAAAAAATCACAAGCCACTGTCACCTGCCCCACGATCAAATGTCAGCCATCACGTACAACAGAAACACCAGACATAAAGGGATGCGGCAGTCTGGGGAAGTAGGGACTCCAGGGGTCCCAGAGGAGCCTTCAGGGACACTGGAAATGTCCCGCTCTCGATCTGAGCGGTGCTCTCGTCCACACGTAAGTGTGCACTGAGCTGCACATTTAAGATTTGTGTGTTTTGTAAGTGAGAGACGTGAGCTCTTACGTATCTCGAATAGAAGATATACTTCAAAAGAAAAAAAAAAGTCCCAGGTTAGGTGCTGCCTTCTGTTCACGTAGCGCCTGCCGAGCTTGCAACAGCAGGAAGGGCCTCCTCCCCTGGGGCAAGGCTTGCCAGGGACGGGAGGCCACCAGGGCACCGTACGACGGGGCAAGCTGGCTCCTCGGAGCGCCGTGCGCGCCCCTTACATCTGACAGATGGAGAATCTGAGGATCAGAGAGAAGAAGGAATTTTCTAAGGTCACAGCAAACAGGTGGCAGAACCGGGGTTTTTAACACCCGGTGTCTTGCTAGACAAAGGCGTGGCACAGTCAGGAGTAGGGGTTAAGGGCTGTGCATTGGGAGTGTATCACCTAGAGATGGGGGGGCCAGCCACAGGGAGAGGCGCCATCTGGGGCTGCAGGTGGCTGGTGGGCCCCGAGGATCCATATCCTCAAACAGAAGGCCAACGGGCAGAACCCCTCTTGCTGTAGCGCGCCAGCCCCCTTCACGGCCAAAAGAGGTAGGGTCAGGGAACCAGCCCTCACAGAGCAGAAGCTGCCAGAATGGGCAGCAATGTAAAAAAAAAAAAAAGAAGCAACAGACTTTAGAAAAGGCACCGATAGATTCCCTAAGGCGCTGTGTTTCTCTGCAGATTTCCCTCAGAAACTGGAGGCCTGGGAGTGGGTGGGTGGGGGCTCGGTGAGGGCCGCACACACATGTAACCGCCCTCGACTCTCCCCCCACACCCCGCCACCGCCAATCCCTAAGCAGGAGGCATCCGCCCAAGAACTGCCAACGTAGAGCCCAAAGGGCCGGGCCCAGATCCAGCCTCCCCCCCTTCCACCCACTTTACAGATTAGAAAACTGAAAAAAAAACAGAGAGGGAAGTAAAGAGCTTAGAGTCACAAGCAAAAAGAACTCCACTTTATGCCACCAGCCGCACTACCTCGGAGACCATTTCGAGCTGAAAGGTGTTTCCCGAACATCTGGCCCGCTGTATCATTTCACGGAGCGGAAGCCGAAGCTGGCGCGTGGGGGTGGGGTGGGGCGGGGCGGGGGTGGGGCGGGTTGTCGGGTTCTGGTTCTTCCACGTCCTTATCTGTAAGAGGGGAGGATGTACAGCCCATTTCACAGGGCCCAAGACTGAATGAGCTAATCAGTGTTACTTAATACTGTTATTTATTATTAGCAAAACTTCCACGTGAGCTTTCTGCCGGTCCTGCTGGCCAGCAGGACAAGCCTTTGGGGACTGGCCCTCATCCCTCTGGCTCTGGGGGCTCTGACACAGAAACGGTCCGGGGCACCGTCTAGCAAGAGGCCCTGCCCCCCACCGGCCTTTCCCACTCTTCCTGAAGGTAGGTGAGGTCTGACCTCTCAGATGGATCTAGAGAAAATGATGCCTACTAAGGGCTCTGGAACCAGACACTGACAGGCTCCCCTGCTGTGCGACCTTGGGCCAATTGCTTAACCACTCTGAACGTTGGTTTCCTCATCCGTACAAGGGGGATGAAATGGTTACCTCCCTTATGGAGATTTGATGAGGATTAAATGAGATAATGCCCAGTGCCTGACACACAGTAGGTGCTCAGCAAGCATGAGCTATAATTGTTATCAAGGCCAGGGTCCCCTGTGACCATTGTCAGGGTGTTCCTTACCCCCATCTTTCCACCCCAACATGGAGGCAGGCGACCAGCTTGCTAGGCCGGGTTAAGGATGTGGTTTAGTCAAACAAAGAACTGCTGATGGAATCAATCTGAAAGCTTCATTTGCCACATATATTAAATTGATGCAAAAAAAAAAAAAAAAAAAGGAACCCTGGAACATGTATGCGTGGCTGGTTGCCATGTAAATGGTTCAACCCTTTTGGAAAGTGGTTCTTGGCCACAGCCATAAAAAATCAATATCCTCTGACCCAGTAATACCTCTCCTGGGAATTCAGCCTAAAGAAATAATTCGACAGACTTCAAAAGAAAAAAAAAAAACTATCTGCATGAAATTGATCCTGCAATGAGCATCTAGAAGAAAAATAATTAGGAGCAACCTACATCTCCAGCAAAAGAGAAGAGATGGTCAGAGCAGTGATGGATAGTGGAGCCAAAGATAGATCCCAGCATATCATGGCCATCATTAAAACGGTAATTACCAGCAACCGGTAATTCTGGAACAATGTCTACATCTGGATAAAGGACCAGAAGGGGCTGAAAAAAATGGATGAAATAGTGGAATTAAATGCGATTTTTCCCCCCAAAACACATTTTGACTTTGTTTCCGTTAACAGCCACGACCATAACAACAAAAACAAAAACACAGGCAAGAAGATAAATAATTTCTCCTAGGCTCACAAACAGGGTTCTCACTTGAGGCCTCGAGGAGAGGCTGGGCCAGTGTGACCTTCCCTCCCCTTTGGTGGAGGGCTGGTGGGGTGAGGGAGGGGGTGATACAGAGACGGGCCAGGTGGGGACGGGCAGGGATGCGCAGAGGGCTGCGGGAGCAGGAATGGGGGTAGGAAAAGGTCAGTGTGCGATCAGGGAGGGCCTCTGGGAGGAGGTGTCCTCAGAGCAGACTCCTGGCTGATGAGTATGGCTACTCTGGGGGTAATCTGGGCAGAGGCAAGAAGGAAATGGGAGACGGGCCAGCTCTGTAATGAGAGCCTGGGAGCAGGCTGAGGGGTTTGCACCATGAGGAAGCCCCATGATGGGCTTAAGGAAGATTCTTGGGGCTTAAGGAAGATGGATGGAGGGGTGTGCCTGGAGTGGGAAACAACTGAGGAGGCTGCTGCAAGAGAGGTGAGGTCGACTGGAAGGAGGGCAGGGCAGGAACTAACCATGGCTTATCAGAGCACACCTGAAAAGCGGGTCGGCGGAGGACCTGAGTCCAGGTTGGGGCACCATGAGGGCAGGGGGCCAGTGTGACGTCCAGAGGGAGGTGCTCAGGAAGCAGTTGGATCTACCGGTCTGGAGCTCCGGAAAGAAACCTGGGCTGGACGAAGCTGGCTGGGGCACCACAGCCAGCGTTGGGCGTTGGGAGCCTCCGGGTGTGGCTGAGTTCACCCAGGGAAAGTGAGAAGACAGCCAGGAGGGGTGCAACCGATAAAGGAGGAGGACCCCGAAATGGGACACAGAAGCAGAGAGGGAGGAAGAGCAGGTAAGAGGTGTCTAGAAGCCAAGGGCCCGGAGATCTTTAGGAGGGAATGATCACTGGGGTCAGATGTTGGAGAGGCATTCATCAAGGTAAGGACAGAATCGTTCCCATTCAATTGATCGTCTTGGGTGACGGCCCCAGAGCACGTTCAGCGAGCTGTAAGGGGAGAGAGGTGAGTGGCGAGAAAACAGACCCTGAGAACCTGGGGGCAAGCTTTTGAGGATATCGGATGAAGAGAGGGGAGGAAGAAGACAGTAGCTAAAGAGAGCACGCGGTTCCGCTGAGCTCAGGAGTCTGACCCCACAACTGTCAGGGTCCAGATCCCAGTCCCTCCCAAAGACCCCAGGGAGATTGGCTCTGGGGCTGCCAGGCCCAGAAGGCAGATCTGGTGGGCAAGCAGACCCCCGCCTTCCTGCCTCCAAGTCCACGGCGCTCAGAAAGCAGGAGGGGCGTGTGTAGGGAAGCCAGGGCTCTCCCAACCCGGGAGGCTGGTCTGGTGACAAATCCCAGGCGCCAGGATCCCCACCCCCCCAACCTCAGCAGGCTAACTGGAGGGGAGCCCACCCTGCCAAATGCACAGGTGCTGGGGGAACAGGTCCAGGGCAAGCCCAGCCCTGCCAGCCCCAGACGTGGGAGGAACCACGGTGCCATCTGGGTGTGGAGGCAGGGGCTGGGGCAGGCAAGAGGAAGTTTATTGAAAACCGAATCTTTTTTTTTCTTTTTTTGACATTAATAAACTCTTTTTCCTAAAAGGCGGGGGGGGGGGTTGTTCCCATTTTGATCTTTGGCTACTTGAAAAATTAGCAATATGATTGCTTAATGGTAAAAATAGCCATCACTCAAGTTCATGGAGCACATCTCTGCCCGATGCCGTTCTGGGCCGTTCACAAAGATGAACTCACTTCATCTTCCTAATGCCCCGACGAGGCAGGTGACATTACTGTCCCCATTGCACAGGTGGGGAAACTGAGGCTCCCCTTCACAGTTGCGCTTCAGTGTTCCTCTGATTATCTCCCTGCTCTTGGCTCTCGCATCCTAGAAATGCCCCAGAGGTGAAGTAGGAACAGGGGGTGTTGGCCTGGCACACAAGCCTCCTGGGCTCTCCTCCTTCCTCTGTCACTCACCTTAGGAGGGCCCTGAGCCCCAAGTGTCTCACCAGTAAGATGACAGGGCTGGCTGTGATGGCCTGGCTGCCATGTGACAACCCCCCCCCCCCCCCGCCGACCCCCACCAGAGGCGGGTGCTGACACCTGCACAGACTCCCTGGAGGGCCACTGGGCCACGGCAATGGCCAACCTTCCACACAGGCATCATTTGGTGCCGCTGGGCCGGAGGTTGATCTGCAAGAGCCATGAGGAGGGGGGAGTCCCTACCTTCCCTTCCTTCCAGCCTTTCCTCCCTCTGCCTTCCCTTCCTTCCAGCCTCTCCTCCTTCTGCCTTCCCTTCCTTCCAGCCTCTCCTCCCTCTGCCTTCCCTTCCTTCCAGCCTCTCCTCCCTCTGCCTTCCCTTCCTTCCAGCCTCTCCTCCCTCTGCCTTCGCCAGGTGCACCCGGTTGGGGGAAAATGCTAAAGGAGCCTTTGGCCTCTTTCTCCCCTCTCTTTCCGCAGACTCAGTTTTGTTGCTAACCCTCTTCCCTGCCATCTGGAAATCACGGATGGCTGGGGGGTGGTCAGTGTCTTGCAGCTGTCTGTCCTTCCTAGTCTGCCCAGCTCCCGCTCCGGGGGGCCCCAAATGGGTTTTCACAGGGAGGTAGGGGGTCTGGAGACTTCAAATGAGAAACCACTGGTGGCGGAATCACACCACAGCCCAGAGCCTACTCCCTTTGTTACATCCCTTGTGTCTGACCTGAGCCAGGGACCGTTGAAAGGGGTGTGTGGAGAAGGAGCCCGCGGGAGACCCTGTTCTCTGGTCAGTCCCCACCCCAGAGCTGCTGGGTGCCCGGCAGTAGAGGCTAGGCCAGCGCTAAGTTCCTGCGGTTGGGCCCGCGGTCTGAGCCCGGGGCGGGGGCGGGGTACGGGGATGGGAAGCACTGAGGGGCAGACGGATTTGGCTTATGGGACACTCCCTTCCCTGCTCTTCGGCAGGAACGAGCCTTTCTCGCGCGCCCCCTGAGCCTCAGTCACGGCGTCGGCCACGGCCGGCCTCCCCGGGGCGCCCGCGAGCGGCCCCTCCCACCCCCGCCCGCCCGCCCCCGACGGCGCGCGCGGCGCTCACCTCGATGCGGTCCAGGCGGTCCCGGAGGGCTCGCACGGCGTCCTCCAGCTCGAGGATGAGGGCCGGCGAGTCCCAGGGCCCGTCGGCCATGGCGTCGCGGCGGGGCCCGGCGTCCTGGAGGCCGCGCGGCAGGCCGCTCTCGCAGCGGCCCAGCTTGCCGGTGAGCTCGCGGATGGTGTCCTGGTCGGCGCGGATGCGCGCCTCCTGCTGCAGCGCCGTCTGGCGCAGCTGCTCGGCGGTGCTCTGCAGCAGCAGCAGCTCCTCGCGCTCGCCGGCCGCCGCGTCGCCCTGCTCGGTCCCCGACGGGCAGGCGGCCGCCAGCGGCGTGCACAGGAAGCGGCTGAAGAGGGGCGCGGGCGGCAGCGGGTGCGCGCTGGCCGCCGGCGCCCCGGGCAGCGCGGGGGGCCCGGCCGAGCCGCCCGCGCCGTGCAGCGCGCTCAGGCTGCGCTGCGGGCCCGGGGACGCGGCGGCGGCGGCGGCGGCGGCGGCGGCGGCGGCGCTGGCCGAGGCGGCCGAGGCGTTGTCGGCGCCGCCGGGCAGCGCCCGCGCCGGGCTGGCCGCCAGGGGCACGCTGGCGATGATGCAGATGACGGCACCGAGGAACGCCAGCATGCCCGCGGCCAGCAGCACGGCCAGGAACTTCAGCGTGAGGCGGGCGGCGGGGGCGCCCGAGGCCCCCCGGCAGGCGCGGCGGCGGGGTCGGGGCGCGGGGCCCGGGCGCGCGGGGCCGAGCGGGAGCCGGAGCGGGAGCCGGAGCCGGAGCCGGAGCTGTTGCCGCGGCCGCTGCTGCCGCCGCTCTGAGCCCGGGCGGCGCGAGGAGGAGAAGGCGGCGGGCGGCGGGGAGGGGGAGCGGGCGCGGCGGCCCCGCCCCGCCGGCTCCCCCGGGGCCCGGCCGTGGCCCAGCCCCGCACCCGTTCCGTGCCGGGCGCCGAGGCCGGGGCGCCGGCGAGAGCTTTAGCCCGGCCGCCCGGCCGCCCGGCGCCGGGGGCGGCGACGCGATGGCCGCGCGGCGGGACGCCCTGGGGACCCCACCCCCACCCCCCGCCCCGCTCCGGTGCTCTGGCCCCCTCCCCGAACCCGTGATGCCGACAGCTACCTCGCGGGGAGCTTTTCTTCGTTCCGGGCCCAGTGCCGAGCGAGCTACAAGCTCGGGCACAATTAAGCCTCACGGTGGACGTGCTCCCCGTGGAAATGAGGGGACCGAGGCCCACTGGGGTCAGGTCGCCGTCCAAGGTCACACAGCTAGGATGCGCTGGAACAGCGTTTGAGTTCAGGCGCTTCTGACCGGACTCAGGCTGGGCGACGGAGGTGGGGTGGGCGTGGGGAGAAGAAGAAGAAGAAAAGAGGTCAGTGTTGGGGACAGGGGACTGGAGGTTTTGAGCCACCTTCTTCCTATACGGTGGCCACCTGCCTGTCACTTGCCACCCCCAAGCTAAAGAAGGAGTAGAGTTCACTCCCCTCCACTCCCACAAAACAAACAAACAAACAAAACAGGACAGGACACAACACACACACACACACACACACACACACACACACACACAGTGAAAAAACAAAGAAACAAAAACTTCCTGTGATCTCAGAGGGTAGTAGAAGTTTCCTCTTCTGAATCCTCAGGGGTGCCAGAGAAGACCCCCTCTCCCCACTGCAGTCTATATTAGGAAGGCAAAGCCCCGGTGAGCAGGTGGACCAGGCACTAGAAGGAACCAGAAGGAATGGGAGTGAGCTGTGGTGTGGGGGTGGTTGAGGAGACTTTTACTTTCTCCTATCAAAAATGTCTATAGATATATATTGTGTTGCAAATGAACTTTTGCAATTAAAAACTTCAAAGAAAATCATACCATTCTTCACAGTTCAGGTCCCCTCCAATTTTCCACAAGGCGTTTTCTGACCAGCGTGGCTTCCCAGGGCTGGAAGGGCATTCAGAAGGCTGTGGATGTTCATGGCTGCAGCCTAGGGTGGAGGAGAGGGGCTGTGGCTCCTGGGAGTCAAGGGCCAAGGCCACACCCAGGTCAATCCTGAACCTAAGCCACGCCCAGGCCTGTCTCCCTTTCTAGCATGCGTTCTTGACTTCAGGGGGAAGGCACAAACTGGGGCTCTGAACCACCACGGGACCGTGTGGTCTCTGCATCGTGCTGGTGGTGGGGAGAGACCGGAACATTTCTCAGAAGGCCACAGCCCCGGGGACCCTCTTTGACCACTGGGATCCTGAGATCACATGCTCCACACACCCCGCCCCGCCCCCAGCCCCAGGATGATGCCTGCTCTGCTCCCCGGATCTCTGGGAGTCAAGGATCACGAGCTGTAAAGTGGGAGCAGAGCAAAACGCAAGCCCTGTACATGAACCCCCCAGAGCCTTATGTGCGTGGATGTGAGTTCGTACTCGTTGGAGCCGTGACCTGGAAACCCTGCCCGGCGTCACAGCTTCGAGGAAGCATCATCTCCCTGATGGAGAGGTGAGCCAGGCTCTCTGAAGGCAAAGGCAGGCAGGAGGAGACCCATGAGGTCCTGAAGGTGCATGAGGCACGGGAGTCCTGGCTACCTCTACACGTGTTCTGTGAAGACAGAAACATGCACAAAACATCCGAGGAGAAACCGTCGTAGAAAATCCAGGGAAGGCTGGGAGAGGGGGCTGCCACCAAGGGCAGCAGAGCCACTGTGGCTTGGGTGCCAAATGGTGCCACTTTTATATGAGACGCCCCATGAGATTGGAGGACTGTTGGATAAATGGGCCCAGAGGCTGGAGTCTCATCTTGTTGAAGATTGGTCTGTTTATCCCCTAGGCTGGCTTTTTAAGCCTCTTGATAGGAACAGGCCACTCTCCTGCTTATAAATCCATAGGTGGCTCCCCATCCCTTATGGAATAAATTCCAAACCCCTTAGGGAGGGACAGGACTGCCTAGCGGTCAAAGGCATGGGTTCTGGAGCCAGAAGGCCTAATTCTGGCCCTGACTGCCCCCATTACCAGCTGGGTGACATAGTTTGCAAGGAGGGTAAAGTCTCAGGCCTTTCCCAATTCTTGACACCCTCTCTCTGTGCCTCAGTTTTCCAATCTATCAAATGGAATAACAGTAATACACGGAAAGCCTCAATAAATGCCGGGCCTTATGCTAGCTAGCTTCTCTTGGTTTGTGAGACTGTTGTCAATCTGGACACTGCTCACCCCTCCGGCCTCACCTTCTATTCCCCACCCTGTTTGGAACAGTATCCAATGAGGTATAATGCCCCAAACTCACCAGAGTGTCTCCTCTCTCTGCTTCCTGCCTGGAACAGCTCCCCTTCCTTGGCTCGTCTCTGTCCTCAACATTCAGCACAGGGCCCCTTCCCAGGGTGGCTTCTTGGTAAATATTTGCAAGACTAGTTCCCCCATAGGCAACACTGGCTGCTGCTGGAGGCAGAGGGGAGGGGAGGCCAGGACAGGGAGGTCCCGAGACCCGTTTCTCCGGGGCTGTGGGTGAGACACCTCCCTCCAGTCCTAACACAGAATTTCTCCAGAGATGGTCAGAGACAGAGTCTCAAGGGGGAACTTCCCTCAGAATTCAATTGTCCCCACATTTCCTCTCTAACGTCTCACGTCTCTGAGGCTTTTTATTTCTTCACTTATATTCCATTCTTAGGCTAAGGGGAATTCTGCCCTAAATAAACAAATATAATTATTTATTCAAAATACATGTTTTGAGACCGACTTTGTGCCAGGCATAATATCAGGCCCAGGGGAGAGCTGGAAATAAGACAGACTCACAGTTCATAATCTAGTCGGGGAGGCAAACAGTAAACAAAAGAATAGTTAAATAAACAAGTTAATTTATAATAGTAATGAGGACTACCAAAAATTTTTTAAAGTAAATATTATAGAAAGTTGTAGGTGGGGTGTGTGTGTGTGTGTGTGTGTGTGTGTGTGTGTGTACGGTGGGGGGAGTTGGGAGATGGGCATTATTTATAAAATTGTCAGAAAGGTCCTGCATATGAGATTTGAATGACCTGAGAGACCAGCCATGCAGAAGTCTGGGGGAAAGACCGAGTGCTCTAGGCAGAGGCAACAGCAAGCGCAAAGGCCCTGGGGCAGAAATGAGCTTGGTATGTTCCAGGAACAGAAGGAAGGCCACTGGGGCTGAAGCAGAGTGAACTTCAGTGGAGAAAGATCTGGAGAGAAAGGCAGGGTGAAGTCATGTAGGACTTTAAAGGCTAGGGGAAGGGAATGGGTTTGGTTCTAAGCCCAATTGGAAGACTTGAAGCAGGGAAGTGACATTGCGTGGTTTGTGTTTGTAAAAGATCATTCTGATGGTTGTATGGAGACTGGGTCATAGCGGGGTAGGAGAGGAAGCAGAGAGACCGGGTAGGGGCCATGCAACCATCCAGGTGAGAGGAATGGAAACTTGGGGGTCATGGTGGCCAAGAGAATTGGATGGATTGTGGTTTGGTTTTGGAGGTGAAGTTTGCCACTTGGGTCCTCCAGGAAGCAGACACTGAGATGGGCTGGGATGTACAAGTGGTTGATCAGGGGGCTAAGGGCTGGGAGAGCCTCAGACCCCAGTGCAGATCTGCCAAAGTCTTGGTCAACCCACCAGGGAGCTCCAGGGTCAAGACTGCCCCATTTGGGAGGTTTTGCATTGTGCAGAAATTCCCAGGCCCTAACACTCTTTTCATGCCCAGCCATTAGTTGGGAGTTGCCCCACAAGAAGGTGGCTTCCGCTCAGAAGTCGGGGTCATGTCCACACAAAAACTTATGCACGGATGTTTATAGAACTTTATTCATAATTGCCCAAACTTGGAAGCAACCAGGGTGTCCTTTGGTAAGTGATCGGGTAAATAAACCAGTACATCCAGACAATGGAATATTATTTGGCAATAAAAAGAAATGAGCTACCAAGTCATGCAAAGACATGGAGGAAACTTAAATGCATATTACTAAGTGAAAGAAGCCGGTCTGAGGCGGCTACATGCTGTTTGAGCACCTATGTGACATTCTGGAGAAGCAAAATCTGTGAGGACTGTAAAAAGATCTGTGGTCGCCGGGGCTTATGGGGGAGGGAGGATTGAATAGGCGAAACACAGGATTTTTAGGGCAGGGAGACGACTCTCTAGGATAGCATAATGGTGGAGAGGCGTCATTCTAGATTTATCCAAACCCATAGAAGGTACACCGCCAAGAGCCAACCCCATGTGAATTACGGACTCGGCGTGACAATGCCATGTTAGTGTAGATTCGCTCATTGCAACAAATGTACCACTAAGGCGGGCACATTGGCAGTGGGGGAGGCCACGCATGTGTAGGGCAGGGGATGTGTGGGAAATGTTTGTACCTTCTGCTCGATATTGCTAAAACGGCTCTAACAAACAAGAGCTGGGATGGCTCCTGAAGGTGCCGCATCTCCCACTTCCCCTGTCTCCCGCAAGACTGCCAGCCCCTCCAGGGCGGGGACCAGCTGCATCACCCTCATCTCTGTGTCTCTGGGACTGGCAGGAGACTGGTGTAAAATCTCCTGGGGACTCGGGGGTAAGGACCATTCCTCAGCATGATTTTTTTTGGTATGCCCACGGCACAGCACTAAGTGCCTGGCACTTAGTAAATGCCCAGTGCAGGCTGTCCCTTCCTTATTTATTCCTAGCACATATTAGGTGCCCAGTAAATGTTAATTTCCTTTTTTTTATTTCTTTACCTTTATTCCCCAGGTGCCTATAGTGCCTTCCTTCATAGGTGTTCTGTTCTTTCTTCTTTCTGCTCCCACCCCCTTTCTGAACAGGGTGGGGAATCATTTAGCCTAAGGCTCATATATGTGTTCAACCAAAGTACCCCAGCCTGGGACCTTCCGAGGGGAAGCAGGCTTAGGTAGGGCCCAGAAATGTTTGCGTAGCAACAGTAGATTCCAGGACTCGAGCCCAACCAGAGAGGAGGGGCAGAAGCCAGGGAAGAGAGAGCTTTCCTCTCTGGGGAAGCCCAGAGATTTCCATCCAGAGTTGCTGCTTCCCTGGAAGCCAAGCCACCTTTCAGGCTTGGGCAGGAAGCGAGGACATCTGTTCCCAGCTCAGGAGGGGCCGAGGACCAAGGAGGAAACGGGTGTCCTCCTTGCGGGGGGGCCCGGCAGTTGGCTGGAAGGTGTTTGCCTGCATCCAGGCCCAGCCAAGAGAGACCAGAAGGAGTGGCCAGCCAATAAGGCTGCGGCCTCTTTCCATAGCGGTCAGGGCTCTCACCATCTTACCCCGTCATCCTGACAGCCCCCCGGGGTTCAGTCCGTCCCTCCTCCCCACACTTCGTACTCTGTTACTTGCCCTGGCCACCCTGGAGCTCCACATTATGATCTTCCTTATTTCACAGGTAACACTTGAAACTCAGAGAGGTTCTGTAATTTGCCTGGGGTCCCATGGTCACCGGATGTGCACCTGGGATTTGAACCTGGAAGTTTTCAGACTCCACATTGCTCGTTCTTGCTGTCTCTCAGCATCCATCGGACCCCGACCAATGAGGAAGCAGCCAAGTACATCCTGGGAGCCTCACTCCGCCCTGGGCTCAGTTGACCCCCTCCTCCAGGCCCTCCCCCGGTAGTCCCTGCACCTGTTTCTGTTGCACGGGTCTGTGACTTGTGTTTTCCTCACAAGCCTGAGAACTTCTTGAGGTCTGGCACCGTGTCTGTTTCCTATCTGGGTCACTGGCACCTAATGTGTGCTCAGGGTGTATTTACTTCGTGCACAGCGGAACCTAAGGGCTGATGGCCATTTCTCCAGCGCCTCTAAGGAAAGGCAGGTTTCTGATGACCGCCCCCCCCCCCGCCCCGGATTCTGTAGACATGGCACTTGAAGGCAGGGAAGCTGAGTTTTAGGGCTCCAGGAGTGCAGACGTTGCTGTCTATGTATATGATGGAAGGCCTGTGAAAGAGAAAAGGTCTCCCTATGAAGGAGGATCACTGAAGAGAGTCAGAGCAGAGGCTTGTGATGGGGTTAGAGGCAAGGGGGTGGGGGCCTGGGACCTCACCTGGATGACCGTTCATGTGTATCCAGCGAGGAACAAAGGGTACAAAGGAACAAAGGAACAAAGGGCAGCTACTCCTCAAATACCATTTGTTTCCTGATCTAGTCGGGGGCAGGTTGAGGAGACTCTCCCAGAGGCTGGCAGAGGGACAACGCAGGAGAACAGGGTAGGGCGGACCGTCCTGCTGGCTGGACCCCTGATCCTGCCCGCTGACCTGCCAGCCTTCCTCTTGCCCCTCCTTGGGACGGGTCTGGGCTCGGGGTCTCTCTCCTCTAAAGTTTGGTACAGTTTGCCACTAGCGAATTGTACCCACACCCAATTTATTTTTTCAGGTACAGAAACTGAGATTCAGGGAGGGAAAGGGACTTGCCCAAGATTTCACAGCCAGGAGGAAGCCTTTGACAGTAATGATAACCCCTAACGCTGAGCGGGTTCTTGCTATGTTCCTAAGTGCATTATTTGTAATCATTTGAAGCCTCACGGATACCCAATGGAATACAGACAGTGATGCCGAAGTCCAGAGAGGTCAAGCAACGTGTTCTAGGTCCCTCAGCTGCCAAGGCAGGTCGCTGGGATTCAAACCCAGACGTTCGAGCTCACGACCACTAGGACATACTGACTTTCTGGGAGGAAGCACAGTGCAGGGAAAAAGCTGTTCTGGCAGACCCGAGCCCGATGGGCTGGGACAGGGTTCAAGGGTAGGGTGGCAGAAAGGAGGAAAGGGGGGTTTGGAGGCTGAAGCGGTGATCAGACACACAATGAGCTGTGCTTGGCAGGCTGCCGGCAGAAATCATGTTAGTGTTTCCCAGTGGCCGCCTTGTCAACCCGCTCTGTTGACCCAACCTTTCCCGCTCTTGGATGAAATCTCAGGGATATCTCCTGACCTTTCGGTCACTTTTAGGGTTTACCTTATTTTTTTTAGATACTAAAATAGTCTAGTCTAGTAGCGAAGCTTTAAGCTCCGTTCAGCTTCTCCTTTCCCTCAAGTCTGCCCTAAACTCAAAGACCCATATAACAAGGAAGGAGGCACGCCTTCTCATTAGGGGGGTTCTTTGGAGAACCCCCGTCCCTATTGCTGGAGATCTCCCACCTGCAGCTGCCACCTGGGCGAAGCGTCCCCAGGCTGGCTGGGCTAACAGTCCCCTTCAGCACCTGTCTCCCGGGGGTCCAACCCAACATGAGTCTTTCTGATAGGATCTCAGGCCCCTTCCCTGCTTCCCCCCAACCCGTCCCCTTGGCACAGGATCCTAATTCAAAATGACCTCAAACCAGCTACATTCTGCAAGGTTCCCTCTGGGGTCCCGGGAGACACGCTCGCATCCTGGCCCCCAAATGCTGGGACCGCAGGCCATTCCCAAAGCAGCTCGGTCCTTGTCTCATAGCAACAAGGAAGCCTAGGCAGCCTCTCCCTCCCCTTGGTCACCTCACCCTCAGAATTCCAGTGGACACATGCCATACCCTTGTGTTTTCCGAAGCCCCCTCACTTGCCTTGAGGTGGGGGGGCGCCCTGCCGACTGTTTCTAAAGAGAGCGTCCCCCTCTCCAACCGCATCCCCCCTCCAGCTACTTAGCCCTGCAGCCTTGGACGGATGAGAAATGAGGGACACTTTGGGTCCAGCCCGTTTACAAGTCTACACGTTGGAATGGGGGTACATGGCCCCCATCGTCCTCAGCTCTAGGGGTCTGGACGGGAGCAGGCAGCAGGGCTGAGGAGGAAGGGGGGGATGGGTGTCTGCATTCAGGGGTCCTTCAGTCACAGATGCTGGTAACGGGCCAGAAAGGGATGAGTCACAGACAAGGCGCAGGGTTCGGGCCCCCTCACTGGAAGGTGGTGAGTCAGGCAGCCCATGGGGGCCAATTTGCAGTCTGGAGGCTCGTTTTGAACAGAGTTTGAGGGTGTCACATGGGGGTGGGGCAGAGGGGTTGAAAGCATGGGCTTTGAAGTTAGGGCGTTTGGGCTTTAATCGCTGGTCTGCTACTTACTAACGGTGCCACCTGGGCAGGTGACTCAGCCCCTCTCTCCAGTTTCCTTGGCTGCACCGTGGGAGCGTGTCCAGCTCAGCGCCTGGCTCCTGGGGCCCTCAGCGGGGTTCCCTGCAATCCCATGAGGAAGGGGGTATTCCTTTCATCTCCTGTTTTGCAGCTGGGGAAACTGAGGCACCGTCGAGCTGAGCAATATGCCGCGGCAGGCGCACCCAGTCAGGCAGCCCGGCTCGAGTGGCTGTGCCCTCGCCCACCGTGCTGTGCGGGAGGATGTTGGCACGGTGGGAAGGATGGCCGCATGGGTTCAAATCCCCTCTCTACCATATAGGAATGTGTGAGTTACTTCACCTTTCTGGACCACAGTCCCCCCCCCACCGCGCCCCGCCACCGTTTCTATATCGTGGTTACCGCAATGTCCGGGTTGTGAGGAGTTGATAAGTTAAGCCTCGTAAAGTCCACCCTGTACGTGTTAGTTGTCCTTCTGAGAGCAATTCTGAGGCGGAGGGAGAAGTAGAGGCAGCAGCCCTCCCGCTTTGCAGAAGGGGATGCGGAGGCCCGGAGAGAGTGACCGAAAGGCTTGAGGTCACACAAGCGGCAGGAGCGGGGACTCATCCACTGTCTCTCAAGTATCCTGAGGCTGTTACCTGGGAGGAGGTATTGAGATCTGGTGAGCAGACAGCTGGCTCACCCAGACCGGAAGTCGGAGGAATGGTCAAGTCCGGGTACATCCATCTGCAAAATGTGTCTTCTCACCCAGGCCGTGCTGGAACAAAACGCTTTCACGCGCTTCGCCTCAGACCACCCCCTTCCCCACCCCACCCCCACCCCTGCCAGGAACCCTGCGAGGGAGGGGCTCCTGGCTTCTGATGCTGCTAAGGAGCACTGGGGGCTGGAGAGGGGAAGTGACCCGACCACCTGAACCTGGACGAGGGTCTCCTGATGGTGACTGAGGCATGAAAGGCAGGCAGGCGGAGGAGGGATGAGTGTAGGCGAGCAGGTCAGGGCTGATGAGAACAGAAAGCCTCGGCCGGGGACACTCCGGCAGACCCTGGGCCCCGTGTCCCTGCGGGGGTTGCCAAGGGAGCCAGCGAGATGATGGTCACTTTAATGAGTCCCTGTGGGGGACAGAGTCTACATTTGCCTTTTCCAAAGCGTGTCCTAATGCCTTGCTCACAGACTACAGGAGCCTTAACAGAGAACCCCTAGGGACCTCGAAATCCACCCCAAAAGAGCGTGTTGCTCATGCTGGGATTTCACATCAGGAGGCAAGGTGGGCAGAAGGCTGAAGGGGGGGGGGGCTGTCTTTATGTCACGGCACCTGCTTTGTCCCATTTCCACCAGCCCATCCCGGCTCTGCATAGATGGCTCCCTCTGGCTCCTAAAGGCTGACTGCTAGCAGCTGTCGCTTAAATAGAGGCTCCTGTCTTTGTCACATTGTGAGCTCAGCCTTTGGAAGGAACAGAGAACGCTTTGGTCTTCTGCTCTAATGAAGGTCATATTCCGTCTAGAGGGACCAGGGGGGACCTGTTCCCATCCAGCTCTGACTCAGATTGGCCGCACGCCTCCCGTGTGTGTCTGCCTTCTATTCACAGTTTCACATTCATCCTGAGTCTCTTTTTTTCTAGAGATTTCAGGAGTTTGGGCAGGGAGCAAGATCCAGGGGAAAGGGAACGAGAGATCTGGGTTACTATCCAAGTAGACGAGCCTTGGGGTTTCAGTTCTCTTTTGGCTATTGATTTGTAATTTAACGATAACGTGGCTGTGGTGACAATTTCTTGAAATTCACTGGGAGTTGCTTTCTCTCGTTACCACGCGACGTACACGGCCATGTCTGGAAATCTTCGGTGTGTGCTTGAAAACGACGTGTTCGATGTAGGAGTCTGTACGGGCCGTTTGTCATTCTGCTGTGTGTCTTCATGGGTTGCTTCTCTGTAGGTCTTGTAATTTTGGGTGGCAAGCTCCTGTTTTATCCGTGAGCCTCCCATGTGGCTTTTACTGTGGGAATGTCCCCCCCGGCGCAGCCTTGCGTCTGCTATGGCCACCTCTCTGTGGGTATAACCCACGGCCACGTTGGCTTTGTGTGCTAATTACCAGACTTGGGAGTTCTGGGAGCGTGTGGATAACACAAATCCAAATCTCAAATGTGCGTTAGGGAAGTTCTGGAGTTACAACTTCTCGGGGGAAGACTTCAGTTTCATTTTTTCCAACAGAGCTAGAAACAACTTCTCCGACAACTTTTTTTTTTGTTTTGCGGAAGGGTGATTTTTCTCCTCCATTTGCCTTTTCATTGAGGAAATGCCTTATTTGGGTGTCTTGGTTTGAAATTCCTTCTGGCAAAGGCTCAAGGCCTTGTCTCCCCGTCCCTGTATAGATGTAAAATAGGCTCCTTGGTCACCGAAGGTCAGCAAAGGCCAACGCCTCCCCACACCTGACCCTGGGTCATCCGCAGACCCGCCCTGCAGGGTTAAGGATTGGCATCTGCTTAGCACTCTGAGTTTGGCTTCTTCTTTGTTTATGATCCCCGGGGATTTCTTCAGTGTTTTGGAAGCTCAGCTGGGCATTTAAAGGAATGTTTGCTCTGCCTTAGCTAGTAACTCTAAGTATCTAAGCCAATGACAAAATATCCAATATTCCAAATCTCTCTCAACTCCGGCCACTTCCAACCATCCCCACAGTCTCAGTTGTGTCCCGGCCTCATTCTCGCTCACCAGGGTTCCTTCCTGCTTCATCCCTCCTGTGACTGGAGATGCCCAGAGCCTGTGGATGTCTGGGGGAGGGGGGAGGGGGGAGGGGGAGGTGCCTCAGCCCTGGCTTCCTTTGCAGACCCCCTGCGTGGACCAGGCGGCCTTGAGCTCTAGGAGCCAGAGCCCTCTTTGAAGTGCGAACTCGCAGAAGCCAGCAGCCTGAACAAAGAGGGTGCCACGGGCACCCAGGCCTGTGATCTGGCCTGAGGGGGTCTTGCCGTCTGGATGCAACCACGCTGACCGCCCCCCCCCCCTTTCACTTCAGACAGCGCTTGACAAGGGCAGAAAAACCGCTGCCCTTACAGCTTTGAAAAAATGACAGAGTAATTGTGCACGCTTGTTCTCGCCCCATATCCTGGCACCTCATGGCTGATCCGTACCCCTGGAGAGGCCCACGAATAGTAGGTAAGGGCGGGGGGGGGGGGCTAGGTCAGGCATCACTGGGCAGATGAACTTTGTGACACCAACAGTGACCCTGACGCACTTCAAACAGCAAAGCCTGCCCTCTGAGAGGACTTGCGTGGTGCCCCCCCCCCCCCCCGGCCCCCAGAACGAACCCTCCAGTCCTCCTTGAGAAGCCATTGTGGTCACACTCACTCACCGGCAACTAAGACACTGAAGCTAAGCAATGGCACGGCTTGGGACGAGAGACAGCAGGGACTCTAAATCTCTGAACGCACCCGCCTCACGAGGGCACACTCTGGTTACCGGTCCCAGAGAGCGTGGGGCTTGAAGGCGGGAGTCTGGAGCAAAGCCCCCTCTCCTACTGAGGGCAGTATGACTTCAGGCAAATGACACAGCTCCTCATTTGAGGGGGAGGGGGAAGGGGGAGGGGAAGCCGGGAGAGGGGAGGGGAAGGGGTGAAGGGAGCCAGTAAAGCACTCACTGGTGCTCCGCAGGTAGCAGGTGCGCTGGCCAGATGAGCAGGTGGCGTGGAGGAGGTGCCACGGAGGAGGGCCAGCCCTCACCCACCTTCCCACCCATCTGCCTGCCAGGGACACACTCCCATTTGCCCTGCCGGCCAGGGACCAGTTGGATGAGTCGCACTGGGGCCCCAGGTCTGCTGCTCGGCCACTCCCCAGCCGCACCGACCCCAGTGGGAGGTGGATCCTTGGTGACAATTAGAGAAACGACCAATGGAGGGCCTAGCATCTGTGTCTCAGGCGCTGGGCTGTGAGACGCGGCCCCGCCCTTAGGGACCTGAGGGGACAAACCCACAGGTGGGGGCCTGGGAGGCACCTGGAGAGGTGCCAGGGTGGGAGGGGAGAGCACCTTGGCAGGCTGCCAGGTGGACAACTCGGGACACGATCCTGAGGACAGTGGGCTCCCAAGAGGCCTGAGGCAGGGGCCGCCAGCCCCCAGTGGCACTCGTGTGGAAGAAGTAGGGGGAGCGCGGGTAGGAACGGAGGCTGGCAGACCAGAGAGGCTTTGCCAAAGACCGGGCGGGACTGGTGGGGACTGTGCAGGGTGGGGAGACATCTGAGAGGCGAGACACCGGGGGTTTCATAAGGGGGTGGGGGTGCTGTAGGAGGGGAGGATGGGGGGGGGACACCTGCTCAAGGCCCCGCAAACGGGGGACAATGGATGGACACAGGTGTGGCTCAGGAGCAGAGCGACAGGCCCTTGAAGAAGGTTTGGGTTTGCCCGGGGCCGCTGCTTTTGAACCCGTGAGGCCGTGGGGAGAGGGCTCCTCGTGGCTGCTCCTCTCCCAAGCTCTGTGGCAAGAAACTTGTTAGGGACGCAGCCCTGCAGACCCCTCCGCTGCAGCCACTGTGATTCCAAGTGGGGAGCGGGCAGTGGAGGGACCTCCCCCTCCCTCGTGCCCGCCTGCCTGGCCTTCTCCAGGTTCGGAAAGTGGCAACACCTCAGCCTTACCAGCCTTACCTGTGTAGGGTCCTCCCCTCCAGCTCAGTTCACTGGCAGGTGGTGGGGTGGAAGGAGGGTGGGAGGTGGCGAGCTCCGAAATGGGCCACAGCTGGAGGGGCAGCAGCCCCTCCCCTCCCCTGTAGCAGGAGAGGCCCTGATGTTTTGGTGGGACTTGAGATTTTTTTTTACAGTAGGCTTCATGCCCAGAACGGAGCCCAATATGGGGCTTGACCTCATGTTCCTGAGATCAAGACCTGAGCTGAGATCAAGATCGGATACTTAACCAACCAAGTGGCCCAGGCACCCCTGGCCTGATACTTTTATTTATTTTTTTAAAGTTTATTCATTTATTATTTCTGAGAGAGAGAGAGGGAGAGAGCACACAGGAGGAGAAGGGACAGAGAAAGAAAGAGGGAGGGAGGAAGGGAGGCAGACAGACACAGAATCCAAGGCAGGCTCCAGGCTCTGAGCACAGGGCCTGACTCGGGCTCGAACTCCCAAACCGCGAGATCATGTGACCTGAGCAGAAGTCAGATGCTCAACCGACTGAGCCACCCAGGTGCTCCAGGCCTGATGCTTTTAAAGGCCACAGTCACAGCCTGTTAGAAATGAGACAGACACACGCCCACTGTAGGGGCCGGACCTTTGCTTCGGAATGTGACAATTTATTTGGGGGGCAAAAGAGGCTTTTCACTCCCCCTTCCTGGCATTGATACAACATTGAAAAGCAGCAGAACGAAACGTACAAGACGAGAGTAATCGGCACAGACCCCCCCTCCCCCCGGCCCAGAAACAACCGAATCCAGAACAGAACCGAAACCCACACCCAAAACGAGCCGTCTTCTCCACCCGCCACCTCGGGGAGGGGGCAGGTGGACTGGGGGCCCCACCCCCGCGTGGGGGTGGGGGCTCCATTTCTGGTTCCCTCTCTTTCACCACTGGAGGCAAAGTTTAGCCAGCTGGGAGCTGGATGGCTGAACCACAGACAAAGGCAACAACACTTCATTTTTAAAATGAGAGAGAAAAGAGACCGCGCCCCTCCCCAGATATAGAGCTATATATGTATATTTTTATATATATAGAATTCATTCGTGCACAGTTCATTCAATGAGCTTTTCAAAAACTAAAAAAAAAAAAAAAAAATCATACGATAACGTTTCTTTAGGCCTTTGTGTTTTTAAATTAAAAGAAACAAAAAGTGCCCATCTGCACTCCACCCAACAGCCAGGGAAAGGCCCCAGAACCCGTTCTTTCTACCTTGACCTCTTGCAAGGGGTCCCCCCGTGACACCATCAGCCTCCCTTTACCTAACTGAAGCTCTGCATACAGTTGGCGCTCACTCGCCGCTTGGAGTGGGGTACCGACTCCTTCAAGGTGGGGCAGGGAGACCCCGCAGGCCTGGGAGCTGGGGTCCTCTGTCCCCGCTCGGCCTGTCACCCTAGTTCGGCATGTTGGTGACTGTCAGCCAGACGGAGGCAGGCGAGGGAGACAGGCTCCTGGTTTTAGCCCCAACCTCCTTTCTGAATCTGAGAGGAGATGCAGACAGAAAAAAAACAGAAACCTTTAAACACTTTCCTTGTCTTTTTCAAAGTGATTCCTTAAACCATACAAGCCCCCAAGAGGCTGCCTTGGGCTAGTGCATGGGAGCCGGAAAGTGGAACTGACCATGTGGGGCTCCACTGTCTGGCGTGGGCCAAGTGCAAAAAAAAAAAAAAAAAAAGAACCAACCCCCCCCCCCCCAACCAACAACAACAAAACAAAGCCCCCAAAACCCACCCCAACCCAAAAACCCAACAAAACCCAGAAAGGTGAGAAAAGGTGGTTATGTCCACTCGGGTCCCCGCGGAGGCTGAAGAGGCTGGTGATGACCCAACCGCTCTGACCTAACTGCTTCCTCCTTGGGGCGGACCTCTTGCCCAGACCGCCCGGCAGCGGGGAGCCGGCCAGCTCTCTAGCAGCTTCGGCACCCAGGCCCCCACCTTTGGAAGGGGCTTTTCCCAAAATACCAGGGCAGCTGGGCGCTTCACCCCGCGGAGAAGCTTTGCCTCGTGGGGCCCTAGTTTCCAGGTCTCTTAAGTGGGGCGCTCTCCGCCCACCTCACACTGACGTCGGGCCTTGATCAGCCCTTCTTTCCAGAGCAGTGGAAGGATGCAGCTCATTTTGCCCCGGGCCCCTTCGGGGGGCAAGAATGAAAGGGGGCTGTGGGAAGCTAGAGGCCCCAGCGCCAGCAACCTCGACCGGCACCGGATCCTCAGCAGCTGCCTGGACACCAGCGGTGCTTTACAAAGAGGCCTTGCCGCCCAATACACCCATTTCACAGAAGGGCATGCTCAGGGTCGGAGAGGGAAATGAAGACGGAGGTGTCCCAATTTCCCATCTCAAACCAGAGACACGGGACCTCACCTGTTTCCTATGACACGTGGGCGGGGAGGAGGAGGTGGCAGTAAGGGGAGAATGACCGATGTCCCAACCGCTACTGAACATGGGAAGAGATCGGGCTTTGAGGGATATTTCACATATAAAAATAAAGCGAACCAGAATGCAACTTCTGCTTGGTAGTCAGGTAAACGGAAAAGCAGCAAGGGGAGAGGGAGGGCCCGGAGACGGCTGATTCGTGCAAGAGTGTGTGTGTGTGTGGGGGGGGGTTATGGGTTTCCAGCTCAGAGCCACCCTCGGAGAGGTAGGAGGGCTCTGCTTGCTCTGGACCCTGTGCCCACCTAGACCCCCCCAGGGGAGGTGCCCACCTCGAAGCAGCGTGCGCGTGTGCCTCTGCGTGTGCGGAGGTGGGGTGGGGCCACGCGGCGGAGGAGCAAGGGCAGGCATTCCCTTCCCCCCATGGTCACCCCCAGTCCCTCTGGATCACCGCCTAAGATTCTCCTGGAGTCTACAGCTCCTTCTTCCTGAAGCCTGCAACCCCCACCCAGCCAGGCAAACTCAGGGGCGTCACGGTCTTTGGGGTGATGGGGAGGGAGGGACCAGAGGACGGGACACGCTGGCAACCAAACAGAAGAGAGCAAGGAACCCAACTGTATCCACTCACCAGCCTTCCTGGACAAAGTCACCGATGACACAACAGTGGGGCTCCCGCTGACCCCCACCCTCCCCCAATGTGGGCTCCAAGCCCCGGGCCCCTGCAGTTCTGGCTAGTTCCCTTGGGGACAGCTGTCTTCCTTCCCTTTGAAGGAGGGTAGGTGTGGAGTGTGGGCCCAGGACAGGAGGGAGGCCTCTCCACCTCGGGCCAAGGAGAGAGAGCAGGGACCCCAGGGACCGACAGCCGGGTCTGGGTTTCCGCCCCCGGTTCCTAACATTGCCACCTCGCCTGTGCAATCATTGCTTCACTAGTTTTTCTTTAAATATCTCTTTCTCTCCCCCCCACTCCCGCCCCAGCCCCATAGGAATCCCACGATATTTTTTTCTATTTCTTTTTTTTTTTTCCTCTTTTTTTGTTTTCTGTTTTTCTGCAAAACTAACTCTTTCACTTTCCTGTCATAAAATCACCTCTGAAAACACAACTTCTTTACAAAAAAAAGTCACGAATGACACGGACTCTCAGGAAAACACATTTCTATGGTCTCTGGAAACACCTGTAACTGGCACCCAGGTGGTCGTTCACCTGGGGTGAGGGGTCGGGTGGGGGGGGGGGAGACCCCTCCGAGGACAGAGGAGAGATACCAGCCCTTCTTTGGGGAGGGGGGAAGCCAATTGGCACTTGGACGGCCACAGAGCCGACACAAAGGGCAGGGTGGGGAGGGGTCTAGGAGTGCCAGCCCCCCAAACCCTGTGAGGGCCCTTGTTCTACATCCTGGGGTGGGGAGGGACGGGGGCCACGCCACAGCCTCCCGCAGGGAGATTCGGAAGAACGAGTCCTCCTGTACTTCGGGCAAAGGCATTTGCTACCTAACAGGGTTCCCTTTCTGCCTCCTTCGACCACCTTTTGCCATCGCGCTTCTGGGCTGACACACCCCTGGCCGAACACACCACGAAGCTCCCCTGGGCGACGCGCAGGGACAGGCCATTCAGGCCAGACTGACAGCCGGGGCCGGCCGGCAGGGTGGCCTCCCGCAGGGCACGGGAGCCCTGGTCTCGCCCACCCTCCCCCTCCCAAAGAACACAGGCCCCCTCTTTGGTCGCCCCCTTTGGCCTGCCTGCCCTCCCAGTGCCCGGCCTAAAGCTGGGGTGGGTGTCGGCCATTGGCATGGACAGCCATTGGCATGGCCCGGAGCTACCCACAGCTTCGAGCAGGCTGTGCTGGGAGGAAGCCTCAGCAGTCGGACGCAAGAGAGAGGGAGGGGGCGGGCGAAGCCGGAGGCCCCCCACCCCCAGAATGGTTTCCAGGCTTCCTCTCCCCCTCCTCCACCCCTCCCCCCCACCCCAGGGACGGGGGAAGAAGGGGATGGCCCGGGCGGGGGTCTTCCCCTTCCACCTCAGTCCCCACCATGCCGTGTCTGCAGCAGAGGCCCGGCTGGTTGCGCCCACCACCCCGAGGAGGAGGGCTTGGGGGCACACACACCAGCACTGGGGGGCTGAGGGGATCAACCTGTGGCCCCACAGCAAACTCCTCGAGGCCCGGGCCAGGTCTGGGCAAGGAAAGGTCCAGGCCTTCGACGACGCTATTCCGTGGAACCCTCAAGGGGGCCGCCTGAAAGCCCGGGCCCAGCGCACATATGTGTAGGCGCACAGACACGCCACGGGGCGGCAGATGAGTGCGCCAGCCGGAAGTTTCTACAGCAGGTTCTTGTAGCACCTTTGGTGGAGAACTGAAGGGGCCTTCAAAGATGCTAGGAGGCTGTGGCAAGGGGAGGTCGCTGCCAGTCCCTCCCACCTTTGAGATGGGGATTGGGAAAGAGACTGGGTAGGGTGGAGCCCAAGGGGACCTGCTTGGGTCTTGGCCAAAAGCGGGCAGGAAGACCCAGGCCTCCGGTCCAGCTCCTGCTGCATTCCTTGATATGGAGGGAGGGGCCAAAGCTGGCCTCACCTCAACCTCTGTCTGGGCTTTGCCATCCCTGCCCCTCCTGCCCAGGCATCTGGGGGAAGGAAAGAGGCAGTGCCCATACGGGGAAGGGGTCTCCTAAGGGGCCCCGCAGCTGCCAGGTTAGCACCGAGAAATCAGATGCTGTGTGCGCGAGCTGGAAGCAAGCCGGGGGAGAGAGAGCAGGATGTGGAGGAGGCAGCCAACTCTGGGTTCCGGGGCTCCCCAGGAGCCCCCCAGCGGGCCCCACCATGCATGGGCTGGGAGGGTGCCAAGAGACAAGGAGGAGGACTTCTGAGTGCCCTGGCCCCACCCCGGCCCAAATCCGTTCCGGGACGGCCGCTCCCCCAGGCTTCGGGGGGGTTCCAACCGCCCAGCCCCCTCCCGGGGTCAACACCGAGCCATCTGAAACAAGCAAAGCACAGGCAGAGGTGTCTGAGGGCAGGGGTGGGGGCAAGAGCAGGGCTCTGGGCAGGAGGGCCCCCCCAGCCCCCCCCCCACCTCGGTGGAGCCCCTTCACTTGCTCACCCCGCTGCCGCCACCACCCCCAGTGGCACCTGCTACCCCAGTAGCCACCTTCTCGAAATCCTCAGGGTTGCAGAATTCCTTGATAGTGACTGTCAGAAGGTTGCTGGTGACATCGGTGACGACCACGTTGGAGCAGGGTGACATCTCGGGGCGCCAGTCCCCAGCTTCGGGCTCAGAGGAGGCGCCGGCAGGCTCAGGGGCCACGGGAGGCACCTGGCCCGTGGCAGCCGTGACGTCGGGAGGCACCCTCTTGCTGGTGGCCGCCACCTCGGGAGGGATGGACAGGTCGAGCACCTCAGGCTCACGCCAGTCGGGAGCAGATGGGCTCATGGTCTCAGGGAGCAGCTTGGGGGGCGCGTCATCGGGGTCGGAGGAGGACTGCGGTGCCGGGGAGGGGCAGCCGGAGGAGCTGGAGCTGCGGGCGTCATAGGGGGCGGCGGGGGCCGCCAGCAGCAGCCCGGGGCCCGGGGAGGCGGCAGGGTCGGCCTTGCCCGCTGGCGGGGGAGGTGGAGGGCCGGGCGGGGGCTTATTGTACAGCGCGAAGGTGCCGAACTTCATGTGGCGGATCTGGGTGCGCAGGATGCTCTCGCTGAACTTCTTGCTTTTGCCGATGACGCGGTTCCTGGAGGGGACTTTGGGGCGAGCGAGGGCTCCTGCCCCCTGCCCGGTGCCCGCTCCACCTGTGCCCTTGTCGATCACCTTCAGGTTCAGGATGATGCGGTTTCGCTTGGGCTCCCGAGGCTTCACCTTGCGATTGATGATGCGCACCGTCTCAGAGAAAGGGGAGATGGGTGGGCGCAGGCCAGGGCTGCCTCCCTGGGGGTCCGGGCGGGGCAGGGGGCGGCGGGACATGCGGTGGCAGCGGCGGATGTCCTTCTTGAGCCGGTGCACGGCCGCGCTGGAGTGCAGCTTGGGCGAGGAGGCGCTGGCACTTGGCTTGACAGAGAAATGCACGTCACTGATGCGGAGGGCCTCAGCCTGGGCTCGCGCCTGCGGGGCAGAGGGAAGGGCTGAGCGGGGGCTCGGCTTCCTGCTGACCTCCTCCGGGTGCTCCTGCGCCAGCCACCCACGAGTACGGTCCCATTACGCTACCCTGCGAGCCCTTCAGAGAATCAGCTGTGCTCCCAACCCCGGCTTAGAGATAAAAGGAAGCCCATTCGGACAGGTGAAGCAAAGTGCACGAGGCCTGAAAGCAGGTCGCACCCCCGTCGGGGCCCGACACGGCTTGGCGGTGGGGCCCTGGGACAGATAGGGTGGGGGCTGCCCTTGCTGACACAGAGGAGTGTCCTCGATCAGGACACGACCTGGAAAGCACACCCTTTGCTCAGAAGCCCCGGACCAACTCTGCTCGGTGAAGGATCCCAGCCTAGCCTGGCACCCCTCCGCAGACCGATACTCAGGGACAGAAAGAAGGGGGAGGCTCCTCCCTGCTTTACTCCACACCCCAACGCCACTGACCTACTCGCAGGGTCCCAAACGCTCTGTGCCCTGTCTCTGAACGGGCTACACTTCCAGTTTGGATTTGCCTCCCCAGCTGATCATCACCCCTGGGACAGATCCTTAGCTCTCAGCCCCTCCTGTATGCTCGCATATGCCCTCCTGTATGCTGCCCTTCCCTTCCCGGGTCTGACTCATGTCTGCCCAGGATCTGGCTCAAGGCCTGGGTCCGAGCAAATCAGTGCCAGTGAATTCCAAAGCCGGAACCCAAAGCCTCGGTTGGAACCCACCCCAGTGAGACATGGGTTTGGTGGGGATGAACCAAGAGGTGGGAACAGCTCCGAATCCGTGCCAAGGTGGCCTGAGGGCTGGATGGCTGAGTGAGTCTGTGGGGCCAGCGAAAAATGTCCCCGGCTCCCGGGCTCAGCTGCACTGCCAGGTGTGAGGCGAGTAAGGCCCCAGAGGGCTCTGTAGGAGCTCACCTCACTGAAGATGTGGGGTGTGGCAGGGCCCCCAGAGTCCTCAAGTTCAGGGCAAGGGACTCACGAGGCCATCAAGACCGTCCTCCATGGCCAATCCTTCCTTCACTAACAAAACACTAGTCACAAGCCAGCTGCTTGGAGCTGGAACTATAACCGCAGCCTCTCCCCTAGGGGCTGCCCTCCATGGAGAGCACAGGTCACAGGCAGTTATGACACTGGGTGACCGACTCAATGTAAGAAAGACTCCATGTAAGGACGGACGTACGGGGCCTAGAGGAGCAGAGATCAGGCGCAAAGCCCGTCTTGGAGGATGAAGCCTAAGCAGGAGGGAGCCGTGGTCCCTTCTGAGCCTGACACGCCCCAGGCTGCTGCAGAGGCCCCGTGGCCTGCCGCACGGACGCCACTAAGACAAACAGTGGGAGCAGAGAGCCCAGCAGTGGGAGGATGTAGCGGGCAAGGGACTGAAAGCAATGGCTGGAGAGAGCAGAGGTGATGACAGAACTGTCACCTACAGATACCTTGGCTCCCAGTGGGGGAGACTCGCTGGGCTGTGTCTCCTTCAACCCGGGTGGGCCGAGAGGGAGGACACATTCCCACGGTCGGCCCGTGAGCTCCGCAAGAGTGAGACCTGTAGTTTGGGGTCTCTCTACATCCCACCCCACAGCACTAGACACTTAGCCAGTCCCTGTGAGGTGGCCTGTGTGCCCCAGGCAAAACTACATCCTATTTGACCACAACCGCCCAGAAGCGGGGTTTGTGGACTTCTTCACTGCATTAGCGAGGATCGTCTTTAGAAGGTGGTGGAAACACGGTTCAACGCCACATGGCCCTCCTGGCCACGCTGGGGGGTCTCCTGAGGGCTGCTTGGCCAACGGCCCCTCCGGGCACTAGGTGGCAGCACCCACGGCCTAGTCTGCCTGGGACCAGGGTGGCCAGCTCCTCCCCTGCACCAGCCGTGCACCAGCCAGGGGAACCAGGGACTGGTCTCCTCCTATCCCTCCTCAGACAAAGGCAGGAGAAAGCTAGCTTTTTTCCTCGGCCTGGCAAGCAGGGTCTTTTGCAAGTTCATCCCCGAGGGAGCTTCGGGGGGGGGGGGGGGGGGGGGAATCTCCACTCTTTCTGTCCCCACCCTGGGCAGGGGTGGGGAGGGGTCAGCACCCTGGGGGGAGGGGGTCAGCATTTATGCCATCCGCATGCTGCCTGAGCTCCCAGACCTCTGTCATCGTGGCTCTGCCCAAATCCAGTGGCGAGGGTCCCTGCGGAGCGGGTTTCCAAACTTTTTATGGGAAACGTTTCTTACTTTGTAACTTCTCAACATATATATGTATCTTTTGTTTGGAAGGGGACCGGTTTACCCTTTCCCCCTCCTCTCCCCTCCCCCAGGTGGTTGAGAATTCACTGGAGGTGGGACCTGGGTCTGGCCCGTGAATGAAAAAAGGTAACCACGGCCAATGTGTTTACTCCGCTCTGGCCGGTGACAGGCACGGCTCTGAGGGGGTTGGCAGGTATTACAGACAGCACAGAAGGTTCAAGACCTGGACTCTACCACCAACTCTCTGTGACCGTGGGCAAGTTACACAACCGCCGTGGCCTCAGTTTTCCTATGTGTAAAATGGGGACAACGACAACCTACCTCACGGGCTCCCGTTTCCTTCAGAACGGTTCCGGAGCAGAAAGTAAGCGCTGAGAATACTTTGTCTCCCAGATACACCGCCTGTCAGGGACTCACAGAGCCCCGGGCCCGGACCAAACTGATCACCACCCCTTGCAAATATCTACGGTCACTGTCGTAAAGGTCCAGGTCAAGGTCCCGCCATCTGCCTCTCCACCCCTTGCCCCACCAACTCTGCGACCATCATGGTTTCCTGTGTGTGTCCACCGTGTCTCCTTAACCTGACGTGTGCTCTCTGAGGGACGGGGGTGAAGGAAAGGAGCAGGAATGGAGGCCAGGAAGCCAGGTGATGGCATCTCACGTAAGCCTCCTCCCCTCTCTGGGCCTTGATTTTGCTCATGTGCGTAATGGGAATGGTACTCCTTCATAGGGTTGTTGAGAGGATTAAAGGAGATAATCCATGAGGGGCCTCAGCACTGTGTTAGGCCCAGAGCCAGCTCAGGAGCTATGGCTACCAAAGAAAAAAAAAAAAGGCATTTTGTGAATCCAAGCTCACGGTCATTACTCACTTCACCGCTAGAGGGTACTCCAGCTGCACTCACAGCCTGTCACACAGCCCACCCGCCCTCCAGCTGCTCCGCCCCATCCCTCCTCCTAAGAAACATCAAGGGTTAAGTGTGCTCCTCCATGGATCCTGGAGCGTGTGCAGGTTGGGAACAGGAATCGTGGAAACAGGTGGAAGCTAAGGAGTCTTTCGTGTCTGCTTTAAGTCCAAACCCTTGCACACGCACAGACCTCTTGGTCTGGGCTTCTTCAGCCCCACCCCACCCTCACGGGGCCTTTTGGGCAAATGGGAGATTCCGAGGTTCTGCATTCAGCAGAGTCTCTCTTCTCTGCAGAGCGCTCCCTGCCCTTACTCAGCCAATCGCCACAAAGTCACAGGCTGTCAGGGTAGGCTGGGGCCCCCAGGCAACTTCAGCACTACTGGGTCAACTGTGGTTTCCCAGGGAGGCCTGCCTGCAGTCTCGCCTGCGTCCTAGGGTCATCTCACCTTCCCTTTCCGACTCTGTTCTGAGAAAAATAAAATACCACCCCCCACCCCAAACTGAACCCTAAGATGGCTTCCTTCCTAGGTCTCCCTCCCCTGCTGAGGCTAATGTGCTATGCTTTCACTCCCCCCACCCCATCTTCATTACAATGTCCAGAAACGGCCAGCGGTGGGGGTAAGCCAGTGGCTCAGCCCAGCGGTGGGGGTAAGCCAGTGGCTCAGCCCGTGAGAAACTCAAAGCGAAGTGATCTAAGGTCAAATTCAAGCTGCAGTCCCCAGTGAGGAGGGGAGACATGCAGAACCAATCCTGACAGTGAAAGAAGCTGGGGGCAGGGAGGCAGGTGGCCCCCAAATGCCTCTTCTGTTCCCAGCCCTGAAGGAAGCCACATTTACTCTCCCCCGCTGGGTCTGAATTCCAGGCAGAGCCTTACCAGGGCTGGGGGCCATGAAGGTTCCCTTCATCTAGCGTGTAGAAGTAACCTCCCTGCCACCCCCTCAGGTGGACAGCCCCCACCTGCCTCATCCACCCGCCCCCCCCATGCGGGAGCCCTGCTGGCCAGCCCAGACTCTGTTTTCTCAGCGAGGATTATCCTCCCCCCTCACTTCCCACTCCCAGGCCCCTCTGGCTGAAGCTGGAGCTGCCCAGGGCCGGCTGCCAGGGGCTCTTCGGGGGCTCACAACCACCCCCTGCCCAGCTGGGGCCCCTCTGGAAAGGTCCGCCTGCCTGGGCAGCCACGGATCTGTCCCTCCCTTGCAGGCCCCGTGCTGCGCCAGGGCTAGGGGCCCGAGAGGGGGCTGCTGGGGCTGGGCCAGGTTACCTTCAGGAGGAAAGTTTTGGGTTTGGGTCCCCTCTTCTTGGGCCCATACAGCTCACGCTCCCTCTCCCTGCGGCCGAGAAACGCCAAAGGTTAAAAAGAGCCCCTTCCCGGGCCCCACTCCGCGCTGCCCTCCCCGCTCTCCCGCTTCCCCCGCTTCCCCGCGCGGCGCCCCAGCCGAGCCTTGGCCCCGCCGCCCCTGCCAGCTCCCCAAACTCACTTCTGCTCGAAGGCTGCAATGAGCCGCGAGTCCAGGATGTTCTCCTCGGGTTCCCAAGTGCTGTACCTGCCGAGTCACACATGCACAAAATAAAAATGAAAACCTAATGGGCAGAGGCACATGCGAGGCAGCAAACGTGCGCACCCCCCCACCAGGAAAAAAAAAAGGCCCCGTTGCCTCCCTTTCCCCCTCGCCCCTGTATCCCGCCGGCACTTACTTGATGGCCCACCCCTTCCATTTCACCAGGTACTCGATGCGTCCCTGAAAAACAGAGAAGAAAAAAGAGGGGGGAGTGGGGGTGGGGAGGATGCGGGGACGCGAGGAGGCGGCGGCGCGGGGGTGGGCGAGAGGGCCCGGGTTAGCGGGACCGCTTCGCCCCGGTGAGCCGCGGACCCGGACACCGGCTGCCGGGCAAGGCGTCCCACCTCGGGAGGCGGCTCACCTTTCGGATCCGCCGTTTGATGATGGATTCGGCCGCGAAGACCCGCTCGCCCACTGCAGACAGCTCCATCTTGCTCAGCGGCACCCACAGCCCATAATACTCCCTGCTCCCGCGGCCGGTGCTGCACCGCTCGCGCACGCGCCGCAGCGCACAGGCCCCGGCGGGCGGGCGCGCGGCGGGGCGCGCGCTCGTGTTCCAGCTGCGGGCCGTCACGTGACCGCTCGGGGCCGGCGCGCCGTTGCCAGGACCTCCCCCTCCCCCGGGGCGGTTGCTAGGGAAAGTGTGCGCTCGCGGGGCGGGGGCGCGCGCTGGCTCTTAAAGGGGCCTCGCCTGGCGGCGGGAGTGTGGGCCCGGAACCCGGTGGATGCTTGGCTTGTGCGAAGCCTGGTCGGGCGCAGTGCAGCCCGACAAACACCCTCTCACTCCCCTCTCCGTCTTCCCGGCCCCGGAGAGCTGACACCATCTCCCTCCCTTTAACACCTCCCCCAGGAAAGGCTCGCTAGGCCCCTGCAGGGAAAGGACGTGAGAGTCTGTGCAGCTGCTGCGCATCTTCCCGGCAGAAGTTTGCAAACAGTTAAATATGATACAGCAGAAATGCATTTGCTGTTGCCTTGCCAGGCCCTGCGGGAATTTCTTTAAAACATTGCCCTCCTCCTCCCCAATCCATTATTTATGTATTCGTGGGAGTGTGGTTTTGTAACCAGTTCAGATGAATTAAAACAAAAACTCCACCGCAGGAAGAGAGGTGGGGGCAGTGAACGGGGTGGAGGAAGGCCGGGATGATCCTGTGCATCTGTTCTTTGGCCGGCTGGGGTCTTGGGCGGCACCTGCCTTCACCCGGGAGGCGGGCTGGAGATCACCACCGCGAGGACTGTGGTGGTGAGGGGAGGGAGAGAGAGGCTGTGGGTGAGATCCGGGTTCCCGACACCCCAGATTGGGCCTGAAGTGGGTCATCCTTGGGTCATTTGGCAGAAGGCGCCCACAGGGCCAGGTCTATATGTTTTCTGATTCCCAGGCCCCCTGGCCTCGCACTCTCCGGCTGCCTGCAGTTTCTTCCGTGGCTCCGCCATTGCTCACAGGGAGACCAGACCCCAGCTTCCTATTTGAGGAGGGACCTGGAGACCTGGCCGGCCGGAAATGGACACAAAGTAGCCCTGCCACACAAAACGCTTCATTTCTTTTTCTTTCTTTCTTTTCTTTCTTTCTCTTTCTTTCTTTCTTTCTTTCACCAACAGCCTTGTTCTTTGTAAATTAAAGAAAAAAGAAAAAAACCCCAACTGTCCATGATCTCCATCAAACCATTGTTAATATCTTCACGAATCCTCTTCCAGCCTGTTCTACACTTACATAAGCACAGGTGTATACGCATGTGTATACATTGTGTATACGTAGTGCATAGATTTAAGTGACTTCTTTCAAAAAATGCTCATTTAAAAAAAATTTTTTTTAATTTCCCAGAGTGGGGGAGGGGCGGGGGGTGGGGGGGGGGAGGTTGTGGGGAGAATCCCAATCAGGTTCTGCACTGTCAGTGCAGAGCCCAAGGTAGGCTCCATCTCACAAACAGTGAGATCATGACTGAAGAAGAAACCGAGAGCGGGAGGTTTAACCCACTGAGCCACCCAGGTACCCCTGAATTATTTCTTTTTAACAAAATGGGATCCGGTGATTCACGCTGCCTGGAATCTGCTTTTCTCCCTTAATGATATAAAGTGAACCTCTTTTGGTGTCATTAAATGGAAATTTTGCCACCGTTTTCGTGTCAGTGGTGGGGCTGAGGTGGAGGTGGAGAGCAATGGGGATGTGGTGAGGATCAGGACTGTCTCTTGCTTTCGTGACTTGTTTATTAGAAAAGAGGATTTTTACATTTTGTACTGCAAGACAAATTCTTATGGTTTCAAATCGACCACATCAAAATTTCTGCTTCTCATCCCTGCATCTATGGAGATTTGTCTAATTAGTATCTTGGGAGAAATCCCCCTCGCCTTCCTTGAAATCAACATGCTCTTGAAAAATAAGTATCTTCTAGGCAGCCCAAAGTGAGCTTTGGTATATGAATACAGCTGCCTTCCTGGGGGTGATTGGGGTGAATGGGCAGGTGAGTGTGTGGATATGAGTGTGTGTGTGTGTGTGTGTGTGTTCAAGCTGAGTGAGACAGGCAGCTGGATAAAGTGGGTGAACATGAAATCCATTCATGCAGCAGCTTTTGTGACCCTTTTTAAGGTTTGGTGTTAAACCAGCTAAACAAAGATGCCCCGGGGTTGGGGGAAGTCTCAGTCAGGTGGGACAGGCACCTGCCATACAGTGTGACTAGGGCTGGAATAAATGTGGAATTTCCTAAGGCTGCCTTAACAAATTACCACAAACTCAATAGCTTAAAACGACACGGACTTATTATCTTACAGTCCTGGAGGTCAGAAGTACCAAATCAATATTGCTGAGTTGAAGTCCAGATATCCCCAGGGCTGGTTCCTTCTGGAAGCTCTGGAAAAGAATCCATTCCTTGGCTCTTCCAACCTCTGAAAGATGCTGGCAGTCCTTGACTCATGGCTGCATCCCTCTAATCTTTATTTTTGCCTTCCCCTGACTTACCTCCTGCCTCCTTCTAATAAGGGCCTTTGTGATTACACTGAGCTCACCCAAATAATCGTCAAGGATTATCTCCACATCTCAACATCCTAACCACCCCCACTCCTACCTCTTCCACAGTCTGTCCTTCTGAGATTTGGTCCAACACCACAAGGGAAAAGTTTAATCTCCAGGACTATGCAAGTTGCTGCCCAGGGAGAGGGCGTTTTAGTCAGGCTGTGCTATGAAACCAACCTGTCCTACGAAATATCACCCGCTGGTAGTTTAATACGCAGAATCTATTTTTCATGATCCTGTGGGTTGGCTGGGCTCGGCCTGACACTTCTTTGACCTGGTCTTGCTTCGGGTCCCTCATGGGGCTGCAATCAGAGACATGGCCAGAGTTGACCCATAGGTCCGGGAGCTTAGTGCTGGGTGTTGGCTGGGCCTCGATCTCCCCCGGGGCCTCTCACGATTCAGCAATTTAGCTCAGGCTTCCTTACGGGCTGCAGGAGCCACATAAGGAGCTGAAGAACGTTGCAAGGTCTCTTAAGGCCTGGCCTTGGAAGTTACACAACATCATCCCCACCGCATGCTGTTGGTCAAAGCAGCCAGAATTCAAGGCCGTTAAGATTCCTGCCTCCCTGTGCACCACTCCCCCCGCCCCTGTGCTTGTCCTGTGTAATTCCCTCCCCTGAGTGGGACTTACAACGGGATTTTCTCCCATGATTAGGTTAAGTGCAAAGGCAAGGGCTTTTGCAACGTGCTTAAGGTCCTTAACCAGTTGACTTTGACTTAATCAAAGGGAGGCCTTGATCTGTTTCTCCTCTCACAGCACTTCTGACAGCAAACATGTGGGTCTGCTTCCCACACCAACAACCACGTTTTTCAGCTCTTTAGATACCAATGGAGGCGGCGGGGGGGGGGGGGGGGGGCGGCGGGGGGGGGTGCGGTCCAGGATTTCAGTTCAATTCAGACACCAGTACCCAGAGTTAGCCCAGATCCCACGGGACTGCCCCACTTCAGGCAAGCCTGGGTTACTCACACTTCTGACTAAGTGGCTATAAATTGAGGGTTCCCACAACCCTGTCCTCAGGTTGCCGCAACAGCTCCCAGGACTCAGGCAAACACTTCACTTACATCTACCAATTTGTTCTAAAGGATGCCACTCAGGAATGGCCAGATAGAAAAGCGGCAGAGGACAAAGTGCCCAGAGCAGGTGCAGACCTAACGTGCCCTCTCTGGGCCCGCCACCTTCCCTTCCCAGCACCTCAGGGTGCTCGCCACCCCAGAAGCTCATCAGATCTCCTTCAAGTGTGAACAGGCCTGAGTCTGCAGCCTTCTCTCTGCTTCTCAGAGGTTGGAGGGGAAGCTTCACGTTCCAACCCTGTAATCACTTGGTCTTTCTGGAGACCAGCTAGTCGTGAGGCTACGTAGGGGATCGCACCGAGAGTCACTTCATTAGCATAGACTCAGGGGTGGTTGAAAGGGGCTACCTAGGAGTAACACAAGACCTTCTTCTCCGTCCCATCACTTTGGAAATTACAAAGGTTTTAGGAGGTTTGTGTCAGAAGCCCGGGAGGAAGACCAAGTATATACATTTCTTATTATATGACGATATCCCGTAAAGTTTATCCTGGCCTGAGCTAATCAGGAAAGCACTTTATTTTTTTTTTCAATGTGTTATTATTTATTTTTGAGAGAGAGAGAGAGAGAGAGAGAGAGAGAGCGCGAGCATGAGCGGGGGAGGGGCAGAGGGAGGAGCGGGACGGAGGAGGAGTGGAAGCGGATTCTACACTGATAGTGGTGAGCCCCATGCAGGGTTCAAACCCACGAACCACGAACCACGAGATCAGGACCTGGGCGGAAGTCCAAGGTTCAACCGACTGAACCACCCAGGCATTCCATGGAGAGCACTTTAAAAGATCCTTTTTTAAAGGACCCAGGCATTAGCTGATGGAAGAGATTTGAAGCATCGGAAATCATCTCCTCAACTGGGAGAAACTTGCCAGGTTGTGGAGAGGGCCACAGGGCAGGAAGGCAAGAAACACACGTGGCCTGTAGGCCCTGAGGGCCTCAGGTCTACAATCTGTAGGATCTCAATTCTGTTATCAAGTGAGCCCCGAGGAGGAGCCCAGCTTCCAGATGAGAACAGAGCCCCCGCCCACGCTGTGACTGTGGCCTGAGATCCAATGAAGTTTTTCCTTGACCTCTCTGACCTGCAGAAACTGAAGTGATATATGAGTGGGTTTTTTATATGCTTATCTATTTTTGAGAGAGAGAGAGCGTGCACACACATGTGCAAGGGAGGGGCAGGGAGAGAGAGGGACAGAGGATCTGAAGCCAGCTCTGTGCTGACAGCAGATGGGGGGGAGGGGAGCAGGCGGGAAGGGGGAGGGGGTGCGGGGCAGGCAGGAGGTGGTGTGGGGGGGGGCTCAAACTCACAAATTGTGAGATCATGACATGAGCAGAGATCAAGAGTCAGGTGCCTCACCGACTGAGCCACCCAGGCGCCCCCACATAAGCGCTGTTTTAAGCCACTAAGTTCGTGGAAAACTAATATATAGGCCATTCCAGATTCAGGGGAAGTAGACGCCGCCCCTGCCTGGATGGGAAAAGTGACAAAGTCACGTTGAAAAGGGGATTCTGGCCATGACTGTAATAATTTATCACAAGTGGGTTCCTAGTTGGGACACAGCTCATGCTTGGTGAGGCTGACATGCTCAGACTCTCTTGAGGCTTTGAGCAACCTTAGAATTGGAAAAGAATATCTTTAGCTCCTGTCTCCCTGAAGATCTATCTGAGTTCACTTTCCAGAGTGGACCATTCCCCTGCGCCCCCCCCCACCCCCGCCTGATGTCAAACAGCAGTGCTTTTGAGCTCCGATCCACAGGCCACAGGCCTTCATTCAGCCCCCCCCCCCCGCCGTTTGGGGTCCCAGAGGGCTGGACTGTGGGATACAATATGGTGGGGGTAGCATCCTATGTTCATTTAACTCAACACGGCCACCTCTATGTATCTGCTGCCATCGTTTAAAAAATAGAAAATGTTAGGGGCGCCTGGGTGGCTCCATCAGTGAAGCGTCCGACTTCGGCTCAGGTCATGATGTCCTGGTTCATGAGTTCGAGCCCCACGTCGGGCTCTGTGCTGACAGCTCAGAGCCTGGAGCCTGCTTTGGATCCTGTGTCTCTCTCTTTCTCTGCCCCCACCCCACTAGAACTCTGTCTCTCTCTCAAAAATAAATAAACTTAAAAAAAATAGAAAATGTTCTGCAGATGTATGTATGACCACGTTCTGCAACACTACTCATTGTATGTTTGTTCTAGGTGGTCAAGCGACGCAGTAAAGATGCTCCCGTGAGGATGCTAAGGGAGGGGGGGTGAAGCAGGACAGCAAAGGAGAGAAGCCAAGCAGAGACCAGGGGTGTCATCTCAGGGGCAGTCCTGCCTGGCTGGCCCAGCCCGATCCTGCAGGGGGCTATACTTGTCCCCGCCCTCCAGGCACTGGTTAAAGGTTACAAGGAGAGGGGGGCAGAAAGGCAGATGTCGATCCCCAGGCACTTCCTGCTTTCTACTTCAGTATGAGAGCGGCTTCAGTACCCTGGAAGAGAGGCGTAGGTGCTGGCTGTTGGCAGGAAAAGCACCCCAAGTGGGGCGGGGGTGGGGACATGACAAAGGGGACCTACCCCAGGGGATCTAGGTAGGTGGCAGATACCACTGTGCAAGGCTGAGCCACGACATCATGAATATCTCACTTTATGGGCTCTGCAAACTCCAAGCTTATTCCTACCCCAGGGCCTTGACACTTGCTGTTCCCTCTGTCTGGAACACTCACATGGTCTCCTGATGGTCATGTCGCTTGTTCCCTCACCTCTTTCCATCTCTGCTCAAATTTCGCTTCTTCAGAAAGGTGTGCTCCAACCTCCTTATCTAAAGTAATACCTGTCCCTCTCTATTCCCTTGTCACCATGTTGTTTCTTCCTGGTCCTTAGCACCACCTGATGTTATATCAACTATTGAGTTAATGCCTCATTAGACGCCAAGCTCAGTGGGGGCTGGGATTTTGCCCAGCCAGTGCACTTGATCTCTGGTGCTAGGTCAGGGCCCTGCACATAGAGGTGTTCAATAAATATTTTTTGGATGCATGAATGGACCATTGAAAGAGTTTTCAAGACTTATTTTGACCACGTAACATATATAGAGATTCAGACCCAGCAAACACTCACCGGGTATCCCCTTCGCTCCCCGCATTGGGCTCGAGGAATGCAATGATAGAAAAGATGGGATTTTTGTCTTCAAAGAACTGAGGTGCATGGAGGGATGAATAAGCAAACAGAAGCAGTTTGAGCTATGCAGTTTTTAGTTGTCAACCTCTCTGAGCCTCAGTTTTCTTCATCTGTAAAATGGGAGTAATCATTCCTATCTTTTAAGTTTATTGTGGGGATACTAACACGTGTATGGCACCTGGAACACTGTTGGGCACATAGTAGGTCTGTGATCGTGTACGTGTAAGTATGTCTATGCCCCAGGCTGGCTCATAGGTAAAGAGAAATGGACACACACACACACACACACATAACTGTATGTACTTAACATGTTTTTCTTCCACTGAAACTCCGTTTATTTGATCAGCTCTAAAAATTGAAACTGTGTTGGTCAGAGAGGACACCAAACAGCTTCTTAAATTTTTTTTTTTAACATTTATTCATTTTTGAAAGACAGAGAGAGACAGAGTGCGAATGGGGCAGGGGCAGAGAGAGAGGGAGACACAGAATTCGAAGCGGGCTCTAGCCTCCAAGCTGTCAGCACGGAGCCCGATGCAGGGATCGAACTCACAGACTGTAAGATCATGACCTGAGCCGAAGTCGGCCACCCAACCGACTGAGCCACCCAGGCGCCCCAACACAAACAGTTTCTATAGCAGTCATCATGTTTCAAGGACTCTTCCAAGGGCTGGATATATGACATTGACTAATTTAAGCCTCAAAACAATCCAGTGACCAGATACCATTATTATTCCACTTGACTGTGGAGGATACTGGGTCTCCATCCAAACATGAAAGATGCTAAACTGAGCTGAACGAAGCGTAAGTTCTAGTGCATCAGACGCCCTTCATCTCCTGCTACCCCGTGAGATCTGCTATGTGATGTAATTTGACTTAGGAAACTGGACAAAAAAGCTGAAGACAGGTGACACCATGAGTCTCAGAGAACTGAAACATGTATCATTTCATGTGGAAACGATACATCTTTCTCCTGGAAGATGGTGTGGCAAACTTATGTGCCCCCAAAGAAGGATGAACTATTTTTAGAAAGAAGGCAGCGGAGTCTTTTGGAAATATGCCTGAATCCGGTCATAATTGGGCAAGGGACACAGGGAACTCCAATCTTGGCAGAAGGATCTTTTGGAAATGCAGTCCTGACCAAATCATCCCTCTGTTTAAGACTCTTCAGCCCTGGGGTGCCCGGGTGGCTCAGTTGGTTAAGCATCCGACTTCGGCTCTGGTCATGATCTCATGGTTCGTGAGTTCCAGCCCCATGTTAGGCTCTGTGCTGACAGCTCGGAGCCTGGAGCCTGCTTCAGATTCTTTCTCCATCTCTTTCTGCCCCTCCCCAGCTTGTGCTTTGTCTCTCTCTCAAAAATAAATAAACATTAAAAAAAAAAAAAAGACTCTTCAACATTGGAAGGAGCCAAAATATCACCAGGGAAAGAACCCTTACAGTGGCTAATCGCTGTCTCTAGAAGGAAGCCAGAACTCTTTCTCTTGGTGAAGGGGCCCTTCCTGAAGGTCTCTGCTCCCTTCCCCACATCCTGCACAATCCTTCCCTTGGTCTAATCGAACTGCCTGTCGTTTCCTGAATGGTCCCTGGTTGGGTTTTTTTGGTTGTTTTATTTTAATATATTTGTACCTTTGGTTCACCGGGGGAAGCACCTACATAAGCTTTCAAAACTCAGTTCTGGGGAGGGGCGCCTGGGTGCCTCGTCGGTTAAGTGTGGGACTCCTGGTTTCCGCTCAGGTCACGATCTCGAGGTTTCATGAGTTTGAGCCCCGCGTCGGGCTCCATGTTGGCAGCACAAAGCCTGCTTGGGATTCTGTGTGTGTGTGTGTCTCTCTCTCTGTCCCTCCCCTACTCGCGCTCTCTCTCCCAAAATAAATAAATAAATAAATAAATAAATAAATAAATAAACTTTTTAAAAATAAAAAAAACCTCTCAGTTCTGGGGAGTCCTTCTATATGAGGCCATATGTGGCCCCCCCCGGTAGAATTAGCCAGTCCTCCTTTGCCCCCATTTGAGGGTTTACAGAGTTCTAGAAACACAGGAGAGTTCTGTTGGGTTCCTTGTCATCTCTGATCAACGTGAGCTGTCTGAGAGCAGGGTCTCCTGTACCCCTCACTTTCCTGACACTGGCTAGTCCATCAGCTGATATTTCCTGGGCACAAACCAGGAGCCTAGCAGCTAGGTGCTGGGGATGTGACAGAGAAAAGACAGACAGACCCTTGCCCTCAAGAAGCTTAGATTCTTATGAGGGTAGCAAACAGACAATGAACACATAAGACAAGGAGACGATTTTCAGGCCAGAGCTGTGTTATAAAATGACTGCATAGGGTCACGTGGTAGAGAGGAACCGTGTGTGTGTGTGTGTGTGTGTGTGTGTGTGTGTGTGTATGGGGTGCTCAGCTCGAGTGGTCAGGGCAGGCCTTTTGAGGAGCCACATCTGAGATGAGACCTGATGCGGGACAGGAGGAAGCTGCAGAGATCTGGGAGAAGTGCTTTCCAAGCAGAGGAAGCAGCAAGTGCAAAGGCACTGAGGCAGGGACACGCTTGGCCTATCTGAGGGGTAGAAGGAAGGCAGGGGGGCTGGAGTGGAGGCGGTGGGAGACTGAGGTTTGTGAGGAAGGCAGGGGCCCCACATGCAGGCCTTACAGACCACGAAGGAGAACTTGGCCTTTGTTCTAAGTGCAGTAAGGAAAGCTCCAGTAGAGAGCTCACTGCAACAGGAAAAAGGGCCCATCACAGTGAGCTCGATGCAGAGGCAAAGCCTTGGGTTGTTGGAGACGTCCCGAGGGCCAAGTGGTTGCTGCTTCTCAGATCTGCCACGGCCCAGCCTCCTCAGTGTATATCCAGGGAGGCAGAGGCTATAAATAAACGTGGAAAGAGCTGTCTTTAGAATCTCCACGCTGAGGCAACCTCCAACAGAAAGGTGGACAAGAGAGAGGAAGCCATCCCCCTGTTCTGCTAGTTAGATTGGGCAAATGTCAAGCATCTGTACAAAGATACCCCAAAATGCAATGATTTGTTTCTCTGTTTGATAATCATCTGGCCTGTTGAGGCTGGTGGCCCCCAGCAAGGTCAGCACAACTGGGGGGTCAAGGCCAGGGCGGGGGGAACGGACTGCGAAGCAATGACAAATAAATTCAGGGATGACTCTGGCTCTTGTGGGCCCCCAGGGGCCCTGATGACCCCTCCCTCTTCTAGAGAATGCAAAACAGATGAGAAGAACGTTCCCTTTCATCTCCCAGCAGACTGCAGCCAGCTCTGTGCAAACTTGTCCTCGTCCTGCCCTTCCAGTTATGCTGGAGAACTTTTTCAAATACTTTTCAGTTATTGGGAGGATTGTTAATTTCCCAGATTCTTTTTCCCTGCAAGGCGAGGTCGGGGCAGCCTGACGGGTGGGAGCTGGGAGGCTGCCTCTGAGAGAGGGGGAGGCAAGAGACTGGTGTTTCCTTCGGTTCCATCCTGCTGCCTCTGTCAAGCAGTGTGGTCCCTGCCTGGGGGCAGTGGGCCAGCACGGGGGCCAGAGAAGCCTGGCTGCCGACCACCTGCTCTCCCGGATCTTGGCCTCGGTCCCCTGCTTCTGCTCACAGCGAGGACCCGTGTCACGTCCTGCCTGGAAGAGCGCCTCTCATTGGGTCACGTCACCTCTGTCTCCTTCCCTGGGGTCTTGAGGGAGCCCTTAGAGTGAGTGATGATAACGATCAAAATCTTACAGTGACATGGCAGTGTTGGGACAGTCTGAAAAGATAAACTTCCAGGGGGGTAATTACAAAGAATCCTTCTGATGGATGCATTGAGCTCTGCCTCCAAAATGCAGCTGAGAAAGCACCTAGAAGGTGCTGTGCCCGCCAAGCATCCCAGATACTGTGGGAGGAGAGTGGGTCCCCAGGGTTTGGGGACACACCTGGGCCTCCCAGACATCTCTGAGAGGGATCTTCCAGGGGTGTGGATTTCCCAAGTGAACAGCCAGAGGACAAGGGTATGTTGGCCTGATTATGTAGTTAGTGTAGAAGCCAGCACTCTGGAGTCATTTCTCCTGTTCCTGGAGGCTGCCCCTGACCTTGGTCACCAGTGAAGTTCATCACTTGTTCCTACAGCAGCCCAGAGGCCTGCTGGGAATTCGTCCTATTCTTGGCCCCACACAGACAGAAATGAGACATGGCAAGACTGTCTCAAATAATCTCAAACCCCACACGCCTATAAACATTAACGTGACTGGTTTTTGATGTCCTTAAAAGTAGTTTTTGTGGGTAACTCATGGGAGCTACATTAGTGGTGAGCATAGTGTAACATATGGAGTTGTGAAATCTCTGTGTTGCACGCCTGAAACTAATGTTACATTGTGTGTCAACTATACTTTAATTTTAAAAATACTTTAAGGGGCGCCTGGGTGGCTCAGTTGGTTAAGGGTCTGATTTGGGCTCAGGTCGTGAGCTTACAGCTCACCGGTTCGGGCCCCACATCAGGTTCCGTGCTGACAGCTCAGAGCCTGGAGCCTGCTTCAGATTCTGTGTCTCCCTCTTTCTCTGCCCCTCCCCTGCTCGTGCTCTGTCTCTGTCTCTGTCTCTCTCAAAATAAACGTCAAAAAAAATTTTTTTAAATATGAGTCAAAGTAATAGATAGATAGATAGATAGATAGATAAAGCGATTGATTAAATAAATAAGAGTCGAAGTATAGTTAAATAAGCCAGCCAGGATCACAGAGCTGGTGCAGACACGAATCAAATCAAATTCAGACGGTCTGACTCCAGCGCCTGGCCTTAACTACTGCAGTGTGATACAATTGTTCAGAATTTCCGGAATGGAAGCAGCAAAATTAAAACACAAACAAATCTCAGACTTAACTTCCAGCTGACTTTAATAAAACCTGTGTGGATGGGTGAGGAAAAGTTTTTGCCTCTGAAGTTTTTACCACTTTTAGAATAGGATTTTATGCATGTCGACCAATTCTTTCTTTTACTGAGAGATAATTGACGTACCACGGCATGTTAGTCTTAGGGGTGCTGCATAATGATTTGGTCGTAGGTGTATATATTTAGACATTATTTTTTTTTAACCATTTCAAAAACGCCAACAGCACATTTATTCCAGAATGTGGGTGGTTTGATTTTTCCTGCTAAGAAAGACAAGGTATGCTCACAGCAAAAAAAAAAAAAAAAAATAGTACATAAAGTGTAAGTAAGAAGATAGGGGCGCCTGGGTGGCTCAGTTAGTTAAGCGTCCAACTTCAGCTCAGGTCATGATCTCCTGGTCCGTGGTTCGAGCCCAGAGTCAGTCTCTGCGCTGACAGCTCGGAGCCTGGAGCCTGCTTCCGATGCTGTGTCTCCCCCTCTCTCTCTGCCTCGCCCCGACTCGCACTCACTCTCTCTCTCTCTCTCTCTCTTTCAAAAATAAATAAACATTAAAAAATTTTTTGAAAATAAGAGGATAGGGGCGCCTGGGTGGCGCAGTCGGTTAAGCGTCCGACTTCAGCCAGGTCACGATCTCGCGGTCCGGGAGTTCGAGCCCCGCGTCGGGCTCTGGGCTGATGGCTCAGAGCCTGGAGCCTGTTTCCGATTCTGTGTCTCCCTCTCTCTCTGCCCCTCCCCCGTTCATGCTCTGTCTCTCTCTGTCCCAAAAATAAATAAACGTTGAAAAAAAATTAAAAAAAAAAAGAAAATAAGAGGATAAAAATCATCCTAAATTCTGTGACCCAGTGATAATCTTTGGTACAGTTTGGCCTTCTGGAGATCCTCGTTATGCATATATATACACATATGTGTTAGTCTCTATGTATGTATCTATCTATATCCGTCTGCTTCCATATCGATAAATACAGATCCCCATATCTCTTTAGCAGCTGTGTGGTAGCCCGTTGTGCAGGTGTGCATTGTTCAGCTACTCAGTCCCAAATGGATGGGTCTAGATGTTGTATCCGGTTGTCATTTTTTAAATTACAAACAAGCTGTGACGAAAACCCTTAAGCACACGTCTTCTTGCGTGTGCCCAATTATCTTCTTAGAATGTGTCTATCGGGCTGAGTTTAGAGAAAAATATTTTTTTTAAGGGAGGGAGAGAGAGAGAGAGAGACAGGGAGAGGGAATCTTAAGCAGACTCTCACAACCGTGAGATCATGACCTGAGCCAAAATCAAGAGTCAGACACTTAATCAACTGAGCCACTGAGGCGCCCCTTCGCATCTTGCTTTTTTTTTTTTTTAATTTGAGAGAGAGAGCGAGAGAGAGCGAGAAAGCACCCACACAAACCGGGGAGGGGGCACAGGGAGAAAAAGAGAGAGAGAGAGAGAGAGAGAGAGAGAGAGAGTCTTAAGCAGGCTCCATGCCCAGCATGGAGCCTGACCTGGGGCTCGATCCCCCAACCATGAGCTCATGACCTGATCAGAAATCGAGAGTCAGACACTCAACAGACTGAGCCACCCAGGCGCCCCTGGAGAATATACAGCAGCTCTTGTCCCAGCCAGTCCAGCTGCCGGTTCTCACTTCTCTGCAAACCCAAGGGCCCCCCAACTTCTCTGAACAGTGCTTTCATCCTGCTTGGGCCTCATGAGGGCGTAGCACAGCCTGAAATCCCAAAATGAAGCCGTCCTCACTGGCCGCCGGCGGGGGTAGCTGGCCGGGGCAGGGGGAACCTTTGCCTGTCCTCAGCTGGGGGATTTCCAAACCCTGAAATTTCCCTGTTCGGACAGACATAGTGATAGTTTGACCACAGAAACCTTCTGCCATCTGCCCTCTTTCCCATCCATCAGGGCCGGGCTTGCACGTAATGTTTTTCACTCTGTGATGGGCTAGAACATCCCATCGGAAGAGAGATAAGGAGGTAAAAGGAGTTGGGCCCAGAATTCTGCCAATAGAGCCTGTGAAGGCTTTGCCAAGACAGAGGCCCGGTTCCATGGCCCACTATTTCTTATATTTGCTGTACCAGCCAGGCTCGAGGCTGGGAGACCCAGGTTGTGCCCTTGATGACCTAGCTAGTAGAGGAGGCAGACCCATAAACGGGCTACTGAGAGAGCTATCAGGGTGATGAGAAACCTGCTCTGGGTTTTGTCGGAGGGGGCGTGGGGGACGGGAGGGCCTACTCCGTCTTCTTTAGAGAGGGCAAGACCTACCACACGGTCTGTTTCTAAAGTCCACGGGCAAATCACTCAACACAATATTCTCAAGTGTCCACCATTCACCAAATACTCTGCTGGGTGCCGGGGACCGATTTTTGTTATCATAGCAACAGAAGTTTCTGTTATCATCGCAATGGTTTGACAGTGACGTCAGCCTTCCTCTGGCACAACTAAATCACCGGCCATCTAGAAAGGCGGGGACGCTCGGATGCCCTTGGGTCTCGACAGGAGGGACCCAGGAACTAGAGAGCCACCAATTAGTTGTCCCCCAAGAATCCTTTATAGCTGGGTTTTCTACATTAGGATCCAGGGCCCAACCTGCTCACATCCCTAAATCTTTCTCAGTTGAGAACATCCCCTATTTTCCTACCGTGCATTCAAGAGATTAAGCTCCTGTTTTGTAGAACATTCTGCCTTCTGGATTCGTCTGATTGGTTCCCAGTGAGTTTAACTCGTCCTTCTGTCTCCTGGGGAGCCAACAAACCAAACAAACAAAAAGTCTGTGAGGGGAGAGAAGACAGGAGTTACAGAGTCACAAGCATCACATAACGGGGATGTCTAGAACATTCCACCAAGTAACTGGAGACATCACATACTTTTCAAGAACCCCTGGAACATTTGTTAAAACTGGCCATTTATCCCGCCAAAATGCAGTCTTTGGTTAATGTCAAAAAGCCGGGTTGAATAAATAACATTTTCTGACCACCGTGTAATTCCAGAAGTTAATCGCAAGGATATATAGAAATGAAGGGGCGCCTGGGTGCCACAGTCAGTTAAGCGTCAGACTCTTGATTTCAGCTCAGGTCATGAGCTCACAGTTCGGTTCATGAGCTCGAGCCCCACATCGGGCTCTGCACTGACAGCATGGAGCCTGCTTGGGATTCTCTCTTCTCCTTCTTTCTCTGTTCCTCCCCTGCTTGTGCTCTCGCTCACTCTCTCTCAAAATAAATAAATAAACTTAAAAAAAAACCCTCCCTTTAAACAATTCCTGAATAAAAAAGAAAGCAAAATGGCTTTAGAATATATGAGAAATGAACAATAATAAAAACTTGACATAGAATTTACAAGAGGCTTATATGAGATTAAAAAAAAAAGGCCAAAAATCAATAAGCCAAACATTCAGCCTACGAAGTTAGTAAGAGAACAGCTGAATAAACCCAAAGAAAGTAGGAAAAAGGAAATGTAACAGATAAGAGCAGAAATCATTGAAATAGAAACAACCACAAAATAGATGTGAATAACGAAGCCAACTCCTGGTTCTTAGAAAAGACTCATAAAACTGGCACATGTCTGGCCGGTCTCATTAGAAAACAAGAAATGGAATCCATAAACCCTTGAAAGGAATTGAAAGGAAACATGACTTCAGACAAAGAATAAATTAAAAACAGTAAGAGGACATTATGAGCAACTTTTGGCCAATGATTTGAAACTTTATTTTATTTTTTTTACTATTATTATTATTTTTTTAATTTTTTTTCAACGTTTATTTATTTTTGGGACAGAGAGAGACAGAGCATGAACGGGGGAGGGGCAGAGAGAGAGGGAGACACAGAATTGGAAACAGGCTCCAGGCTCTGAGCCATCAGCCCAGAGCCTGACGCGGGGCTCGAACTCCCGGACCGCGAGATCGTGACCTGGCTGAAGTCGGACGCTTAACCGACTGCGCCACCCAGGCGCCCCTCGAAATTTTAAATCGAATTTTCCACGTTTGTTCCCACAAGTAATAAATTTGGCTCCAGAAAAAAAATTTTAAATGTGAACAATGTTGTAACCATTTCAAAAATTGAATCAGTAGCCACTACACTGTGGAACCGTAGGCTCAAAAGTTGAATTGGTGATCAAATGTCTTCATATCAAAGAAACATCAGAACCATACTTTTTTTTTTAAACTAGGGAGTTTCACCAAACATTTAAGGATTGAATAATTTCATCCTAACACAGAAACTCCACATATGATTTTAAAAATTCCAAGTAAACTAAGAATATAAAGAAACTCTCTTGACTTGATAAAGGATTAAAAAAAAAAAAAGCTACATATTTGTACACCTGCTTTCTTTGGGTATTTTCCTGTTATGTATTTTTCACTTTTTTCCTTTCAAATTTAGATTTTGTGTTTCTATCAAACCTGACAAATACTCACCTTAAAAAAATTTTTTTTGGGAGAGAGAGAGAGAGAGAGAGAGAGAGAGAGAGAGAGAATCCCAAGTAGGCTCCACGCCCAGCGAAGAGCCCCATGCAAGGTCTCGATCTCATGAACAGTGAGATCATAACCTGAGCCAAAACCAAGAGTCCCGTGCTTAATGGACTGAGCCACCCAGAAGCCCCTCCCCTTTTTGTTGTTGTTGTTGTAAAATGCACGTAACATAAAATTAACCATTCAAAGTGAGCCATTCAGTGGCATTTAGTACACTCACAATGTTGGGCACCCCTCACCTCTATCTAGTTCCAAAACATTTTATCACCCCAACAGAATATCCCATAGCTATGGCAGTTACTCCACATTCCTCTCATCCCCAGCCCTTGGCAACCACCAGTCTGCTTTCTGTCCCTATGGGTTTACCTGTTCTGGATATTTCATATAAATGTAATCATACACCACGTGACTTTTTTGTCTGACTATTCTCTTAGGCTACTGTTTTCAGGTCTATCAATGCTGTAGCATATGCCAGTATTTCATTATTTTTTATGGCTGAATTCTATTCCACTGTATACTATAATTTATTTGCCATTCATCCACTGAAGGAAATTTGAATTGTTTCTACCTGTTGGCTATTGTGAGCAGTGCTACAGCATTGTTCAGTACACATGAACGTGAGTGTACGTGTGTTTATTTGGATACCGATTTTCCATGCTTTGGGGTAGCTACCTTGGCATGGAATCGCTGAGTCCCAGGGTAATTCCATGTTTAACTTTTTGAGGAAATGCAAAGCTATTCTCCACAGTGGCTGAACCACTTTACATCCCCACCAGCAATGTACAATAATTTCAATTTCTCCACATCCACACCAACACTAGCTATTGTCTGTCTTTTATTATAGACATCTCAGTGGGTGGAAAGTGGTATCTGATTGTCATTTGATTTGCATTTCCCTAACAACTAATGATGTTGAACATCTTTTCATGGGCTTATTGACTGTGTGTATGTCTTCTCTTTTTTTCATTTTTGTATCTTCTTTGGAAACATGTCTTTTCAAGTTCTTTGCTCATTATAAAAACTCTGTTATGTGTCTTTTTGTCATTGAGTTGTGAGAGCTCTTTACATATTTGGATTCTGGACAAAATGGAGTATAAAATGGTACGTTTAGAGCTGAGAGACAATAGCTCCAGATATATGATTTGCAAGTATTTTCTCCCATTCTGTGGGTTGTCTTTTCAACTTTCATGATAGTGTCCATTGAAATACAAAAGTTTTAAATTTGGATGAAGCTCAGTTTGTCTATTTTATTTGTTGCTTGTGCTTTTGGTGTCATATTTAAGAAACTATTGCTTAATCCTAAATCATGACAATTTTCTTCTGAGAAGATTTTGCTCTTTAGGTCCTACTCCATCCTCGTACTCTCCTTAACATCCTTCACTTCATGTTTCTTTATTTCTCTCTTTTTATTTTAGTTTTTAAAAATCTTTTTAAATATTAATTTATTATTGAGAGACAGATGGAGCATGAGCAGGGGAGGGGCAGAGAGAGGGGACACAGAATCCGAAGCAGGCTCCAGGCTCCGAACTGTCAGCACAGAGCCCGACGCGGGGCTCGAACTCACAAACTGCGAGATCATGACCTGAGCTGAAGTCGGACGCTCAACCGACTGAGCTACCCAGGCGCCCCTCTCTCTTTTTATTTTAGAGAGAGACTGCATGTGCAAACAGGAGAGAGGGGCAGAGGGAGAAAGAGAGAGAGAGAATCTTAAGCAGACTTCATGCTGAGCAGGGCTTGATCCCACAACAACGCTGGGATCATGACCTGAGCCAAAATCAAGAGTCAGTTGCTCAACCGACTGGGCCAGTGAGGTGTCCCTCTTTATCTCTTTTTCACCATCCTTTACACCAGCCTCTCTACTCTCCTTCACACAATCTCCAAGTTCAACCAAAACATCCAGAGACCAGACTCTTGGCTGGCTCAGTCAGTAGAGCATGTGACTCTGGATCTTAGGGTCATGAGTTTGAGCCCCATGTTGAGTGTAGAGGTTACATAAATAAACAAATAAATAAAGCTTAAAAAAAAAACGTCCAGAGACTGGCTTGCTGCTTCCCACAGTCTCCCCAACTTCACACAAAGGTTTGATTTCAATGCCATGGATTTGTTTCTACGTAAGTCTCCACCACTTCCTTCTTTTTAGTTTATACAATAGAAGCATAACGACACAGTGCCTTGCCAGCTCCTACAAAAGATCTTTGCCATTGCTTGATGTGTCAGATAACATGAACTGACCAAGCCAGCGTGGTCAAGCCAACCCCTAGCTTTGTTTTGGTAGATATGGGCAACTGTTGAAAGTTTGTGGTAGATGAGGATGCACTACTTGCTTTTCCCATCCAAATTCTGCCACGTATACAGAGACACTTAATAAACAAATAGTTATTGGCAAGTAGGTACAAAGTAGTTCTATATGCTAATGAAGCCCCAACTGTGTCCTTTCAGGTGCTCTAGCCATCACCTTGCATAGAATGTGCACTAAAGGTGGATATGACACCACCCCAGAGGCAAGGTTGTACTACTTTTAGGGTTGGTATCAGGCAAATCGAAATTCTCCTCATCATTGCCTGGGTACAGGGCATTTTAGGGCTCCGTTCTCAGGCATCATCCCTAACTGTGCAGCTTATAGGATTTGCTAAACTTCTATATCCTATTTATACAAGGATAAGAAGTGTCTTTCAAATAAGTTAACATACCTTGAGTACCCTTAATTTAGCCACGAGAGTCTTTGACTAACAGTCGTTATGCTACTTAGCAACTTGTTAATTTCATTAGTGAAAACCAATTCCTTCTCTTCAATTTGTTAATTAGCAAGTCTGACATGTTGGTCTAGATACAGATAGCAGAAGTGGTCCCTGCCTCTGCAATGTGTCTCCCAACACAATGCCAAAGTGACCACTCCGATAGGTTCAGACACATTATCTGTGGTGAAGTATTTTAGAGTAATCACAGACATTATGATAAGCATTTTTAAGAAATCTTATAATGAGAGTGTGTTGGTGGTAAACTCAGTTTTTGTCTCAAATTGTCCTTGTTTTGCTCCCATTATGGAAGGATTGTTTCACTGGAAATACAATTTTAGGTTGGCTTTTTTTTTTTCCTTTTCATGATTTTGTAGGTAGCTCAAGACTTCTGGTTTGCTGTTAAGAAATCAGGCATCATTATTCCTCTGTAGGTCATCTGTTTCTCTATACATTGGCTCTGAAGTCATCTTGTCTTTTTTTTTTAATGTTTATTTATTTACTTTTGAGAGACAGCACGAGCAGGGGAGAGGCAGAGAGAGAGAGGGAGACAGAATCTGAAACAGGCTCCAGGCTCTGAGGTGTCAGCACAGAGCCCAATGTGGGGGCTCAAACCCACGAACCGCAAGATCACGACGAGAGTCGAAGTTGGTCGCTCAACAAACTGAACCACCCAGGTGCCAGAAGCCATCTTGTCTTTGTTGCTGCATAGAGCCTCTAGCAAACACAAATAGGACATAAAGTACAATCCAATTGCCCAAAGTGAAAGCTCCATTTTGGCCCTGTGGGATTTCCACAGATTAAGTTAATCAAAGAACTCATGATCAGGGATTTGTAAGCATACAAGAAATTGAGGCAATTCGAGTTAGAGTCAGGAAAACAGCAACCATAAAAACATGTAGACTCTTAAGGACTGCAGATATTGGGAATTGATATATAATCTCAGATTAGGATTCTATATAAAATTATTTATAATACATTTAAAGAAATAAAGGATGGAGCACCTGGAGCTCAGTTGGTTAAGTTTCCGACTTTGGCTCAGGTCACCATCTCAGGGTTTGTGAGTCTGAGCCCCACAGTGAGCTCTGTGCTTGGAGCCTGGAGCCTGCTTTGGATTCTGTGTCTCCGTCTCTCTCTGCCTCTTCCCTGCTTGTGCTGTCTCTCTCTGTCTCTGTCTCTCTCTCAAAAAATAAATAATTTTTTTTAATCTCTTAAAAGAGAGCTGCCTGGGTAGCTCAGTAGGTTGGGCGTCCAACTTTGGCTCAGGTCATCATCTCACGGTTCGTGGGCTCATGTCCTGCATCTGCCTCTGTGCTAACAGCTCAATTCCTGGAGCCTGCTTCAATTCTGTGTCTCCCTCTCTCTCTGCTCCTGCTCCACTCATGCTCTGTCTGTCTGTCTGTCTCTCCCAAAAATGAATAAATATTAAAAAAAATAAAATCTCTAGAAAGAAAGAAAGAAGAAAAAAAGAAAGGATACACACGCGCGCGCACACACACACACACAATGAACAACCAACAGGAGACTGTAAGTAATAATGAACAGGTAGATTGGAAAAAAAATAAAATTTAAAATGAAAAATATATTGGAATCCAACATTCACTGAATGGATTAAGCAGCATATTAGATACAACTGAAGAGAGAATTAGTGCATTGAAATTTACCTCAAGAAATTTCCCACAATAAACCACAGAAAGACAAGAGGATAAAAAAAAAAAAAACTTGAAAGAGGAGTTGAGAGATATGGAAATAAAATAGAAAGTTCTGTTCAGAGTCTCAAAGGGAAAGAATAGAGAGTGCAAAGAAGAGGCACAGTTTGAGAAGATAACAGCAGTAAAAATTGCAGAACTGATTAAAAAGAGATGAATTCATAGATTCAAGAAATACAATGGAAGCATTTTACATCTGTTTAACAAAAAAAGACTTTCATTCCATTAGTAACAACAATAAAAACCTACGTAGAATTAAAATATATTTTAAAAACTGGCCTAGCAAAGGACAGTGGGTGTAAGGAAGTCCCGATGAACCAAATTACAGAAAATAATGGTTTCTTCATAGGAGAGTGGGTACCTGTATCAGCTTCTTTCCTCGAGGCAGGCCCCTGGTCAAGATATGAGTGTGTTTTCCACTGATCAGGATAAATTACCTGATCTTTGGATGACATCCAGTTCAAAATATTTTCTAAATTTTTGTGACTTCCTCTTTGACCTAAGAATTATTTCGAAGTGTGTTGCTTAATTTCCAAACTTGGAGATTTTCTAGGTATCTTTTTGTTATTGATTTCTAATTTAAGTCCATTTTAGTCAGAGTCCCTACTCTGTATGTTTCCAATCCTTTTACATTTATTGAGACATGATTTGTGCCCCCAGCATAAAGATAGCTTGGTTAATGTTCCATGTGCACTTGAAAAAAATACATATTTTAGTTTGTGAATGTGGTGTTTTGTGTCAATTAGATTGCACAGGTTGATACTGTTGTTCAAATCTAGTGTATCCTTGCTGATTTTTTCTACTTGTTCTATCAATACTGAGAATGAAATATTAAAATCTCCAACTCTAATTGTGTAGTTTTTCTAACTTCCTTTTAGTTTTTATCAATATTTATCAACATTTGTGGGGTGCAACTAAAGCAATTCTTAGAGAAAAATTTATAGCTTATAGCTATATGGCTTATAAAGGAAAACTGAAATGCTGATATTAGAAAAGGAAAAAAGATGTTTTAAAAATTGATAAGCTGGGGTGCCTGGTTGGCTCAGTCACTTGAGCATCCGACTTTTGACTTAGGCTCAGGTCATGATCCCACGGTTCATGAGTTCAAGCCCTGTGTCAGCCTCTGTGATGACAGCTCAGAGCCTGCTTGGGATTCTCTCTCTTTCCGACTCTCTCTGCCCCTCCCCCACTTGTGCTCACTCCCTTCCTCTCTCTCTCTCTCTTTCTCTCTCTCTCTCTCAAAAAATAAATAAACTTTTAAAAATTATCAAAATCAATAATCTAGGGGTGCCTGGGTGGCTCAGTTGGTTTAAGTATCAGACTCTTGATTTCGGCTCAGGTCATGATCCCACGTTCATGAGATTGAGCCCTGCATTGGACTCTGTGCTGGTGGTGCAGAGCCTGCTTGGGATTCATTTGTTCCCTCTCTCTTTTTCTCTGCCCCTCCCCCACTAGCACGCACATGCACACACATGCGCTCTCTCCCTCTCAAAATAAATATTTAAAAACCCCCAATAATCTAAGCTTCCACTTTAAGAATTTAAAAAAATATGAGCAAATTAAACCCAAGTATGTGAAGGAAGAAAATAATAAAGATAAAATAGAAAAAAAATAAAAAGAAAACACACAAGTGATTAAAAAAAATCTACAAAAGCTGGGAGTTGGTTCTTTTAATGGATAATAAAGTTTAGGACTCAATACTGAATAACAATAGCTTATAATTAAAGAGAGGTAAATTGATGTTAAAGAATTCTAAGTTCCTTGAATTGTTCAGGAGGGTGTAGAATAAGATATTGCTTAATTTTAGGCTTTGTAAATTATATGTGCATGGTATAATTTTAAAGATCATCCCTAAAAAGAAACTGAGTGTACAAATTTCAGAGAATACGTGAAATAGAAAATACAAATAGAAAAAAGGAATAGGAAAACAAAGAAAAATTCAGTCATAAAAAAAAAAAAAAAAGAGCCAGGAAAGAAAAACAAGAAGCATCAAAAAGAAAATGCAATGAGGAAAAAGATTGTAGAAATAAACCCAGATATACCAATAATCACAGAATTAGATAGATTAAACTCACCAGGTAAAGACAGAAATTGTCAAAATGGATTAACCACCTCCCCCCTTCCTGCTGTCTAAGAGATGTATTCAATCTAAAAGGGTATAGAAAGCTTAAAAATAAAAAGATGAAAAAAGTGTGAAAAATAAAACTGTTTTAATTATATTAACATCAGATAAAATATTTGTTAAAGAAAAGCCATTACTAAGAATAGAGAGAGTACCTAGATAGTTATAAATATTTATTTACCAGGAAGTCAATTCAAAATGTACATGCGTCTTATAAGATAAGATAGCCTTAAAAATGAGTAAAGCAGAAATTGATAGAACAATAAGAACTTGACAAGTCCATCATCATTGTGGAAGATGCTAGCACACTTCTCTTTATCATTGACAGATCAAGCAGAAAAACCCTGTAAGGATGTAAGATTTGATATATAGTTAGCAAGTATGATTGAATGTTAATTTATAGAATTTTTTGAACAGGAATTGGAGGACACACATTCGTTTCAAGCTTCTTTAGAACATTTGTGAAAATTAACCATATGTCACCAAGCAAGTCTCAACAAATATCAACAACTAAAATTATACAGATCACCTTCTGTGATTATATTGCATATGTTATAAACAGACAGCAGAAAGATAATAAGTTATTAATGTATTCGGAAATTAAGATACTTTCATTCAATCGGTTAGTCAAAGATGAAATTTCAACATTAAACTGAAAGATAATATAAAAATATCACACATCAAAATTGTGGCATGCAGTTAAAATAGTATTTAGAACAAAATTTATGGCCTTAAGTTCATACATTGGGAAATAAGAAAGACTAAAAATTAATGATTTACTCTTCTCAAGAAGTTAGTAAAAAATGCAGCAAAACCAACCCAAAGAAAGAGAAGGAAGGAAATAATAAAGGGTAGAAGTTAGTGAAAGCTAGAACAAACATACAGTAGAAGAGATCTACCAAGGAAACAATTAAGTGTTTAAAAATACTAACGAATTTGGGGCGCCTGGCTGGCTTAGTCCGTAGAGCACATAACTCTTATTCTCAGAGTCATGAGTTCAAGCCCCACATTGGGCTTGGAGCTACTTAAAACAATGACAAAAAAAAAAAATTACTAATGAACTCTTAACTATAGAGAACAAACTGATGGTTACTATAGGGGAGGTGGGGGGGAGGGGTGAAATAGGTGATGGGGATTAAGGAGCACACTTGTGATGAGCACTGGGTGTGGTATAAAAGTGATGAACTACTATAGTGTATACCTGAAACTAATATAGCACTGTACGTTAACTAACTGGAATTAAAATAAAAATTTTTAATAATAAAATACTAATGAACCTGATATACTTCTGCTAAGATTGATCAAGAGAAAGAGGGGAGGTACAAATAATATAATATCAGGAATGGAAGTAGGGGGATACAACTTCCAGGCTGCAGGTAGCCATAAGATAATAATGGGACGTCATGAACAAATTTGTACGAATATTTTTGTAATTTTATACTGGACACATTCCTAGAAAAATAGGTCATGCTAATATTGACTCAAGAAGATGCAAAAAACACAAATAGTCCTATAATCATTAAAGACATTGAATGAATAGTATATCAGCTGGGGTCTACTCAGGGAATAAAAATCATACATTATTTGAGCAGAGAGAATTTAAAAGAAACAACTATTAACTGGGTATAAAGGTATTAACTAGGTAACTGAAAGGGTAAAGAGATCCTTCTAAGATATGGAGGAAGCAACCTCAGGACGCAGCTGCCACTCCTAGGGTTGGGAAAACAACGGGAAGATGTCGGAATTATTAACATTTGGTGACTTAGAGGAAGAGCCTCATAAAAGTGAAACTCAGACCTCTAATGAGGAGGTACCTTCCGGCTGGAGCAGATGTCGCTCAGCTTGGAGGAGGAATCCAACAGGGTTGGAATTCAGACTTCCTAGGAGGGAACCCCGGGCTGGCTGGTGCTGGTGTCTCTGGGCTGTGCGTGAGGAGCGTGAAGAGGGTGGTTCTGCAGGTGTTGGAGAGACTTCAAACTGGGCTCAGCTGCCCTTCCAGGACTCCTTGGGTGACTCTCACAGGAAAAGCAAGCTGATGGGAATTAAGAAGCAGATGAAAAGTAGCCAGCCACTACCCCCCCGCCCCTGCCACACACTTTCTTTTTTCCCTCCCCAGGCCTCCTACTCTTCCCCTAGCGCCCCCTACTGTCAGAGTCTAACATGGCACCAGCTGACCAAGCTATAATACGGTTTGGAGTCCTAGGTCCCCTATCACAAAGCTGAGTATAGAAGTGTGGGTTTAGAGTTAGGAGACAATGCTTTCTCCCAGAAGTGGCATAGTCCTTCTTGTTGGCTTCTTAGCATTCACAGTCACTATTATACGTACATTTGACCTTCGCGCAACAAGAACACAACTCTATGTTTCCATTTAACATGATGCAACTATCTCTCATGCAAATAAAGACATTCTCAGTCTCTCCCCAAAATGGGAAGATACAAAGTTCCAATGGGCTGAATTCATCTCTGGTCAATGTTAACAACTTCTCAAATCCAGATCCGGGCAATGTCCCACCTGAATATCGTTATCTAAATACGAAATTGGAAAGTTACCCTCCAATAAAGGTTAAATAAAATAGTAATGGGAAGGAGGAGGGAGAAGAGAAAATGGTTAATATACACAAACACACACACCCACGATAGAGCAAGCAAGGAAGAAAAGATTCACCGTTGATTCATTCTTTGTTACTGGTCATGAGGCTGTGGTTGACATTTGTAATTCCTTCCTTCACTCCTCATGCTACATATCCTTTGTTCTCAACCGGTTAGAGTTCTTTACCTGATGAGGTGCCCTGAATCTTCATTTCTGAAGCCTCTGAATTCTCAGTGCTCCTGCCTTTTGGAATGCTATAGTTTTCCATTCATTTTTATGATGGGACACAGAAGTACCTGAGGGGCATCCTAGAATATCCTCTGGGTTTCAGATATAGTCCCCTCCATGTCCACTGTGTAGCACCAAACAAATTTCACCTTGTAATCAAGATCAATCACCCTGAGCAGTAGAGTAACCCTTTTTTCTCCTTTTGGTTTCATGGCAATCAGACTCAAAATGTCTGGTAGCAGTCTCAACTTCCAATAATGGAACTGTAGTTGTGCCCTCTTGCAGAATCTTTCCTCTCTTAGGAAACAAGGCCTCCAAACCTGCAGAGCTCAGAGTTGTGGGGAGGGAAGTAAAAACTCTTCAAGCAGGCTATTAGGGATAATAGCGAGAGGACGCATTCCTATTTCTATCCCTTAATTCCTGGTGATGAGAAAGGACGATTCATAGGTTGCTAACCCAAAGCACAAAACACACCCTGTAAGACAGAATTCCATCTTTTTAAGCTCTTCTTCTGCCTGGAAGCCTGGAAGATTTTCTCTTTATTCTCTGAGATTATGCATTTTATGGATGTGCCCTCATGTGCAACTTTCTCATCAAGCTAGACAGAACTCAGCGAGGCTTCCAATCGGTTGATAGACATATTTTCCCCAGCTCAGGAAAATTTTCTTCTAGTGTTCAGTTATGACTTATTTCCCATCTGTTCATGCTTGTCTCCATCTGGAGCAGCTATTTGTTCATTAGAGCTCCTGGTTTTGTTCGCCACATCTCTTTTCCCTCATAAATTACATTAAAAAGTCTTTCTTCTCCATGTTGTTGAGGTGTTTCCTGCATTGTCACCTTCAGGGTCACTAATTGGGTCTCAGTAATCTTTAATTTACCTGCTGCAGTTTTGAGTTGAAAATCATGTTGTATGCTCCAAGAAGCTGTGTGTGTGTGTGTGTGTGTGTGTGTGCACATGTGCATGCACACACTGCGCTTGGATTTTAGATCTCATTTTTAAACTAAGCAGTTCTGTTTCACTAAGCATATTAGTTCTCAGTTCCTTCTGAAACAAATAACCACAAAAAAAGTGACAATAACACAACATGAACGTATTATCTTATAATTCTGGAGGTCAGAACACTAAAATCCATTTCATTGGGCTAAAATCAAGGTGTCTGTTTCCTTCTGGAGGCTTCCAGGGGAGAATCCACTTCCTCGCCTTTCTAGCCTCTCCAGGCCACCTGCATTCCTTGGCTCACAGCCCCTTCCTCTATCTTCAAAGCACTTCACTCTAATCTCTGTTGCTGTTGTCACATCTCTTTCTGACTCTGACCCTCTCACCTCCCTCTTACAAAGACCCTTGTAAATACACTGGGCCCTTCTGGATAATCCATGATAATCTTCCCATCTTAACATCCTTAGCATAATCACATCTGCAATGTCCCTTTGGCTATACCAGGTAACATATTGAAAGGTGTTGAGATTGGGATGGGGATGTCTTTGGAGGGTGGGTCGTTATTCAGCCTACCACAATAGGCATGTGTTCTAATTACTCAACTGGATGTTCCTCCCTCTGACTGCAGGGATGGCTCAGTTATCTTCCTCAGTCAGCCCACTGGGACTCAGGTATGACTGTTGGAATATTCTCAAGGGTAGGAGTCCAGCAAGTGGTGAAAAGCAGAGGCATTGTGCACCGTGGCTCAGGGGTGGAGTCTGGCACTAAGCCCACCTCCCAGAAATTCCAGGAGGAAGCCTCTTGACAAGTGTCTCCCAGCCTTGAGTCAGAGCAGGCGTTCAGATCATTGAAAATTCTCAATATGCTTCTTTAAGGTCATTGTTCTACTGTTCTTTAAGATCACTTAATCTGCAGTGACTTCGTGCATTGATTTTGTGGGCTTTGTTTATTAGCATTAGATTTCTTTGTAGGTTTTGGGAACTCTGGTTTGCAGATATTTTGAAAGGAAACTTTTGCTTTTGTATCTCTCTCTTTTTTTCTCCCCTCTTCTCTCCCTTGCCCTGATTGCTCTCCCTGGTCAGCATGTTTCCATTGCTGGGTCTTTCAGGCCCCCAGTCTTGATCCCATTTCACAGTGGTAGTTCAAGTGGTTACTATTCTGCTGTTACATTGGGCTATGACTGATCCAGTTATAGAGCAGTGGGAGGTTGGCAGAGGCCCTTGTCACATGGCTGTGCTCTTATAACCCCAGGCTTCCTCATCTTCTTCTCACAAGTAGGGGACAATCCGCCCAAGATCCAAGACTGCAAACGAGCCTGGGCCCTGTCCTCCATTTTGTGAGCAGCCCTTGGGGGCAAATCAGCTTGTTTCTTGATTGGATTTCCCTCGGTGCATCTAAGCATCGCTGGTTTTCTCTTCTCCATCTATTTTCAGTCTTTCAAATTTCTTCGTTTTCTATCACTTCCCTTCCTTTCTCTTCCTAAGCATGGGTTCATTCATTTTTTATTCTTTACTATCATCTTGGAGGAGTCTTCATAGAGGAATGGGCTGCATGCATGTGGTCACCTCATCAACTTCAACTGGATGTCTGAACTATCATTTAAAACTCTATTCTTCATATATTTTGGTTCAGAAAATATTGGATGACTCAGTGACTTAGATACTTTTCTAATGAAAGGACGAAAGGTTTCATTATCAGATTTAACAAAAGAGGGAGGGACAGGAAGAATCACAGATGATTCTACATTGCTAGTCAAAGAGATTTGAGTTTAAGAATCTAGGAAGAATCTAGGATGGTCTATCATGGGACAGACAACCATGATAGTCCAGAAACCGGACTGATGAGGGGATGGAAAGAAGGAACAGAAGAAAGAGAAGCAGAAACAAAGAGGAAGAGGGAGAGAGGTGCTGTCTTGGTATGGAAGCGGGGCAGGAGGAAGAAGGAATGTCAATCAAGCAGTTTTTCTATGAGAGACATTGCTCTAAAAGCAGAGTCTTGAAGAGGGGAAGATTAACCCTTTCAGGTGCCACAGACAGACCAGCAGAAGAGGATCAGCCATACTTCTGGCTTGGTTCTGGGCTTCTCTTACTACAGCATTCCTCTGTGAACTTTTGTGCTTGCAAGTCATTGACTGGCTTGAATAGGAGGCTCAAAGCAGAAAAGCACTGTGACTTGGCTTAGAAATTGCTTTTGGGCAAATCCACAAATTCCCAGCCCATTTATATCTGCTTACTCTAGAAGCTGACAGTTGAATTTCCCCTTTCTTCATGCATTGATCCAGATGGAAAGTGTTCCTGGGTATTTTGGGTTTTCAGACTCATCTTCAGCCCTCAGGGGAGTGTTGTAATAGTTCACAACACGAGCTTTGGTGTAGATCCAGTTTCTCCAGCAGCAGGAGACAATCCTTTGAGAGGCAGGGAGACTGTCATCAGAATGGCTCTTATACAGGGGCAATAAGGCCCTGGGCTTATAGGACTCACCTGTTTTGGCCAGGAGCCGCATACCTGGTGCTGTTCATGGTCCTGAACTTCAGCTGCTGGTCTCTATTGCACTGTTATTCCACTTTCCACTGGGGCAACGGTGACTCCACTGGGGAAATCAGGTAAGCAAGGGTGTGAGAGAGAGAAGAGCAAAAAGCAGACCAAATCCTTTGACGAATCCTGCTGCTGAGACATTTCCTGAGAGAGGAAAATGGGATTTTTCCTTGCATTCATCATTTACAAAGTTTTACAGTCACCAAGATCTCTGTTGGGAAGCACATGACCCCACCATTTCTCTCTGATGGTAAGTTTATAGATGACGATGGGGACAGAGGACTGTGAATTCCTGGAATTCAGGGTCCATGCTGGATTCCCTTGTCACCTTGCCAGTATGTATGGTAGGTTTTCAGTAAGTGTTGATAAGATGTTGGCTGTAAGGGACAGAACCTGGACTTGGTTCTCAAAATAAGTTCTGCTTTCATCCTTGCTCTGAAGGAGGGCAAAGGGGCTAACATTTGAGATTCGACTATGCCAGCCATTTGAAATTAGGTTCTTTCATTTAATCCTCCTGGGAGATTTATCACAAAATTTTCAGTCAGGACTCAGGCTCATAGAGGCAAGCCTCCTGAGTGAGATCTCTTTGTTCTTGTGGTTAGTCTAGAGCTCAAATCCAGGTCTTGCTGACCCCACGGGCCATATCCCCCCCCCCCACTGGCTACTTTCTTTTTATGTGAGGAGAGACATAAATTCCACAGGGGGAAGATGGGTTTGCAATCCTTCCTGTGCAGCTTGTTTAATGTCTGGAGAAAGCTGATTTGGAGATGGCAATTGCTGATCAGGTGTTGAAGCCAGGAGCTTAGGTCTAAGGTTAAGCAGGGGGAAAAGATGGGCTCAAACCTCAGCAGGACCCAGAGTTTTTCCCTATCTCAATGCCTCATGCACGTTCCAGCTTTGGGGAGGCAAAAGTATTAATTCCCAAAGACAGAAGAAGTGTTTAGGAGAGCCCATAAAGACACAACAGATCTGGTAGGGGAGCAAGACACAGCTCAGGTGATGCCGTGTAAGCCTGGGTCTGAGTTGAAGGCAGGTGATTTTCTCCAGCTCCTGGAAGAATCAGCTTGGCAGCCACACAGACTTCAATCAGATCCAGAGGGGCAGCCAGCTGTCCCCTCATAGCACCAGAGGACAGAGGTTTTTTTCTAGTTAGTTGGAGGCTTATCCTGATTCCACACGGTATACTTGAGGGCTGCTGTCCGCTAACTGGGCAGCCTTGTCCCTGCCGCCCTTAAGAGCTGTCTTCTCATGAAACATGCACTTAGAGGAGGATGTCAAGATGTCTTCCAAAGGATCTGTAGGCACACTTTGAAGTACTTACTGAGCCAGGATCCCCTCCTCCCCCCCCCATACTGGTGGGCTCCCCAGGCTCCCATGACCAATTGGACCAGAGGTGGACACTTGATGCAAGCTGCACCAATCAGATCCTCTATTCTGGAGACTGAGACGTGAGGGGCAGTGGTTCTTAGGTTAGCTTTGGCCGCCGGACTTGGAAGTTCAGGGAGACCTGGGGCTGAGGCAGCCATTTTGGGACAGACAACCATTATAGTCCAGAAACCGGACTGATGAGGGGATGGAAAGAAGGAACAGAAGAAAGAGAAGCAGAAACAAAGAGGAAGAGGCAGAGAGAGGCGCTGCCTTGGTATGGACAGCCTGGAGGGAACATTGTGGGGGCAGAGTTCAGAGCAATGGTGTAGCAGAAAGGCTGGCCTGATGCTTCCAGCTCTCTCCCTGCCATGTACTGACTCCATTCACTATGAGGGGAACGGATGAAGGAGGGTTGTGTTAGGGGGTTTGAATTTGTAATAACTGTTTAAGCATTTGCTACGTAGGAGAACGTGGCTTTGCGAGGGATAGGCATTAGGTATCAGATGCTTGTGAGGCATAGTTACTCAAAGTTTTCACACTCCAGATCACCAATTTGTAGCAAAAAAAAAAAAAAAAGCAGAGTTGCACGAACGATTTTAAATTACAAGAGAAAACAGTATTTTAAACCTTAAGAATAATTTCCTATCACTCAGAAGGTCTCCGTCCCACCCTCCCGCCCTTCTCGCTCCAGTGTTGCTGGCCTCCTGCCAGGAGGGCAGGGGGAGGAGCAGTCAGAGGGTTCCACCCCCAGCCGCACTGTGATTGGCTCATAAGTGGACACGTGACCCAAGCCCATCCAATCCGTGGGAACCTCGGGTCTTTTTCTGGGAATTGGGGGTTGGTCTGGATGCCTTGTGAACGTGTGGGGCTTGGGCCTGCTGTACCGTTTTTTCTACCACAAGGGAAGCTGGTCTGAAAAGAAGCCAACACAAGGAGGAGAACAGAGCCAAGGCACCTGCAGGGAAATGGAGCCAGAGCCCTGACATCACAAATGATCTAATTAGTTCCATTTATTGCTTAATCCACTTGGAACTGGGTTTCTGTCATCCCTGACGGAAAGCATACTGACCTGTACGCTACCTGCTTTTTCGCACAGCATGCTGAAAAGATGTGCACTGAACTCTGCCAGGACCAGAGGATATTCGTTTTTCTTTCTTTTTTCTTTTTTTTTTTTTTTTTTTTTTTTTGGTTTTTGGCTTTAACTTCCGTTAACTCCGAATCAAGGTGCCAATGCATTTTGTTGACCATCAACTCTTTGCCGCGAATGAAGCAGCGCGAGGGGCAAGCTCTTTTATTCACAGAGCCGAGCCCTTCCTTATGGCTGCCATGACTCCTTCGACGCTGGCACTGAGCCCAAAGTACCATTTCTAGCCCATGACTCACAAAGTAAATAATCTATAAATGAAAAGCCTCTTAGCATACTTTGGCACGACAAACAAAATGACACGCCAGGCTGCATTCTCCTTCACGTTTCAACCCTATATGTGCCAAGGGCTTGTTTCACATCCGCACATGAGCAGTTTGGGCTTGCTCAAAAGCCAACGAGCCACTAGCTCGTGTGCCCACGGATTGCCTTTCTAGTCCGTGTGTTCTTGATGTTATGCAACGTCCAACGGTGTTATCTGATCGAGGGCTTTTGCCAATAATTCTTTTGGCTCTCTCCCCACGCACAATCTTTATCATTATTTTTGCAGCTGGTTTACAGGCTTTTTGGTCATTGTATGGGTGACTTTTCTGTGCATTTGCTAATACAGCGATCATTTGGAATGATGTCCCTGTGGCTCTGACCTCCTGACCTTTAGGAGCAAGAATACTCAATCTTACATTAGAAGGCATTATTTTGGGGTTGTTCTGGGAAAACTGGATGGGTTGCTTTGGGGGAAGATAACGGAAAACATTTTTTTATGGCCTCAGACTACTATTTATCCCCCATTTTAACGTTAATGGTAACATATCGAAGACTAGGGCCAAACAGACTGCGGTGCAATAAATGAAAATTTCCAAAATTTCCCATGGGACTTATCCTTATAATTTTCACTTACAGCTTCATGTGTAGGATCATTACCCAAGAATTTGCTTGTTCCTGGAATACATGGTTTCATATTTCATCGTTCCACTGGAGACCCGCTTACTTGCAATGTGTTCTGTGTCCTTCTGAGGATTTATGTTGCCATTTTCATCGCTTTCACGTTTACAATTCGAAGAACGTCTTTTGGGCCATTGATTCGTTTTGTGAACTAGAGATGTAAGACGACTTAATGGTAACCGCAGAAATTCAAAAATAGCCATCATAAGAACTTCCCAGCTAGAACCGTCTGTCGGCCTGATCCTCGTTCAGTTAGGAGAGGCAATATACCTCTCCTACCCAGTAGTTTTTAAGATTTTATTTTTATTCCTAGTCTTTTGAAGCTTCAGTGTGTGTGTGTGTGTGTGTGTGTGTGTGAGAGAGGGAGAGAGAGAGAGAGAGAGAGAGAGAGGGAGAGAGAGGGAGAGGGTGGGAGGGAGGGAGAGAGAGATGGGGGAAGGGAAGTAGAAGCAGATGAGTAAGACCTTGCAAGTCTTTGAAAAAATATACCAGGATTGTGAGACCATTAATACTTTGTCTTCAGCTCCTTCCCTCAGTTCTGGTCTTTCTGTAGAAGCTTTTTGCTTTTTCATGGCCAGGAGGAGGCGGTAGGTAAGGTGTGGAAGGAACACGCGAAGGCAAATACGTGCTTTGTGCCTGAGCCCAACACACCTGCGCTGGGTGGGACACAGATGCCAGCTTCTTCCAGGTTGTGACCTTCTGTCCACTTAGGCAGAAATAGGAGAGAAAAATAGCCTAGAAATAATGACAAATGTTTCCTCTTTCCAATGATCCTACCTCTTTCCTTTTCCTTCACTGACGTATTGGCTCGGACCTACAGCAGGAAGTTGGCTTAGTGGTGACAGATGCGATGGCCACCAGGGCTCCTAGTGAACATTCCCGTTTTTCTTCTTCTGTCACTTGGTGGGGTTCCACTTCCCCACGCCTTTGAGTTTCGGGCATGAGCAGGTGTTTTGCTTTGGCCAATGAAATGTGAGCAAAGAGACAGATCACTTCTAGGTGGAAGTTTTAAGAGCCAGGGGGTAAAGTGCCGGGTCCCTGTCAAGTTGCTGAGCAGTGTTCAGGTTGGAGGCTCAGGGTCAGCCTCCCTAGCTTAGCGAGGCCCAGGGGACCGAGCGCCCCCCCCCCCCGACCCCCACCGTGGACGGTTAACAGGAGCAAGAAAACGAATTCGGTGTTTCGAGCCGCTGAGATCTTGAGGATTGGTTGTTCCCGCAGTGTAGACCAAAACGGGGTGGGGTGGGGTGCACATGTAAATAAAGAGCACGGATCCCTTTGCCAGATTCGCTTCCAAAAAGCTGACCCCGATTGGCAGCCAGCCGTATCCTGTGCGAGTGCCTGTACCCCCACCCCACTCCCCAAAGCCCTAGTTTTTAGAGGACACCCGTATATTTTCAAGCGTTCATCATTCTAGTCGCCATTGGATTTTGTTTGCCAATCGCACACCCCGAGTCAGGAATATTGTCAGTAGACCGCTTTATTGGTATGGATTTTCAACAAACAAAAATAAACACAACAGCATTAAAAAACAAAACAAAACAAAAAACCCCTGAAGATAACGTTGGACTCCAGTCCCGGGTGGTAATTACAAGACAATGATCTGCTTAACATTCAGAAATTCCTGGGCCGCGGCGCTGCTGGGCGGCCGCCGAGTCCCCGACCCCGCCGCGCCCGCCGCGGGCCTGGCTCTGCGCGTGCGGCGGGGCCGCGGGCGCGGGGAGGGCTGCGGCGGGAGGGGGCAGCCGGAGGGCGGACCCGCCCACCGGCACGCGCGCGCTCCGCGCCCCCGCCTCGCCATCGCCCCCCGCGGGCGGCGGCCGGAACTGCAGCGAAGGGCGGACGCGGACCCAGCGGCGGCCCGCACCGGCTTTGTCCGGGTGGGGAGGGCAGGTTACCGGGAGGGTGGAGTCAAAGGCCGGTTCCGGAGACGCCTGGGCGGATCTGAGCCCAGCCAAGACTCCACGTTGTTAACCTTGAACAGATAAGGTTGCTATGCAAAATTGAGGGCTGTTGCACTTCAGGAAAATCGGTGTCTCTTTTGAAAAGGAGATGCCTCCCGGGACGTCCTTATGTTCTTACCGTCACTTGGAGTAGTGGAAGATCCTGTGACTATGGCAAAGCAGAGCGTGATTCCCCCAAAGATGCGATCACAGTTCTCCAGGGGAAACCTGAACACGCAGAGGATCTGGAAAACGAAAGCGGGGTTGCTCCCCCAGCAGTGCAAAGCCCCTTCCCTCCAGACCGCTTGTTTGTGACTCTGCACAGGCCTCCGCGTTGCAGAGACCGCGTGTCACAGAAAGGGAAGGACCTGACGCCGTGAACGAGCCGAGGAGAGAAGCGGCTTTATGGTCCTTGGCGACCCATCTGAATGGGAATTGCAGACTGAATTTGCCACGCAGGGTTTTCAAACAATTTGCATGCTTTCCAGATGCTTTGAAACCCCTCCACCCCGCTTTTTGAATAGTGTAAAATATTTTAATAGGCCAAAGCCATGTGGATTTATAAAATTTTTTTACAAGCCCTAACGGGGCCCCCTCCACCTTGTGTTTTTTGGTTGTCATTTTTTTTTTTCTTTACAGCGTTCAGATGTTGTTTTCTCTTTCACAGTATTAACGTATTTAACAGCTCCTTCTGAGGTGGGAATTGGTGAAAATGATCATTTTGGGGCCTAAGGAAATTTGACATCTACTCCAAAACTTGTTTCCTAGGGTCACAATTTAAATTTAATTTAATTTAATTCAAACTTCAGATTTGGGCTACTTTTATCTTGTCCAGGATATATTTTGACAAAGGGTTTATTTATTAAAACTTTTTTTTTAATGTTTATTTTTGAGAGAGAGACAGAGAGTGAGCAGGGACGGGCCAGAGAGAGAGGGAGACACAGAATCTGAAGCAGGCTCCAGGCTCTGAGCTGTGGGCATAATCTGGGGGGGGAGGGGGGAGCGGAGGTGCGTGAGTGGGGGAGGGGCAGAGAGCGAGCCACAGAGAATCCCAAGCGGGCCCCACACTGTCAGCACAGAGCCCGATGTGGGGCTCAATCTCATTTACCGTGAGATCATGACCCGAGGCGAAATCAAGAGTTCAACACTTACCCAACTGAGCCACCCAGACGCCCCTTGACAAGTGATTTAATTTGCTCTTTTCAGGAATTTGTCAGCTCCTTTGCCCCACCTTTTCACGACCGGTAGTTTGCCACCATCATCGTGCCATGATTATTTCCTCTACTAACTCAAGAGTAATTTACCACAAAGTGTAAGTCCACAGATCTGGGGACATTTAGGGAGACGTTATTAACGAAATGCAGCTTTCATCCTGAAATGTACTTACTACCGGCCGGGAGGGTTGTTTGCTTGACTCCTTGACTAAGTGACTCTTGTAAGATCAATTTCTCGCAGTTGCACTGTCACAGAGTCTAATATTGCACGTCTAGGGACCTCAGAACGCCTCATCTTCTACAGGTTCTTGATAGGTACTATTTCTCAAATAACTAACTTTCAGGGCACTGTGATAGACTCTCAAGTAAGGATTTTTTTTGGGGGGGGGTCTTCCATTTGCCTTTATACTCACTTGAAATCCAGAATCCCAACCAAAATACGCAGGTACTTTTTGTAAAGCTCTTCCGCTTCCTCCAACCAGGTTAGAAACGAGGGGGGACGAAATTGCCTTGTCTGAGAGGGGGGTTGGGAGAGTAAGAAAGATCCCCCCCCCACCCCCCGGCCGGTGGATTATACTTCCTGTCAATATTATAGCTGGGAAATCGTGAGTAGAAAGTAATCATAGTGAAAACATTTTGTTCTACGAGTTGTTAACCTTTTGAAAATACAACGGCTGCTAAAAATTGCGGGCTGCGAACCCTCAGTCGGTGCCGCTGCTTTGAAAATGAGCTCCTGTGCCATAAATGCAACTGAGCTAAATATGAACCTTAAGTTCACAAATGAATGCTGTTCAATGAGTAAAGTAGAAAATAGCTTTTTACCAAAGACATAATTTCATTCTAAATCACGTCGTATGATCAAATATGGTCACCCAGAAGTGCGGTCATCTAGTTTTCTTTGTATGGAAAATTCTGCATTAAAAAAAAAAAAATGAGTTTGATGCCCTTTGTTCAAGGGAAACTAGCCCACGGATTGGGGGAGGACGGTGTCTGTCAAGTTGTGTTCTGAGGTCTCTGGCCCCTGGATGTTTTTTAAAAGCAGACATTTTAAATCCCACAAAGTGATCTTTGCTGTCAATCTCTAGTGGATTAATATTTTTTTTCTTTTTCTTTTTTTTTAAATTTTTTAAATGTTTATTTTTGAGAGAGAGACGGAGACAGAGTGTGAGCAGGGGAGGGGCAGAGAAAGGAAGACACAGAATCAGAAGCAGGCTCCAGGCTCCGAGCTGTCAGCACAGAGCCTGACGTGGGGCTCGAACTCACAGACCATGATATTCTTAGAGGGAGGAATATATGATCCTATGTTACATACTCTGGAACTATTCATTTGACATATATAATATGCATAGCATCGCTGTTCACCATCTCCCAAAAGTAAAACTGGGTTATGAAATATTTATTCATCGGTCATCTGGACTAAGTTGTGCCACTTGGGTCAGGATTAGCTTTTCAGTTCCACTTAACAGACAGCCTGTCTTTAAGCAATGCAACTCGCAAAATTTCCAAGTCTCTTTGTGTATGCAGCACAATGCTTTACAACCGTCACGCTTTGAATTCGTGGGTCTTGCCCCAGAGGCGTCGGGGGCACAGTCTCACAAAAGCAGAAGAAAGACCTGAAAGGGATTTATTTTTCTTAGGAGAATAAATCCGAAATTTCAGGCTAAAAAGCGTTGCAACGACTGTAGGTAACAGAGAGCGTCTACTGTCCCAGTCCTCCAAGATTTGCACTGCTAGGACGGTCTTTGGTGGTTTTTGCACGGTGGTTGAATAAAATTAGCGAATTTTGCAATCCTACGCGCCTGCTAAAAAAAAACAAAAACAAAAACACCCAGAAAACAAACCACACACACACACACACACACCAGAATTCGTTATTGTAAATTTAGCCTTGTGGACATGAGGCAGACACAGTCCTGCAGATTTCCTTAACAGGTGACATTTTGCCAGGGGCTGAGGGCAAGGGGAAGGGAGAGTCAGCGTGTAATGGCACAGAGTTTCGGGTTGGGAAGATGGAAAGGGTCCCAAGAGGGTGGTGGTGGGTTGCCCAACCATGTGAATGTGCTTAATGCCACTGAGTTGTCCAATTAACAACCGGATATTTTGTGTTGTGTATATATATATATGTGTATATATATATATATATATATATATATATATATGTGTGTATATATATATATATATGTGTGTGTGTATATATATATATATATATATATATATGTATGTATATATTTTAGCACGATTAAAAAAAAAAAAAGGCCTCTGTGTTCTGGCTTCCCTGCCAGCTCAGCCCCCTCTCCACCCTGCTTGGCCCCAAGGTCACCTACCAGCAGCATGGGGAATTCGTGGCCACCCCCTCCCTCCCACACCCGGCTTCCACTCTGCTTCTTTTCCTCTGCTTTGCTCCTTGGTCCGTACAATGTCTCCTCTTCACCTGGCTTTCTGAACTAGAAAGTGAACAGTTGGTAGTCACGTGTCTTTTTGTTTTTTGAAATGTTTATTGCTTTATGTATTTTTGAGAGAGAGAGACAGAGAGACAGAGAGGGAGCAGGGGAGGGACAGAGAGAGAGAGGGAGACACAGACTCCGAAGCAGGCTCCAGGCTCTGAGCCGTCAGCACAGAGCCCAACGCGAGGCTCGAACTCACCAACCGTGAGATCATGACCAGAGGAGAGTTTGGCCCCTTAACCGACTGAGCCACCCAGGGGCCCCGGGAGTCACATGGCTTTTGAAAATCAGCTTCAGGAGTCCATCTGGGATCTGAGACTCCCTTCCTCTGTCCTTTTCATCTGCAGCTCAGTAGATACCTGGGCAGGCTCTGGGGACCTTGGAATTCTTGGCGTTTACCTTGGGCCTGGGGGGTAGGGCAGCAGCTGTGATGTAAACTCCCCCTTTGTTCAACAGCATCCCCCCCTCCACCTGCCTGCTATGCCACCCATCACTTCTAGAGGAGAGGGGGTAAGGTTCAAGTGTTCAAATCTGTCCTGGTCCTGGGAAGTCTCCGTCATCTTAGGGGAATGTTACCGACTGAATGTTTGTGTCCCCCTAAAATTTGTATGTTGAGGGCACCTGGGTGGCTCAGTGAGTTAAGCGTCCGACTTCAGCTCAGGTCATGATCCCGTTCATTAGTTCGAGCCCCATGTCCGACTCTGTGCTGACAGCTCAGAGCCCGGAGCCTGCTTTGGATTCTGTGTCTCCCTTGCTCTCTGCCCCTCCCCCACTCACACTCTGTGTGTGTCTCTCTCTGTGTCAAAAATAAGTAAACATAAAAAAAATTTGTTTTTAATTCGCATGCTGAAACCCTACCCCTGCCCCCACGTGATGATATCAGGAAGGCAAGGCTCTGGAGGTATTTAAGATTAGATGCGGTCATGAGGGTAGAGTCCTCAGAAGTGGAATCAATACCCTCGTAGGTGTCACCAGAGACCTTGCTTCCTCTCTCTGCCCTCTGCTATTCGAGGACACAGAGGAGGGCCCTCACCAGAACCCAACCACGGAGGCATTCTGATCTCAGACTTCCAACCCCCTAGAACCACGAGAAATGAATTTCTGCTGTTTATAAGCCACGCAGTCTATGGTACTTGGTTACAGGAGCCTGAACTAAGACAAGGAAAAAACCTGCAATCTTAGCACAATGGAATTTAAAGAATTTACAACCATGAAGCATGGCTCCAGTGCTAAGCCAAGCCAGTCTTTCTCCCGGATTCCTGCAAAACTGGATTCTGGGTGATACTTGGCTTTGAAGGGGTCAGCATCTAGCAAGGCTGAACGGTCACCACCCCTCAGCCCCTACAGCCAGGAGCACAGGTTGGTAATGCTCTGTTTATGGACCTTGAGGTGTTTGAAGTAGAAGCAAAACTCTTCTCTCTTTTTTTTAGTTTATTTCTTTATTTTCGGGGGCGGGGGGAGAGAGAAAGAGAGACAGCACAGGTGGGGAAGGGGCAGAGAGAGGGAGAGAGAGAGAAAATCCCAAGCAGGTTCCACACCGCCGGCGCAGAGCCCGACGCGGGGCTCGAACCCACGCACTGTGTGAGATCATGACCTGAGCCGCAGTCGGATGCTCAACCAACTTGAGCCCCCCAGGCGCCCCTTCTTAATCCAAAAGATCCAAGGAGACGGAGAGATGGTAGCGTACCCTCTCTGGGTGATCGTGCTTTCTGTCCCTCAGCTCTGGCTCCCACTGCTGGGGACACCAGGCTCTGAGGAAGAACCCCAGAGCCGCCCCATCTCTGGGCTGCTAAGCGGGGTGCAGAATCCTGGTCTCTTCTTGGTTCTGTGGGAGGTGCCGCCTGGAGTCAGGGTAGTGCTTTAGAGAGGGTCGGTGGCAGAAACTTGAAAAGCAGACATACGTTATGGCAGAAAAAGATCCATGACACCTCCTCCTGATGGCGAACGTTTTATTTTCTATTTGTTGAAACACTTTATTTTATTTCAAACTTGCAGAAAGTTGTATGGAACGAGCGTCCATATGCTCTTTACCCAAATTTGCCTGTTGGGAACATTTTCCCCATTTGCTTTATCATTTGTGTGCTCTCTCTGTCTCTGTTTATCTATCTATGTATCTCCCTATCTATGTATCTCTCTATCTATCTATCTATCTATCTATCTACCTCTCTGTCATTTATTTCTCTTTCAGATGAAAAAATGGACATGTTGCTGTATTCAGGTGACCCCCCCCCACTGCTATTTACCATATTCATTGCCAGAATATCTCTCTGTGACACAAGGGGCCTGGCCGTGGGTCACTGCTGTAGCCCAGGCCCCAGGACGGCCCCAGACATGGTCCTAACTCATTACTGGGAGATGTGATCACTGCGCTCTGGGGACCATAGCCTCTGGGGACTTATAACCTTTATAAGGTTATAGAGAAAAGGCAAAAGCTAGTGAAGTAATGTCACCTGCCCGTCTGCAGAGGCAGGGGTGGCATTTCTGGGCACCTTTGCTGGTGTTTTGGCCGCTGGTACAAAGGTGCCCAGAAATGCCACCCCCGCCTCTGCAGACGGGCAGGTGACATTACTTCACTAGCTTTTGCCTTTTCTCTATGACCTTATAAAAAAATAAATGCACGAGGCTATGAACGTGCAGGTCGCGGTGATAGGAAATGAAGGAAATGTGGACTTTTTTTTTTTCCATTCCAGCTATATTTTTCATTGCATTTTATTTTATTTTTAAAACACATATCTATTTAATTTAACTTTTAGTTAGTTAACATGCAGTGCAATATTGGTTTCAGGAATAGAATTCTGTGATTCATCACTTGCATGCAACACCCAGTGCTCATCCCGGCAAATGCCCTCCTGAATGCCCATCACCCATCTGGCCCATCCCCCACCCACGTCCTGCCACCAACCCTCAGTTCGTTCTCTCTTGTTAAGAGTCTCTTCTGGTTTGTTTCCCTCCCTTCTCTACACCCTCCCCTTTCCACATGTCCATCTGTTTTGTTTCTTAAATTCCACATATACGTGAAATCATATGGTATTTCTCTTTCTCTGATTGACTTACAGCATAATGCATTCTAGCTCCATCCACGTCATTGCAAACGACAAAATTCCATTCTTTTTTATGGGTGAGTAATATTCCACTATATATATATATATCTTCTTTTTTAATGTTTATTTTTGAGAGGGAGAGAGAACAAGCACGGGAGGATGCAGAGAGAGAGATTCAAGATCCAAAGCACAGACTCTGTGCTGACAGCAGTGAGACCGATGTGGGGCTCGAACACATGAACCGTGAGATCATGACCTGAGCCAAAGTCGGATGCTTAACCGACTGAGCCACGCAGGCGCCCCTACACCACATCCTCTTTATCCATTCACCAGTCTTTGGACATTTGGGCCCTCTCCATAGTTGGACTGTTGTTGATAGTGCTGTTATAAACATTGGGGTGCGTGCACCCCTTCGAATCTCTATTTTCGCATCCTTTGGGTAATTACCTAATTGTGCAATTGCTGGATGGTAGGGTGGTTCTATATTTAGTTTCAAGAACTGTGGTTTAAATAGACCTGGGGATTATGAAGCAGGAGAAAAAGCCTAACGCCAGTCTCCCCAGAGGCTCCTCCTCCCTCCCTTCTACCTCCCCTTCTCCCCTGCCCCAGCCTGGCCCCAAGGAGCCTAAGGAGTGAGGGAAGGAGACAGAAGGCAGGGGAGGGGGGACTGGGGACAGCAGAGAGCTAAGCTGACGTGGGCACAGGCACTGGGAAGGCGCAGCAGGAGCCTGGGACAGAAGGAAGACTGATAGAAAGGAGGGTCCCCCAGACGGAGGAAGGGCCAGTGAGGGGTGAAACGGGAAGGAGAGGGGGCAGCGGGGCTGAGGGTGTGTCACATCAGGACGCCTGCCAGCACCTCCCTGCCGGCTGTTCCAGGACTCACGGGCCTTCCCTGCCCCCGACCCGCCAGAGTCGGCCCAGCATCCTCTGTGGTGGGAGGGGAGACAGCCAGCTTCCATGCAGGGAGCAGAGGCCGCCCCACCACACACACCCCTGTCCAGCTCCTTGCCCTCACGGGGACTCCGAGAGATGGTCCCCGGTGTCACCTACAGTCCTAAGCCAGGACTCTGCCCCCACTCTCAGCGTGGGCCAGAATCCTCCCTCTGGGGGCTGACTGGGCCCTGCACACCGCCCCTGCTGGGCAGCTGACCTCCAGGGCCCCCTCCCCGAGGAGACCCCAGCCCTGGGCCAGGTCCCAGCTCTTGCCCATCTGCTGGGACCACCTGGAGTGGAGTCCGGGCTACAAAGTCCGCAGGCTGAGGTCCCTGGGCTCAAGTCAGGAATGTGGGCAAGGTCTGGGCACATTCACAACCGGGGCTCCGGGAAATGCCCCGTGGGACTGGGCACCTGTGCACTTCCAGCTTCGCCAGGATGCCCTCCGAGAACGCACACACGTACACGTTTCCACATGGCAGGATTCCCGCACATACGGAGGGCAAGACTGGTTGGGTCCTACACTGGGTCCCTCAGCCATTCATTCCTAGGTACCCAGGAGCCCCTACTCAGGGTCCCACCCTGGCAGGAACCTGGGATGCAGGGAAGGGACAGGCACGTCCCGCCCTCGAGGAGATCGGGGTCTGGAGGAGACAGGGGAGGGTCCAGGTGACCCCCACCTCTCCACCCCACAGACTCCCTTCTACCTGCCTGTGGACCCTGAAGTCTGGTCTTGGCCCCTGAGGTGAGGGCATGGCCCAGGACTGCCTTCCACCTTGGTCACACGGGAGTGATTTAGATTGTTTGGAAAGTTCTGCCTGTTAAATTAAAGGACATGTGGACTTCCTTTCTGAGAAGTGATAGTTTCCGGTAGGAGACTGTATCACTTCCTCTCCGCCTAGAAGGGAGCCCTTTTCTTTTTTCTTTTTGAACGTTGTATCTGAGATAAGGATATTGCTCGTAAAATCGCACACACTTCTCTACTCGCAAAGAAGCCTGGGTGCCCGATTTCAGGCTTTCCTCACCTTCCCGGGCTCAGAGTTGGGGCCCGTGGGCCGAGCACACGGGCACGTGGGTCAGCCCCCAGCTCTGCTTGTGACCTCTGGCCCCAGAGCCTCTGTTTCCTCCTGGGCGCAGGGCACCTGGGAAGGACCTGTCCTCACGGCTGGGCCGGCGGGCTGGGGGGTTTCAAAGAGCCGCTCCGCTCGCGTCCGTTCAGGCACGAGGCACGAGCCTGGTGGACAGCCGGCGCTCGGCGAGTGCTGCTTGTTCTCCCTCGTTCCTGCCTCGCACTGAGTCCGTCAAGTTTACCACGCGGAGCCAGCTCGGGATCCCGTGTCGGCTCCCGGGTCCCGTGGTGGCGCACGCTCAGGGGCCTCCAGGACCAGAGGCAGAAAGAGCAAGGACGCGGAGGGGGGGCCCCCGGAGAGTCAAGGTGACCCCAGGCTCCAGCCCGGGGGACTGCAGGCGACCAGCTGACCTGGGGTCATCGTACAGGAGGAGGGTGCACGGCTCAAGACCTGCATGTGTTCCTTTCTCTCTTTCTTTCCTTCCCTTTTTTTAAAATTTAACTTCTACATTTTATTTTAATATTGTACATGAAATTCTACTTAATTACATTGAGGAAAACGGTCATTAAAAATCCCACCGCAGCCGTGGGTGTTAGGAGAGCCGGTGACATGGGAATACACACGGGGGACAGCCCTGGTCCCGCCCCCCCTGTCCCCCGCGCCCTGCTGAGTGAGGGGAGCACGGCTGGGGGGCCTGGGACCCCACCCGGAGTTCTGGGGCTCACAAACACTCAGGCACAGTAGAGAAGTCAAACGTCAACCTAAAACATAGAGGAGAGCCGTCAAGATGGAAGAATGGAGACGTTCGAAGGGCATATGCCTCAGGCGCGTGCTGCGAATTCGTCCCCCACTAGAAAGAGAAGGCAGCCAGCCAGCCTGCCGCCAGTGGCACGGCTCCCGGCCACACGGCACACACAGAGCCGACCGGGCTGGCCACCCGATCACAGAAGAGCCCTCGGCCCCGGGTGACTGGCGGCTGAGTGGCCTGCCAGGGCGGCAGGTCCCCCCCCGACGTGTCCTGAGGTCCGGCGCGCATCCCCCGGGGAACCCAGGCGACCGCGCCGCACCAGGCGGGGAGCGTGCGCTTCGTATCCCGCTTCCCCCTCACCTTGCTGGGCACCTGCGCACGAGCTGAGTCCCACAGACATGCTAACTGTGGCCCTGCGCCTCCTGCAGCCCAGACGCCAGCCAGCTGCCGGATTCTGGAAGCCAGGGCTCCTGGGGGCTTCTGCTCGCTGGTTTCACCCAGACCGCGGGGAGGGGCCCTCTTCCCTTTCACGCCACGTCCTGGCTCACGTCCCCTCCCTGGTGGCCCCGGGCTGCCTCCGGCCCACGAGCCCAGGAGACATTGGCTGCATCACCATCCCCAGGGCGCAGGGGAGGAGAGCCAGGAACCGCAGCAGCCTGTCTCCTGTCATATGACCCCAACTTCCACCCCCTCCAGGCAGCTACTGTCGCTGGCAGCCCCTTTATCCCTGGGCTCCTCCTGCCCCATCATCCACGGTGGCCCTGTGCCCTGCTTTGCCCCTCTGCCCCCCTTTCCTTCCATGTCTGTGTCACTTTGCTTGGCCAGGTCTTCCCCTTTGGGGTGCCAGCCCTCCCTGACTGGGTCCCCCCCTCCCCGACGGCCACGGCCACCTATCCCTTCCTCTCTGTCCCTCCAAGGTCTCTCCCTAAAGGATTCCCCTCCCCCACCCCTTAGGTCACTGTGTGAGGGAGGCTGTGACACCATTTGGGCCCTGACAGGTGAGCAGAAGTGTGTGAGGAGGTACCGGGGACTCTTGCTGTCCTTCGGGAAGGCCTTGTGCACGCCCACCAGCAGCCGGGATTCCACTCAGCGGGGTCTGGATTCCACGGAGCCCGGCATGAGGGCCACGGTGAGCCCGGCGGCGGGAGGGATCCCGCCTGGGTGCCGGTCCCAGTCCCCTGGGCGTCCAGTCCCTTGTCTGTGCACCGTGTGCGCTGTGTCAGGAAGGGGCAGAGCTCGCCTTCTGGGCATGGAAGTCCCTCCCTCTGGCTTCCTCTCCGGGGCAGGCCAGTCAGGAGGGGTGAGGACTGGAGAGCCTCCCGCCCCCACCTGACCTCAGAGGGGAGGTTCCTCTCCAGCAGACTCTTTCCTCTTCTCTTGCAGAGCGTGGCTGTCACTTGCAGTCAGTGCTGCTGACAGGATGGCTTGTAGGAGGAGGTTTTTGGTCTCTAGATCCCTGGCCATAAGGGTTGCCCAGAATCAATTACAGTAATTACTTCTCTAAACTCTGAAAACTCTTCTGACAGCGCTGAGTGCAATCTTCATGATGTATATTTGGAACAGAAGAGAGATTTTCAATGACAAGCAAACCTACTCAGTTCTTATTTATTTATTTTTTTAAGACTATTTGCTCTGGGCTCATTGCCTTCTGCTGGCTTCATTACATCAATCTGGGGATGGCGGTGAAGGGCAAGTGTACATTTCTTGGGAGGAAGTGTTTTATTCTGCTGTCCAACAGAGGCCTCCTGCATTCTTAGCGGGACTGAGGCCCACCCTTCAGGCTTTCTGCTCCAGAACAGGAGGGTGAAGGTGGGTGGGGCGGGCAGTGAGACAGGTGGACAGAGGGCACACAGAAGTGGTCTGGCAGCCACAAAGATGGGAAGGGAGGGGGACATGAGGAGGTGGGGAAGCCGAGGCAGGAGGCTTGGGTGGGGCAGGGGTGGAGCTGGCACCCTGGGAGGGAGCAGGTGACCCAGAGGAAGAGGAGGGGGACAGGGAAAGGCCAGAGAGGACAGAGTGGAGGAGGGCAGGGGAGGCCTTGGGGAGGAGGGAGCTCACCTGTGACCTGCAGCGTCTCAGCAAGGTCCTGACTCTGGGAGACCAGCGTGTCCCGGGGCTCGAAGGCTCTTCCCTGATTGTCCACGAAGGGTTCCCGGCAGTGCTCAAACTCAGCAGTGGGGCGGGGCGGGGTGGGAGGAGAGCTGGGCCACAGGGGTGGCCACAGGGTGTCTGACTCTCAGGGACAGGCTTTGCCCTTCATAACGGCGCCGCTGCCCTCTGTCCTCCTGGCGACTCCTTTCACCCCCGGGACTCTTTCTTCAGCCTGCACTCTCGGCCAGCCGGATTCCCCTCCTCTCGGGACACCCCACCCACGTCTCTCTTGCAAGTCCGCTATTCTCCCCCCCCCCCCCGTTCCAGACTCCTCTCCTGGCCCCCACTCTCTCTTCCAGCACGCTCCGCTGTCCCCTGCCGTCCCAGGTCAGCCTGGCCTGTGCAGCCACCAGAGGCTTCCGCCAGGGATTCCACTCCTGCCCACGCCTTCGTAGCCAGTGCCCCCAGGCCTCTCCCTGCCCACCGCCCACCCCGGGAGCTCCACACGGACCGGTGGAGGTCATGATGGCGATGCGGGCCCCGGCCCCCCACAGGAGGCGCAACCCATTCTGAAATCCTTCCTCGGTATGGAGGTGGGAGGCGAAGGGGTGTGGGGTCACGTGTCTGTTCTCCAGGACAGAAAGCAGCTCCCAGGCCTGGATCCGCTGCAGCCGGCACAACTCCGCGTGGCAGTCCGGCTGACCTCCCCGGGCAGGCCGAGCATAGAGGAGGCAGGAAAGGGTTGTGTCATTTGCTGTGAACGCGGGGGAGGAGGGGACCAGCGTGAGGAGGCTGAGGTCCTGGCCTCCAGCACAGAATTAGAGGAGGGCCCCCTCAGCAGGCAGAGGGCGCAGGGTTGCAGGCAGCATCCAGTGCCCCCAGCGCCCCCAGCCCTCCAGGACCAGCACAGGACGGGGCGTTTGTCCAGCACCCGGACCCGGGGAGGACTTGGCATCCTGCCCCGCTCACTGTGGTCTGTGCCACTCTGTCCCCGATAGGTCTTCATTTAAATTGTTGCCATTTCACGCATCGTGGGATTGGCATGAAGTTTGGCTTTTAAGCTATTGCATTCAAATGGGATTCAACTTGACTACTGAGTTTCTGGAGCCCCGCCAGGTCTGCGCCCAAAGGAGGGGGCTTCAGGATGCTCACCTAGTGGGGAGGGAGGAGGCCGGGTGGGCTTCAGGGTCACTGGCCTGATGCCAGGGAAGTGAGTGCATCCTCCAGGGAGGGATCCACCCCACCCCAACCCCACTCCCACCTGTGGGATACAAAAGGGCTCCCTGTGCAGTGACAAGGGGGGAGGGGCGCCAAGGAGCGAGGCCCCCAGGGTCCATGGGATGAATGTCACTGTGGGGGCTCCTAGGACTGTGGAGATTGGTCCAACCTGTTGAGGGAAGGATTATCAACCAGGAACAGGGGGCGACTCAGGTCAGGAGTGCAAGTGCAGATTCTGGGGGGGCGTGATGGGTACCCCGACACTGACAGGGCCTCCCCGGGCCATGCTGGCGTGGGGAACAGTGCCCTTGACGGGATCTGCAAGCAGTTGGTGGGGGTCCTACCAGAGCCCCCTGTAATGACGGGCGGGGGGGGGGATCTTTGAGAGCCAACAGGACTCGGGCTCTCTGGTGGGAGGCTGTCCCAGGCAGAGGCCTGGGGAAAAGCTGACCCCTTGTCCAGAAGCCTTTTCCTCTGTCCTCACACTCCAGAGGCACTGCAGGAGGGGAGTGGCTGAGCCCTGGGCTTCGGGTGACAGGGGCTGATGGTGCCAGATCTTGGGCCACTGTGACTGCTTTCCCATGGGTGGCCCCAAGCCAACGACCACAGCAGGAACAGTCCCACCTGACTCCAGGCTGACGCGTAGCAGCTGCAGGGACCCCAGGTGACTGCTCTGGGGGACCCCTGTGTCCACTGGGAAACATCTCCCCTGAACGTCCCAGGATTGGGAGGCCCTGCGTGCTGTCGTCAGCCTGGGCCACTCACCTTATTGCACAGGATGTCCTTGTGTTGGCCCAGAGGGACCCCGGGGTCACCGCTGGGGAGCTCCGTCTCTTAGCAGATGTAGGCCTTATTTGGCCACCACTCAAGGTGGAAGTTTTCCAGGAAGGTGTCCTTGTCCAGCAGGCAACTGCCAACAGGGGGGTGGGGGAGAAGCTCAAAGACCGGGGCCCCCCCCGGAGGAGGGAGTGTCATCTTACTGACGTATGTTTGGAACAGAAGAGAGATTTCACATAAGACGTAAAGATGCTTACAGCTTTAGAAACCTAAACTATCTCTTCTGGGCTCATTGCCATTTGCTGGTTTCTTTGGATCCCTTACCTCACACCCCTGACCCCTGCACCCCACATACCGGCCAGACCCACAGAGGACAGGCTTCCACTCGCTTTGCTGGAGCCACCCATCCTCCCTCTGGGACCCCTTGTAGGGGCTCCAGGGGGGCCAGCCCACTCTGCTCACAGGTGCCCCCCCACCCCCCGAGCAGCATGGAACACTCAGACCCTCAGATGGGGCCTCTCTGTCTGCTCGGGTAGGCTCCCATCCCACCTCCTGGCCTCGGTGTCCCATCCCTGTCCCCGCTGACCCACTCCCCTGGGGCCTTTCCCCCTAGACTTCAAGGATAAGTAACCATTGCCACATAGTGCACCGAGGCCCTACACATGCCTGTGCCGAAAAAGAGAATACCAGAGACTATTTTTCTTAAACAATTATGGGAATTTCTGTGTTACAAAAATAATGCGTGCCCTTTGCAAAACCGAAATCGTAAAGCCGAAAGAGACTTCCTGGCCCACAGCTCCGAAGGGATTCCCTAGCAGCACGGATGGATTCCCTAGGGGGGCAGAGGAAGCTGAGGAACAGAGGCGTCGGGGATGAGTCCCCGGGAGCCTGGGGAGGCCGGCTGGACAAGCAGACTGGGCATCAGCCCCAGGGGCATGGTGGGCCCAGGACGGGCCAGCAGGAGAGAGGCAGAGAAGACGAGGAGCCCTCAGAGGCCCGGGAGGAGACCTTGAGGGAGTGGCGGGTCCCCATCAGCCCGGAGCAGGGGCTCAGGAGCAGGGGCCATGCAGGGGGCTGAGATTACCTGTCCCAGGCCCGGGCGCCAGCCTCCATGTCGGTCCCTTCACCGTCTCCGGCTCTCTGTCCGCTGCTTCTCTGCCTGGTCACGGTCTATGCCCGCCTCTCGGGGTGCCCTGTAAGGACCTGGGAGCCTTATATGCCATCAGAGCTCCTGGAAGCTGCTGAGTTGGCATCGATGGCCCCACCCCTTCCTAGACTCAGGCCGCTCGTGCCACCCTCACGGGCATCAACGTGGGAAGAACTTCTCTGCCAACTGCCATATCCCTAAGTCCTCGGGGGCAAGTTTAGGTTTTGGTTTCTCTGTTCTGACAAAGGCCCTTCCTACCTGGAAGCCTCAAGGAGTGTCCAAGGGCAAAGGAGGTCCGGGGAGGGGAGGGTCTCTCTGGGCAGCAGGGACCAGCGAGGCAGGAGGCGAGAGGACAGGTGTCTGTACCCTGGAGGAAATCCCCGACACAGGACACGGAGCCCCCGGAGGGCAGGCTTCGGGTGACCCGTCCCTGAGTCCCCTTCAGCAGCCCGTGCGGGCATGGCCTGGCCCAGGCTCCCTGGGCCTGCTGGGCTGAGACATCTGCACACCCCGCACACGACACAACACGACTGGGGCGGGTAGGGCGGGAGCGTCTGGTCTGATTAGCCGCAGCCTGGCCTCAGCCCTGGTCCTAGGAACGGAGGAGGACAAACCTGTGCCGAGCTGTCCTTAGGAGTCCCTCCCCCCCCCCCCCCCGTGAATGACTGCGACGTAGACATGGAGCATGTCACCCTTGTCCCCGCAGGAGAAACGCAAGGGTCCCAGAGGGGATGGGGCTTGGCCAGGACCCCACAGGGAGCAGGTGGATGCAGGGATGTAGGGATGCAGGCCTCCCACAGGGCGGCCACTGCGTTCTCTCCGTCCACCTCCAGGCCCCAAGGAACGAGGGGGAGTTTGCATTCCAGCCCCGAGAGGGAACCCTGAGCCCCAGCTGGCCGCCCCTCTGTCCCACAGACTCCCCCATTCTGGCTTCCCTTTGGCCACCTGGCCTGGCCCCACGTTCCTCTCCAGCCCTCGGAGGATGTGTCTTTCTCAGGGAAGCCGGGCAGCCCGCGCTGAATCACACGTTGGTCACCTGCACCGAGAGGCAGGCTGTTCACCCTCCCAGGCTGTCTGGTCACAATCCCGAGGGTGGAAACCTTAGCCGGGCGTCCCCTCCTTCTCGGGGGGGGGGGGCACCCCTGGTCCTGGACCAACAGGAGGGTGTCCCCCCCGACCCCCGGGTCCTGTGCCTTGGCCCCTCCCATCTCCTCCACTCTCTAGCCTGGACTCTGACCCCTTGAGCGCCTAGATGGTCTCCAGGTGAGAGTTTATCTGGCGGGTCCGATCTGGTGCCCACACTTCCCAGGTCACAGCCTCCGCACAAACGGACCAGTCACACCCACATTGGTCCTGCCCTCCTGAGCCACAGCCTTCCTCCCTCCCTGCCCCAAGGTTGCAGAGACCAGTCCTGGACCCCTGAGGACTTCCCAGCCGGGTCCCTAGCTCTTTCCTTCCAGTGGGAAGGATGTGGCCCTGATGTAGTCCCAGCTGTCCCTCCGGACCCTCAAAGTCTCTCCAGTCACTTGTTCCACTTGAGTGAGTGCTGCTGGTCCCAGACTCCGTAGATTTCCCAGGTGGAGATTCCTGGGCACGAAGCGCCGTGCTGGGGCAGAGGGTGGCTCGAGGAGTGTGGGGTCCCGCAGCACCAGCCCCTGGAAGGAGGAGGGAGGTCCCGGGGAGGCCCTGGAAGGGCCTAGCCCTCCCACCACCTCACCTCTGCCTTCCCAGGTGGCTCCTGCAGCCTGAACGCCAGCATCCCACTGGGCTCAGCCCCGCATCCCTAGCTCTCCAGAGTAAATGTGCCCCTTCGATCGTTCTGGAGCATCTCGTGGGGACACCGATGGGGGCTCCATTGCAGGGAGGACACTCCCCTTCTGCAGCCCCACGGGCAGTCTGCCTACTGGTCTAGCTCCTCTGCCAGCAGCTTCGAGGTCTCCAGTTCTGGAATATTCCCCCGCACCCCCCCTTCCCCGCCCCCCTGGCCCCTGCCTGGCCTGATCACCCGTGCACTGTCTGCTCCCTCCTGCCGCCCGGCTGCCCCCTCGAATGCAGACAAGACTGGCCCAGCATGTCTCCACGTCGGGAAGTTGCTTTGCAGTGAGTGACCAGAACGTAGGCGGTAAGAGGATCCATGTCCTGGGAAGACCAGAGGGCACGCCACCAGTAACAAGGTTCTTGCTCTTCTCCTGAAGGTCTACGTCCTGAACCACCTGTCTGAGTCAGGCCGTGAGGGGAAGGAGCATGAGGAAATACCGCCTGAGACCAAGGGGGCTTCACCTCTCTGTTCTCATGCCCGTGCCCTTCCGGAAGGATTCCCGCCCCAGCATCCTCCTGCACCCTCTCTCTGGAGGCAGCAGAGGCCCGGAGGCTAGTTCTCCCTGTCCCCACCTCCCTGAGCCGGTGGGGGTGGGGGGGTGGGGGAACAGGCTTCGGTAAAGGCCACAGTCGAGACTGGTGATGAACTCTGGGTCCAGGAGTAGCGCTCAACACCGCTGACGTGGCGATGATCTAAAAGCTCGAGGCTACCTCAGTCCCAGACAAGAAGTAAGAAGGAGGCGATTCTGTCCTCTCGGGGGAATGACAGCCCCCCTCTGCCAAGTCTGCCTCTGGAACGCTGAGTGAAAATGTGCAAAGATCCCTACGTCCAGCTCGAGATCTCCACCAAAGTGTGCGAGGGTCCAAGAAGGGAAGGAAGTATCTGGGTCCCCCATGAGAGTGGAGGCGTGGTCTCCTGAGCAGGTGCAGGCCATGCAGGACTAACCCCCTCCCATCAGGAAAACTGGGAACAGGGCGGGCTGCCCCGGGGGGAGACAGACTGGAGCCAAGGGAGCCCAGGGAGGGTACAGGGCCCGCCCAGCCTGAGTCTCTCTGGGACTCAGGCAATGGAAGGTCCGGTTAGTGTCTGGAATCTGGGCCAGGCTACTCTGTGTGAGGTCCCAGCTCTGTCACCCTGTAGGTGGCCTCCTTTCCCTAGAGCCAGGGGGGAGGTCAGGCTGGAGGTGCCCAGCCCAGGGTTGAGTAGTGTTCCCAGGCTGTGTCGTGTCCCCTTTCCAGCACCTCGGGGTCCCTGTGTCATGGGCAGAACTCTAAGACCAGGGTCCTGGGGAGACAGGGTCCTGGGGAGATGGCGCCTTGGGACCCTGGGGAGATGAGGTCTGGGAAGATGGGGGCAGGTCTTCCTGGAACCGGTCCTCCGCCAGCACTGACTGTGGGGACCCTTCCCCCGTGTAAGGCCATCTGTCCTCTACCTGATTGCCCCCGGTGCCCAGAGTGACCGCATCGCGGATTTTTTTAGTGACTTGCTCCCAGCGACAGAGGTGGGGCCGCTGTCAGAGTCTAGAAAGCAAAACCAAAGGGCTGATGGGATGATGCGTTTCTTCTAATAATTCTCCTTTAGGGAATGTTGACATCCTTTCAGTTCCTGTCATGGTGACAGTGCTTCTGGGTGGGTCTGCTGAGAACCCCAAAGCAGTTCCTTTCTGTGACATCATCACTCTGTGTGTGTGTGTGTGTGTGTGTGTGTGTGTGTGTGTGTGTTGTGGGTCCGGGCAGGTGCCCAGGCACAGCTGTGCCAGGCCCCACATTTGTAATGTATGGAATGCCTGAGTTCCCGCAGGGCATCCTGAGGTGAAACCACCAGCTGTAATCAAGCATAAACCGCCGGGCACAGATCCAGAAAGCCACGCCACCAAAGTCCCTGGGGACGGACACAGAACTTCCGCCACACCCTGACCCCCTGCGACCCCGGTGCTGCAACTTTGTGTCCGTTTTGCAAACACCTGCCCCACTCCTCTGTGGCGGGGGCTCTGTCTCTTGCTGGCCGCTCCTCTCTCCCTGCTCCTCTCGGGACACGGCCCTGGACACCCTATCCTTTGCTCTGCTCCTTCCCCAGGAACTGGCCTGTCCTGAATCTCAGCGGTGACCACTCCGCTGAGGCCACTGTCGCCCCTGCCTCCCTCACGCCAGACTGCACACGGGATGAGCCACAGTGTTTGGAGCACGGGGTGGATGAACTGTGAGTTGAGTGATTTATTTTCTTTTTCAGACTAAAACACAACTTGTTTTCTTTTTAAAATGTTTTTGATGTTTATTTATTTTTGAGAGAGAGAGAAAGAGAGGGGCATGGAGTCCGAGTGGGGGAGGGGCAGAGAGAGAGGGAGACACAGAATCCGAAGCAGGCTCCAGGCTGTGAGCCATCAGCACAGAGCCCCACGCGGGGCTCCTGACTGTGAAGCATCCCTATAGAGACTTTACAGTAAAGACTAAGGCTGCTGCTCAGACACTGGGGGTGCAAGAGGAGCACGAGAGGGGCTGCAGGAGGCAGGGTCGGCCCAGGAGACTGGGGGGGAGATGTCTGGATGGGGCTGCAAGTAAGGAGGGGAGAGAGAGAGAGAGGAGGGGTGTGGCCAGAGCAGGACCAGGGCCAGAAAGAAGGAGAGAGAAGAGCTTGTGGGAGGCCTGCATCCCTACATCCCTGCATCCACCTGCTCCCTGTGGGGTCCTGGCCAAGCCCCATCCCCTCTGGGACCCTTGCGTTTCTCCTGCGGGGACAAGGGTGACATGCTCCATGTCTACGTTGCAGTCATTCACGGGGGGGGGGGGGGGGGACTCCTAAGGACAGCTCGGCACAGGTTTGTCCTCCTCCGTTCCTAGGACCAGGGCTGAGGCCAGGCTGCGGCTAATCAGACCAGATGCTTCCGCCCTACCCGGGAGTCGTGTCGTGTCGTGTGCGGGGTGTGCAGATATCTCAGCCCAGCAGGCCCAGGGAATCTGGGCCGGGCCACGCCCAGGAAGAGAGAGGGTGGACAGTCCCAGAACCTGGGAGCCATCCCATCCTTTAATGGACAAGAGCCGGGTCCCACCCTGAAGGGCGGCTGGCGGGACACCCCATAATCACGGTTTCTCTCGGGGATTCCTTAGAGCCCCTCTTGGGCCGCACAGGGAACAAGATTGTCTGCGGGACTCCTGCCTGGAACATCTGGACGGTAATAGTGACCGACCGCGGGCTGTGTGACAGTTAAGTGGCCAGGGCTTAGGACGATGCCCGAGGTGGTTGTTCGCGGACACACGCTGGTGCTGGTGTGGAACAGGGGATATCTCTGCCTCAGTGGATCCCTCAGTCCACACAAGCTCCGTGGGTCCTACCCATGCTGCTCCCACCTTTAGCAGCCAGGCGCAGGGAAGCCGAGCTGGGTGGGTCGCTTTGGGGCCTCAGTAGGTGGTCATGGCTGAGACCAGGACAGGTCCGGTCCCCTCCTCGGGTCAGGAGGTTTCCCTGATAGGGAGGCCCCTCCTCCCCAGGCTCCTCCGGTCCCCCTGCCCCTCCCCCGGGGCCTGGACCCTCCCTGTGGCTCCCAGTCATGTTTCCAGGGCTGGTGCCCCGACTTCTGGGTGTCCCCCGCCTTGTCCAGCTGCAGGCGTGCCAGGGAGTGCGCGAGTCCCCAGAGGGGAAAGGGTCACAGCCACGTGAGGAGATGGATTGAGAAGGGACTCCTTTCCCTCACCTGACATTAGCATCTACCTTTTGTGGCAAACTGGGGCCTGTGTCCTGGGCTGGGCTCAGCCATTTAATGCCCGAGCCTCTCCTGATTTACCCGTCTCAGCCTGGGGAATTACTACTTAGCACACTTTGTCTGGAGGCAAAACCCTTGTTCCCCTTTCCCGAGGTTTCTAAGGCAGGATGCTCTAGATTCCAGATTCACACCTGGGTCTGTGCAAACCCACAGCCAGCACAGCACGGAGAGAACTTTCTACGACAGGCTACGTTGAGTTACATGAGGATGTGCAGAGTGGGGCAGAGAAGGACACAGGGAAGCCGGGATTTTTAGCCTGGAGGGGAGTGTGGGCTTGGCCTGGGGGAGTGCAGAGTGCCCTGAGGGACACTTTAGGGCAGAAGGAGGGACTGTGACAGGGCCAGATCCCAGGGAAATGTCTGCAGGGTCAGGGAGGGGCAGGGTGAGGGCTGGTGGAGGTTCCCAGCGAGGGGACAGGAGCATGTGTCACCGGGAGAGCTGGCGGGGAGGAATCCTTGTCGTCCTGGAACACTTGAAGCCATGGGGCCTGGAGTCTGGGTGTGTGGGGGGGGGTGGGGTGGGGAGGGCTCCAGACCCACGGGAGCTATCAGAGCACCACCAGTGATGAACGCCCCGTTGGCTTTGACTTTCAGGAAAGCAACAAGTGATTTGGAACCTACGTAACTAAAACAGGATTCACACCGCCTGCTGTCCTACATTTTCACCTGCTCAGTCTGTCTGTCCTCTTTGCTAGCAGACAGTCCGGGAACTTCCATCCGAGTGAGCAGGCTCCGCACCCTCCCTGGGGACCTTGGCCCCAGTCCTTCTCTGTGATGCCAGCACCCTGTCCCGTTCGCAGCAAGGTTTCCAGCATGATCCAAGCAGGAGTCGGGTTCCCCAGGCCGTGCCTGGCTGCGGAACATCAAGAGGGGGCGGCATCTGAACTTGGCACTAACAGGACATCCTGGAGACACACCAGTGACATGGTAGTCCCCGCCCCAGAAGGAGGGCGATCTCTGCTCGCTCCTGCAAGACAGATGTCTGCGTGTCCTTAACATTTAAACTGCAGAAAGGACTAGGTGTTTGACGCAGCACAGGGTCTCTTGTTCTGGATGGAAAAAGAGAAGTGAGTGGGCTTCTCTCAGGGGGCAAGGCTGGGGGTGGGGAGCGGGGAGAAGAACAGGGAGCCGAGCCCTCATCTTCCAAAGACGGGAGGCAAGGGAGGCCCTGGGCGGCGGACTGATGGAGAAATGGAGTTTAAGCCGGAGAGGGTGGAACTGAGGGTCAGGGAACAGCGGTGTCCCTTCGACGCTGGGAGCAAGGGAGGGGAGATCCGTGGTGCCGATTCTCAGCATCAGCAGCGAGGTCAGACGGGGTGGGTCCTGACCCAGCAGCACAGGCGCAGCTGGTAAGCCTGTGACGGACCACACGGTACAGCGAAGTGGCCAACGGTGGTGTTAGGCAGGTGCTGAGTCAGCAGGAAAAAGACACAACGCTGGGTGTGGTTTGGGGTTTTTCTGTCGCTGTGATTTTGTGAGGGTGCGTGTCCTGACCTTAGTACCTTCTCATTCCCTTCTCGACAGGGACACAGGCTCTAGAAAATGCTCTGTAATGAATGTAATAGGAAATACTCGAACTAAAGCGATATATGAAGGTGATAGGAATCCACAGGAAAGCAGTGACTGCTTCCCCCTGACCCTGATCGTTGGACTTGTAGAAATGCCACTGGGTTCACGGGGCTAGAGAAAGGGCTAAGGTAGCGTGTGGGGGACGGTGACGCAGCCAATGTCTCCTGGGCTCGTGGGCCGGAGGCAGCCCGGGGCCACCAGGGAGGGGACGTGAGCCAGGACGTGGCGTGAAAGGGAAGAGGGCCCCTCCCCGCGGTCTGGGTGAAACCAGCGAGCAGAAGCCCCCAGGAGCCCTGGCTTCCAGAATCCGGCAGCTGGCTGGCGTCTGGGCTGCAGGAGGCGCAGGGCCACAGTTAGCATGTCTGTGGGACTCAGCTCGTGCGCAGGTGCCCAGCAAGGTGAGGGGGAAGCGGGATACGAAGCGCACGCTCCCCGCCCGGTGCGGCGCGGTCGCCTGGGTTCCCCGGGGGATGCGCGCCGGACCTCAGGACACGTCGGGGGGGGGACCTGCCGCCCTGGCAGGCCACTCAGCCGCCAGTCACCCGGGGCCGAGGGCTCTTCTGTGATCGGGTGGCCAGCCCGGTCGGCTCTGTGTGTGCCGTGTGGCCGGGAGCCGTGCCACTGGCGGCAGGCTGGCTGGCTGCCTTCTCTTTCTAGTGGGGGACGAATTCGCAGCACGCGCCTGAGGCATATGCCCTTCGAACGTCTCCATTCTTCCATCTTGACGGCTCTCCTCTATGTTTTAGGTTGACGTTTGACTTCTCTACTGTGCCTGAGTGTTTGTGAGCCCCAGAACTCCGGGTGGGGTCCCAGGCCCCCCAGCCGTGCTCCCCTCACTCAGCAGGGCGCGGGGGACAGGGGGGGCCGGGACCAGGGCTGTCCCCCGTGTGTATTCCCATGTCACCGGCTCTCCTAACACCCACGGCTGCGGTGGGATTTTTAATGACCGTTTTCCTCAATGTAATTAAGTAGAATTTCATGTACAATATTAAAATAAAATGTAGAAGTTAAATTTTAAAAAAAGGGAAGGAAAGAAAGAGAGAAAGGAACACATGCAGGTCTTGAGCCGTGCACCCTCCTCCTGTACGATGACCCCAGGTCAGCTGGTCGCCTGCAGTCCCCCGGGCTGGAGCCTGGGGTCACCTTGACTCTCCGGGGGCCCCCCCTCCGCGTCCTTGCTCTTTCTGCCTCTGGTCCTGGAGGCCCCTGAGCGTGCGCCACCACGGGACCCGGGAGCCGACACGGGATCCCGAGCTGGCTCCGCGTGGTAAACTTGACGGACTCAGTGCGAGGCAGGAACGAGGGAGAACAAGCAGCACTCGCCGAGCGCCGGCTGTCCACCAGGCTCGTGCCTCGTGCCTGAACGGACGCGAGCGGAGCGGCTCTTTGAAACCCCCCAGCCCGCCGGCCCAGCCGTGAGGACGGGTCCTTCCCAGGTGCCCTGCGCCCAGGAGGAAACAGAGGCTCTGGGGCCAGAGGTCACAAGCAGAGCTGGGGGCTGACCCACGTGCCCGTGTGCTCGGCCCACGGGCCCCAACTCTGAGCCCGGGAAGGTGAGGAAAGCCTGAAATCGGGCACCCAGGCTTCTTTGCGAGTAGAGAAGTGTGTGCGATTTTACGAGCAATATCCTTATCTCAGATACAACGTTCAAAAAGAAAAAAGAAAAGGGCTCCCTTCTAGGCGGAGAGGAAGTGATACAGTCTCCTACCGGAAACTATCACTTCTCAGAAAGGAAGTCCACATGTCCTTTAATTTAACAGGCAGAACTTTCCAAACAATCTAAATCACTCCCGTGTCAAAATACAAACCCACCATTAAAATGCTTTCTTAAAAGTTTCCGTAAGTAAAGATTTAAATGTGAACGCCCAGTGTCCACTCCCCGACTTGAGAAATGAAGACAAGAAAGCCGACTTCGACCCCGGAGCCTCCCATCTCCTGTCAGCTGGAAAGTTCGAGAAAATCAGTCCCCCCTGACTTCCAGCACAGAGCTAAGCCCAGGAATATTCTTGTGTTTCTTCTGCCTCATTTTGTTTTTGCTTAATTATCTTTGCATCAAAGACCATAGAGGGTAGCCCTGAAAGGCGTGTGGTCACAGATGTCCTGGGTTCAACACCCAGCTCTTCCCCCTCCTACCTGTGTGGTCTCGGCTGAGTGACCAACCCTCTCTGTGCCTCAGCACTGGAGTCAGGAGATTTGAAAGAGTAAAGGGAGGAACACAAGTACAGCACTGGCCTCAGGGGCAGCCTCTGTACCACAAATCATCAGCTGCCCTTCCCTGGAAAACCTACTGTGCGCACAGTTGGGGGCCTGCTTTCGCCCACACATAGCATGACACACACATTCCCCCAAGTTTTAATATGTGTCATAAAAGGAATGCATACTCTTCGAGTATTGAGACAACGGCATCAATATTCAGAAGGATGCAGAATACTCTATGTACGGATGGGCCCCGATTCAGGAGTGGGTATGCCAGTCCCCCAATGGAGCACCCTTGGGTCCTTTCCAAGTGTTCGGTACGTTCAAGAAAGCTGTGGCGCTGAGTTTTAGAAACAGTCTGGCATTTGGACACACGGTTGTAGGAAATCCCAGAATTGGATACTGAAGCTTGGTGCACTTTGACAGACTTCCCCATGAAAACCTGCTTGGAGATCCTCTCCCCGGGTTGGCCCAGAGACACACCTGGTGAGACCCCTGCCTGCGGTGCCCCACATCTGGGGTGTCATGGCAGGGGAACAACAGGACCGCCCCGTGGCTTGGGAGGAGATCAGCCCCAAACCAAGTCCTGGCTGCTATTCTGGAACAGATCTGAGCTCAGATCACTCTGATGTAGGCCCCACCTTCCACAGCTGGGCTTAGCGGAGTTACCCAGTTAGAGGGTCCCATGTTGGCCACCTAGGGCTGCTTGCTAAAGGAGTAGGGTTTCAGGTTGGGACCCATGGAGTCAGAGGTCATGGGCAGGGGAGAAGCCCAGTGGACAGGGGGATCAGTGGCCTGGGACAGGAGGCCTGGGGACAGTCATCACACAGAGGGGGGCCTGAGAGAGGGAGCAGACAGCCACTGGGTTTCAGGGGTGACCACGTTCCCAACTCCAACAGAGAAAAGCATGAGTTGTGGCCACAGGGAGCAGCTGAATTCAGGGCACATTGGCCTGAAGGCTGCCAGCAAAGGCAACGATAGCTTCCCAAGCTCGTGTCAAGTGGTTGGAGACGCAGAGACAATAAGGCAGCTGCCCGGACCCCAGAAAGCCCTTTGCACCGCTCTTTTTATCTCCCCTCTCTGGCTCCAGGTGCTCGGTGTCCCTGAAGTCTTTAGCTTTCACGGACAGGTGGCACAAAGCTCCCCTACGCTGCCATCTGGTACAACGGGCCAGTGACACCCGTCTTGCTTCACATCGATGTCCTTCACAGCTGGGCGCCAGGCAGGGACAAGCCCGGACGTGGCCGATGTGCAGGGGGAACGGCGAAGCTCTCCGGTGGGCTTTTCACAATCATATACCCATCCTCCATCACGCGGGAACAGAGATGGTAGCAGTGTGGAGGTGGGTGGGGCCAACCAAGGTGGAAGGCGGTCCTGGGCCGTGCCCTCAGCTGAGGGGCCAAGACCAGATTTTGGGGTCCACAGGCAGGTAGATGGGAGTCTGTGGGGTGGAGAGGTGGGGGTCACCTGGACCCTCCCCTGTCTCCTCCAGACCCCGATCTCCTCGAGGGCGGGACGTGCCTGTCCTTTCCCTGCATCCCAGGTTC